>NC_081159.1:28185675-29616493 GCF_012432095.1 Onychostoma macrolepis
GCAATGTCAGATATAACTCACAGAACGTCTGAACATAACAGATTTTTAATTTTCCTCTTGCAGTGAAATAAAAATTCTGATTTATAAGCAAAAACTGTTCTTGATAATATTTGCTTGAAAGATACTGAAAATTAAAGATACTGCAGATTTTCGTCTTGTACCTGAAATCTCTCTTTCTGTCTATCTCACCCCCATCTGCTCCACTCACAGACACCCCAACCCAAGCTTACCAGGCACTCAAATGCTTTGACCCTCTGCCCTTTGAACTCCACTTGAACCGCCAGTTCCAAGAGAAAGCAACATAGAGAAGTTCAGAATAATCATATGTTTACTTGAGCAAGTGTCTGTGGTTGCAATAAATTGGACTAATATGCCTGTATGACTTATTCACAGAGTGTCTTTTCTGCTCCAGGCTTAATGTACTTCAACAATGGCATCTTATACCAATCCCTGACTGGAATGTGCTCCCTGGAGCAGCAACACATGGTGCATTAAGACAGAAGAATGACTCATTTAACTATACTCCTACTGTGTGAATTAAATTTGACCAAGAACAACCCCACTCATTGCTGCAAGTGATAGGAGAAGTGCGTGGGAATCATGGACTAGGGGTTTCTCATAGACTTTTTAAAAACGGGGTCCTAAATCCTGCATCACAAGCCAGTATAATTTAATAGCCTGCATGATGTGCCAATACAATATCTGATTCTAAGTGAGGACAACTTTTCAGTTTACATGAGGGTTTGAGGCTAAAAGATCATTTTTATTAAGACCTTTTGAAATTTTGAAAAGGACAAATTGTCTTAGAAATGTCATACGATTGTCTGCATGATTTATTTTTGAATGATGACTGTATGGATGTATGGATTTTAGTGTTATCTTAAAAACCATGACATTCTAACCAAATGGTCACACTTTATTTTAAGGTCCAATTCTTGCTATTAACAAACCATTAACAATGACTTTTGCCTCAATAAACTCCTAATGTGCTGCTTTAAGGCAGTTGTAACGTTTAGGTATTGGGTAGGGTTAGGGACATAGAATATGCTCATGCAAAATATGTAGTTTATAAGTACTAATAAACCGTCAATATTTTAATAATAGGCATGCTAACAAGCAACTAGTTAATAGTGAGAATTGGTCCCTATACTAAACTGTTACCACACAAATTTATAAATGAACAAAAATTGATGAGATTTATATACATTTATAAGATATCTGATGTGTGAAGACAACAAAAGAAAAAAAAAATCAAGGTGAATATCACAGAATATTTATATTGATTGTGTGTCATTTACAAGTAAAATTGTAAATATTTGAAAATTGACAAAAATTGTGTGTGTAGTACATGCTAGCTGTGAATTTAACCTTAGTGAGACAAAGATTTTCATATTATCATATTCCAAAAATATTAAATGCGATTCATTTTATTAGAATTAGTAGTGGAAGTGACATCGTGGTAGGAATTTATAAGTAAGAAAGTAAAGAAAGAAAGAAAGGAAAAGAATGAATGTTCCAGAAACACTACACTTGGCAAAATCACAATATGCATACAATATACAAATACATGCACAGTTAGTCATGTGCTCATAAAGATGCTAAAAATAAATGTGAACTGGACAGTGTTTTATAAAAAGGAGAGTCTATTTGCCATATTTATCCACAATATATCCCATAAGCTTGTTGTTAAATGGGGTACAGATATCTCTATGTCACAGAAGTTAATGTGTTAAGCTGGGAATGTTTGGCACGTTGTATGTCTTACATAAACAGACATTCATTTCCAGGTCATTGTGAGGTCAGAGTGCAGTCCTTAGCTCCCAACGGAGGAAACATGATCAATGATGTTGGATATTTCAACGCTGAACAACTGGAGAGACACTCGTCTGTCAATGTGTGTGTTTATTTATACCGTGTGTGTGTGTTGTGACATAATCATATGTAGAGTGCTTAGTATTTCCCTTGGTACAGATGGCAGGCCTCACAACAGTACATCACGACAAATCTTTTGTTGTCTGGTCATAAATATGGGCTGTTGCTTGTGACCCATCTTTAGGTTCAAAAGCTTGCTGCTGGGCCATTTGATTAGATGAGATTCTGCATAGCCCAATTTCTCTATTGTTAAAAGTGCATCTGACCCCCCTCAAAATGTCCCAGCATGTCTAGCCACCTTGGACAGTGAGTTCGAGAGCGTGTGGAAGGACACAGTTCCTGGAGCCAAATCTCATGTCTGTCTGAAGCATTACAGGTAGGAAGAATCGAGCAGAAAGGCCCAGGGAGCAGTTAAACACATCTTCTCCTCTGCATTTCTCCACTCCTCACTCTTTCCTGTCTCTCCAAGTTGATCTGTGAAAACAGAAATTATCTAAACTCTACCAGATGAATAAAGCGAGGCTTTTCAGAAGGTATAAAACAATTGATCAAACCTACTGTCTTTTGATCTTGGTTTGAATATTACATGTACTTTTGGCTCTCCAGGCTAACAAGGCTTAATTTACAGAATTAAAAGGACACATGGTTTAAATTTAGGATGCAGAAACTATCAATTCAATCCAATATTTCCTGAATGGAGTTTTCTAAAAGAGGACTTTCAATATAGCCAGAATCTGAAAGATAATTATGTTGTATTACAGTTTTTTAACAATCATTTTTGCACTAATAACAGAACCTTCATGTCATTTTTCAAAACTTTAGATAAATAATTCACAACCGATGATCAAAATGCATTTTGATTTTACACTTAACACTTTTTCCAAATGCTTGGATACAATACACATGAGCCAAAGATCTTTTGTTCATTGAACTAAAATCACCGGTTCAAAATGACACAACTTAACAACAAAGTATTATTATTTCAAAATTCAACTAACACATTACATCACCCCACAGCAAAATCAGTGCAGAGATAAAGTTGTAAAGTTTCTTTTCCTAGCGACGGCACTGAGTGCAATCATGGTTTCACGTCCATCCACAGTTCATCACCTTGTATTTACCCCCATACTCCCCTTTCCTTACTGTAACCCGACTTAAGAATTTTTCTCCACATGGAGGTGGAGGGTTCACAATAGACACCCTCACAAACAAGTCACGCTTTTGCAGGCCATAGATGATGCTTACAATGACCAATATCAGGCCTGTATTTGCCATGCCAGAGGATTTTTCCCCCCCGAGATGTTTAACTAATGAAAACATCCATTATGATGTGAATGAGAACCTATGGCCAAATCCACAAGACAGGGTTGATAAAAACATAGAAGAGCAGTGAGGAACACACAGTTCACATTTTACTGTAGTACTGTAACTTGTACTATTTTTTCTATTTTCTATTTCTAGTTTCTAGTTTTTTATTTAAAGTTTTTTGAAAAACCTGTTGTGTTGATTATTTCATCAATAATTTTCATTTTTTTTTAATAATTCCAGTTTCTGTACTATATTTATGATTGTACTAACAACTAAACAGTGAAACAGTGTATCTTGTGTGAGGTTGATATAAAGTAATGTTCCTATGATATTTCATAATAAATGAGTATTCTGAACCAATGCTTCTGCAAATGCAAAGTTTTGAACATTGGATGGCCTGTGTTACAAACAGGGCCGGTTCTAGACATTAGTAGGCCCTAGGCAAAATTAATGTTAGAGGCCCCCCCCACCCCTAGTAAAAAGCACTTGAAACAAATATGATTGCTAACATTTTATTTTCAGTTGTACAGTACAAAAGTTTGGACACATTACTATTTTTAAAAAAAATGTTTTTAAACAAGTCTCTTATGCTCGTCAAGCCTGTATTTATTTGATAAAAAATACAGAAAAAACAATAATATTGTGAATTATTATTACAGTTTCATATAATGGTCTTCTATTTTACTATTCTTTAAAATATACCTCTGTGAAGTTGAATTTTCATCAGCCATTACTCCACTTTTCAGTTTCACATGATCATGCAGAAATCATTTAATGCTGATTTATTATCAACGTAAGAAACAGTGCTTAATGTTGATTTTATAACCTGTGATTGATTTTTTGATGATTAAAAAGTTTTTTAGTATATAAATCTTCTATAACAATATAAGTCTTTACCATCACCTTTTATCTTAACACATCCTTGCTGAATATTACAGTTTTTTTTTTTTTCTGTATTTTTGATCAAGTAAATGCAGGCTTTATGAGCAAGAAATATCTTTCAAAAACATTAAAAATAATAATGGTTCCAAACTTTTGACCAGTACTGTATGTACATATCAGTCAAACTTTATCTAAGGTAATTTCTTTTTTGTTTGATGAAGATGTTATTGTTGTTGTTATTGTTATTTTGCTGTTTTATTCAATTTATTCACAGTTCCAGAATATCATTTCAGTAGATAACCATATGTGCTTTTATCATTTTTCCTAGCTGGATATGGGCAAGATTTCCCCCTCCCATTTAATCAATATTGACTACAGATATTGTTGTATTATTAATATCAATAATATGATATTAGCTATGTATTGCATTGCTACCTTAAAGGTGCTGTATGTAGGATTCTGACTCTACTAAAGCATAAAAATACCATAATATGTTTGCAGATATTTAAGAAACATGCTAAGTTAACATACTTGTTTATCTGAAAAACAATGCTACAGTCAGTTATTCTCCTTTGAAAATGTGCATTCCGGCCCGGAATGTCTGTGTTTGTTATGGTTTGTGAAACCCACCCACTGCCAGTTTACCCAATTGTATTTCGGCATGGTGGGTTGCCAGTTGGCGGAAAACACAGCGTATTTAATTGTATTCATCATCATGTGCGCTCGTTCCTGTTGATGTCATTAATCTGGCAACCTGCGTGTGCGTCAAATCTGAGGAGGAGGGGCCGGGTGAAAAAAATTTGGACTGCAATACCTAGTTCAACCACTCGGTGTCAATCCTACATACAGCACCTTTAAATATGATTATATATATATATATATATATATATATATATATATATACTGTATATACAGTGCCCTCCAAAAGTATTGGAACAGTGAAGACAAAATTGTTCTGTTGGCTGTGGAGTCAAGACATTTGCAAATATGATGAAAAGATGAATATGAGACAAAACTACAGAATGTCACATTTTATTGTTAGCCGTTTCAACACATACATGTTTTACCAAATAAAAAGAACAGCACTTTTAGAGTTCATCCCACTCATTGATGTGAGCATAAGTAATGGGATAGTTGAACATAAGGCAGATATAAAAGATTAAAAGCTATTATTTAGTTGCAGATCCCTTGTGCACTATCACAGCAGTGAGTCTGTGACCCATAGACATCACCAGACTCTTGGTCTCATCCTTTGAAATACTTTTCCCAGCCGTTAATGCAGCCAATTCCAATTTTTGCTTGTTTGGGGAGTTTCTGCCTTTACTCTCCTCTTCAGCTGGTGAAATTCATGTTCAATCGGATTTAAATCTGGAGATTGACTTGGGCAATCTAAGACTTTACATTTCTTTGCCCTTAGAAATTCCTTGACTGAACTGGCAGGGTATTTTGGGTCATTGTCCTGATGCAATATGAAGCACTTCCCAATTAATCTGGTTGTATTTTCTTGAATATTGGTAGGCAAGATGGTTTTGTACCCTTCCAAATTCATTCTGCTACTGTCATCATACATTAAGTCATCAGTAAAGTTGAGAGGGCCTGTTCCAGAGGCAGCCATGCATGCCCATGCCATGACACCACCTCCACCATGCTTTACAGATGAGGCTGTATGCTTGGGATCATTTGCAGTTAAATTTTTTTCTCCACATTTTTGCTTTCCCATCACTTCGATAAAGGTTCATCTTTGTTTCATCGGTCCATAAACACAGTTCCAAAACTCTTCTGGCTCACCTTTGTGCTTTTTTGCAAACTCTAATCTTGCCTTTCTATTTTTGGAGCTGGTCAGAGGTTTGTATATTGCTGTGTAGCCTCTGTTATTCTGTGTCAAAGTCTCCTAGGGACAGTAAATTGTCAGAGCATCACCCCAGCTTTCTGGAAGTTGTTGGTGATTTTACAGACACATCTTTTAGGGTTCATTTTCACAGCTTTTATGATTTGTCTGTCATCAACTACTGTTGTTTTCTCAGCCGATCAGGTAGTTGTTGGTTGCTGGTGGTTTCCAAACTCTTGATTTCTCCATGCCCTTTGTTTTTGCTATAGCTATAATTGACTTCCTCTTTTCTTTTAGCATCCAAATTGCTTGCTTTTCTCTCGAGGTCAGCTCCCTCATCTTCATCCTGGTTTGTGTGTGTCATCATCGAATACAAGATTCAGAATGCAGAAGTAATGGATATAACTGATGCGACACATTCCCTGCTTTTAAAATCTGAAGAATTAATGCAACAGGACACAGCTGATTACTTAGAAAGACCTATGAGGCAACAGCTCCAATACTTATAGATAGGGGTATGAAACTCTAAAAGTGCTGAACTTCTTAGCTGGTGAAACATCTATGTGTTGAATCACCCAATAATAAAATGACATTCTGTAGTTTTGTCTCATATTCATCTTTTAATCATATTTGTAAATGTCTTGACTCCATAGCCAACAGAGCAATTTTGTCTTTACTGTTCCAATACTTTTGGAGGGCACTGTATATACAGTATCTCACAGAAGTGAGTACACTCCTCACATTTTTGTAAATATTTTATTATATCTTTTAATGTGACAACACTGAAGAAATGACACTTTGCTACAATGTAAAGTAGTGAGTGTACAGCTTGTATAACAGTGTAAATTTGCTGTCCCCTCAAAATAACTCAACACACAGCCATTAATGTCTAAACCGCTGGCCACAAAAGTGAATACACCCCTAAGTGAAAATGTCCAAATTGGGCCCAAAGTGTCAATATTTTGTGTGGCCACCATTATTTCACAGCACTGCCTTAACCCTCTTGGGCATGGAGTTCTCCAGAGCTTCGCAGGTTGCCACTAGAGTCTTCTTCTACTCCTCCATGATGACATCACAGAGCTGGTGGATGTTAGAGACCTTGCGCTCCTCCACCTTCTGTTTGAGGATGCCCCACAAATGTTCAATAGGGTTTAGGTCTGGAGACATGCTTGGCGAGTCCATCACCTTTACCCTCAGCTTCTTTAGCAAGTGTTTAGGGTCGTTATCATGTTGGAATACTGCCCTGTGGCCCAGTCTCCGAAGGGAGGGGATCATGCTCTGCTTCAGTATGTCACAGTACATGTTGGCATTCATGGTTCCCTCAGTGAACTGTAGCTCCCCAGTGTCGGCAGCACTCATGCAGCCCCAGACCATGACACTCCCACCACCATGCATTCAAACTTCTCTGCTTTTACATTTGTAGCTGTTTTGCTAGTCAGCTCCCGACTTGATTTCATTCATTATAAGCGCAAGTTCAAAGCGTCGCCGTCACATCTTTTTTAAACTCGTAAAGCAGTGAATGATCTTTCCAGAAATGACACCAATCGACAGAACAAGTTTATATTTAAAATATATTGCAATCAACCTAAAATAAATGATGACAACTCACACACCTGCATTAGGAGCTGTACTTTTTTGCGTCCCTATTTAGCCGCTTGCATCACATAGTTCGTAGCACCTGAAGGATGTATTCATTACGCAAACATTCAGAAGGCGGGACCCCCTTTGAAACTGCAAAATTAATTGGTTTAATTGCAGATGAGTGACAATCCAACTATATCCAATGAACAATGAGGCTACTATTTGCTGCCCATCTTGACTGGTGGACTGGCATATAGGGGATGTTACGGTTACGGTTAAGGCCCTAGGCAATCACCTGCTCTACCTATAGTGAGCGCTGGCCCTGGTTACAAATAATGACTGTTTTGAGTTTTGTGTCTAGAGTTTTGAAAAATGACATGAAGGTTCTGTTATTAGTGCAAAAAATGGTTGTAAAAAAACTGTAAACAGTTAAGGCTGGAATACTACACAACTTTTGCCCAGATTTTCCCCCTGATTTACAGTCTGGACAAGTTGATGCTAGTTGCCAAAAGTCAGAGCCAGTCTGTAGATTTGAGTTGACAGATTCCATAGAAAATCGAGTCGTGTATGATGGTCACAGTCTCTGATTTTTTAACTTCAGACTATGATTCCATCCAGTCGAAGGATATCAAACATGTTTGATATTTTGAGCTGAATTTAGAACACATATTTTTTAATTTGGCAACAAGAGAACGTATTGTTCTTTTAACAACAAGACAAAGTTTCTGTAAGAATTTGTTGTGTTCAGAAGTACTCGAATGTCTGATAGTGTGTGATCCTCAGTCGTTAGTGTATGATGCTCAGTTTTTCATCTTTAACCATTTACAAAGTCGGCAAGTGTATGTTCAGATTTTAAATGTCTTGTAGTGTATTCCATCTTTTAGTTGCAGCTCTAATATGATTATGACTTAATGAATACATTTAAATACTTTATATACATATACATATCGAAGTGCACATTTAGTTTGTAACCTGTTGCAAACTCATTTTTTTAAATGTGTTAGTGTTTTAGTAGTAGAAAAGTTTTATTGTACATTATTATTTTTATATATATATATATATTTATTTTTTATTTTTTTTTTTCACTGAAAATTGCAAATCAGCCAAGATAACACCCTGGATTGCTTTATTGTATTAGACTTGTAATAGCTTTTGATAAATGTAGCCATTTATTCTTGGTGTCTTTTCTCATTCAACTGATATTGTCATGTTCAGCAATAAGGCACTTTATCTCTGCAAAAAGTTCAAAAATATTAAAAAGTAAGTATTATCTGTGCTTCCAGACATCCGTTTCACCTTGTTTGCCCAATCCATTAACCCATCAGGCAGTGAATCATCTCTATCAAACAAATGCTCCACTCATCTGTTTTCTGTGAGTGCTGTAGACAGACATGTTTGCGTTCAGAGATCTCTTGTATTATTTGGTCTTTTGGAGAGGACAATTAATTCCAGTCCCAATACAAACTCTGTCTAATACAGTTTCCTGTGCCCCTGGCTTGACTATAGAGTGGCTCTACAAAACGCACACACACACACACACACACACACACACACACACACACACACACACACATTAGATTCGGCCGAGGTCAGCTTTATTATGGAAGTATTCGATGGGCTAAAGTGGGTACATTCCGGAACCCAAGGCCAGCTGTTTTGGTGCCCTGCTCGGCCTCCTAATTGGGCCTTATGTTTGAGTGTCCCTTGGTAGAGTGAATTAGAGGTCCTTGTGTTGTTGTACAGGAGCCAGGGGCCTGTGCAGGGTGTGTGTGTAACTGGCTCTGTTTTGGGCTTGCGATCTAATTATCAGAGATAATTGCTTGGACCTGGCTCCGGTTACAGACAGGCACTTATGCTAGCTCTCTCTCTCCATCTCTCCCTGCATCTCTCAGTCTCTATCATCCAATATTGCTGTGAAAGGAAGCATTTGTCTGATCTCCTATATAAGCATAGTCATAAAGTTGTGGAAAGGTCTCTGTCTGAACTGCTTATGACCTTGGTCCCCTAACAGGCCAGAATCAGATCAGGAAACCAGAGTGTCTGCCCTTCCCCCCTCATGGAGCATTGAAAAATACTGAAAGATCTGTGACATTCCCCACACAGAATATGTAGTAATTTACATTAATTTACATTAAAGTCCTGTGACTTGTCCTGACTGCTTAAGACAAAGATTTCCATCAAAATGTAGCTTCAATTGTTTGTAGTTTACCTGAGGAATTTTGGAGAAACAAGATATTAAGTTGAGAAAGAAACCTCTTTTAAGTTTTTGTAAAAGACTGTAAGAGTTGTAAAAGATCAACCTCTGAGCAATAACAAGTTAATAGATTAATGATCACATTTGAGTCTTTAGATTTCATGTATCACACATAGATTTAAATATATATTCATCTCTATTTAATGTCTCATATTTTAAGATTTAATGGCTTGTGTCTTTGGGAGACTGAGATGAATATTGTGTGTTCCTCAAACTGACCATGACTTTTTACAAGGTCATACAGTTTTATGAGCATGCTGGCGTAAAGCTTGAAGACACAAATGTCTCTCTGAGTCTCGTCCTCTGGTGGGCAAAACATCAGTCACACCCCAGACCAGAGTGAATGTTTGCTGTCTGTAGTGTCACTGGAGATGTGAAGAAAATGAAGTGAATGAAAGAAAGAAACAGAAAGAAATGCTTTATAGTTTTCAGCTATTCTACTTTCAGAGCATGTTTCATTCTTTCTGGGTTCGCCAACCCACACTGTCCCAGTTTCACAGGAATTTATCTTGATGTTATAATAAAGTGATTTAAAAAGTTTTAGACAGTTATACTCAAGACGTATGAATGAATGAAATTCATACATCTCAACTATAACTGTCTAAAAACTTTTTTTTTTAATGACAAAAAAAAACAAAAAAAAACATATTTTTCAAAATTAAGACAAAGAAGTATTTTGAAACTTTGTGTTTGGGGGAAGAAAAAAAAACTGAGAAAAATAAATAATAAGATATTTTAGTTTTAGTTGGTTTGTCTATCCCTTTAATTGTCTAAAGTGCTCACTGCCTTTTTGTCAGCCTAGCTCATATTGTGGAGCAGTTTTAATCCATCAACATCATCTTAATTTCCTTTCATATTAAAGTGATTCCAAACACAAACACATACTGGAAATTGTAGTGTGACATGAGGCTCGTTCTTTGTAGCACTGAGTCATGACTGTGCACTTCCTCTGAGTGTTGTGGCTTCTCATTTTGACCTCATTCTGTGACTGTGACAACACAAAGGCCTTTTTTGTTTCAACATACTTATGTACTCTTACTGTATATGTGCACTGACATTTATTGTTTAAACATGCTAACTCGCAGTTAAATTGTTCTGACTCCCCATAGCACAGAAGAATCACAAATTTTATAACTCAATTATACTTCAGTGAAAGCATTGATATTATATAGCTATATGAAAATAGAGAGTTTTGCTTAGATCTCCTGGCTTTCGTATTTTTCTTGAGAAAAATAAAAAGTTGTGAAAAGTTGTGCCTGTCAATAATGAACCTAAGCTAACATGAACTAACAATGAGATTAATAAATACTGTAACAAATGTATTGCTTGTTGTTACTGAATGTTAGATGATGCATTGACATTATTGTCACGAATCTGGTCTGCACTTCCGTTCACTCACCACTAGAGGTCACCCGCTCATCACATGGACTCTGGCACTTCACCATCTAACTCCATTTCCCATCATCCATTACTGATCACAGCTGTCACCAATCACTCATTGCACCAATCACCCGCACACCTGATCCTACGCACACACTGATCACATACCCTATTTCAACCCTGGACCTTCTCTCCCTCGTTGCCGAGTATTGTATGCATTATCGCTGCCCTACAGAGCCCTGTTAGTTTTCCTAGTCTTGCCTTGCCTTGCCTTGCCTAGCCTTGCCTTTGTTCAGATTGTTTTCCCCTGCCTGGACTATCGCTGACGTTTTGGATTACCTCTCCTGTCTCGACCCTTTGGATACTGTTTGCCGATCGTCGACCCACGCTTGTCTTTGTTTACTCTTTGTCTCGCCCATGTTATACCTGTTTGCCATTGTTTGACCCTGCCTGTTATGACCACGTCTCTGCTCAATAAAAGTCTGCAGATGGATCCACACGTCTCATGTCTCGTCAGCCCCTTAACAATTATAGTGTTACCATTAATTTTATAGCTTGTCAAACCTTATAACTGTAAGCAGCAGGCAGCACTTTCAGATGGGTCAGCGGTCTCAATTGTTTCTGTTTTTTTTTTTCTCTCTCGGAATTGTAAGGGTAACTCTGACACTAAGTTACTTAAAAATGAAACCCAACATGCAGATTCAGTCATTGTTTGCATTTTCCGGTGTATCACTGCTTATACATGCATTGATTGACTTTCTCAGTGTATTTCCCATACACAGTACTGAAGCTTGTCCACAGAGACTGTAGTTGTAGTCGCTACTTTGTCTGACACCTTCAGGTTGTAGGTAGCCTGTGTGGTGTCGCGACCAGTCTTAACACTTGAACACCCTTTAGCTTAGCCTTACTCAGTGCCAGGTGATGGCTTAGACATGCCAATAATAAAAAATAATATAATAGAGTAGGTCCTAAATTCTGATGTGGAAATTTTAGTTTGCTGACATTTTAATATTGCCTTTTGTGGTAAAACTTTACAATAAGGTTCCATTTTTTTAACAGTCATTAACTACATGAACTAACAAAATACTTTATATTATATATTACTATTTTTACACTTTATTTTACAGTGTCCTTGTTACAGTGTAATTATACATTTAATAACTGAGTAATGTTAATTAACAACATTACTTATTAATGGGTTATGGTTTAGGATTAGGGGTTGCTTGGTTTAGGGTTAGTTGCATGAAATTATGCATGTTATTACTATAAATGTAACGTGTAACAAGGACACTGTAAAATAAAGTGTACCCGATACCTCTAAAGTATTTAATTAAAGAATGTAAATTTTGACATTTACCAATACATTACTAAAATCTAAACAGATATAGGTTAATATTATTTAAACGACCTGAGCTAACATGAACTAAAATGAATAGTATTATTTTTATTAACTAAGGCTAACAAAGAATTAAAAATACTGTATCAAATGTATTGCTGCTAGTTAACACTTTAACTATCATGAACTAATGGGACCTTACTGTAAAGTGCTACCGCTTTTGAACATAGCTCTGCCCATTTACATTGATTTGCTGCAGTAAATGAACATATATGTTGGTAGTAGTCATGAAATTCCTCCTTTAATGTGCTATGCTAACTAAAACCATTTCAGATTTTATCTAATTATTGTATAATTACCGTACATGCAGTTTCGTTGATCTTTCCATGAAATACTGTAGTCTATACTTTATTTCTACTTTAAGTAGTTAATTCATGAAATACAGAGATAAACTGAACTGCAAAAACACCAGTAACTGTGTTGTTCTTTCTTTCATCCATGAATGAAGAGGCACCCATACGAAGGATTATTGTGGGCCAGGGGTCGGCGCTGAATCCCATAGGCTGTGCTCAGATGGGACGGAGTGGTCCTGAGATCAGAGAACAGAGAAGGAGGGGCTGTACCAGGTCAAACTCCATCAGTTATTCCCATCACTCCCATGCCCTTAACATTTCTATGTTTAACAGGGATTTAGAGGAGGATTCTGTCTGTCAAAGTGAAAGATCAAGAATGTATTTGCAAATACATAAGAGCTCCATACTACTGGTAATGTATGTAGAATGAATGTTTGAATGTGTGTGTGTGTGTGTGTGTGATGTTATATTAGCAGTTATACTAGTTCTGCTATACTAATTGTACTATACTTTCCATTTGTAATACTGGATAAACTTCCATTGTTTTTAAAGTTCTAAGGGGGCATGTGACCCATTATTTTGGTGTAAGGACATGTGAACTTGATCTGGAGAAAGAATATACAAATAAACGGCACTTATTGTGGATGAATGATGCATGTGGCAGCTGTAATGTATGAGTCATGAGTGCGTGTGTTATATCTGAGGTGTGTTTATAAAAGGATGAGTCTGGGGCACTGTGGTCTCTTGAGTTTACGCAAAGTTGAGGAGATAATGGTCCCTGGCTTTCACATTGAGCTCTGCAGGAGACGGATGAACCTGCTGTGCCATTTTGAGCACGCATACAAACATGCCTACACATGGACAGAAACACACGTTCGCAGTCATATAAACACATTCAAGTACGGTATGTTAATGCTGTGGTGGGTGTTAAGAAGCTGCAATGATATATGTTAAAACAAGCAAAGACCTCCAAAGATCCCTAGTACCTCTCTGTACCTCATATACCATATTACCATATTATTTTGGACATGGTGGTCCCATGAAGGTCCTTCCTAGAACTTTGTTTTCTCAAAAAACATCAAACAGCAGTAATATTAAAATAATATTCTTTCAGGGTTATCTGGCTTGATAAATATTCTCAAACTGTTAGCATGAAAAAATCTTTAAACTTTACTACTTGGTAGTTTGACTTTTTTAATATCAATGAACAAATGAATCAACTGCTATTAAAATTGTTCAAATAATCAGTAATAAACAACATGTTTAAATGTTGCTGAGTTAGAGTCCGTGTTTAAGACAATATTTTCAGACTTATATCATGGTTTTCCTTAAAGTACCATAGACTACCATGTAAATAATAATGTACATGCCATTGAATACACATCAAAGTACCTTGAAATTAGGATATTCATCATTGTATTCTAAGTTCTGGCAATTCAGGTAATTTTTGTATTTTAGTATTAACATGACTGTCAAAATATGGCCCAGTTTTGTGAATTTACATGGTAATTCTATAGTACTTTTTGAAAGGGTCTAGGCACAACTGTTTTTATATATCTATTTAATGCTGCATCATTTAATACCTCACCATTTACACAGAGAGGAAAGAGTTAAATCTAGTAACAGATTCCAGACGTTGTTTGTGTATTAGGAGGCATGGAACTTCCTGTGTCCAGTTGCTTGTTCAAACACACACACTCCGACGCAGACAGACATACACACTGTCACAGAATAAATGACTACAGTGGTATCGAGACGTCTGTGATACATTGTCATTCCCACAGATAACATATACACATGCGAGTACACAGTCACGGCCTATAAGAAGATGAATATTTTCTGATTAACCTTGCTGTGATGTTCACCATAATGGATGGTGGGGCATGTCTATGTGGCATTGCTTTGTGTCTGTATATGAGGCAGTTTGTTTCTGAATGTATGTTTGTGTGGCCCTGTTTGTGAGTGTGTATGTGTTTGTGCGTCTGTGTTTGTGTGTGTGTGTAGATAGGCTGTAAGCGGAGAGGACGCCAGACTGTCTCCAGACGTGCTGTAGAGGAACTGATCATAAATCAGCTCAGATTAAAGAGAAACCACCAACCTGCCTCTGTGCTCAGAGCGACTCGACTAAACCCACTTTAACCCAGTCCAGAACCAGTCCAACTTGGAATTATTAATTGCCAACATCCTATTTTTTACAGATTTTCACACATTTTCAATCATAACCCTAACCGAAGTTTGAACTTGCATGTACATATATGTTCAGAAGAGACAGAAGCTTTTGTTTTTAATAATTTGAGAGACAGATTTACTAGTGGAGAGCTATGATCATTCTTTATAGCCATCATACTTCTTGTGACATCATAAAGGACTGATGACATCATAAGGATTTAACCAACCAGAACAGAGCACACGAGAGCTGCCACATCCCCACCACTGACTTACTGACCCAAACAGTGTCATTATTTCCATAAAAATCAATATTTTGCTAAACTTTTCCCATTCATCATCAATCATTTAATTGCAGTTGTGCATTTTGAGTGATGAAAGAGGCTAGTTAGATTAGTCAAGTCTCACATTACTACTTCCAGACTCACTATTTTATTTTATTTATTTAAAAAGTAGGAAAACTGCTCTCCATGTTTACTCTTATATTATTATATGTGAGAGTTTGCATGTACTCTTTCCAATGACTTCATCAGAAGCCGAGGTCATGGATTTTATTACTGGGGGACAATCCACTAAAAATAAAAAATAAAATAAATAAACCTGTAAATGTAAATTACACAAATGTAATTTGTATAAGATTTTCTATACAAATATGTACTATGACGTACAATGATGGTATCAGATGGTAATACCATGGTGTTTTTTTTTACCATATTCATATATCATCCGATCCATGTGGTACATTAAGAATGCATCGAGTATCGAACCCATGATACAATTGTTTATATTTATGTATCTATGATGATCTGGGATGTACACTATATTGCAGAAATGCAAATAAATGTCTATAATGTTTTTGAAAACAATGTTCCTTCATGTACTTTTCATGTAACATTTGTGTAATCTCATTCAGATATGCTATATTATTGGACTTTATATGAAGATATCTTTGCACAAATCAAAGATACCTGAAATGCACAATTATGCCGTTCCAAGCCCATATGATTTTCTTCTATGGAAAGATATCTATCAAAATGTTAGGGACTAAAGTCTTAGTCACTTTCAAGTGAATGGTGACTATGGTTAGGAGTTATTATTTTATTGTCTGCATCCTCTTAAAAGCACAAAACAAAAACAAAAGGCAGCACAACCTAGAACATTTCATATGCCACTGACAATGCCTTAAGCTTATCTGAGATCAGACTTGCTGTTTCTCTCAGTAGATGAGGTTTAGATACAGATCAGAAGAACTGACCCGAGACCCACATGAAAGGCCAATAAACACTGTCTGAGCCACTTAGAGGTGAAATGGCACTTCCTCTTCATCAGTTTGCTTCAAGGCCAGGCATTTCCCAAATTCATTTCGGGGCCGTTCTTTATGGGAACAGTTAAATATAGTTTTGGGAAGGAGCGGAGGCAGGATAGTCAAACAGTTTACTGCACTTTTCCCTGGTTTCTAGGTGGTCTGGCTAATGTTTCATGGTCATGTCTGACTAAAGAAATGCTCAGGCTCCCACTCACACCCAGATCTCTCAGTCTGCAGGCACGCAGACTCACAAGTTCAGCTCCATGCATGGGAAAATGCAGCCATCCTTCCTGCTATAGTAGACGGTACAACATGTTATAGTTTATGTATTTTTGCTGGATACAGTATCACACAATGTTGCTCAATTTGATGCTCAATTATCATCATTTATTATTGATGTTCAAGTACAATATTAATAATGATTCTATTATTATGACTTTTCAAAACAGTTTATTTACATTTTGTAGTGGAAAATTAAAGCTAATAAACAAAACAAAAAATAATAATAACAAAAAATGGTATTCTTACTTTTTAAAATTATTTATTAATATTTAGAGCAAATCAGAGTCTGTGCACAGATGGGCAAATCAGAGTCATATTACTTCAAGATTTTTGTGACCTATAGTCTCATTAACAGCATTGTGGAAGCTCATGAATTCTTTTGATTGGCCGCTGTAAAATCTCTTACCCTCTTTGACTTTCTGTTGCTCCATCCCTCCTTAAACAAAGAAAACACTCGTATAACTGATGTGTCGTCAGCTCTATTTGTCTGCTTACACGCCAGCAGCTTGGTTAGTGTACACTCTTAAGAAAAATGGTTCTAAACAGTACCAGAAAAGGGTTCTTCGGGTTGTAACAATAGCAGAACCCTTTTTAGTGCTAAATAGAACCTTTTTTATAGGGTTCCATATAGAACCATGCTTTGAAAATGCTATATAGGACCTTAATGGTGTTATAAATAACCTTTTTAATTATAGTTTTTCATTAATATTAGTATGTTAATATCATTAATATTAGTATTATTTGTATATATTATTTATTAATATTGTTTTTTACCCCTCTGTCTGCCTGGTCTTATAGTATCTTGAAGTGTCTAGGGTTTTACATAAAATCAACAACAACAACGTGTCAATTAGGTACTTTTTTTTTAATGACGTGAAATTGTAGCAAAAATTACAGTTATTAGCAGAATGCATTAATGAATGACAATGGACATTGAACATAAATAATTGCTTAAAGAAGTAAAACAAAACAGAACATAAAATAGTGTATTGAAGACCAAGCTCCAATGAAATATCTTCACAATCCTCTATGATGCCTCTAGTTAATCATTATCTGTATTTTGGTGTGATTGAGATGCAGTTTCTCTCTGCAGATGATGAGGTTGTAGGATGTGACAGCATCTGAAATGCACAATTGAGTTTAGATATACAGTTTGTCTCTTTTCATTTGTTTATGTGAAAACAATTGTTTATGCAGGCCAAAAATAGTATGAGCACTTCACAGTATTAAAAGGAAAAAAAGGAATATAAAGTCATGGGATAGCTGGGTATGTTTATGCATAAACCCTAGTAATAAAAAAATATCTAACAAAATGGACCATAAATGCAATATCATTGTTACTTACTTAGTGAAGAAGAGGAGATTATCCTTACCTGAATTGAATTGTTGACAGTCTGTGTAGTTGGATGGCTGAGCTCCAGAAAATCAGTAATGAGGCATCTAAGAGTGTAGCCTCGGTTAGGGTTTTACATTAAAACAACAACAATAACCACAACAGCAGCATGTTGTGTGAATTAAGTATGTTTTTATTGACATGCAAAATTGTCAGTGCTCTTAACAACAGTTATTAGCTGAATACATTAATGAATGACAATTGACATTGAACATGAATGAATAAATAAAGAAGTAAAACGCAAAATAAGAACAAAAAATAGATGTGATGAAAACCAAGTTTCAGTGAAACAATCACAATCCAGTCAATATGATGCCTTTAAGTCCATCATTTTGGTGTGATTAAGTGGTGATTTTTCTCTGCAGATGATGAGGTTGTAGGATGTGATACATCTGAAAAACACAATTGAGTTTAGAGTTACAGTGTGTTTATGTAAAAAAAGTCATGGGATAGTTTTAATATTTTTTGTGACTGGGTATATTTATACATAAACCCAAGTAATAATTAAAAAAAAAATCTAACAATATGAATTATAAATTCATTGTCTCTTTTACTTACTTAGTGGAGAAGAGGAGAAAGGTTTCCACAGCAGAGCTGCTCACACTTATATGTGACCAAAAACTAAAAAAAAAAATAAGATAAGAACTTGTTTGTTTGGAAACCAGTTACAATTTTAAAGTTAAATTTGTATTTAAATTTTACGAAATTATCGCCGCATTATCGTGCCATCCCAAAGAGGTACAAAATCACTTTCACAGACTTTTTCATTAACTGTTCCCTCCTGGTGGAATGACCTGCCCAACTCAATCCGAGCAGCTGAGTCCTTAGCCATCTTCAAGAAACGGCTAAAAGCTCATCTCTTCCATCTTTATTTGACCCTCTAACTCTAGCACTCTCCATTCTAATTTTATTTTATCTATCTGTCTTCTTTTTATTTAAAAAAACCCCCACACATTTGACCCTCTATCAATTGCATATTTATTCTCTAACTGCTAGCTTTTCTTGTAAAACTAACACTAGCTTTCTTTTTTCTATTCTATCTACTTGTTTCTTATAATAAAATAAAAGAAAAGAAAAAGAAATAAAAAAACACTAGGTTTCTTTTTTCTATATTCTATCTACTCGTTTTCTTAAAAAAAAAAAAAAAATGTTTATGTGTACTGCATTAGGCTAACCAAGTCTTGTAATAGCACTTGCATGCTGTTGCTCTTTTGTTGGTTTTGATTGCTTCTAATGTCCTAATTTGTAAGTCGCTTTGGATAAAAGTGTCTGCTAAATGACTAAATGTAAATGTAAATTTAAGAATGAAATCATTTGCCTGTTGAGAGTGTGTTGACAGTCAGTGTAGTTGTATCACTGAACTCCAGAAAATCAGTAATGAGGTGCTTTGACAGTTACAGATTTGAAAAAAAAAAAAGGGCGGGAACAAAGATCCCTAAACTCTAACACAAAGAACTATTTCAGCATAAAAGGATTCTTCAGAATGCTATGGTTCTAAATATAACCATTACTGCATGTAAAAAACCTTTAAAGAACCATCTTTTTTTTAAGAGTGTAGGTAAAGACTTACAACACAATATCCTTTCTTTTTTTAATATATTTTAATAATTTTGCTGACCTTTATCCTATCACAACAGCAAGTCCTCATTCAGACAGACCTGTCAATAATGTCAGTAATGTAAAAGTAATGTAACATTAGATTTATGGACACTGCAACCTATACAGTCAGGCAAAGCAATTCTCAAGGAGAAAAAAACAAAAAAACAAACAAACAAAAAAAACATTTTATTCAGAGGCCCAATCTAAGCAATAATAAGCATTTTGGAGCACTTGATGATATTCACTGCTCTGGGTGTGCGTTCGCAGTGTTTGTGTATTTACTACTGTTCGTGTACGCTATGGTTTAAATGCAGAGCACACATTCTGAATATGGGACATCATACTTTGCCACAACTACTTCCACTTTCACTGTCACTTTCACTTTTTATGGCCAAAAAAGTACAATCAAATTCTGATAGATTGTAATCTCATTTAAAAGTATAGCAGACTTTACTTACATAAAATGAATACAAATATCAGTTCCCTAGTAAAAAAGTAATATATTTAAAATACATTTATTTCATTCCTATAGGATTAAATTAAATTAATTTAATTTAATTATAAAGTATAATTAAACTTTATTTGGCGTTCTACTTGTGCACAATGCACATTTCTTAATTTTAAGTCTAAAATGTGTTTTAATGTCATTTTTGATGAGGAGTATATGATCTTGGAATATATCGGTCTTTAAATACACTCTCAGAAATAAAGGTACAAAAGCTGTCACTGGGGCGGGAACTTTTCCAAAGATACATGTTTGTACCTAAAAGGTCTATTTTGGTACCTTAAAGGTACATATTAGTACTTAAAATGTAAATTTTGAAAAGGTACCGCCCCAGTGACAGCTTTTGTACCTTTATTTCTGAAAGTGTGCAAAATATTTAAAGTGACCCTGAAGTATACTTGCAATTGTTCCACTTATATATATAATATACTAAGTATTTATTTTATTGGACTTCAGCACTACTTCCACGCAATTAAAGTGCAATTAAGTACAAAATTTGTTCTTCCAATTTAGCAGACTTTAAGTATACCAATTTAATATACTAAAAGTACAATTGAAGGGTATTTTAAGTACATAAATATGTATTTGTGGTTTACTTAGCGTGAAATAAATGTATTTCAAATACATTTAAGTATTTTTTCACTCTGTATTTCACAGTAATATTTATTTGATGATATTTAAATTTGTATTTTTTTTTTATGTTCAAAGCAATATTATTTTCATTGTGGGATGCAAGCCAATACAATTCTGTAGCTACAAGACTGAGAGATATACAAACATTCCTCAAGAGCCTTTGATATTCATATTTTAACATTTTAATAATAATTTAATAAAAAAAAAAAAAAATGATACTCATATTTTAATGCAAGCCCCCCCCCAAACTGATGTATGGATAATAACATAAACCTAGGTAGTGCTCAACTTGAAGTTATTAAATTTACATTACAAAATCAGTAAATTTTCATAGCAAAAAGACAATCTTAAGGGCGCATTTTAACAATAATGTAATTTTTTTTTACTTACAAAAATAAAAACCATAAACTATCTATCAGATGGCAGAAGACATATAGTAAATTGTGTACAACAGGTTTTTGAACAAAGTTTTGCTAATGCTGATCATATAGAGGCCTTAGAAGTATGGCTTGATACAGTTATGATGTGTGAGGAATGCAGGAGAGGGCGCTGAGAGGCAGGCCAGGGTGTTGGCGGCAACACTACGGAGGGTTTAGAATGGATTTGTTCCTTCTCTCCACAGATTAGCCTGCAAAATGGCCATGCTGTTTGCACTCACATGCACTGATAAGCACCATTAACAGGGTGCTAATCCTGTCGCGCTCCGCATTCAGACTCACACAGACGGGAGGGGCGAGACTGGCAGACAGAGCTCTATGTGGAGGTCACCATTATCACTGCTTATTAATTGTTTCCATTCATAAAATTCATACAAGAGCTGAACACACATAATGCTTTCAGAGGCTTGATGAGAGGAAGTGTCTTTACTGCATGTTTGTGATGGATAGATGTTTTTTCGGCAATGGCGCTTGGGACAGTGACAGATTTTGGACTCGCTGGATATTAATGTGAGGACCAAATCCTTCCATCCAGCTGTTGCAATTGATGTCCCAGTGAGGTTAAAACGACAGCTCAGTTGGCCTGGAGGTGTTGGTGGCCATGACGCATGATGGCGGGCAGATCCTGGTAAAGTGACAAAACACTCACAGTCCAGGCTTATCTGCTTGCTGCTGGAATTTGGTCAACATCCAGCAATACTGATATCAACAAAAACCCTGTTGAGAACAATATATGGGACATATATTTCATTTCCACAATGAAAGTATGAGTACTTTTAAACTCAATCTGATTTACACAAGTACATCATGTTCCTGGATCCTCATCCTTTGCCGTTTTAATCATTAGTAGTTAAGTAAGTAATAATTTGTCTTTTATAGCTTTTATTCAGTGTAATTTCCTGTACACTTATTCTTGGTGCAGCCCCCAAAAGCAACCAGAGGTTCAGTGAATTGTCACAAATCACAATGATGGTAGTTCATGCCTTGTTTCTTACGAGACTTGAACAATCAACCTTTGGAATAGCAGCTCTACACTGAAAAAGTTTTCTACAAATAAACTGCATGAACTCTGTAAACTGCATAAGACAACAATAATATAATATAATATAATATAATATAATATAATATAATATAATATAATATAATATAATATAATATAATATAATATAATATAATATAATATAATATAATATAATATAATATAATAATATAATATAATATAATAATCAGAGGACAATAATATTATAATATAATAATAATATAATATAAAACTGATTAAAAGGATTATTCCAGGAACAATCAAGAATGCTTGTATAAAACATGTCCTACTTGTGAAAATCATGTTAAATCTATATTTCTAGTTTTCAGGACTTCCTTCATGAACATCAATATTTTTAACATGCAGATCTAATTTTACAGTTTGTTTATGTTCACCGAATCACATTGTACATTTAAGGATTTGTCCATTGGATTCCACTATCTCATGTTCCCTCAAAACTAGAGAATCATCTGTACACCCTGAGCAATTCTCTTCATTAGCTCTATTTGGTCTGAGTGTCTGGCCAGTTGTGTAAAAAAGCTATTGGTCATAAGTTCATTATGGGTCCTGAGGCACATGTCAACCAATTGCAATTTACTTTATTTATGCATGTCGCCTTAAGTCATTAATCTCTATGACTATAATGAAATTTTGCAATGCTGTTAGAGTCACTTAACAAATGAAGACTAAGACGACTGCAGATGCCTCATTGATTTAGATGTCTGAGAGTCGGTTGTCATGGTATAAGGGAGCGACATGACGTGCTTGTGTGCGTGTGTGTGTGTGTGATGCCAGATATGCTGTCAAATCAATCACGTACAGCGGTGTATCAGTTTTCTACATGAACTCTGATCATCTATAGATCTGTAGATTTAGGCAGCCTCAAACTGAGTTCCCTGTGTCTGTGTGTGGGAGAGTGTGTGTGCATGAACTCAATAGGCCCCAGAGACCTCTTCAGTCCGACGTTACAGAAAAATATTGGACATAGGACACCTAAGATCAAACTCCATTACATTAAAGAAACATTAGATGCAGTAGTTAAGGAGGGAACGGCTCGATCCATTTACATGTCAAAGATGGGGGAGTGCAGTCACAACCAATTACGTTGGTGGAGCAGTCTGACTGTCTGGGGCTTTCGCTCCTGTCTTCTCCTCTTCATCTTTCTAATATTCATTTCCTTTGTTTTATGAGTGAATATTGCATGTAGCGTTTCCCTTCTTAAGCTACACTGTTGAGTTGAAGGACTATCAGAGGCTATAAGCTGTTTGTCACAGCCACATGCGAGGCTGCACTTACTTCGCAGCTTCCATCTGCGGATGAAACAAGCTGTCTGATGTCAAGGTCATCTTAAATTAAATGCATTAAATGCTTCACATATTTTCAGACAGCTGTTGTGTTATTTTACAAAAGCAGTCTGAAAATATGTGAAGCATTTAATTAAGAATGAAACTTAAATGACCCAACATGAGGAAGGCTGGAAGAGAGTCAATCTAGTTCTTGTTTATAAGACATAAAAGACAAGCAGTGACTCTTTATTGCTGGACCTATACATTTTCTTTTAATACATTTACAAATGAATGAATACTCATTGTTTTTAATTTCTTATTTAAAATTATTTTTTATATTTTTTTGAGAGTATAAAGTAAAAATGTCCTGATATCATCCAGTAATGCGACTCCACAAAAAATATTTCCTCAATTGTAAAATCTAAATTTTATAAAATACTTACAAATATGTATATTTAAAAACTTTTCAGAAAGTAATGAGATTATTAAGAGATGAGTACATATATGCTGTTACTTATTACTTGATTTTTACATTATGGCAAGACAAGGTTTGTTTAAGTTGTAAAATGTGGCATGATTTTGGCATGTTATTTATATATATATATATATATATATATATATATATGAAGAGTTCATTTGCAAAAACAGATAACTCCATTTTTAACAATTCTAAGAAATCATGTTTTTTCATTGCGCATTTCAATTAATCTCAGTCCAACTGCAGTTGGGTTATTTTGACTAGGTTGAAAAATTACTTTAAAAACAGCTAACTAACACAATAAAACATATATATATATATATATATATATATATATATATATATATGAAGAGTTTATTTGCAAAAACAGATAACTCCATTTTTTAATTTTGAAAAATATTATATATATATATATATATATATATATATATATATATATATTACAAATAATGATTGACATGTATACACTCACATGTATCATAAGGAAAATGTTTTTACTTGTTACTTGATGATTACGCGACATTTTGTTCTTGACAAAAGCTTTGTAAACGTAAAGTAATGATAAGTAAAATCACTATATATGATGTAAGTTGATGGTTCATGATTTATTAAATGTATTTACTTTTCTTAAAAATAGCATAAAAGTTTTTCAAAACCAAATAAAACCAACATGAATACAGAGTACATTTCTAAGAACTTGTCAGTATATATTTAATAAATTTTTCTTTATCGTGAGCTGCTACACCATAAATAGTGTAAATATTGTGCAGTATACTGTAAAAGCATTTCATGTTCATTTTTACAAACTGAGAGCCATATTAATATAATATCTGTGGTAAATCAACAGCAAGCCATAAACAAATTTCAGTTTAAGATGCAGTTGACCTGAATAAGTCCTGCTTGACACATGTACCCCACACAAAATCATGATTCGGAGTACAGTATTTAATTTTGGCCCTTTTGTGCCCTGATTTGATGATGGTGTAAAGCAGGTTAAATGGGTTAAGATTCTTAACCATCCCAAAGCCTTTGGAGCCATTCCTTAATAATCCTTTTCACCCCCTGAGACATTATTGCCAGGTTTAGCCGGATTTACCTCACCCGATAGCAGAGCCGACAGTGTCAAAATAGTCACCATTTCAGAGAAAAACTCATAAACAAGAGCAAAAGGAACAGTGACACAGACTTAGACAGAGATTAAAAGACACAGAGGCTGATAGATGGTGTTAGTAGGCAAAATGTTGGATAAAGCCTCGCATCCTGAAATTAAAAGCATGTTTCTTGTCTGATGGGCCCTCTGTGGAATAACAGCAAGCCTGATGAGGACTCCAGTGCTGTATGTGTAATCCTGACAGATCAATTTATGTTCCAGCCACCAAATGGCCTATATTTCACCGGACTGCTGTAAGAAACAGCAGCATGGAGCAGTGCAGCCATTAACACAGAACTGTACTGTGGGATAGAACTACACGCTTTGGATGGAGGATCTATTCTTGTTTGTGTGTGTGTGGAGAAGATTGGTTTTATCTGAAGAGCTGATTAAAATTGTCACTGCCACATTTGTTCCTGATTCACTTTGTCCTTTCCATAAACGACACTAACGTTCTCAAGCAAAGTATGTGCATAATGTTTTCTACCAGTGTTATTACAGTTTTATAAATACAGTATACTATTATAGTTTTTGGTAATGTTTTGAATTAGATTGTGTTTAATGTTTTTGTTTTCATTTTAATTTTAGTTAAAGTTTTGTCTTTTTATTGTATTTTAAAATATTTCTATATAGTTTATATAGTTGGTCCCACTTTATATTAGGTGGCCTTAACTACTATACTATACTACATTTAAATTAATTATTTGGTACAGTGCATTTATTGTGTACATGCATGTTTTTACATTGTACTTATATTTTTAAAAATACCTATATGTAGTTACATCTGTAATTAATTTCTGTAATTACATTTATAATTACACTGTTGACCCATCCCTTACACTTTAACCCACCCTTAAACCTACCCAAACCACCAAACCTGTCCCTAACCTTACCCATATCCCACCTCAATAGCAGCAAAAGTGTTTTGCAATACAGTATGAACACAATAAGTACACTCTCAGAAATAAAGGTACAAAAGCTGTCACTGGGGTGGTACCTTTTCAAAAGGTACATTTTTGTACCTATTAGGTTCAAATATGTACACATTAAATACTAATATGTACCTTTAAGGTACCAAAATGGACCCTTTAGGTACAAACATGTACCTTTTGAAAAGATACTTCCCCAGTGACAGCTTTTGTACCTTTATTTCTGAGGGTGTACATTGTACTTATTTTTTTATGTAAGTACATAGTAGTTAAGGCCACCTAATATAAAGTGTGACCAAATAAGTTTTAGTTTTATTTAATTTAAACTAAAAGAAAATGAGAAATGTCAGGCAACTTGCTGACTAAAATAATATTTTTTATTTTTAGATCTTATTTTATTTAAGTTCATGTTTATTTTATGCCAAGTAACAAAGATGTTTTTGTGGGTTTTAGTTTTAGCTAACCCTGCTGCAGACCCTCATGACTCAATAAGTCTCTTAAAAAATCAGATACTTTTGTCTTTTTACAGTATGATAAGGCAAAGAACACTTTTCTGATAAATCAAATTCTTTAAAATGGTCTTTAACTGTCGGATGCACAAACTTGAGCCAGATGGATTTCACACTAAAGGTGTTTTGATTAGGCTGGCTTTACTAGGTTAGTTCCTTTACACTTAACAATGTTCTCTTGTGTCCTCTAAAGCCTGGTGCCTTTAGGATCCCTAGCTGTGATGCGCTGAAACCCACCAATGACTCTTGGACCTTCTAATAAACAAGGCTATGTATTTCCAGAGGCTTTAAAGTATTACTCTACATTTCATTGGACCTGGCACCTGGCCTCCGATGACACTGCTAAAGCGCTTAAGACAGATAGAAACTGCGATTATGTCGCCACAGAGGGTCATCGCTGTTTGGATCAGACCGAGGTGACAAAACCAAAGTGTTCCAGTCACCTGCTCTTGATAAGAAGCTCTGGTGGTGTGAAGGTGGAGGCCAGTTGTTTGTGTGTGCGTCAGTGTGTGTGTGTGTTCATAAGTATTTTTGTCTTGTTTCGCAGTAAAATTATCCAAGCATCCTTAAAACAACAAAAAATGAACCGAGAGACAAATTACACAGAAAATAAGATGTTTTCAAAGAATATATTTTATATTAAGATCTTTTTTCTTATTTTATTGTTTATATCTTGTTTATGCAAACATAAACTTATTTGATTGTTTATGTTTTATTTATGAAAACCCAATCTCACACCCCCCACCCTCTCTGATCTTTACCTACCCCTCTGCAATCCTCCTCCCTCCCCTACCATCCAACCTGTGCTTAAGGTATGTGCAGAGAATGTGAACCAGGGCCCGTAATCATGAAAAATCTTAGAAATGTGGGTGTTTCCCCCTAAAATTAAAGAAAATATCCTAGTAAAGAAAAAAGTAATTCAGAAAACATCTTAACCCTTAAAAAAGGTCTTAAGGTCCAAAATTGTTAGGAGTACGGACGAGGACTTTTAAGAGGATTAAGAGTTTCTTTAGCAGTGGAGAAAATGGACGAAATATGAAGAGGGAGAAGAAATGTGTTGCACACAATGCATGACAGTGAGTTAATAAGACACTACACATTAGATTGTGCAGGGATCGTGTTTGTGACCGATCTTATTAGAGACACGCTAACATCTCAGACACTGCGCAGAAATGCCATAGCGCCAGAAGTGGAAGTAATCACTACATTGACATGTTGCAAATGCAACTATGCAGCAGCGATGATCTGGGTCTGTCACAACCTTCTATAAGCAGTGATCACACAAACAATTACAGCACTTTCAGAACCTTATTGTGTCGCTGTTCATTTCCTATAAAATATGTTAAGTATGTCAGCATGGTGAATAAAAAATAAGAATATATATATACATATATATTGTGTGTGTGTGTGTGTGTGTGTGTGTGAGAGAGAGAGAGAGAGAGTACGGTAAAACAGGAAAAATTACGCCTGTAATTTCAAAGTGAATTTCAGCGCTCTTTTATTTCCTTCTTGGACAACCAACCAATCACAGTCTTCAAAAGACTGTGTCATAGCTAGCAATGGGGTCAGCCTCGCCTCCTCACTAAGATAAAAGTTTTTGCCTTTTTCTCACTCAGAGTTGCTCTCAGATTGTTCCTGAATCACTTTTAAGCTAAGACTCCTAGTTAGACATTTTAAAGCTAAATTAGGAGCTCTCTGAGAGGATTCTTAGAATCTTTAATAATATGGGCCCTGGTCTTCAGAAAACAGAAGACTAGGAAAGCTTCAGTTTCAGACTGTGTTTCACCTACCTGTTAAATATCTTTGCTGACCAACTGGCCCCCATATTCACACAGATTTTCAACAGATCTTTGGAGCTGTGTGAAATTCCCTTCTGCTTCAAACTCTCCACTATCATTATTTGTGAACTTCAGCTTGCCCTTCTATACCATCATGCCTGATCCTCTCTCAGATAAACTGATCCAGCTCTCCGTGCCTTCCCTCAATCTGTTAATGGATTACCAGCTTCATGACAGACAGGCAGCAGCTAGTGAGGCTGGGGAAACTCACATCTAGGACTCTCACGATCAGCACTGGCGCCCCTCAGGGACGTGTTCTCCCCCCACTGCTCTTCTCGCTGCATGAATGACTGCACTTTAAAGGACCCCTCTGTCAAGCTCCTGATGTTTGCAGATGACACTACAGTCATCTGCCACATCAGGACAGTGATGAGTCTGCATATCGAAGCTAGGTTGAACAGCTGGCTGTCTGGTGCAGTCTTAATAACCTGTGGCTTAACACGCTAAAACAGCATAGATGAAAGTGTTCTTCAGGACAAACACACCCACGCTACCCCCAATCATCATTATGGACAGCACTGTGGAAGCAGAGTTATTCAGCTTCCTGGGCACCACCGTCAGCCAGGACCTTAAGTGGGACTATCACATTGATTCTATTTCAGAAAGGCCCAGCAGAGGTTGTATTTCCTTCGCCAACTGTGAAAGTTTAGCCTGCCACATGAGCAACTCACCCAATTCTACTCAGCCATCATTCAGTCTGTCCTGTGTTCATCTAACGGTCTGATTTGATTCAGCTACCAAATCAGGAATCAAAAGACTATGACAGACAGCCAGGACTGCTGAGAAGATTATTGGTGCCCCCCAGCCTAACCTTCAGGAACTTTACACCTCCAGAGTGAGGAAAAAGACTGAAACATATCACTTTGGACCCCTCACACCCAGCCCACTTCCTCTTTGAATTGTTGCCTTCTGGCTGGCGCTACAGAGCACTGAGCACCAAAACAGCCAGGCACAGCTTTTTCCATCAGGCCATATTCCAGCTGAACAATACATAACATTTTAGACTGCACATCTGTACATAATTTCTCAAATATTTTCATCTATAAATAGTACATTTGCACATTTATAATTCTGTCTATTGGTATTTTCCCTCTATATTTCTATTGCCACATTATTATTTTAATTTATTTTATAGTTTTTAATTTATTGTCTATTCTCTTTATTATTAGTGTTATATTTTGTTTTATTATATGTACAGTATGTCTATTATATGTCAAATTATGTCTGAACTGTACTTTTTCTTTGCACTGGAAGCTTCTGTCACCAAGACAGGACAATGTGTGTGTAAACACACTTGTCAATAAAGCCTTTTCTGACTCTGATGCATAAAGCTTTACCATATTTTGCCCACATTGATTTATCCTCAAATAAAGATAATCTCTAAAAACACATTTTGGTAACACTTTATAATAACTGCACACTATGAATCATTAGTAAAGCATTAGTAAATAGTCAATTAATCCTTTATAAAGCATTGTTCCAACATTAATATGCATTAGTAAGCAGTTTATAAATACAGCTATAAATGTTTTGTTCTTGAGCATATCTATAATGTTTAAAAATTGTATTTTCATACTTTATTAATTTATCATTTCTAAATTACGTTATTTACAAACCAGTTATTTAAGAGTTGTCAGTGGTTCATAAGATCATTTAGAAAGTGTAAGTAAATTATTAATTTAACTATTTAAATTTACATTTATAAATCTTATTATTTAGACACACGATAATAATTGTTCAGTTTGTTAATAAATGCTTTATTAACACATTCCTGCTGTAATTCCTGATTAAGTCAGGTAGTTATAAAATATTTAGTAGTTGCCAACCATCTATTTTTGTGAGCTCACTTAAGTGAGGACTATTTATACCTTATAAAGCATTTACAAAGCAGATTTACACGCTAATTCATCTCCCAAACAGAAACACAGAAGTATACAGAACACAGAAATGTTTTCAAGATGCAAAAAAATGAAACTGTACAACTGTACATTTGATAAAAAATGAAAAATAAACTTTTCATAGAAAAATAAAATAAAATAGAAATTGTACAGTACAGTTTCTTTTTTTTTTTTGCATCTTGAAATAAATATTTCTGAGTTCTGTATCCCTCTGTGTTGTGTTTGTTTTTGTTTGTTTCTGTTAGGAAGATAACTGAGCCTTATAAATCAAGAATAAGGCATTTATAGCTGTATTTATAAACTGCTTACTAATGACTATTAATGTTGGGACAATGCTTTATAAAGGATTAACTAACTATTTACTAATGTTTACCTAATGATTCATAGTGTGCAGTTATTATAAAGTGTTACCCACATTTTAATATCGTATACAATTTTGCTTCTCAAGTGAACTGATGTTGTTTTGAGAATGTTCACCTATTTTTACTGGAAAACTATTGGGAAAAAAATACTGATTATGAAAAAAAAAATGTTTTGCAGTGAGGAGATACACCAAGACAGAGTATAGAAAGATAGAGGATCTACACTGTATAGTTTCCTTATTCATTTTGATGCAATTTTCATATGAAAGGTGAGCATTTTCAAAACACTGCAAGTTAAAACCAGAGCTCACTAGAGTTGGAACTGGTTGTTAAAAAAAGCGCTAAACTGGCAGAAGATCTTGTGTTTCTGTGATTAAACCAAATGTTCTTATCACATATTACAAAAATCTTGTGTTCTGAAAAAATGAATTTGTGGAATGAATATACAGGTGCATCTCAATAAATTAGAATGTCGTGGAAAAGTTCATTTATTTCAGAAATTCAACTCAAATCGTGAAACTCGTGTATTAAATAAATTCAATGCACACAGACTGAAGTAGTTTAAGTCTTTGGTTCTTTTAAGGGGAGACACTGCAGGCAAAAACACTGTTTTTTTATGCACCTGTCAATTTTGAGATTTTGGGCTTTTTGGTTTTTCATAAAGTGTTTTTTCAGACTAGTAGAACGAAAACATCCAAAAGACACTGTTAAGTGTTTCTTTTATAGCACTTTATCTATTTGTATCAATAGATTTCAATTACAATACATATTTTTAAAGGTTTTTAGAGTTTTGTCTCCTACACTGAGCCATAAATCTCCACTTCAGTAGCACTTACACACACCAAACTTTACATTTTTATTCCTGTCCATATCCTGAAGGTTTTTACAGAGGGATTTGTTCATATATAATTTGCCTGATTATATACAACATTTTAATCCCCACAAAATTGTCAAAATATAGTGTTTTCTGTCTGTTCTAAGTATTTTCTGAATTATGGAGTGACAAAATGAGATACCCAAAATTCCCTCTGTAAAAACTTTTGACTGTAATATGTCAAAAAAAGTAAACAAGAATTTTGAAACTGACTTCATCCAGTGTTTAGATTTTTGTACTAGAAATGTATGCAAATTAGTGCATATTTCATTAAATAATGCCTCATTTGCATATTTAAACCTAACATTTTAGAAAACTTGTAATACAAAAAAATGTTTGCAATTATCAATGTAATCAATCAACTAGGTAAGTAAGGCGATAACTATTAGTGACAAATTTTACCCTATTCACCTGCAGTGTCTCGCCTTAATTGTGATTATTTTGGCTCACATTTAACAAAAACCCACCAATTCACTATCTCAACAAATTAGAATACTTCAAAAAAAAAAAAAAAAAAACATTTTTAGTGAATTGTTAGCCTTCTGGAAAGTATGTTCATGTTCTGTATATGTACTCAATACTTGGTAGGGGCTCCTTTTGCTTTAATTACTGTCTCAATTCAGCGTGGCATGGAGTTCATCAGTTTGTGGCACTGCTGAGGTGGTATGGAAGCCCAGGTTTCTTTGACGGTGGCCTTCAGCTCATCTGCATTGTTTGGTCTCTTGTTTCTCATTTTCCTCTTGACAATACCCCATAGATTCTCTATGGGGCTCAGGTCTGGTGAGTTTGCTGGCCAGTCAAGCACACCAACACCATAGTCATTTAACCAACTTTTGGTGCTTTTGGCAGTGTGGGCAGGTGCCAAATCCTGCTGGAAAATGAAATCAGCATCTTCAAACAGCTGGTCAGCAGAAGGAAGCATGAAGTGCTCCAAAATTGCTTGTTAAACGGGTGCAGTGACTTTGGTTTTCAAAAAACACAATGAACCAACACCAGCAGATGACACTGCACCCCAAATCATCACAGACTGTGGAAACTTAACACTGGACTTCAAGCAACTTGGGCTATGAGCTTCTCCACCCTTGGTTAAATGAAATACAAAACTTGCTCTCATCTGAAAAGAGGACTTTGGACCACTGGGCAACAATCCAGTTCTTCTTCTCCTTAGCCCAGATAAGACGCCTCTGACGTTGTCTGTGGTTCAGGAGTGGCTTAACAAGAGGAATATGACAACTGTAGCCAAATTTCTTGACACGTCTGTGTGTGGTGGCTCTTGATACCTTGACCCCAGCCTCAGTCCATTCCTTGTGAAGTTCACCCAAATTCTTGAATCGATTTTGCTTGACAATCCACATAAGGCTGCGGTTCTCTCGGTTGGTTGTGCATCTTTTTCTTCCACACTATTTCCTTCCACTCAACTTTCTGTTAACATGCTTGGATACAGCACTCTACAATGTTTGTGGCTTACCCTCCTTGTGAAGGGTGTCAATGATTGTTTTCTGGACAACTGTCAGATCAGCAGTCTTCTCCATGATTGTGTAGCCTAGTGAACCAAACTGAGAGACCATTTTGAAGGCTCAGGAAACCTTTGCTGGTGTTTTGAGTTGATTAGCTGATTGGCATGTCAACATATTCTAATTTGTGAATTGGTGGGTTTTTGTTAAATGTGAGCCAAAATCATCACAATTAAAAGAACCAAAGACTTAAACTACTTCAGTCTGTGTGCATTGAATTTATTTAATACACGAGTTTCACAATTTGAGTTGAATTACTGAAATAAATAAACTTTTCCACGACATTCTAATTTATTATGATGTGCCTGTATATACTGTATATTCATTGCACAAAATCATTGTAACCAACAAACAATGCAAGACACAAGTTTCAAATCAGCAATTTGATACCATCTGTCTTCTTCGAATGCGACTCTGATCAATCTGACGGACACATATTTATTGGTTGGTCTTTTTTATCTCTCTTGCTTTTGCTACCTTGTTCTTTGTTCACAATTTTCAGATCTCTCTCTCTCTCTCTCTCTCTCACACACACACACACACACATATTTTTCATTATACGTAGTTATTAATTTCAGAAATTGCAAACCATGCAGTTCTTCACAATCTATATGTATATCTATAGAACTGAATATATTTACCAAATGATTCACTGATTAACCATTAAGATCAGTTGGATTAAATCACAGACAAACATGCTAAACTGAACACGAAGAGTGGCAAATGAAAGATTTGACAGTAATAACATCATGAAAGACAATTATTGTGAATAAATAGTTTACTTAGATGAAACACTTAACACTTTTGTGTTGTGAAATAAAATACCAACAAACTGGTATAAAAACAATGGAAGTCTATGAGACGTCCTCACTAACAGTGAAACAAACGTTTGTGCGTGTGTGTGTGTGTGTGTGTGTGTGTGTGTGTGTGCGTGTGTGTGTGTGTGTGTGTGTGTGTGTGTGTGTGTGTGTGTGTAAGTTCATTAGTCTAGAGTTGAGGGAGTCCTGTGAGGCTGCAAACAGGGAAAGGGTTCCTCTGATTACTGTTAATTACCCACAGGGCCTTATAACACACACTGAGTATGCAGCAAGTCTGTGCACATTGCCAGGCCACCCCTGAACTTCCTTTGGGTCCACCCTCATTTCCTCTTCCCGGCCATGAGTGATGAGAGCTGTAATGAGATCATGTTAAGTGTGTGTGTGTGTGTGTGTGTGTGTGTGTGTGTGTGTGTTTGGGGGGCAATGCTTTCTTCTGTTAATAAAGTGTATGCTTTGCTTAGAAGGTTTGTTCTTAATTTCGTTTTTTCCTGATGTTTGGAAAAAAATCAAAAAGAGAAAAACCCCTCTTTTAATTAATATAGACTCTTCTGAATGATAAAGTGGAGAAATAGAACAGAATTCAACTCATATAAACAAAATGTACAGAAAGGAAGAGTAAGCTGAAAGATTATCTGAGCCTTCAACTGCATAGACCAATCACTGACTCTCTGATGCATCCTGCAAACAAAAATGGCAAGAGCTTTCTTAAAATAGCCCAATCCAATTTAATTGGCTGGCCTTTCTCAGTTTTGAGTTTGATGCTTTTCATTAGCGTGCTAGGAAATAAAGTCAATAAAGTTCCCAGAATGCTACAATCTTATTTCAAGAAAAAAAAAAAAAAAAAGGTGCTGATATTGCCAGTTTATGAGGTTTATGGCAATAACACATCTATATGCAGTATATTCAAGAGTTTTGTTTTGAGATTATGTGGCCAGTTCTTGGTTAGAATATAATGCAAATCAGACAAGACTTAATGCTGATTGTCCAAAGTCTGGCTACGGCAAGGGGTCAATTGGTTTGGCTGGTTAGCATGACCTTGTTAATCTCTCATTTAAGATGTCATAACATATCCAAAACAACTATTTCATATAAATAAATCCATGCAGATATTTCATTCTATTATAGATGTTTCAGCAGTGTTCATGTCATTTTTTGAAGGACTCTTAAATCTGCCAGTCAGTGTTGTCATGTCATCATTTTCCTGTGACTCCTGAATGATCAGTCACGTGGCATTTACAGCTCAGGTGATTGGCTCAAAACTTTCCATCGTCCAATGAAGAAAGATGGGAAATTTCAAATAGTGTGCTTCTAGGAGGTCATATATCAACCAAGATCTTTTCATTGATTGCTAACAATGAGCTTTCTTCAGCTATTACAGACCTCCTTGAGATACAGTAATGGCAGGCAACAGCCAATGTACCTTTTCCCCCCTTTTCTTCTGTTCTGTTCTTCTAATTATCAAGAAAAAGGACCAGGGAGGAAATGACATCTCCAGCCTCCCTTGAACCAGCCACTTACAGGTCAACACCAGGGTGGCTTATCCTGTTAAGTGGAGTGCTGAAATGCAGATGCTAAAAATATCTAGAAAGGTGTGCACTGTGCCATCCGCAGGTTACAAGGTCATCAAAATGGCAGCACTGGAGAGTTGTGATACAAAGCTCCTTCGCATGTAATAGGAAATCATCTTTAACAAACTGACAATGCTGGATAATTATTCAAAGGACATTTCAAATGAAAATGCAGCCAGTTGTCATGCCAATGAACGTCATCCTTCTGTCTAAACTTCACTTAGACGTCAGTTCAAATTTGCCTAAAACAAAGACACCAGACATCCGGCCGTGGCACACAAACAGGCGCACAAGATCCCACATCATACAATTCTCAATCCAGTCTCTGATGACAGGAATGTCTTGGATCTTAAGCAGTGACCCAGACATTTTCAGGCCTTTCATTAAGGTCTCACCCCAAACCGAGCAGCTGGGCCATCAGGCCTCATTTCCCCTAACCCTGGTTCTGCAGGCTGGCCAGAGCACTGGGGCTTGTGGCAGGAGAACCGGCCAGCGTTTCCGAACTGTAAGCTGTGGTCTCTAGGGTAGCAAGGCTCATTTGCTAGCTCAATGGAGGCTGTCTCCTGCCCTGCGCCTCACCGCACTCTCCTTGGACTGCAACACGTTTCTTTTCTTTGCTTATGAGGAACAGAGAAGGAGTAGGTAAAAGAAACAGAGTTGGAAATAGCGTGATCAATGGAGGGGCAAAGCTTTAGAGACACAAAGACAGACTTAAAAGAAGGGTGCAGAAAGAAGAACACTGCAAGCTATACATCATCATCATCGTCAGTCTAGCTTAATTTACAACATAAAATTGGTACTGCTATGTTACTATAATTTTAGCATAGTATTTTTTTTAAAAAATAAAACGGAGTACAATATAAATACCATGTTGCAAGAATGGTTGGCATTCACTTTATTTATTTAAAAGCATACAGTATCTGGCATTACTAGCTGAACCAGCAAGACTTCCTTGATCAACCACTCTCTTGCTGGTCAACCAGCTTCAGCAAGTTTCACCAAATTTTGCAATGCCATTCTGGCCACCAGCTAGACTACAGGTAGCTCAAAACCAGCACTAACCACCATAAACCAGCCAGATATAACATGGAATCTGATACTGTACCATACCACATAAAAACCTTTTTGTAAGGCTGACCTTGTGATGTCGAGTTGTTCTGTTGCTATATTGTGTTCTTCCCCACCACATCATCGCACTAATTTTGTCCCTCGCTTAATCCAGTGTCCCTAAAAATCAATGCTGTTCTGTCTGTCATGCTGACCCATCACCCTTCACGCCATCTGCTGCTCCTCGCTTATAATTCCCTCTGTTAGCGCTTTAGTACCACTGCAGGACTACAAACAGTGCATACAGTTAATCTGAATAACATTCAACAATGACCTGGTTAACTGAATCTTACATACTCTAATTTAAAAACTACAAAGATGGACAGGTAGCACCTTTAATGACAGTATTGAACAAACTGCATGAACATGACATACGGCTTGGTTTTTACATTGCTTTGTGTGCACCCTTTGCCTGGCATTTGAGAATGTGTCTATCTGCAGATGTTGAGGAGAGAAGAAAGCTAAAAGAACTAGCCCAAGCAGGGGAAGTGGCCTCCCCTCGATCCCTTAGCCCTTCTTTGAAAAGCAAACTTCAAGCCGGGAGTGTTTACTTTGGCCAGGGCAGAAGCAGATCGATGATCTGCAAAGTGGATTTGTTATTGCCTTGTTTGCCTTGGCAGCCCTTGAGAGCAGCCCACTGATTGCCGCCCCAGATGTCTACAGTATGAACACACACAGATTCACACACACACACACATATATATATATATACATATACATATATATATACTTATACACACACCACTTGCCTCAAGAGTGTCCAAATTTCTGGTGTCTCTGCCATCTTTTTGAGCCTGTGAAGTTCTGCCCAACAGTGGGACATGATGCTTCCAGAGTCTGCTAGTTCCCTATATTTATGCTTCCACTCATCCCAGTCCACCACCCCCTTATCCTGTCGTTTGTCACCGAGGAGGGGTTCTCCATCGTACTTCCAGAGATCTACCGTCCTGCGGACAGAGTAGAGTTCCAGCTTTAATGAAACACATCTGATCCAGCTAATTGAGATCTTTGGGCTCTCTTGAAATAGTCAACGTGATCTCATGAGAATTTGCATGTATTTTATGTAAAATGTGGTTCAAAAAACATACTGTACATTTACTTAAGTTTGCAAAGACAGTGAAATGCATAATACTGGCGTATTTACAGCATCTAAATATACAATACTGATCTATTGACAGCATCTAAAACAAATAATTTACGTATGAACAACTTTACAGACTTACAAATGAATCATTATGAATATTGCAATCACAGCATTAACATTTTTATTATTTTGTATCCAGTTGTCATATCAATGGCATTATGAACCCATTTATTAAATGAAGTTTGCTCGTGATAACATTTCGCTTAGTTCTGTGATTTCTGCTGTTGACAGGGTTCCCCTCTCAATTCAAGATGCTGTCATTACTTGGGCGATTGTACTGGTATACCATTAAAAAAAAAAAAAAGATTAAAACAATCATACCTTGTGCGTAATTCAAACCGGATTACGGTTATTGTTTGAGCTCGTATATTGCCCAGCACTACTTTTTTTACTGCTTTTGAGATTTTTGCAATAAATACGTTATTGTGATTGCACTGTCTATCATGTTTTTCTTTATTCTATACATGTTTTTAAGAAATGGTTATGGTTAGGTTTAGGGGTAGGAGTGGGAATAGCAACTCAAAGTATCTGTTTAATGCTTTGTTGTTACTAAAATTGTAATTTCCCTGCATATATAATAACAAAATGGGTATGCATGGGTTTGGGGGTAGGCTAAAACTCTATCGAAAAAATGCTAAAAATTCATTAATATAAATATCTTAATTATTTTGTGTTTGTTTTTAGCTGTAAATATGTAATAATTGTACATTTTAAACATTATAATACGTCAAAATTATATGTTTCAGCATTAATCAAAGTGTACAAAAATGTACGTTTTGTGGTTGTAAACGTTACATACTATTTTCTACGTATAAATAATGAGAACAGGCTGTGGGTGTTGGGACTAACCTCAACCAGAAGCATAATTGCGAATCCATGTCCCAAGGTGGAAGATACATTATAAACCTCATCAACTTAGCTCATAAATATTAATTAGGTGCTCACTGATATTAATTAGGTGACGTTTGCCCTGTAGTTCTTGTTGAAAGGTGGGTAAGTGGGCACTAGACATAATATATTACCGCATACTGCAAAGCCACTAGTAGATCTTAAAGTTGTAATTTTATGCAACTGGCTACAATTTTTTCTTCACACAGCAGCCAATATGCTTTCAATATAATGATTATTTCTCAAAAAGTGGGGGGATAAGCTCAGAAGTTGGGGAGAACACCCCTGCCTGTCCCAGTGGGAACATTGAGGCAGGAAGCAGCTCAACTTTAATCTGAGCACAGAAAGATCTCCTCTTTCATGATCTTCATAACCGCATCCTCATCACTGGTGCTGGTAGAGCTGTAATTTCCATCCACTTCAAAATGTATTAAATTTATGTATATGTTAAACTGGACCAACATTGACTTTAAATTGAAGATAACAGACAGTAAGACTGCAATTCAGAGGGAAAATTGAGTGGTGTGCGTGTGTATTGGTGTAATGTCTCCTCGCTTATGCTGTCCACTCCAACTCTGCCAGACCTCCAGGGCTTTCAGGCTCTGGCCTCAACACTGAGGGCTGGGTTGGGGCCCTCTCTCTGTGTCTGTGTGGCCAAATAAAAATAACCTCTTGACACTTTTATGGCAGGACACATTTGTGTGGATTTATGCTGCTTGTTTTCGCACAGTTTAAAGTGAGACTGTCCAGGGCCAAAGGCTTAAAGCCTCTGTCAGCACATATTAAATGTTTATGCTGTTTGTCTCACACACTTGTCCTTTTATTTGAAACCAATTGACTCTTAGCCTCTGTAGTAGCAATTCCTATATGCACCATATTGCAACATGTGTTGTGACATGGCCTTCAGAAGAGAAAAAATACATGTTTTTTTCCCCTTTTTATCTCAGTAATTAAAATGACGTGTGGTTTCCAGTAATAACTGAGCCAAAATAAAGAGAGAAATTGTCAGTGCTGTGGTAGAATGTAGTAGAAATGTGAATTTTCCAAGCAGGACATATTCCTGGATCAACATCCTTGTTGGCAATAGAAAAAAAACATTCCTATTAACCAGTCAGTTTTTCACCATTCTTCAGCTTCCAAACAAGAATATAATGGTTCCCTGAGAGAGGTCCACTAGTAACCCTACCAAACTGTCTGGTTATTCAAAAACCAATTTTAGGTTTGGTCTTAAAACTTGACTGTACCAGTCAGGTTTGGTCACAGGGTCTGTGTAGAACTCTACACCCTGGGTTTGTCTCCGAGCATATTAGTAGAGGCCTATAGTACTTTTTTATTATTATTATGCATTCTTTAATATGTTTGGTTTTTATGTTTTACACAGCATGATGCTTTTATTGTGGATATTATTGTGGATAAGCACTTTTACTAAAGGTTGCCATATGGCCCTTGAACCTATAACCTCACCTTTACAAGCACAGATCAAAAGCAGATTTGAGAGTTGTACATTTATTGGATTTAAGGATTATATCATACTAACTTTCAGAAGAGTTTGATCGCAGAGCCACAGATTTAAACCGCAGAGTTTAAATAGCACCTAATACACCTCCTGAGGATGATACCGATTTATGGTTGTTTCGGAAAACAGGTGTAATAGAATAATTTAAAAAGGAATATTTAGATATCTTCAGTCTGACTAAATATGTTTGATTGTCTTGGTTGGGTAACATTTTAGGGTAACACTTTAGAATAGGGAACACTTATTCACTATTAACCATGACTTGTCCCTCAATAAATTCCTTATTTGCTGCTTATTAATAGTTAGTAAGGTAGTTGTTAAATTTAGGTATTGGGTAGGATTAGGGATGCAGAATAAGGTAATGTAGAATAAGGCATTAATATGTGCTTAATTACTGCTAATAAATGGCTAATATTCTAGTAATATGCATGCTAATAAGCAACTAATTGAGAGACCCTAAAATAAAGTGTTACCCATTTTAGTATAGGGACCAGTTCTCACTATTAACTAGTTGCTTATTTGGTTGCCTATTATTATTACCATATTGGCTATTTATTAGTACTTACAGTATAAAGCACATTTTCTGCATGATCATATTCTACATCCCTAATCCTACCCAATACCTAAATTTAACAACTACCCTACTAACTATTAATAAACAGCAAATTAGGAGTTTACTGAGGCAAAAGTCATAGTTAATTGTTTGCTAATAGTAAGGATTTGACCTTAAAATAAAACCCAAATTCTGGAAATGTTGAGATGTTTTTTTGTTTTTGTTTTTTTATTTGAATAAAATGAAAACAAAAAGAATTTCAAATCACAAGAGACATTTTTTTTTTATTCACAATAGAACATAGATTACATAACAAATGTTTAAACTGAGAAATTTTACAACCCGAATTCCGGAAATATTGGGACATTTTTCAAATTTGAATAAAATGAAAACTAAAAGACTTTCAAATCACCTGAGCCAATATTTTATTCACAATAGAACATAGATAACATAACAAATGTTTAGACAGAGAAATACTTTTATAACTTTTATCAACTAAATGAGCTCATTTCAAATTTGATGCCTGCTATTAGGTCTCGAAAAAGTTGGCACGGGGGCAACAAAGGGCTGAACAAGCAAGAAATTTTGAAAAGATTCAGCTGGGAGAACATCTAGAAACTAATGAAGTTAATTGACATCAGTTCTGTAACATGATTAGCTATAAAAGGGATGTCTTAGAGAGGCAGAGTCTCTCAGAAGTAAAGATGGGCCGAGGCTCTCCAATCTGTGAAAGAGTGTGTAAAAAGATTGTGGAATACTTTAAAAACAACATTCCTCAATGTCAAATTGCAAAGGCTTTGCCAATCTTAACATCTACAGTACATAACATCATCAAAAGCTTCAGAGAAACTGGAGAAATCTCTGTGCGTAAGGGACAAGGCCGAAGACCTTTGTTGGATGCCCGTGGTCTTCGGGACCCTCAGACGACACTGCATCACTCATTGGCATGATTCTGTCATTGACATTACTAAATGGGCCCAGGAATACTTCCAGAAACCACTGTCGGTAAACACAATCCATCTGCAGATGCCAACTAAAGCTCTATCATGCAAAAGGAAGTCAAATGTTCTATGGTCAGACGAGTCCAAATTTGACATTATTGTTGGAAATCACGGACGCCGTGTCCTTCGGGCTAAAGAGGAGGGAGACCTTCCATCTTCATTTACTGCCACAAATTGATGGCGTTCAGATAAGTACGATTTGAACCATGCCAGTGCACTTCCACTAATGTCAACATAGTTTTCTAGTCTATTTAAAAGAATTTTGTGGTTGATTGTGTCAAACACGGCGCTAAGATACAGTAGTACTAATAGAGAGATACAACCACGATCAGATGATAAAAGCAGGTCGTTTGTAACTCTAATGAGAGCAGTCTCAGTACTATGATATGGTCTAAAACCTGACTGGAAATCCTCACATATATAATTTTTCTCTAAGAAGGAACATAGTTGTGATGGTATTATCTTTTCTAATATCTTTGACAGAAAAGGGAGATTCGAGATAGGCCTATAATTAATTAATTCTTTGGGGTCAAGTTGTGGTTTTTTAATGAGAGGCTTAATAACAGCCAGTTTGAAGGTTTTTGGGACATATCCTAATGACAATGATGAGTTAATAATATTCAGAAGAGGATCTATTACTTCTGGAAGCACCTCTTTTAGGAGCTTAGATGGAACAGGGTCTAACATACAGGTTGTTGGTTAGATGATTTAACAAGTTTATACAATTCTTAATTTCCAATAGAAGAGAATGAGTGGAATTGTTCCTCAGGGGATCTATAGTGCACTATCTGATGCAATACTGTGGCTGACAGCTGCATGGTTACAATTTTATCTCTAATAGTTTCGATCTTGGAAGTAAAGTAGTTCATAAAGTCATTACTACTGTGCTGCTGGTTTTACATACAATTTTATGCACAAAATGAGCTCATGTCAAATTTGATGCCTGAATTTATTAACTTTGCTTTTTTTAAGCAGTTACAGTAACATCTGTTCAGAAACATAGTGAGCTGTCTTGCTGTATACTGCCTACATAAATAGCTGTTTTCTAAGGGAGCATCCTAACTACAGTGGTGACTGATTTGGAACATTCTTCATGGGCAGCAACTCCAATAGAGTTTGAAGTCAGCATGTTGCTAAGCTAAGTACAATAAATATAAAATGACACAACGTAATTTTTATTTTATTTTATTTTATTTTTTTATTCAGTTAGAACAGTAAATGAAATATACCTTATCCTGAATGAAATATCATCTTGTACAAATGTTTTTCACTGAGATTTTTGCCATGCATTTAGGGATTGCCATCTCTGGGGAGGAGCCATACAATGTTATTTTAGAAGGTATTTTATGATTTAAAACAGAGCTTCTGCTTCATAAAAACTATAGCATGCTTTTCTATTAGCGGCATTTGCTGTTCTAAAATAAAGAATGAAGCTGTTTTCCCACTCTTTCATTCACACAAACAAACTGACTCATCTCTCTCTGTCATAAAGATGTGTCATAAATGGGTTATTTGGGATCTCTGCAGTGCGTCTTGTTTTCTGTTTGGATTAAGGTGAGGAGGCTGACTGCCCAGCCAAACATAGCACACTGACACCTGGGAGGCATATGACACCTCTTCTGTCACTGTGATTATGTGTCCCAAAAGTGCACATACACGCACACTTTTTTTTTTCTTTATGCTAAGTATACTCAAATACTTTGAATTTAAACTATGGACCCTTTTCACAAGACTGTGATGACGTGTTTCAACGGTCATCAGCATTTTGATATTTTTTTTTTTTAAATGTGTGTACATTTATAACACTATACTTTGTATTATATCACCTTTGCATCAAGTTACAAAAAAAATAGTTAACACTAATGCAAGAGTGTTTCTAATGCAGCATCTATGATACATTTGACGTCATTCTCTCTTCTAACTGCCGTTATCAATCTCCCTCAATTTTTTTTCCTTTGAATGTCGTGAAAACACTATCATGGAGATTTTCTTTTGCTATTTTAGCAAATGGGAATGTAAAAAAATAAATAAAAAATGGTCCTCTCCCATTCACTGCTCTCAAAATTTTGCAACTTCCGCTGCTGAGAAACCTAAAAATGTGAAAAAGGTCTATTGGTGTGTTTATGACTGACTAGAAGTTTTTACCGTAGGCAGGACAGGGGGCTTTATAGGGGGTTTGTCAACAGACATGCTGATGTCCAATATCAGGCAACCTTTAGATGGCCCTACCCTGAAGCCCATATTAATTATATCACTTTCTCCTGCAGAGTACATGCTATGACAGCCGTCGGCATGGGGATAGCTAATGCACTCTGACAGGCCCAGTGTGTGTATGTGTGTGTATCAACATGTAGAGATTGTTGACGGATGAAGTAGAATTTTCTGTTCCAAACCCAGTGTGATGTATCATTTTGTAGGCAACATTTTAACTGAAATGGAACCTCATAGGAGACTGAACACTCTGTATAGATAGCTACAAATAAATGAATGGTCAAACTTTAGTTTGGGGATCTATTCTCACTACTAACAAACACATAACTATAACTTTTGCCTCATTAAACCTCTAATTTGCTGCTTATTAATAGTCAGAAAGGTAGTTGTTAAAGTTAGGAATGGTGTAGGACTAAGGGATATGATCATACAGAATAAGGCATTAATATCATGCTTTACAAGTACTAATAAAAAGCCAGTATTCTAGTAATATGCATGCTAATAAATGAGCTAATAGTGAAGTTAATAAACTTTTAGAACAAGTGTTACCAAATGTATTACATGTTTATGTTGAAAAACAGTGCTCCTCTGACTTGTGGTGTCCCTCAGGGTTCCATTCTTGCCCCAAATTTATTCATGATCTATATGCTGCCGCTGGGTTCTATTTTCAAGAAATATGGTATTTCTTTTCACTTATATGCTGATGATACACATTTGTATCTTTCTTTTAAACCTGGTGATAAAATTGCATTAGCAAAGTTGTGTATATGTATCGAGGAACTTAAATTATGGCTTATGAGTAATTTCTTGAAACTTAATGAAGGTAAAACCGAGGTGATTTTGTTTGGACCTAGTGATGCTCTGTCTTTTCATTCTTATAATCTCGATATTGGTTATTTTGCCTATTGGATTACTCCATGTGTAAGGAACCTGGGTGTCTTATTTGATTCCAGTCTAAAGTTTGATAAACAGATAAACAGTGTGGTTATGTCATGCTTTTTTCACCTTCGATGTTTGGCTAAAGTTAAAACTCTTCTTTCAATACAGACATTCGAAAAGTAATTCATGCATTTGTTGCATCTAGATTAGACTATTGCAATTCGCTGTACTATGGGATAAATCAGTCCTCCATGGAGCGACTGCAATTGGTTCAAAATGCAGCAGCCAGGCTATTGACTAGCACGCGCAAATTCCAGCATATTACTCCCATTCTGACTACATTACAGTGGCTACCTGTTAAACTTAGAGTGGAATAAAAAATTTAATATTGGTTTTTAAAGCACTTCATAATTTTGCACCAACCTACCTCACTGAGTTGTTGCAAACACACAAATCAGTGAGGTTGCTCAGATCCAGATTTTTAGGAAATTTATCAATCCCTTGGTCCAGACTAAAACACCGTGGCGATCGAGCCTTTGCAGTTGTTGGTCCTACACTCGAACAATCTTCTGGTTGCCATCCGAACAGCTTCTTCACTATCTATTTTTAAAGTTATGCTTAAATCTCACCTCCTTGATCGATTTGCAGCAAGTCAATGAAGTGTTTTTGTATTTATCTATTGGGATTATTATTTTTAATCATTAATTTATAATTTATCTTTGCTGTTTAATTTGCTATGTAAAGCACTTTGGTCAACTCCAAATTGTGTTTAAATGTGCTATATAAATATAAACAAACAAACAAACAAAAAAACTCAATTTTAAAATGTTTTTGAAAATAATTATTAAGTGGTGAAAACTTATATGGGTTCAAAGAATATATGGTAACACTTTAGTTTAAGGTGTCCTTGATACACGTTTGTTGTATTTACTATTATAATAACAATAAATTATGCATAATTACATTGAAGTAACCCTAAGCCAAACCCTAATCTTAACCATATAGTAAGTACATGTAGTTAATTAATATCACTCAGTAAGATTTTTCCTTTTGTTTATCATTGACACTTACAGTATATGTTACTAATCCATAAATTAAAAGGGTAGTTCACACAAAAAAAATATTGTTCTGTCATGATATATTGACCCTCAAGACTTCCGTTCCTCTTCGGAACACAAATAAATGATTTGTTTAGTCGCTCATAGTTTCTGTCCATCCATTGAAGGTCCATGCACATCCACAAAGTTTTAATAACTACATCAAATTTATTCATGCTGTTTGAACCAAGCAGTTTAATTCAAGTCTTCTGAGCTGACGCAATTGCTTTATACGATGAACAGATTTCATTTAAGCTTTTATTCAAACATAAACATTGATCAACCCACATACACAGACCAAATCAAATGTGGTAAACAGAAGCTCAAATGTGCAAACTATCTAGGTAGGCAACTCATTGGGGCTTGGAACAGAGCCAATATTACACTTCACTGCAACTCACTCAAACTGCATGTATTTTTATTCACACGCAGATTGTGGGCATGAGTTTATTCAGATGTGCCTCCCATTGTCCCTCATCTGAATGTGTGTGGTTGCTGGGTCTGAGTAAAAGTGATCTGTCACGTGTACCCACACACACTGAGTATGAAGTGTGAAACCAAGCCCCCACACTCCTGAGACTATTCTCCATAAACACACTCAAAAAGCTAAAGGCTTACGTGCTGAGAGGAAGACCATATTGATGCAAGCAAGCAGTGTCAGGAGTCTGCGAGCTTGCAGCTATGGGACTAAAATAAATGGTTTGTTACATTTTGTTGTGTTGACGGAATATAAACATCCAACGCCAGGGCTGGTGAAACTGAGATAAACTAAAGTGGTCATTAATCGTGAAAGAGGAGCGCAGCTGAGGTGCCAGAGTAATTAATGTAACAAATAGTGATGTCTAGAATGAAATGAGTGTCACTTACTTTTCTTCTAGCACCATTTACATTTCTCTACACATTCTTTAATTGATGTGTTTAGATGTAGAAAAATGTACACAAGCATAAGCTCTCTCCATCACATACACTTACAGAGACACACACAAAGCCATATGGTTTTGGTGGCATTCTTCCCCTTTCCCCTCCTGAACTGCGAACAATAATGCTATTGTTTATAATGCCATTTAATAAATCATTTTTATTTGTTGGTGGACGGAGTGTGATGGAGCTTGTTCTCAATAAATCTCTGTTAGTGGGTCCAGATGAGTGAAGTGCTAGTATTGCCACCCACTGAAGTGGCTGCGGAGTACATTACCAGGTCAACGTAAACACGCAGTTGCTCCATCAGCTTTCTGTGTACACCACTTTCACCAAGAGCCATTACTGCCTGGGCGGGTGAGGACTAACAAGAGCGTGCTAGGCTTTTGCAAACTATTTATTATTGATGGTACTCCGTAATTTTAGTACACCCCAACCACCCCATTCATTCATAACACTGGAGACGGGCGGGAGAAATAAATTCTCAGACACGAGTTTGGTGGTCGCCTCATCCTGAATTGGACTCGCTGGCTTAGATGGCATGGAGAAAGTTTGAATTCATGAGAGCCGGTTGATTGTGATGACTGAGCTGGGCTGTATGGTTGTAACAAAGACAGCTTGCTCTCAGACTTCCACTGTCTAACCATCTGAAGCATTTATGTAACTTCCGGTAGTCACAGTAATACAATGACTGTGAAAGAACCAAGGAAAAACAGATTACTGGAATTTTTTAAACTTGCCAGGTTAGTGGCATCACATCTTTGAAAGCTACTCTGATTTTTCGTTAAGTCAATTAGTAGCTGGTGAACAGAATATTCTTGAGCAGGATTCATGTCTGTAAAATAATCAGTATTTATTACTTTTGGACAGGCATAAGTTTACAGAGTCTAGACATGTTTCCACTAATTTCTTTTGTATTTTCTACAGAGTGTTTGAATTGTGTCAGGGCTCATAGAGAGTCCCCCCTGTGCACTACCAACCAACCAACCCCAACCTCCTTCAGACGTTAACTAGGGGTGAAGGAAGCAAGCTGTATGTAAAATTAAATATGTTTGTTTCAATATAATCTCCATAAAAATTAAACTTTAAGAACTCACATTTACTAAATGGAAAAAACAAACAAACATAGTAAATATCAATAATTAGAGCGATTTTAACTCAATGAAACAGAACAGGACCCCCCAGGCTGAATGTTTTTGTTATTATAGGGGTCCAGAACTTTCACAGGCCCCTTAAATTCAAACACAGTTTCCTTACATCTGGTCTAGTATTGAGTTTTTTCCTCATTTATGAAGGTGGCATGGAGGCTCAGAAGGTAGCAGTGGCACCTCACAGCAACATGGCCCCTGGTAGAGCCAGGATGCCTTTCTGTGTGCATGTGTTGGTGTGGGTTTTCACCTTGGAGACAATTTGTTTGGAGAATGCATGAATCATTTTGGATGGTCTGTCTGATCACTTTACTTGTTGATCAGACAGACACTTCTTCACTGGTGATGTTAGTCTGATTGGTTAGGTTAGATAAGAAGCCTGATATTAGCAACTGATATTTGGAAGCTGGGACTTGATGCTTATCATCAGCTTCCAAAACAGATGCTGATGATTGGCTAAGCTGTTGAAGTGATCGAAGGGGTGCACTCACAGAGCTGTCTAGAGTGGGGCATAGTGGAAGTTTTGAAATTTAATCGGTGGAGGTAAGTCATCCATCTAGGACAGTAGTATCCAAACCTGCTCCTGGAGGGCGCCCTTCCTGCAGAGTTCAATTTCAACCTGAACCTAGAACACACCTGAGGTTTCTCGAAATCCTGAAAATTCACTTTCGCTGGGTTCAGGTGGGTTTAATTCAGGTGTAGTCGCACTAGCAAAGTTTTGGTGAAATTTTGTGGGCAGAAAATGTCCATTGTCTATTACCTGTAGGGTAGCAATGTACTGTATGAAGCCAGCTTATAAAAAAGTCACTTTCAAACCATACAGCTTTCTGTTGGTTTCTGTTACTCAAATCCGCAAGGCCAAATCTTCCGTATTCATGTGAATTTCTCAATCATGTGGATTCTTATTGAAATGGCAAATAAATAAAATTGACAACAGAATAGTAAATGTGACCACACTTTCAGAGTTGGAACTAAATTCTGCCGGATCCTTCAGTTCATAGATATGTAGATGCCCTATTAGTAGCTATTTCTATGGGCCACTATACGTAAGCTGTCCGTCATATTGGAATGGTCAAAGCAGGTCTGTGAACACTCGAGAGCAAGTTGACTGTGTGTCTACAACCCTAGTTATACGCATGTATAACTATCTATATCTGCAACAGACGTCAGCAGATAATTTTTCTAAACTAACACAAATAATAAAAGCTCATAATATTGAGTTAATACATATTAAAAATACAAACTAACACATTTTTACCTGTGAAAGTTCATCCACTTTCTTCAGGAATTTAAATTTTGGTTCATTGTTTTGGCTGTTACGTGTTGTTACTAAATAAGTGCACGACGAAAGAGTATCCACAAAAACAGAGTCTTTTAATGAGAATTCACACTAGGAACAGAAATAATCCAGGAGCGAGGGGTGACGGACTGAAGGAGACTGTGGTGCTGGAGGTGGACACCCAGGTGGAACTGAGCAGATGGTGAGCCGGGGCGAAACTGAGGATCCGGAGGGCCAAGGCAGAGCTGAAGGCTCAGGTGACTGAGGCGGAGGCGGGGATCCGGAAGACCATGGTGGAGCCGGTGCAACTGAGGCTGAAGGTGGAGCTAGAGGGAAGGAGGAGCCTGACAGAGCCGGAGGGATGGAGTGACGAGGCAAAGCCAGAGGAGTGGAGTCCCGAGGCAGCGGATGGTTGACAACTGACCAAGGCGGAGCTGGAGGGACGAGGGAGCCCGGTGGAGCCAGTGGGATGACGGGCCATGGGGGAAACGAGGGAGCTATGAGCCGAGGCGGAACCGATGGGTCGGAGGACCGAAGTGTACTCCAAGGCTCGAGGCTGGAAGTGGAGACAGGGGATCTGCATGCCTGGGTGGAGCTGGAGACTGGAAGTCCCGAGGTGGCGGAACAGAGCGCATGGCAGGCGCTGACTGAAGGTGAGCTGAGGGACTGACAGGCATCAGCGGAGATGGAGGTGAGGAACTAGCTAGTTTGAAAGGAGGCGGGAGAGGGAGGTTGGGAGGGAACATAGGAGGACATGAGCTGGACGGAACCAGCGGAGACACAGGAGATTCAGGGCTGGACGGAACGAGCAGAGACGCAGGAGATTCAGGGCTGGACGGTACCAGCGGAGACACAGGGGATTCAGGATCACAGGTTAGTACTTCTCCAAACCAGTCTATAAGGTCCATCTTGAAGATGTCCATGAGTTCCTCTTGATAGCTCCCAGAAACCAGATGCAGCTCACCCTCAGTCGCGGGAGTGTGGGCAGGGCTTCCCTCCAAGCCCTCAAACACCACCAAAACTCCCTCGAGGACGGACGGACGATGTTGCCGGCTCACGCACTTGGTCAGACGATGTTTGAGGCTCAGGCTCTGTGGCGATGATTGGCTCAGTCGCAGAGGGCTCAGACTGTAGCTCCGTGTAGCGGGGTGACGGCTGGCTGGTCTCTGGTTCGGGAGTGGGGCTGGAGATATCCTCCTCTGAGGGACAGATGGAGAAAAACAGTCCATTATTCTCCAGCACCCACTCCACACAAGCGGTGAAATCCTTCTTGGGACCGTTCGCTGGCAGGCGTGCCTTACACCGCTCGCTCAAGCTGGAGATGTAGAAGACGCAGAGCGAGCGGTCAGGGAAGTGGGTAAGGCACGCCAGATCGAGAAAATCCCTGGTATGGTCCTCCAGCGAACGGTCCATCTGCTCCAGGCACAGGAGTTGGACGGCAGGCAGATCCATTCCAGGAGAGGACCGAAAAAAATAAATAAACAGAAAGAAAAACGCAGCTTTAAATATATTCTGTTACGTGTTGTTACTAAATAAGCGCACGACGAAAGAGTATCCGCAAAAACAGAGTCTTTTAATGAGAATTCACACAAGGAACAGAAATAATCCAGGAGTGAGGGGTAGCAAACACGTAGATCAAATAAATAATAGCAGACAAAGAAACCAAGATGAACACAGGCTTTAAATACTAAACGTAATCAAGGGGAAACAGAAACAAGTGTGGAGCTAATAAACTAATCAGAGGAACTAAGGAAACTAGGTCAAACTGTAACATTGGCATCTTGAAACTTATTAGTTTTTATTGTGAGTGTTGACACATTGACCGTTCCAAGATGGCGGACACGTTTAGTCTGTCCTGTGGTTTGAGTTGATGAATAGTCATTGAACAGGCCCACTGGACAAACTAGAATATTGTGCACTAGTGCAAGTGAAAGCTGAAATCGAAATGTCTCTAAAATTTTGTCTTAACTTGTAAGTGAAATTAGTTGTTGGCAAACCCTCCAAAATTTGGTTAGCTCTGTACAATAGATGCCAGTTCTTAAAGTACCGAACATGACTGAGGACCAAGTGATGACAGAAGAAGCTTATCTTGGTGAATGCTTGTTTTGTTTTAACCGAGAGTCTCCAGTGTCCCTGCAAGGTCAGGTTTGGTGTATGCAAAATTAATTTTGTGTTGAAGAACTCAGGAACCCAAGAACAGAGCTGCAGTCTAATGTGTTAAGGATGGCTTTTTGTTCTCACAGTCTTTCATGAGGTGCCATACATGCATATGTAACTTCTGTACACTTTAAAAGCACACTCTGATTCCCTTCGGCACAGAGAAGAGCTATTAAAACTTACAGAAGACATCCTCGCAAACACACACACGCATATGTGCACATAAACAAACATACACACACTTTGCTGTGGGTGCACTCCTCACCATTAATGCGTTGAGTTCAAGCTCACCTCCTTCCCTCTCAATATCCCCGAAATACTGCTTTTAAGATGACTTTGGTGTGTATATATGTGTATGTGTGTTCGTGAAGGGAGCAAGCTGAAAGGCAGATGCATTGTGTGAATGGGAGCGTAAGTAAAAAGTCTTTTCACAGATGTCTGTTGATGGGATTACTCACACTCTCTCAGCCTAAGGACAGAAGTGAGAGAAAAAGAGAGAGATTAGGGAAAGGAGAGAGAGAGAGTGTGTAAATGATTTAACAGCTAGCTCTCTGAAAGCGCAGAAGATCTGAGATCGAGTTGTGAGCCGCCCATCATTCTGCTAATCCAGAGAGCTCACATCCGCATTAACACCCCCACATCACACAAAATTCTATCGGCGAGCGATGGCTGCCAGGATTCTTTGTGAAACAGGAAAAGAGAAGGGTTTGATTGAAGGTCTGGCAGAAAGTAGAGAGTAGAGGTCCAGTAAAACAGAACGATGCAGATGTTGACGATGGGGTTTTGTGTGTGTGTGGAGGGGGCAACTAGAAAGGCAAGAAATTTATGAGAACTTTAGGCTGCTGTCTCATCCTGGTCTAGATCAAGGCTTGACTAGATCTATATGATCTATTCCCACCTCCCACATGAGAATAAGCACACAGCATCTCTAATGGAGCTTTGTCGAACCCAATAACAGACATTGAGCATTACAATTTACGCCTGTTATGGTAAGTTGATAAATGTTATTTCAAAATGGCAGAATGCTCCCTTTTCTTGTGTGATTTATATGGTGGGACTGCAAGGAGGTGTTGACTTTACACTGTTTCAAATTAATGTTATTTCTCTTCTTTAACTCCTGGGGGTCTCAAAGTGTAAAAACCTGATAAAAATGCAGCAGGAGTGCTTTTGAAGTAGCTCAAGTGGAAGGCATTTTATCATAGTTTGTTCATTTGGATGTCCATAAAGTACAGTCACGGTTGGGGGAATTGTACTGTTGCAGCAATAGTGTGGAAAAAGATAGTTTGTTGCTTGCCTATTCACACTAACATTCTTTCCAAATCGATGTGGAAATTTCACTTGCCTAAGATAAACCTTTACTTGGTTGCCAACAGCTGTTTGCTGTTTCTTTATTGTTTACAGTGAAGAAAATCACATTTGTGCTTTTTACCACTTTCATAAGTTCGCCTGCCCATCCAGTCCTGATGGTTAATGGCAAACAATTTTGGCTTGCCATCCTTGATGGAGGGTCGAACCCGAGGCTCGGCTTGAGCTCCGCGGAGATGGGGGAGATGGAGGGATGCCAGAAGAATTGTTGCTGGGACGGTATATAGGTTTGTGATGAGGATTGACAGGACTGAATGATTATGCTCCTCTCGAACCTACATTTGGAATTTCATTTAATTACAGCTACAGTTAGATATAGGACAAGAATTGTAGAAGAGTGAGCAGGAGCAGGAAATGTTATAGGCTCATGACACCCACATCAGAGCATGTGTACCAACTGTTAGGCCATCACTCCAACTGTTCTTTTTATCTCCTATTGGTTGAATCCCCCCCCCCCCCCTCTCTGTCTCTCTGTCTCTCTCTCTCTCACCCTCTCTCATGAGACACATTATTATTTCATTGCACCATTTTAAATGCAGGGTGCGAAAGTTGTGGAATGCATTCAGTGACTCACTCTCAGACAGTTTGGGAGAGGGAAGGAGCAAGGAGACGAGAGGAGGAAATCAGAACAGAGCAAGGGAGACATGAAGAATGAAAAGGAAAAACATCTGGGATTGGACAGCTCATAACCTTGACATTCAGATAATTCATTTTATCACCCTGTCTTGGGCTTAAGGCCTTAAAATAACTGTAGCAAGCACTGCTTATTCCTTAACTTAAGTCTGGTCATGGGTTGTGCACAAAATTATGAATTTCATTATAAATTATATACATGTTGAAAGTCAAATATAATATGAGCGACTTGGACTTGTTGTCAGTACAGAGAGGGGAGTTTTCCTTCTCATGTCATATAGTATATAGTATATATATACAGTACATACTGTATATGACATGTGGTATTTGGTTGTCTTCTGAAATCTGGAAAATTCTCATTTTGTCAAATTCCATGTTCCAATTTTTTATTTTTCCCCCCCCCCAGCATTTAAAAGGCATATGGAACAGCATTTACATTACACTATCAACAAGAAATCAATATTACAAAATTGTCATCTATATTATAGTTTTATTTATATTGCTTTTTTATATTTGTGCTATGTTTATATTAAGTTTATTATGATTCATGAAAAATTATCAATGTCTAAACATGAAACATTGTAGCACTGTAGAGCATCGCGCTTAACAATGCTTTTTAAAATAAAGGTTCCAAAGGGGTTTTCACAGCAGTGCCAAAGAAGAATAAATTTGGGTTCCCCAAAGAACATTTTGGTAAAAAATGTAAATACAAAAAAAAAATTAATACAAAGAATATTTAAATAATCTGAAGAACACATTTCACTATTTGAAGAAAAAAAAAAGTAAAAGGTTCTTCGTAGAATCAAAGAGGCCAATTAAGAACATGCAGGTTTAAGTGTGAATGTGTGGCTTTTGTGACTGGCTATCCATTTTCCAGTTATGACCAAATATGTCGGTTTGGAGACAGATGTTGCTAGATATGAAATGTTGGAATTAGAACTTCTGATCAATTTTAATCATTGGTTTCAAAATAAATTCCTATTTTTAATTTTATGTTTGTAGACCTTCAGCTAATCCTGTGGGATTTTATTTGATTCTATGAAGATGCTTATTTGATCCCAAAAAGATTCTCCAAATTATGATTAGCTTTGACGACAGAATCACAACTGTGCAAACAGTCCTGCCCCTCGGCCGACATGCTCAGACAGCTTTATAGTTGTCTGCTATCTGCTGTCCCGCAGTCTGCTTGTTTGAGTGTTTACCAGGAGATAGCAGTGTCTTCTCAACCTCCAGCCCCTCCATATCGGAGTCATGTTGTTGCCCACCCCTCTCTCATTTTGTCAGAGTGTGGAGTGTGTGCAGAGGCTGCTGGTTGAAGGCTTTTCCCTGTGTAATACCAGCTGTCTGAGGCTTTAGTGTGTGGCTGAGGGAGTCCAGGCCCCAGGCACAGGTGTAGATAGCCACTGGGCCCCACATCAAAGTTCCTCTAGATAACCCAGCAGCGTTTCATGTGTGAGGTATCTTTCCACAGAGCAAATGTCCCCCCTCTCCCCATCCTCCCGCTTTTCTCAATCCTATACTATCTCTGTTGGCTGTCTGTGGGTCTGTGATCCAGCAGACCAGACTACTTCCTCTCCTCCTCCACGTTGTTTCACTCTGTCTTTTTCCCTTCATTCAACATGGTGAATTAGAGGTCTACAACCCATCTACAGCCCAACCCAAGCTAGACGGGACCAGACAAACTTCAGGTTTGTGATGTTATTATTAAATAATATATTATTGATTTGTTTGATTGTATTGTTTTAATATTAATAGTCTGGCTCATGGGCAGGAGTAGCAATAAAATAAAAATGAAATCTAAACATGAAAGTCATTTGAAAAGCGGCAAATAAGTTCCCAGAGTTTAAGAAACACCCTGTTACTACTGAATAGTCTCAACAGAGAGATGTAAAATTTTATTTTGACTCCAATTAACCGTATCTACAAATGCAGGAGCTAAAGAAAAAAATGTATTATGTGTCGTAGTCATTTGATTTATGCTTTAGAGCAGAACAGACAGTGAGACACTTAATGAAGGTTCCTAGGACTTAGATAGCGCTCTTTTTCTTTCAGAGAGACACAGTGCTGTCTTCCCCTCTTATATGTGAACAATGAGGCCTTTTGATTTGGCCCACTGTAAATTCTGCGGGCAGCAGCAGTGGGAGTAGGGAGGTCACAAGGCTTTAATATGTTTAGCATTGACTGTCTCTCCCTCTTTCTCTGCAGCGCATCTATTAGAGCCCTGATTTGATTTTGGTCTATTCATTTGCAGTCCCAGCAGTAGCCTGCGGTGGCCCACTCTCTGCCCCTCTAATTGGTTGTGTCTCTGCCTGGCTGTCATTAGATTAAGTCGGACTCCTGGACACTTGTAGTCTGCGCTTGTCCTTCCATTTATTCAGGCTTAATGTAACACAAAATTCATTACTGATCACATTAAGAGTGCAATCGCAGATGTGGGGGTGAGTTCTGACGAACCTGGGGCTAACCTGATGGAGGGAGCGGGAAAATGGCGAAAAACAGTGAATGACATTGGAGAGTCGTAGCTAGAGATTGAGATGTACTTGCTTTGGGGTTCATCAGAGGGCAATACTGCATATAACATATAAATCCAGAATGAGAGTATAAAATGACTCCATGTTTGAAAAATGTTCACTTTTTGTGAGACAAGATGTAAGCAAACTGTCAGTATGATTTCAATGGTGGCCTTCATTCTTTAGAAAAGGCTAAATCTGGATTACAGTGAGGCAAAAGTGAATGGGGCCGATCCATAAACCTTAAAATACTCAACGTTTCGATAGTCACAAGATGTAAACAATACACTTACTGTCCTCTTCTGTGCAAGGTCATAACAATTTTCCAACTTCGTTGCCGTGACAATGTAATAGCAAAAACATTAATTATTTATTAATGTAAAACATATTATAAATTATTTTTAAATGATAATTTAAACAGTCTTAACCTAAGTATGAATGTAAATGCTGTTAGAATGATAAGCTTCACATTTCCTTGGGGGTGAGGGGGCAAAACCTTTTGGCTCCATTCACTTCCATTGTATGTGCTTCATTGTAACCTTGATTTTTTTTTTCTTGCTTTTACATTTTTTTTATTTTTGTGAAAATCAACATTGCCGTCAAAAAGCAAACCCAGCCATAGGTGTCTCAAAGTAACGCAAAAGTAACATAATACATTGCTTTCCATGAAAAGTAATAAAGTTTCCCCAAGACTGATTATGACATCAACAATGTATTGATAAGCCTTAGTCAGGGTAGATGCCATATTGAATTTTATGCGGATGAAAACAAGGCTGTTAGGGATAGACTTACGTTCTTTACATTATAAAGGACCTGGATCACATCTGATTTTAATAATGTAGTTTTATAACTAAAAATATTTAATGAAGTTTTTCTTTTTTGAAATGCTGAACAATTGCCATGTTTTTAAAATAAAAGTGCAATCCAGTGAACACACTACCCTTCTATCTCTCACACCGTTGTTTTCATTCCTGTCATAAATTAAATCTGGTATAGCTGAGGTCTATATAACAGCATAAATTCACACATCAATGTAAATGAAGGAAGACTCACGGTAAAAGAAAGAGACTTTCTTATATTTAAGCCACAAGAAATCTTAATGTCTGAACGTCTCTAGTATTTATATAAAACAATGAAGTATTTTCGTAAGCCTTTGTGTGATGTCCAAACCAAACACAAAAAAGAGCACCAGACAAGAGCCTGTGCAAAGCAAAGCAGAGAGGCATGGTTTCCAACAAAGGCCAGAGACCACCAGCCCCTAGTGGTTCTGTTGCATAAAACAGGGGAAAATAAATCCATAAAGTCCATTAATGTTGCTATGGTTAAATGACATGGTTTAAATTAGTACCCAGGTCCTTAAAGGATTTCTTAGCCCAGATTTTTATTTTTTTGGAAAGTAGAAAGCTAGTAGCAAAAAGAAAAGAAAGGAAAAAGAAAAGTCAATAAGGCAGTCTTATGACCATATGAAAATCGTAGGTCATTCATTCAGTATAAGATCACCTTTCATCAACAAGCTTTGAGGCATTCATCTTTGTAAAATAATTTTAAGACTAAAATCGTGAAATTAAATGTCAAATTAAACTCTTCATACATCACTTTTAGGCAGATAATACTAAAATGTGAATGCATTAAAATCAAGGCAGTAGATATATACCTTTATCATTGCGATACCACATGATCAATAGGCTACCAGCTATTATGGGAGCCACGTCTGTCTCATTAAACTACAATGTCATGAGGCTGACTCACTTTAACTCCTCCACAACACTCTTCAGCTATTGTGAATGTTTCTGTTTTCTCCTGAGGCAGAGCAAATAGTGGCAGATGGTTAAATGCTTACTGTCTGTGCTGGAAGGGAGGTGGGGGCTCAGAGGTCTGGATTCAGAAGAGAGCTGCCAATATGAGGTCATTTCTGTTTAGGAAGAGCAGGAGGCCTATAAAGGGGTGTGAGATACTTTTTGACATCCTTTGAAGATGCCTTGATAACGTCTGCAGCATAAAATGCTTGTAGGATTTGTAAATTGCAATCTACAGACCATCAATGCAATAACTGAACAAAATCATTTGTTTTTTTTTTGTGTAGAATACAGAATATGCAAACATGTCTACACTAATAAGCTTGTTTCGTGAACACCTACAGTTTTTTTCGAAATTGGCAGAGAAGAAGCAAGAGAAATTGGAAGATTAAGAGAATCCCTTCCCAGTCACCACCACGGTGTTGCCCTTCTGTAATCAGATTTCCAAAGCTGAGAAGTTTCACTCATTCGTGCAAATCCGAAACAAATCACATTTTGAAAATGAACAGAGCGGCTTCTAGTCTAATCACATTCCCACACTCAAACTGACAAAGTTAACACATTCTGTCAGACTGTCATGCTTATCATATTAGAATTTCATAACATTTAACAAATTGTCAAACTTTAAGAACATCATGTATACTGACACTCTCGCAGATAGTAGGGAATTAATAATTCTGTTCACTTGGTTAACTTCTACACATTTTATATTTAGTATTTACTACTAGTGTGTTTAGTATTTATGTACAATTAGGATATTTAAAAACAAACAAACAAACAAACACTTTGCAGATGCTTTTATCCAAAACAAAACAAGGTATGTATTTTATCAGTTTTATCTTTTTGTCAATTATAGTAACTTCCCTCATTTTTTCTCACCCTGCTCTCATTTAAAGATTACAATTATTTTATTTTATATTATAAAATATTTTATTTACTCATTCACATTGTTCCAAACCTGTATGACTTGCTTTTGTGGAACACAAAAGATATTTTATAGAATGTCTAAATTTTTTTTTATTAGTCTTTTCTTTTCTTTTCTTTTGTTGTTTTGTGTTTTGTCCATACAATGAAAGTCGGTACAGTTCTAAACAGAAGAAAGAAACTAATACAGGTTTGGTATAACGTGGGTGAGTAAATGAAAATATAATTTTTGACTAAATAATAAAAATTATAGTAAGCTCATCAAAATTAGTTTCATAATGGCTTTCTGATTGAGTAAATTACTCCAAATATGGTTTTCCATTCAACCATAGCTTTACAAACTTATATGTGAGGCCCTTTCTGTAGATTTATTCATATGCCCCTCTTTGCCAGATCCTTATCGCTCATCAAAACATCACAATTTCATTCAACCGAACAGTTTAACATTGATCATACTTAACTACATTCACATGTATCCTCATAAAATTGCGATATTTAACCAAAGGAGGGGAGGTCTACAATTTTAAAACTTATGAAACATTTTTGAAGCAATTGCATGAAAAGTGTTAAACTTGTTAAGTACATTTCAGAACTTGCTGGATTTGCCCTAGCAACCATTAAAACAGCATTTTATTTCTCCTGAATGCACCAATTCAGATGTTTTATTTGGTGAAGCACAAGGTCAGAGCGCAATTATGAATTGGTTTTGAAACATAATTGGGCTTTACAAAATGTAAGATGAGGTTGGCAGAGCATGCAATGAAACCCTCCTTTGTTTTGTGCAACGTCTAATAACGATGAAGTAAGCTTTTTGCAGCACAGGCTGTTTGCATTGGAAACATATCTGTTCACATTGCCCCGGCGCAAGGCTGGGTTGATTATAGCAGTGAATGCCGCGCTGCATTGGCGTGTCCTGACATAGATATGCATCTCTGCTGTGGCCGTGCCATGGCTGAGTGCCTGGCCCTGCGCTCTGGGCTTTCTGCGCCCGCTCACTTAATCAAATCCTGATTCGGTTCGCCTCTGCGCTTGAGCGCCATGTCACACTAACATAATGTTATCTGGACTTGGGCCTTTTTCTGACTGCCATTCCCAACCCATCTGGAACGGGCGTGGTGGGTTTGTTGTTTTTTTACAGTCACATTCATGAAACCTCTATTTTCTGGGTCCAATCTGACTGTTTCAGGCTACTGTATTTACCATTACACATATATGTGTGTGTGTGTGTGTGTGTGTGCGTGCACACGCGCGTTTTTGTGACAAATGAGGACAGACATATAATGGCAAGGGTATGACATAGGTATTACAAGGAGAAGGTGACTTTTTGGGACATTACCCCATGTCCCCACTTTTCAAAACGCTTATAAATCACACAGAATGGAGTGTATTGAAAATCTGAAATAGCAGAAAGTTTCCTGTAAGGGGTAGCGTTAGGTGTAGGGTTGGTGTAGGGTAATAGCACATACAGTTTGTACAGTATAAAAACTATTACGCCTATGGGATGTCCCCACTTTACACAAAAACAAACGTGTGTGTGTGTGTGTGAGAGAGAGAGAGTGTGCGCGTTTTTGTGAAAAGTCAGGACATAGATTTGTATAATGATAGGTATGACATAGGTATTACAAGGTGAAGGTGACTTTTCAGGACATTGACCCATGTCCCCACTTTTCAAAACGCTTATAAATCACACAGAGTGAGGTTTTTTGGGGGAAAGTTGAAATGCACAGTCTCCTGTAAGGGGTAAGTTTAGGTGTAGGGTTGGTGTAGGGCAATAGCACATACAGTAAGTACAGTATAAAAACCATTACGCCTATGGGATGTCCCCACTTTTCACAAAAACGAACATGTGTGTGTGTTTAAACATCCAGACAATTTTACTTGAGAAGAAAAAAAATCCATGTGATAGGACATGAAATAAAATAAACCTTGGTAATTTTGTTAAATTCATAATTTAATTATAAATGAAATACCACCGCATAGGGGTGGAAAAAAGAGGAATCCCACACATTGCTAAAGCTTACAAATCATATTTTTCAGTCATGTTTCAGTCATGCAACCTTCATCAGGATTTTTTTTCTTTCTTTTTCAAATACACCCAAATTTAAAATACAAAGCCTTTTAATAAAAAAAAAATCACAGTTTATAAATGATAAACTGTATATTCTATAAACAAGTCCTATACAAACTTTTTTTCTAGCACAAACATGTTTTGCGTAAGTACGTTTAAAAAAAAATTTTTTTATGTGGAACTAACTGAGGCAACGAAATGTGCACGAGTATGGAAGTGTGTGTTTCTTTGTGAATGTATTGCCTGTACTCTGATCCATCTTAGGGCCGTTGAGAGACCAGCACAGCAACAGTACTTGCATGAATCATATTCAATTTAACAGTGCTTGATGCCCCCTCCATCAGCAGAATATCATTACATTCCAAGCATGTGAACTTTGACAGCCAGATATGTAACGTATCTGATCTGATCTCAATTCAGTGGTACTGAGCTCATGGGCTGATTTGGAAACAAGATATTTAGTCAGAGTCTCTGGCTTAACTCATGGCTCAACAGCACAGGGTTCCCCTGCCCCAGGCTTCAGCAGTGCCGTAGCAGGGTTTTCATTAAAGCGTAATTGAAAGCGGCTCTAGTCCTGCTCTCTAGACTTCCTCCACTTCCACCTGCGATGTCTGGAAGTGTATTTAATGATAACAATGCTCCATGCTACTAGGCTCATTAATGATTCCCCTCTTCCCAACAAGTATGATGAGGTGTATCTGTTTTCAGTTTGTGATTGGTGCCTGATGGTAATGCCATGCCCACATGATCAAGAAAATGACTCTCAAATGTGGCCAATCATTGTAAACAGGGAGGGTTTGATGTATATAAATGTCAAACATTATTCAGAGCAGCTCTGCAGTAAGACACCCTCTACTGGTACAACAGTGATGACTAAAACATAGATGCTAAATATGTCATTTAAAGAAATTATTCTTGTCCAATTTAGATTCCACCCCACACACACACACACACACACACCACAATAAACAAATAAAAATGCATTTATTGAAAAAATAAATTGAAAATTCCTCTTCCTCCACCGCAAGTTGAGCATATTTGTCATTTCTGTATTACAATTCATTAATAATGTGAATTCTTGAAACCCTCACTAAGTAACGTGGCATTACCTTTTTTTTTTTTTTTTAAATAAATAAATAAAAAATAATATTTTGGCAAAACCCCTAAATATTCATTTATTTTAATTACACTAGTTGCTAAGGCAACATTTTTCATGTTTATTTAGTTTAACTTGAAGTACTAAAATAACTAAAAGTAAATAAATAAAAAATAATAAATAAAAATAATAAAATCTATATAGACTTATTAATAAAAAATACAATTGACAAAACACAACTAAATTACTAAAACTTTAATTAAAATTATAGTGAAAACTAAAAGGTATTAAAATAATATTTTAACAAAAACTATAGTATATCAGTGATATTAAAATAACACTGGTGTACATTCTCATTTATTCAAGGTTTAAAGAAAATACAACCCTTTACTTGTGTGCTGCTTTCATAACATTACTTTGTTGTATGAGCATCCAAACTGCCTGGATATAGCAATATCAGCTCCATAAATAGTGTGAATTTTGAATTTAATATCTGTTTGTCCAAATAAATGCATATGAGAGAGAGTTCAGAGAAACCTGAAAGCAGTCCTAATTTTTGCAATTGGAGATGGTGACACAAGTGACACAAGAAATTACACACTTTACAACATTACACTCCTTTAAACATTTTAGAAAGACCAGCGGTCTTAAAATATAAGGTGAGGGGGACGATCCAGCGTTATTGTGCTGGCCACATGGACAATTCTAATGTGACAGATGGGAATGTTGTACTGTATATAATGAGCATGTAACACAACCCCATCCTGATCTGGCTGTAGGGCACTGGAGGTGAGGATGTCTCCTGGCTTTGCCCTGTCTAATGGAGCTTGATTGGAAAATATGGAGATGGAGCGCTTGCGCTCGATTCATCTTCCTGCGGCCTGATCCACAGAGGGGCATTTTGACGTGCAAGCGCTAACCAGAGACAGCTGGGGCACCATGGTGGGATTATACTTTAAACAACATGACAAATCAGAGAAAGGAGGGGGAGGTGAGGAAGCACAGGGGCTTGTGGATGTGGGTTGCCGCTGAGGATGGCCAAGACGGGCTGGGGTAAGTCACGAGTTGGCCCTGAGTCCCTCTCACTCAGGTTTGACACTGGCACAACTCACTGATTAAGAGCCTCCTGTGTTTCCCTTTGATCTCAGGCTCAGTTTTTGAGTCTAATGCTGCCCTCCATGTATCTCTGTCACAGCGGCGCTTTCATTTGGGGCAATGTGTTCTGAATCAGAGAGAGAGAGGGAAACGCTTGTGGATGCTGGAGATCTGATCGGAGACCAGATTTGCTTGGGTGTCTTAAAGCGATTAGCTTTAGAGCCAAAGAGGTGTATGCTTTCCCTTGATCAGACATGTATATGTTGGTGAAGTCTCAGTTTTACTAACAACAAAGCCATTTTGATATCACGTGAAAGCAGACGGATTTATATCAGCCTGTATGGGGCCGAAAGTGAGAACAGAAAATGTAAGAAGATTATAGCTATTCACCGGAGCGCTCTAAAGCCGGACCTTATCTGTGCGTTCTAGTGTGCTTGTTCTTGATGTTGATCAATTTTCCCAGTTTTTTACTCAACCACGTTTCATCGGTGAACAGCACGAGGATGAAATTAGCCAAAAGTTGAAGACGCTGAACTGTTGAAATTGTTTGGACTCAAAACCATTATGTTTGTAAGCAATTACACAGTAAACTAATAAATTGTCTAAGTGAGTTTTGCTTGAAATGCAAAAAATGCTACATTCACTTTTTGAGCACACAGCTAGCAGACCGATGGGAATTCGGGGGAAGAAAAAAACAAATAGCCGCAGTCCAGTGTCTGAAAAGTCTCACAATGTGGGTGCATTAGGCCACACAAGAAAGGCTTTTAGGTCTTTAGTGGTGTTCATCAGCTTAAGTCCTTTAGAGTAATGAGCCACACTCACATTCCAGAGGGAGCTGGGGCTCAGAGAGGGACTGGGCCTGATCTTTGGTCGAGAAAATGATATCATTGCAGATTACGGCCGATAAAGCCATACGCGGCCCGTATGTGTGGGTATCAGTCAAGTGTGTGTCCATGCAAGTTATAATAAAGAGAATAATACATAGATATAGCAAGGTTTTATTAACCCTCTGGTGTTGTTCAGTCATTTTTGACAGAAAAATCTTACGTTTTTATTTTTTTTATTTTTTATACTTCATTGCAATGGTACACATGGTAAAGGTTTAAATGCTCCTAAAAATAGTCACACTTGTATTGTTCGTGGGTAAAAATTACCACATTGGAAATTAATAGAATGTTTAGTACTGTGCCCAAACAAAATCTTACTAAAAGCTCATATCAACCTCAAATTTGGAACACAACTTGTTTAGATTTTTGACTTTGATTTTCTTGTAGTTTTGGAGGAAAAAACTTTTTTAGTTTCACTTTTTTTTTAACACTTCAGCAATAATCTGCCAAGTGTCATCTTTAAAAAAAAATAAAAAAATAAAAAAAATAAAAGAGACCAAAATGAAGTCTGTGCTCTAAAACATTCAAAATTTAAGTTGGAAATTAAATTTTCAGGTCTATGCTCAAAAAGTGTTTAACAGGTAATCAATGGATCATAACTATTCCATAAATACAATTTAGTACCATAAAATCCCCTAAAAAATAAAAAATTAAAAAACGGGCACGAGAGGGTTAGGTTTAGGTATGGGGTAGAGTTGAATCTCGAAATAAGCAATCATGCCGAATAAGCCATTAATATTTGCTTTATAAGCACTATTAAACAGCCAATATGCTAGTAGTTCCCTAATCTAAAGTGCTACCAAAGTTCTTCAAAATATCTTCTGTTTTCTACAGAGGAAAGGAAGTCTTACAGGTTTAGAAGCACACAGGGGTGTGTAAATGATGATAGAGAACTAACCCTTAAATATAAATAAACTTCTAAATTGCAGTTCTGTCTTGACTGTGTTTTTTTTTTTGTTGAATCATTGTCATGCCTTGACAGAAATACTCAATGTCGTGAACTGTATATAATCTCTCATGTTCCCATCTTTGGGCAATCACTGAGTCCTCCTCAGCCTGTGTAACATTTAACCCCGCTATCACTTTACTGCAAGTTAACTTCTCATCACATCTGCACTGCCCATTGTGCAATCTGATCTGCCTCTTTGAGAGAAATAAAGTTAATCTTAGAGATGTCTAAGCTTTTGAATGGGATTTCAACTTTACAGTTTCGACCTTGCAGTGACTCCATCTGAGCCCAGGGTGACCTAACATAATGTCAAATGTGTCCCAGGTGTGGACTGTGACCGGAGAGGTGAAAGCGAACGAGATTGATGGCCCTCTTCCTGCCTGCTTTCGTCTCTGATGTTACTAGAGATGGAGATGATCATTCAGAGGTTGGAGAACGCCTGGATGTAGCAGGCCAATTGTTAGTTCTCTCGATGGATGACTGAGAAATGCAGAACACCTTTTCCATCTTTTTTTGTTTTATCTTTCTCTGATTTTCTATCTTTTTCTTTTTCCCAGTGTGTCTATAAACAGTCAGTGTACAATTTATTGACAGCAGTCAGGTCTTGGAAAAGAGAAAAGAGTCATATGTAAATCTTGTGCTGTAAAAACAAAAACAAAACAAAACAAAAAACAACAACAACAGATTTGACATAAGAGAAAATTGAATGAAAAAAAAAAAAGGAAATTGTGACATTATTTACTCACTCTCATGATGTAAAAAGACAAAAGATGATATTTTGTTTCAGTTCTTTTTTATGAATTCAAAAGCCCAAAACTTTCAAGCTCTAAAAGGGCATAAAGGTAGCATGAAATTAATCCATACAGCTCAACCTCAAACATCATGACTTTGTTCACGTGATGCACAAGAACCAAGTAACCAAGTTTAGTTGATATTTATGGTTTGTGTCGGCATATTTGATGTAGTCTGTGAAGATATGTTTTGATTCAAGGGCGATTAAAGACTTAATTATCTTTTCATCATAAAAGTCATCATGTCACTTCAGAAGACGTAAAATATATCAATAGATGTGTATGTCATAAAACCGTAATGTACTTTAAGCATATTATTCAAATATGCAAATGATGACAAAGTTTTCTGTTTTGGATGAAGTCTATTAATTGAATAGATCAGTTGTTTCCAAACAGCAGTGGGATTAAATGGAGATCAAATGGAGAATTTGCTGTCTTTTAGGAGAATTTGCCTAAAAAAAAAAATGTATTTTGCTATCTCCCGCTTTTCAGATGTTTCTCAGAAAAAGATCACAGTGATCTCACATTATTTGCCAATAACTTAAGAATTGGAAAATAAAAGCTGGAGATTTTAACATAAACTCCAGAATTTCTTATAATACCAAATTATTAGGGTTACCATTTATCCATATTTATTTTATAGCTCTTAACTCCTATTGTGTGTCAAAATTGTCTGTTTGTGTCATTATTTAAGAGAAGAGAAGAGAAGAGAAGAGAAGAGAAGAGAAGAGAAGAGAAGAGAAGAGAAGAGAAGAGAAGAGAAGAGAAGAGAAGAGAAGAGAAGAGAAGAGAAGAGAAGAGAAGAGCAAGTAATGTCCCATAACCTGTCCTCCCCACCTCTTGACTCAACTCATCATATGGCTTTAATTACGAGTTATTACCCTCAGTATCCAGGGAGCCATTCCTCTTGTGTGGGACCTCTGAGATCACTTCCTACACTAGAAGTGTATTGTCTCAGCACAGAGAGACAGAATGAGAGAAAGTGTGTGTGTGTGTGTGTGTGTGTGTACAAAAAGCTATATAAGCAGATAGTTCCCACAGAGCAGGGTTCGTTGCCAATTCAATACTACATAACCACTCTGACAACAATATTTCCATCAGATTTCCTTATACGAATCCTCCTTATTCCTTCTGCCTAACCCAAGCTAAGTTACCTGTGTTTGTATCAATCACCCAGTATAAAAACATCTATAGTGCTCTCAGAGAGGTGTAATGCTGATGTAGGGTGAGACTGACCTGTGAAGTTAAAACATTCACCTTACAATACAACCCAGAAGAGAGCTGACTCTCCCCCACACTCCCGCTAGCCTTTGATCAGTGGTGAATCTCATCCCAGAGGCTGGCTGAAAGAATGACCTTTTTAAGGCATCCCAAATATTTTTTCGCCACTTGCCAACAGATGAAGATCAAAAAAAAAAAAAAAAGAACTCAGCAATTGTCCAGCAATATTTTACAAGAATTCAAAGGCTATTATCAGCTTGGAACAACACACATACATGTATTGCATTGCTGTTGCTTCCATAATCAGTCAGGAAAAAATATATAAATAATTAAATTCCGTCTCCAACTTGCTCTACATTAACACAGCAAAATGTCTCATATATATATATATATATATATATATGTGTGTGTGTGTGTGTGTGTGTGTGTGTGTGTATACACGTACACATATACACCAATGCTCTGACACACCAAGCAAACATGGCTCAACTGTTTGTATTAACTAAAGCTTTCATACCTATTGTGTGGTTAGTTTTGTACCCTTTAATAAATAGTTTTTTCCTTTTTTCCAGTGCTGTTATTGGAAGCCTTTGGAGGATGGCTATATTTTGTCGTAATGGTTACCAAGGTGAAATGTGTTCAAAGAATACATTGATTTACAAAAGTATTTGTCCAGGGGTTTTATTGGCTTTTAACTTTTTATTTGATTTTATTAGGTGTAATCAAAATAAATTCATAAGTTAAGTCGCTTTTGAGCAGGTTTTCTGGCACTTATTTGATTTTTGCAGCGCGCAAACTCGTGACACAGAACGGACACAGACGTTCAAAGTCACGCAAATACATGCCCATCACTTTTTGTGTACACTAATGGTCTGCAATCTACAGATCAACAGGCATCAAGCTATAAAACTTTTGTAATTATCGGATTGGTGTCGCTGATTTCAAATTCGCGTATTTTATAAATCATCTATAAATCAAGTGCTAATTAATGCAGATTAGGTATAGACCTTAATGCTGTGTGGTACAATTTATTTATTTATTATTATTATTCAGTCTTTTCTGTTGTTGAATATGAATCCGTAATATACACACACATATAGCCTATAAGGGCCTATATATCTTTGGAATAAATGGCATCACAAAATTCTATAAAAGTTCCTAAACTTGTACATTTAATAAGACGATTTCCTTATTTGATGGAATTCTATGACAACAGGCGATTCATGTTGCTGCTTTCTTCTTTTCTTTGTGTGTGTAAAGTATGTTGAGCGCTCGTCTTATAAAATCAGCCTGATCACTTGATCCTCTATTGATGAACACGAGCCGTTGGGAAGAGTTTTAATCATTATAGCCACATCTTCAAGAATAAATTTAGGCATATGCTCGTGCTTGTACATTTTTGCACTTGTAATAAAATCCCCAAAATGACAAACCTGACCTGATCCTTGACTTGCTTGTTTAGAATATGGAAAAAAATAGGCTAGACACTTCTAGTAGATTATTGTCGGAATGGGTATTAAAATGTGTGGATTGTAACATGTAAGGTTGTTTAATATGCTGTATGATGTGGCAGAACTTTGTAGCATAGTCGTTAATTATGTTAATGAGCTCTTTGGTATTAACAATTCGTAAAGAAACTCATTTAAAACCATATTAATAAAGAAACGTTCACATTTATTTGATCAACATCTTACACAACCTGGAACAGAAGATGTTTAGATTATATTACCCTTATCTCTAGATATTTAAATCTTGTTCTATGTGTTTGGTTTGGATTCAGGATGAAAGGCGTGTTTGAGTTTACTAAGGACAAGGAGTGGCATTAATCCTATAGGTCTAATAATCATATTTTATTTCCAGTCACTTGAATATTTCGAAATGAAACGTTCAAATTAAGCGGCGAAGTCATGTTTTCTTTTATCGCCTTGTCTCTGTTTGTAATCTTAATAAATAATTTTCTTTGTCTTTAAGTTTTCTGTGCTCTACACCAAAGAAAACAAAGTATCTGAAACGGATAAAGACAATATTAGGCTATATAAAACAGGTTCTTATTAAAGTATGACGTGATTTTATATTTCATTTTCATAGTGTTGATGTCACTCCTTGTGTTGCTGTATAAGAGCTCACCTGCTGACTCGCGAATAAACTAAAAACATTAAAGGCCAAGTTTGAGTTACTCCAAAAGGAAAAACTATAGGATCAGTCATGTTCACCAAAATGTAATGTATGTATGGTGATGAAACAATTCGTCCTATTTTAGTTTTTTATTTCTTAAAAGTTTAACAAATAAAAGTAAAAATAAAAGGGCTGACTCCTACATTTGTGTGGAAATGACGCTTACTGTATTTTGTCATTCGAATTAATGATATTGAAATAAATGTTTGCTTTTACAGAAGACTATATCACAACGTGATAAAACAATAGATTAACTTATGCTATCTCTGAGTGTCTTGTGTTGGCCTACAAACATTTTGCAAAACATAAAAGAAACAAAAAGAGATATTTTTTTACATTTTAATATCACGTGGTTGTAGAATATGCACCTATAACATCGGCAGCAGGACAGCGGAGGAGAGAGTGTGAAGGAGGGGTTCTTCTGGGCTGTTCTTGAACCGAGAAATATGAAGAACTTTGACAGGTCTTAAACGGTCTGGCGCCAAGAACTTGATCCACAGGATAAATACAGCGTTAGGGCTGTTTGCGGGTGATGCTGTGCAATGGTGATTGCTTAGATTTGCAAAACTTTTTGGAAACAACTGACTATCCTGTAGGCGGGGAAAGAGATGATGAATAACATTAGGCTATATATTTTTAATTTTGCATATCTTTAAACTCAGTTATTTTAAGCTAAGACCAAAGAGTGGTCAATTAGCTATACGTTCGCAAGACTTTCTTGTCGGTTCGCTATATGTTCGAAAAAGAGAGAAAGATTAGAAAGCGTTTGAATGAAATCGCGCCCTTAAATAACACCTGCATTGACAACTGTGGTACGCGGGGCCTCGGCGTAAATTTACTAAAACAAATAAATGAGGTGGACTACTACATGGATCTTTGTTTATATAATTAACTTGATGAGTATATACATGGTAAAATCATTAACTTGCTTCATGTGGGGTTAATCTGTGCAAACCTCTTTTCAACATATTGTAGTACATAAACTAAAGTTAACGATGTTATTGCTCAACATTGTCAGTTGTGTAATTTATTTCTATCTATCCTCAAACTTTTGACATACCTCCCCTCGAACAAGTAGACGTAAATGCTTTGTAATTCATGATTTTATTCATTCAGGCCAAGCAAACTGTCACATTTCTGAAATTAAAATATAGATTTAAACAATAAGTTGCGATATATAGGCTACCAATACAAATAAACGTACAAAAAACGTATCTATAAGTAATAGGCCTATTATATTTATAAACAATAAATCAATTGCAGTTCAATAACTAAGAATAAAATAGAACACGAGGTACAATAAAATACAGTAATTCTATATTGACATTTATATAGCTAAACAATCAATTAAATACAGTCATCTGTTGTTGACTATTACAGTAGGCTACTTCAAAACACTTCAAAACAATTGAACAATTCAAAATCCACCTGCATTCATCATTTATCTACATTGAAAACATGAAGCTTGCCCCCTAATAAAAGACTAGAACTCTTACCAAAGACGAAACATGTCGATACAGGATGATCCAAAACAATATTTTTATGTCCTTCTTCTGTTGTTCTGAAATTAATCTTTCCATACACCCTTGACTAAAAAATCCTGGACCCGTAACTCAAGATCCTCGCATCTGTCATAAATTCAAGCCCGCAGAGCTGCTTCATCTCTGACGGTATTAGGTCAGAAGCAACCTGTGTCTCCCCAACCCTCTCAGGACAGTTTTGAGTCCTTCAGTGGGAAGTCATTTCTGAGGTTTACAGTGAGCAATTCGGAGACTGAAAGAAGTCAGCTGAAAGGAACAAACAAAATGCATTTCCTTTTGACATGGTACGGCTTTCCAAATATCTGAACACATGATGCGTGGAATTAATGTCAATCATACATTGTTCTTTCTCATAGTAGTCTAGCCAGGATTGATCAGATTCAGACATCGTTTCAAACACAAGAGATAAATCTTCCATCCGTGGACTTTCACTAGGTCTAATTAATTGTTGAAAGTGGAAATAGACTGGCACAAAAAATTGGGGGGATTTCTTTCTAAACATGTAAGCTTTGTGGAACACTGAGTGGATTGGTGCACTCTGAGAATTCGGGGGTAAATATGAATTGACAGGGGTAGGTTCTTATTGTGGGACTCCAGCCGACTGGCGCCAAGCGCTCTTTAACAAACTGAGTCCCACTTAATCAAGGATCTGTTGACGAGCCTCTTAAAGGTACACGACTGCTTATGGAGCTTTAAAGCTCAGATTGTTACTCTGCTGTACCCTGTCGGTCGATTTAACGTGAACTAATCGTGAACAGTTCTGGGAAATAAGGAGAGAGGTCACATGAAATTTATATGCTACATAAGCTACATAACCCACTAATCATGCCTCGATTTACTGAATTTGTTCCAGGCAGTATTTAAAAAAGCGCGTTTTGCCAAACTCTGTGTGATAATTCCTCGTTTTTCCTTCCAGTAGGCAATCCGTAAAAAAGGACAAAAATCTCGCTGAAACCTTCCTTCCTTTTCGTCTTCAAATGCACTCTGATTTTAGACGAGCATCCCATTCCGTGCACCGTGCAACAAACTTTGTACTGAATATCGCCTGAAGAAGTAAAATATCCTGTAATATGTTTCATCTGGTCGATTTATAGGCTATCAGTTAATTGTGCAAACTTTAGGAAAGTTGTTATAATAAATAAGTGCATTTGTTCTTTAATATAATGCTACTAGAATGTCCGTGGCGTGCTGGTTGCTATATTATAAAACCATTAAAATAGCGACAGTTTATTCGACGTTAGAATAATTTTGGTATGTTAGTTACACGTAACTGTAAAATGCAATGTCCAAAATGCTATATTTCTTAAAGTGCGACATTGGAGCATAAAGATCAAGAAAGCACACGATCGCCAAACTGATGAAACACAAGCCGAAAAAAGCACTCTCTTACCCGGCTGCCTAACAGCAAGATGACCGTTCCTCTGTTAGGTTATGCGGGGGTGGGGTTTCCAGATCCTTACTCTGTCATTGGTTAATATTTTATTCTGTTGACATGTTTTCTTACTGCAAATGCTTCCGACACCTTCTAGCCAACCCCCCCTTCACGATCTTGGCTGGAGCTGTCAAAACCACGCCTATGGAGCTCTACAATTGGTCCAGAATGCGTAAAATCTGCAATCAAGACGGTTTGGTTCATTAGTACGGGGGAACCAGTGAGAAGAGACATGTAAGACAGACGCAGTTACACAGTGGTCAGGGAAGAACCTAAATATTCTACATCAGTGCGCAGGACTTTCGCATCATTGTTATTGGGGCTGCTTTAGTTTCTGTTGTGGCTTGGACAGAAGGAAAGCTGTAAATCTACACAGAAGTGTCAATGTTGCTTTATTGAAGGATATTATCACTGTACTGCAACTGGACATCCCCGACGGTATACTGCCATTTCCTACCAGTCCTCTTCAACTACTGTGAAACCAACACTGTCTTTTTAAGAGGGCGACAGCCAGTCGGACTTACGCGAGTGACAGGCGCAATTATTTTAGAATATTATATTTTCATCTGACTTTTTGGATGCACCGATGAGAGATCCAGTTTTCACAGCGAACGCTATGGCTTATCACCCTTTTCACGCGCACAGGCCGGCCGACTTTCCCATGTCAGCTTTCCTTGCGGCGGCTCAACCCTCGTTCTTCCCAGCGCTCACTTTACCACCGGGTCTCAGTAAACCGCTGGCGGATCATGCGCTCTCCGGCGCGGCTGAGGCTGGCTTACACGCGGCGCTTGGACATCACCACCAGGCGGCTCATCTCCGCTCCTTCAAGAGTCTCGAGCCAGAGGAGGATGTTGAAGACGATCCTAAAGTTACATTAGAAGCTAAGGACCTTTGGGATCAATTCCATAAAATTGGAACCGAAATGGTCATCACTAAATCGGGAAGGTAAGGCCGTGTTATTTCCCCTTAGATAACTTGGATGATAATAACGATGTTTATGTAGGCTACTTACCCTCGAAAATGTTTTGTCTGTTTCTCTATAGAAAATTTAGATTATTTAGTTCGAAATTAAATAGCTATTGCGCGATAGAAATTATGTTTTGGATGATCGAATTACATCAACGGCATTAAACAGTCACAAAAGGCTCCATTTCTATTCCATGTCAGCATTAGAATAATATTCACATTCGTTCTGTTAAGGCAATCGTAAACAAACTCATACCTGTTATATAGCCTAGCTAAGTATAGTTAATGCTTTTGAACAATGTAAATATTGCGCTACACAAAGGGGAACTACTTTTTTACGAAACACACACACACCCCAGCCGTAATTGGCTGTGGGGTCTTTTTTCCCTCTACTTCTTTTTTTAGCTTAGGCCCTACCTGAAATATGTAAATATAAGACGGATAAAGGAGTAAGAATCCCCCTGATTACAGGAATATTCTCGTAAAATATTTAAAAACATTAGCGAGGATATAGTCTGGTACAATTGTGTTATTGGATAGCCTGTTAGCCTATGCCACACGACCTAGATATGAAAGATATTTATTTCTGGTTAAAATGGAAAGTGTATAGCTCAACTACTTGTTTGTGTTTCATTTCTTTTAAAATGTCTTTACAAGGTTAAATAAATATTTTGTTGACTAAATTCGGCCCCGTGACCGATACGGTTATATGTCTGTTCCGTCCACAGGAGAATGTTTCCTCCGTTTAAAGTGCGCGTGAACGGCCTGGACAAAAAAGCAAAGTATATACTTTTGATGGATATTGTTGCGGCAGACGACTGTCGATACAAATTTCACAACTCTCGATGGATGGTCGCAGGAAAAGCCGATCCGGAGATGCCCAAACGAATGTACATTCACCCGGATAGCCCGGCCACGGGTGAACAGTGGATGGCAAAGCCTGTTGCTTTCCACAAACTCAAACTGACCAACAATATTTCGGATAAACATGGATTTGTAAGTTGCATTAATTTATCTTGAACTGCCTTCCTATTATGTTATTTCCATTCAGTGAGAGTATAACTTGAAAAAGATAAAGTTATCTAGGTGATCAAGAAGCAAAGATGATTACGAGATTAAGCCAAGCACAGAGTTTGGACATTTAGGGTGCAGTGGGGTTTTTTAACGTGTTTTCAGTGTCTGTCGCTTAAATGAAGCAATATAGAGAAGTTGCCTTAACATTTAAATGCCATTCGGCAAACGGCAAACTGTCCCATGGTCGACAGTCTGAGGCAAATGTTTTTTTTTTTTGTTTGTTTTTTTTTTGTAAAACAGTCAAGCCTAAATGTCAATTTCGAAAATATTTTTGTATTATAGGCTAATTAGCTTCCAAGGCTAATACTCAATTATACAATTACTTATCTCAACTATCACCCCAAAAACCTTAACATTATTATAGTAGAAAAAGGCCTTTTACTCGAATTATTATTAGTCTAATATTAGGCTACTATTATTATTATTATTATTGTGCAGATTTTTTATTTTATAGTTTTAACTACATTTTGATACCGTTGATTGGTATTGTTATTGACCGAATACTTTTTTTTATCTTTCAGACCATTCTAAATTCGATGCACAAATACCAACCCAGGTTTCATATCGTTAGAGCCAACGATATTCTGAAGCTCCCTTATAGCACCTTCAGGACATATGTATTTCCTGAGACCGATTTTATAGCTGTCACTGCATATCAGAATGACAAGGTAAGTTACTAGCGCCTAAATTTAGTTTAGATGTTTCTTCTTTTTTTTCAGTTGTTCGTTGTCATATTATTATTATTATTATTATTGAGCTCAAGGAAATTATTTGTAACATATTTTTTGTAGCCTATATTTTAAAATTCTGTTTAGTATATGCTATGTGTGGCTATGTGTCCTTCTGTCTTTTTGTCATTGCCATGAAAAGAATTCAGTTTGTTGATTATAATTGGGATGACAGCACATTGAGTCTGGTGGCTCTATAAATGTAAAGTTTACAGAACAGTTACAATCGATACGTGCAACGAATAGTTGTTTGTATGTATAACTTAAGATGCTTAGTAATAGGATATATTCAACAATCAAACTTTGTTGACCCCGTAAAAAAGAAAAGTCTATGCAGCGTGAAACTAGACTACATTATGTGAAGCCACAATGTATTTGACTGAACAAACAAAAGTATTCGGATTATTTAACTTAATAACTAGGAATTAAAACGTTATAAACTTGCATTAATTAATCTTAATTAACAAAATATTTAACCAGCCGTTGTGGAGATAGCCATTAAAGACATTTTATAGGCTATAGTTTATTTCACTTGATAATTCGTTAAAAAAAAAACACGTATTACAGTTACAGAACAATTTATTTTGAAAAAGGCTGCGCCAAAGAAGCATGAAAAAATACAATAGGCCTAAATCTAATTTTACTCTTTTTCTAGATCACACAACTGAAAATCGATCATAATCCATTTGCGAAAGGATTCAGAGACACGGGGAATGGAAGAAGAGAAAAAAGGTACTGTGTCTGAACGGTTATTTTAAACCATCAAATATGCACAAAACACAAACATTTAGGTATGACATCTAATTTGACATAAACTTTCAGAAAACAGTTAGCCCTGCCATCAATGCGCATGTATGATGATCAATGCAAAGTCGATCGAGATGGAGGAGATTCGGACGATTCATCTTGCGAACAAACTGCTGGAAGGGATTCAGTTCATTCACCGATTGGACCAGCAACAAGTCCACTTAAATTCAACAGATCCAGAGGTAAAAACATGCATTGCAATTACATTCCAGCTTTTCCTAATTTAGTCCAAAGTTTCTTATGTTTATTTATATGTTAACATAAAAAAAAAAAACATAAACGTTTTCTATGCATTGAATCAACTTATTTTAATGTGCATCATATAGATTTTTTGTTTATTAGATTAGATTTTATTAGTTCTGGACCTTTTTCCCTATGTAATGAACTTCATGCTGCTGCTAAACCAGCAACTTAAAACTATTGAGAGTGAATTGATGAATACAGTGTCAGTATGTTTACAGTCAGTTGCCTGCTAGTTGTTTAGTTACTGTCAGTTTGATCTGTCTGGCTGGAAGTGTTTCCCAGTGTCTGGTGTTTATTGCATAGCATACCATAGCATCTGCAATTAGCTACATACACTATAAATATGCACAGCCATTGTTCTTTAATTTGTGATTATCCAGTCTATTATTTTAAATATATCTGACAGGCGAAAAGAAAGAACTGTCTGTTATAATTGTTTAATACGTTTAATCTTTTTTCTAATATTATCGCACAATTTGTTTTTTGGGGGCATTTAATAGTAAATAAGTACCAGAGATCTCATTTAATATATAGCAAAGTGTCCGTGCTTTCAAACTTTATTTTTTACTATTTTGCCTTTTAATTTAGCTTAAACAAACTATGACATTTTGTGACTGTTTTATAGATGGAATGAAGGCTATTGTATTACTTGTTGAGGGATCAGTGTGGTTAGTATTTTCTCAGATTAAAATAAAACATTTCAATATAAAGTTGCAAAAATTAGCTGATGAGTCTCTTGGTTTTCTACAGAACCAGTTTATGAGAATTATTAGTCCTTGAAGCACGTCTGGTTATAGGTTTGTGATATATAAGTGTATATTGGTTTTATAAAGAATGTCTCATGCACGTTTTGGTTCTGCTAATTTTTCATCTGAATTTCATCACAATTCATTAAGAACTCATTAAAAATTTTCCTTCAAACTACCCAAATCTTTAACATTTCATGAAGTCATGCTCGTGCCATGAATGAAAACAGAGGAAGAAAGTAATTAGCGTGGAAAACACATTTAGTCCATTCTTGTGTAATCAAAGGGAGTAATTAAACAGATGCAAGTTGGTATGTTATAAGGAGTGAAAATAACAGTCTACATTTATAAAACGGACACTTTGGTTTTATCAAATAAATAAATAAATAGAGCTGATGTGCTTAATATATCTATATTTTCCAGATGACAAAAACTGCAATGAAAGTGACAACGAACTTGACCAACATGATGATGGAATGATCAGAGTCAGTAGTCCAGACCCGAGACCACGATCACCATTCAGCCCACACTGCGAGGACAGAGTCAACGAGAGAACTAACCCAGAAAAGAAAGGGAACTATTCGGATTCAAGGAAAGAAACTGACTCTGTCTTCAGCATCAGAAACTTGGAGAAGGACAAACTGGACAGCAGGAGTTTGAAAGAATCAGATAACTCTAAAAAGGATGCAGACTCTGTGGGCCTGAGCGCAGTCAAGGATGGCTTTTCCCCTCTGATGGTCCAAACAGAAAGCCCATCACATTTTAGTGCAAGTCACTTGCAAAGTCTAGCCTTCTCTGGTTTACACAATCAACATTTCTTTAACCCACTGAGTACAGGACAACCACTCTTATTTCACCCTGGGCAGTTTGCTATGACTCCTAGTGCTTTCTCAACCATGGGCATGGGACACTTGTTAGCCTCAATGTCTGGAGCAAGTGGACTAGAGAATGGCAGCCTCTCCTCTCAGAGCACCAGTTCACCCAACCCTTTCCCATTCCACTTATCACAACATATGCTTGCATCTCAGGTATGATGATTATTTACTATAATATGCATTAACTTATCACTAACTTATAATAAAATGTAGCCTACTTCAAATCTGTCTAAATATTTGCTATCTTCAGATATTATCACAGCACCCCCAAGATAAAACAGCAAAAAGTAGTTCTTCAACCTCCATCAAATCCTGTTTTATATGTTATAAATCTGCATTTTCTTTCCAAACGGTTTTATCAGTTAGGCTAAACAATGTCGGCTGAATTTGGAGTCAGTCCTAAATGAGGGAAATTGATGTTTATGCTTGTAGACATCATTTTTTAATTATATCACTCTTTGTCAGCCTCGTTTAGCCAAAATGCATTTCGCGAGAACTATAATTCTCACCTTTCTTAACAAGACGAATTTATTTCTCCATTTTGCTATGATAATGAATTAAAATAGCTTGTTGTTTTGCATTTAGGGTATCTCCATGCCACCGTTCGGGGGATTGCTACCCTACCCGTACACGTACATGGCGGCTGCAGCTGCAGCGGCCTCCGCTCTCCCCGCCAGCGGCGCCGCCTCCACCCTCAGCCGGAACCCTTTTCTCAGCAGCGCGCGGCCAAGGCTGCGATTCAATCCCTATCAGATCCCAGTGTCTATTCCTCAGAGTACCGGTCTGCTCACCACCGGCGTACCGAGCGCTCTGAGCGCGGAGTCGGAGTCATCGAAATCAGGCAGCAGGGAAAGCAGTCCTATATCTGAACACCACAGCCATAAAACCGGAAGCGGCCAGAATAAGGGATCTCCCAAATCTTCAGGGACGGATTCCGTTAACGAACTGCAGAACATACAAAGATTAGTCAGCGGACTGGAGAAACACAGAGACGTGTCACCCCGTAGCGATTCACCAAAGTGATCCACGAACACAACCATTCGCACTTTCTAATTGCATAACTAATTGATGCTTGAAGTTATGGCTCGGACATTGGAACATCCCTCATCATACCTGGATTTAGAAGAGAACTGTAGCATATGTTACGCCCACTTTTCGGATCTATAAGGCATGCTGATTTCATTCACCCTTAATTTGGCGAAGAAATTATACTATGAAAAGAGAAAACGCAAATCCCTGGACTGTTCTTTTTTTTTTTTTTTCTGTTTGAATTTGCTTAACATGCAGCTTAATATCCAAACAATTTTAGGTTCAAATTTTTCAGTGTATTTTGAAAAAGGACTGCAAACGCAACAGTCTCTGACAACATCTGAGGATGCGCAACGTTCAAGTTGCTTGTGTCTGGGACCCGTTTTTCTAATTATTTATAATGTTAAAAGTAAAACACGTATGTAAATAAGGTTAATGGACTTAAGGAGACGGATTTTAATTTATTAAAAACTGTACATTGGTGTGTAAATACTATTAGGTCTCGATTTGTTACATTTATATATTTTTTTCTCATTTACAAATATGAATATTATCTAGCGCTTGATAGCAGGAAACCGAATGTGTTATGTTTGTGATATCCTGCCAGACACGTAAAGGAAAAGCCACTGTAAATCTAAATCTCTGGTGATACATTTGAAAGCTATTTCATTTGTAGCTAAATTCAACAAAAGATGTTTAAATGTAATGATGGTCCATAGGCAGGGACAACTCAGGTTTCTTTCTAATCTTGCATTGAGAAGGTCATTGTGTAGTTTCTCTTATGAGAGCTTATCTGTTTAAACATCTCGGTGCTGGATTTTCGGGTAAATTAGCGATTTTGTTGCATTCTCTCAGTTTCAATAAAACGAAAGTGTTCATTTAGTCTTTTGTATTCTTTTGTGTGATTAGCCTAGGCCTATATATTTCCTATGTAGGCATATGGAATGCTACAAGCATTCTTAATTAGATCACTCATTGGCCTACTGATCAGGGATGCGTTACCCAAGACCATCGTAAGCTTAAATTGATCGTAACTCCACTGGTTTCAATGGGTCTATGTACTTAAGCTCACGATACTTTTGGGAAACGCAGCCCAGTTTTATTGAAATGATTTAGATCAGATGCGTTAACCTTGCAGCTTTTTGCTTTGCCTGATCCTGGGATTCAAACATTTGTGAATTAAGATCAACTAGGCCTACACAATTTCATTTAATCGAAACAATTAGTGTAGCCTATAGGTTAGCCTGGTAGCTGGTTGTGGGCCGTTCTGCAGTTACCTTCAGCTAAAACTGATGTAGCTGCGCCATCTGTTGATCATATGGATGTAGTTTATCCATCAAACACGGTGGTTCTGACAAATAATTGGTCTTAATCAATGCTATCTAAAAGCATAATCGTAATAAAATTATGCTGTTTGAAAATGTTTCATAACAAAAGTCATACTATTAGCCATAATTAATGTCTGATCACAATTAATGATGTCTGAAACATAGAGAGGTTGGCAGTATGTTCAAAAACTTTCCATCTGCGTTCGCCATAACTCGCTCAACAACTTCAAAAAGCACATTGTGTTAGGCTGAGCTATTTTTACCGACTTGCTCTTTGCTTGTTTGTTCTGCGCGGGACTTTTCTTAGGTGCGCATTAATATAGGCCACTAATCTCGTACTATACCATTATGCACCGGGTGGGGGAGGATAGAGAGAGAGTCGAGAAAAGTGTCACCGTCCTGGTGGAAGGGTTAAACGCCGCGGCAGGGACGCCTCACAGCCTCAGCAGCAGACAGTCCTTTGTCCACAATCCGGCGCCTGTCGCCTGCCTGCCGGCCACACAGCCTCTGCACACCCGCGCACAATGGCTGACGGGATCTCCAGAGTCCGGGCTGGTAATTAGAGAGCCCCCTCGCCTCTTTTCTTCTCCTTCGAAAACCATAATCACAAAACTCGTTTTATTGAGAGCCTATTGTTAAATTCTGTTACGTCCAATTAACAGAGCCAAATTCTCGACCTTGTACTCTCATGGAGAAAAAAATGTTTGTCTAAAACAATTAGTCAATGACTGATCACTTGGCTCCAATAGCCGCCTCAGAGAGAGTCCCAAACAACCGAAGAATGAGTGCGTGTCTATCCTTCCGAGCCCTTCAAACGATAACTTTTTAGCGCTTGAAACTTACACATTTGGTAGTTATATTACCACGAGGTAGACAAATGCTAATAACTAAACTATAAAAACACTGTCTCAGTGGTAAAAATATATAGGCTATATATATATTATGATATTGTTGTTTCTATATAGGCTGGAGTACAAGTTTGTAGCCTTTTTTTTCTTCTTCTTGTTCTTTTTACATCTGATGTATCGGACGGTCAATCAGAAATAGTCCGACTGCCATAGTTTATAACGTTATAATAGCTTTATTTAGGTCTATATAAAATATCACAAAGCGTAGGCTACATGTTTTTAAGATTGTTGGCTGCTACTAAAACAGACAATTGGACGACTATACAAACACAGAAATTAATTCCTTGAATTATTTCCAAAACATTTATGGTAAACGTAAACTTAGCATAAACTTTGAATACAGTTTATCATCTTGATGGTGGACCTCTCTCTGTTGCTACAAATTGAAGCAGAATACTATAGCCTATAATGAATTTTACTGATAACCACCGAGGGAAAGTCAGTATGTTGCAGTGTAATTTAGATAGTTTGAAGAACAGTCGATTTTTGCCCGAGTCTTTAATGACTGCAAATCATTGCGCTTGATACGTTGTACGATACATTGGATGCGTGGTCTGTCACTCTAACTGAACTTTTCAAGCTCACATCGCCCTCTGCTGGTAAACAATGTAATGTATAAACCTATAATCTCTTTTGAGAGGCGTGTATTGAATTCATAATCTGAGTGAACGGTTGCTTTTATTTTTGCCTCGCTCGAGGTGCGGGTACCACTGAATAATTAACAGCACAATGCAATTTTTTACTCTTCGTACTATTCTATATGAACGACTATGCTACTGGTTAAGTCAAACTGATTTATTCTAAAACTAAACATACATTACAAGACGTTTACAACGAGAGCCAATTAATAAAGAACAACAATACTTTCACAATTTGTTGGCTAAATGCAAACATTGCAGCTACAAATCACATCCGTTCAGGGTTCATTATTTTAATTGCACAACACAAATATTAATTTGGTGCCCCTTTAACGTTTTAAATGCATCTAATTTTATTAATCTGTCTCCAAAAAGTCATTAAGAGGGAAGCAGGAGTTACACAAGAGTTATACAAGTCAGTTTCAACAGTTGCAGTATGATTATATATATGTTTCTATAAGAAAAAAAAAAAAAAAATGGTAGGAAGCCCCATTCAACATGAGATGCCAATGAAGTTTTAGTGAAGTAAACTGTGATTAGAAATGCAGTTTTATTTTTAGTCTTCTACATGATTCAAAGGATGCTAGCTTCAAACATTGTGTTTGGTTGAGGTTACAGTGTCTGTCTTCAGTGGAGTCACTGTTGTAAATGTAAACTTACCCCTGTGTTTTACCACCCTGTCTGTTTTTTACACCAGACTTTTTAGTGTAACTCTTATGGAGTGATGAAAAATGTTACTAAACAAAGTATTCACAATGTCTGAAAAGTTTAAAATGTGTTGTTTTGGTATTGTCTTTTAAAATTTTACCAGACTGTTTTATGTGAAATGGCTTCATATAATGCACCAACAACTGTTAAACAAGGAAACAGTCAGTATCATCTAAGAGCAAGTTTTAAACAATGTTAAATGCATTGAGAGTAAGAGTGAAGTTGTCTCCTAAACAATGAAACAAACTAAACCTTTTTTTTTTTTTTTTTTTAGAAACATGGGATTTTCAGGGGACAGATAAATCACTTTACAAGTTATAAGGTGTAAACATTTTAATGCAAACATTTACTGGTGCTAGGATCTGCACTGCAGATATAGATTTAAATTTAAATACATTTAAAATGCAGTTCAAACAGAAAGTGACTATAACACAACAATGATGAATGTTTAATTTTTATGAGAACGCTTTTGTTAGTGGCTTAAAGTCAAAAATAGCATTGTGTCCCTGTTTGTTCAATAGTACTAACATTTGCTTCATTGTGGTGTAACCAATATTTAGGAAATCATTTTTGTTTATCATTTCTTTAAAAATATAGTTTTAAATATAGTTGTTTGCACATGCTTGAAATTTTGATATACACACGTGTTTGGGAGATATTGAATTACTTTTAACTTGACGGTTATACTCTAGGATTTGAGAGTCATCGGGAGCTATTAGGAGTCATTAATACAAACTGTTTTTACTTAGTTTGTTTGTTCTAATGCACGGAACTAACATTAATACAGTGATTACATTTCTAATATTTTGGCATTTGGACTTTGAACCAGATTTCTTAAAGATTTCTTCTTTTCTCAGACATTAATATTTTCTATTGAAACTTGTGTTGCAGATTTAGTCCAATAACAAAAAAAAAAAAAAAGAAAGCCCTCTGTGATGTCTTGATGAATATAATTTTAGACTAGATAATTCAAATGTTGCAGTCAATCCCAGGCAAAAGTGCTCCAGGAAGAGGAGAATTACTGTGATCATTAACCTGGTCCATTACCCTGATGCCCTTGAAGAAGGCACCTAGACCAGTGCAATCTGAGCCAACTGGAATGTATTAAAGGTGCTTTTTGGTGCTTCTAGAGAAAGTAACTGCAAAGTAAATTTTACTTGGGAACTCAGGCTTACCTTTATCTAACCTCTTAAAAAAAAAAGCTGCAATCTAACTTCACAAAACTCCCAACATTTCTGCGGCACTGCTCAAAAACAACTGTTTTGCTTGGCAATTCATTTTGTGCCAAGGAACCCACCAACTTCAATTATTGTACTGGGGGTTCACACAAGAGCCTCCATTTCCCTTTGCCATGTGTGGGAACCTTTTAGCATCTAAACCTTTGCCAGCATCGGTTCTGAGTTTCCTCAGCGCCACCTTGGTGAACAGCATGATCAAAAGCAACGCTAATGTCAAGGCACCCTCCCCCAGTCCCCTGTAATCATTCCCACAATATTGTGGGCAGCCAAACCACGCGTGCTCTGTGTCTGTCATTAATGGACATGTGTTCCATATAAAATAAACCTGACTCACAATAGCCTGCCACTGAACCTTACTGCTGATTGCGTGACAGAGGAGAGACTGTCTCCATGTGGATCCATTATTGCAATGTTGTGATGCTAATGTTCAAGTAACATTTTAAAGAGCAGGGGAGCAAAAGGGGGAGAGGGTGAAGGAAGAGTGGAGGTATAGTTCAAGTTACTGAGCTGGGAGAGTTTCAGGTAATCTAAAGTCCACAGAGACTTTATTTACACACAACCATAAGAAAAAGGCACAATTTACAGCTTAAAGGAATTCTTTGGTGTCAGTACAAGTTAAGCTAAAGTGACAGCATTTGTGGCATATTGTTAATTACTACAAAACTTAATTTCCACTTGCATAAAAAACATGGGTTACAGTGAAGCACTTACAATGAAAATAAACATTAAAATGATCACCGCTTCAACCATATATAACCACAAGACGTGTACAATATTCATGTTAATATGATGCTAGTGTGAAAAAAAAATAGTTTACTAACATTGCAATGTAAAGCAGTGGAGTAAGTATATTTGACTAACGGTAATTAGTTACTGTATTTAAGTATCTTTTTTTTTACATTATATTCTACATTTACTATTATTCTTTACTACAATATATTTGTGATGATGCAGCTACTGGTTAGATTTTGCATGGCACCTAACTTTTTTGCAGCAGTTTATTTCTGCAGGGCATCGAAGGTACTATATATTATGCGTTTTGCCCTTACACACTCAAACTTGTCAACAAGGCTACTTTACGCAAACGCAAGTGCATTATTAGGTAGTTGTGACACCTAATCACAGGTGTCTCATATAAGAACGTGGCTGCAGCCACTGATGGAGCCAATGCCAGCATGTCTAGTGCAGGCCTTGATTATTTAGAACAGGACTCAAATAATAACTGAAGTACCCCAAGTTCAAAATTATTTTTGTGGGAATCAATATTATGCCACAAATACTGTGAATTGATCCTAACTTGAACATGGAATATTACTTTAACCTCAAAATCAGTGTTGATGTTGTGACCATTTTTAAAAAGGGAAATCACCATCTCATTTCCCACATAATCTCATTCTCTGTTAGACTGTGATTGTTGTGTGAAATGATTGTATCAGGGCTGTGCTCATTAGCTCTATGTCTGCTGGAGCCTCTGTGAGTCCTGCACTGGGATGGACTGTCATATCCAGTGGAATGCTTGAGAGATGATGGGGTAAATAATGAGAATAGAGGGGGCAAACAGACCCAGACGGAGCCCCTGTACTCATTCTAACTGAGGCTGGAGAACAAGAAAGAACAGAGTCCAGTGCCTTCTGGGAAATCGAACAGTACTAATCTTGCATTCCTCATAACTAAATAAGTTAAGTTCATAGAAATTGTTATTAGTAAGCTGACTCAAAATATGGTTACATGGCTTTGAAAACATATGACATTTTAATCATTCAGCATTTTTGTTTCACCACAGCATTGGCTCATTGGAAAAAAAATCATACATTTTTTTGCAAAACTCCCAGTTTCCAGCTGAAATGAACACTAGTGGCAATACCAACAACTTATATTACTTTTTACACAAATTATGATTACAGGATTATTGAATAATAAAGATTTATTCATGCACAATACTGCATGACCTCGAAACACTTTTACCATAGTGCATGATGTGTAAACTAAGACATTTTGATGTTTGCATCACAACCAGCAGCTACTCTGATGTAGCAAACCTAGTACAGCACTGTACATTTGGGATATGGAGCACTCTGGTATGAGTCACAATAATAGAACTCAAAGAGTTGTGAAGCAAGCTAAAATGACATGGTTACTTCAGCAACTGTGTTTGTACGTTTGCTTTTGTTAGTATAATTGGTTAGGCTCAGTGTTTTACCGGCACTACCTCACATTTCATTTCTGAACTTCCATACATACAACAACTAGCATAATAAACTGTTGCATCATTCATATTCATCTGTTTAGGGAAAAACAGAACATGCTTTTAGTGCCATTCAATGGATATTTAATTTTAAAAAGTGCAACGTAATGCAAGTAAATGCAAGCAACGTAATATAATTCCGAGGGGAATGTCACCACAGGCATGTGGTGACATTCTAATGAGCCTGGGTTGCTTTTATTGTTCGTATAGCTTTGTAAAGAGTCAGCTGCCAAGATTTCTACTTTCTGAAGATTTTGTTCTTTTTCTAAAGGCGTATAATGAGAATGATATTAAACCTCACTTGACTTGATCTTTACCCATTTCACTGGTTACATTCTTTAAAATTTTATGTTAAGTCAAAAACTTTTCTTTAGGTTTATACACTACACCAAACTGTGTTAGCTAGCAGTAGTCGATTGGTTCTGCAAAAACAGCATTTGTAAATCATCAGAGAGAATTATCTTTAGACTTTATCCACAAAGTTACCATCTTTGCATTAGAATAGCATTGAATAATCATTTCTCTTGTATACGTTGTGTTTGGCAACTGACTGTAGACAGCGACACATTTTGTACAGTGTGGTTAGAGAAAAAGTGGGGTTGGTAATCTAAGGATTACCTGAGAATATCGACTCAATACCTCAGTTCTCCTTGAACCCACAGGAAGCACTCTGTATTGCAGCAGATAAAGTGTTTGCTCCTTAAGTGTTTCTTTTGACGAATGGGCATGCAGGCACTGAAGCAGGGATTAAAGAAAGACTGCACCAAAACGGATCAAGCATCAGACAAAAGGTGATTATTTGTCTAAAGAAAGCCACAGAAGTTCATCAGGGCAACTTTGTTTGAAGATAAGCCGCTGTTAGGCTAGTCAAGCTCATTATGCTAACTCAAAGCTCTCTACTCCTTTATAAAACCCTCCCATTATGACACGCAAGGCGATTTGTTTATCATATAAAGTTATGAGAAGAGAATGAGAATAGTAAATTGTACTCCTTCATATAAACTCACAAACTGCATATAATCATTAGAAAATGCATATTCTACTCTGAAAATTGTGTAAACCGTGTGCGCCAGACTACGAAGGCATGCTTTCAAGGTTACTAGCAGGCATGTGACATGTCCCATTTCACAGGGGCAGGCATTTCTTAGATACCTGCAGCTTATCTGACCACAGTTACTTGGTGATCACCTAAAGCTGGTGCATGAAGTCAAACTAAAGGATTTATTGCCTCATCCCTGGCTTAAGAAGGCTCTTATCTGAGGGATGAGCCACAGCTTACGGCCTAACAGCTTCATGCAAGCTGCTCCCATCTGACACAGATCTCAACCAGCCACTGTGTGTGATCCCCTCAAGGTGAGGACATAGACTCTGGCCTGCCAGGGAAATTTTGACATGGTATAGATCCTGGACCTTAAGTTCAGATAATTTAGGGGTCACTTTTTTCTTGTGCCATCTATTATATATATATATTTTAAAATATATTAAAAATTCAACCTATACAGCATACAGCATACGGCATAAGCTTTACTGTTTATTAATATTTGAAAAACTTTTTTCCACTAAATTAATATCATTATAGTCAAAGCATCCAACAGGAAATCATGCTTTTATTACAAGACATTTCATGTTATATAATGTCATATGTTGTGATAAGTACAGTCACTGTATTGAAGGTGTAACAAAAATGCGTTATGTTGTTCCTACACATAACAACTTTAGTCATTAGATTTTAACATTTCTCGACAATAGTGCAACATTTTTTTTTCAAAACCATATGAAAGGAGCATTAAAACAAGGAGTACATTTGAAGAGTTCAGATGCAAAAGCCTCTAAGTGCCATCTGAAATTTTCTTCTAAAATGAGCATTTTTTTATCAGGCTCCTATATTTATGTTCAGTTATTTCACTTTAATTGCATAGAAAAGGACCTATACATTGCTATTAGAGAAAAATGACTGAACCTAAACATAGCAGCCTGATAAAAATTCTCATTTTAGAAGAAAATTTCAGAAGTCATTTAGAGGCTTTTGCATCTGAACTCTTCATTTCTATAAACTTGTCAAACTGGCAAAATGTAAACTCGATTTTTAACAGATTAACTCTATACTACACCCTTAAATGATTATCGCTTTTTCTTTGAGACTTTTGCAATGCTTTCTTGTAACTATGTGCCACTTTTCAAATCATGTGATATCTTTTTAATGTAATCGCAATACACTCTTAAAAATAAAGGTTCCAAAAGGGGGTTTTCACAGCGAAGCCATAGAAGAACCACCCAAAGAACCTTTCAGTGAACAGTTCTTAAAAGAACCATTTTCCTTAGTGAGAAGAACATTTTAATAATCTAAAGAACCTTTTTCCATTGTAAAGAACCTTTCGTGGAATGCAAAGGTTCCATGGATGGTAAATGTTCTTTGTTGAACCACTGATGCTAATAATGAATCTTTATTTTTAAGAGTGCATATGAATGTAACTGAGAAAAAGGGGAGTTTAAAATCCCCCTGAAGCCGACTTCTCCTCCCCGATGCACATCTCTTCTTTCACGTTCGTAATTCATGACTGATAGAGGGCCTGCTCTTAGCCTCTTTGATAAGATAAGACACAATCAGCCCTACAGATAAAAGAGGGCCTGCCGACCCTGCATACAGGCTCCAGATGTACCATGACTCACAAACATACCGCTGGAATGAGAGTGAGAGAGAGGCTGATATATATCAGTAAGCATTTGCTGCAGGCTCTCTTTCTGTTGCAGGACAGGAGGCTGTAGTCTGAACTACAGCACTGGACACTAGCAGATATGGGCTGAATGTGAGTTATGCAATGCAGATGAAATCTCGCTGAAGAAGCGAGTTATGCTTTCACTAGGAGCGGCTATCAGATAACCTCTGCATCTCTTCAGGGCATGAATGACTGACAGCCCAGACATCTCACCCTGTTATAGTCCTTCTCTCAACACAAGTTAAACACGTAGAGTCGTGTGTCTGCGCCTCTGTGTGTTCGTGTTCTGGGGTGTTAGGGTGAAGCCGGTGGGCCTCTGTGTTGTGACAATTGTTGTTGATGGGCATGCCTGAAGATGAAAGGTGAGATAGTGTGTTTGCTTACTTTGTGTCATGCCTCTTGTTTCAGCTCTGTGACGCCAGTGTGCAAAGAGAAAACCAGGTAACGCGCGTGAGCACGCACAAACACGCTGAAGTGCTTTCGGGAATGATGGATGTTTGGTTCTGTGACACCAACACCTCCCATCCTCCACCACCAAATACAGCTTAACAGCCTAGTTAAACACTAATTAGTCTGAGAGACAGTTTAACATCAATCAAAGTTTGAAATGTCTGGTTTTTAGAGGCATTTGTTGTTTACTTGCTTTTGATGCTGATTAAAACTTTTGTTCTTATCTCAGTGATTACTAAGACATTGAGAGGAGGAACTTACTTTTCTTATCCGGTAGGCAACGGCTTACCTTAATCAGGAAGAATCACAGAGTGGATATTTTGTCTTCATGGAATATTTTGGGTTCAAAACAAGTTCAGCTCAATTCGCATTATTTTGTGGCATAATGTTCCTTACCTCAAAAAATATATGTTTTCTACTAAAAGAAATAGAAAGAACTTGTCAGGGTTATTATCAGCTAAAACTAAAATTGAAATGATTGAAACATTTTTGTTAATCTACATAAATCTGAAATAAAATAAAATATAAATATTACAGTAGATTAAAAATTTGAATTATATTGTCTTGGCAAATGATTGAAATAAATATGGGAACTGATTTAATAAACGTATAAACTGAATAAATTTGAAACTTTAAAGTTACATATTGAAATAAATAAAAAATATAACTAAAACTGAAATTAAAATAAATTAAACCTAAGTAGTAATATAATAAAAAAAATAAAAACACATAACAAAATTTAAAATCTTAACGAAAACTTAAAAACTTATTCAATTTAAAACTACACAAGTACATAAATGATGCTAGAATAACACCATAACTAATCTGTTGTGTTCATTAAAAAGCAAATATCAAGGTTATGGCAAGGTCCTTGCAATAAAAGCAAACTGAACCAAATTCTTAGAATTGTATGAAAACACATTTTATTAGTACATATCATTTAAGATAAGCTGCTTGTTATATTTACAATCACTTTTTTAATCACTGTTTTAAGTGCTACATTGCCATGCCAACAAATTTGTACATTTGGATATAACAGATTAGCTCCATTCGCTTACATTGTAACTGCCTCTCTGTAACTCCGATTTTTGCTTTTTTAAAAAGGACGGAGGAAAATTCATATTTGTCCACATATTAAATATTTATGCCACAGGAGTTTTTGTTCAAACTTAACCTGGATTGTATTAGGCCAAATACAGTAGTCCCATATAATGTATTTGGTAACAAAATATCAAGCCAACTGGCATTTATTGTACTTTCAAGAAAATCAACAACAGAGCAGTTGTGTAATTGAGGCAGATTGAGTGGGTGTTTAAAGCTGTAGGCCACTGTAAAGTCACCTGTGAGAAGCAGGTCAAACAACGCGTATGATCTGATCAGATTATCCAAACTACCTCCTGTACCTGAGTCAATCCCCAGTAATCCCATCCTCATTTGCCAAAGCTAAATATCACCGTACTCGTGAAGATAACACAAGCTTGTTCTAATCCACAAAATCGAAAAAAAAAAAAAAAAACTTTTTTATACTTTTTCACATAAAGCCAAGTTCAATTTTTTTCACATTTTCAAAGGGGGTTAAGTGAATAAATGATAATGAAAACAGAGTCATCTCAAGTGATTTGAAGAAGCATACAGTAAGGACATGTGCATTCATGTAAATGTGCATGCGTGTATGCGTTTGCACTGCTTTGGGTGGTTTATGAGGACACAAATTTGTTTAATGACATGGGTATAACATAGGTATTATAATGTGAAGGTGGTTTATGAGGACACTGTCTGTAATCCCCGTAATTCAAAACACACTAAATGGTTTGAAAATCTAGAAATGCACAAAGTCTTCTGTGAGGGGTAGGTTTATAGGGCGATTGAAGATACATTTTGTACAATATTAAAACCGTTACGCCTATGGAAAGTCCCTGTAAACCACCAATACTTACTTTTACTTTACTTTTACTTTTAGTCATTTAGCAGACGCTTTTATCTTACAAATAAGAAAAAGTAACTAAAACTAAAAGTTAAAACTCTATAAATACTATATATACACATTTAAGAAAATAAAGAAATTAAATAAAAATGACAAATGCATACAACAACATTTCAAAACTACACATTTAAATGAAAACAAAAAATAAAGCTAAAAATGAGTATGTAATACTCATATACCAATAGTGGTATGAGTATAATAATGATTGTAACATAACACTAAGCCAAACACCAAAAAAAAAAAAAAAAAAACTGCTGATTTTGTCTAGATAGAGGAGAATGACACTATTTCGACAAACTATTTCCCCGTCTAAATACTGTAAAGCTGATATAAAGCCACCCAGCTTTATATCAAGCTGATGTAAAGCTGCTTTGACACAATTTGCATTGTTAAAAGCGCTATACAAATAATAGTGACTTGACTTGACCTTGGATATTTTTTTGGTCCCCATTAGAGAAAAAAACTTAGAAATAATACAGAAAATATAAAAATGCAGACAGTTTTTGTGAGGGATAGTGTTAGGTGTAGGGTTACGGTTAAAAGATAGAAAAATAGTTTGCACAGTATATTAAAGCATTATGCCTATTAAGCGTGGAAACTGGAAACCAGTGTGTGTGTGGGGATGGGTGTTTGTGTAAACCTGAGAAATCTCGCAAAAAAATGAATTTTAAATCTCAAAAAAATGTCCTCATTTGAAAAACATGTATAAAAGTTTAAAAATGCTGAACATTTTCTGTGAGGGGTAGAGTTTGGGTGTGGGTTAGGATTATATATATAAAAACCATAGCATTACATGTAATGTTCCCATTCAGTTGGCTAAGTAAACGTGTGTGTGTGTGTGTGCATGTTTATGTGGTTTACGAGGACAAATTTGTATAATGACACGGGTATGACATAGGTATTACAACATGAAGGTGATTTATGAGGACACTTTCGGTGTCCCCGTAATTCAAAAGGCTTATCAGTAAGCATTTGCTGCAGGCTCTCTTCCTGTTGCAGGACAGGAGGCTGTAGTCTGAACTACAGCACTGGACACTAGCAGATACGGGCTGAATGTGAGTTATGCAATGCAGATGAAATCTCGCTGAAGAAGCGAGTTATGCTTTTACCAGGAGCGGCTATCAGATAACCTCTGCATCTCTGCAGGTGTAGGGTTGGTGTGAGGCGATAGAAAATACCGTTAAAAACCATTACACCTATGGAGAGTCCCCATAAAGCATAAAAACCAACATGAGTGTGTGTGTGCGTGTGTGTGTGCCCAGCTAGAGGACAAGCACTGAAGTACATAGTGACATCTACTGGCAACAGAACCAAGATCTCCAGAACTTTGTAACTCATCACCACTTGGTTTGAAGACCTATTCCTGTGAGGGTAAGCATAAGTAAGCATTCTAAAGTCCAGACAGTAAAGCAAACACTTCTACAGAGCCAGTATGAATCCCAATAGGGAGAGAAGCAAACCTGAGCACAACTCTCACTCACAAACAGCGCCCAACAAAAGCCAAGTGCAGGCCTCTCTGCCTCTCCCTTTGACACTCTCAAGTGTCCCACAGTCTGCAGAGGCCACATCAGTCTCAGCGCGGCTGAAAGGCAAATACAGTCTCTAGCACAGAGTGCATTAGGATTGTTTAATCAGCGGGTTTTCAGGGAGTGCCCTTTTATGCTCCGGCAGTGACGAGAGGCCTTTGCTAATTGTCTGCTCATTGTCTCTCGCTGTGGACGAACAAGGGAAGCTCTGTGAGCTGGAGAGGAGCGAAGAGAGGAGCGAGAGAGAAGCTGTGTTTATCTTCCAGGCGTTTCTCTCATTTCCCGTACGTCTGTGCTGTCTTTGTGTGTGTGAACTGGCGCTATTATCTGTTGGCACGATAAGTCTCCAAGCCTGGAGGGCTACAGATGTGGCAGGGTTGCATTGTTGTTTTCCACCTGCTCCGACCGTCCCTCCCCTCATTCACAGAGAGAGTAATCCCGTCACAACTTTGGCTCTATTCAAGGGCAAAGTACCTTTTATCCACCCTTTTGCTAATTGAAGTGGTATGTGTCATTAAAAGCAATGTTGGGTTTCAAGGCGGTGTCTTTGTACTCGGGATAGTGAAGGTTAAGCATCCATTCTACCACATTGTTGTGACTGGTTGTCAGCTGGAACATTGCTACGCAAGCTGGGCAGTTGTTAGCAAAAGGCTTGTCATATTTTGAGTTTCTTTTGTTAAATGAAAAGTGCAACACTTTTAGAGGCTTTGAAAAGAGCATGGGAAAATGAAAACACACGAAAGTGATGCTAAACACAGTTTGGTTGTGATGTGTACTGTATTAGCTGTGAAAACTCAGCATGCAAATTTACTTTAATATTGCAAAGGAGTCTGTGTCGAGAGTATTAACTGCTATTATTTCTGAGAGAAACGTACACTGTAAAAAGTAATAAGTTGACTTAACTTAAAAAAAATTGAGGAAACCCGTTGCCTTAAAATGATTAAGTAAATAATATATTTTTTTTAAAAGTTAAGTGAACTTGACAATTCACTTAATTATTATTTTTTTTAATTATCATTTACTTAAAAATGTTAAGGTAATGGGGTTCCTAAAATTTTTTAAGTTAAGTCAACTTATCACTTTTTACAGTGTATGATGACACCAGTAGAGATGTTCAATGTCCTGCCAGGGTTATGCATTCAGAGTTGAATTAAGAACTGGAATTGACTTTCTGACAATGTAGGCAGCAAGCATGGTACACAGATGAAATTCTTATTAAAAATGATGAAGTTCTTGCATTCTGATAGTCTCCTTGGTAACAAGTACACAACATTTTGAAGACTAGGATTAAAATGTTTAATTTGGTGGAAATTATGACAAGTGGGGTTTTGACATTTTTAACACAGCAAGGAATGAAATTTATGTTTAATTAATTATTTTATGTTTATGTTTAATTCATTCTTTGTGCAGATCATTATAGTTTTAAATCTGTAATAATTCATATTTTTATGGTGTATTTTCATATTTTTAGACTGAAAGTTTGGGTCAAAGAAGGACTAAATGTAAATAAATAAAAGCATATACAATTTGTTTTAATTATTATTTTCCACATTTACAATATATATGTATTCAGCATGAATGACCTGTGTATGATTAACATGTTGTCACGCACACAAGGTATTTAACATTTAACAAATGATAATTAGCATTTCATTGTATCGACCAGCATGAAAGAACACTTACTTTTCCAGAAAACTCTAATTTACTAATAATTTGTGGTGCTAAATAGTCATGATTAGTCAAAATAAAATTCTTTATGTTTATTCCAACTTTTTATTTCAACTTCTTGTAAGTGTGTCCAATTCAATTCAAATTTATATTGAAGGGCAGCCCATTTTTAAATTGTGTATTTTGACCAACCCCTCTAACTGCATACTTTAATGGCACAAGAAACACCTCAGAAGTGTTTGGCATGACAGAGAGACTCTGGCAGAGACTCTGGATGAACAGCTGTCTGTCTTCATCTCAGCACTGTTTCAGCGAGCATGTTTTGACATATTAAACCCTCAGCACTCCTACTGTTTACTGAGACCACCCAGACAGACCAGCTCCACTCGGCACTGACTGTGAGAATTAAACTGTTTGTTCATGTTATTCGAAAAGTAAGATAAGCATTTTTAAATTTGCGTACATTATCTTCAGAAAGCATTGTTTGAATGATGAATAATCCTTAAAGTAATTAAATTAACTATATTTGCCTACTTGTAATGCCACATGGCCCATATCAAGTCAAAAATATGCCAAACTAGATTTTATTAGAATGAGAATTTACACATTGCTTACTTCTCTAAAATGTTTTTTAGCTATTACTTTTCATTATTAGATGCATATATTAGTGCAGTGATTCATATTGAAAGAAGGAATACATTAAGTGCATAAAGTATAATGACAATAAAAAAAATAATAACAATTGAAATAAGGGGAAAAAATAAAAAGAGTCAAATTATTTTCAATTAACTTTAATTTGTTCAGTAGACTAGCCGTGGGAGTCATAATGAGATAATATAAAATTACATTTGCATGACATAATAGTTTATCAACAAAACTAATTGACTAAAATATCAGTTGTGCAGCTCTGTTTAAGCATGGTGAGCTCCAAGCCGTCCCACAGAGCTCCATAATCAGTATATAGCCACTATAACCCCCTTTACCCCCATGCATGCAGACTAAATAAAAGCACACAGCCACTCAAAAACATGGGATCACATTCAAATCAGCTGGTGCTTTTATAAACCAAGATGAAAAAGACTGAAAGAAATGTGTATATATTAATGTATCAATTAACAAGCAAACTCCTTTGACATCTGCAGATGAAAGAGAGTAAGGCGTTTTATATGTCTAATTACATCTATAATCTGCTAAGAGGCTTCAGATTTACTGTCCAATAGAGCTCTAAAATCTGGCATCAATTCAAGAGTTGTCAGCTGCCACCATAGACAGATTAAAAAATAAAAATAAAAACCCTCAGCCACTCAGCCACTACACTCAACAATACCATCTCAGGATCTCAGGATGTTGATCCATGGTTGAAGATCTGCCATAGTGCTAGGAATCTCACACATGACATATTTTAAATTTGTTATACAGAATTAATAATGGATAGAATGAGGGTCCTTGACAGAAACGTTTATATTTAATAAAGATTTTCAAGCTACAGCATGTGCTACAGATTTTATTCTGTTATACTATACTGAATTATCATTATCTACTAGGCAAGGCAAGGCAAGTTTATTTATATAGCACATTTCATACACAGTGGTAATTCAAAGTGCTTTACATAAAAGGAAGTGAAATAGTCATTAAAAAAATAATCACAATAAAAACAAGCAATTAAAAAAATAGTAAAAACAAGGAAATTATATAAAAATTGATTTAAAGTGAATTTAAAACAGCTAAGAGTAGAAAATGATTATACATAAAATACAGTGCAATTAGTTCGGACGTAGCACAGTGCTCATTCAACAAATGCACAGATAAACAGATGAGTTTTGAGTCTGGATTTAAATGTGGCTAATGTTTTAGCACATCTGATCTCTTCTGGAAGCTGGTTCCAACTGCGGGTGACATAATAGCTAAAAGCGGACTCCCCTTGTATTGTGTGAACCCTTGGTATTTCTAACTAGACTCGATCCTAATGATCTGAGTGGTCTGTCAGGTTTATATTCAGTGAGCATATCTGCAATGTATTTAGGTCCTAGGCCATTGAGTGATTTATAAACGAGTAAAAGTACTTTAAAATCAATCCTAAATGTAACTGGAAGCCAGTGTAAGGACCTGAGGACTGGTGTGATATGCTCAGATTTTCTGGTTCTAGTCAGAATCCTGGCAGCAGCGTTCTGGATGAGCTGCAGCTGTCTAATGGTCTTCTTTGAAGGCCGGTGAGGTGACCATTACAATAGTCCACCCTGCTGGTGATAAAGGCATGAACAAGTTTCTCCAAGTCTTGACTGGAAACAAAACATCTAATTCTTGCAATGTTTTTGAGATGATAGTATGCTGATTTAGTTACTGCTTTGACATGACTACTAAAACTAAGGTCTGTCTCCAGAATCACCCCAAGATTTTTGACTTGAAATTTAGTTGTTTGACCCCTTAGAGTCAAGGTATGCATTCACCTTGAGAACTTCATCTTTGTTTCCAAATGCAATGACTTCAGTTTTCTCCTTGTTTAACTGAAGAAAGTTCTGTCACATCCGACTGTTAATTTCATCAATGCACTGGCAGAGGGAGTCAATGGGGCTGTAGTCATTTGGACTGTACTTAAACTTTTGGGAAATGCAGCCCAGGAGCTGGGATTCTACACTATTCCTACTGTATATCAGATGGACTCATTGATATGAATAACTATGAAGTTAAAATTAAATTATTGATGATGCTGAAATTTTGCCATTTAGTTCTCCCCACTTCTTGATTACCATCTACTTTCTAATAATTCATCCACTTTTTTATTTTCTACATGAAAATAGTGGTACTTTTTTTTTTTTTTGTACTGATCAACACAACTAATGCACTAAAAGTTTTGCTCACCAATATGTGGCTTGCGTGTGTTATGTGTGAGAATACCTCAGATGAACTCATCCCATTAGGTTTTAGGTTGGGACCATTTGGGACGGATTTACAAGCATTGATCTCTTTAATAGCATAGATAATGGCATTTCCTTACGATCATCCCTTTTTAATACAAATGGTGTAGTCTACATATCTGAGTGGAGAGCTTGGATTCAGGTAAAGTCTTTGTGGAGTTTCAGTGATAGCATCTTGTTACACACAGCAGGGTGGTCTGCTTAAAATGAGAGAGTCGAGATAGAGCCTATTAATGTCTCTGATTAGCTCTTCTGTAGGATTTGGCTTGATCAGAGTTTTTACAGTCTTGCTCCACTAGATTAAAGCTTTAATAGGGATCAGCTAAGGGGACTCCTTTTAGGAATTAAACCAAGACCCTCAAAATCTGTTTAACACAGATACAAAATTTGAAACATGTCTAAGTGTACTTGCTATAATGTTATGATTTTATAAACATGTAAAATGTACATGATTAAGTCATTCTGTCTGATACATTGTGGTCCCCAATATGTCGTACATCTATTTTTTCCCAAGCTAGTATACATTTATTTTTATATGATGTGCAAATGAAAAGTTGTGTTTAGCCTGCAAGGGTCTCAGTTCATATCCCAAACTAATATGTAACTTATCTTCAATAACCCATGCAAAATTGCTACTTAACTTTACAGACAGTGATCACAATGCATTTTCATCGTAAAAGAGCAGGGGGTGGGGGGTATAGAAATTAGGCGTGTACACACTCTAAAAAATGCTGGGTTATTTTTTTAACCCAAATACTGGGTTCAGCCTGTTGGGTCATTTTATTGGGTTTTAAAAAAAATATTTTTACTCAGGTGCTGGGTTCAGCTTTTTGGTTCATTTTATTGGGTTATTTTTAATATTTTTTACCCAAGTGCTGGGTCATTTTAATGCTGGGTTATTTTTTTCTTCCTAACCGCTGGGTTGACCCTGTCTCTGATGAAACATCTCAAAAACGCAGTTGCTGAGAGCGTGGGCTTTTTTAAGTCCACAGGAGAGAGCAGTTCTCAGCACCGCCACCGCCGATTTCGTGCACTCTTTCTGGGAAATAAAGGTTTGTATACATTTTATTTCATTTATAAATTCTTTAATGTGGTGTAAAATATATTATTTTACGCAACGCAACATAAGGACGAGATGTCAGTCAGCTGCATCAGCAGCGGTCGTTTTGTACTGGAAACGCCTTTGCCTTGCATAACATAAATGGATTTTATTCGTTATAATACTGAGTGTAATTTAATTTGATGTTAAAATATGTTCTCTATTTTCAGTAGGCTACTGTTTGTTTTGGGGCAGGTTTTGGAGTCAGGACAGCAAACAGCAGCCATCCATGTTCATCTTTTGATTATTGCTATTGCCTATAGTAATTCTGTGTGTGATTTTTAATTTCCAGCCCATTTTAAGCCAGCAATATAATCATTTTTAAACAATAGATGACTTAAATTACACAACCCAGCATTGTTGGTAAAAACGTTTAACCCAACCAGCTGGGTCAAAATAACCCAGCATGTGTTCTGTCTAATATTTACCCAGTGAAAGGTTGCCAAATAACCCAAGTTGGGTTGTTTTTAACCCAGCATTTTTTAGAGTATAGGTGATGACAAAAATTTGGACTCAAAGCAAATGAAATGGTGCAACCTGAATGGAATGACCAAGTTTAGATGTGAATGTGGGATTTCTGACTTGCATAAATTGTGTAACTCAGTTATTAAAGATGCAATTCATTTCTTTATGGAAATTTTATGCAAAATCCACAATTCTTAAACATCTGAGAGGGCTCATTCTGCTAATCATGGCCAGAAATTAAAGGGATAGTTCACCCAAAAATTAAAATTCTGTCATCATTTACTCATCCTCAAGTAATTCTAAACCTGTATGAATGTCTTTGTTCTGCCGAACATAAAGGAAGATATTCTGAAGAATGTGGGTAACAGAGCAGTTCTGGGGCACCATTGACTTCTATAGTATTTTTTTTTTCCTACTATGGAAGTCAATGGTGCCCCAAAACAGCCTGGTTACAAACTTTCTTCAAAATATCTTCCTTTGTGTTCGGCAGAACAAAGAAATTCATACAGGTTTGGAACTACTTGAGGATGAGTAAATGATGAAAGAATTTTTGGGTGAACTATCCCTTTAAGTTTGGGTTTGAATGTAATGTTAGCTGTGCAGAACAACAGCAGTTAGTGGCAGACAACAAGTCCATATGGAATAATCTTGGGGTAATCTTGGGGTTTTAAAGATATATCCCTGGCTTGATCAGCTCATCTGTTTGTTTGTTTGTTTGTTTGTTTGTTTGTCTGCATTGTATTACGTGTACTCTGTACACATCTTAAGGCAGATATGCAGTATTAAGATGTGTACAGAGATCTGTTAATATGACTACTTTTTGGCAAACAAAGTACAAAAAAAGTACCATTTACCCCAAATATGAATGTCAGCAGTATACTGCCTGGCTAAATGAAATAAAAACAATATTTTAAATCTGGATGCAAGTGATTGGAGGATTAGACATTTTTCCATCACAATATGATAAATTTATACTTGTAGTGCAATTCATGATTCTAGGATTATAAAAAAGGTTGTGGATGAAGTAAGTTGGGTGTTTGTGATCTTGCATCCTAAACGTCTAATCCTAAACGTCTAATCCTAAATGTCTAATCCTGGTTACAAACTTTCTTCAAAATATCTTCCTTTGTGTTCGCAGAACAAAGAAATTCATACAGGTTTGGAACTACTTGAGGATGAGTAAATGATGAAAGAATTTTTGGGTGAACTATCCCTTTAAGTTTGGGTTTGAATGTAATGTTAGCTGTGCAGAACAACAGCAGTTAGTGGCAGACAACAAGTCCATATGGAATAATCTTGGGGTTTTAAAGATATATCCCTGGCTTGATCAGCTCATCTGTTTGTTTGTTTGTTTGTTTGTTTGTTTGTTTGTTTGTTTGTCTGCATTGTATTACGTGTACTCTGTACACATCTTAAGGCAGATCAGCAGTATTAAGATGTGTACAGAGATCTGTTAATATGACTACTTTTTGGCAAACAAAGTACAAAAAAAGTACCATTTACCCCAAATATGAATGTCAGCAGTATACTGCCTGGCTAAATGAAATAAAAACAATATTTTAAATCTGGATGCAAGTGATTGGAGGATTAGACATTTTTCCATCACAATATGATAAATTTATACTTGTAGTGCAATTCATGATTCTAGGATTATAAAAAGGTTGTGGATGAAGTAAGTTGGGTGTTTGTGATCTTGCATCCTAAACGTCTAATCCTAAACGTCTAATCCTAAATGTCTAATCCTGGTTACAAACTTTCTTCAAAATATCTTCCTTTGTGTTCGGCAGAACAAAGAAATTCATACAGGTTTGGAACTACTTGAGGATGAGTAAATGATGAAAGAATTTTTGGGTGAACTATCCCTTTAAGTTTGGGTTTGAATGTAATGTTAGCTGTGCAGAACAACAGCAGTTAGTGGCAGACAACAAGTCCATATGGAATAATCTTGGGGTTTTAAAGATATATCCCTGGTTTGATCAGCTCATCTGTTTGTTTGTTTGTTTGTTTGTTTGTTTGTTTGTTTGTTTGTCTGCATTGTATTACGTGTACTCTGTACACATCTTAAGGCAGATCAGCAGTATTAAGATGTGTACAGAGATCTGTTAATATGACTACTTTTTGGCAAACAAAGTACAAAAAAAGTACCATTTACCCCAAATATGAATGTCAGCAGTATACTGCCTGGCTAAATGAAATAAAAACAATATTTTAAATCTGGATGCAAGTGATTGGAGGATTAGACATTTTTCCATCACAATATGATAAATTTATACTTGTAGTGCAATTCATGATTCTAGGATTATAAAAAAGGTTGTGGATGAAGTAAGTTGGGTGTTTGTGATCTTGCATCCTAAACGTAGGGGCTTTTAATTCAATGAACCAGTGAGCTCACAGTACCATTTCTTTTGAAGGAATGTTTCTTTGAGTTTTCCAGATTTTTATCTCTATCCACCTCACCGGCCATGGATACTTAACATGTTGAAATCCAACAAAAGCACACAAAACTATAAGGCTGTATACAGTGTTGTGGAGTAGCTAACTAAAAGTAGCAACACAGCTAACTACATTTAAAGTGAAAGTGAAGTGAGTGACATGACATGTTGCCAAGTATGGTTACCCATACTCGGAATTAGTGCTCTGCATTTAACCCATCCTAAGTGCACACACACAGCAGTGAACACACACCTGTGAACACACACCCAGAGCAATGGGCAGCCATCTATGCTGCGGCGCCACGGGGAGCAGTTGGGTGTTCGGTGCCTTGCTCAAGGGCACCTCAGTCGTTTTCCATTAAGCTTAGCAAGTCCCTGATTTTGGTTGGAATATACACTATATTGCCAAAAGTATCGGGTCACCCCTTCTAATGAACAGGTTTGACTACTTCAAAATCTTAATGTTTAAGCATATAATGATATTCTAGGGAATTGTGTGCTACTAATTTTAAAGCAACAGTTTGGACAGGACCCTTTTCTATTCTAACATGACAATGCCTCTGTGTATAAGGCAAGGTTCAAAAAGAAATGATCGATTTAGTCCGTGTGGAAGAACTTGACTGGTCTGCAGAAAGCCAAGTCCTAATCCAAGCTGAACACCTCTGGTGTGACTTTAAATGCAGATCTTGAGCCAAAAACTCTTTACCAAACATCAATGACTTGTACATACATTATATGGACAAATGTATTGGGACATCCCCTTCTTTAGAACAGAAAAAGGCACTTCCAAAACTGTAGCAACAAAGATGGAAACATAATTCGTGTATTTAAAAATTGTATTTCCATCTCTGTTGTAACAGTTTTGGAAGTGTCTAAAATGACCATATGTACAAGTCATTGGTGTTTGGTAAAGAGTTTTTGGCTCAAGATCTGCATTTAAAGTCACACCAGAGGTGTTCAGCTTGGATTAGGACTTGGCTTTCTGCAGACCAGTCAAGTTCTTCCACACGGACTAAATCAATCATTTATTTTTGAACCTTGCCTTATACACAGAGGCATTGCCATGTTAGAATAGAAAAGGGTCCTGTCCAAACTGTTGGTTTAAAATTAGAAGCACACAATTCCCTAGAATATCATTATATGCTTAAACATTAAGATTTGTACTCATGGAAATTACTAAAGTAGTCAAACATGTTCATTGGAAAGGGGGTGACCTAATACTTTTGGCAATATAGTGTATTTATTCATTTTTTTTTAGTTAAATAAATTGTAGTATTGAGGGTGGAGAGAGCGGTGGACATTCACTACATCCACAATCCCTGAGACTCAAACCCACAACCTTTGGGTAACGAGTCCGAATCTCTAACCATTAGGCCATGACTTCCCCACTTTAAAAAAAAAAAAAATTCAAAACAGTCTAACTTTTCCATTAAGCTTAGCAAGTCCCTGATTTTGGTTGGAATATATTTATTCAGTTTTTTTAGTTGAATAAATTGTAGTATTTGCTGGTTGTATTTGTTGCATTTAGTATACATAATATACCTTGGGAAGCTATAGTTTTTAAGGTTTTAAGTTTTAAGTTTTTTTTTGGTTGGTTGGCCTCCCTTGGAATCATCCTAACCTCCCCACAAAAAATTGCATGTTGACCAATAGTATGTTAAAGTAGCTGAAATAAGCACAAATGTCAGGGCATGTCAAAACATCTCAAGGGCCCCAAAATCACCTCAGACCCCAGAGGGTTAAGTTCAGTTGGAGAAAAAAAAGTGTTGATGTTGCAAAATTTGTCAATTATGAAACAAATTCAATTCAGCTAGAGAGTGCCAAGGAACCAAAACTCCTTCAAGTGATTGAAATGGATGGGAAAAAAACTTGGGAGAAACCAGGCTCAGTCAGGGGACCAGTTGTTCTCTGGTCTAAATAACTGAACACAAGTGTGATTTATGATTCCAGGCTGCATCACAGAATTTGTTGCATACAGCTCCTTCTTCTTGAAGACCGAAAAACATCACACTGGCAGGAACAGGACTGGACACCTCTGAAATTTTCATAGCTCACAAAGACACTATGCTTATAGTTTTTAATAAAATCAACACAGGCTGATGGTTCCTCTACATGCAATCTCCTAGCAATTACATCATTTACCACATGGCACAAGCTGATTGGCCTCTGCTGATTCTGCAAATAAGACTATTTTCTCAGCAATTAAATGGTCTGGTTTAGTGTTTGTTGTAAGCTAGTCCTGCAGCATGCTATCAGAGTTATTCTGAAACCCTCCACCTCCCCAGCTCCACCTGTCTAGATCTACTATGGGATTTATGTGTGCATATTGATGTAGCAGCAGCATATCTTACATGCCCACAGCATCATGTCTGTGTATTTATTGGCAGTAACAAATCCATACTTGCTCTGAAGCAGCAGTGTGTGTAGCAGATCTAGTCTGTGAAGTCCAAAAAAATAATATATTTATTAGCATGCTAAAATTTTTCAGTGAATTGTCATGATTGAAATGAATCTACGAATAGTTCACATATAGTTGTCCCATATGGCCACAATTCGGATTACTGTATCTATTGTTTTTAATTGAATGGTATGTTTTCTGGAAACCATGTATTATCTGGACCAGCTGTCATGAGGATGTGCAGTCCTGTTCACTACACAATAAGTTGACGCACACATTACACAGAAATATCTAATCCATGAAGAAATAGCAAGCAGATGGCATATGTAGTACATTGCATATGTATGCCATCAGATCCTTGTCAATACTGATGTTAATGAAAATCATAAGGCTAGTGGCAATACTGCAGAGCCAGCTCTAGTATGGGCAATCAGGCAGAAGTCCCCATCATTCAACCAGTCAAATAGTGAGCCATTAAAGGCCATCAGTTTCCTGACAGGAGCATTTCCATCTTTGGGGCACCAGGGGCTGGAAGTGTCTTGTATGAGGGATCGCTTCACCAAAAGAAAAGGCCAGTAGCCCAAGGGATTAAATCATCCAGATTATATCAGAAAGCAGCACGCGATTCAATTTGACAGTTCACATATGGGAAAAAGGCAGTCCTCACCACTGGCAATGATCCTTAAACGCACATGAGACCACATGCTAGGAGGGACTGAACTAAAATGTCAGACAATACTTTCTAACCCTCTACCTAGCTTTTATTATCCTACTGTTGACTATAAGGTGTGTTTTGCAGCTAAGTACTCCATTCATGTTGTTTGTGTTTCCTGTAAGACCATAGCTGGACTTGTTGGCTTTATGTCAGTGTCTGTCTGACTCAACAATTTAGTCATTGATTCATTATTCTCCTTTTACACTTTAGACCAGCATTGATAACAATGTTCAAACTGGTTTTTGATGACCATGCAAGTTAGAAGCATGTTGATGTACTGTATATGCCATATATAAAATGTTTTATAACTGCTGTTTATTTATTTACGCATGCTGTGTGCATTATTTCTGGCAAAGACTTTCAGTTTTACTGTATGTTATATAATTGTTGAAAATGTTATACAATTTTGAATATAAATGTAATTTTATTATTTATGTAAAATAGTTTCAGTTCCATGCTTCCTTTCATTACTTTTCTGGTACAGATGATCTCTGTCTGCTTTATTTGCTTGATCATGTGACTATATATTTGTATTTGTGTTTATGTTATCTATTAACGTTATGCAAAGTGTCCTTGGATTTTTGAAAGGAGCTATATAAATAAAACATTATTATTATTATTATTATTATAGTACTCATTGCTAAACAGCAAAAAATTGGTCAACGAACTTAGCTCTAAGCTGAAGCAAAAAATAAATAATAATTAAAAACATGGAAGGAGGTCCCAATAAGCAATAGATTTGTTACAGTATTTAATTTTTTTAACATTATTTGATTAAAAAAAAAAAATACAACTGTATGTATGTAAAAAATAAAAATAAAATAAAAAATACAAATACAAATACAAATGTATGTAATACAAATATATGTTTGTTATGGCTTTCTGTCCTATCAAGTGATACTTGATTTGAAGTAAATGTAGCGTTGTTTAATTTTTCCTTATACAGCACTCTTTTCTAACATTACTTTTCCTAACATTATTGTTGGTCACTCCTGGTGGTACAGTGAGGGGTGATGAAAACATGGTAACTTCTGGTAATCTCTTTTTAGGCCAGATTATGTTCAACTTTAAGATTGGTGTGAGCTGTCAAATGTAAATGAGATGCAACCTGAGTGTCCTGCCCTAGATCCAGTGAAGTGGAAGATGAGGGTGTTTTCCCTTAGGTCCTCCTGTCACTTCAAACAAGATGCACTGCAGCAGATCAGTTATTTTTCACCTAGTCTAGTGAGCAAGGATAAAGGAAAAACATTCATTTCTGCCACAACCACTGAAAGAACAATCCAGAGGTTTCTTCTAAAAGATTACTGTGTGTCAACATGTTTCAGATTTGAAGAATAAACTATTTGACCCACTTCATATGTGATATTCTTTGCAGTAACTTTGAGTCCAGTAACACTGACACAGTAGAGTGAATCTTTTGCTTTCCTAGTGCATTTACTCTGAAAGTGAATTCTCGCTTTCCCCAATAATGAAATCATTGAGGTTCTTCCTCTTGAACGAGGCTGTAACATGGGAAAAGTCAGTGGTTCTCCAGGGGAAAGCATTGATCTAAAAGCCTCTGGACTCTGTCGATCTTCCCTCCTGTCTTTGCAATGTGGATTTTCCTCTTCACTGAGTGTGCCTGAGCAATCAAAAAACATCTTCACTGGCTTGGAAATGTGGCGAAGAGGTCAAGTACAAGTTCCTCTCACAGTCAGCAAAAAACTTCTCTTGGCAGTGCTTGAATGCTCCACTTGGCACCACTGTTGAAGTTGAGAAAAACAGCAAGAGAGAAAGCAGGAGACCTCCACATGACTCACGATTTCTCTGTCTGTTTCAGAGCTTTATGGTTGGAAAAACTACAACCAAGTCAGTTAATAGAAATAGCTCAGTGATATACTTTTACATCTAGGTCAGTTCAAGTTTTCATACACCATACCTGCCTGCTGTCCTGTGTAGTAATGTATGCACAATGACAAGAGTTAAATATGAAATCTATTTTCTTATTTCCTATCACAGTTATGGTTAAAAGAGTATCTTGCTAGAAATATCATTTTGACCTGCAAACTAGCAGCTGGAAAGATAGTGAATAATTGATGCTGAACATTGCTGTCTGCAGTATTTATCAGTGTGAAGCTGAAAGTGGACTGTGTGTAGAGGTTGTAAGGGGATCCAGGGAAACTGTGGCAGCCGTTGTATTCTGATTGTTTGAGATACTGTACCGCAGCAGTTCTTATCACATCTGTAGCAAGTAAAATATGCCTGAATAACTAATACTCAATTCATTTCAAATGACCCAGATGCTTTAGAATTAATACATATTTCAAAAAAGCTTACAAAACTGTACCCAAAATAACTGTTTTGTATTTTTGAATATATATATATATATATATATATATATATATATAAACATACAAATCTCTGTTAAAAGAAAAAAATCTATCACATGCAGCACATGTACAGGGTGTGTGCTGTATAATGCAATGACTCATTCACGTGTCATTTTATTCGTTCATCCATTTATTAATTCATTTTCCCACCCCTCCATTGTGTGTGAAGTATTTACCTGCAGGTGATGAAATCAGTCAGTCAGTTTTATGTTGTGCTGAAAGAATCTTTGTAGCATTAGCAAACCTTTTTATTGTTCACATGCATCGGATTTGTTCATTCTTCTTTTGAAAAGGTTTTCTGTAGATCAACTGGTCCGCTTTAAGGTTTATTCACATGATGGCACATGAGTGTTAATGATGAATAAAACAATTTCTCAGTTCTACTGCAGATGTAGCCAGCCTTTTATGACTTTTATGATTAGGAATCCTAATATAAAAACGGTAGATTTGCTTAAACCAATGCTATTCATGTTTAAGAATGTATGGTTATAACATTAACAAACATTATTGCTTAGTTAGTGTTGACCTAGTTTCAAACTCTGGACTCTGGGTTTTGGATTCATTACAACACTGTATCATCTGACGGAGAGAAAATTGTTTGTTTCATGATGGTTTTGCACTCTATAAAAGCAACTGAATCAACTGAAAGATAATTATATTATATAAATAGTATATAAATTTAAGTAAATATCAACGCAGGCTCATTGAAATGTGCCTGTGGCGACATTTCTGCACAATGAAGAGTTGCTTGTTGCACGTTTTGCAACACTTTCAAAGTGAAATGTCCAATGAGTGCCACTAAAAGCATGGTCAGTTTTATCCAAAACAGATGAACATGAATTTGGCAGTGTTTTATCAAACTGGTTGTTGTGCCATTCGGGCAGTTTAGGAATAAAATGTGGTGCTAAAAGGTTAATGCTTAATATTTGAGAATAATGTAGCACCTACACTCTACCTTAAATCTAACCAAGACAAATGCAAACTTGATATAAAAATGCATTTTCTGTAGCAACCATTTTAGCACGTTTCTAAAAATTTTAAGGTCTTTTATAGTGATTTATGTTTCACAGGACTGCTTTAGAAAAGCCATGCATAGCATATGGAGCTGATTATGAGATGCAAACATCAAAATATATTAGTTGATAAATATATATTACATATTATTGTAAAAAAGTGTTGTGAGATCTTGTATTGAGTATTGTACGGAAGAGGATTAGGCCAAAGCAATAATAAAAAAAAAAAAAACCATCTCGAAATTAAAGTCGTTAGATTTTGAGAAAAAAAAAAATTAAATAAAATTTTGAGAATAAACTCATTGAATTACGAGAAAAAAAGTCGAAAATTATTTTTGAGAATAAACGCGTTAAATTGCGAGAAAAAAGTAGTTGAATTTCGAGAAAAAAATCATTAAATTACAAGATTTTGTTATTTTTTATTAAAATGCAGAGAATAAACACTTGTGTCAGGTTCATTTGATCTCATTGGAGTGCATCAAACAGCGTCTGCAGTGGCATAGGTTGGTGAGTAATGCACATGGATGTAGCATATGATGCGGTGGACAAGTAATTTAACGTGTTTTTAACTCGTAATTTAGCAAGTTTATTTTCAACATTTTATTTCAATTTTTTTCTCAAAATTAGCACGGTTTTTCTCTAAATTTTACAACTTTTTTCTCGTAATTTAATGAGTTTATACTCAAAAATTTATTTAGACTTTTCTCTAAATTGAATGAGTTTTTTCTCAAAATTTAACGACTTTAATCTCGAGATCGTTTTATTTATTTCTTTTTTTTATTATAATTGCTTGACCCTAATCCTCTTCCATAAAATTGTGCAAGGAACCATACAAAAATAAGTCTTTAAACTCTCCCTGTAATCATCATTTGTGTGAAATGGAATAAAAAGTTGTTGGTGTTTTACTTAAAGTGTTCATTTCAGCTAGAGACTGCGGTGAACTGTATGTAGGTAGCTTTTTGGAGTTTTGCAAAAATGTATGTAGAGGTACAGTTTTCCAATGAGCCTTTATGTTCATTACTATGGACACACAGTTGAAAAATCTGGATCGTATGGTAAATATATTCCTTATTTCTAAAGTATCAACACAACACCTATTCAAAGGCCATCACAACAAATCTTCAAAAAGTAAGTCTTTCCCAGTTATATCCCCAAAACAAATGCCGTTGTTCGGTGTATGTTGAGCAGAGATCAAACTGTCTTTTAAGCTTCCATTTCTTGGTGGAAAACACAGGGTCCAGTTACCCACGTTCCCTTTCGAGCTTGTTTGCCATTAAATATTACAATGTGCCATAGTACAGAGGTGAAAGTGAGCCCCTCTGAGCTGCCACTCACTAGAATAAAGGGCCGGCCTGATGTGGCAGGTAAACAGAGAGAGCGAGAGCCACAGCTTGGGTTACAGACCAGCTGAAGAAGAGGCCCTCTACGGCTCCGGTTGCCCATGATGGGGGGGATCGCTTTACCCGCGGCTGCCACATGAAATGGTCCGGTCCAAGTTCCCTGCTCGCCTCTTGGATGGAATGATTACTTATTCATAGTTGAAGGGAAGAATAGGAGGGTGGGTTGTGAATGGGGGTCCTTGTTGTCAGTGGTGGTGTAAGGAACAGGTGACAGAAGGGTATCTGTTACCTGCCTCTGCCCGTCCACCGCTCAGCCCCCTCTCTCAGATGCCATACAAACTATCAGCACACATTGTCGGTGGGCAGCAGTCGCCATGGAATGCAGATAGCAAAGTCTACATTAAGCTTTCCCTTTCTCCGTCGATTTCATCACCGTCACACATCAGGACAGAAGTGCACCGCAAGAGTGCCTCGCTTCAAAGCTACAGCGAACCGTGAGCATTCAAGCTCAGAGACGGCTATGGGGTTCAGGGGTCGCACCAGCGGGCGGATGGATTGCTAGTGACTTTATCACACTCCTGCAAGCCCACACAGGTAGCCTGACACCCTGATATCAGCCCCAGTGGATAGAGAGCTGATCCCGCCTCGCTCTAACACTGCCACCCTGACACCAGAGAGTCAGTGCCATGTTTCGACCGTGTGAAATCTCACACTGCCTGTTACTCGGGGCCACGGAGGCTCAACGTGTTGGCAGAGCTCACTGCGGCCTTTCTGATCCAGAACTACTTTCTGCACCTTGACCCAATAAAAACTACAAACCAGATCTGAGAACACTGCAAAACTCAGAATTCCGCCCAGTCGTATCCAGGCACAAAGTACCTGTCTGTTCCCATCATGCCATGGACACCAGCGGATGAACTCCATTCAGAATTTATCAGCAAACCTCTGGGTAAATGCTTTAATTAAACTGGAGCCTTGCATCAAAAGCTGCATTCAAGGACGTCAATCAGCACCAGCAGGATGGAGTGAAACCAGATCGTGGCCTTATCACAGAGATGTAGGGACCAGGGCCTCTGTAGCCATTGTTACAGTCTGCCAGTCCACAGGAACGTGTAACTAAAGTCACCCAGCCTCATTGTGCCACTAGTAAGCAATATGTTCCACTGTGTGATGGGTGAAGACATCAACACAGATTCTTTTCATTGGTGTTTGTGGCATCTGCTTTGAGGGAAAAACGATGTGTAATGTGCAATGTTGCAACATCTCATTTAATGTTCTATACTTAAAGGGCTTGTTCATCCAAAAATGAAAATTTGGTCATCATTAACTCAACCTTGTGTCATTCCAAACATGTATGACTGTCTTTTTCTGTGAAACACACACACACACATACAAACAAACATATTCTGCAGAATGTTTCAAGTGTTTTGTCCGTATAATGAGAAACAATGGTGTGAAAAACAACACTGGACCTCACTGACCTCTATTCTATGGATAAAAATACAAAATGTACATGTCTGAAAAGACATGAGGCTGTGTAAATGATGATTTTCATTTTTGGGTGAACTATACAAGTAAAATGAGCACTCTATCATGTTGTGTAAAATATAATGCAAATATATTAAACCAGTCATTTAATCAGATCCAACAAGCTGGAATCACTTGGAATCAGATAACACTTATCTACAGGATAGTGTGTATCTCTCATAGGTCTTGTAACTTCTAGTAATTACAGTTATCAATATAGCAAATTCCTGTCAATGGGGCCAAATAAATGAAATAAAATCTGTTAGTTAGCATTACCATGCCTTGGATAAGCATTAGTATTTGCTGTGTTAACAGTGGTCTCTGCTGGCCTCTACTGGAAAAAATAAAGTTCTGAAGACAAACTATTAGACAAACTTAGGCAAACTATTAAACATTGTGATCCAGTCCTCTGCCTTTGACCCAAAGGTTTGGAAGTTTCCAAAACATGAGCAAAATTGTAAATGTGCCTATTGTCTATCACAAATCATAGAAATGATAAACATGGTTAATGGTTTGATGTCTAGACAGTAAGTAAATCTTAGTAACATTAACTAGCAATGGTTACTGTATTCTTTCTCATCTAACTGAGCAGTTAGCTGTTTCATTAGCATTTTTTTTTACTTTTGGGTTTACTTTTAAATATTTTAGATTCTACACTATTTTGAAGCGTGAACACAGAAATATGAAAAGTGTGATGTTGGTTTTTATTTTATTCTTTATTAATCTAATTAAATCAGCATTTTTTTTTTCTTTTCTTTTTTTTTTTCTGTTATGAAAACCATAAACAGCAAATGCAGTTTCACAATTCTTATTTAATTCCAGTGCCACAAAAAAGGTGCAAAAGCAAAAAAGCTTGTATGAAATTTAGGAGGCTTAATACCTCCACACTAGCCAGAAGTAGTCATTTTTAATTAGTGGGTTAGGTTAGCTTACTGCATATTGAATACTGTAGCAAGTGCAGAAATAGTAAAAAAAAAAAAACAGTTCATGAGAATCATTCAGTCTCACTTGTAGTGTGACAATATTGCCAGCAGATGGCAGTGCTAAATTAGGTTTTGTACTGCAGATCTAATGTCTCATTGCCTTCTCCTCGAATATATAAATGGCATTAAAACAGGACATTTTCTAAATATTAATACTTTCATTATGTTTCCATTTGGCAAATATCAAAGTCTCACTACATTTACATGTGCTCAAGTGAGGATAAAGGTACATTTTGTCATCAAAGTACATGTTGCTACATCTCAGGCTTTGGTAATTCAAAGCAAATAAATCAGGAAAACTGATGAAATATCAGCCTAAGTTTTAGATTAGTCAACAATTATCCTATGTGGATTTAAAATGACCTGAATATGAAACTGACCGATGATATTTTAAAATGACCTAATATCAGAATTGTTGTAGGCAATCCTAGATCTCTTAATGAACTGCGGGGTTGGCTGACAGAAAAGATTCAGTCTTATTTTGTGCCTTTTTACAGTGTTATCACCATTATCAACCATTTGTTCGTGCATAAAGAAGTGATAGAACAATAAGGCAGTTGATATACAGTGCTAATTGACCAGTTAACATAAGCCTTAACTCACCCTTTCATCAGGACTCAATGTCCAATTTGAAATATTTGTAATAATTTTGAGTAAATACCATAAGTACATATATAATTTATTTAACTTATATGTACATACTGTACATCCCCATGACCCTATAGGATCTGAGGTTTGGAGAATGGATGAATGTACATACTGTCTCAGTTGATATAGCCTATATTATACATCGGCCATCACCCACCCTAGCTGAAGATATGGATTGTTATATATTATATATATAATATTTAACCAGCTTGCAAGTATAAATAAATTGTCCAATAAAGGTTAATTCTGATTCTGACTTTGCATTATATGTTGCAATATATGTTTCACAATGTAAAACTGCATGATTTCCAACTAAATGATTTACCCAATATCTGGATCAGGCTTCTGTCTCCAGTTAGGCCGAACAGGTCAAGGTTGCACCTTTTGAAATACTCTGATCAAATCAGCAAATTTGCTTACAAATCAGAAACATGTTCTAAAGTACAACAATGATTACCAACTGCTGGGTGCCAATAAAATATGAGGAATTTGTTATGTTGGCTTGACAAAGGCTGTTATTGTACAAACATGGATTAAGTTTTTTCCACAACTAAAATTTCTCATGGACTTACATTCACAGAATGTTCAGAGACTGAATTTCACTATCTACTTAACAATAAACATTTGAAACAGCAAAGAACAACCCGAAGAGAACAATCTAAAATTTCCTAAATTTCAATGCCACTGCTTAGTCCTATTTGAAGTTATCCTAACAAGGGCAGTTTTTCAAACATGTTTCATAAATGATTTGTATTCTGAAGCACAGTATAAAAAAAACTTTATTCAGATATTTGAAAAAAAAAAGGTGTGATCAAAATTAGAGAACACTTACAGATACCTCCAAGTTATTGGTGTTAATCTGGCACCTGGTGGTAATTTCCTTAAAGGGATAGTTCACCCAAAAATGAAAATTCTGTCATTAATTACTCACCCTCATGTCGTTCCAAACCCGTAAGACCTTCGTTCATCTTCAGAACACAGATGAAGATATTTTTGATGAATTCTGAGAGCTCTCTGACCCTGCATAGACAGCAAGGAAACTACCACGATCAAAGTCCAGAAGCAAGGACATCATTAAAACAATCCATGTGACATCAGTGGTTCAACCATAATTTTACGAATCTAAATTGCCCCCCTTGTCCACAACAGGATAATCCAGAGACTCTCAATGGGGAATCGGTTCAACGCTGCAGCTGGAATTGCTTGACAGTTCAGCAAAGAACAGGGTACAGATCAGTCTCGGCACGTCTAAAATATGGTGGATTGAAAGTGCACTCTGCAGTGATGAAGCCTCTCATCAGCAGAAAGAATCAAAAGGCTCACCTTTGCTGAGGAGCATGTTGTGTCGACAGAGGAGAACTGGACCAAAGTTCACTTTAGTGATGAGAGCAAGTTTAATTTATTTGGATCTGATGGGAAACATTTTGTTCGGTGTCAGACTGAGGAAAGACTGAACCCCGAGTGCGTAAAGAAGTCAGTGAAAAGTGGAGGAGGCAGTGTCATGGTTTGGAGGATGTTTTGTGCAGCAGGAGTTGGGCCTCTTATGCAGCTACATGGCAGAGTGAATGCAAATGTATATCTCCCAACCAGTCTGCAGTTTTCATGCAAATATAATGATGAAATAATGAAATGGCCGGGCCAGAGTCCTCATCTAAACCCGGCTGAAAATCCCTGGAAAATCCTTGGCAACAAAGTGGCCCATTAACTATTAATTTCTCACTGTAACCCTCTAAAACTTTCATGCTACACTGTTCTCTAATTTTGATCACTGTGTTTTCCACAAAATAAAGGTTTTTGTTGAAATGCCTTGGATATTTTTTTTCAAACATGTTAGCAGTGGTATATATTCCTTTACATTTTGAGCGATGAAGATTAATATTTCAGATTGTTCTCTAATTTTAATGTCCACTGTACAGTCCACACTAAAGGCATCGTAACAGCTAGCTGTTTTATTCAGTTGCACCATTTGTTCTTAAGGCAGAATGTAGCTAGTAGGTTGCAAGCTCTCCGTAAAGTAATGCATAGTCGTGCAATATAATTTTTACTTGTGATCTTTTGAATCACATAACAGTAAAAATATGTTTCCACTGAAATGCTGCACTACTTAATCATTAATAACATAATAGGCATTTATATTATATAACTTTCAGAAACTGTATTTGAAATGAATATGGATTAATAAATAAATAATGGGAAAAAAACATAAATGGCATTTATTTATTATGATTGATTTTATCTGACATGCACAACATGGAGCGATTCACACAGAGGCGTGCTTTTTAGGTTAGGTTTGTGTTGAAGAGTTGCTAATAAAGTATTTTGTTCACATTGATCTCTTTTAAAATGTAAATATAATTCTCAACATTATCATAGAATATACGTTCATTTGCAAGTCGCTTTGGATAAAAGCATCTGCTAAATGACTAAATGTAAATGTCTAATGAATTGGTAAAACAAGAGTTTATTGATTAATTCATTCAATATGCTATTTTATTCCAATCGTTACTCCTCTTCAGAGGCTTCCATAATTATTTAGTTTATACGTAGCTACATTTAAACTAAGTGTAATGCAAAAATATTTAGTAGTGCCTAATTTGTAACTTTTTTCAAAGCCCCCGTATTACCTGTTTTTTCTTAATTAATTTCTTATTTAATTTCTATTTATTTATTTATTTTTAATGTTGTTCTTTTGCAGTTTATGTACCTTTAATTTATTTATTTCTCTCTCTCTCCCATTTTTTTGTCTATAAATATTCTCCTCTGACCTTCTACAAATGGGCCATATACATATATATTAGGAAACGCATACTAGAGATATCCACATACTCAACACTATTGTTACACAAACACTTCACATAATTACATGTACTTCCTACTTTATGTTTTACGTGTTTTGTATTGGTAGTATCATTTAAGTATGTTTTGGCTCATGTACTGCTTTAAAAAGATTGCAACTTCTTGTAACTCACAGCTGGTGCGATGGCCCATGAACCCTTTGTACTCAGTGGCCATTTTCCCCTACTAGCAACACTCTGCACAGTGCAAGGAATACTTAACTATGGAGCTCATCTATCCCATCTATACAAACTGCCACTTTAGAAAGCCTGCCTAGTAAACACAAAGCTTTCAACATTCAAAAAACAACAACAACAACTACATTAGGCCTAAATATACTTTAGATTTGACATTTTTGTGTGTAGAATGTGTCTGTCGGGCCAGAAAAGACTTGCAAGCAAAATGCAAGCATGGTAACTCTTCTATGACAGAAAACACGTGTGCCTAACGAAGTGTCAAATCATTGGGCACGCCTTCCAATTTATTTGCATGCGTGACCCCGCCCCGACCGAGACGCGCAATACGATTGGTCCGTTGATACAGCGTGAGCTGTTGCAACGGTGAGGTCAAAGGACGACGTCCAGAAGTAACCCCCCTCGCATCACACCACCGTGATGCTGCTGTCAAAGAGGCTGGGACTCCAGAGCCTGTACCATTATGCTGCTATATAGCCTATTAGCCATCACCAGAGCGGAGATGGGCTTCAATTAGGAGGGAATTCAGTCAATATTAAAACGTCGGTTTACACGCCTCAGAATTGCTTGCAGACTCTTCTCGCACGGTGAGTACATAAGCTTATTACAGGGACCGAGTGCCTGCTAACTGTAACGCTGCATATGACACTGTACATACTGGACGGATTTCTGAAACATCAACAGCGACTTTGGCTGGCGAAGCTTCGCGGATCAGATGACAGGAGGGTTTGTGACGGTATGATGAGTTAGCATGTGTGCTAGGTTAAACCGATTCCACTGTTTCTCGGTAAAGGTGGAGGCAAGCAGTTTACAAGTTTGAAAGATGAATAAATGATGACTATCATGCTGATTGAAGGTAGCCGGCCGGTTATGGACTGATAGCAGAAATGAGATCTACGTGTAAGTGTTAGATTATTGAAAAGGAGTTCACTCATATGTGGTTGAGGGTCCGCGAAAGTGAGACTCGTTGATCAGGTTCATCAGGCTGGATGAGGTGCGGTTGTAATTTTACAAGTGTCAGTTCTGCAGGTGAGTTGCTAAATCGAGGTAACGTACAGTAATCAGACAGGTTCACGTGGAGTCAAAAGTACGATATGGGTAAGATACGATAGCTCGATCATAGTAACGTACCACGGTGTTTTCATGTGTGTCATGGTACTCCATAACTACTTAAGTGGTATTTTAAAGACCATATATTACATGTACAGAAACATAATATTATTATGGTACCATGCCCATAGGACATAACTTACAAACAGATACCAAAATACTATGGTACTAACTACATTTTAGCAACATACAGAGCTGGGTAGATTACTTACAAATTGTAATCCGTTACTGATTCCAGATTACATGACATAAATTGTAGTAAGTAACGTAATCAGATACTTTACACATTTTAGGTAATCTAATCAGATTACTTTTGATTTAACTCGTTTATCACATTGATTTAAATAGCATTATCTTGTACCATAATGATGTAACAAATGCAAAGAGTGAGAAAACTTGTTCCATTCATTGTAATTTACAACATGAAGTGCATTAAACATTATATCATCAAAGTTTCCCAAACTAGGATTCGTAAAGGAACTGCAGGGGGTTTGTGAGTTTAATGAAAAACTGATAATTAATTAAATCATAAAAATTTTTAATTAAAATAAATCATTTTAAAACAAACTCCCTATCGAGGAAAGTCTCTTCACTCGGCGGCCGTATTTGCAATGGCTCCTGGCAGTTCGTACAAGACATATCTTAATGAATGGAGGAATCCTGAAATCTCAAAAACTGCTCGCTGAACTCACACTCACAAACATGTCTTCTAATATCTTCAATTGTTGTGTATACCGAGCTGCAGCAGAATCATGGTCTCTTTAATACCGCGCGATTTATATACATGTTGCTGCTAATGAGAAAACATATCTCAAACCCTGTTGTACACCGTTTCCAGAAAACATGTCGTTCGACCCAGAAACCATAGCAAAACGTTTGAGCTTGAACAGGTTTCTATGGGAAATTTGCCTCTTTCATTTAGAAGGAGAACTATTCCTCCATATTGCGCGTTACAGCTTCTCCCATTCCATCTTTGTATTTCTATAGTCTTTGTTTTAAATAAAACACTCACTTAAAAAAGATGAAATATTTTTATTTCCCTGCATGCCATGTGATCATTAATCAACATCAAACAAACCGTGGACATGCAAATGTGATACTTAATTATTGAAATATTTATTTTAAAATCTCAGGGGTACTTAAAGCAAATATATTTGGTGAATAAGGTTTAGATGAAAAAGTTTTGGAATGCCTGCATTACATGTAACTAAGAGAAAGCGTGAATATGTGCATTTTAATTAGTTATAATTAATAGTACATGGTTAAAAAACCTACAGAGTAATAATTCAAATAAAAATGAATGTGTTCATCAGTAGTTGATCCAATGTTGAAACCCATCTTAAACCTGAAATGATTTTTGTAAATCCAGTGCTCAAATGACTGATCTGGACTATATATACATATATAATATGTATATAATCGGTAGGCTATTTTAGAAAGGAAAATTTAAAAGATGAAAAAGAGAAATTAGGGAGAATCAATGAGTTAAATAATAAATAATAGCTATTGTGTGAATAATATGTAATCGTGTAATCCATAAAAAAGTAACTGTAGTCTGATTACGAGTATTTTAAAATGTAACTTACTCTAATTATAAGTACTTAATTTTTGGAGTCTGATTACGTAATCCAGATTACATGTAATCAGTTACTACCCAGCTCTGGCAACATATCATGTAAATATCGTGGTTACACAATTAAAATAATTTATTTAAAATAAATAAAGGCAATACAAAAATATTAGATGGAAAAAATTGGAAACCGTTAGTTCATCAGGTCATCAAGTCAAAAGTTACTACAACAAAAGATGTCTTAATTAAATATTTGAATTAAATAGCCTATTTTTTTCCTGAAGAACAGATGACATAAAAACAAGGATAATGTGATGCAAACGTGAATCTTACATTTTACTTGAAGTCGCAATGTAACAGTAGCTGCAGATCTTTTCTTCTGTATTGTGACATAAATCTGAGTGAACCAGATTATCGAAAAAAAGTGAACTTGCAGTTGACTGTAAGAAAGTGGCGATGTTAGATAGCTAGATAGACAGATAGACTTTTCTAAAAGTACTGGTATCACCATGATACTTGATTGTAGGGATGCACCGATACTGGTATCAGGTATCGGGCCCGATACTGAGCTCATGTACTCGTACTCGTTAAAATGCCCCGATACCAAGCGCTGATACCTCACAACATTTGATAAGTGTCATATTCCGACAAAGAAACAGGACAACATGCAGCAGAATGGAGTTATTAGAGATTAAGGACGTCTACGAAGCAGATGTATGCAATGAATAATGTTAAACATTCAGTATTAATGCCTTTATAGCTGATGTGCGCGAACTGAAAAGCAAAGCACTGAGTGGATTGAGCGTGCGGCGGCGCAGATGCGCGAGCTTGTTGAGTGAATATACTTTTCTCATAGACATCACTGGAACGTTTGTAGTTCGGTCGGATATGTCAAAAACAAGTAAGCAAATTTTGTGCATGTTTGTGCATGTTTTGCTTGCTTCATGAGTGTTTCTGCATTAGAAAGAAAAGCAAAGAAAAACGCGACTTCTATTTCTGAAAATATCACAGTTAGGAGATTTATAACGAGTGGTTCCCTGCATTATTACAGCAAAACACGTGATTTTAGCAGCTCTAATGCAACTGAATTAAAGATGATGTACCATAGAGCAAAAAAAAAAAATGAACAGTGAGAGTAACAAAAACTTGTAAAATACATTTTAATGTGCATAATTAAGTGTGAAAATAACCGAAGGATATACAGTCAAACCAAAAATTATTCAGAGACCAAATATAATTTTGATATTTTTTACTAGTGGGTGCAGGACACTATAGTTCATTTATGTAAGTGAGGATAGCAAAATAAAGTAAACTGTGACATATTATATCCAAAAATTCTTCATACAGTGGACTACCAATAAAATTGATACAAATTTGGGACCAAAAATTATTCAGACCGAGTCTGGGAAAAAAACTGAAGTTCAGGTTTGCATGAACCTGGTTGACAGCATGCCCATGAGACTACAGGCTGTCATTAAGGCTAAGGGTTGCCTGACAAAGTATTGATAGTTGTGTAAATATTGTCATACTAACAGCTGTCTGAATAATTTTGGTTGATTGTAATGCATCACATACCTTTCTATCAAAGTTATCTGATATTATCGAGCTGAATTTGTTCTGACACAGTTTAACTCTGAGTTCTTGTCATATTTTACTACCATAAACTATAGCGAATAAACTGTGATAATGTGAGAAATGTTGAAGGTGTCTGAATAAATTTTGGTTTGACTGTATCTATTTGATAAATTAAGTTAACCAACTAACATTATACATACTCTGTTGGTTTCTGTACCCAATATTTAAAAAATGTACAAATGCAATGAAAATATCGGTATCGGTACTCGGTATCGACAAGTACCAAAAATAAAAGTATCGGTATCGGGCGAGTACTGGAAAAAGTGGTATCGGTGCATCCCTACTTGATTGCCATATTAATTTATACAATACCATGCATACCACATTTATGTTAGTGAGGTGTCATTGTGATTTATTGAATACCAGATATGATAGACAAAGTTCATGATTTTCTCAATTCAACAGGGTACATTCTAGAAATGCATGTTGGAACTTGCTTTATCATATTCATGAGCAGTGTGCAAAGTGACAGTCACCATCAAATCATGCCTTACTGGGGGAAAAAAGACAAGACAATATGATACAAATAATACCAAAGTACTTTGGCCAGTGTTTAGTTTTTTTTTTATATATATACAATTATTGTATATATTATGATTTTGAATTAGCTGAATACAGCTGTTCACTGCTAGTTCACGGTGCATGGTTAGCTCAGGTACATTAAGTAATAACTTTTGCATTAAATAATGTATTAAGTAAATGTTGATCTTAAAATTAAGATTATACTTTAGACGTATTTTTCATTGTTAGTTCATCTTAACTAATGTTGTTAAGCAATGCTCACAAATGTAACCTTAAAGTCTTACTAATCTTTTTTTTCAACTTTTTTCGAAATTTTAGTAGTTTAACTTCAAATTATTTCAGTTAGTTCCCAATGTAACATTCTATTATACAGTGCTTGCAGCCTGCCAGCGTGGCCTAAGTATGGCAGAGCAGGACTCCACCGGAAAGAAGCTTCCAGCAGTGGCTGCGCTGCACTCTCACTTCATCGTGGGTTCTGTGTCCGAGGAAAACTCTGAGGATGAAATCCCAGGGAAGCTGGACCTGCAGATGGAGGAGAATCCGCGCTCCCTTTCCCCCTCTTCTGTCAGTTCAGACAGCACTTATGAGATGGGCTTCGACAGCCTGGACGGATCCTTGCACAATATGAGGTCAGAGATGCTTGTGCACTCATTTGCAGTTATTGTGACATGGATGTATCACGCTTGCTCTGCCTGGTGCTCGAGATCAGGGACGTGGCCTTTGAAAAAGACTAGTTTCAAGATAAGACTAATGCTGGTTGTCTGATTTCTTAGTCCACGTGCGATTGAGGGAGCAATGCAGCAGCATAGTGCAAAGTGGTGGCTTGAGGATACTGGGTTCTTCAAGGTTCATCTGGGTTCATCACTATGCTGTGTGAAAATGTGCACAAGCGCCTCTCTGTGTGTTTGGGTAACTTCGGTTGCACTGCCAGTCTTTGGCAGTGTTTTCCATCTCTATGCCCACTGGGTTCTCACACAGACGTGCCATAATGAGTGTCAAAGTAGAGATGCTTCAGGAAAAAATTGAAGTTAGACAGGAGGCTGTTTGACATGCCCTGGAATAATGGTAGTGTAATGCTCAAGGATCTGGACTGTTGCCAAAAGTTTTTATGTTCATTTCATTACAGAATTCCAGGAGCAGGTCATGATTTTATAGTTAACTACAGTTTACTCTCCAGAACATTTCCTGCTGTTACCATACTGCATAACATTTCTTAATTACTTAATTTTTTTTTATGTATGTTTTAAAATTTATTTTTTAAATTCATTAAAATTATTTTTAATTACTTTATAAATTATTTCAAATGTATGTTTTAAAATTTGGAAATTAATTTCTAAAGCATTTTTGCCTTTATGAAGTTTTTATTTACTTAATAGTTAATTATTAAACTACCAGTTACTAATATTAATATTTTAATTTAATAATCTGAAATGTATTTTCAGTGCATTTTATGAAATGCATTTTGATAAATTATATTTGACAGTTATTTTAGTGTCATTGATAATACTATTATAGTTTTTATTGGCATTTTGAATTAGATTTTATTTTTCCGTTTTCTTAGTAATATTAAAGTTTAAGTAATTTTGTTGTGTATTTTTGTCATTCTTATTAGTTTTTTAAAATGTCTATATCTTTACTATGTTTTATAGGGATGTGCATCTCATAACTCATCTCGATGCATAGCCAACAATATGATACATTAAAGATAGATATGAAGCAGCTACTGATGCGATGTGATTCACCCCTATTACGATGCAGTGCTATTTCGATTTGATTCAACACAATGAGATTCAGTGCAATACGATGCAATGTAAAAAATATGATCGCTTTTATTTCTTTGGTTCAGACAGACAGCAAATCATATTAGCTTAAGTGTCTTTTGACTTCTAATGCCTCGATGCCTGTTTCATAAAACAAGTTAACCAAATAAGCCAGGCTTATTTCAGTTAGCCTGACACACTCTGACTCATTGTCAAATGATTTGGTTCCATAAAGCAAATTCAACATATAACAACCTCAGTCATTGTGGCAACTTATGCTGGGAAACTAACCTGGTCTGGGGCAAGCTAACTGTCAGGCTAAGCTGAGCTCCTCTAACACTTACCAATAGGAACGCAATGATATTACCGCTGACTCTCACATAATATTATAGCCATTCAGCCTTTCTCTCTGGTTTTATGACAGTTGTACCCTTTATAGATAGCAGAACATTAGAACATTACAATCTAAAATTGCTCTTTAAAGTATTAAAATCACTAAAGTAAAAGTTAAAATCGCTAAATTAAAAATGAAAATAAATAAAGAAAAGACTACATTTTAACTGCTATAAGAAACACACATTAAATCATTTGAGCTTAGTAATTAGGACTGTATTAGCTTAAATGTTATTTACCCATTACAATAGTCCCTGTTATTTCTATCATAAAAATACACTCATATGTAGGGTTAAAATTCTACAAAAGGCACATTTAATGTCCAACAACAAACAAAATGCATATTTTACTCAGAATTATTGAGCTATTATTCTATTGTGCTCCATCTGTATAGTGTGCATGCACGCAACAGCGCTTGTTCACTTGCCCACTCCTGAAAGCAAAATGGATATGTTTGCATGACTTTCTAACATTTACAGATGAAGAATATACCTGTGACATGTCACTTATGCACTGAGGGAAAACACAATGTCTCAAATGCATTAAACAACACAAATATATTCGCTGTTTGCCATGGTGGATCGATTTGATCCATGATCTACATTAATGACTTAAATCACCGCTTTTTCTCAGGTCTCCGTAGTGTTGTGATTCGTCATATTCATGCAGCAGTGATGAGAGAACGCGCTAGAGAGAAGTTAATCTACAACCCGAATTCTGGAAATGTTGGGACATATTTTAAAATTTGAATAAAATGAAAACGAATCACATGAGCCCATATTTTATTCACAATAGAACATAGAGAACATAAAATGTTTAAACGGAGGAATGTTACACTTTTATCCACTAAATGAGCTAATTTCAAATTTGATGCCTACTACAGGTCTCAAAAAAAGTTGGCATGGGGGCAACAAAGGTCTGAAAAAGCAATACATTTTGAAAAGATTCAGCTGGGAGAACATCTAGCAACTTATTAAGTTAATTGACATCAGGTCTGTAACATGATTAGCTATAAAAAAGGGATGTCTTAGGCCGCATTTACACTGCATGGTTCAAGCGACCCAATTCCCACGACCGTGTAAGCAGGAAAAAATCCCATGGATTCCGATATGCTCAGATTGGTTTCAGGCCTCATTCATATGTGGAAATAAATCGGATATGAATCGGTTACGTGCATTTGCGCCTGCCGTGTAAGCGGAAAAATCAGATATTCATGCACAGATGAGTGCTTCAGTCCCGTTCGTTCCATTGAAACCACAAAATAAAATGTACAATCACTGATGAACGCATTTGGTTTTAATTACTAAAAACCACAGACGATGTGACATGCTTAACAATATCTATAGATATATAGATTTAACTATTGCATTAAAAACGTTTCTATGTGAATTCCTTGTCAATAAATTAAACTCAATGTACTATTCAAATTGATTTGTGATGTAATATGCTATTTTTGACTTGTTTCACCAAGTGCAGTGTAAAATGCACACATCGGATACGGGTCACTTTTAAAAGAAATGTTAAGTACGTTGTCCAAAAAATCGGAATTGGTCGTCAAAACTTGCAGTGTAAATGCAGCCTTAGAGAGGCAGAGTCTCTCAGAAGTAAAGATGGGCAGAGGTTCTCCAATCTGTGAAAGAGTGCGTAAAAAGATTGTGGAATACTTTAAAAACAACGTTCCTCAACGTCAAATTGCAAAAGCTTTGCAAATCTCATCATCTACAGTGCATAACATCATCAAAAGTTTCAGAGAAACTGGAGAAATCTCTGTGCGTGAGGACAAGGCCGAAGACCTTTGTTGGATTCCCGTGGTCTTCGGCCCCTCAGACGACACTGGATCACTCATCGGCATGATTCTGTCATTGACATTACTAAATGGGCCCAGGAATACTTCCAGAAACCACTGTCGGTAAACACAATCCACTGTGCCATCTGCAGATGCCAACTAAAGCTCTATCATGCAAAAAGGAAGCCATATGTGAACATGGTCCAGAAGCCCCGTCGTGTCCTGTGGGCCAAGGCTCATTTAAAATTGAAAACTTGACATTCTTCTTGGAAATCACAGACGCCGTGTCCTCCGGGCTAAAGAGGGGGGAGACCTTCCAGCGTGTTATCAGCGTTCAGTTCAAAAGCCAGCATCACTGATGGTATGGGGGTGCATAAGTGCATTCGGTATGGGCAGCTTGCATGTTCTGGAAAGCACTATGAATGCTGAAAGAAAGGTTTTAGAACAACATTTGCTCCCCTTCAGATGGCATCTATTTCAGGGAAGGCCTTGTGTATTTCAGCAGGACAATGCAAAACCACACACTGCAGCTATTATAACATCATGGCTTCGTAGTAAGTCCTGCAGTCCAGATCTTTCACCTATAGAGAACATCTGGCGCATCATTAAACGAAAAATACGTTTACATGGTAAACATGCCCCTGTCCCAACTATTTTGAAACCTGTAGCAGGCATCAAATTTGAAATGAGCTCATTTTGTGCATAAAATGGTAAAATTTCTCAGTTTAAACATTTGTTATGTTATCTAGCCTATGTTCTATTGTGAATAAAATATTGCCTCATGTGATTTGAAATTCTTTTAGTTTTCATTTTATTCAAATTAAAAAAACAAAACGTCCCAACAATTCGGAATTCGGGTTGTACAAAATATTGTCACAGAATATTAGTCACTTTCTAAACAGTAAAAGTATAGTATATCTACTAGTAAATATATAATAAATAATTTTTTACTGATGCAAATATGTTAGAAACGATTCATCGTGATACAAATGCCAACTTGTATCCGATGCACACTTTTTTAAATCAATGCATTGCATCATTAGCTTTTTATGCCAATGCGAATCGGTAAATCTTTCCATCCCTAATGCATTAGCTTTTAGTTTTAGTCTATTTAGTTATTTTAGTGCTTTAACTTACAGTAAATGAAAGTAAGCTGAAATAAAATAAGTTTGAGTTAGGGCTGCACGATATATCGCATGCGATATTTATTGCGCATCTCGTCAGTAATTACAATTACAACACAGCGCCACTGTTCACTGATAAGCTGTGCAACAGCGGCGCTGTGTAGTAATTGCTGCTCCTTGTGAAATCACGCACGTGAAGGAAATTACCACTGATTACAGAACCGGCTTTACTGACGAGATGCGCATTAAATATCGCATGCGATATATCATGCAGCCCCAGTTTGAGTATTTTTTTTATATTTATATTTTTATATATTAAGTAATATTTTTTATGATTATAGTTTTAGTTGATGATAACCTGATTTTACATAATAATATTCTCAAAGTAAACAATTAATTGAAACATATTTTTAGTGTAATCATATTTGACAAAAAAAAAAAAGCTTAATTTCACAAAGGAAACAATTAATGATTTGTGTTAAAACATAAAATCAACATCAAACACAAAATTATGTAAATCTATTCTTATCTTAGGATACAATATATTACGGTCAGTCACACTTTATATTAGGTGGCCTTAACTGCTATGTACTTACATAAAATAAGTACAATGTACTTATTGTGTTCATATTGTATTGCAAAACACTTTTGCTGCTATTGAGGTGGGATACGGTTAAGGTTAGTGAAAGGTTTGGTGCTTTGGGTGGGTTTAAGGGTGGGTTAAGCTGTAAGGGATGGGTCAACAGTGTAATTATAAATGTAATTACAGAAATTAATTACAGATGTAATTACATATAGGTATTTTTAAAAATATAAGTACAGTGTAAAAACATGTATGTACACAATAGGTGCATTGTACCAAATTATTAATTTAAATGTAAGTACATAGTAATTAAGGCCACCTAATATAAAGTGGGACCTTACGGGCTTCTAGATTTTTACTGAAATAATAAACTCAGATGCTTAGTGTATTTTTGTCTGTTTCTGAGTTGATTCCCTGTTGATTTAATTTACATAATACGTCATGCCCCTCCTCCCAATATTGCTCTACTATTGGTCGAGGGGAGGGGCTGTGGTAGGCAAGTGCAAAGGAAGTACAAAACATTCTTTTTGGCTAAGGGGAGGGAAGAGGAGGAAAATCGAGGAGTCTGAGAGGAGAGCCATTCCAGTCCTTCCCCCTTAAAGGAGTGCTTTGTGTTTGCCAGCCCTTCCGACATGATGCAATACTGTAACTTCAGGTTACACGTGAATGCTAAGTTAGGGATAGCATGCTACTACACTACTAATTCTGTTTATGCAGTATACAGTATGTATGTAATGCAAAGTATGTATTTTCTCTGTCTTGAATAACCAAATGACCCACATATGCCAACCTGGGAATATTGTGTGATATTCTGTATCCCACAATGCAATGCACTTGACCTTCCATTTCCAGAAGAATTAGAACCAGAAGTAAAATCTGCCTCCTTGATTCAAGAATCAGACTTCCAAAAGTGAAGACATTTTTTACACAAAACTGGATATGCAAACAAACTGTTGTTATGTCCAAATGATAACGGGATTCCTAAATTTAAAATGCACGTAGCGTGCTACTGTTTGATATGCAGCATGTAGCTTACTACTGATTGATTATTGTTTTAGGTGGCATACAGTATATTCTGTGTAGCATCAGTGTTGGGAAGGTTACTTTGGAAATGTAATGGGTTACAGATTACAAGTTACCCTTAAAATGTAATAAGTAGTGTAACTTTTCAATTACTTTATTAAAGTATTTACTTTTTGATTACTTTTCTAAATTTCTAATGTTTTCAACTGTTAATCATTTTCAAACATGTAAACCAGGCAGAGTTAACCTTACAGTAGTACTCAACACTGATTACTGTCAGACTTTCAAAATCCTTCATGACTTGAATTAAGATTATAATATTTTAATTTTAAAGGAGACATTGGATGCAAAATATCTTCATCATTTGCATATAAATGTGTCTTAGTAGTGTGCAGACACAACCACCCTACAATGATACAAATTCACTCCTTTTTTTTTTTTATCCCCAAAAACCTAAACAGTCTCAATTATCAAGCCATTTTGATTTTGGAGTGAATAACCAGCCCTTGAGACCCTTGAGCAAGGCACCAAACCTCCAACTGCTCCCCGAGCGCCCCAGCAATATGGCTGCCCACTGCTCTGTGTGTGTGTGTGTGTGTGTGTGTGTGTGTGCGCGTGCACGTGCGTGTGTCTGTCTCAGTGTCTTTCTGTGTGTGTCTGTGTCTGTGTGTGTGTGAGAGAGTGTGTGAGAGTGTTTTTGTTTGTTCACTACTCACTGCTATGTGTGTGCACTTGGATGGGTTAAATGCAGAGTACAAATTCCGAGTATGGGTCACCATACTTGGCCACATATCACTTCACTTCACTTTCACTAAATTCGTTTATGTCTGGCTGCGCAAATCATTTTACTCCAGACTGCTTTCTGAATGAGGGACAATTCGAGGCAGGTTTTGTTAAAAAGTTAAAACTCAAGGATGGATCAGTACCCATTGTTCATGATCCAGCTGCACCTCCAGAAGAAGTAAGTCTCGCACTTTATATTTTTTATGATTATTTGTGAATCGCCTTTGCTCTTCCACAGAAGAGAGGGTGAGCAGAACTCATTAAATGAGTCCGAAATGAGTCACTGTGAACAGAACTATTTTTGACAAGGTAAAAAGGTTGTTGTTTTACATGACCACCGAAACCATTTCAAGAAGACCCTAAAGAATCATACCAACTTGTGGAAAATGGGCATCCGATGTCCCCTTTGAAGCACAGCCACCGCAAAATCAGACTTACTTTAAAATCATTCTGAGGTTAAATACAGATTTAAAATAATAACAAGAAATAGTTTAATAGCAATAATAAAAAAAAACTAGCTACGTGTACTGTGCTGGACTAACTGAGACTTGTCATGGCACTTGTATACTGCTGCACTCTCGATGGTCTGATTGCTTCTATTGTTCTCATTTGTACGTCGCTTTGGATAAAAGCATCTGCCAAATGATTAAATGTAAATGTAATAGCTATGATACTGTTTTTGAAATCAAATCTTTGCATAGCTATGACAAGAAACACTGGCATCTAACAATGACATGGAAAAAAAACAGTTAATCTTAAAAACAAAAAAAAGCATATACATTAACCCATATAGAAATATAAGAGTTATCAGATAAGCATGTTATAAACTTAAGAAACATTGGTGTTTCATATTTTAGAGCAGTCACTGCAATTTATGAAAGAAATAAATTAAATCTGTATGTGGGAGTGTGTGTGTGGAAAAAAAATCAGAAGTAACCCCCTTTGTAATCCTTAACATTTTCATAAGTAACTCTAATTTAATTACACATTTTTTCTTAGTAACTGTAACTAATTACAATGACTTGTATTTTTTAATTAAATTACGTAATTCCGTTACATGTAACTAACACTGTGTAGCATGTAGTGTGCTAGTTTTCCATTTGTGAACTTTTTTTTTTTGTGTGTTCTTCTGTACCTTTGAAGACATCCATCTATTCGACCATCTATCACTTTTTTAATTTTAGCCCTTCAAAACGTCTTATAAATATGCCGATCACAGAGGTGAATTTACAGGGTTGGTTTGCAGGCTTCTGGAAAGTCATGAAAGTTATTAAATCCCTGGGACAAATTCCTGAAGTCATGGAGAAAATAGTGAATATAGACTTTTGTATCTTTTATTGCATTGCAAAAAACATGAACGAAATCAAACAAACAAAAAACTAATATACTTGTGCATTTTTCATCATTTTTATGTTTTTGGAATTTTGTCATTTTTCTATCAAATTAAAATTTTTGTACGGAGCCCCACACATGACTTGCAGAGGAACAAATAGACAGATATTCCTAAGAGTTCATTTGTTACCTAATTTTTTTTCTTGCTGATTTGTTCTCTCATTTTTCTCAAAATGAAAAAAAATCCAATCCAAAACAATCAGCAATGCTGTCAGTTCCTAGCACGTGAATTGCTGTAGGGTTCATCTGTTTGTATTCAGTGTTTCTCAGGCTGCATTGTGAATCATGATGATATTGTATGTGTTTCTCAAGGCCTAGCATGTCAGGACTTCACCTTGTGAAGCAGGGCAGGGACCGCAGACGCATCGACCTGCAGAGGGACTTTACTGTCGCTTCCCCTGCTGAGTTTGTCACCCGATTTGGTGGCAACAAAGTCATTGAGAAGGTAAGATCCTTGACTGCAATTTGCTATTCTGCTATATATGCTTGGTGCAGTGTTATATTTTAGTGTCATTGAGATAGTGTTGTAGCTTTTATTTTTTACATTTAATTTAATTTTTATATTTTACAATTTTAATTAAATGTTTTTAAATTTTTAAATTTTTATTCTTAATATTTTAAATAGGTCTATACAGTTTTCATTTGTATTACAATTTTAGTTGTTTAATTACAAGTTAAGCTAAATTAAATTGAGTAATGATTCCTTGGCAGCTAGTTAACATAATAAACATAATAATTAACATAATTTGTATATTTTTAAGTAACTGAATGTTTTTATGGTTTTTGTTAATTATAAACAACCTTGGTGTGGTGACAGCTGTGAATATCATATTTTGTTGTGACAGGTTCTCATTGCTAACAATGGCATCGCTGCAGTTAAGTGCATGCGCTCCATCCGTCGCTGGGCTTATGAAATGTTTCGGAATGAACGGGCCATACGTTTTGTAGTCATGGTTACCCCGGAGGACCTCAAAGCCAATGCAGGTGTGTTTAAAATGCTGAGCTTGACTGTTACGTCATAAGACTTAAAAAATAGCTTGAGGAAACCTTCCCCCACTGCATGTCTTGGTCCTTCTCTTCATTGTTTAAACTATGTCAGTAGGCTTTGTTGGCGCAGACCTGGCCTAATTTGCATAGAAAGGGTTCAGTGAGGTGAAAATGATTTATGAGTAGGCCTGTAATCAAAAATGTACTCGATGAAATACTTGTGTAAACATATGTATAATTCTGTCTGCAGAGTATATCAAGATGGCAGATCACTATGTACCTGTCCCAGGAGGGACAAACAACAACAACTATGCTAATGTGGAACTCATTTTGGACATAGCTAAACGAATACCCGTTCAGGTAAATGCATGTGAGGTTTGATGACCGGTGTTCAGAGCAAATAAAATGATTTTGGTAACAAAGATTTAAATCAGGCTGCACAATTAATGTGTGAAATTTAAGACATTAATAAAATAATCTATTGTGAAATAAAAGTATTATTATATTTATTAAGTATTATTTTTTTAGTTTGCTTGTTTGTTTTAAGCACAGTTGTAGAATTACAACAGTAATGCGAGTAAAAACAGAAAGTAATGTTCGTTCAGTATAAATACATTCTTTTTGCATGGATGTTTCAGCAGCAGCATTCTAGTATGTTTTTTATCATATCCCATTTTTATGCAATATATTGTAAAATATGATGAAATAGAAAACAAACAAAAAAAAAAATAGAATGCTTAATTAAAAAAGATGAAATAGTTGTTTTACTGCATATCATGTGGCCGACATCTAGAACTGTAAACATGTGAAAGTGTTGTTTGTTAAATTATTCTTGAGATATTAACTTTAAAAATAAAATAAAATGTATGTCAAAAGGGTTCAGCTGGCAAAAAAAAAGAGGGAATCCCTCTTCTGAGGCAACCAAGCTATTATTGCTTATTATTAGCTAAACCTTTTATTGGCACATATTCTTCTCTGCATTTCTACTCTTCTCTATCTTGATTTCTAATCTTGTTGTCTAATGAACCTGGCATTGTATATTATGAATATTGTTGGCTCTTTGACTTTAAGTCACTTTGGATAAAGCCGTCTACTAAATGCATAAATGTAATGTACATGTCTTTAGGCTGTATGGGCCGGTTGGGGTCATGCCTCTGAGAACCCCAAACTCCCTGAATTGCTGCACAAGAACGGCATAGCCTTTATGGGTGAGTCTCAGCTATTATAATAAACCTTACAATATCACATTGACTAAATTATTCACATACTGTGGTGGTACTGCTCTTAATTTAGTGGTTGATATCTTTCATTAGGTCCACCTAGTCAGGCTATGTGGGCTCTTGGGGATAAGATCGCCTCTTCTATTGTGGCCCAGACAGCTGGCATCCCTACACTACCCTGGAGTGGAACAGGTTTGTTTAACATCTGACTTACTGAACTATTGTCAGGCTGAGGCTGAGCAGATGTTGATATATATATAATTTTTGATCTACCACCATTCCTTTGGAAATTATAATGAGTATTATTTTTCAGTTCTTTTAAATCATACTTGCATAAAAATGTGAATACATGTACGATATATATCATCAACCAAAATTTTTATATTATTTTTGATTATATCGCCCAATCTTGGTTGGTGTTTGTTTGTAGAGTACTTGTAAGTGAGCTTGATTTTAAGATTTTACATTTTAAAAAAACTCAGATGGGACTGGGAGATTTAGTGCATTCACACTTGTACTTTGGTTCTCTTGGTTGGTTTGGTCCGGACCAAAAAAGAAAACGATATATTTGATCCTGGTCCGCTTAGTTCACACTGGCATTTTTGACAGCGAACCTAAAGATACCGAACCTAAAGGCATAGTCATATGTTCACAATCTGATTGGTCGGGTTGAATGATACATATTTTGTGACGGAAATTACCGAACACCCAAAACAATTGGTGTGTTCGATTTAAAGCGGCGCTGCACAGACCAATCAGTGTATGACATCAAAGCACCAATTTACCGATCGGTCTGCTCAGCGCGGCTTTAAGTTAAGTTAAGTCGTGACGTATTGTCAAGTACGGTGACCCATACTCGAAATGGTGCTCTGCATTTAACCCATCCAAGTGCACACACAGCAGTGAGTAGTGAACAAATGCACACACACACACACAGTGAACACACACCCGGAGCAGTGGGCAGCCTTGCTCCAGCGCCCGGGGAGCAATTAGGGGTTCGGTGCCTTGCTCAAGGGCACCTTAGTCATGGTATCGAAGGTGGAGAGAGTGCTGTTAAAGGCCAATACAACTAATGCTGTCTGCTGGACTAAGTGTGTACATAAGAATTTTTATTTATTTATTTTTTACCACCTGCAAACTCATAAAAGGGACTTTACTTCCTCATTGCTCAACTTTGCCCTCTGCTCATTTTGTTTTAGATACACCGCTCTTTCTGCGTCGTCAAATCATAGCGTCACATCATGTCATTACATCCTGTTTTTGATTCGATTAGAAGTACTTGGTCTGTGTTGTGCTCATATTTAATTTGAACCGCACTAGAGTTTGTTTGGAAGCGGACCGAGACACATCCTTATATTGTTTCGGTCTGCTTGTTTGATGTGCAACAGAGTTCGGATGGCAGCATTCACAAATGAAACACACTAGCATAGCAATCGCACCGGAGTTATTTTTAATCAAACCAAACATGACAAGTTTGAAAGCACCCTTAATTTGCCAGCATAACCCCTTTCTATTCAGCATTTACTACCATCTTGATTGAGGGTTTGGTGTTTGACAGTGATGGTGTGTTTGTACAGGGCTGACTGTGGAGTGGACAGAGCATGACCAGAAGAAAGGAATTATTAATGTGCCTACTGATCTGTACGAGCAGGGCTGTGTACATGATGTGGAGGCTGGACTAAAGGTATTCTACACACTTACATCAAGCACAATGTGGCGTTCATAATTTAGTCCAGTCAGTGAGAAAGCATGTTTTGATTGACAGGCGGCTGAACAAATAGGCTACCCTGTGATGGTGAAGGCATCTGAAGGTGGAGGAGGAAAAGGTATCCGGAAAGTCAACGGTGCAGAAGACTTCCCCAACCTCTTTAGACAGGTCAGAGTTGTTCTTCACTGCCACACTACAATTTCACTCACCTGTTAACTTTCCAAAACTTACCACAATACTTGTTACTCAGGTTCAAGCTGAGGTTCCAGGTTCCCCGATCTTTGTTATGCAATTGGCCAAACATGCTCGCCACCTGGAGGTGCAGATTTTGGCTGATCAGTATGGTAACGCCATCTCCCTGTTCGGCCGTGACTGCTCTGTCCAGCGCAGACACCAGAAAATCATTGAAGAGGCTCCGGCTACTATTGCCACCTCTGATGTGTTTGAGGATATGGAGAAGGTATCTCTGACTATCATGATCACTGAGCATCAGATTCAGAAGTCGAATGTTTTCCTAAAATAATGAATAATGCCATCATGAAACACTGGGTTACTTAAACAGAAAAAAGAAATGAGTGGAACTGTGCATCTCTCTGTTTCAGTGCGCAGTGAGGTTGGCAAAGATGGTGGGCTATGTGAGTGCAGGTACAGTGGAATATCTCTACAGTCAAGACAGCAGCTTTTACTTCCTAGAGCTCAACCCTCGTCTTCAAGTGGAACATCCTTGTACTGAGATGGTGGCTGATGTTAACCTGCCTGCGGCCCAACTGCAGGTCTGCATTTGAATTTGTGTTTTAAAGGAATATTGCAGGTTCAATAAACATTTATTTGCGATTTGACGATTTTTGATCGTGGACGATTAAATGTCTCCATGATCTGCTTTGAAAGAAATATCATAGTATTGTGCTACAGCGCACATTCTATAAGTTGCAGTATCTCACTATACTGTACAACGCAATATACAGTCACAACAAATGTGAAGTAATGTTAGCGATAGACACTGCACTTATTCGCAATCACAAATGTACACTATTTGCATGTGCTTTAAAGCCTTAATGCTGGTTAAACATTTCATGCGTGTGCTGTTCTGACATGCACTTTTTCTGATTTCTGTTCTGATTGTGCCAATACTGTCAAAAACACACAAGGTTTACAGATAAACACAGTTGGTTATGTCTACAGTGAAAGTAAACAGTTGAGAGAAAAATAGATGCGTGCAGGTTTTAAAGTGACAGCAGACTAATAGTACTAAACATCCTCTGCTTTTAAATGCCTTCATTTTAAAATGAAAAAATTGAAAACATCTGGTACAATTGCCTCATTGTAACTACATTACTGGACATTTTTACAGATATAATTTTTTGTGCTTATAATCAGCAGACCACAGATGCTGCCAATAGTGTTTAAGTAGTTTTTACCAAAGTATTGCTTTAATAAATGTAAGATGGACTTGTAAGTTTTTCATTTACTAATCCAACTTTGCCACACAGCACCTTTGCCACAGTCGCTAGAAGGGCAGCATCTAGCGAACAATACAGTACAGTCTCTGCGGCAGACACTTCACCACGTGACCACTGTCTTTGCTATGTAGGTCACTTGGCTGAGGCCAGTGTGCTATAGGTCCAGTGGGAGTGGGAGAGGGGGGTTAATACGCTTACGTAACACACAAAGAGTATGAATGAGGGAAATTGATGGAGAGAGAAAAGGAGAGACGAGGGCAACAGGGGGAGAGGAACACAGTGGGGAGGCATTCATTAATTGCATAACGAAGGGAGTGTAGAAATTAGGAGGAAAAGTACATAGTTAATGGTTGAAGAAACATGAACTCATTTTTCTTCTTCTGCATATTTTAATCATATCAAGGGGCTAAAATATCATAGAGACTGCGTGTGGACTGTTTTCAATTTTATGCAATCTTTAACAGTAAAATTAAACACTACTGTTTTGAATTTTGAAAACTTGTTTTTGGTCATTTTGTGACGCTTATGTTCTGTCATTCAGATCGCTATGGGCATCCCACTTAACCGCATTAAAGACATCAGGATGATGTATGGGATGCAGCCATGGGGAGATTCCCCCATTGAGTTTGATGGACTCTCCACCACCCCCTCTCCGCGAGGACATGTAATTGCAGCTCGAATTACTAGCGAGAACCCAGATGAGGTGCGTGATCCTGACTAATATTTAAAGCGTCATAATGTGGAAATTTTATTAAGCTCTGACACAGCAACAGAAAATGGCTTGTTTAATTCTACGGGTCAGAGAGAGGGTGGAAAACACTTGTACATGTCTTTTGTGCAACATTTAATTTGTAAAAAGAAGCCTTGATGAATATTAGGATGTAGATGTCATTGGAAAAATCTGATCGTAATATAATATTAATATGCACTACTGTTAAAAGGTTTGGGGTTAGAAAGATTTTTGGTCACTTTATTTTAAGGACCTATTCTCACTATTAACAATGACTTTTGCATAAAGTAACTCCTAATTTGCTGCTTATTGAGAGATAGTAAGGTGGTTGTTAAGTTTAGGTATGGGGTACTAGGATTAAGGGATCTAAAATATGGTCGTACAGAATAAGACATTAATATGTGCTTAATAAGTACTAATAAACAGCCAATATGCTGGTAATATGCGTGCTAATGAACAACTAGTTCATAGCGAGAATGTGTCCCTAAACTGAAGTTACCCGATTATTATTATTTTTATTAATTTTTTTGAAAGAATGAAATTTATAATTTTTTCAGCAAGGACACATTAAATTGATCAAAAGTGAATATAGGGAAGTTGAAGAATGATGATGCTTTGTCTGTGTTGGGCATTTTTTGTGTGTCAGGGCTTTAAGCCCAGCTCAGGAACTGTCCAGGAGTTAAATTTCCGCAGTAACAAGAATGTGTGGGGCTACTTCAGCGTGGCGGCTGCTGGAGGTCTGCATGAGTTTGCAGACTCTCAGTTTGGCCATTGTTTCTCCTGGGGAGAGAACCGTGAGGAGGCCATCTCGTGAGTACCTCCAGTCATCTGTTTTTCTGAAGAGTAGAGCGTAGCTCTCGTTACACCATCACCTTACACCACTACAATGTTATTTCATATGGAATCTTCTGTAAAATACACATACCTTATCTTTTGGATTGTTTAGACAAGTTCTACAAATGGTTTACTTACAGTTGACTGCATTTAGTCACTAAGAAAAAGATAACAAGAGTAATATTATTTATTTTGCTGTATGTGTCATCTTAGAAACATGGTGGTGGCCCTCAAGGAGCTGTCTATCAGAGGAGACTTCAGGACTACAGTGGAGTATCTTATAAAGCTGCTAGAAACAGAAAGTTTCCAGCACAATAGCATCGACACCGGTTGGCTGGACAGACTTATCTCAGAGAAGATGCAGGTGTGTGAAACAGCCCTCTTCATTTCACATCACAGCTCTAATGAACATGCCTGTTATTGCTTCCTGCCATTTTCAGTCAAATCACCTGTGGCAGTAAGACACTGTGACATTTCCTGTCTGGTGCTCAAACATAATTCCCTATATTGAGAGTACACTATATAAGCCACCATTTGGTCACATCATTGTAACTCTGTGTGTGTGTCTAGGCCGAGCGTCCTGACACTATGCTGGGTGTAGTGAGTGGAGCTCTGCATGTGGCTGATGTCAACCTCAGAAACAGTGTGTCCAATTTCCTGCATTCACTGGAGAGGTAACAAACCACTTTAATATTGTAATATTGAAGAAAAAAAAAATTGCAAGGTAAGGCTTAATTTGATACCATACATAAAGCATTTTGCAATTATTGGACGGGGGGGTGTGCTACAAGTAATGTTTTGGTAAAGCAATGCATTTTAAAGTAATAAGATTTGTTCAAGTATCAACCGATTTTGAAAATAATGATTTTGGAGTTTAAGAATCTACATCTGTACATCAAAATAGAATTAAAATTGATTAATGAGTTGTCAACCCAGTCCTGCTAAGTATAAACTGTATGTAGTTGTTATTGCAGTCATAGGATGTTTTGCTCTTTTCTCCTGTGTCTGTAGAGGGCAGGTTTTACCTGCACACACGCTGTTAAACACGGTAGATGTTGAGCTAATCTATGAGGGGACCAAATATGTTCTCAAGGTGACCAGACAGTCTCCTAACTCTTATGTGGTCATCATGAATGACTCTTCTGCGGAGGTGGATGTTCATCGGTTGAGCGACGGGGGTCTGCTGCTCTCATATGACGGCAGCAGCTACACCACCTACATGAAGGAGGAAGTGGACAGGTAGGATTCTGAGAGTAAATGCATGATGGAAAACACAAGAACATTTTGAGAGCTGTTCTTGTGAGAGTGTTCAAGGTGCTCAATGTGTTAATTCATCATTTAAAGTCCAGAACTACATTTAAATATTGGACACCTTTTATTTGAACAAAAAATGAGAATGCCATCTATAACACTGTGTCCTAACCAGACACGACTTGTTGCTGGAACCCTGTCGCATCATGTCTGGTTAGGACACAGTGTAATGCTTTCAATAAATTAATGCAGTCAGTTATTTATACTATATTATATTAAAGGTCCCATGGCATGAAAATTTCACTTTATGAGGTTTTTTTAACATTAATTTGAGTTCCCCAAGCCTGCCTATGGTCTCCCAGTGGCTAGAAATGGCGATAGGTGTAAACCGAGCCCTGGGTATCCTGCTTCGTCTTTGAGAAAATGAAAGCTCAGATGGCCCGATCTGGAATCTTCCCTTTATGTCGTCATACGGGGAAAGGTTGCCTCCCCTTTCTCTGCTTTGCCCGCCCATGAGAAAATGAGCTACTACTGTGCGAGGCGAGCGCAATATATATATTTTTTTCCTCGAGATACATCATGGCTTGCAAACAAGCGAAGCATGACAGTTGCTCAGTGTTTGGATGTACAAATGAACACCGAAGTATTTTTTTAGTTCCTTCATCCGAGCCTATGGCTAGCATTAGCTACATGATAATAACTGTAACAGCATACATAAACAAACCAACTAAAGTACCGTATCCAGACACAATATTTTAAACTAACCATTCGGAGACGTCCTGCTGTAGCCGCTGAGTTTCAACTACTTCATTCGGTGCTTCTCCATCCTGATCAGATTCTGGGTCAAACTGAAAAGCTTGAAGGACTGTGTCTATGAGCCATTGCGATACATCTACTGTCCACATTAGCGCATGGTAGCGCAAGCTGGTTAAGACCACACACACACCCTCCACCTTGCCCCGCCTCTCTCCTCTTCATTAACATTTAAAGCTACAGACACAGAATGGCACGTCCTAAGGAAAGCTCATTGTGGGACTGGCTCGTAGTGGCTGAAATTCTGCACCAAGGCTGAATTTCGGGAAACAGACTTCAGATACAGTACTAGGGACCACTTAGGCCTATATAAAAGCATCCAAAAAGCAGCATGTCATGGGACCTTTAAATATTTATCTTTTTACTAAATACTATCAATGCAGGCCAGTATCACTAATACCAGTACTGATACTGATATTTATTTTTCAACTGAAAAAAAATGGATGCTGCATTAATTGTGTTATAGATGTTTTTCCTGAGCGCGGAAGTCACACTTGACTCTTAACTGGAAGGACGCTTTGCATTTCCGGTCTCCAGTGTTTCTAGTCAAATTAGCATATATTCCAAGCTGATAATCTAATGTTAAACATATTAAAATGTTAAAAAAAAAAAAGCACATGGCTCCATAGCGCCATCACTTTACAGTGTCGCATTTGTCAGTGCCTTGCTCCTCAAAGTTTAACGAGTGTGTAGATGACACAAAGCTGCCAACGTTATCTACATTAAAGTGCCCCTATTATGGATTTTTGAAAATGACCTTTCATGCAGTATAAAGTTATCCTCTCAATTTCTCAAAAGAAAGAGTTGAGAATGAGTCGTTTTTAATCGAATCCCAAGCCGTTTCATGTCGACGTCAACATGAAACATTAGCATATTGCCCACCCACTTGTTGGTCTTTTCGGTGTTGGTCTGAATGAAAAATACAAATTCATTGTTTGCCACTAGATGCAGGTTTTGGAGCGGTAAAGTAGCTGTTTCCCTGGTAACGCTGTCAACAAAGCAGCACTGCTCTCACAAACGCTGCTTTATCAGGCATTACAGGCATGATGAGATGGAAATGAGACCAATCGAACCAATCACCGCCGATTAGCGTCACGCAAAAGGAGGGGTTTGGAAAAATTAATCGTTAAACAAATCGTTTGGGAGTCGTTGAGCAAATGAGGTAAAAATAAATGCGAATTATAAGACCGTGAAAGTGTTTTTTGACCTTGCATGCATGTCAGCCTGTTGTTGGGGACTCCTAAAACCAAAATATGAACCTTTCATTACCAATAATAGGGACACTTTAAAAACAGATGGGCACTATTTTAATGGGTTCCTATGGAGACAGAAGAGCATCCAATCGGAAGTTAGAATTCGTAATGGCGGCTCTTATTGTTTACTCAGGAAAAAGGTATATACAACAAATATTAATTGTAGAATTTTTAAGGAATACAACTCAGGAATACAAATACAACTTTTTCCATAATTATTTCATATATTATTACTGATTAATTTAAGAGATGGTAAAAGGTTTCTGACAGAAATAGTTACTTGTAGAAAATCATTTAAGTGTGCATTTTATTTTTATTTTTATATTTTTTAGGTATCGCATCATTATTGGTAACAAGACATGTGTGTTTGAAAAAGAGAATGACCCTTCACTCCTGCGCTCGCCGTCTGCTGGGAAACTCATTCAGTATTCTGTGGAGGATGGTGGACACGTGTTTGCTGGACAGTGTTATGCAGAAATCGAGGTGTGTAAGCTTTACATAATTTACAGAAGTCAGGGTTCCAGATTTTATTTTTTAAAGTCCAATGGGGCATAAATGTCCCCAGGCTGCTACAAAGAACGTTACTGTATTTTGCCACATTTGTAATGTTAAAAAGTCAGTCAAGAGTTCTACTTGGCTCTCAAAAGTTTTATCTTAGTTAAAAGAAAAAAAAAAAAAAAGCGCAAACTGTCTAAAAGTGTGATTTGTGAGGTAGTTTCTTTTACATGCCAATTATACAAGCCCTTCCTGTCTAAGTGAGCAGTTCTTGGCTAAAATAAGCTGCAAAGTGAATTGTGAAAAGGAAAGACTAGTATGAATTTTCTTTGTTTGCCTCATTCTAAACATTATATATTGTCTTGTAGGTGATGAAGATGGTGATGACCCTGACGGCCACTGAGTCTGGCTGTATTCATTATGTGAAGAGAGCAGGTGCAGTGCTGGAGCCGGGCTGTGTCATCGGCAAACTGCAGCTGGACGATCCCAGCAGAGTACAGCAGGTATGTGCATGTGTTACATGTGATAAATGTGTTGTGTTGGTTCCCTTTCAGAAGTTACAGAAATTAAATGGGTGAGTTTTTAAAATGAGTGTGTCTGTTTCAGGCGGAGCTGTTTACAGGAACATTACCCACTGTTCAGTCCGTGGCTCTCAGGGGAGAGAAGCTTCACAGAGTCTTCCACAGCACTCTGGATCACCTAGTGCACATAATGAATGGCTACTGTCTGCCAGAGCCCTTCTTCAGTGCCAAGGTGAGAAAACGTATTATAAACAGCAGGGCTCGCAAAATCGCTAGCCCGACGTCCCGGGGCTATTGTGTTTTCCAGTCGGGCTACCAAAATGTATCACTGCCTGCCCGACGGGCTCCTTAAATACAGATCTCCCGCGGGTCCTTAAAAACTCTGAAAGTGAGTTGTATCAAAATTAAGGCCATCAAAAGTTTTAAATATGTTAAATGGTATAAGAAATGTCTTGATTATAATTTCAAAAGGTCTTACAGTTGGGGACAGAAAGACAAGAGTCGCGATAAGGCAGGATTAAACTTCAAAAGGCAATGATGTCGTTGAATAAATAATGAGTGCAGCACGTTCAAGTCAAAACGCGGCGCGGATGTCTTTATGTGAATGTATCTGAAGGTAACCAACTGTCCTCAGAAACGTGTCATTGGCATTTTAATTTAATTTTACCTATAATTCCTGATAAAGCAGCATTTATGAGCGCAGAGCTGCTTTGTGTACAGCGTTTCCGGGGAAACCACAATATTTTAGCGCTCCTAAAGCGCCACCTCATGGCAGAGAGTGAATCTGCATTTCCAAAAAGCCTTTCTTGCTGTTTATGGTCAGATCAATGCAAATATCAACTCATGTTTTTACGCAGCAAACACATAGAGTTGTAAATGAGAAAGAAGTTGATGTGCCTTCTAAAAATCTAAACAATTAAGACAGTAATATTTATACGTTTTAAATTAACATAATAATTTATATGCTTGATTGATCCCTTTTCATAAAAACGGTCTATAGCCTGAAACGCTAAGATTTTTGTTTTTGTGAAAACCTGTATCTGAACTGTAAATCATGTAATTTTATGGCTCAAAACTGTATGTTACCATAGACATTGTCCAACCCCGCTCATTCTGTGTTTATTTTACTTGTGCAGCTCTTAAAATGGGTCATAAATTGCCTTAAATATATTTTTAAAAATTCTGCAGATACCCTGTAAATAGTGAAATAAAATTCCTTCCTTCATATTTGTTGATATTTCAATAGACAACTCTTTTAAAATGACTACATGTGACCATACCGAGTCTCTATTAATGTATATTTTCAACTATATAAAGTAGGGGTGTCAGCGTTAACGCGTTAACGCATGCGATTAATCAAAACATTTTAACGCGTTAAAATGGCAGGCAATATGCTAATGTTTCATGTTGACGTCAACATCAAACGGCTTGGGATTCATTTTAAAAATGACTCGTTCCCAGACAATAACTTTATACACGGTGCACTTTCAGATTTAAAACTTTGCAGGATATTTTCATTCACTTAGAGCTGTGTTACACACTGCATGAAAGGTCATTTTCAAAAATCCATAATAGGGGCACTTTAAAACATATTATTAGGAAAATATTAAGAATAATATTAAGAAATGTGCACAAATAGCACTCCAAATAAAGTGTAATTAGAATTTTTATATCAGTAAGTCTCAAGCGATACGTCAGTAAATATGTTAATAGATTTGAACCGTACTCAGTATGAAATAAATGCCTTTAAAATATATAACATTTTTACTAGGGTAAGCTTGGTGTGAATAAGCATTATGATTTAAATGTGTGTGTTACAGCTGAAGGAATGGGTGGAGCGTCTGATGAAGACTCTGAGGGACCCCTCTCTGCCCCTGCTGGAGCTTCAGGACATCATGACGAGCGTTTCAGGCCGTATCCCTCCTGCCGTAGAGAAGTCTATCAAGAAAGAAATGGCTCAGTACGCCAGCAACATCACCTCTGTCCTCTGCCAGTTTCCCAGTCAGCAGGTGCTACTCGTGGTCCTTTGAGTTCATGTCTTTCTGAAGCTACGAGACTGTGACCATTGTTTATAAATGTTGTAAAATTTTCATGTCAGATTGCCAATATACTGGACAGCCATGCTGCCACGCTGAACAGGAAGTCAGAAAGAGAAGTCTTCTTCATGAACACGCAGAGCATTGTACAGCTGGTTCAGAAGTTAGTCAATCATTCAAACAACCAACCAACATGTGTATGTACACACACGATCACAAACACACAGGTTAACTGGCCCTCTTGTGTGTTGTGTACCCAGGTACCGCAGTGGCATCAGAGGGCATATGAAGGCAGTGGTGATGGACCTCCTAAGGCAGTATTTAAGAGTGGAAGTTCAGTTTCAACATGGTAAGACCACTTCCTATATAGCCATAAATGATGAGATATCTCTGGAAATTTAGGATGTTGCGTTATTTTATTTTATTGTGTGACCACTGGATGGCAGTGCAATACTGATTCATACATACTGGTGTATTAAAATCATTTAAATGAAAATATTAAACTATTTACTAAATAGAAATGTTATTGTTAACTAAATCTACATTTTTGGTGATTGGAATAAAGCTGAAATAAAATAAAGTATAAATTAATAAGTTAAAATACTAAAAATTAAAGCAATATAGAAATATAAAACTAAGAAAAAAAGACAATTACTAAAAACTAAACTAATAATATAAAAGTAAAAGCTAATCCAAAATATGAATAAATATTATAATTATAATAGTATGTAAATACTACTAAAATAAGACATAAGGTATTTGAATAAAATGTTAACTTCAATTTAATACATTTAAGGATGTTTGCTTTTTCTATTCTCACCATTGTATTACCTGTTTTTTAATTTTATTTTGTTTTTAGGTGTTTTTTGTTTGTATTAATTAATTGACTATTCATTTGTGTGTGTATTATTCCCAGGTCACTATGACAAGTGTGTATTTGCACTACGAGAGGAAAACAAAGGGGACATGGCCAATGTGCTCAACTACATATTCTCTCATGCACAAGTCACAAAGAAGAACTCTCTGGTCACCATGTTAATTGTGAGTCAGAATTTTCAAACAGAGAGACTTTAATAAATGTGGATGTTTTTGTTTTAATCAGAAGGCCATCATGTAGTAGGTTGCAGTTGCACAATGTAATAACAGTCAAGATGTAATAAAAGCATGTTTATATTTAGTCTGTGACTCCAGTCCACCCATGATCAAAATGTTCTTTACTTCTCTGTGTAGGATCAGCTGTGTGGACGAGACCCTACTCTGACAGATGAGCTTATGGCAATACTCACAGAACTCACACAGCTCAGCAAGACCACTAATGCCAAGGTGGCACTGCGGGCACGGCAAGTTCTCATTGCCTCACACCTTCCGTCATATGAGCTACGACACAATCAGGTGGAATCCATCTTCCTGTCTGCCATCGACATGTATGGGCATCAGTTCTGCATTGAAAACCTGCAGGTAGGACATGTTGGATGTCTGATGACTGTTCTATAGTGCCATCTGCTAGACTGCGTTTTGCCACTTTATTTACACTTTACAATTTAATAAATGACTCCCTTTGAGTTACATATGAAAAATTTGAATTGATTTGACTATATTAACCATCAAAGACCGAGACAGCCGCCAGCGGCTAAAAATAACTATTGTTCTTAAATGTTTGTTAACTTTTGAACCGCTAATCCTATCTGAATGCTTTAAAAAGTGTCGTAAAGCGGAGATATCGCGTTTGTCTCATTTGGACATTCAGAGGTTCCATAGTGTACGTAATTACGTCATCACATTTTGACAGCATTGATTCGAAACCAATTCATTTCGTCCCTCTGAGCCAAACAGGAACGACTGTTGATGTTTAGTCCCACCCCCGTGCCCAGATTGGTTCAAACCGTCACATATTCAACCAATAAACATAGGTTTTGGTCTTTTGAACTATTGTTTAGCAAGTGGAAATCTGAGCAAATGCAAAGTGAAAGTAAAGCGTGTCATGCGTGCATGAAAACAAACACACAATAACACATTTGCATGAGAGCACTCTCTGAAAAAGCCCAGAAAAACACAGGACAGAGCACTTTGGCATAAAACAAACCAAAAACAAGGATGAAAAAGCGGTACATATCGGATAAAGCACTGGAATTTAGGTAGACGATGTCCTGGTAAAATCAATTCTGACGCAGAGTGCAGCCAGCGGATCGATCCATTTGGCAGTTATATTATGTAAATAATACTTATATAGTTCATAAAGATCATTTGCACACTTTTTTTCTGTTGCACTCTGTATATTTTATTATTATATAAAACTGTTTCCATTTTCTTTACTCACTGAATGTTTTTGGACACATCTACATTGTTAGTAAAGTAAATAGACCTGTTTTTCACTGAAAAGTGCCTATAACAATATTGTAATGAAATGGCTACAACTTGCTTAGGGAATGTTAAAAAATATTTGGAAGTGTAAAACACTCAGATACAACTTTCTAAAGAAAAAAAATCCAAACTTCTGGAGTTTTTGTTTGAATACACAGTAAAAAAAAAAAAAAAACACCCAATTATTGCTTGCGTTTTTCTTTAAATTCTGGAAATTCATTAATTTTTAGCGAAACTGGGACTTTAAATTAGCTAGACTGAAACTCCAAGTTCTCCTGTTTATAATGATATATGGCACTTCATGCTAACTGCTAGAATAGGTCTGAAAAAACAAAGAAAAGTACAGGCGTGTCAGGTGCCTCAAAAATGTTCTAGGTCTTTAAGGGTTAACAGAAATGTTGAAAAGAATTTAGAATGACAGAATTTTCTAAATTGCAGTTCAAATAATTTTAATAAACTTTTGTGAAAAAATGTAAACGATTACATTAATTGCATCATTAAATTGAGCTAATTACAGTGGGGCAAAAAAGTATTTAGTCAGCCACCAATTGTGCAAGTTCTCCCACTTAAAAAGATGAGAGAGGCCTGTAATTTTCATCATAGGTATACCTCAAATATGAGAGACAAAATGAGAAAAAAAAATCCAGAAAATCACATTGTAGGATTTTTAAAGAATTAATTGGTAAATTCCTCGGTAAAATAAGTATTTGGTCACCTACAAACAAGCAAGATTTCTGGCTCTCACAGACCTGTAACTTCTTCTTTAAGAGGCTCCTCTGTCTTCCACTCGTTACCTGTATTAATGGCATCTGTTTGAACTCGTTATCAATATAAAAGACACCTGTCCACAACCTCAAACAGTCCAACTCCAAACTCCACCATGGCCAAGACCAAAGAGCTGTCAAAGGACACCAGAAACAAAATTGTAGACCTGCACCAGGCTGGGAAGACTGAATCTGCAATAGGTAAGCAGCTCGGTGTGAAGAAATCAACTGTGGGAGCAATTATTAGAAAATGGAAGACATACAAGACCACTGATAATCACCCTCGATCTGGGGCTCCACGCAAGATCTCACCCCGTGGGGTCAAAATAATCACAAGAACTGTGAGCAAAATCCCAGAACCACACGGGGGACCTAGTGAATGACCTGCAGAGAGCTGGGACCAAAGTAACAAAGGCTACCATCAGTAACACACTGCGCCAGGGACTCAAATCCTGCAGTGCCAGGCGTGTCCCCTGCTTAAGCCAGTACATGTCCGGGCCCGTCTGAAGTTTGCTAGAGAGCATTTGGATGATCCAGAAGAGGATTGGGAGAATCAGATGAAACCAAAATATAACTTTTGGTAAAAACTCAACTTGTCGTGTTTGGAGGAGAAAGAATGCTGAGTTGCATCCAAAGAACACCATACCTACTGTGAAGCATGGGGTGGAAACATCATGCTTTGGGGCTGTTTTTCTGCAAAGGGACCAAGACGACTGATCCGTAAACGAAAGAATGAATGGGGCCATGTATCGTGAGATTTTGGTGAAAACCTCCTTCCATCAGCAAGGGCATTGAAGATGAAAAGTGGCTGGGTCTTTCAGCATGACAATGATCCCAAACACACCGCCGAACAGCGAAGGAGTGGCTTCGTAAGAAGTATTTCAAGGTCCTGGAGTGGCCTAGCCAGTCTCCAGATCTCAACCCCATCGAAAATCTTTGGAGTCCGTGTTGCCCAGCGACAGCCCCAAAACATTACTGCTCTAGAGGAGATTTGCATGGAGGAATGGGCCAAAATACCAGCAACAGTGTGTGAAAACCTTGTGAAGACTTACAGAAAACGTTTGACCTCTGTCATTGCCAACAAAGGGTATATAACAAAGTATTGAGATGAAATTTTGTTATTGACCAAATACTTATTTTCCACCATAATTTGCAAATAAATTCTTTAAAAATCCTACGATGTGATTTTCTGGATTTTTATTTTTTTTTCCTCATTTTGTCTCTCATAGTTGAGGTATTCTTATGATGAAAATTACAGGCCTCTCTCATCTTTTTAAGTGGGAGAACTTGCACAATTGGTGGCTGACTAAATACTTTTTTGCCCCACTGTAATTATTCCCCAATATGCAGAATGTATTTTTCTCCATACATACTTTCATAAGTTCAGTACTGTTAAATTATTTAATACAGCCATAAAAACACACTTTACACTTTATTATATTGTTTTGTAATGTACTATTATAGTTATATAAAATGAACAAGCCATGTAGGTGCTGTAACACAGTTTTGTAACAGTATCAGTATGTTTAATAATAATATGATAAATAAAAAGTAATAAAGAAATGTACATTAATACTGACTTCAGTTTATTGTTTGATTCATTCAACTAGTTGTGCAGTCAAATAAATGTGGTTCTTCTAAACTTTCTATTTATCAAAGAATCCTTAAAAAAAGATCACATGACACTAAACACTGGAGTAATGGCTGATGAAAATACATCTTTATCATCACATGAATAAATGACATTTTATTATAAGTTGTAATAATGTAAAGTGTAATAACATTTCGTAATATTACTGTCAATTTTACATAAGAGCATAAGAGACTTATTTCAAAAACATAAAAAAAAAAAATTCTTAATCCTAACTTTTGAACTGTATTGTATATTTAAAGTTTCATTTGATGCCTCAGAAATGTACTTTTTGCCTTTAAGTTGTAATATTTTTAGTTTTTGTTTACATAATATGTGTATGTGTACTGTTTATTTATGTAAATATAAATACACACATATACAGTATATATTATGAAAATATTTACTTGTATATTGCAATTATGTATTTATATTATTATACTTTGTATTTTATATAAATATATTTAATATATAAAATATATATTTCTTAAATATATATACATAATAAATATACACAGTACACACTCATTTATTATGTAAACAAAAACTTTTATTTTGGATGCGATTAATCGTTTGACAGCACTAAATATTTTGCTCTAGAGCATTGTGTGTTTATCAAGTTGTTATTATTATTTATTTTATTTTAATTTTTTTTTCTAGAAACTGATCCTGTCAGAGACATCCATCTTTGATGTGCTGCCAAATTTCTTTTACCACAGTAATCAGGTGGTACGGATGGCTGCTCTAGAGGTAAGACTGCGTCATTTTACATTTATCCAAGAAATTAAGTGCTTATTTCTGTCTTTTTAAGAATCAAGAACATGGTTCTCACTCTCATTTCTCAGGTGTATGTTCGTAGAGCTTACATCGCTTATGAACTCAACAGCGTCCAGCACCGTCAGCTGAAGGACAACACCTGCATTGTGGAGTTCCAGTTCATGCTGCCCACATCCCACCCCAACAGGTACCTGAAGATGTACCGCACCCCTGCTTCCCCCATCTCTCCCACCCCTCACTCGGACTGTGGAGGAGCATGTCAAAACACTATAAAAGAAAGGCTGACTGGGGCAAATGTGTGTTTGAATTATCAGCTTAAATAAAAGCTACTGGTTGTTTGCGACACAGATTCTCCTCCACTGTGCCACGTTCCACTTCCCCTCACACCTTTAAAATGCTCTATTTGTGCACAATCTATGTCACTGATTTAGTGTCTGCTGTGATCAGAAGGTAAGAAGTAGGAGTAGAAAAGCATTATTTAGTGACACAGGGTCTGAATCACAGGGCCAAAAAAAGCTCTTCTTTAAGGTGTCTCTCATCTGTGCTGGCCACATCCGTGTGTTTCAGGTGACAAACCAAAGAATGCGACCAATAATAGGATATGCTTAGTGAATGTTCTGATTGGCTGTCTACCAGCTCGCTCTTCTTGCTCTTTTATTTATTTATTTTTTTGAATTCTCTGCTGATTCATGCATGTGAACTGATTCAGTGTGGCCTCTTCTGATGCATGCAGAGCATTTTTGTTTTTGTGCATTTTAGTCATATTTACTTATATTATTTTTTTTTTTTCTCAAATACTCCCAGCTCCTAGCATGTGCCTTTCCAGCTTCTTTACCTGTGATTTGTGTAAACTGAGTGGCTCATGCATTGTACTGTGTTAAAGGACATGAAAGAGATTTTAGCTGCATTTACTGCAGTTTTTTAAGAGCTGAATTGTTGCATGTGAGGGAGGGGCGGTCGTTTGTGAAATGTGTGGCTTAGTTTAGAAGTGGATGAATCTCTCAAAACCATGACCTGGTCACAATTTTAAAGCCCTAAAATCAAAGGGAAAAAAAGCCCAAATAATTTATATTTCATGTAGGGATGCACGGATTTATTAAATGGACAAAAGGACAAGTAAAATAAAATCATTCAAAATAATTAAAATGATTAAGATCATCTAAATGTTACTTTTTAAAGTGTTTTTAAATTATTAGCGTTAAATGTATTAACTTTAGCAAAATGTAAATGAATGCAGTCTTTTGAACGAACTATTTTCTATTTCAGTATATTTTAAAATGCAATTTATTCCTGTGATTCGGAAAGCTGAATTTTCAGCATCATTACTCCTGTTTTAATTCTTTGATTGATTTTAATATTATAAATCATTCTAAAATGCTGATATAGTGCTCAAGCAACGTCTTATTATTGAAAACAGTTGTGATAATTAATATATTTATGAAAACTGTGATATATTTTTTCCCCGTTCTTTGAATAGATGAATTAAAATACTGTATTAAAAGATCGGTATTTATTATAATTTTTTTGTAACGATATAAAAAAGTATTTACTGTTACTTTTTAGCAATTTATACATCCTTGCTAAATGAAAAGTATTAAAATCATACTGACCCTAAATATTTGAATGCTAGTGAATTGTGCACCCCTATTTTTGCATTAAAAATTAACTTTAGGACCTTTAAGAGTTTTTGCATTATACCATAATTAATACCACCTCCCAATTCTCATTATGCAATACATTTTACTTCTAAGCTTATTAGCAATTTACGATATTCTCGATATTGTAGATGTTCATTACTACAATAATACAGTAATTCTGTTCTAATTATATGTAATATGTGTTTTTTTTATTCAAAACCGTTGGTGCAGTAACGTGAAAAGGGGAAAATGTGCTTAAGCAAAAAAAAAAGTCACAGTGCAAAAAAGCTTAAAGCTCCTAAAGCAGCCTACATTTTCTTAAAGCTAAATATAATTTGTTTCTTCCATTTGATTTTGGGGTGAAATGTGACCAGGATGTGTTCTTGATAGGTTTTATAAGATTTGCCCTCAAATGATCAAAGACAGTCAGCTATGCATTTATGCACTGACCAAATAATCACTTGAAACTCATTTGAGACATTTGTATATTTCAATTAGGTAAACGTTGTGCAAATGCAACACAATTGTCTTTAAGCCACTTCTCATTAGCAGCAATAAACCAAGCGCACTGAAATTAGATTTGATCTGTCAGATATGTGAAAGGGCTGCACACTTCTGATGTCTGACTGACCCCTCCCATTGATGCCTGACACTAACCAATCAGTAATCAATGTTGTTTGATTGCAGAGGGAACATCCCCACTCTAAACAGGTATAGTACACATTCTTTCTTCCATAAACCAAAATCTAGAATTAGAATAGAAAAGCAGCATGGTCAAACACATACATTTTAAATAGTAGTCAACATAATATGCAGTAATACTATATGAATATTCAGTTGAGTATTCAAACATAACCAATGTATAGAAGATGTATTTGAATTCATATTTTAAGACAACCTTGGATGAAATGCATTTGCGCCCTACTGAATGGATCTAATGATCAAAGCTTTTGTGTGCATCTGAATATTTTGAATCAATCGAATGCAGATATTGTGCGTGTAAGTTTGTGTTTTATTGAAAACAGCTCTTTATTCTGTTGATCTCAGTAAATGCAAACTAATTTGCATGGCTTATTGCACCACTCTCAACACAAATGTGTTTCGGTCTGTCTGAAACGATATCATTGTGTATGCGCATGCAAATGAAGACACTCCCGTAATATGATAAGTGAAGTGAAATTGTTTAGACCTCATACTGGTTTTGAATTAGCTACATAATAGTGGTGCTTAAATCTGTTGTTTGTATGTTTGTGTGACGTGATTGTCCTCCCAGGAAACTGTCTGCCCCACTTCAGGACTACAAACTTCCAGATATCACAGCTAACACTAGTGCTGCCACAGGGGCAGCTAGTGAGTCTGCTGAGAATGAGGACAGGTAGAGCAGGACAGACTACATGGTTTAATCACAGAGAGGGTTTAATCAGTAAAAGAATAATCTATGCACACAGTTTTCTTAATGATATCTGGGTGTGAATCTTTTAATTAGTCTTAATGGGAAAGCGATTGCTGTCAATACTAACATTGAACAGGATACTTGTCACCTCCTGAAATTTTGACAACATTTCTGGTAGATGTGCTGATTAAGCTTTATAATTATGGGTGCTATTAAAGGAATATTCTGGGTTAAATATAACTTAAAATCAATAGCACTTACTCAGTAATTTTGACTTCCTGTCCCTCAGTTTGTAAAATCAGGAAAAATGCATTTAATCAAGAATAACGCACTTGCAATAAAGTGTACAGCAGTGGTTTTCAGATCATTTAAAGAAATGTATATTTGTATGAACCAGCAAACTTAACTTTAATAACTAAATAAACAAAATGAAAGTAAGCGGAGCCGCCTTATGGCAGAATACAATGTGTATTTGTTTGTGCACTGTTTTTGCAGTGTTGAACATTGTAGCCAATCACAGACATACAGTAGTATACTGTATGTGTTGATTTCTGTAACACAATGGCCAATCAGAGGAGTTTCAGTTAGTCAGAATCCACTCACCGCTCAAAGTATAGAAGTGATGTAAATACGAGATCAATTGTGCCGTGTTTATCTCCTTTGCAGGGACACCATTCCTGAAATATACTGTAAAAGCAGCTATTTTTTCATGTACAGTATTTATAATGTCTAAGTAAAATGGTGTGACGTTATAAATCAAATACGGGAAAATATTTAATTTTTTTCAAGTTAACAGTGCATCTGTTAAATATTGAGCCCTGCACATAGCATGCATGAAAAAAAGATGTAAATCAAGCATAGTGTTAGTTCTGCCAGGCCACGTTAGTCAAGCTTGCATCAGTTGACTCTCAGCTGATTCACGTCTACCTATAGGAACACGAATCCCTGTTCTCATCCATGCTAGGCTGCCCAGAGCAGAACCATACTACCAATCCAAACTGTATGCTGATTGTCAATCATCTTTGAAGATAGTGGTCTTGACAGAAATGTTATTTCCTACGACTTATTCATTTGCAGCCACAACTTATTTTGTTCCCTCATCTTAGGTAAATCATGTTGTACTAATGTATTCCCTTTTAACTTGTGTGCATGGCTCCACAGTTATTTCAGTATTTCTGATTGTAGAAAGCAAAATGATATTGTAATCAAATCTAAAACTTAAGTTATGTTAAATATGTTTCATTAATATCTTAACTTTGAGAAGACTACATTTTTTCACAGACCCGTTTAAGAACCTGTTTTGCCAACATGCCCCATAGACTTCCAATGTAAATGTGTCACAATGAACCAATTTCTTTTGTTTTTACAAATGGAGGGATGGCCAAAAATTATGGTAATTATGTTATGGTAAACAACAGGCCACAGCTAGATTATGTTTAACCTGGAATATTCTTAACTAACCTGTACTTCCACCATGAATTTAAATAAATGAATGTGAATGCATGAATTCACCCATACAGTGAAGTTTCAGTCATAACAATTTGTTTATCCTTTAACATCTGGTTTACTTGCTTCCTGACAACTGGCCCCTTTTATAACATTCATGTTATACGTCAGTGTGTATTCACATTCAGTTGTGAGGAGGCGATGCTGCTTCTATTCACTCCTCCGATCCAGACCGATGTGTGATGGTGATAGATGATTTGATCTTTCTACTGGGATGGTCTACCACATTTTTGAGAGGTTAGGTATACGCGGCTGCATTAATAACATGACTTTTTATTTGTGCGGTTGTGTTGTTCTCTCAGAATGTCCTTCTCCTCTAACTTGAACCACTACGGCATGGTCCACGTGGCCAGTGTTAGTGATGTGCTCCTGGACACCTCCTTCACCCCGCCCTGTCAGCGTATGGGCGCCATGGTTTCCTTCCGCTCCTTCCAGGAGTTCACCAGGTTAGTGTGTTTCTACAGTAATTGGAAAGGTGGTCAGTACAGGCAACATGAAATCTAAATTATTCCTATTTATTTGCTTATTAAATGCCCCTGATCATACTCTGCACAATCTGCACGGAAGGTTTAATTTTTTTTGTAAAATGTTTAAAACGCTCACATTAATAGAGAAGAAGCCAGATTGTCTGAAGCTAGATTATTAATGTGGGACTTTCTCTTGGGGGCATACTGAGATCACATGACCAGCCACTACTACTAATACTACTTACTTTATTTTTGTTACTTCCTATTGTTGGACACTTTCATTCATGGAATAAAAATACATCAAGGGTGACAAGTAGATCTGAAAATATTGTCTTTTTAGAATCTATAACAGTTGCGGGATGTTTCATTCACACCAGTAGGTGTCAGTATAGAGTCTAACGCCGCTGTCATATCGCGACACATAAAAACTTCAATAAAATGTTTTTAATAATCTTCTATAAAATAATAACATTTACCAATAGCTATGTAACTATGTTGGAGTGTCAATAAAATCACTGCCGCTATTTACGATATTATATATCTTGTAGCATTACTGTATCAGTAATTCATTTTCTAAATATCAGTTTTCGTTAATACAGAAACCTTTATTGCAGACTTATCAAAACCCATCTACATCCCCAACACGCTGATTGTTGTGTCAATCAGAAATACATTTAAACCTGTAATGTGCCGCATTGAGAATGGCATTTCATGTTGTCTTTTATAGCAGTTTTCTTAAAATTTAAATACATTTGCTGGCTGCGTGTCTAATGTGACTGTTATCACAGGAACATTAAAGATGTGTTGAGCTGTTTCTCAGACTCACCCCCCTCTACTCCAACCTTTCCTGAGGGGGGCAACCCTGTGCTGTATGGCGAGGAGGACAACAAGGTGAACCTTTTATCCTTTGAACTTGTCAAAAAAGGGAAAATAAGATATAAAATAAGACATAAAAGGGCACGTGTTATGCAAAATTTACTTTTACTTATTGTTTAAACATAAATGTGCATTGGCAGTATGTGTATACAAACACCCTATAATGCTAAAAATCCACCCGCTCCTTTTTTTTAATCCCCATAAATCATAAGCAGTGTCTCAGAACAAGCCATTCACAGAATCTGTAAAATGTGACGTCATATTTTACAAACCCTGCCTGGACACTGCCGTATTAGCAGAGACCCTGCCCTGAGACATGACCTACTGTGTTTTTGTAACTTGAGTTTTTTTTTTTTTTTTTTTGTGATCAACTTTTTATTTTCTTTAAATCAACAAAACAACATCCATTCAAACAAACAACAGGGAGGGGGAGCAACAGACACACCATCAACAATTTCACATCCTGAAAGAAAAAAGGGAAGGACAAAAAAAAAAACTTTATATGGTCCAAAATGTTGGAAGAAAAACATTGCCATGCATCAATGGACGCGTGACGCCCCTTAATAAAACCGATCCTCTTTGATTAAGCTATGAATTACTTTCTCCATGCGAGAGGCAAGAGTTTTAGCATAAACTTTTATATCGCATGGGATGAGTGATACTGGTCTGTAATTGGAGCAATCTAACGAATCTTTACCCTTTTTTAGAAGCAGTGATATCAAAGATGTTTTTTGGTCACCATACTCAATCGCAAAATTAAATGAATCAAGCATGAGAGTCCCTACCACATCCCATATTTCTAAATATAATTCAGGAGGGAGGCCATCTAGGCCTAGTGACTTGTCCTTCTGAAGGCTTTTTAGTGCTTCACGGAGCTCCTCCAAACTTAACGGGGCCTCCAAAGACTCTTTATCCATCTGTGTGACCCAAGGCAGTTCTAATTTATCCAAGTACTCTTTACAAACTGACTCATCAAAATCGGTTTCGGTTTTGTACAGATTTGTGTAACACCCTTTAAATATGTTGTTAATTATGTTCAGTAGTTAAATGTAACTTCCTATCGACTGAGATAAGCACCCCCTTAGTTTTATTACGAGCACAAGAGAAGGCTGCCAGTTTGTAATACTTGTTTTGAAAACGTGCCACATTGTTTTAACTGAGACTCTTGTATCAGGGCACAGGAAATCGATTTACGGTGCAAATATTCTAAAATCCCGGTACACTTAATAGGAGAATTTGGGTCATTCACATTCAATGATAAGATATTCAGAACATGCATTGTGTGCTTGCAATGCCAAGATTCTGTCTAAGTGAAGAGAAACAAAAGCAATGCCATACTGCCAGTGACATGTAAACATTAGTATGTATCCTAGATACCAATCCACCTAGATGCATAGTCCTTTTAAAAGAAAAGCAGAATAAATAAAAGTATTGATGTCTGTTGAAGGGCATAGAAAAAAAGCAAAAACAAGAAACGACAAACAGCTGTGTATAAAAATCAAAGCAGACCGCACATTACCGAGAGTGTAGGTCTGCATAAACAACAGAAACAAATGTTGATGCGTGACCAGTCCACTTCAACGCAAGACATGTCCCCAAAAGGCCCACTGAGCCAAAAGCGTAGTGATTGAACCTGCTCTCCATCAGCCCGAAGAATAATGATTAATAATAAAGAAAAAAAAAAAAATTATTTACCAGTCACAGGACAAGGGCAAGATTCCAAAAAGAAATTAACAAGTGTCCATGTCCACCTTGTTATTGTCCTCTTCAGGGCAGTTAGGATCATCGCAGACCTCCTCTTTAATTTTCCCTCGTTGAGCTGAGAGGATGGAGACGGTAGCCGACGCCTTCCCGCTGCTTTGTAGTGCTGCAGAATATGTCTTCAGTGACAGTGAAGTAACAAAATCATCCGCCTTTTGAGGAGAGTCGAACATCATCTGCTCACCTTTGTGCCGTAGTTTAATTACCTCCGGATAGGTGAGGAAGGGCTGGAGACCAAGTGCTGTCATCTTCTTCACGCTGTGGATTAAAGCTCTTTCTCTTGGTAGTTGTGGCTGGACTAAAGTCGGGAAAAAATAGTAGGGTGACATTGTCCTACGTATATTTCATCGGATATGCTGAGCACCTTTCAGGATCGTCGATCTGTCGTGCCATCTTAGTACATGGAAGATGAGAGTACGCGGCCAATCAGAGTTTTTCCTTCCGTCATACACGCGATGGGCCCAGTCAATTTCGATGTCACAGCCTTTCAGGGAAGGGATCCACTTGGAAAGATTAGCTCTGAGGAATCCAGCTGCATCGGAGCCTTCCGCCCCCTCCGGCAATCCCATCAGTCGTACGTTATTTCTCCTGCTCCTATCTTCGATGTCCGTCATTTTTCGGAGAGTTGCTCCAGCTGATTTCTTAAGTTTGTGACTGTCCTCCTATTCTCACGTGCAGCTGCTTGAACGGAATCGACCCGGTCATGTGTCTGTTTCTCCGTGATGGCTAGCTTTTCAACTTCTGCTTTTAGCTCTTTTACAGAATTGTTGAGTCGTTTGTATATCCAAATGTAGATCACTGAGTGCTGGGGTCAGTACAGAGTCTATCGCTTCTCTTACAGTCGAAGCCACTACCGAATCGAGAGTACTTTGTTGCTCTTTAAGCGCTAGCTTGATACCGTTAGCTATAGCAGCGTCGAGATCCTCTCTGGAGACGGTGGATTCCCTGAATATTTTAATTATTGGCGATTGATCACTCTCTCTTTTCTGGCTGTCCTTGACTGCTGGGGTACTCATAGTGAGCTAAATAAAGAGTGGTTCAAGATTTACTGACAGGATATATACAATTTCTGACAAAGTGAGCAGAGCGAAGGACTATGCGTGCTTTGCTGCCGAAGGGTCACGTCATCCTCACTTGTGCTTTTTTTTGTTTGTTTTTTTAACAAACTTGTGTGTATTTGACAGTTTAAGTGCAATAAGACATGAAAGAGTACTTAGTTTAGTACTCCCATGCCGTGTGCGTGCTTTGGAAGTGTGGGCTCAGAAAACTGTATATCAGAAGTTTAAACTGATATAGCTTTAAAACACATGATTTCAGCGTGATAGACATAATCAAAACCAAACAAAAGTTGTTGTCGTTTTTTTTAATTTTATTATTATTAGAGTATCCGAGACATGAGCTGTAAAAGCACAGCCCTGTTCTAGAAAAGGGGGCGGGGAACAGCAGTTCATTTGCATTTAAAGAAACATGCTCGAAAACAGCGTGTACTTTCATTCAAAATAGGCATTTTCAAAATTATATAATAAAATATCTGTGAGGTATTTTGAGCTGAAACTTCAGAGTCATTCTTGGGACACTGGAGACTTATACTACATCTTGTAAAAAGGGGCATAATAGGTGCCCTTTAATGTTTTGTGCAATGAAGCTATTATTTGGAAAATTGTTGTTTTCTTTCCATAGTTTATATTGTGTGTTTTTTTTGTCTTACTACAGAGCATTCAAGATGAGCCAATTCATATCCTTAATGTGGCCATAAAGACAGACAGTGACATTGATGATGATGGGCTAGCAGCCATGTTCCGCGAGTTTACCCAATCTAAGGTGAAACAGAGTTCTATTCTCTATATGATGATTGTTTTGAACAGAAATGTTAAACTGTCAGTGTATTCATTTTTACCACAGAAATCTCTGCTGTTTGAGCACGGGATCCGAAGACTTACTTTCCTGGTTGCTCAGAAGGTATGCTTTCAAAATGACATGTGAGCATGTTTCCGCTCTGTCACTCCTTCTCAGTCGAATTTCAACAAAATTATCTTTAATCAATTGAATGTTCATTTGAATTACTGCAATTCTTAGTAACTGATCTCAAATCTGGTACGCCGACTGCATGTGTCTTTTCCCCTTTGCTCTTGACGCCGTTATTAACAGGATTTCAGGAAGCAAGTCAACTGTGAGGTGGACCAGAGATTCCATGTAAGTAGTTGTGGAATGTCTGAGACATTGGCTCTGTTTCACAACCTATCGAGGTGCCTCGCTGTCTATAGGCAGCTGCTTTCTTAGGAAGCATCTTAAACAAATTGGACCTCACAAGTGACTGAACTGAAACGCTCTACATAGACTATCATGCAAGTCACTCCAGTAACACTACTGGTCTGAAATGCATGAGAAACTTGGCTTTAGCTCACTGTTAGTTCTGGTAGAGATGAACATTACGTGTTGCTAAGCTAATGACACAATACTCCCATACTAAATGTATAATACATGGTGCAAACAGTTAGATTTTAATTAGACTATTTTAATTTAGCATAGTATTGAATGAAATGGACTGTATTTTATGATTGTCATTTATTGGTTTTCATGTTCATCTTGGATGTTAGCATGTTGCTTAACTAATGACAGTGCTCTTGTGTAAGAAAATTCAGGCAGTTTATTGCATGATACGCTGATTAATCAATCAAATTAATTGCCAATAATTTCACGCTGTATATCAATGTCCCTAAAAGTCCCAAATAGAAATATTGGATATGGACAAATTATCTTTGAAATTAAATAATTGAATCCAAACTGGCAAAAAAAGTAGCTCTGCGAGTCAGTATTATTTGTTTTATATAATTAAATATAAGTTTATATTTTTATTAATTAAATTGTATAAATGTAATATTATTGGAAATATTGAGTTAACATTTTGACTCCTAGGTTTTGGAACAGAGCCATTATAAATGGTCTCTTAATTAAGTTGCAGACTTAATTATAAGACTGTTTCAGTCTTTCAAATGTACAACACCTGTTCTGTAAATGTCCTGTGATAATGAATATAATATACTATACAATTAATATTGGTCTGGTTTTCCTGATCGTTGTTGACATGTACAGAATGCAATGCTATTTCACAGTTAATGTTTAATGTCTTTGTTTCACAGAGAGAATTCCCCAAATTTTTCACTTTTCGAGCTCGAGACAAGGTGAGTTATGTTTTACGCAAGTCTGCCAGTGACAGGCACAAAAGACTGTAACACTTTTAAATGCAAGTGTTCATTAAATTCATCAGCAGCTTTATGTTTAGGGGGAAAAATACAAATGGGAAATGAGGAGGAGGAAAAGAAAAAGCTGTTATATTCCTCCATTTCTTGTCTTTGCTGTGCAAGTCACTCCATCATGATCAGTGGCGTTTCTCTGGCTTCCTTCAGCCCTGATAGTTTGCTAAAATGGTTCCAGCAAAGCTCATTACATTAATGAACTTTTTAATTATTTGTCTCATTTGAGAGGGATGACATCCATTAGCAGCTGTGATTACCTACATTTACTAAATCTAGCCTGCTATTATAGCTCACGGGCACTTTCTGCTTCTGTAGACTCACTTTCTCTAAATTCAAAATGAGCAATTTCATTCCATTTCTATTTTCTATTTTATTAAATCTTATTATTGTTATTAGTTAAATGTAGCTTTTTCATGATCAAACTTTTTAGGGTTGCTCGATTATGACAAACAATGTTATTAAATTATTAAATCACTTATTTTTGGTCAATATTGTAATCATGATGATTGTAAATATTGTAAACATGATTAGGACAGTATTAATACAATTTGATGTCTTTTTTTTTTTTTTGCACAGTCGCGATATCAATTATATTTCTGCTGGAAATAAGGTTGCTATAATATCAAAAATTTAAATACTAGTGACATTCACAATTCTCAATAACAATTTCAATACCACAGCAGAAACGAATACTTAGCTAATTAATGTAAGTATAGAACTATACCTTGTTTAGTTCATCTTTGTTTCATTTTGCATTTCTGCTATACAAGCAAATACAAATTGTATTGTGAAAGATAAAGGGTCTCATTCACTAATAATCTTTGTGGATTATTCATATTTATATCAACAGGAGAATTTCTTACAAAAATATTTTTATGCCATTAAAATATTCCTAATTTGTACCTTTCCTCTATATTTTTATGAAAGTAGAAAATTTAATACAAAATGTATTGAGGAATTGTGATATAAAAATCATTTGTACACAGATTTCGCACACAAATTTGTCATGGTTAGTAAAAATAAATAATATAATTAGGGCTGTCAGTTTAACGCGTTAACTTTAACTTAATTAGTTATGAAAAAATAACGTGATTTAAAATATTTAATATAATATAAATATTTTAGAACCACTTTCGAACAAGTTCTTTTAATAGTCGTTTGGCCAAAAATTGTATTTTGTCTGAAAAAGTAGTTTTTGTCAATTTTGTCAATCCTTTTTTTCTAGTTTGAGGAGGACCGTATCTACAGGCACTTGGAACCTGCCTTGGCTTTCCAGCTGGAGCTCAACCGCATGCGTAACTTTGCACTGACGGCCATCCCCTGTGCCAACCATAAGATGCACCTGTACTTGGGAGCTGCCCGTGTGGAAGTGGGCACCGAGGTCACAGATTACCGCTTCTTTGTGCGGGCCATCATCCGCCACTCAGATTTGGTCACCAAGGTTGGAGCATCTCTGTGGTCTGTGTTTGCATCCATAAACTTGGCTAGATGTGTAACACTGTGGTTCTCCATCGTGTAGGAAGCGTCGTTTGAGTACCTGCACAACGAGGCAGAACGTTTGCTGCTGGAGGCCATGGATGAGCTGGAAGTGGCCTTCAACAACACCACAGTGCGCACAGACTGCAATCACATCTTCCTCAATTTTGTCCCAACTGTCATCATGGACCCTTCTAAGGTTTTAATGAGTTTCAATGTTTTTTCAGTGTTTCAGGAAAGTACATATCTGCATGTGTTTTGAGCTCTTGTGTTCTCATTAGATTGAGGAATCTGTGCGCTCCATGGTCATGCGCTACGGGAGTCGTCTCTGGAAGCTCCGTGTGCTCCAAGCCGAGCTGAAGATCAACATCCGACTGACACCCACTGGCAAACAGATCCCCATCCGCCTCTTCCTGACCAATGAGAGTGGCTACTACCTGGACATCAGCCTGTACAAGGAGGTCACAGACTCCCGTACAGGACAGGTGGGGCACAAAGACCGACAGGTGGGGCTCACGTGTCTCTCATTAACACAAACACATATTATATGCAGACAGCTAAAACTGAACAACAGTACTATGCCTTTGTCATCCCTCATTGTTTGTTAATAATATATGTTAATTTTCTGTCTGTAGCAAACACGCAATCAGTGAAAAGTTTGGACACACATTCTTTATATTTGTTTATTATAACTTTTGAAAATTAGTGAAGTCAAAGCTAGGAAATAATACAAATGGCAGTTACAAATTACGCGGTGACCAAAAATTTGTTTTGTGTTTTCTCTTATATTTTATCTTTTTCAAATTCGACAGCCTTTCATGCAGTATGTAGATTTAATTTTGATATATTTGTCTAATATATAAAATATATGAAAATATGTATGTCTGCTTTCTGTCATTTAATAGATTACATTTTTTTAAATTATAAAAATATTTAAAATACATTTCTGTTCAAAAGTTTGGGGTTGGTAAGATTTTTTGTTTGTTTGTTTTTTAAAGAAGCTAGTCAAAAATATATTAAAACAGTAATATTGTCAAATATTTTTACAAATCAAAATGAATTACTAAATTGTCATTTTAAAATTAATTTGTGCTCAAGAAACATTTCTTGTCATCAATGTTGAAAACAGTTGTTCTGCAGTATTTTTAAGAAACTGCAATCCATTGTTTTTCAGATTTCCTTGATGTATAGAAAGTTAAGAAGGACAGTATCAACTTTTAATCAGTTAATTTCTTTAAAAATCTCCAAGATTTTTAATAGTATTGTATATATTTATGCTATTACTAATAATGATTAATAAGCAGTATCATTTTTGGTATTTGTTATTTATATTTATAAAGAGAAAAATGAATTGTCACATGTCCAAACATATAAATGGTACTGTACAATTTGCACAAATATTTTTTTCAGACGTTGGCGTTGAGTGATTTGTCATTGTGCTAGTCACCATTTAGTTTCATTTGTCTGTGATGTGATGACTTTTTCTGTCTGAATGTAACAAATGCTGATTTAATCATTTTACTTTTTTTTTTTTTAAATTATCTTTTGTCATTGTAACATCAACTGTCAGTGTTGTTTGTTTGTATCATTGGCCAACTGTTATCTGTTTGTCTAGACATGGGGAAAATTATCGATTAATATATGGTTGTTTGTGTTTTTTATTTTTTATTTTTTTTACCTATGCCTGACTGGCTGACTCTCTTTTGCCCTCTGTCTCTCTCTCATCAGATCATGTTCCAGGCATATGGAGATAAGCAGGGTCCTCTTCATGGCATGCTCATCAACACACCCTATGTCACTAAAGACCTCCTGCAGTCCAAACGCTTCCAGGCCCAGAGCCTCGGTACCACCTATGTCTACGACTTTCCAGAGATGTTCCGTCAGGTATCGTCCACAACCTGACACTGTAGACTGTGTTGGCAATTTCAAGATTTAATTTGATTTCAGTGTATATTACCATTTAAATGTTTGAGGTCAGTAAGATTTTTGGTCACACTTTATATTAGGTGGCCTTAACTACTATGTACTTACATCAAAAAATAAGTACAATGTACTTATTGTGTTCATACTGTATTGCAAAACACTTCTGCTGCTATTGAGGTGGGATAAGGGTAAGGTTAGTGACAGGTTAAGTGGTATGGGTAGGTTTAAGGGTGGGTTAAGGTGTAAGCGATGGGCCAACAGTGTAATTATAAATGTAATTACAGAAATTAATTACAGATGTAATTATATATAGGTATTTTTAAAAGTATAAGTACAACGTAAAAACATGTATGTACACAATAAGTGCCTTTTACCAAATGATTAATTTAAATGTAAGTACATAGTAGTTAAGGCCACCTAATATAAAGTGGGACCAGATTTTTTAAAAGAGATTAATACTTTTATTCAGCAAGGTTGCATTAAATTGATCAAAAGAGACATTTTCAATGTAAAGAGATTTATGTTCTATGTTCTTGAACATTCTATTCATCCATTCATATTCATCATGGTTTTCCAGAAAAATATTAAGTAACACAACTGTTTTCAAAATTGATGAGTATGATTGAATGATTATCATTTCATCATCATAGAATGATTTGTGAAGGATCATGTGACACTGAAGACTGGAGTAACGGCTGCTGAAAATTCAGCTTTGCTGTCACAGGAAAAACTACATTTTAAAATCTTGTAAAATGGAAAAATATTCTTAACTGTAAAAATATTTCACAATATTACTGTATTTTTGATCAAATACATGCAGCGATGGTGAGCATAAGAGACTTTTCTAAAAACGTAAAAATCGTACTGACCCCCAACTTTTGAACAGTAGTGTATAATTTCATATTTTAATACACAAAGTTGATTATCAAGTGTTTATTGCTTATGCATTTTTTAAACAAGAGCACTGGAAATATATGATAAACATCTCTCATATGGTGTCCATTTTCCTCTAGGCTCTGAGGAAGCTATGGCAGTCCATGGACGCACACGCCAACTTACCCAAGTGTCCTCTTCCATCGGAATTGCTGACCTTCACAGAGCTGGTTCTGGATTCTCAGGGTCAGCTGGTGCAGATGAACCGCCTACCTGGAGGAAATGAGGTTAGATTGAACCATGTTAATGATATTGGCTAAAACTTGTAAAAAATGTATTCCTTATCTTAAACTGAACTGAACTGAAACAACAATGAACTGATTTCAACTGAATAATGATGACTATTGCCTTTTTAGAGCTGCTTACAGCAGAATTAAATTCTGTTTGCATGATTTAATCATTTTTGTTGAGCGCTGTAAAGCTGCGTTGAAACGATCTGTATTGTATAAAGCGCTATAGTAATAAAGGTGACTTGACTTAAACAGGAAGACTATGTAACTCAAACTTAATTTGTGGCATTTCTTGCTCATTTTCAACAAATGATCACATGCAGTAAACTTTGTACACTGTAGGGGGCCCCTTTGCTTCTTAAATGTTGGTTTGTGAGGATCCACAAGCATTTATTTAGTTGTCACACCTTTATTGTGGGTAGAAAATGAACTCATGATTCCATGATTCTCTAGATTGGCATGGTAGCATGGCGGATGACTCTCCGAACCCCTGAGTACCCGGCTGGCCGTGAGATTATTGTGATCAGCAATGACATTACACATAAGATTGGCTCCTTCGGGCCGCAGGAGGATGTGCTGTTTCAGCAGGCTTCAGAGATGGCTCGGGAAAGTGGAATCCCACGAATCTATATCGCTGCCAACAGCGGAGCCCGGATTGGCCTGGCAGAGGAGATCAGACACATGTTCCATGTGGCCTGGCAGGATCCAGCAGACCCGTACAAGGTTTGGAGCGGCTCCAATGGAAGGGATCAGTGATCATTGATGTAGTGTTTGTCTTCAGGATGTGTGTCGTAATCACAGTGTTTTCCTGTTAAATGGTAGGGCTTTAAGTACCTGTACCTCACACCTCAGGACTATAAGAAGGTGTCTGCTCTGAACTCAGTCCACTGTGAACATGTGGAAGATGAGGGTGAATCCAGGTGAGTTACATATTATCCCATACACAGATTTTTTTATTGCTAATGCTTTTATGTCTAACACAAGAATGGTTTTTGCAGCATCATTTCAGTAAATAGTTGGATTGGGAGAAGGTTTTGAGTTCTCAAGGTTTACATTGTATATTGAACTTTTATTTCAAAAGATTGTCAGGATTTTTTTTTTTTCATTGATTAGGGTCATTTTTTTGTTGTTCTGTTGTAATGTAAATTTTCCTCTAATGTGTGTCTTTGCAGGTATAAGATCACTGATATCATTGGTAAAGAAGAGGGGTTGGGTGTGGAGAACTTGAGAGGTTCTGGCATGATCGCGGGTGAATCTTCACTGGCGTATGAGGATATCATCACCATGAACCTGGTACGCTAGCAGAACACAAACTTGTTAAAAACAATGGCGAAGATTTGGCAAAACATTTGGAAAAGTTCCACTATTCACAAAAGCTCATAAGCAATACATTTGGTAAAGTATTACTTAGGATAAGATTAAGGTCAGCAAGATTTTTTTTAATTTTTTAAAGAAATGTTTGTGTTTGTGTGTGTGTGTGTGTGTGTGTAATATATATATATATATATATATATATATATATTTTGTAACATTGTAAATGCCTTACTCTCACTTTTGATCAATTTAATGCTACCTTGCAGGGAAAAAATATATATATTTATAGGTAGCATTAAATTGATCAAAAGTGACAGTAAGGCATTTACAATGTTACGAAATATTTTCATTTTAAATAAATGCTGTTAATTGATCAAAGAATGTAAAACCTAAAAAATGTATCAACTGTTTTCAACATTCTTAATATTAAGAAATGTTTCTTGAGCACCAAATCAGCATATCTGAATGATTTCTAAAGCATCATGTGACGGTAATGGCTGCTGAAAATTTAGCTTTGGCATCAGAAATAAATTACATTTTAAAATATAAGAAAAAAATATTAGTTGTATTAAATTGTAATAATATTTCACAATATTACTGTTTTTACTGTATTTTTGACCAAATAAATGCAGCCGCAGTGAGCATAATAGGCTTCTTTAAAAAAATAAAAAAATAAATATAATCTTTCCCAATCTTTTGTGCAGTAGTGTATATGTTATAGTGTTTCTGAATGTCTGTGTTTGCTGGTCCTCAGGTAACATGCAGAGCCATTGGAATCGGCGCATATCTGGTGAGACTGGGCCAAAGAACCATTCAGGTGGAGAACTCTCACATCATCCTGACTGGAGCTGGAGCTCTCAATAAGGTCAGCAGCTGCACCCATTTACATGTTTTCTGGTTTTAGAATCCACAAGCCAACTGTGCCTCCTCAAAACAGTTTTATAATTCGCCTAGTATGCATTGTATGTTTTCAAAGGTCTTCTCTGTTATTTAGTTGCTGCTATGAAAGGCTATGATGGCATTTGTGCATAAATTACCTATTCACTCTGCTGATAAGGGCATTTTAATTGGCCTCTCTTTTAATTGCTTGAAGTAATTTGATTGGTCCGAGGCAGGAATTGTGACAGGTTAGCGTGAACTCCAAAAGCCTTGTGTGCACTCAGCTATGACCCAAATAAATGAATCCCTAATTCATGCAATTACCACGACCGCATTACAATATGACTTTTATGAATCAGCCAGTTTTTTTTATTTTAGTGGTGACAGCGATTGGATGTGGTTGGCTGTGCATTCAAGCACGTGTTTAAGGAACAGCTCAGCCAAAAATTTAGATTCTTTCATCATTTATTCACCCCCTCATATCATTCCAAATGCATATGACTTGGACAAAAGGACAAAATTTGGTAGCACTTTTTACAGTCCTGTTCCACGTGTCCATACTATGTACAGTAGAAATTACAATAACTGAGTAATAACTACAAACTATGTGTGAACCTACCCCTAAACCTAAACTGAAACCATGTAGTTACCTTGTACTACCAGTACTTTCTTGGGTAATTACACTATATTACACATGCTGTAAAATAAAGTATAGCTAAATATTTGTATGTACAAAGTTTTCCAGGCAATTACTATGTAATTTTTTAAGCAGTTGGGATCTTGTGATTTTCAAGCTTAAAGAAGGAAGCACAGGCACCACATGTGCTTCATTGGGAACAGAAATTAAATCAGAAATTTTCCACAAACTGAGGGACAGTATTAAAACTGATATCTCCGTATAAAGACAAATAGAAGTCAATGGAAAATCATCTGCCAAAATAGAAAAAAAATGTGTGTGTGTTTCTGTAGGTTTATAATTCACCCCTCAGTGACTGCCATCCCCCCGCATCTCTCTCTGTCTCCCGTCATGATGCTGCAGCTCCTGCAGGAATAATAGAAAGAGAAGCGTGAAGTTGTTATTTGCATAGAAATAGGCTGATGCCTGGGGCTGAGACCGGGGAGGGACACCCATATCATTCCTCTGAGAACAGAATGAGCACTTCTACTGCTACAGATATCCCCGTCTCGCTCTGCCTTTCTCCCATCACTCTCTGCAGCAGTTTAGATTAGGGTTGGGAACCGAGACACAATTCTTATTCAGAACAATTTCCATTAATGGTTCTTGAATGTCCGGTGTGGACGGAAAAACGGTATTCAGATATTTTAGTCACGGTCATGTGTCACGGTCAGTGTCTGTTTGTCCTCTCTGGAACTGCAGGAACGCCCCATCTATCTCCATCTGAAAATGTTCTTAACAGTCCCATTACTGTGTTAATTAGAGCAGAACTGTGATCGGCTCATTTACAAATATCCATGATAGAGTGGTTTTTGTGTGGATGATCAAACCTGTGATTTGTATTACTGTGATATGGAAGAGTTCAGTCTTTCATTAACCACTGGAACAAAAGGGGCTTACCAGGCACATGAAAACTGGAGCTGGAGTCAAGGCCCAGACCAAAACTAGATTCCCTGTATCCCAGATACTGTACATACCAGAACTAGACCTCCTGCACCTCAGGTCCAAACCAAGACTGACCCTGACAAAAAAGTTAAAGTTTAAGTAGTTAATTTTAGTGAAGTTAATGGCGACAATGGCTACGTTGCCTTTAGAGTCATGCAGTTCTTGAACATTCTCTGAAATGGTTGAGGTAATTATCACTGTTGTGGTACAGACGGCAGTCTTACCTGAGACCTGTAGATGCAGACCAAGGTCTATCACACTATAAGTTTAGTTTGAAACAGTATGGTTTGCATTGAAAAATTGGTAATATGAAAGCGGTCTTGCAGATTGGGGAGCACCCTGTGGTACAGAGCCCCGAAACAATCTATAGGAGGTGGTCTGAGTTCGATTGCAATGGAATTGCAATTGGTCGCAATGTCTAAAACAAAAATACATTGGCTAACATTATGTTCTCTATAATGCTAGCTTGTGATGATTGTTCCAAGATAAAATAGCCAGATGAATGCTTAATGCACTGGGGTTCGATAAAGTCAAGCAAGTCTAAAACCTAACCAGTGAGGTGTGAGGGGCACCAGGAGCAATTGCACTCTAATTAAGATGGCACTCATCGCAGAAAATGTACCTAGTGTGAAAGCTCTCCAAGAGTAATGACCATGACCCAAAACCATGTATGTGGTCTCAAGAGGTCTTAAGAACAAGAAACTAAATTCAAGACTCTGGTATATAGTCATAAATGTAGTGAGCTTGAGTGTTATGTTGGCATTGGCTTTTCTGGAAGACACAAGTAATAGCCAGTTGTAAGTCAAAAAGTTTACTTTCGAAATGGCATATTCAGTTTTCTTGTGAGGCAAGCAGAAATTAGAGCTGAGTAGTGAATGTCTGCGCCATTAGTGGCACCAAACAAAGTTTTAAAAACAATGACCACTTTCAAAATGGTTTTCTACACACTCCTCCTATATTCAAAAGATGTCAAATATTGCATTTGTGCAAGACATCCTGCAGAGTTTAGCTCTTACTTCCCTAGAAGTCCTGAAGACTTTGATTACGTGGTTCAAGTTTGTTTAACTGAGATTGTAGCTAAACTAAGCAGGACCGTGACCCTCCAGGAACAGGATTTGACACCTTTGAACAGGATTTGGCCAAATGCCATTGTTCAGCCCAACAGTTCTGCCCTACAAAGGCAAAAGACCTTAACTCGCTAGAGTGTGAAACTGAGAAAAGTTTTTTTTTTTTTTTATTTGTCCAACCAAATTAATTATAGGTAGGACACTGGAAATTTGGCAATTAGATGTTGTAGTAATGAAAATTATCTACATTAAAAAATTGTGAGCTCAAACTTGATTTTTACCCCTATTTTGAAGTTACTGTACTCTGCCTTTGAATTATCTGCAAAACGTGAGAAGTCACACCAAGGCAAAAGACAGTAACTTCCACATTATCAATATTTGGTTGCTGATCACCATTTACAAAATCGTTACAGTAACACCTGTATAAAATCTAGTGATCATGGGCTATCTCATATAGGCTACTGCATATAGAAATGTGACTGTATTAATTGTTTTTTGACCGTAACAAGCAGACTAAAAAGTTAAACATGTGAGTGGATACCGTTTTGCAACCAATTTATTTGCTATGCTCAGTCACGCAAAAGAATGCTAGACATCGCGTAATTGCTTTTATATTGACTTGAATGAAAATAGCCAAACCTAAAAGAACGACTTGTGGATTGATGTGAACGGCAGCGAGCAGGAATGCTCAGAATGCTTGTGGATAAACATCTCTGATGACGTTCATTGCCATTGATTGATTTTATCGGGTTACAAGGTAGAATATCGATTTAATTGCAAACTGTTAGTACTGATTTTATAATTGAACATGCTACATGCTACGGCATTCTAGTCCACACGTGTCCAACTAGAAGTGACAGCCTGGTGAATAATCTGCATTATAAAAAGGAAATAATAATAGTTAAAAAAAAAAAAACCTTTAAAGGTTATTCACGATTATGTATTGTGGCCAAGGTACTGTATCGTCTTTGCAATGCTTTGTTATATGGGGCTGTTTGGTAGATCGTGACCTATCTAATTAGTTTGTCTAATAATCTGACAGATCAGATGTATGAAAGTATACAAGCTACACCGTAATTAAAACACGGCAGTCTTTAATGGTCAATAAAACAAAGGGTGAACACCTTATAACTCCAAGCTGGCACCGTAACTTCATATTGACGCGCGGCTAAACAAAGGCAGAAAGCCATTTTGAAAACTCATTTTGAGCATTCCAAACAATGTGAAAGAGCCGTAACTGATGTTATACGGTGTTCTGCCTTGGTTTCTCCAGGGCTTTTTGAAGTTACGGTTAAGACGACCCATTATGTTCTCGGAAAAACAACGAAATTGACTCATTGATATTTTTGGGACATTCAAGACATCCTCTATCATGTGCATAAGTATCTTGAGTCAATTTCGACCAAAATCGAAGTTACGGGCTTTTGCCTTTGCACGGCAGAGTTGGTCTCACTCCAAACTCATGGAATTGGTTGAACCAGAAGTTGTCAAGGAGTTCAAACAAACAGAAATGCTTTACAGTATATAGACTATGTATGGTCTGCAACACCACAAAAAAGTACATCACTCTATAGAAATCATTGTATGTGATACTTTAATCAGTGTGTGAATGGAGAAAGAAAGGCGAAATCTGAGTATCGATGTAGTCCTGGAGGCGTAACCCCTTACTCTCCCCCACTGACCCCTCAGTGACACCGTCATTCTTCCCAGGTCATTGACAGCATTGAGCGGAGAGAGCACACTCTCCTCAGCCTCCAGCACTGGGCTGACTGCCTGTGTGATGGTATTGATCCACAGCCCCAGGACCTCTGCTAGCACTGACACTGCCTTAACACACAATACACACGCCATGCTTCCTAGTTCTGTGTTACCTCCTCAAGTAAGAAGAAAGAAGAAGAGTTAGTGACATCACTGTTAATCAACATGAAAGTCTGATTCGCCCAAAGAATCGCCCAACAGTCTGATTACAGCCTATTTTCAAGGTGGCACCATCAATAATATGTCATGGGAATTGTTCGAATGGTCATGAAGGTCAAAGTTGAAGTTCTTTGGATTTTGAGCATCATTGCAATGCTTGACCTGCGGGCAACTTGACACAGGGATAGCGCAGTAGCTTGACTCCTGAATCTGAGTCCAGTGGCAGTAATATGAAAAGGCTAGTGGGACATGCCTGACTGACATTTGAAATGACCATATTTTTTTAAATGTGCTATTTAAGGGCAGGAAATCAATGGTTCCACAGTCTTAAGGCCTTTCCACACTGAGCATGAAAAAGCGAAACGAATTTTGGACGCGATGACGCGCTGGAATAAAACAACAGCTTCCTATGGATGCTTCCGCATAGACCGCAAACATTCACGCAGCGAATTTCGTCCAGTCCGACGAATCTTTTCAGTTTCGCAAAGCGAAATCACGGGCAGGCCATCCAATAAGATTTGAGTTAGGATCACGTGACTGGAGCAGCTGCTGTTGCACAAAAGTGCAAGAATGGTGGCGCTGTTTCAAAAAACAGTGTAAACAAACAATGAAGAAGAGTATCCTGGATAAGAGAGTGGATACTGAGTTCTTGTTATCGTTGGTATTTGAGAACAGATTTATTATCTCATGTTCTTCATACAGAATAACATTTCTAATAATTATCCACTGATTCATGTGATCTGTAGAGCACCGTCCGTTTTCTTCCATGTGCGCAAGTGTTATGAGTCAGAGCGCCTTCACTCTCTAGATCTTTCGTATATTAAAATTAAAAAATCGAGTGAAACATTGTTCTACACTTGAAATATGAAAGCAAATAGACATGATTATGATGATATATTTTCTGTATGTGTTTTGTATGCAGTTCATTTTATTTTTTTTATAGCAATAAAGGGTGTTTGACTAATATTAGCAGTGTAGTGTTATTAAACATACAAAGAGTGTGTCTATTATAGAATCAAAATCAACTATAAATCACAATCGGAAGTCATTACAAGCACTTCATGATGGTTTAAAGTGGGTAAGCAAATACATTAATAATTAAATAAATTTTCAAGTGTAGCTTGATGCTAATTGTACTTTAATTATATTTTAGGATGTAGGCTATTCTTGTAAGCATTATAGATAGTTTGTGTTTCTGGTGTAGAACCAAAATATGTTTATCTTAATTTAGACGTTAAATCCAAACACGCGATACATATTTGAGGAAAAATGCATTGTTGGTCGGCGCCACCTAGCGTGCAGGCGTGAATTAGCATAAGGCGAACATTCGTTTTGCGCTCTGTGTGAAAGCAACATTCGCGGGTGATTTGCCTTGTTTTTTCGCATCACGCTCAGACTGTTGTGCAGCCAAGTGTTCGCCAATTCACATAATGGTATATCAGTCTACAGGAGGACTACAGACAACAAATAAATTACTGTAAAAGGCGTGTTGACAAAATGTGTACACTAAGTAATTTTGAACAAAATTTGGCCAAAGCGAAGGTGTTTTGGAGTTAATTTCGGGGATTCTAAACAGCTCTGCAGTGCGAACATTCTGAAGTTCTTGAGGATATCTTCACATTAGCTGCCTTAAAACTCTTGAGTTTCTTTCAGATATTTAATGTGATGTATCTAACAAACTTTATGCAATACCGCAGCAACTTTTTTTTATTCAGAAGTTCTCAGTGTTGCATCTTTGCTTCATTCACAACTTTGCTCTTTCTTCACAGGTTCTGGGTCGTGAGGTGTACACCTCTAATAACCAGCTGGGTGGAGTACAGATCATGCACAATAATGGAGTCACACACACCACTGTGTGCGATGATTTTGAGGGAGTGTTTGCGTTACTGCACTGGCTGTCTTACATGCCGAAGGTATGCAGAACACACTGTGATATGTAACCCAGAGAATGTGATTTCAAGTCTAACAATGCTGTTCTCCTTCAGAATAGGTCGAGTCCTGTGCCAATGCTCAGTGCTAAAGATCCCATCGATCGGCCAGTGGAGTTTGTTCCTACCAAGGCACCTTATGACCCACGCTGGATGTTAGCGGGACGTCCCAGGCAGAGTGAGTAGATGCTGCAACCCTAGACCTCATTACATGTTTAGCTCTATTGATAGCATCTGTTGCTTGATTTTTATTGTGGACCCTCTTATATGTACTTCCTTTGTAAGTGCCTTTCTGTAGTATCTTTTTTCTGTGTCAATGACATTATGCTGTCAAAAGAGCTCAGCTTGACCATGTGTCAAGCAGGCCTCCTGCAGTGATATTTTGTGTTTTGTGTATTAATTGTGCTGAGAAATGTGCTGTTAGATGGAAGTGTCTAGTAATGGATGAGTGTGGTCTGAGGGTTTATGTTTGAGGCACAGCACTAGGTCTCTCCACTCAGAGATAAGACACTCTGGGATATATGGAGTGTTTTTTTATTGGCGAGACAGATTACACATCACTGTAATTGCCACAGTGAGGTGGGGAGATATCCAGAGCTAGTGGCAGGGAGAAAAATCTTTTTCTCAGAGCAGAGACAGATCTCAAGTGTAATTGAATGGTAACCTCTTCCTGCAGCAAGCATGTGCTTCTCCTCGGTTAAGCTCGGCATATCTCTGATGAAGATAGGGTACTAATGCAGCTCTGACGGTCTCTCTCCTTCCATACAGACACTAAGACTGCGTGGGTGAGCGGATTCTTTGACCACGGCTCTTTTCTGGAGATCATGCAGCCGTGGGCACAGAGTGTAATCGTAGGCCGGGCCAGGTAAGCACCAATGAATACTTTGGCCCAAAAAGTATTTGGACTCTTAGGCAAGTTCTAAAACTTCATGAATGTCATTGTCATGCCACTTATCATTGAATGCCACTTGGTCTGATGTCTTATCTAAAGCCAACAAATTATGCTGCTGTAGAGCTCTCAGAACTAACCATTTTTAAAAGAGGTTCTCTGGAGAAGTATGCATGTTATATTTTTATTTTTATTATTATTGCACATGCAATGGCGTATATTCGCAAATACTTATTTTTCTAATGATTAGCCACACAATCTGAGCCTTTACTCTCCTCAGTGAACTTGTGTTGACCTCTGACCTCAATTCCTAAAGGGCAGCGTTTGTCAATTGGAAAGGTCCTGCTCTGATAAATGCACTTTGAATGCTCCTGTGGGGAACATTAGTTTCACATCAGTCTTCTACTCAATACCCTTTTAGTTGTCTGTCAAACTACAGATTAACAATGAATGTGTCGGTTTTATTTACCTTTTAGAGTATTTGTCTGCATGATAAAGCCTAATTTTGCTATTTATTTTAATTTGCTCTATTTTTTACATTTTAATTTACACATTCAAACAATAAAATAATAATAAAAAGACCTTAAATTTGTGACAGCCCCCCACACACACACACATATATATATATATATATATATATATATATATACATATATATATATATATATATATATATACACACACACACACACATATATACAGTATATATATATATATGTATATATATATATATATATGTGTGTGTATGAAAATGAATATTGTATCAAATATGTATCTATATTAGATTAAACATGTATAAGAATGCTGTGATAATTTTTCTTATATCCTCAACCCAGTTCCAGCTGTACAGCTGTAAATATCATAACTGAGTCAGTATGATGACATCTTTTAGAAAATTAGAAATATCCCTTTAACTCAATGATAATTTTATTTTATTTTTTATTTTTTGGAGCGTTTGTTCAATCTGTCCCTGTGTAAAAAACATTCTGACTTGTCATTTGTAGGTTGGGCGGGATCCCAACTGGAGTAGTTGCAGTGGAAACCCGATCAGTGGAGCTGTCTATCCCAGCAGACCCAGCGAATTTGGACTCAGAAGCCAAGGTGACCACTTGGAAACACTTACACACTCTGCCACTTGATTTCTTTCAGGAAGATGACCAGTGTTCTGTGCTTTTTCCGGTAGATCATCCAACAAGCAGGGCAAGTGTGGTTCCCCGACTCTGCTTTTAAGACAGCACAGGCCATTAAAGACTTCAACAGGGAGGGGCTTCCACTCATGGTGTTTGCCAACTGGAGGGGCTTCTCTGGAGGGATGAAAGGTCAGTGATACAGGAAATGAAGTAGGATGCACTTTAGTGAGCTATGATGATCTCTGCTAACACTTTATGCTCTCCTGTCTTCAGACATGTATGACCAGGTGCTGAAGTTTGGTGCGTATATAGTGGACGGGCTGAGAGAATACAGACAGCCAGTGCTGGTGTACATCCCTCCACAAGCAGAGCTCAGGGGAGGATCATGGGTCGTCATAGACCCCACCATCAACCCTCGCCACATGGAGATGTATGCGGATAAGGATAGCCGGTAAGAACCAGTTTTGTTTTTTTGGTTTGGTTTGGGTATTTTGAGTTTTGTTTTGTTTTGATTTTTGTTTGGCTTTTGTTTTGTTTTTTTTTGTTTGTTTGTTTTTCGTTGTGCATTGCATCTTTTTTTTTTTTTTTTTTTTTAATGTTATTTAAACGTAACACTGTATTAACACATATTGGTTGTGTTTAATTTTGATGTGTTTATTTTGTTTGGTTGTTTTTGGTTTTAATGATGTTATTTGGTTTTGTTTTGTTTGTTTGGTTGTTTTGAATCATTTTGTTTTTTTGTTTATCATTGTGCTTTTTATTTTATGTAACAGTGTATTAACACTGCATTAAACAGAAAATAAATAAATAAAACACAAAAAAAAAAAAAATGAAGTGGTCAGACCTTACAAGCAAGCCATTTTGAGTGATGATGGAAGAAAATCATTGAATTTGTTTCAGACAAATTCATTGTAATAACCTATTTGAATAAACTGATCTGTGTCTGTGTCTGTGTCTGTGTCTGTGTCTGTGTCTGTGTCTGTGTCTGTGTCTGTGTCTGTGTCTGTGTCTGTGCTCTGCAGTGGTGGCGTGCTGGAGCCTGAAGGCACGGTGGAGATAAAGTTCCGTAAAAAAGACCTGGTGAAGACCATGAGACGAGTGGACCCTGTATACATGGGGCTTGCGGAAAGACTGGGTAAGTTTCTCACAGTGCTGTCTCTCGCTTGAAATCCTATCTTGTTTTATTGAGCGTGTATAAGTGTTATATTAAAGCACCTCATCGCTGCGTTCTGCTGATTGTGTCGACCCTTTCTCTCCTCCCTGAGGAGACGTGTCAATCACAGGAGTCTCAGATCAATCAGACACCGTTGCTGCTCTGTACCTCCTTCGATCGATTACCTCCTCAGCAGTCACTAAAATGGACCGTGCCACCAGAGTGGCCTGTAGTGTTGCAGGCGGCCATGCTGAATGATTGGCTCTGATGGGATCGATCTCTTTCAAACAGCCACGGGCTGATGTGAGATTCTGGAGAGCTCCTTGGTTGGCGGCACTGTAGTGGTGCAATTCTTGCTGATTTGCATGTACAGAATGAGGGACCTTCACATGGATGCCAAAATAGCAGAATTGTGCTCATTAGCTTAAGCCAGCATGAAATCAAATTTGACCTTTTTTTTTTTTTTTTTTATGTATGTTTTTTTTACACTGTTTACCAGTAGGTCTTATTCTAAATTGTTCATCAAAGTGGAAAAACATGCTTCCCGGTGTCATTACTATAGTATACATTATTATAGCAAGTTTATATTTTGAATTGGCTTTCTTTTTCTTTTTTTTTTTTTACTTTTTCGTTTTAATTAAGTTTCAGTATTTTTGTATTATTATTATTATTATTATTATTATTATTAAATGCAGGACAACATTTAATATTCATGAAAATGTAAGTTTATTAACATTTTATCTAATATTTATATTTTATTTCAGTTAATGAAAATAATATTAATAGTTTTATTTTTAGTTAATAACTGCACTGTTTGCTTTACTTTTCTTTTTGTTAATGCCACCTCATCCAAAAAATATAACAAATATATTAACATTAAAAAGCTATTCAGTTGTTGTTTTAGGTAATGCAGCCTTTCTAAAACCTAGTCAAAAACATCCATTAATAATAATAACACTATATAAAAACAACGACAGCAAGAAATTATTAATTATTTAACGAAACAGTAATTTAATGCCTGTTAATTAAATGAATTAATTAATATAATTTAATTAATTAATGGAAGCCACATTGAAATGGCTAAATGTCAGCTGATGAATTAGCCTAATTTATATACTGGCCTGTTTCCAAGTTACTTTTTTGGTACATTCCTCATAAATTTTTTAGTTTTGCATTTGTCCATTCTATGTGTGTGTGTGTGTTTTCAGGCACCCCAGAATTGAGTGTGTCTGAGCGTAAAGAGCTGGAGAGTAAACTGAAAGAGAGAGAAGAGTTCCTGTTGCCAATATATCATCAAGTAGCCGTGCAGTTTGCCGACCTTCATGACACACCGGGCCGCATGCAGGAGAAAGGAGTCATCACTGTCAGTACTCAACTCTTATAGTAGCTTATTTTAGTCTGCTCTGCTTTTCCCCGCAGTTGTTGTTTTTATTTGATACTTTTGTATTAATATTTCTCCATAGTTGAAGAATCAGAAGCTCAAATGGTAAGACGTGAATCAATGAACTATGCCATAAATGAATCTGGACTTGTGTGTGTTCAGGACATCCTGGACTGGCGGACATCTCGACTGTTCTTCTATTGGCGCTTGCGGCGGTTATTGCTGGAGGACACGGTTAAGAGGAAGATCCAGTGTGCTAACAGCGAGCTGACAGACGGGCAGGTTGAGGCCATGCTCCGCCGCTGGTTTGTGGAAGCAGAGGGAGCTGTGAAAGTACGTTACCAAAAACTATTGCATAAACAAATATCTTTTTTTTACAAATATGACAGTATAAGTGAGTATACATTTGAGTGTGTGTATATTAAAACCATGCGTCCACATTTAATAAACCATTTTGGGTTTGAACTTTGACCATTGCCAGTCAATCGCCAAGACCCATTTCTTCAAAACTCTTCACACAGTGAGCACAACAGCAGTCTATGCATTTTCCATTGCTTTGGCACAAAATACATTCATTGACTTGTATTCTTTTCTCACTCAGACACAACTTCCACCAAAACACTGTGTACCTACAGGCCAATTTACATGTTTAAATACTTTTTTTTTTCCAAAACTGTTAAACTTGAGTTCAAAACTTAACATAGTAAAAAACTATATAAAGCCCTATTCGGACGGGACTAGTTTTCTAAACTACGTTTGAGTTTCGATTCTTATCACCTGACGTCTGCGATTTTCATGTACCAATTCGGACGGGACTAACATCTCTGTGTTTATTACAGAGGTGGGAGGGTCTGTTTTGTACATCTGGGCGTTTCAGAGGTCACGCGCTCTGTATGCGTGCATTGCGTGTCATTCGGATTGATTACCATTAGTATAACAGTTTTACTACAAATACCATGGTGAGTATATCAAAACCATGTTAATGTGTGGTTGCTTTAGTTTTACTTTAGTTATTTATTTGTAGTAAACCCGTGTTTAAAGGTGCATATGTAATTAAAACATTATGTAATTGAGTGCAGAAATGAACGCGAGTAATTTTACCTGACGCAGATATTACAATAGCCAGTCTGAATGGTTTACGTGATCTGACTTGATTTTATTATTGTTTTTATTTATTTACTTATTTTTTCCTTGCTGGGAGGCAAATATATCAAACATGAGCGCGGTAAGAGCGTCTACTGTAATTCACGTTGACCAAAACACACAAGGAAACGCATTGTGAAAAAAAAATCTCACCGGCAATCACAGACATCGCATTCGGACGGGATTAGTTTTCTCAGAGGATCACTGAGTTTGCTGAAAAACAGTAGGTAATTTGCTCTGGAATTATTACAGAGGTTGTGTGAGAAAAACACACACATGGCAGATTCGGACGGGATTAAAATCACCAAGTACGTCTGTGAAACACACATTTCTCTAACGTCCCCCTGTAAAACTAGTCCCGTCCGAATAGGGCTTAAGACACCATTTTGATACATTTCTATAGTAATACCAGATTGAATTAAATACTAAATCAAAAACATGAAATATTATCAAATGTCATTCAATCTATACAAAAGAAGACAAGTTAGGAATAATTTTGTACTGAAATTTAAAAGTGGACCTTGTAACATAACAAATACAGATATGTATGCATATGTATAATGCTACCTGCACTTAGTGTTTATTTTTTTAAGAGTGATAAAGTGTAATTAGTGGTTGACTCTTTATTTTTATGGAAGAATGACTTGATTTGAGGCATATGAAGTTTTTTTTTTTTGGTAGTTTTAGTGCATTTTACATGTAAAATGTAGTGCTGTGTCTGTGCCAAGCTGGAAGTTGGTTAGGAGAACTGTATGAAGAGTTTCAAAAAAACTGACCTGAGCATGTAAACCTGTAAAAATCGTAGCAAGCCTTTCTTTTGCTGAAGTGGTGAGTGGACCAGAAAATCTATGCCATTTGGAAGTGATCACAGTGGATGAACGTTCCCGAGCTCCGACTAGGCCTCAGAAGAGTCGCCACACCAGGTCCTGGAGCAGAGCCAAGCCCCCAGGGCAGGTTAAAGTATCTGTAGAAGACGGTGTCTGGACCACTAATACATTACCCTAATCAGAGCGAGCTATCTTAAGCTACAATTAATCTCCACCCTGCCACGCACAGATAGCAGAGCAACACGCTGTTTCTTAATTAAAAGCAAACGGATTAAAAATGATTAATATGGGGCATTAAATGTTCTTGCCGACTACAAGTGCTTGCGTTTTTTAGAAGCATGGAAGCCCATTAACGCCTCGACAAATCTTCACAAGCACAAGTCCAGCTTTGTTTCAGATCAGCCTGATGTTATCAGTCTAAGCCTAAATGAAGAGCCGTTGATTAGGGTTGTGATTTGTTTTTCAAATGGAAACATTGTCAGAAAGTTTGTTTGGCGTGATGTTTCAAACAAGCTCCATGTATTGCACACTTTGTTTTATGTATTATTCTTTTTGTTTGTCTCTCCCAGGCTTATCTGTGGGACAGCAATGAGGATGTTGTGGAGTGGTTGGAGAGGCAGCTGGCAGAAGAAGAGGGTGCCAGATCTGTCATCGATGAGAATATCAAATATATCCGCAGGGATCACATCCTCAAACAAATCCGCAGGTAACATCCAGACACCTGCTTTAAAAACATATATGCACTTATAAATGGTTTATATTATGGCTGTCAAAATGAACATGTTGATTGTGGGATTAACTTTTTTCAGTTTAATGTTTAATTAACGCAGCATCCATTTTTTTTCTTCCAAAATGCCCGTTTTTGGCGAGTCACCTCGTAAACAAAGTCTTAAATGAGAGAAAATTGGATGCGAGTCAGATCTGCGTCATCTTTTAAAGAGACAGCACTGCTTTTAAAGTGAAACCTTTTTTCAGTCTGTCATTGATGTAAATCAAAGAATAAAAGAAAAACAAATGAATCACTGCTGTGCTCGCTGATTAACTTTTGTAGCTGGAAGATTAATCTACCGTATATTCAATTGATAGTTTATGCATATATGATTTATAGTTTATGTGAAGATTGTTTTAAGTTCACCTAAATTAAAAAGTTTTATATTTTTCAAAGCCTATTGAATGAAAAATAATGGCTGTAAATTATACTGTAACTTTGAATGGCTACAATTAATGGTTAGATTATTAATGGTATCAATTCCTTAATAATAGACTACTTAGTAAAAAGATGTCATTAAATACATATTTAAAATATACTATCTTTATGTTGTTTCTACATTAATTTGTAGATTCAATGTGAAATTATGACAATATTAAAGTTGTATTAATTTGTGATTAATCACGATTAATTACAGAAAAATGTTAATTTTTTATTTTTTTTTATCGATTGACAGCACTACAGTGTGTGTGTGTGTGTGTGTGTGTGTGTCTGTGTATATAATTATAAACCGTGAGGTTCTCAACCTTTTTGACTATAAGGCCCTCCACTGTCCACAACAATATTCAAAGTTCTGTAAATTAACTGAATTGATATTCTTTTTAATCATTTCCACTAATATAAGGGATAATGTACAGTCAGCTTTCATTATCGCAAATTATTACACAACTGCCTGGAATACTCGATTCTGATTGGTCAGTAACAAATCATTTTGAGGTATGTCATTCCCTGATAAGAATCGTCGTCATTAGCAATGCAGAAAATAACACATGCTCATCTGGGTATTTGAGGCCAATATTGTTGAAGTATTCGTCTTGTTTTGTACACTATAATGGATTTAAGATTTTAAAACACTGTCTTCTCAAATACCATTTTATGTCCTTGTCTTTATTTATTTGGAGAAAAGCCGTTTAATTAGTGATGTGACTGCATTATGCCTTAAAAGTCTTGACTTGTCTGAACTTCATCTAGGCTCAAAGCTGTTTGTTTGGTACTGTTTTTCTTTGTGGCAGCTTTGCGTTTAAAGAGCTAATAAAATATTAAGGATCTGTGAGGTCTGATGGATTTTTAATCAATGCAAAAATAAATGTTTTGTATAAGAAATGGTCATTTTTACTGATTATTAAATAACTGCATTGAATTTTCAATAACAGATCAATGTGTTGCAATGCATTTTTACACCCTTATTTATTCATAAATGTATATTTTGTGTTTTTAAGAAACTGTTTGTTTGTTTTCATTTCTTAGCCTGGTTCAAGCTAACCCTGAAGTGGCCATGGACTCCATTGTTTACATGACCCAGCACATTTCCCCCACGCAGCGTGCTGAGGTGGTCCGAATCCTGTCCACCATGGATGCCCCTGCGTCATCATAGAGCCCTGTTTACTGAGGCATGATGTTGCTGGAAACTGGAACTAGAGGAGCCAACATGGCAGTGATATGATGTTATGGGACATAACATTGTTGGCTATGATTCTGAAAGTATGTTATAACAGAGATACTCAGTGTCAGTACTTATGAATGCACATCAATGCGCACCTTTAGAAACCCTAAAGTAAAACGTTCTAGTGTTCTTTTTATAGTTTTGCAATCTAGTCAATTGCACTTTGAGACTTAGATTGAACAGAGACCAATTGTAGAAACAAGCTTCCCAAAGCTGCTGTTAGAGGATGTTAGACTTTTTTTGTTGTTGTTTAAAAGGCAGTAGATTAATGTGTAAGAGAGAACTTTGCAACTTAAAAATCAATTGTACATTTTCTCCTACAACAGTCAGGTGATAACACCCGTCCACACTGAGAGTAAGGGATGTCACATCTAGATCACTCCTGCTTCAGGAGTGATGTAGCTGTATTTCGTTGCATCACTCACTGTGTAGACGTGGTATTATTCTTCACATGCAGGATGGTCGATTGAGCCGTATGACCGCATCAGATTGTGACTACGCTCGTTTCATTCCCTTGTGGCTTAACCAAAAAATATATATATAATTCTTTTTTTTTTTTAAATGTGTATCCACTGGTATTGTACTTATATGAAGTTTATTTTTTAGCGTAGCTGATATAATGCTGAGAAGTCATTAATAACTTATTAAACATGTCTAAGTGATCCAAGTGCTGCACACTGTAGTTCAACATAGTACACTGTAATGTAAGTGTGTAACTGTAGAACATGATTATTACAACATATTCTGGAATGACAGGAGTGCAGTGAAAAAATATACTAATCGAAAGTAATGGAGGTGGCAGAGGATACTTAAGCAAGGTGAATAGAGTTATGCACAATCAACACTGGCAGTCATGATGCTTTGTTGTATCCTCAGTGTTTCATTGGCTGGTTGTCTGCACTACTGGAAAACAAGCTGCCACTCCAATGCTAGCACTGCTGTTTGATTCAATGAAAGGTGAAAATTGTGACATGCTGTCACCCAAACAGTTGGTGGATTGTCTCGTGTGTTTATAAGTGTTGCTTAACATGTTACTGAAGAGAACAGAAGCTGTCTCCATTGTCAAAATGGAGGATTTCCTTTTTACTGTGGCAAGCTGTGATTGCCTCTAAAAAAATAACTGAATAAAATCATAAATTCTGACATGTTGAATTATCTTTACTTTTTGTGGCTCTTTCTTGAATAAATGTACCAGTTTATATAATAGAAAACAGGATTTTTTATAATATACTATACAAAAGGGCCAAGCACCGAACCCTGAGGTACCCCAGTTAGTTTATGTGAGACTCCCCTCCTCTCTGAAATGTGTGTATAGATGTCATAAATACAATATACAGTAACAAAAACAGCACCTTAAATTCTAAGGATCAGAGAGGATGGGAAAAATACACATTAAAACCGTGAAAATGAGTGTAGCCCGAGATAAAATCCTGAAGGTCGGTGACTGTTTCTACCAACAGATAATCAGTGCTTGTCTTCATACTATTCTTCAGTCCTAAGAGAAATCAAATGGCAGACAGAAGGATCCGGAAACACACTTCCATTGATTTATCAATTCAGCAATCATTCTCTCATTCAGTCCCCTCGGTGTAGGTTTCACAGTCTATTCTCATACTACCTACCAACTACGACAGACCAAATTGAATCACGCCAATTCAATACCCAATTAAAATTATGGAAGCCACAACAGTCAAAGCTTGTAGTGGATAATTGAAGGAGAAGGTTTCTGATACTTCTAATCAGATTACATTACAGAATGCTTCCAAAGAGGATAAAATAAAGGTGCATATTAGTTTCACTACATGTAATCATGTACTAAGTGTAAAATTAAAGCATCAATAAAAACACTGTCTTTGTTGACAAAATGATATTTTAATACAAATAGGCACTAAATTGTGTCATTTTTACAAATCAAAAGTTCAGTTTCATTTACAGGTAGTCACAAAAACATAGGTTTAAATCTGGGTTCCCTGAAGGATTTCAACTGCAGAAGTGTGTGAGAACAATGCAGCACATACACACTGGAGTTTAAAGCCGATGTTTCAGTCAGTGTGCCATTACAGGACCATCCACAAACAGGGAACGAAACAGTTCAGACCTGAAAATAATCAGAACACAATAGGTCAGGGATCCTCAAATCTGGCCCACAAGATCCACTTTCCTGCAGAGTTTAGCTCTAACCCTAATCAAACACACCTAGCATGCTAATCAGTGTCTTCAAGATCATTAGAAAATCACAGGTAGGTTAGTTTGATCAGGGTTGGAGCTAAACTCTGCAGCAGATTGGCCCTCCAGGGAAAGATTTGAGGAACTCTGCAATAGGTTGAACACATACAGTATTTGTACTGTTCTGCTCAAAGCAACAGATTTTGTTACTGGCCAAATAATATCATTTTAAAAAGTACCATTTTTGGACACGTTATTATGGTAATACTGTCTTAGACATGTTCATATGTAAATACTATAAACCTAGTATCACAGTACACTACTCTTTACTTTGAACGTTCTATTAATCAAGGAATCCTGAAAAAAAGCATCACAGTTTCCACAAAAATATTAAGCAGCACAACTGCTCTCAACATTGATTGAAAGAAGAAATGTCCTGAGTTCTAAATCAGCATATCAGAAGGATCATGTGACACTGAAGACGAGTAATGGTTACTGAAAATTCAGTTTTTCTAACAATAGAATAAGTTATGTTTTAAAATACATTAAAATACAGCATTGTAAAAAAAAAAAAAAAAGTCACATTATCGCTGTTTTTACTGTATTTTTTAATAAAATAATTGTACGCAAATAGAGCCAATTAAGAATTAAAATCAGAAATGTTAAGCGTATACGTGTTGCATTAATTCTACTATTAAAACTTGTGTATTATTTGAGCTGTAAACTTGCTCTCATCCTGTTTATAGCTGTTTTAGGCATTCCATGGCACCAAAACTGTGAAATTGTAAAATAACCTGGTATAAAACAAGAGAAAAGAATCTATATCAAAGTGGCATGAGGAACTCAACAATCTCCCTTTAAACCATCCGTGACTAAAGGCCACAAATCCTAATAGATAAACTGTGGCCCTATTTAATGCACAGAGGACAAAAGCACACATGCACGGTCCTAAGACTGAGGTGCTAATGTCCCAGAGGGGCAGGGCTGAGGCCAGGCTAACAGGCCCATCCTTAATCCAAAATCCCTGTTAGAAATGCACAACCAGCGTTCAGGATTACAGCATGCTGCCGCCGTCACACAACTCACACATTCTGATCCAAACAGAAGATGGAGAAGCAGAGGGGTAAGGAGAGATATGCTCAGGATCAAAGGGGAAAGTTGAGAACCATCTCTGCTGATGAGGTTTACCCAGGACCCTTATGCTACCCAGAATCCCCGGCTCCCACCATCACCCCATCAGGGGCAAATGCATTGTGATTATCTCTTAAGCCCCAGCAGAATTTGTATGCTGCATGTCTGCTTGCTTGCCCTTGTGCAAGAGAGAGAGAGAGAGAGAGTGAACCCCATCCTGCAACGTCGGCATTAACATTCATGGGGCCAGTGGTGCATGTCGGGGCTATGGAGCCGGAGTTGAGATATGGCAGAGTGGCTGTGTAAGCAGACTGAGGGAGTGTGTGTTTGTGTGTATGAGTGTATCTGACTGCACAAGAAAAGGTCGCCTACAATTCCTCATCGGCAAAGGTCACCGGTCACTCTCTGATGCCATCGGCATACATCATTATTACTGTAGTTCAACGATTGTTATGTAAATAAAGACCAGTCCAGCAAGCATATGTGTTACTATGTGTGTGGCTGACAAAGGACAGGCTTCAGTTTGATTACAGTCCCAGTGTTATTAGTATGTTTACTGTTAAAAATCAGATCACTATCATGATATACTGCATGAACCCTTTGCTGTGCATTATCATTGGACTTGAACAAATTTTCCACATTTTTACATAATTTATGTATATTTTGAACCGAATGCTCCACATACGCACTGTTTGGGGTCAATACAATTATTGAATTGTTTTTACGCTAGTAAAGGCTGCATTTATTTGATCAAAAATACAGTAACAGTAATATTGTAAAAGATTATGCGAATTCACTTTTTGTTTCAGTATGTAAAAATATAATTCATTCCTGGGATGGCAAAGCTGAATTTACAGCAGCAATTACTTTAGTCTTCAGTGTCACATGATCCTCCAGAAATCATTTTATCAGATAGGTGCGTGTAAAAAAAAAAAATAATAATAATATATATATATATATATATATATATATATATATATATATATATATATATATATATATATATATATATATATATATATATATATACACTGAAAAAGTTTAAGATAAATACTGAAATGACAAAACTGAAATAAAAATATATTAAAGCTAAAAAATGACATCTAATAAAATGACAAAGGCCCATTTAAATTGTACGGTATACACATACATATATAAATATACACATATTATTTAATTATTCCCAACTAAAATCCCAATTATTCTTCCATTGCACTGTGACTAAAATCTACTTTTGTGCTTACAGATAATTCATCCATGGTTGAATAATCATTCTGAGGTGATTAGCAACCTCCATCTTTCCCATACAGACAACCTCAAGTCATCGCAAACTTAACATCAGTCGTGTCTAGTGTAGATACTCCCATGAAATGACCTACTGAGGAACTCACACACACTACAAGGCAAATAGTTTGACAAGATGTTTTGTGTTGTCTCTTGGTCTGCTTAAAGGTAAGTGTGCATGCATTATATTTCAGCACAATTCATTGCTGTCACCTTCTCGAGTGCTTCATGGTTTCGTCCTCTACGTGCTCAAGTAGCACGGCACTGTGACCGTGATCACCAGGCCAAGTCTATCCGTCACCTCCATCTCTTCATCAATCCATCCTCTCCTCTCTAATCCTGCATCTCTCTCCTCTACACCTCTCCAAACTCAGTGCAGCATATACTAGAACCCTTAAAATATCCTCAAGAATAATTACTGGGAGTGTGTGAGGAAAACGAAACAATAGGAAGACTACAGAGGGAAGATCAGTGTATTCAAGTATTCATGTGTTTAAGGCTTGATTTTGTAAGACTTTGGTTTTGTGTTTTACAGATAGGATTTCCAGGTTTTATAAAAGGAAGTTCACAAAATGTAATTCTGTCATTTACTCTCTCATATCATTCCAAACCTGTATGATTGTCTTCCAAGGAACACAAAAGTAGCAATTTAGCTCTTATTCATATAAAGTCAATATTGACAGCTCTTTAATGAAAATCATGGTAATACTGTGTAACATAACCCAAAAAGGTTTAAGAAAGAAAAAACATCTTTACCATGTTTTAGGAATAAAATGTAAAATATATATTAGATGAAAGATATATTTAAAAACCCTCTTTAAAACCTAAAACTAATTTTGTGAAAATGGATGTTAAATATATGTAATGTAACTCAAGTCTACAGAACCTAATACATAAATCGTGTAATAAAGCAAACTCTTAAATATGTATTTTGGATGTTTTTTTCCCGCTAGTGTGAAAGAGAACAATTTATGAAAGCAAAATAGCCCAAAATCTCAAAATTGACCAGTGCCAGAAAAATAAATAAATAAATAAAAGTTTTGACTGCAGTGTCTTGTTTTAAAGGGGTCATGACATGAGAAATCAAATTTGCCTTGATCTGTTGGCATATAAGAGGTCATAAATCCCGCCCTCTCCATGTAATCTAATGGGACGTGAGACAAACTAAATCAAATTAGCTAACACTTTATTTCGATAGTCCACTTTAGACATTCTACTAACAGTAAGTAACTTTGGAACTACATGTCAACTAGCAGTCATTAGAGCATTAGTAGACTGTCTGCTTAATATCTGCTAACACTTTATTTGGATGGGTCCACAACATACTGACTATGAGAAACTTCGCAAGTATATGTCAACTTATTCTACTCACTCTAATGTTAATAGACATGTAGTTGCAAATAAATGAGAATTAGTTGACATGTAGTCACAAAGTTACTTATAGTTAGTAGAATGTCTAAAGTGGACTATCAAAATAAAGCGTAACCTCAAATTACACTTCAAATCAATTTTTTCCAAAGACATTTTCTGTCATTTTAGGTAGTTCTTAGCATGCTGATGTATGTTCAAGTGTTAATTTTTATAATAAGTTTGCTTTTAATTAGTTATTTGATGCTATAAAAATGTGGTGTGGTGTCATGATTGTGAGCTTGCGACTGGGTCTGCGGGAGTTTGGGCGGGACTTTGATTCCGCGGCTCCACCTCACAATCTGCGCAGACTCGGGCTCCAAATGACAGTATACTCAAAATGTTTTGGCTTCACTTTTCTAAAGTGGAAGGAAGTGGAGAGGCGTCGTCCATCTTTTTTACAGTCTATGGTCAAAACACGTGCAATAGTGAGGGGGTGTTGTTACTGTTTCCTATGCAATGACGTTAGCCAATCATAACAGCGGCCGATTACTGAGAAGCCTTAAAGGACATGCCCCTTAAAACAGGGCATTTTAGAGAGAGGTTCAGAATGAAGGCTGAAAATAATCATGTTTTTTTTGTGCAAAAAACTTTATTAACATTATAAGTAAACCTCAAGGAACATATTAAAATACAAAATCCAAGTCATGACCCCTTTGAGGTATTTTTGTTTGTGTACTCCACTTTATATTCCTGTAACATTTAGGATGATTCTTAAATTATCAATGTTGACAACAGTTGTGCAGCTTAATATTTTTGTGGAAACCATGATACAATGTTTTTCAGGATTCTTTGATCAACAGTTCAAAAAGGTGTTTATTTTGTAACATTTTAAATGTCTTTAGTTTTGATCAATATAATATGTCCTTGCAGAATAAAAGTATTAATTTCTTTCGAAACATAAAAATAAAAAATCTTACAGACCCCAACTTTTGAACGGTAGTGTATGCACGTTGTTTAATATGAATACATTATGTTTTGATCACTCATGTGACATCAAAAAAATGTAGCTACTAAACACCTGATCTGCACGACTGTCTTTGTGGAACCATTGGAAAACAAAACAAAAGAAAAAATGAGAAGGGGGATTAAAAGTGAAATCTTTGAAATGTGTGAGTGTTTGTGAATGTGCATGTCTCCACAGTGTGTTTGATTAGCCTGTTCTCTGTTTGAGGAGGATTACTGCTGGCTGACAGGACAGAGAAACGCACAACTGAACCATTAATTAAACAGATGCACACGCACACAACTACAACTTCCTGCTGGTGTCCCCACGGCATAAAAAGCCCGCTCAAATCATATACCTACTGAAGATGCTTTGACGGTTAAAAGGACAAGTCACCCAAAAAATGAAAGTTGTAATTTATTCACCGTTGTTGTTCCAAACTTGTTTTTTTTTCTTCCATGGAGCACAAAATGGAACATTTAGCAGAATGTTCTAGCTGTTCTAACATATAATATTAAAACAGGTTTAAGCCCCGTTTACACTAGTGCGTTTTCGATTTAAAACGCATAACTTTTGCTATGGTTACGCCTATAGTTTACACCGGCGTTTTTCGAGGTTGAAAACGTAGACTTTTGAAAACGCTGCAGACCCTGTTTTAGTTTGAAAACTGTTTCAGTGTAAACAGACCAAAACGGATACTTTTGAAAACGATGGCATGGCTGCCCACATTCGTATCCTTGACAACCGTGTAAACAATGCATTGCGTTTTCGGTTGTGTAGTGTAAGCGGAAATCGTTTCGGAAATGCCAGTGTAAACGGGGATCGTTTTCATTCTAAAATGCTGTTTTAAAACGAAAACGCACAAGTGTAAACGGGGCCGGTCTATTTATCGCATAAAGCGATGAAAGTTTAGTTTCAGAATACTTCAAAGAATATAGCGCACAATTCATGTAAACTGCTTTTCGGGTGCTTCTTTGTTTTGTTTTGGGGTTTTTTGTGTGTCCACATCTACCTTTGTTTTATGGAAAACAGCAGCTGTGATTTTATGCTAAACATATTGTGTTCCACAGCGTTAGGGTGAGTAAACGGTGACAGATTCTCATTCTTGAGTGAACTATGCCTTTAGATAACTATACATCTTATGTGTATGATCAGATGTCTAACTGATATCTCAGCAGATGGAGAAAATCAGACATAAGGAGAACATAAGACATCACTCACCGGGCATCATCACTCATGCTGCTGTTGTCTATTGGAGCCATGAAATTCATCAGCTTACTGTGAATGTGAAACCTAACAAGAATGACAAGTATAAACACAAACTGAATTGTGACGTTGCATTGTGAGCACACTCAGCCTGACTGAATCTGAACTCATTTACATGACAAACACACAATTAAAGGAGATGTTTGATAGATGATATCTGCTGCTTATTCAAAGGAAACAACCCATTTCATTCCGGTAATACCATCAATCTGGGCATAAATGAATGAATTTTTATGCTGCTAAATATTAGCACATAATTTTCTGATTTGATTAGATGACGTAACAACTTAAAATGAAATAAAAGCGGATTTATTTTAGTTTATTTTCTTGGCTTTTAAATATACATCTAAATATGTATGTTTTTATTCATTTTTATTTCGACTTTTTTTTAGTTGAGTAAAAACTAGTAGTAAAAACTACTTGGGACGAACATGTTTTTATGCATTTAGTTTTAGTTAACTATAATATCCTTGCATGAAAGAACTGCAATACTTGTGCTGTAGCATTAAAAACAATAAAATTATTGTAGATATATGTGAATTTTGCAAAGCATGTCAATAAAAAATACTTTGTTTAAAGGAAAAGCCTGTTTTACATTAATGAGAATATCCTGTCTGACAAATTAATGATAAAAATTCAATTCAATTCTTAATTTTTAAGAATTGGGGGGGTATGGCATCATTGACAGGTATTGTGAGATTCACTATACTGTACACATCTCGATTCTTTTAGGAGAATAACAACTTACCTGATCTTCCTGCCTTTGCTGGCTTTGGTGTCCACCTTCTTCTTGATTTTACTACGTAGTTTCTGGATGGCAAGCCACTGCCTGTGAGATCAGAGGTTGAGTTATTATGATCGAATGTGAATGACACATGAAACATGTACATACACGCACATACACACACTCACTTTCCCATGGCCACTTGATCATTGGGGTCTGTCGCACTTGTTTTACGCTCAATAAGCTCTCGAAGTAGCTGTGAATAAAGGAGAAAGAGATCCCTGACGTCACATGACTCTACTACTTTCTTTATAACTACACAACAGCATCAGCATCATTGATGACAAAGTAACCGCACAATAACAATTCATCCTGTCTGTTTTCTTACCTGGTGGTAAAAGTCATCATCATCAAAAATCTCCTCGTCCAGATCTTTAAGGTGTACGTTAGCTTTCAGTGCCAGTTCAGCTGCCTGAAACAACAGAGAGTGAGCTCAATGAGTCTCCTAGCATGATGGGGAATGTTACTTTTAAAAGTAGTTTTACACTCTACAATTAAACCAACAGATACAATTAAATCAATACAATTAAATCAACACATAATCTACTGAAACGGCTGGGTTGATTAGCCTAAAAGTGTTTTGCACTGCTATAACGCTATAGCTAATGTGGTTTTCTTACAACTAGAGAACAGCAGATTCGATTAAAAAGAGAACTGCCTTTTAAAAGCAGAGCAGTGTCTTACCTCTCCCTCTGTGATGCTGCTGTCTATTTCAGGGGTGATAGGCTCCGGCTTCCCCAGAACTCTGTATTCAGACCTGCGTGTGTGTGTACGTCTCACCAGCCTCTCTTTGTCCATTAAAACCTGCTCCACCTGTGTGAGGATGTTCCTGTCAAATGCTCCAAAACCCTGCACGATTGGAAACACAAAGAGATAGTAAATTACTGAAGATATTTACATGTAAAGCAGTGACAGCAGAATCCTACTGTGTGACATTTAAAAACACATATGTATATAATATAATATAATAAATAATATAACATAATTAATATAACATAACATAATATTTAGTTGGGACACCTGACCATTACACTAACTTGGACTTTAATGGCATTGCCTTCTAAATACATAGACATTGATTTTAAGTTGGACATCCCTTTGCAGCAATAACAGCTTTGACTCTTTTGGGAAGGCTTTATACACAAGATTTCGGAGTGTGTTTTTTTATTTATTTTATTTTTTACCTTTTTGCTCTTGCCCGTTGTGAGTCGCGTCTTGTCGTACCATTTCTGCAGGGTGGCATCACGGTAAGGCAGAAAAGCAGCAAATCGTTTGGCCATAAAGTTGGGATACTCTGCCATTTCCAGTTTTCGTTTGGGGGGTCCATTTCGCACTGTTTCCTGTTCTTCCTCTTGGCCATCATCCCCAGTTTCCATATCATCCTCACTGTTAATCTCTTCATCATCTTTAGCACTGCTGCATGTGAAAATAGAGATTTAAATAAGAAAATTGAATACTTATGGAATACAACTGTCATAGATTCATTTCCATTGATAATTCACAATTTCTATTTGTGGGAAGTAGAAAAAGAATGAGGCAGTACGTAAAAAAAAAATGTGGAACTATAGTCAATTAACATTACCAGATATTTAACAATGTATACAGCATGGTTATATAGTACTCCAAAGTAATCTGAAGAATACCATGGTAATAATTTCTTAATAATAGTCTTTGAAGGGGTAGTTCACACACAATGTTAAATTTCTATCAACATTTTACTAATACAACTTTAAAAGCAGAATTAGGTACCTGCTTTCTCCCCATGTCTTTCCCTGAGAGATGGCTCTGGTTTCAGGGTTTTGGTAGAGCAGCAGATCTTGGAGTTCCAGCAGAGATCTTTGTAGAGCCTTTAGGGCTTTATGACCTACCACACACAGATACGAGCTTATCATACAGCACATGTCGAAAACAGCATCAATTCAGCACACTTCTGTAAATGCAGGGTCATTACAACTCACCTCCTCTGATCTTAGTCATCCCCCCACTACACCAGTTAAAAACATCAAAATGCATGAAGAAATGAACTCTACAGCCCAAGGCACACAAGCCATCAAACAAGATACTGATTCCATGGCACAGAAAACAAGCTTAAGTTGAAGTGTGTCATTTTGATTTTAAAATGCTGTAAGGGACATGTAGAAATTAGCCATTTGAGGTTTAGGAGAGGTCTGCTATCATTTCTCTAACTATCAGACCTAAGCTTTTCAGCCTTACGATGAACAAAAACTCCACAGACTTCAATTGGAGGAACCAGTTCCATTTCTATAGATCAATGTATAATACGCTGTCACAAAAAGGTGCTGTCACTGGAACGGTACCCTTTCACAAGGTACTAATAAGTACTTTTTAGCTTTTGTACCCTAGGTTACTATTCCTACTATTTGTAACTTGTAACTTGAGACTAAATGGTCATCTCTTTTGACTTGGGCCAATAAGCAACGACCCAGGACACCCTAGAAACCACAAGCAATTAAAAAAATATATATATATATAAAAAAAAACACTCAAAACATCTTAGCAATTGTATAGCAATTCCCTGGCAACAACCCACAACACCCTACTTCCAAGTAGTGTTGTCACAGTACCAAAATTTCTGTATTCGGTACCGATACCAGTGAAAATCCACGGTTCTCGGTACCAAAGCAAAACACAAAAACATGCTATTTAAAAAACACACTATTTTTATTAATAAAGTCAAACAAAAATAAAATGTACAAAAATCATCAATCATCAAGAACTGGGTTGACCAGGTACTCGGTGCCACCGGTACTTAAAAAAAAACCTGGTACCGTGACGTTTTAATTTTTTTAGTACCGACTTACCGGGTCTTTTCACAACACTAGTAATAGTAACACAACACTACTTCCCAAGCTTTACCTAGAAAGCATAACTACAAAAATAAAACACAAAACAAAACCTTTTTTTTCTGTCAGCAATAGTCAAACCAAGTGAACCATTTTTAAAATATTTTGAAGAAAACATGCTTCCTAGTATTCCTGCAGAGTCAACATGCAAAGCAGGGCTAGCACAACCAAGCCTATACTACAATTCACTTTACATAATGAGAACAAATAAATAAAAAGACTGAGGGGGAGGAAGGGGGTGCAGAGATTGTGCCATATTTTCTGCTAATCAAAAGTACACATGCACTTCTCCTTCCATCCCAAAGCAACACGCTGTTCAGAATTCAGGAGGACGGCCCCACATCAATCATTCATCGGCTAAAGGACCAGAGCAATAAATATGCAAATGAGAAGCAGGCAGTCTCTCTAAACAGCCAGATCTGCTTAAGGAAGGAGGAGCACAAACATATTAATTGCTCAGAGCCAGAAGAATCCTGATATTAAAACCACACGTGATGGTGGGGCTGGTTGTTGACTGCACAGAAGATGTGAGGTTTAAACGATGAAAAAGGTAGAAATTTAACTGCATCCTCAATTAACTCAAGAGAAGACACAGCATGGGAGAATTAAAAATTTGTTTTATGCCTTATACATGTCTGCTTGAGCCATCTTTAGGAGAACTCCTGTATATACATTGCCGTTCAAAAGTTCACATTTTAAAAATGTGATTTTTTTTTTTACCATGAATTTTACTCTAGTCTTCAGAAATCATTCATATACGCTTGATGCTCATTTTCATATTATCATCAATGGTTGTGCTGCTTACTACTTTTGCAGAAACTATGACATTCTCGGACAAAGAACAGCATTTATTCGAAATATTATTTTTTGCAACATTTTTCAAGACTTTTGATTAATTTAATGCAACAATGCTGAATAAAAGCATTAATTTCTTTAAAAATATCTTTACAGTCATTATTTGACTTTATGGACCACAAAATCTTTATGGTCAGAAGCAGAAAATATTTTTCATTGTATTCACTTACTATTTTTTAAAGCTTCAGCATACTCAGTCCCTCCCCTGCTCTTGAACTCTGGGAATGTCTGTGGCTGTGGAAGCTGATTGGCTGTCACAAGAGCTTTCTGCATTTTGATTCGCCTTTCGAGCATCTGGTCCCAAAGAGCTGTGGAGATTTGAAAACAGCATAAAGTTGAGTAAAGTTTTTTTGGTAGTTTCTATTTGTCTTATAATAGTTTTCTATAAATGTATTCTTGTTATTTATTCATTTATTTGTTGCACATCTGAATGCGGGAAAATATCCATACCAAGCTGATTTTTCACCGCTTTCCCTTTTTCAACCTCTTCATCAACTTTCTCTTTAGAGAAGGTCCTCAGGACTGTTTCCTCCTCTTCATCTTCCTCCTCAGTGCCTTCCTCACTCTCTCCTTCACTGTCAGCTGATTCCTCGTCTTCCTCACTTTCTCCCAGATCATCCATTCCCTTTGTGAGTTTCATAAAGTCTGTGCGCTTCATTTTAGAGACTAAGCTGGACATCTGTGAGCTATCATCTGCATTAAGATCCTCCTCATCATCGTCTTGTTCGTCTTCACCCTCGTCGTCATCACCATCTTCATCTTCATCGTCCTCATCATCTTTGATGCACTCCATGTGCTTGTCCAGCATTTCATTTTCATCATCATCATCATCATCATCTGCTGAAAATGTTCATAGAGATGTTAGTTAATCCAACTCAGCTTTTAACGCACAGATTACTAGTTAGTTGATTTTTCAAAACATGTATACAATGTTGGGTTTTCAAAACATCAGTATTTTTATTCAACGGGTTCGTCATTCAGTTTTTTCAACAATCAGACATTTTCACCTCACCTGATCCATCCAACTCTTTCTGTAGATCTTTTCTGGATGTAGCCTTGCCATGATATCGACGATCACCATCAGCCAGTATTACAGCAGAGCGCTTCCGCAGATGGCCAGATAAAAGTTCTTCATCATTATCTCCACCTTCATCAAACTTCTCTATGACTTTGGCTTTTGTCTCTGCAGTTCACAAAAACGATGTATTGTTGTTTAGTTGAGCTAAGTACACATGGACTTTTACAGTCACATAATTATATCAACAATTAGTGAAACCAGCATGTAAGATAAAGATTTTGACTATATCACCATACAATAACAATGTCTATATACCATAAACAATAAATAAAATTCATAAAATGGCTTTTACAGTGGTCGTAACAATATACTGTAATAATTATCAGAAGGCCATGCTCTAATACATAAAATATTTTTTTTATGAACTATTGTTCTTATATACAAGGTACAGTTATTGTATCATATGGTAATACCATAACTGAATACCATATTAATATACTGTACCATGATATTTACGTGATACTTAATAAGAAAAACCCGGCACTACCACAGCACACAGAATACACATGTGCCATTGATAGACACGGTACATTCTTTTAGTGGAAGCTTAAAATAAGGTAAGTATACAAGTAAACATTCTAACAGAATTACACGTGAAAATAAAAGAACATTATGGCAATCATATGTATTACTAGCCTATTAAATGTCATGAGTCGCTGGTCTTAATTAATAAGTGTAAAGTAAAGCTGCTTCTCAGTAAAGTACAGACGAGCATGCAGACACATCGTGCTAATGTTGGAGGTGACAAGATTTTCTATTATAATAACGCTGAAATGGTTTACAACACACTAGATAAACGGATATGATTTTAATGTATAATACCTTCATCTTGGTCGTCCTCTGGATCCACGAAGTTTGGTAAAGGATTTAACAAATCCTCGAGCTGCTGTGATATAGAGGCTGCCATGTCTGTCCCACGAGCTAACTCTGCCGTGACGTCATCAGAGCGCGCCGGGGGAAGCTCTTTTGGTAGAAAACAGGTTGTTGTTTAAAATGCTCAGAACACAGTCGATTTCACATTAAAAAACTTTAACAACGCGACGAAATGTAAGTGAACTAATTTGGACATTGTTGTGTCTTAGATAAACATAGCAAATTACGTGATCAAAACTGTGGGTCTGGAGAAAATCTTTTTTTTCTTAGTAGATGTTTTTTTATCACCTTTATGTTAAACAGAGACTTGTTGAAGAGATATGTTGTAAAGGTTACTTGATATAGAATTAAATGTAACATCTTAAATTACATTTATTTAAATTATTTAGGTAGGCTATAGTTTATACTGCCTTCATGTTTTTTTTTTTTCGATAAGGTCTGGTTAAAAAAAAAATCAGCAAACAAAATTAAGCAGTAGGACTTAAAATAAAGAGGTAGTAAATTATATATATTTGTAGTTTTTATGAACATTGTATTTTCTTTTTCTACACCATTATTGTTGTATTATTACATTTTGCTGCATGGAGGACCTCCTTACACTGACATTATCAAGTTATAAAATAGAATCAACAAAAACTACCCTTTTGTCATTTTTTTGTTTCGCAAGAATGCTTATATGTCGTCCCTTTTTGTTCTCCAGACTCTGCTGTGGGTGTTTTCTTTCTTTCTTTCTTTCAGTTTTATTACAGATTATAAAATGCCACACTGTAGGATTATCATATAACCCTAATTCAGAGACTAACGCATGTAAATCAATTTCAAGACTAGAGCAAGAAATGCAATTTATGTATTTGTGCTTCATTTGTCAACATGAATTTATGGTTTTGTGTAGTGTATTCTTTGTGCAAACACAATATCATACAAACTAGTACAGTGAATCACAACTCAAATATAAATTAAATTAATACAAAAGTTTGGTTTCTTGCTTGAAGAAAAAGTTTATGTCAGTATCAAGAGGTTTTTGTTGTTGTTGTTGTTGTTTAAGTCATTGTTGATATTTAAACCCCTGAAGAAAATATATGTAAACAATTGACTGCTCTCTGTCCACTGACTATATGAAATCATTTTTAGAAGGTAGACTTTGTCTTATAATTCAAGTCATATTTCATTTCAAATAAAGGGTTTGTCCCAACAGTTTTAAGTTTCCCTTTTAAAGGCAAACACTCTGAGATTTGGTGGAACTCATAATGGAGACATAACTGCACCACATCGAGAGCAGAGAAAGATTTTGGTGTGAGATGATTTCAAGTGTCATTATGGCAAAGCCTTAAAAGGCAAAGAGGTCTGAGTCGTCAGATTATGATGCACATGTGAACAGACACACCAGGTGTTGTAAATATAAACATTCTGTTTCAGCTTTTCTTATACTGTCGTCTATAGCACAGCTATAAGGTCTGCAGACCAATATTTGACATTCCACTTTCAAAATACACAAATGGTGCTTAAATAGATAAATACATTAAATAAATAGGTAAACAAATGAACAAATAAATAGACAATTATGTCAATAAATTAACTAAATAGAAATATTGTCGCTAGAAAATCACACATGAACAGTACATATCCACATTTTTGTGTCCTGAATTAGTCTGTTGTTTGCTACCAAACTGTCCCCTCGTTCATCTCTGAGGACAGTTGATTGCTGTATCCGTTGCCACTGAGAGAGTTCAGGGATGTGAAGGGTGGAGTGGAGTCACACATGTCAGTGGAGATACTGTGGATGGAGGTGGGTGCGCTGGGCTCTGGGCTGGGGGAGTCCCCTGGGTGATGCGATATCATCTCGCTGAAGCAGTGTGTCTCATTGGAGGGGTGATGTGCTCCGTGATGGTGGTCCATACTCCCTAGAGGGGTTCCAGCTGGGCCAGAGGAGGGCATGAATCCTAGATCACCTGGAGTCTGGGCTTGAGAGGATGGCGGACCTTGAGAGAAGTAGTCGTAGTTTGATCCTGGGCCATAATATTCACCTTGATAGTCTGTAACAAAAATGGTGGTCATCAAATGTTATAATTCAAGATTTCCAATTATACCCATAATACAACATAGGCAAAACATAATAACGACCATTTGTCAACTGAAATCGGTTCAATCAGTGTGAATGTAATTACTGTGTTTTGATTTTGTAGGGCAGTACATGGTGAAAAACAGAACAACCGTAGGAGTGCTCAATATTTTTGTGTATTATTTCTATTAATACAAAAATTAATTCTTTTTATTTTATTTTGTGCAACACATACAAGCTCGTATTTATTTATTTACTTATTTTCATTTATTTTGCTTTTTGTAAACATGGAAACGTCAATTGTGAAATAAATTGTTTTCAATACAGAAGCGGATGATCATATATACAGTATAGATTATATTTTGATTGCATATATAAATGATCAGTCTTAAATTCTTAAATAAAATAGTTTGTTTCAACTTAGACTATGTATGGTATCACAGCATGGACACAATAATGCTATAAATTGTTATAGCCTATACCATTCGGTTGTGATGCATTCTTTTCTGATTAATATTCATGAACATGAACTAACCTCCATAATAAGAGAAATGGCCGTTGGCCAAGAGCTCTCCTGGTTCCATGCGATCGCCCAGCGCTCTCATTCTCCGCGGACTGCGGAAGAACATGTGTCTTCTGGTGCCCAGCGCGCTCAGCTGCTTCATGCGCCTCTCTTTAGAGCGCCGATTCTGAAACCACACCTGCACAAACGAAACGGGACATTAGTTTCCAGATTAATAAACCCCCAAAAGATCATTTAGAGCAACGTTGTCGTTTGATAGTACGTGGGAAACCTAAGATCTAAGCAAAAAAAAAAAGGCTATATCGCTATAATCCATCAAAAAATGAGTCAAAATAAAAATGCGAAAAAAGGAGTAGGCTATTTGGTGTTCATGCCCAAATCACTTGTCATTATAGGGTGCCACATAATTCTTTCCATGTTATAGTACCTAGCCTACTTAAAACCCCATTCGTTCAATATTCAAACCAGCAGTAGGCCTATGGTATGTTATCTGGTCTTTTTGTAAGACGTCAGACAATTGCAGGCTATTTGCATCATGCCTATTATCCCATCTAGTGGACAACTTTAAAATGTATTGTCATTGCAGTCATTATAACCGGGCAATTAAAGTAGGCTACTTGTAAGTTCTTCCAAATTTGATCATAGCTTACGCCATTAGTAAATACTGGCATATTAAACGAATAGTTCCGGCTCTAAAATCTGATTGGACGAGCCGCGGACGAAGGCGTAAAATAGCCAAACAAACCTGTGTCCACACACACAAGATGCATTCTATGCGCGAGGATGCTGAAACCGTAAACGGCGTAAGGTAGCCTAATGTAGCCTACTTGAAGAGACAACGCTTTATTCTACTTATTAGCCTACTTAAGCATCTGTTTTTCGTGTTTTATAATATTGTTGTGGCCGCGTGTTTAATAAAAACTATTGGCAACTCAAGGCAAATGTTTTGTCGAGGCAAGTTGTGTTGACTAAATTAACTGGTTTTATTCAAGTAGCCTAAATAGGCCTATACCTACATCGATTATACATATAAAAGCCTTGCCTAAATCCGCAATTAGGATTTGATCACGGGAGTGTTCTTGGGCACCAAGCGAAGCCTAGGGCCTACTATTTCGACTTACTTTTCCCTTTATTTTATTTTTTTTTTTTTCTTTGTAGCTACTTGCCTGAATTACTCTCATATTGAGGCCTGTCTCTTGTGCCAGCTGCTCTCGTATGTGTCTGGTAGGTTTGGGGGTGGCGGCGAAAGCGGCTTTCAGAGTCTCCAGCTGCTTGGCTTTGATAGTAGTCCGCGGCCCGCGACGTTTGCCACCCAGATTCTGCTCGTCGTTTTCATTGTTGCAGACCTCCTTGTCCGACATGTGTCCAGTCTCAGAGTCTTTACAGTCGTCCTGTGGATCTTGAGATTCTGGAGATAAGCTCGGGTCACTGCACGTAGTAACTGTAAAAAGCACAGCCGTTAAAAAAGCTGTCAAAATGCTTTGTGCCACACATTCGAAGACAACACGTAATCAGATACTGAAATAACAATAGAGTCTAGCATTATAAAAATTACATAGCCTACAGAATCAGTAGAACTTGGCAATATTTATCTCGTAAACAGGGCTTCAGTGGCCAAAATTACTCACTTGACAGAAGGTTTGTGTCTTTTCCGATGCTGTTATTCACGTAATCCTCCTTGCAGACAAATTTATATTCATCAAGAATGTACAGTTCTTCGCCAGTGGAAAGCTGTTTATTGCACATGACGCAGGTGAAACAGTTCAGGTGAAAGACTTTGCTTCGCGCTTTCCGAACTAGATCACTGGGCGAGATTCCCTGCGCGCAGCCTCCACATTTAGTGCCGTAACGTCTGCAGAGAATTAAAACAAAGTCAAAATCACAAACAAACAGACACCTAATGTTATAGTTTTTGTCATTTCACGAAAAGTAGGTTTACCGATACCTAGTTTTTTTTTTTTTTTTGGTTTGATTTCATTCTTAATTAAACAGCAAGCATATGCATAGCTACAGGTCTACACATTAATTTACAGTAATAGGCTAAATAAATAAAACAACTGACAGTGGTTGCCAGTACCTTGTCATAAAAATACTGTGACGGTTTTACAAGAATTAGCCTACAGACAATGGTAACTTAACTTTACATTCATGTATCAACCTATTTGAGTTATTAAAACCTTTATGCTGCATATACTGTAAAAAATAACTGATAATAACACAGTGGTGCGACTGAAAACCTTTATCAAAATTTTACCTCTCCAACAACTGGTAAATAATAAAGAGCACAATAAGAGAAAAGCACCAGGGTAACACACTTAAATAGGCTATTGCAACAAACATTAACTAAGCAACATGCAATGTAAAACATTCCAATGCATAAAACAGATAAATAAAAATAAGAAGATACTAAAATAAAATCCAAATGTGATGGTTCCTGCGGGGAATTCTGGGAACGACCTTTTTTTTTCTTTTTCTTTTTTATCAATGGTTTGCTGAATTGTTACGTTAGCCTAATGAATTATCTTTGTAATTTTTTTTTTAAAGGTTCACACTTTTACATCTAAAACATTTTACAAACAAATTGCACAGTGTTCTTCATCATATAATTATTTACCCTGGTAATTTAAATTAAACAATTAACATGCACTTTGTTTGTTGTACTTTTTTTTCTGTTAAAATTGCACGGACTGCTGTAGTCTAAAGAATTATTCGATTCTTTCAGAGCTGCTGATATGTTCAACATTGCTTTGACAGAATGCATTAACAGAATATCCTCTTGCAAACTTCGCAAGCGACAATATACATTCTTTTGTCTCTGGGCGTGCATGTAAATGCAGTTCACTGAAATGGTTATCAGATGCGTGCTGACTGGATGTCTGTGGTTTTCCTCTCGAGCTCATTCATTATTCAAATCCACTTATCGCATCTTTGCTCGAGCTTTTGCAAACAAACGCATGTGCTAAGGAAGATTGAGGCGAGGCAGGGCACACATCCGTCAGGTTCTGGTGCAAATCTCATCCCCTGCCTGTCTGACACTCATACCTTGTAAACAAAGAGAACTGTTTTAGTCTGTCACCTAACAAGTTGTCTAGAATTCAGGAGATTGTAAATGTAAAATGTAATGCTCTCCAGTTGCATAAATTGTTTTTGTTTGCATTTATTATTATAGCTATGCTGTTTTATATAGGGTTTACATAAATGTGTTTTTAACGAATTCATTTTATTATTATTATTTTTTGCATATATAAATGGAAAAAATCTAGTTCAAGTTTTAATATGCCACAAAAAGGTCCGTATAGCCGCATTGCAAGAGCTAAAATGTCCTTTGATGCTTTCTTCGATTCAAATGCTCACCTGAAAAAGTCGTTTTTACAGTAGAGTCGTCCTTCTCTTGAAAAGCATCTATCAGTTAAATTGCATTTACAGTCACAACATTGCACGCATTTGGCATGCCAGGCTCTATCCAAGACGCTGAGCAGAAATCTGTCCAGAATAGGCCTCTCGCATCCAGCACAGTGGACCATATTTTGTGACTCCAGTCACCACGTTGCCGTCTTTGGTGAGAGGCAAAAATCTGTTCGTCTTGTGCCAAAAGTTAGAGAACACTACGCGGTCCTTGATCCAAGTAAACAAAAGTCATCAAAAAGGCAGGCATTGGATATAGCCTAATACAGCATCCCAAATGTTGCCTACATATAGCCTACAGCGCAGAAAAGGACAAGTGTCAGCTCCTCTTTAGACCATTAAACATACGTCGATGCTTTATCATTAAGATGAATAAAAATAAACTTCAGCTGAAGTGTTAGTTCGATCTCATGGAATGGTTACTTATTGTACAGCCTATTTAAATCGATACATGCGCGCGGAATCTCCAATGCTCCCAACGCTTGAACAGCAACAACAACAACAAAAAAAAAAACAATAAATGCGTTTAATTAGTTTTACAAAAAGTTAAAATCAGCGATTTCAAAGCATATCACATACATCCCTGGTCATTTGTGTGTATTTTCCAGTTGCATCTCGCTCTGCTTCAGTCGCTGGCATGCGTTTGGATGCTGCCGAGAGACCTTATTCCCTGCGATGTGACGTCATGTTGGAACAGAACCAATCAGATTACAGTAATTTAGGTGAACGCACTTTCCCCTGCAATTTCTGCTGTCTACAGTCCATTTGGAAACAACACATTATATTGAGTAGGCCTATTATCAAAGCAAACTTGAATGTTGACTAATTACAATTCGAAATGGAGCGGAGGAGAGTGTAGCCTATACAACTATTTTTGACCGCGGAGAAATTTCAATGCATTGTAATGTGCCTGTTTTTCGTTACTGATAAATTAGTTCATTGTTTTTAGAAATAACAATTCATAGTTCTACTTATGACACCTAAGACAATCTGACGGAATGCGGGACGTGGATATGAGTAATGCAAATATGACATTTCATATTCATATGTTCATTTTTCAATGAACTTGTAAATCAGTATAGAATTCTCTACTGATTATTGACGCTTGCAAACCTAAGGCCATTGGAAGCACAGTTGAATAGTAAAGGTTATTTGTTAGATGTTTTTATTATTATTAGGCGAATGCAAAATAAAATAAAATAAAATAAAGAGGAAAGAAAAGAAAATATGCTTTAAAATTTTACAGGTTCACTTACTGCTGTTATATTGTTAGGCAAAATTATTCTAACTAGGCTACATCAAATAGCCTATATTTATATATCCTATTATACATTTTGTCTATAGGTTAATAGATCATATGCTATATAGGCTATTAAACATTTTATATACAGCACTGTAATTTCGTTTTGTCAGCTAGGCTACATCCAGTAGATTAAATCCTATTAACACAGGGTCATTAATGAAATCGAGGCTGTTTGAAATATTTTAGTTAAGCGGTTGTGTGAATTCAGCCATAGTGATCCAGAAATTATGCACAATTGGAAAAAAAAAAAACAGGACCTGGACAGCCATGTGGGAAAAGAGGGACACGGCCGTTTCCAGCTCAGATTAATGTTCCTCTACGATTGTTCTTCAGGACGGGTGAGAGGGCAAGGATCACTAATGATTATAATATAAAGTCTCCGGCTGCTGGGAGATATTATCAGCGCGCGGGGAGCCATCAGGAGGAGCTGCAGCGAGAGATACAGCAGACAGCGAACAAGCCTCATGTCTGTATGCTCCAGATATCATTAGCCGTGGGATTTGATCTTCAACAATGCAGTGAGAGAATGTATTCTCACAAATTTATTGTTTAATCAAATCATATGTGCGTGCTTTTTGCGATAGCCAATCTTACAGAAAAAAAAAAGTTTGGAAAACATAATCATTCAAAACGTGCACAAATTTAGGGTTAACCTCTAAATCTATCGAAACACTACTATCCATAAAAATAAAGGTTCCAATGGGTTTGCGCGTTTCTATTCTTGGAAAGCCAGCGATGTCTCGGTGCTGTGTAAAGAACCCATTTTTCTTCTGTTAATGGATGATTTAGAAAAATAGCATCAATTTAGGGTTTATTTGACTTGTAACATTGTAAATTGTTGGTGCTGAAAAGCATTTAAATATTGCTTATAGAACAAGATATAAACAATAAAAGACAAAAACAATTATTTCATTACATTCTTAAAAATAAAGGTTCCAAAAGGGGGTTTTCACAGCGATGCCATAGAAGAACCAGTTTTGGTTCCCCAAAGAACCTTTCATTTCTTAAAAGAACATTTTTTTTCTTAGTCTGAAGAACATGTTAATAATCTAAAGAACCTTTTTCCACTGTAAAGAACTTTTTGTGGAATCCCATGGGTTCCATGGGAATCCAAAGGTTCTTTGTGGAACCATTGATACCAAAAAAGAACCTTTATTTTTAAGAGTGTAAAGTAAATGTGGTTGGAAATTGAGCAATTAATATCATTGGTCATTGATTGGACCAACATCAAGCACCATAAATTTAATATAAGAACATCTCAAAAATAACCATTTAAAAACTATTAAAAAACATATTGGGTTTCACTAAGAACGTTTTTCCGCTGTAAAGAGCCTTTTGTGCAATGGAAAGTTTCCATGGATGTTTCAGGTTCTTCATGCCAATAAAGGTGATGCCAATAAATAAATAAATAAATAAAATGTAAAAAATAATAATTCTTTGATGAACCATGGGACTAGCACATAATTGTTAAAAATCTTTATTATTATTCAATAAAATATTTTGAGAGCACTGCAGGAGATAAATGTCCTGTTACAGGACAGTTTCACTTTTTGTTGTGCAAGCCAGAGACAAAGATGCACATAACCACTGAAGTACAGACTTTATTTTATAGCCTATGAATGTGAAAGAGGATGTGACTTTATTCTCACCGGTGAAAATGATATCTCACCAGTGTCTGACCTGCGCTTTTGTGCCTGGAATAGATGTCAAGCAGATGAAACATATAGTCAATACACAAGAATTGTGGTCAGCCTGTGCATTCAGCTTGAAAGAATACAACTGATAGTAAAACTTAATGTCTTTTGTGCTTGAATGGTTTGTAAAGACATGGTGAGTTACAGAGCCACCCTCAAAACAATCAAATAAAAAAAAAACCATGAGTGCTTACACATCTTGTTTATTTGCCATAGCTTCAGCTTGGTTTGAATGATTTGCATGAGTCAGATTTCTTTACAATCTTGCATGACTGATATTGTTTGAGTCCTAGTCTTGTCTGCAGAGACTGTCATGGTGAACCTGACCCGCTGTATTCAGTCTCTGTTGCTGTTAGATATGAGGCTGAGCTCCCACTGTTTGTTTTGGATTCCACTTCATCTCATTAGCACGTGTTAATTACTGCTAATTGAGTTCAACAAGATGAGATGGCAACCCAGAGGGACCACCCATTCACATAATTTGCCGAAAACATAATTGATTATGATTTGCCAAATGAAACCACTTAGCGCAGTTTCAGCCTGAGTTTTCTGACTGTGCACATTTTTACTCTTTATGTGTTCTGGGGGGATGTAAATACATTTATAAAACATCAAACCATCAGTCCATTGCTTATTTCAAACCTATAAACATCATGAATCCATGATGGAAGTTATGGGATCTTTGTTATACACTATTATGCAAGCTGTATCTCTGTATAAAAAGTTGGATATATATAATATCGTTCATGTACAGTACATACAGTACACTCACATAAAGCAATATGTACTAGCATAGCTCAAATATTTAGTTGCTTGTTTTGTCACAAAATGTAAACTATATTATCACCCAGCACTAATCTGCTACATGCAACCATATAAGGCATGAAGAGATTATGAATATTAACATCATGATTTTCTGTATCCTTTACTGTATTTGTCTTAGAAGTACATGCCTGATTTTATGCACATGTTAGTAATGATATAGCCAAACCTATTAATTAGAAAGGCATGTTCACATACTTGTTCATGTAGTGGAGTGGAGTTGTAACAGTGAGACTGCAGTCTGGGTTTATTGGGATGCAGGGAGCTTGAGGTGCAGGCCAGATTGGGTGTAGAGGAAAGCAGGTTTACTTTTATGTTATTTATTCAGATTGTCCCTGTGTGGATGTACATTTATTTAATTTATATTATTTATTTTAATGTTTTATTTATCAGGGACAATGGACAGTCAAGGACTGCCCCAGAATTAGCTACAGAGATAAATTTCATCAGCTGTCCCTGCTTGAAATGAAGCTGAGTGATGTTAATGCAAGGCCTTTCTGTCTCTGTATGTATGATATGAAATGGATGCTCATTGGTCAGTGGGCTAAAATACAGAAGCAGTTATGATGAAACATAATCTACTGTATTATAATCGAAATTAGTTACGAAATTAGTTTTTAATTTCTTTAAAAAAGAAATTAGTATTCACACAAATCAAATTCACAAAACAAACACAAATTTATATGAAACTGTTAAAAGTCCATAAGCATAGTCTTTTGTAATTTATTGAAAATTTCCAGATATGAACTAATGCTAATTGCAAAGTTATTTGTATAAAAAAAAAAAAAAAAAAACACACAACCCACTATTTCACTAAAATACCATCATAGTCTTTGTTAATATTTTAAAATAGAATTTTAATTTAATATTTTGTTTTTCACTTTAATTTTAGTTAAAGTTTTAGTGATTTTTGTGTTTTTGTCATTTTATTATTATGTCTATAAATATCTCTATAAAAATTGTATTAATTGTATGTATTAATTTTTATTTAGTTTTAGTTATAAATGAATGAAAAATGTTGCATTGCCAGCCACAGCTGAAATAAAAGGTTTATATATATATATATATATATATATATATATATATGTATTTCAGTTAACAATAATCTTTTTCAAGTAACAAAAATGTACCAGCTTTAGATGAAGACCACTCAACATAAACCTTAATTCTATAAGAGCATACACTGTACATATTTCGAATGCATGATGAAACTACACAGTCTCTCTCTCCTGACAGATGGCTGGTTAAAAAGTTTGTCAAGCTTCCTTTTCTGTGTGAATGAGGCATGTATGCATGCTGTGTTCTGTCCAAAGACCCTTCACACCTGTTCTGCTTCACCTTGGTTGACATGCTAGACGCAACGGTATGAATGTAAACAATAGGGAAAGACTTCACTCTAATCCCTATTGACTGTCTCTCATTCAGCCTGCCAATTGATATCATGGATTTGTCTCACTCAATGATGTCACCGCATCAGACCGGGCCACAGTCAAACGATATTCAATCACACCAGAAATGCTGGAAGAACTCAAACTCAAAGGCATCAATTCAAATATACAGTCATGGCCAAAAATATCAGCACCCTTGGTAAATATGATGAAAGAATGAAAAAATTATTCTGCATTGTTAATCCTTTTAATCTTTTATTTAAAACATTCACAAAAATCTAACCTTTCATTGGATAATAAGAATTTAAAATGGGGGAAATGTCATTATGAAATAAATGTTTTTCTCAAATGCACATTGGCCACAATTAACGGCACCCTTTTATTCAATACTTTTTGAAACCTCCATTTGCCAGTTTAACAGCTCTAAATTTTCTCCTATAATGCCTGATGAGGTTAGAGAACACCTGACAAGAGATCAGAGACCATTCCTTCATCCAGAATCACTCCAGACCCTTTAGATTCCCAGCTCCATGTTGGTGCTTCTTCTCTTCAGTTCACTCCACTCATTTTCTACAGGGTTCAGGTTAGAGGACTGGGACACGGCCATGGCAGAAGCTTGGTTTTGTGCTCAGTGACCCATTTTTGTGTTGTTTTTGAGGTTTGTGTTTGGATTATTGTACGGTTGGAAGATCCAAACATGGCCCATTATAAGATTTCTAACAGAGTCAGTCACTTATTGATTTTTTATCTGTTGGTATAGCAGTATAATTCATTGTACACATGGAGTGTACTATCCCTACTGTGTACTATGGACTTTTTATCCCTGTGTTCACCAAACCCATCTTGAGTGTTTGCTGCTAATTTTTTTTTTTTTTAGTTTCATCTGACCATAGAAGCCAGTCCTATTTGAAGCTCCAGCCGTGTCTAATAACTGAATATGCTGGAGTTTGTTTTTGGATGAGCTAGGAGAATTTTTCTTGAAACCCTCCCAAACAACATGTGGTGATGTAGGTGCTGTTTGACAATATTCTTTTAAGGTTTTCTGACCCTGAGACGCAACTATTTTCTGCAATTCTCCAGCTGTGATCCTTGGAGAGTCTTTAGCCACTCAAACTCTCCTTCTCACTGTTCATTAGGACGATACAGACACACGTTCTCTTCCAGGCAGTTTCGTAACATTTTATTTTGATTGGAAATTCTTAATTATTGCCCTGATGGTGGAAATGGGAATTTTCACTGCTCTAGCTCTTTTCTTTAAGCCACTTCACTAATTTGTGAAGCTCAATTATCTTTTGCTGCACATCAGAAATATATTCTTTGGTTTTTCTCATTGTGATGGATGATTCTGGGAATTTGGGCTTTGTTTTCCCTCCCATTTATATTTCTGTGAAACAGGAAGCCATGGCTGGATAATTTCATGTTCATAATCACCCTGGAGTGCTCAAAATTGGGAATATTAATGGGAATATACTTCAGAGATATTTTACTCATAAGAATTTCTAGGGGTGCCAATAATTGTGTCCAACGTGTAGTTGAGAAATTTTTTTATTTCATAATGATATTTCCCCCCATTTTAAATTATTTCAAATAAAAGATCAAAAGGATTAACAATGCAGATTAATTTTCACAGCCTTCTTTCATCATATTTACCAAGGGTGCCGATATTTTTGGCCATGACTGAAATATTTTTTTTTTGAAAGTGAAATTTAAAGTGAAAAATTTAAAGTGAAAAAAAAAACGAAAGGATATTATATGCTATGATGACGAACATGAGTGTTGCTAGTTTACAGTCTCAAAATTATTAGAAAAAATGAGAATTTGAGCATTGAAAGATGGTGAACTCTAATCCTGGCTGTACAGAGGAAGAGAAACAGTCTTGGCAGCTCTCTTTTGCTGTGTGCCCAGAGGGGGTGAGACAGTCGTCTTCTGGCAGTGAGAGGACCCTGGGGACTCAGTGCCTGGAGCCTGCTGATGATGGAGATTGATGCAGGCAGAGCCGCAGACACCCCAGACGTTCAGCAAAATTAAAAGGCTATTTTGTCAAGTTGTAAAAGAACAGAATGGAGCAGAGGGTGATGGGCTTCCCCTCCTCCTTTCTTTGTGTCTCTTTAGTGTCATCAAGCCCTCAGGGACAAGAACCGTTACACGCCTTTTACTCTCCCTATCTCTCTCTCTCTCTCTCTCTCTCTCATTCTCTCTTGTAAACATAGACAAGAACACATAATTAAAGACACAGAAAAAAAATTCTTTACATTTTCTAAAGGAAATGTAGATTTTTCAAAGAAAATGTGTCACTTCGACAAAACTCACTGCCACAGTTCTAGGGTGTTGTGGGTAATTGCCAGGATGTTGCTATGCAGTCACATAGGTGTTCTGGATGCTTGCTAGGTGATTACATTTGCCAGGCACAAATGCTTTTAAAAAGTAATAGCACAACTCTCCTCAAAGTATCATTTGATTTAGGGGAAACAAGGGGGGTTGAGAGGGTACGCAAAAATTTGAGAGAAATTATTATTTTTATTATTATTTTACAAAATGTATTTTATGGCTGTAAACATACATATTAAAAATGTATTGACCAGGTAATGCATTGACCAGATTTGATAATGTTACCGTTTCATTTTGCTTTATAGACTGGTCAAAGAGAGATTATTAGTGATTATTTTGTTGACACGTGATAAAGCAAATCTGCATATAGTTTTTAGTACTTTAATATAGTACTATAGTACAATAATAGTATAAAAGCCAGATTTTCAATGTAGGAAAAAAATACTATTCATTCATTCATTCATTCATTCATTCTAATACATGAAAATACATTCTGACTTAATATTTTAGGAAGGGGGTCCTTGGCAAAACCCCTGATTTCATTCAGGTATGTCATTTATGTCCTTTGTGCAAGTTATAGACCAAAATGTAATGCTTAGGGTTAGTGATTTGAACAAACATTTAACCATACAGCAAGTAATAGTAATAGTGTATTTTTACAGTATTTATATAAATAAAAATTTGGTGCCTTGTTTTCATGTAAAGGTTTGTTAGCGAAACTCTGCATCTTTTGGCCCCTCAGAACTGTTTTAAAGTCAGTTTCTTTTACTTACTTGTTTGGACATAATTTACAGATCATTTATCTTCAATTTGAATTTAATTGACCAGGTGACCTGAGGATGCACCCTAGCCCTGGAGGATCGCCCTGACTGCGAGCAGTTGGCACAGAAAAGAAACATAGAGACAGACTGCAATGAGGAGGGGCTAGACAGACACACACACACACACACACACACAGGTCATGCTTGTGTCAAGTATAGGGAGAGGAGACCATCTGAGTTGTTCACCCTCATGCTTTGTGCAAATCTGGCCAGTTATTGTGTTTTGTGTGAGTATGTATTGATGGGATGTTGAGAGATGTCCCAGAAGGTTGAAACGTGTAAAGTATCATCTAAACATTCAAACACTGCTTGTCACAGTTTTCCCAGAGCTGTTGCAGCTTGTTGAGTACTTGTCAATCATACTGACTTGGGAACTATCACTCAAATCAAAGATCGGTTACACTTTATTTTAAAGTCCAATTCTCGCCATTAACAAACCATTAGCTACATCTTTTGCCTCAATAAACTCCTAATTTGCTGCTTATTAATAGTTAGTAAGGTAGTTGTTAAGTTTAGGTATTGGGTTGGATTAGGAATGTAGAATATGGTCATGCAGAATATGTGCTTTATAAATACTTATAAACAGCCAATATGTTAATAATAGGTATGCCAATAAGCAACTATAGTGAGAACTGGTCACTAAATTGTTACATTTTTAATTGCTGCTTAAGTGTCCAAATAAACTGTAAAAATGTATGCTTTGCAAAACTATATTTCAGTCTTTCTATTTCAAAATGCCATGTTATATTCAATGTGTTGCTTGCCGTTTCTTTGTAATTACTTGGTGTAAAAATTATATTCACTCAAAAATTGCTAGTACATTTCACAGTTAATTGGAAAGAAACCGCAAGTAACACATTGAAAGAAACATGACATTATAAAGTAGAAAGGCTGAAATAGTATTTTCAATTTTTTACAGTGTAGTAAATTTTAAGTAAAACCTACACCATTTTTTTTCAGTGTACGTTTTAGACAATATAATATAATATTTTATATATTAATGTATTCCCATCATATTCAGGTAATGTGAAGTTGAACCATCTCTTTACAGCACCCATAGATGGCAACTAGAGTTTACATGGTAGGCTTGTTTATAGAAGTATATAAATGCATATAATGACACTTCATGAATTCACTATATTCATTATATAATTTATTATAACATAAAATAACATTTTTGTGTGTTTATTATATATACAGTAGTAGCCATTTTATAAGTGCAATAAGCCACTTTAGGCTGTACTATACTGTGACAACACTGCATGAACAACATTCCATGTACATGTATATACTGTAGTATATAGTGTAGTAATGTCTGTGATAGCAGTCTTCTGCTGTACCCTGACCTGGCTGTTGATTACTGGTCTTCCCCGCGAACCTGACCAGCAGCAGCAGTAATCAGCTCAATTTACGGAGGAGTCCTGACCCCAGAGCGGTGATAGCCTTGTTCCATCTCAGCTTATCATCTCCTGCAGCCTGACCCCGCTGATCCCTGCAGAGGAAGCCATGGGATCAATCAACCATCACTCTCGCTCTCAAATGGGTCTCAGTGTGGAGATGACGCTGAATGTGCACTCAACTAACAAGTCAGTCAATATGACAATATGAAGTTTTATGCTAGAAGAGGAAACAACACATGCACAGCTGTGAACAGATCAATATGCATTTTAAGCTTCTTCTAGGTAAACAATGATACCCACTGGCTGACAGTGAAAAGGGACACTTTCTCTGACAAATCTGGAGGGTAAGTGCAAAATATACATTGTAAAAGTTGAAGACAGGTTGTTCAGTACATCCACACATCCGGACGTATCAGCTGCTTCTCCATTGCCCCTTCTCACACCCACCATTCATAGACATGTGCCAGAGACCTCCAGGCCAGTACCCCCCTCTCCACACAGCAGTCACAGATGGGAACCTCATAATAGCCCCCAACCCTCAGCAAGCTGGCCTTTCTCATGCCCGATTACACTCCAATAACAGCACTACAATTGATACAGTGAATCCTGGGGACCCTGTCAGAAGACAGTTTTAGAAGACCTTATTCTTCTGTGATTGTCTGAGCTTTCTGTAATCTGTGTATTTGAGATTCACACAAAACTGAAAAACTGATATATGCTTTGTGTAGATGTCTCGTTCTCAGCAAACAGTGTCATTTGTGTCAACCAACAAATCAATAAATAAACATTTTATATATATATATATATATATATATATATATATATATTTTTTTTTTTTATTATCTATTGTTAAATAGAATTCTTAAAACCAGAATTATAACCACAACTCCCATAAATGCTTTGGGACCAATGAAATATTGTAATATTCCAATAAATCATCAACAAATATAGACTGTTCAATGGCGGATTGAACTAGACCTATGTATTTACAGCATTGATTTACAGCGGGTAAAATAAGTATTGAACACGTCACCATTTTTCTCAGTAAATATATTTCTAAAGGTGCTGTTGACAGGAAATTTTCACCAGATGTTGGTAACAATCCAAGTAATCCATACATACAAAGAAAGCAAAACAAATAAGTTCAGAAATGAAGTTCTGTGTAATAAAGTGGAATCACACAGGGAAAAAGTATTGAACACATGAAGAAAGGGAGGTGCAAAAAGGCATGGAAAGCCAAGACACCAACTGAAATCTATCAGTAATTAGAAAGCAATCCTACCCCTTGTCACTGGAAATTAATATTAGTTCAGTCCCAACTGATGGCCTATAAGAAGGTGTCTCATGAGCAATGTGTCACACGAGAAACATTTCATGATGAGTAAAAGCAAAGAGCTTTCTCAAGACCTTCGCAATGTTACTGTTGCAAAACATACTGATGGCATTGGTTACAGAAGGATTTCTATACTTCTGAATGTTCCAGTGAGCACTGTTGGGGCCATAATCCGGAAGTGGAAAGAACATCGTTTCACCATAAACCGGCAAATACCAGGTGCTCCTCGTAAGATTTCTGACAGAGGAGTGAAAAGAATGATCAGAAGATTTGTCCAAGGGCCAAGGATCACTTGTGGAGAGCTTCAGAAAGACCTGGAATTAGCATGTATAATTGTTTCAAAGAAAACAATAAGTAATGCACTCAACCACTGTGGCTTGTATACATGCTCACCACGCAAGGCTCTATTGCTGAAGAAAAAGCATGTTGAAGCTCATTTAAAGTTTGCTGCACAACATTTAGACAAGCCTGTGAAATACTGGCAGAAAATAGTCTGGTCAGAAGAGACAAAAAAATGGATGCTCATTGGATGCCATAATACACACCATATTTGGAGGTCAAATGGCACTGCACATCACCCCAAAACACCAAGCACGGGCAAAATTCATATAGTTGAAGGAAGAATGAATGGAAAAAAATTTACCGAGACATTCTTGATAAAAATCTGCTGCCATCTACCAGGATGATGAAGATGAAACGAGGGTGGACATTTCAGCGAGACAATGATCCCAAACACAGCCAAGGAAACTCTCAACTGGTTTCAGAGAAATAAAGTAAAGCTGCTAGAATGGTCAGCCAATCACCTGACTTGAATCCAATAGAAAATCTATGGAAAGAACTAAAGATCAGAGTTCATAGAAGAGGCCCAAAGAACTTTCAAGATTTGAAGACTGTTTGTGTGGAAGAATGGGCCAAAATCACACCTGAGCAATGCATGTGACTAGTTTCTCCATACAGGAGGCGTATTGAAGCTGTCATTACCAACAAAGGCTTTTAGTATTAAATCAATTTCAGTAAGCGTGTACTTTTCCCCTGGGTCATTCCATTTTTATTACACAGAACTTAATTTAAGGAACTTATTTGTATTGTTTTCTTTGTATGTATGGATTTCTTGGGTTGTTACACATCTGGTGAAAATTTCATGTCAACAGCACCTTTAGAAATATATTTACTGAGAAAAATGGTGACGTGTTCAATACTTATTTTACTTGCTGTATCTATATAAATTCTGTGATTCTGTGAAGTAAATTCTGGTCAAATCAACCAGTTTTGAACTGCTTTGTAAAACTTTACATATTATAATTAATCTACTTTACATAAAGTAGAAAATTTCTCTTTCAAAACATCTTTTGTGGAACAATAATTCAACATTGTTACATTAAAAATATTACAAGTTTAAAGGTCAACATAAAAGGGTTAAACCAGCTAACCATAACCTTAACAGCACCACACCAAAGTATTTACTTTTAATGTTTTTGTTCTTTGTGCCAAGAAGAACTTACTTTTGTTCGGTAAAAAAAGATTTTATAATAGTACTCTTTTAAATATGATCAAAGAAATCTCACAGCATATCAGTGTCTGAAAAGACACTTTTGTCATGCTTGAAAAATAACTTTTTTTCTTTGGAAAGAAAGAAAAGGCACAAGGTGAAAGACGATTAAAGCATTTTAATTTTAAATTTCAAATTCTTAAATTCAAATTAAAAGTTTCTTTATAATTATATCAGTGGAATGTCACAGGGACAGAAAAGAGACAGAAATGCACAGATTCATACTAAAGACATAACTTGATTACATGCAAAGGAGGATTTAACACAGTAAAGAACCTGGTGGGAGATACATTAGCATTCTCAGTAATGAATATAAATTTGTTTACCATTTGCACTTCTGGCCAATTATCTCTGACATTTGACATATGTACATGCACTGCTAGTCAATAAGAATACAGAGGAATATTATCTTGTAATGATGTAGCTGTATGATATAGATTGCATGGATTGAATAGTCATATAAAGGATAGGTTATCCTCTGAGCACGCCACAGAACATTTATTGTTGCAAAAAAGATTTCGGCATTTCCAGTGTGGTGTGTAGCCAATACAACGACTGATTCTGTACTGTTATAAGCACCAGCCAAGCATATATTATGAGACAGGGCTGTCGGTGAAGAAAAATCAACAACATGTGGCAGATTCAGATAAAATGATGCATGAGGCACACCGCAAAGTCTATGTGTGTGTGAATGTAAAAAATACCTCCGTATAACATTTGCCTTGATTTATCAGTGCCCTCACAAGAGCCTACAGCCCACAACAGAGCTGCAGACAGACTGCATTAGACATAGAGATGGTCCAGCAAGCCATCTACAGTATGTTATCTGTGACAAACATACTCAGAGCGTTTTCGTGCTTGTGTGTGTGTGAGAGAGAGAGAACCAATGTCCATATTATCAGCAACATTCAAAGGTATAAAACACCCCACAGTGGCTTATCGGCATCCACTGGCCTTCATTTCTACCTCATGGCCTGGCACACCTGTCAGCACTTTAAGATATGCAAATGAAGGAGGAGGAATACTACTGTCAGATCATTACCATGCATTACCCTGTGCTTATCTCCACATTAATCCCTCGTCTACATAATCGCATTTAGGCTTTCTTCTCTGATGAATGGGAACCGTGGGTAAATATAATCTTTGATTGAATATCAAGGAATTTTCAATACGTTGACAACAATGAGAAAAGAACGTCTGGATTATGCGATTCACAAATTAGACTGTATTGGCAACATCAATAGGGATTAAATCATCCCACTGTGAACTGCCTATTCGGATGAAGCATTTATTTAAAAATAAACCCACATTATTGTATTTCGCAGAAGTTAAGTAATAATTAGTGGTGCATACTAAGGCAATTATCACTTTTACATTATTATTAATATTTGTGCATGCAAAAACAAAGTCTTTGAATTAGTGGTGGGGTTTTTTTAACATAAAAAATCCAGTAGGTGGCAACAAATGACTGTCTTTACGAGTAAGTCATTGTATCATACACCCAACCATTTCACTGAAAACCACTGATTCGTTTAGGAAGAAAACAGAGGTGGTAAAAATGATACATGGTAAAATGTTGTTCTTGCATTTTTTAGCATGTTCTTCAGCCTTTAGTAAAATAAATATAATAGCCTGATCAATCAAAAAAAAAAAAATCTTGGCATCTCTCCTGGTGACTTTCAAAGAGATATATACTCCCACATATGGATTACAGCAGAATGGCCAGACGGTGTGTTTGCCAATGTGTCTTTGTGGAGAACGGGGGTCATACCAGGGTAGGTGTAGACAGACGGTGGGATGGGGGTGAAGGAGGAGGTGACAAAGGGCAGTGCTCAGCACGTGTCAGTGGTCAGAGTGACACTAAGGAGAGATGCAGGCGGAGAAATCAGCTGAACCTCTCAATCCCAGCATCCATTTCTCCACTTCATTGCTCCTGAATCAGAACCATTTACTCCAAAGACTTGCGGTCTGACCTCCTCTCCACCTTTCAACTCAGAAAGACCTCTGGAAATGTCTTGAAAAGCCAAATAGTAGAATCACATGACCCCCTTGACATTATATAAGGAGTAGTTTTGATGTATCTAAGAAGATATTTAGTGTAATGTCCAAACTGCTCTCTTCCACAAAGTAGTTTAAAAGCATCACAAAAGTACTGTAAAACATCACAGTTTTATAAATCAGATATAAAATCACAGTTAGAAGAAACAAAGTCACAACTGCAAGATTTAAAGACAATTACAAGACACAAAGTCACAGGTATGTAGTCAAATTGTGAGATTTAAATCACATTGCATTATTTAAAATCATATTGCGAGTTGTAAAGTTGCAATTACAGTAAACATAGTCATAATTGAGATATATAATGCCAAATTGCTAAATTTAAAATTACTTAGCGAAATATGCACTGCAAGACCGAAAGTCACAATTATAATAAACAAAGTTGCAATTATGAGAAATAGAGTTGTAATAGTGAGAGATATAGTCACACTGTTAGATGCAGAATAAGTTATCAGAAACAACGTCAAGTTGCAATTTTGATAAACAACACATAAAGTCACACTGTGAAATTAAAACCAAAATATTGCAAGATATGAATTCACAATTATGAGAAACAGAGTCACAGTTGTGAGATATAATGTCACATTGCAAGATATAAATCATATGGCAAGATGCAAGACACATGGGCAAACATGATGGCACACTAAGCTGATGATGACAGTAATATTTCCACTCTTTATTGACCCAGAGTGAGATTAGTGTTAGGGATCACTAAAAATGACCTAAAAATAGCTTCAGAGACGTTCTATAAATAGATGCAGTTTTGTTGGGTTAATGGGTTGATTACACGGCTCTGCTAGTCTGTTTAAAGCCAGACTGTGCTTATTTGTTATGGTGAATCAGTCACGTCTCTGCATGCATATGTGCGTCTGCATGCATCCATGACGAAAGATAGACAGGTGCCGAGCTGCTTCAGGAAAGCCCCCATCTTGAGGAAGTCCCGCCCCTGCTTTGCATGTCTCATTTTAATATATTGAGTGGGCCATCTGTAACCCATTCATCTCATTCAAAAAGCCGTTAGAAGAGCTCATCCCTCCCTTTTTGCCCTCTGCGGCTCATTAGCATAAACTCAGAACGACATGCACAAACACACTCCAGGCCTCCACGAGTGTGTTTACAAATGCATTCACACTCACCCAAATGGTGGGACATGCCAAACTGCTAATATTTAAACTTGTATTTTGAATAAAATTTAGACGAGTGTTTATATCACAGCAGGAAATCATTTTGAAAGTTAATATTCCTCATTATTTCAAAATGCAGTTTCAATGAGCCAGTCCCTATTCTGTTTAATTTAATATATCACATTTATAAACATTTAACACACAATGCGTAGCCGCTCTTTTTTTCCACTCATTTTTCATAAAGCTCTCTGATCCCTCAGCAGAGCGTGCTAGTGTTGACTAGCCATTAATCACAAGTCTTATCTGCCACACTGGACACTATTTTTATGGCATCCTCAAGTCAACATGACAGGTTATATCAGTGTTTCAGTCCCTGTTTGCAGCTGAAAGCTCACTTCTGCCTGTCTGCTCAAAGACTAGAGGGAGATATGGTGAAAAACAGTAGATGAAGTACTCCACATCCTCTGTAATTCCGTCTCTCTTTCATTCTTCGCATCTCTGGCAGGAATAACTGCTATCAGCCGGAGGTCAAGAGCAGAGAAACGCGTCTGTAATGGCTGTCTTTCACAATGATTTCATATAACGCAAAATGTGTTCTTCTTTTATAATTCAGGAGACTTCTCAGTTGTATTGCTTTATTATCATTATTGAAAACGGTAAATATAAACAGTTTCATTAACAGAAATAAAATAAAAACGAATTTATCTAGGAAAAACTGAAGCTAAATAGTATAGTTTTCATTGCTCCAAAAAACAAACAAACAACAAAATAAAATAAAAATTAAAAAATTGTAAAATATAATGACACATGGTATATTATAAATGTGAATATGCTACTAGATTGAAATCAAATTGTTTTTATTATTATTTAGTGCAGTTTTAAACGAAACCAGCTAACTTTTTTGGCACCATTAAATGCTAATGCTAATGCTAATAATAATAATAACTGTAAACTGTAAACTAAACTATATCTTAGAATTGAAACAAACAAACAAACAGAAATACAAATTCTAAACTAAACTGAAAACACAAATTGGAAATAAAATAGAAATAAAAAAAATACATTATAAGCTAAAAACCATAATAAGCCAAGTTGTAGGCTATTTCAGTCAAAATTAAAGTCAATGTAAAGTCAACATTTATACAATTTCCTGCATTATTATATGATTCATTGATATACACTACTAAAAATAAAGGTTCTTTATTGGCATCAATGGTTTCACAAAGAACCTTTACCATCCATGGAAACATTTCATTCCACGAAAGGTTCTTTACAATGGAAAAAGGGTTCTTTAGATTATTAAAATGTTCTTTGGGGAACCAAAAGCCCCTTTTGGAACCTTTATTTTTAAGAGTGTATGTTATTCAAAAGGGGGTAAAAAAAATGTATTGGTAAACTTAAATGAAAATCTAATAACCTGCTTCACATCCAAAGTGCCTTTTTCTCCTTAAAATGTTTTTCTTATATCACTTAGCTCTCTTACAATACAATCACTGGTGGGTAAAACCACGTCCCACCCTACACATTTCTCATCGAATAAACCTTTTTCACTCGTAAATATGTCAGTTTATGGAAGTAAATCATCTTGCAAATTGCATTGACTTAGAAAAAGAAAATGCTGAATATTTCTCATAAAAGCTTTTAGGAGAAAGATTCAAATGTGACAGTTGTTGACATACAGTCTGAGCTGGGTAGATTACTTACAAATTGTAATCCATTACTGATTAAATTACACGACAAAAATTGTAATTAGTAGCCTAAAGTATCCACTATATACTAGTAAATAAAAAGTAGTTGAAACACTTCTTAAACCTGAAATGATTTTTTTGTAAATCCAGCAGTCAAATGCTAGTGACAAGTGACAGGTCTTTCGTGTTAATGTCCACAAAACTGCTTTCTGAGTGTATATAGGCAGTAGGCTATTTTAGAAAGGAACATTTAAAAGATGGAAAAGAGGAATTAGGGAGAATCAATCAATTATGAATAATTGATTGCTATTGTGTGAATAATGTGTAATCATGTAATCAATAAAAAAGTAACAGTAATCTGATTACAAGTATTTTAAAATGTAATTTAATCTAATTACAAAATTTGATTACATAATCCAGATTACATGCAGCCAGTTACTATCAAGGTCTGCATACAGTATATGCCGCTCAACTCATGTGGTCTTGGATGAATTTGAAGAAACTGAGAGACACAGACTTCTCCATTTGCTCTCCCTTATAATCTCATAGCAGTCAAGGAGAAACAGTTGAAAGAGATCAATGAGAGTGGCTCATTGCTTCCATTAAACCACAAAGAATAGAATTCTGTAGGATGACAGGATTGTAACAACCCCCAAATCAAGACAAATTCTCCTGTCATCGTGCTATAATAAAAATCATACAATAAAGAAATCTTTGTATATCCAGTTGCAGTGGACCTGGCTGCTCCAAACACGAAGCTCTCCTCCATGCATAAAAAGGAAACCAAGGTGAAAGCGAGGGTCTGGACCTTTAAAGCAGCTTCATGATGAATGCGTTTGGCAGGCCGGTGGATGATAGAGTGGAGCGAGCGATACGATAGTGCCGGGCCCTTTGAAGCCTGGCAGAGCCTGAAGGCATGACTCCACAAGTCCTTCAGCCCCTCATGAGTTAATGTCCTAATCTGTTTTCAGCAGAGCCCTCGCAGGCATGCGCAACAGCCAAGGGCAAAAACTAATGAAATGCTCTTTTAGCCAGCCGTCATTAATTGGTCACAGTTAGAGAGGGAATGTCAACATGGAGGCTATTATCTGCTCTCGATCTCCACTGACTTCCACGCAAATGTTCCAGGGCTTTCACAGCTCCTTCCATCTCTGTCAAAACACCTCCTTCACCAGGCTTTCACACAAAAGGTGTAAAGCCACTGTATTCAGTTCATATATTATATAGTAATCTCAAAGTTATATCCTGCACCTAAATTAGATTTAGTTAATGACCATTTTTGCATGTATTACAGTTAATTTTAGGTTTTAACAGTTTTAGTTTTACACTGTAAAAAGTGATGTTGACTTAACTTAAAAATATTGAAGAAACCCGTTGCCTTAAAATTTTTAAGCAAATGATAATTAAAAAAAATAAGTTAAGTGAATTGTCAAGTTCACTTTACTTTTTTTAAATTATTATTATTTACTTAATAATTTTAAGGCAACGGATTTCCTCAATTTTTTTAAGTTAAGTCAACATCACTTTTTACAGTGTAGTTAATAATAGTTAACCCTATTTTTTCTTAATTGTAGGCTATATAAATAAAGTAGGCTATAAATATTAGATTAAATGTTGTAATATAGTAATTAAAAAAAACAAATAAAAATGACAAAAGCATGTCAATTAATTTAAAAAAATTAAATTAAATAAAAATAAATAAATAAAAAAGTGAAAACATAAAAATAAATACTCAATAAATTAGAAATATTGTTTAAAATTTATAATAGTATAGAAATAATGCTAAATCAACAGTAGTATCAATGTACATTGTAAAAAGTGAAAATTATCTTGTGTATAACTCATATAAATACATTTTGTTGGTTTAACCAACTGTGGCCATATTGATCACATTAAATCATGTTTTCCCACAAAATAAACCACTGTAGATTGTATTACATGCAGCACATTTACGAGTGTGCCAAATGTATGTATGTATGCAAGTTATTTATTTATTTTTTGTGCAGTATACTGACTGTGTTTGTCTACATTTGTGTAAACATGCAAACCCGAAAAGGGGTCCTTTTCATTGTTTCTTCTAAAGATTTATTTTATGAATTAAATTAAATGAAATTACAATTACAAAGAGTCATAAACACAAAGAATATAATGCAAATATTGAGATATAGCTCCCTGGTATGCATTTGCAGAATAGTTTCTTTAAAAAAAAAAAAAATGTATGTCCACATTTAGAAATGTATAAAATTATATATTTTAGTGCTGAATAAATGTATTAAAAGGCCATACCTGCCAGTAATTAAATACACAAATGCTGCAAGAAAGGAAATAATTTAAAAACTCTGTGAGGGTTGTTGATGAAGAAAGGTGTATAATGAAGTGTGGTCCTTGTATTTGAGGAGACAGTGTGGTCTTGTGCATGGCGTTGTGGGTGCCATGACCGCTGACCCTAGGCTGAGGTGTGAGGAACAGTGGGCTAGTGCTAATGGAGCTGTAGTGAAGAACAGCTGATCCCAGAGTTGGAGAACACAGGCCCTCTCTTCAGTGCTTTGTTAAGACACTCTGACTTCTTTAGGCTGGGACTGACACAAATGCTCAGGACAAAACATCACAAATATGGTGGTGTCAATCGACAACAGCCTTAGGCTCCTCCAGAGTCCAGCTCAACACTCCTGTTCAATACATCACACAGCAGGAGAGAGCCGGAGGACTGAAACCAGCCCTCCAGCCTGCGAGAGGCCTGCGGGGACACACATAAATATTCTATTCCCAGGACCGCAGCATCTAGAATCAGGCTTGGCTTGCCTGTCATTGGGGCCGAGAGCAAAGCTTACAGATGCTAATGGATGATGAATTACCCATAACTGCATTTGTATTAATGATTTTCTCATAACACAGATGTCAAATCTTACATGAGTCACATATACCCTACCATTCAAATGTTTGGGGGTCAGTGAGATTTTGTCAATACTTTTCTTTAGCAAGGATGCATTAATTTGATCAAAATTGACAGGGAGGCATTAATAATGCTACAAAAGATTTTATAAATTTATATTTCAAATAAACACTGTTCTTTTGAACTTTTCTAGTCATCAAAGAATACTGTATTTAAAAAAAAAAAGAGGAATGAAAAAAATGACATTTCCACAATAACATGAAGCAGCACAGTTTTCAACACTGATAATAATATGAAAATATATTAAAATAGAAAAGGGTTTTTTTCAATTTGTAATATTTCACAATAATACAGGTTTTTTTTTGCATTTCTGATCAAATAAATGTTCTTTATTAAATTTAAAGTTAGATATTAAAAATAGATAGATAGATTATTACATGGTTTGATATTTCAAAAGAGCTTGAAGTCAAAACAATGAAACCCCACAGCAAATTAAACCAATGTCACAATTCACTTGCGTTTAGTCATAAACTGATACCTTTTTATTTAATTATATCAAAATTAAAGCTCTGCTTATCCTACAATTTCATTTCAAAAGCTTAAGTGATTTCCTATTAAATATTCTACAAATTCCCTTCGAATGAGTGGTAGAAGTCCATCATGGGAACTCTAATAGAAAAGTATAATTACTTCTCAGAGTGAATTATCTTTTACAGGGCACTAGTTATCAAAAGTTATCTAGCCATGGCTGGCAATTATTAAAGCCTTAATCAAATATGGATGGTCATTTGTTAATTGAATTATTGCAGACCATCAGAGCACGTTTGGGAGGTGAAAAATGAGCTGTGAGATGGAAACTGAGATCTATGCTAGATATGAGCTCCATTAATGATCCTGAGACCTGTGTGGCACTGAGCAGTTATAAACCTGTAGTAGAGAAAAGTTACAGGAAATAAAAGGCGTTGGGGTCGATGGACGTGAATATTGAGAGATAACTTTCATGCATTTGGCAGACACGTCTATCCACAGTGCATTAAGTGTATACATTTTATCAGTTCCCTGGAAATCGAACCCATGACCTTGGAGTTGCCAGCACCCTGCGTTACTGTTTGAGCTACAGAAACATTTATGTGTGTCTTTTAAAACATTTTCTCTATTAAATGTATTTTTCCCCAGCATGCCATTCTTTTTCTTATAATAAATCTTCCGACATCGCAGCACAGTGCAAACACAAGAAAATGACAACAGTGTCACTCATCTGGCTCTGGTTTCCACAACTTTTAGACGGTTGACACATGACTGTAACTCTCTGACTAACTGAAGCCCACTGAGGGGCCAAAACAGAGATCATCTAACAGTGATTCACACACTCCTGCTCCATATATCACTCCCTCATTCCCAACTCTCTCTCTCACACACACACACACACACACATGCTCAGAGCAGAGGAAATGGAAGCAGGCAGTGGAACAGCAGTAAGAGATTCAGAGGGGAAATGAGAGGCAACAGCTTGGAACAGCACTTTCAGTCCTTACCAGAATACAAATGTCTTTGTGTGTTTTTAAATGCACTCTTTTGAGCAGACCTTTACATTTTGATGCACGATATAGAATAAAACAAAATCTAATTCAATCCAAACTTGGATAAACTGAAATTAAATCATCCTTTCACTGATTATGAAACCCCCCTCTTTAGAAAATACATATTTATTTATAAGATTAAATCACATATTTTAAGGAATGACATCAACTACTTTTGAACCATTTTTCAAGCATTTTCACATTTTTTAAATACTTTACCAGTATTTTATTATGTTCACTTATATTGACATTTCCAAGCTCAAAATTTCAACTGTATTGAACAGATTTTTGTAGGCACAAAAATACTGACTTCAAAATATATGTGGCATAATGATATTTGCTAGCTAAGGCCATTATTATCTTTTTTTTTTTTTTTTTTTTGTACTTACCTTGTCACTTTCAACCCCATAATATTTTGATTGTAACAGGGTCAATGGAACTAAGTCAAGTGTAATGTATTACATGGCACACTAATTTATTATTATTTATTATTCAATTTACTCAATTATTTACATTCAAACATCAGACACTTTAATCCAAAACAACTTTGCATACAACATTTGATAACTTAGCCATTCCCTAAATCAAATCAGTGGATTGTTAAACAACTTTATCAGCATTAAATTGTATATTAAATTATATTACTTCCAAACATTTTGTAACGGAAAGTAGAATAAGATTGAAATACTTTAGGCAGTAACAATTAGGTAACATATTTCATAAAGAATCACATATTTAAGATAAAAATACTGATACACTGACCTTGGTCCTCAAATATAAAACTTTGCATAGATTTCATTGTAAAAGACAGAAATCTAGAATTTGTGCAAAATTGACTTTGGCAGTCCTAGTCAGTGGAAGACTGTGCATGGGTACATGTGTCCCTAAATAACAATATATGGAGCTTACAATACCTAGTTTGACTATGCATATTACCATCCATGTGATTAGCTAACACCATGTTCAAACAGTAGCCTTCAGAACACTAGGAAAATATTAACTGTAAATGCAGTTTTTGCCTTCACATTATGCAGCCATATAATTTCTTGTCCTATTTTTAAACATATCCAAATATCTATAGAACAAAATATATTTTTCAATATTGTAACACAGAAAGAGTTTTCAAAGAAGAATTGGTTTTCCACCATCCTGGTGGAAAAAATGTGCATTTTGCATATGTCATTTTCTAGTCTCTAGTTCTAATGGTGTATATACTGCTTTATATACACATTTAATAATCGATTGCAAGAATGAACATTTATACAACAGCACATAACTTGTATAGTGGTGCACATATAAATATATGAAGACAGATACTAAATTTGGGACCACATACTTGTATGCTACTCTTACTATTTTAGCAAAAATTCTAATACTATTTTTTTTTTCACCAGCTTTTTCACTATATTCTTATATAAGTTGAGCCCAGAATCTAAAGTGTGTAAATGCTTGCACTGTACACATGCCAATGTTTGTGATGCCTTTTGTTTTATGAGTTTCTTATTTAAGTATCAAGCAAATATCGTCAGTGCAGGTGTATATTCAGTCCTTCTCTCTATAGGTACACAGCTTGTCCAAATCAGTTCTGGAGATGCAGATGTAACATTTGTCATGTCAATAAAACTATTTGGACTGAATTGATTAGCTGTAGGGCTGAGGGCCTCTCTGTGGGCTTTTTGACAAGAGAGAGCAAAAATATGCATGTTTGCGTATGTGTGTGTGTGTGTGTGAGGGGGAGAAACCGCGAGAGCTGATTCACCAAACACAGATTGTATCGGTCGTGTCGCTGCTGACGGGGCTGTGCTGACTGTGTCTGGGCCAGTGCTGTTCAGGGCTGATACTGCACCCCGGAGATCACCCAGATAACAGCACTGACATCCTCTCTCATTCACACAGTGGAGGAGGAGGACAGCCTCTCCCCTGGGACAGAGGACCGCAGCATCGAGGAGCAGGAGGGGGGCCTGAGAAAGGGCAACTGGAGGAGGAATGGAAAAAGTAAAACAATCTACATTAGGTCTGAAGTTAACAATTAGTAACATTTAATTTGTGAAAGAATAATTAATCATTCTTTTTGAGAGTTTTGCAAAACACTTTAGGACTTTATTAACTAGCATGCATATTATTAGCATTTTGGCTGTAGCACTTATAAAGCACATATAAATGCCTTATTCTGCACGATCATATTTTAGATCCTGTAATCCTACCCCATCTCTAAACTTAAAGGGTTTGTTCACTCAAAAATGAAAATTCTGTCATTAATTAATTTATCACCCTCATGTCATTCCAAACCTGTAAAACCTTTGTTCATCTTCGAAACACAAATTAAGATATTTTTGATTAAATCCACGAGCTTTCTGACGCTGCATAGACGGCAATGCAACCACCACGTTCAAGGTCCAGACAGGTTGTAAGGACATCCTTAAAATAATGCACGTGACATCAGTGGTTCACCCTTCAGTTTATGAAGCTGCAAGAATACTTTTTGTGTGCAAAGAAAACAAAAATAACGACTTTATTCAACAATTTCTTCTCTTCCATGGCAGACTTTGACATGTGTTCACGACGGTACGCATACATGTGCATTCTTCTGCTTGCAAACAAGGAGTTTATATTAGTTTTAGCTAATAGTTAGTTAATAGTAAGAACTGGATCAATATGTAAGGTATTGTAAATGGTCAAAATGTTCATTATGAAACAGCTAAACTCCACTCTGAGTACTGCATCCCATAATAAGGCATTGTGCTTGATTTGACCTATCATTTCCTAATGAACCTTCTTGATTCGTTATTGGATAGGAAGTCTAAAAGGTTTTTTATTTTTTTATTTTTTTTGACATTTTTACACAAAACTGAATCAAAAATATAAAATAACCATCATTTGTAAGATAATCAGGGGCACCATAAGCTGGGTGGAGTTAGGACAATTCAAGGGGCCCGGTGAGGGAGAGGGGGGCCCGGGACGCGGTTTTTTACTGAGGGGGACCAAAAGCCACAAACCCCCCTTCCCCCCGCTGGGGGGGCCCCGAGTCAACGATGTTCAGTGGGCCCAGAAACTATAGCGATGCCCCTGAAGATAATAACTGGATTCATGTACAATTAAAAAAAATAAAAAAAATAGAAAACAATACTAAGTATACTAAGCAGCACACTAGAATTCCATACATTTACATCAAATACAATAAATACAACTAAAACAGCCCTAATTTTTAAATACATAAGTGTTTTTTTTTTGTTGTTTGTTTGTTTTTTTGTCGACATGAGGAAAAAAAATGCAGAAAGTTTTTATTTTATTTATTATTTATTTTATTTTTTTCTGTGAGGGGTAGGTTAGGGGCAGGGCTAGGACAAGGGGATAGAAAATATACTTTTTTACATAAACCATTATGTCTATGAAATGTCCCCATGAAATATGGAAACCTGTGTGGTACAAAGCAACAGAGCAAGTGAACCAATTAATTTAAATGAACCAGACTTCCCAGTGCTATGAACAAATATCTTGTACAACCTGAAAGCCATTAAATATTTTGTGAACATGTACACTCTTAAAAATAAAGGTGCTTCACGATGCCATAGAACAGGCATCCTCAAATCTGGCCCACTTCTGCAGAGTTTAGCTCTAACCCTAATCAAAAACACCTGAGCATGCTAATCAGAGTCTTCAAGATCATTAGAAAATCACAGGTAGGTGAGTTTGATCAGAGTTGGAGCTAAACTCTGCAGCAGATTGGCCCTCAAGGGAAAGATTTGTGGAAACCTGCAATAGAAGAACCTTTTTTGTCTAAATCAAACTCAATTCCTGGAGGGCCACAGCTCTGCACAGTTTTGATCCAACCAGCTCCAAATCACTCCTGCTTGCAAGTTTCTAGTAATCCTGAAGACCTTGATTAGCTGGATCAGGTGCGTTTGATTAGGGTTTGAGCTAAACTGTGCAGAGCTGTGGCCCTCCAGGAACTGAGTTTGAGACCACTGGTCTAAATGGTTCCATAAAAAACCTTTAACATCTGCAGAACCTTTCTGTTTCACAAAAGGTTCTTTGTGGTGAAAGAAGGTTCTTCGGATTATAAAAAGGTAAGAAAGAGATGGTTCTTTAAAGAACCTTTGACTGAATAGTTCTTTGTGGAACCAAAAATGGTTCTTCTATGGCAGTGTTTCTCAACCCTGGTCCTGGGCGCCCCCCAACACTGCACATTTTGTATGTCTCCCTTATCTGACACACCCATCAGGTCCTGGAGTTTCTTCTAACGAGCTAATGAGTTGAATCAGGTGTGTTTGATTAGGGAGACACACAAAATGTCCAGTGTTGGGGGGCGCCCAGGACCAGGGTTGAGAAACACTATTCTATGGCATCGCTTAAAGAACCTATTGAAGCACCTTTATTTTTAAGAGTGTAATGATCTTCACTTTTGTGTCCATTTAAATGCATTTCATTAAGCAAATGACCTCAGTTATGAAGATATGGATAAATACTCAAATAAAGCGCTGCAAAAGTCCATCATGACCCTTAAAACACTTGCATTGGAAGGCGCAGAAAGACAGCTAAGTAAATCTTGCCATAGGTATAAGTTAGGAAAAAGCAGATAGTGGTTTCCCAAAGAGAATGATATTGTTTGATCCATAACCTCATATAAAATCACATGCAAGTAACAGCACAAGCCTGTTCTTGGTTTGTCTCATTCATCTGAGTATTTATAAAGACAGGCCAATTCCTCTAAATCTGTTACTGCCCACAAAATGAGTGTCTGCCTTTGAATTTAGAGTGTTCATTAATAGGATATTATGTGCTGCAGGAGTCCATAGTAATGGAATATTACACACATGGTCTGAGGGATTCTCACTGTCTCTGGGCTTGATGAAATATCAATATACTGACATCACACATTCTATAGGAATTATAAGGTGACAATGAAAATGGCAAGTGTGCAGTGAAAATTTACATAAAGGCCAATCACATTTTGTACAAAGCTCGAAACAACTACTTTTGCTTAACAATATCTTTATTAGTGGAGTGTCATATAAGGATCACTATTACTGCTGCTCAGGAAAAAAACAAAAACTTTTTAAACTTTATCAGTAACTTCTGTGGTGGCACTTTATTTTACAGACCTGCTCTGAATGTATAGATCTGTAGGCTGTTATGTTTTCATGATACAGACAGTATTTGATTTCTCTTACTGAATGGTAGTTGAATTCACAGCATATCTGCAGGAGACAGACAGGCTTTCTGCCAGCCAAAAGACAGGTGATAGTCCACAGACAGGTGGAGAACAAATGGAGAACAAGGATTAGAGAGCCTCTTGAAAAAGAGGGGAGATGTGGAGGGAGGGTGGATTTTGTGAAGGGCTCTCTGAATCCCTAAGGACACGTGTATCTCCGTCTATCTAGGGCTAATTCATGTCAGAGCGTGTATCTCATATCTTGGGAGAGGTAAAAATGATAAAAATGGAAGTGGAAATGAAGTTGGATGCAGGGGAGAAGAGGTCCCTTATGCTTTTCCTCATGACCTTATGCTCTAATCCTAGAACACGCTTTGCCCTTTTCCATCTTCCTCCATTTTCTTTCAATTCTAGAGGAACACAGCGGATTCAAGCACATCTTAGATTTTTTGTTGTCGTTTTCTGTGGTTTAAGTAAAATGTGTATTTCTAGGGGACCAGTGTAATTATAATATAATATAATATAATATAATATAATATAATATAATATAATATAATATAATATAATATAATATAATATAATATAATATAATATAATATAATATAATATAATATAATATAATATAATATAATTAATATAATATAATATAATATAATATAATATAATATAATACAATACAGGGATTCCCAATCTTTTTTTAATCATCTGAACCCTTAAACTATTTATTTGAAGGACCCCTAAGATTTAAACTAATATTTTAACAGAACATTCTCAGTTCTCTGATGTTGGTTAATGGTCAAACACATGCAGTCAAATGAAATAAATATTTATTTATTTATTTATGTTTGTTTGTTTGTATGTTTTATTTTAAAATTATTTTAATTTTACATTTATTATTATTATTAAATTATTATCACTTCATCACAAACCCCTTCCAGTTCCCTACTATAATTACAATAATATTTAAAACATGACATAGAAATTTCAATAGAAATGACATTGAAGAATATTTTAAAGTATATTTTAGTTAAAAGTATAAATGATTATTTTTTATAATTGTAAAGTATATTTTAGTTAACCATATCAGTATATTTGGTAGTACACTTTAACCATCTTTCAAAGACAATAGAATTATGAACTGATATATAGTTCTGTACTTAAGTCCTAACTTGCGTTAAAAAGTACTCTAAAGTTCAGCCAATTGGATTTAATATTGATATTAATTGTAACTGTAACACATTTTTATTTAATTGCAATTAACGTAGTTTTACATTACATTCAGTTCATACTTAAATATATATAAAATAGATGTAAAATTAATTTGCTCTCTAAACTTCATGGCAATCTAAAAAAACATCCTCGCTACAATCAAATAACAATGAGAATGTTTGTAAGAGTATTTATAATTTAACCTTAAAATTAATATTATATATAAATACAATAAAGCACCATTCGAATTTGCTCTCTAGTCTTTTTTAGGCTGGGCAGTACGTGTGGGCTGGATCAAGGGGGGTTCTGGGTAATGGCACAGTAAGTGTCCCAGTCGTTTGAGACCCCTCACTAAATGACTTGTGAGGGCAATAATTGGAGAGGAGGGAGAGAGGTGCATAATGAGCAGCGGTATCAAACAGAGAGCAGAATAGAGATCAGTGTAAAGGCAGACACACAGGATGCCCACCGGCAGATTGCATTCACTGACAGCAGACAGGAAACTAAGTCATTTTAGAACATAAACACTTGATTTGACTTAAAGGAACAGTTCAACCAAAAATGTTAATTATGCCATAATTTATCATTGTGTTGTCTCAAAAAAAAAAAAAAAATGTAATGTTCTTTCTTCTGTGAAACTCAAGAGGACATTTTAGGTAGAATTATAATGCTGCTCTTCAAAACACAATACAGCATATAAACTACTTTTATGGTGCTTTATGAAAGTGGTTCCCAACTGGTTTTACTTCAGAACCCACATTTTACACTGTCAAGGGGCAATCCAATTGAATAATCAAATCATTTTTGTACAAAAATAAATCAAACATTTAAATCTATTTTAATAAAAAAAAAAAAAAAAAATATATATATATATATATATATATATATATATATATATATATATAATTAATTAATTTAAATAAAATTAAACCTGTATTAATAAAACTATTAATATAATATTATATACAGAAAAATGTATTGTCTGTAACTTGGTAATTCATTGCACAAACCATATATATTCCACCTGTTTCATATATTCTTTTACTTATGTTGCATGGTTTTGTTAATGGTTTTTGAGAATGTGGGCTGTTACACAACCCACCCATGTCAACATTTTCCTAAAATAAATTAGTTTATGCACTGTAAAAAATGATCGTGATTTTAACGGTAAAAAACTGTGACAATTCTACGGTGAAATATCGCTTTTGGAAGTGAAAAAGAATGTAAAATTTACAGGGAAAAACCGTAAATTGACGTTCCCAGAATTCTCTGCGTTGCATTTCAAATTTAGTTTGAATTTGATGTTTTTTCTTTGAAATAACTAGGTTTCTTCTTAGTTTTTTCTTATCAGTTATGTTTATTAGGGTTGTATGTTACATCTAATGTTGTTAAATTAATGTCTATTGCATATTTAAATCTCACCATGATGGTGTTTAGTGCTTGTGTGAATGACACTGTGCACCTTCTATATATGTTATTATTTAAAAGCTGCTTGTGATGGGCTTTGGTTCATCATGTGACTTTCTCATCACCACCTGCATTTGGTGGTTATCAGTGTATTTCAAAGGTACAAAACAGATTTCAGTACTTCAATAGGTTGGTATATTAACATTATATCAGTTAATGAAATTACGGTATTTAACTGTAAATTTAAGTTAAAACCTAAAATGTTGCTACAGTATATTTTACGGTAGAATTCCAGCAACCACAGCTGCCAGTTTTTTACCGTAAATTTTACAGAATTTTTTTTACAGTATGTGCAGTATATCAAACAATCTCAACAACAAAAGGTACAGGAAGCGCTTTCACCCTTATATCAAAGAAGTATAAAAAGAAGTGAAGAGAGGGAAGTGAGTGTAAGCAGCAAGCTGAGAGGTGTGTAGGTGAAAAGAGACAAGGCAGATGGCAGAAAGCTGAATCAAATACAGCTGTAAGATCTGAGCCTGTATTCATATGTGCCGCCTACCTTTGATTTTCAAGAGGATTACACCTTGTGCTCAAACACAGAGCGGAGACAGAAGGAGAACGAGGAGGTGCAGAATGCATTGAATGACTGCTTAAGGAGGTCTTCATTCATACTTAATTCCTTATGTCTCATTAACACTAATCCTTATTACTCTGTGAGTAAAGCAGCTCTGAATGGGCCTGTGGTGGATAGGCGGACATGTGCCCCTATTGTGATGGGGCGTAGGGGGTTAATCCAGATCTTAGGCTGGGGTTGAAGAGGAGAAGCCAGGTTACACCCATCCCCCTATTTCCCTCACTGAGGTCGGGAGGAAAAGGACACCGTGGTGGTGGTTGGCATAGTAACAGGCATGTGTGGCTCCGAACAGCAGCGACATGCAAATATTGCCATGAGGTGATATTAAGGTAGTTGTAAATGCTACAGTGCATTTATTAAAGGTAATTTCTTTGACACTGCAATTACCAAATGGTATAGCAAAAATAATGTTTATGTTAATGTTTATTTTTATGTTAAGGTTTTCCAAACTCTCCTCTGTCCGCCATCAGTCAGCCAAACAGGACATTTTTAACCTGGACTTGCAAGTGTGTGATGCATATATGTGACCCTGGACCACAAGTCTTAAGTGTCAATTTTTCAAAATTGAGATTTATACATCATCTGAAAGCTGAATAAATAAGGTTTCCATTGATATACGGTTTGTTAGGGATCGGACAATATTTGGCCAAGATACAACTACTTGAAAAAAAAATCTAAATATTGAGAAAATCACCTTTGAAGTTGTCCAAATGAAGTTTTTAGCAATGCATATTACTAACCAAAAATGAAATTGATATATTTACGGTAAGAAATTTTAAAAACATCTTCATGGAACATGATCTTTTCTTAATATCCTAATGATTTTTGGCATAAAAGAAAAATGGATAATTTTGACCCATACAATGTATTTTTGGCTATTGCTACAAATATACCCCAGCGACTTAAGACTGGTTTTGTGGTCCAGGGTCACATATATATTTTCAAGAGGATTACGTGTGTGTGTGTGTGTGTGTGTGTGTGTGTAATTTTCCCATCCAAATTGTGTGATGATGTAACTAACAAGTATAATCAATAATCATACTATGCATCTAATCAATTAAAACAATGACTTTAAAATAAACATTAAATTAAATTAAATTTCAAAGTTCAAATCAGTGCAACAGAACATCACTTGAAGTCTAATAGAACTTTTAAAACACAGCTTTGCCACACAAGAAGTATTTAAGCCTGAAGTTAAGAACTGCATAAAATTTCCATCCTTTGGTTCAAACATTTGTTTACCATAAACAACTGAACCTTTATGTGATAACGTGCATATTTGTCAGTCAACATGAAACTGGTAAGAAACAGTAAGATTTTGGTACTCAAAAATCATGGTACATTTTAATAACTATTTGCATCCATTTTATTTCATTTAAATCATTTTCAAAATGTCTTTAATCAAATAGCTTAGAATCAGCATAAATCTGTTTATCATGAAAAATACGTTTAAGAGTTGGTTAAAACAGTGTCTGTAAACTTAGATAATATCCTGGCAGAAAATTACCAATACCTTTTCTGCTTTTACTACAGATTATTATTTTTATTTTTATTTTTTCTTACAGAGTAGGACAAAAGAAATACAAGACAACAAAAGCTAGAGATCTATGAATCAGAAATATCTCACATTTGATTTTGAATAGAACACAGCATAAAATCACTGAAAGAAAGAGAGCCACATGGCCTTTACCCACTTTTATATGCCATCTGGGACCTGAAGTTCGCCCCTACGGGTTCCTCCAGAGTTCTGACTAGACAACCTTGTTAACGCAGGTCAGAAATTAGCACCTGCTGTTCTCTCGTTAGCGTTTGTGAGTGTGGTGTTAATGGAAGCCTAACCTGTTGAGAGATTCCGGCTGTGAGGTAAAGCAGAGATGAATAAGGTGAGAACATTGTATTGGACGAAGGAGTAGTTTGTAGAGTGCCAAAAATCATTGGTTATGACTTCTTCACTGTTTTCCCTCTGACAGCACATTAAGCGCACTCAGGGGCGGATTGAGGTGGTCAGGGGCCCCTATAGGCTGCTCTTTGTGTGAGGCCCCCCCTTAATCTTTATGCTTTACTGGATAAATGGATTTAGTGCCATACATGGTCCAAACGCAAATACAGTAGGATGGTGAAGTGGCATACACACACACGTTGAGACAGTGTTTCCTCTTCATTCCCAGTGTCCCCACAGGATTTTGTGAAATTGTGGTTGGTGCACATTGGTTCCTCTAGGTGGTTCCGTGGGTATGCCCCCCATAAGAAAATTTTCCATTTTGACAGCAGAATCGACTAGATCAATGAAGAAATATGTGCTCTTGTAAACAATTTTGTGCTAATAGTAATTTATTTATTGGTTGCATAGATGTGAATGTGATGGTAGGGAACAATTTTCACTATAAATTCTTATACAAATGCTATTCTGTCTTTTGTTGTTTGATTATCATTAACACCGACACTTAACTCAAGAAACGAGACATGAGATTGGGTTCACAAGAACGAGACGAGGCAAGATTTTTACACATTATTTAAAAAACAAATTCTTAACGACCAAATACATGACTTGAAAAATAGTCTGCAGGTGCATTTTGAATTGTTTTAACTAATCTTCTTGGTATAAGTGTCATTTCAGTTCTACTTTCTGTGTATGAATTATCATATGCAGTAAAAGACAACAACACTCAAGCACTGTAAAAGGTTTTGCCACAAACTCAACTGACTGGCTCCTCTCCTGTATAATTTCAAGCGAGTCTCTTCAGACCTTAGAACTGTACATGAATTATGAGCTTCTAGAACATTTGACCTCCTAACTGAACTCCTTTTCACAAATTGAACATAGCAACAAATAACAAAAAATAGTCTGCAAACAATAAGTGCAGCCATAATCAAAGGCTGCTCTCTCAATATTCAAAGTGCAAATAGAGACCAAATTTCTCAAGCATTATACAGAGCTACAGACAAATACACAACCTATTATAGCCTATATACTAATAACAGCCGATATTGTATGTAGCCTGATTTGCATGCATCGGGGAGTCGCTCTCAAAAGGCAGAGTATTAAAATCGCTTTTGAATGCGCGGGTGCGTGTTTTACTTTCGGCTCCGATTTAATGATCGCACGAGCTCTCGGTGGTGCTGAGCGTGCATCCTACAATACAAGACAATCATTTTATCAGACGCTCTGCAACAAATCCTCCTTTAATGTTTCAATGACCAATTTTTTTGTCCGGCCAATCCGGGGGCCCCTAGGCTGCAGCCTAGGGAAGCCTGTGCGTTAATCCGCGCCTGGACGCTAACTAAAACTTAGTAAAGCTGGACTTTTGTATAAATTTAGCAGTGATTTTGAGTAATGCATCAGAGCAAGGTTTTTCAAACCGTTTCTGGAAACTCCAACACTGCACATTTTGGATTTACTTGACACAGCTGAATAAACTCATCAGCTGATTAATAGATTTACTTTATGATCTGAGCTGGGTGTCTCCAGTAAGGGAGACAATGTGCATAACTCTGCATCGGAGTGTGGCCCAAATATATGACAAACACAACAAAGCAGTTTTTTCATTTTATTTTCATTTAAACAACAGATGCCAATTGCCATAAATTACAGCATATTACTTGATTAAAACCCCACATGGACTCATATCATCAAACAGTGTGGTTTAGGAAGTGAATCTTATGAAACCTGCCAAAAACAGGTTATAAATGGATCAAGTTCATATTTCACCCCATATAAGAAATCATTTTCTGAATAAAGAAAATCTACTATTACTAGGAAGACTTTTTAAAATAATTAACACTACTGTAAATTTAATTTTACATAAACTATAAATATGCTACATCAAAAACCTGTGAAAACTGGTTACTTTATGCAGTGAAAAACTGTAAATGGTTTAACTTTGCATTATATGCAACTAGTTTTCCTGTAAAATACTGTCAAATTTCTGTTTTTTTTTTGTTTTGTTTTGTTTTTTAAGTAAATTATGACTTCTAATTTTAAAAAAGAAATATATAGAGACTGGCCATAATAAAATTAAACAAGTAATTTTTAAATAATTAAATGGAGTACAGCATATTCTACAATTATAGCCTACATATGTGACCCTGGACTACAAATCCAGTCTTAAGTGTCAATTTTTCGAAATTGAGATTTATACATCATCTGAATAAATAAACTTTCCATTGATGTATGGTTTGTTAGGATTGGATAATATTTGGCCGAGATACAACTATTTGAAAATCTGGAATCTGAGGCTGCAAAAAAAATCTAAATATTGAGAAAATCCAAATTAAGTTATTAGCAATGCATATTACTAATCAAAAATGAAGTTTTTATACATTTACGGTAAGAAATTGACAATATATCTTCATGGAACATGATCTTTCCTTAATATCCTAATGATTTTTGGCATAAAAGAAAAATGTATCATTTTGACCCATACAATGTATTTTTGGCTATTGCTACAAATATACCCCAGCGACTTAAGACTGGTTTTGTGGTCCAGGGTCACATATGTTATATAAATAATGTATATTAATAAATATTTTTCATGTTACAATATAACAATGCATTTTGCAGTACAGTAACAAGTTAAAATGTGCTCAATTGTTTTAAAGTGTTTCTAATAAAAAAATATATTATAGTATAAGATATTAGCAACAACAAAATGACTTACTGTGATTTACTCAACCATTTTGCAAACATTAGTTAAGAAAATTTTTCATTAGGCTTTAATAAAATGTAGGAACTTAAATGTTGAAAAACGTTATTTACTTTCTATATACACAAGATTTTATTGCTTCCATCAGCTTTTAAGACTCATTGAATGATTGCTGGACATCAAGACACCATCTTTCTGCGCATTCCCTTCATTTAGACTGTCACTGCCTCAGTAAAATCACCCCCTGCCAGAGTTTAAACATGCACTGCATCTCACACACTGCACCATATCAAAATGTAATTAAATTATAAAGAGATACGCATCAGAGTGGTCACGCTTATTTGTTTCTCCATTATTAGAGAAGGAGCTCTTCATGTGGTGAATATGAAGTAGGGTTTGTGTACGACTCTCTCTCTTTGCTGTGCGCCTGGGGCCGTCTACTCCAGCGAGACACGCTCATGCTGGGAACACACATCTTCTGCTGGGAGCTCTGCTCTTTAATAGTTTTACCCTCTCTCCAGAGCATATGCTACATTATCTGTTGTGCTAATTGAATTGTGGGAAATCTCAGTGAGGTTGTTAAACTGTATGTGACAACAGGAGTAGATATAATAATTGCTGACAAGGCTGGTTGATTGTAATTATAATTGTTAGGAGAAATGCATATGAAACTATGATAGTCACTGACCAAAAACTTTCAAAAAGCCACGGAGAGTAAAAGAAGAGGTAAAGAAAACTCCTGAAAATCTGTGAGTATAAAGTAAATCGAAATGGAAATAAATACAGTGTTTTAGGGTTTTGAAAAACTCCAGGGTCGTTTGATAATTTAATTTCTATCCAAATTGGCATACATCAGTTTACAGGGAGGAATTCATAGAAAAAAATATTTAAAAAAACTTTTCTGACCATTTCGTGCTATATACTATCGATGTTTAAATGGTAAGAATTGAGTGTATTATGGAGACACTTGTATAGGACAAACATTACAAATGTACTTCTTAGAAACATTTAAGTCACCAATTTAAAACCGTGATTGAGATTATAAGAAAAAAAGAAAAGAAGATTCATGAAGAAAACTGTTACAATGGGTTGTTATAATGCCAGCAACATGTGTATACACACACACACACACACACACGCACAAACGAACATTTTATGCTTAGCTACATTGCTATCAGTAAATGTCAGGTGATATTATATGGATTATAAGCATTTTATGAAAAATCATCGATTCTCCATTATTTGTTGTTGATTATGTGACTTATTTGTACAGACAGTCAGTTCTTCCTTCCTTTTAAAGCACAAGATGCTCTTTCGATCATTGTCAAGTCTCATTTTGTATTGAATTAGAAAAAAAGAATCTTATCAGTAGTGAATTTGTACTATTTCTCACACTGACTGTGTTTCTAAATGAAAACTGAGTTTGAACAATTTTGCTGTTTTGTTCAACAAAGTGGACTGACCCTTACCAGAATTATTCTGACCGTTTTTCCAGTATTTTCCCAGGTCATATTTATAGCAGACAGGGCAAATATCGCCCTACTTCAATCCTTTTGACGAGAATGACTGGTTTGTTGCTGTCTCCTTTGTTCGCACACTGAATCTGTGTGGCTTTTGTTGAGTAGAGAAATTGGTGTATTACATTTTATGTGTTTTGCCTTTTCAAATTGGGGACACATTATGGTATATGGGACTCCCAGCGAGCGCCACTGAGGTGAGGGCAATTCAAAAAACGCTCGCTGTTCAACAGCTTTAATGACCGCCAATGGGTGATGTCTGTACTGTTTAGAACGTGTCTGAATCAATATGAGATATAATTGGCTCTGATGGGACTTTATGACATGTTAGAGCTGGGACATGACAGTGTAAACACTCATTTGTCTAAAGGAGGCTTTCTGAACACAGTCACATGGTGCTGAAGGTACAGATGAAGAGGAAGTGTGGAGAAATACAGCAATCTACCATAATCACCTCTCCATTTGCTAAAGGAGAACAGCTCTTTAGTCCTCTCTGTATTTCAGCAGTGGCCAATTTGAGGCTGTTTGCTTACTTGTTAACGTGCTTATTTGCTGTATATTTGGTGGTGCTTACAAAATGATTGTTTTATTTATTTTCCAGCAGGTCATTTTGAGATGTTTGCGTACAACACTATCTTTTATTTTCGTTTATAACACTTGGGGAGGAAATGGCATGGCTTGCATTTGCATCTAATTTTGTTTAAATAATTATATTTTCAAAATATCTTGAAATATCGAAATTCTTTAGAAACAACATGAATCAGTTAAATTATGAACATGGTTTAAATATGTTTCAATTAGTTAAAATGTATAGACTGGTTTACATATGATACATTGTATTTGTTGATGTTAAACATAAAAGCCTAGTAATTGTGTATTACTGTACACTGTAAAAAGTGATAAGTTGACTTAACTTAAAAAATTTGAGGAAACCTGTTCTCTTAAAAATTTTAAGTAAATGATAATTAAAAAAAAATAAGTTAAGTGAATTGTCAAGTTCACTTGCAACAGGTTTCCTCAATCAATTTTTTTTAAGTTAAGTCAACTTATCACTTTTTACAGTGTAGTTATTGGTTTTATTACATAAATCTTGTTCTTGTTATGCATGACTGATAAAAAAAGCATCACATTAAGTTTATCAGATTTTGATAAAAATCCAAATGGATAAAATTTGATATGCAATTAAAATATGAATTTTAAATATTTATAGGCATTTTTGTGTGAAATACAACTTTTGCATTTTGCACCATTGCAAAATAGTGTTTCTTCAATACTTACTCTTTACATAAACATACAGAATACAAATATATAAAACTTGCCAAAAATATCAAGTAAATACATTATGTACTGTCAGATTTCATGGGTCAAGCCAAAAAGTATAAGAATGATAGTTTGAACATCTCTGATGTTAGTGACGTAAGCAAGACAAAAGCCAACCTCTACAAATGTATATCTTTTTTCTAAAATAATACAAAATACAGTTTCACGATTGGTAAGAAATATGATTTCACCTGCCATGTGCAGAAAATATTAGACAAATATTTTGCATCTAAAAACTGGTTAAAAATTAAGATATCAATACCCAAAATCTTGACTGACATGTAAAGCTGTGGTGAATGTGTATGTGAAGTGGATGCATAGTATATCAACATCACTCTCGTCAGCTGCTGAAATCAATTCAGGCTAATTAACAGAAAGGGCTCTCCAGTGTAGACACTGTCTCGTTGACATGATGATGCCACTCAACCTGATACAAAGTTACCACAATTATGGCAATTACACGTGGATGATTGCACTCAAACTGAGCAGAGCTCTGAGAGACTCTCAGTTCGATTATCACTCGATTCTTACGAGCTCTCTGATGGAGGGCAAGGGACCCCCCTTTGACACACTGCCCAACATCACCCAGAATTACAATACATAAACATATTGCACTTTATTACCCTAAAATTCAGGGGTAAAATGATGATCATGTCAGCATAAAAGATCTATTCTAAGATAGCACATGTATGTTTCCAAGATAAATGCCTTTAAAATGTCAGTATTACATACATTCTAAATCATAAACATCTTAAAGACATTTTATAAATGTCTGTTTAACATCTGACAGGCAACATCAGAGACAAATTAGCAAACACACAAAAATACGTCTTCCAGATGTAAACACGCACTTCAAATAGACGTCTCTAAGATGCACATGTGCTATCAGGGACTGTATACTCTGAAAATACTGTTTCAATTCAATACTGTTCTAAAACCTTGCTATTTGGCTTCCTGTTTACTGACTACCCACGAAGCTGCCAATTAAAATATACTTTCATAATTGACTGATTCAGAACATTTGTTCACTCAAATAGAGTTTTAATCGAAGGCTACAGTGATGACATTTTTGTAGGCCAGAGCTTAGCCCTCGACAAAAACCCAATATGACTTGTACACTGGCTTTCAGATTATAAACTCTGTGACGAAAACAAGTTTACAATTCTTACATGTTTTGTTCATCATGATAACCTTCACCAATTAATACAACTTTTATGAATTTTGAAGCTTAAATACAACTATGAGAAGAAAAAAGGTAAACATAGCCTATAAACAAGCTTTAAAAGCCATGGCTGCATGACTTCAAGTCTAAAAATATTTTCCATGAAAGTTAGATTTACAATTGTTTGCTAGAGCATAAGCAAAAACAAAGAGGCTGTAATATAGCAGACTAATGAGCAGACAAGTTTTTCTGTTCAGTTTGATGACGCTTAATGTCCCAAACACCCTAGTTCCGTTTACCCACTTGTCAGCATCTGTGTTTTTCAAGACAAGTAAAAGTTTTAAAAATTACAATGTATTTTATGCAACTGAATGAAACCAAAAGCAATATTGAGCTACTACAGACCTTATTTGAGGCATTTAATCAAAATTCATTTACTCCAATACAATGGAATTGGAAGTGCTAAAATGCCAACTCATTTCCAGGTTTTGGCCTACAAAAATGCAACATCCCTTCAGCACTCTATGGATTCCAGTAGCATTTGGCATTAGCATGTTGCTAAGCTAACAATGTGTAACACTCATACACCTAAAATACCACACATGTATTGAATAAAATATTTAAATTAGGTTGAAATATTTTTATTGTCACTTTTTGATATTCAAAATATAATGCAAGAGTACCCTAAATAAATCATTCAAATTTGGCACAGAGCTTGCTATAAGAGACCTAAGAAAAGATTTTAAGGTGCGTCCAAATTTATGTTCTTGTGCACTATTCTATGCTGTTTTGCAGTATGCAAGTAGTGTGAAAGGGGGGAGTGCATTTAAATACCCCGATGATGCACTTACATAACTGAAAAAGAAGCGTGGAATGTTGGATACTTCATGCACTTAACTGTCGCGGCTCTAGTTATGTACCGGAGGGGGAGGGGTTATCAAACTCTGATTATGAATGACAAAATAACCTTATGTATTTCATACACTACACAGCTGAGTACATAAATACATAGTGTATGAGTGCATATGAAGAGTTCAGATGCAAAAGCCTCTTAGTACGTCTGACGGTTTTCTTTAAAATTAGCATTTCTTTCTCACTACTATGTATAGGTTTCTATGTAAGTACTGGTATTTCTGAATGGGTTGAGGCTGGGATTTAGCGCATTTGAAGTGAATGTACTTGATGAACACATACTATGTGTGGAGAGCATTCACTCAGTATCGTTATCTCATTTTTGACAAAGATGGCTTTTAGAGCCTTTTGCATTGGGATGCATCATAAGACTGAATATATATACACTGTAAAAAGTGATAAGTTGACTTAACTTATAAATAAAGTAAATGATAATTAAAAAAAAAAAAAAGTTAAGTGAACTTGACAATTGACTTAACTTAAGGAAACCCGTTGCCTTAAAATTATTAAGTAAATAATAATTTTAAGGCAACGGGTTTCCTTAAGTTAAGTCAACTTATTGCATTTTACAGTGTATATATATATATATATATAAAACAATGTCTTTCCCATTTGAAAATTGTGTTTGAGCATTCGGCTGGATATTTTCTTTAACTAACTATAGAGACCTGAAAAGAAAACATACAGAAAGGCCCTTAGAGGTCTGGCTTTATGACAACAACAGTGTTTATTAGTTAAAAGGCTGGTTGGGGTTAATGGAGCTTTGAGACAATAGGTTTGGCTATAAAGGGAGAGGGGATTTATGGTTAATGGATCATGGCTGCCAAATGCTGGCAAGTCTTCTCTAGCTACTGACAGGAGTCATCTTCTCATGTTGGCAGCCCTTCAGCCACCCACCCAGAATCCTATCATTTATTTAACACCTAATCACCGTAGAGAATATGCCTTACTAACACTGTTAAACACAAACAATGGCAGCAATTACAATGTTGTAATTGTAATTTCACATGGGAAGTATAGTAGAATGTGAGTTACTATTTAGCAATTAACAACATGCATTTGACTAACAACAGCTTGTATGTATATGAAATAAAATGTACATATTTATGGAAGAAAAACACATTTTTGAGGTTTCGTTGAAATAAAAAAAAATGAAGGAGCCCTTGATATTTCTAGTTACCTCATGCAAGCACTCATAACTTTCTAGCCTCATGTGTGGCCTTTGCCGTGAAGAACGGCCATATTTTATGATAAACTCACCAGATGTTTGTCCAGATGACAGCTGTTTCACAGCTATGTGTGAAGAACATGCAGAGGTCAGTGAGATATTGCTGGTAACACATAACATATTTTTAATGCAGTAGATGTAGATTTTTTATTTAGACGTGGCTGAAAGACAAAAGTCTTATTTTGCTGCACATTATGCATATTTTGTCATTTATTTGCAAAATATACAAACTGGATCCTGATTTTGAATACAAAGCTCACCGTCATTATTAGTCTATCCACAAACACAGCTTATCTATCACACTTTACTCTATATCTACCATACTGCTAACATTTTCCAGAACATTCTGAAAACCGTTCTGAAATAAGATGTTTCGAACATTCACAAAACATTTTGTAAATAACTTAATTGGAACATTATGAAACATTCTAAAAACATTAACTTATTCTTTAGATTTTTGGGAAAACTACTTCATAACACAGAGGCACTGCAAGGAATAACAAACACAAAACTAAATGAAAAGTATAAAAACAGAGTGCATTAGCAATCTTTCATTAAAAACATTTAAAGAGCAAGGGATTTTGCACTGGAATCAAGGAGAGAAAGACAGCAGGCCATTAGCCTGTCCACCGTAACCTGAAAAGACAGATTTGACGGCTAATGTAAAAACAACAGTTGCCCATAAATCAAGGCTGAGGGAGAAATTGGATGATGAGGATTAATCAATACAGGGGTCAGGCTTTACCACGGCACAGGATGACACTCCATTTGTTACAGTGAGCTGTGAGAGGAAGCATCACTCATAGTGGAGCCGCCTGGCATTGTACAGGAGCACCAGTGACCCGAAAGTATGAGTCAGTGTGGTTACATAATAGAACCCCAAATGGGCATTCATGTATCCAAAAACAGCAACTAGTAGCATTATAATTCTCCAATTATTATAGATGTGTTTATAAAATACATGGGTAAAATCATGGGTAAATCTTTTAGTGATATAAAAAATTTTTTTTTTTAAATTAATCTATGAGCAGATATGATGTTAAAAGTGTTAAATGAATGCAGATTGATCCGGTTTTGTATTGTATTGCCTATTGGCAAAAGATCATATTTTAATATCTAATTATGTAATGTGTAAAATTAAACACTATTTAATTGTTAATTTGATGTATTAGGACACTCTTTGATTTTGTGTCTTAATTGCTATCTGATTTCAGCTTCTGCAATAACAAAATAATAATTTTCAATAAATAGTTACATGTATTAATATATCATTAGCCTGATTTTGAGCTGTTGCAACTTGGTGCATTGAACAACTGATTTATGGTTGCAGGTGTGCATATATATTTAAATCAGGACAACAAATATTATATTTAGTATGTTAATGTATTTTGTCTTCCCAATAGATAAACAGAATTCTGATATAGACAGGTGGAGCTGGTGGAGGTGGAGGAAGCAACTGATTATTTAAATGTTTATATTTTAAATATTTGAGATTGGTATGTAAATATAACTCTCTTGAGATCCTTTGCTAAGAAATTGTAGCTAAAGCTAGTTAGTGCACCATTGGAGTTATATTACAAAATAAAATTCCCATATTTCTAACCACTGAAATGAGCTAGGGTTACATGTCAAGTGTTTGAAAAAGCATTGCATGTCGTTAACAGGCCAAGCAGTAAAAAAGCTACAACTTACAGAAATATATCAAGTGTCCAAATGAGCAGAAACACCACAGAAGATTAAAGTATATTGGCAACCTTCCACCCCACAGCTTGACATCTCACACTGTTACTCATCTCACACAGTCTTGTCTCGCAGCAGTGGCTGTGGTGACACTGGTGGCCAATGTGGCCCATAATTGGGTGAAAAGGACAGGCCAGCAGCCCCTCTATTAGCTCTTGGCACCTCTGCACTGTATCACAGGATGCTAATGGCAGGGGTCAGAGTAATTGGACCTGTCTAGTGCTTTCTGTCTCTCTCCAGTCACCAGTTCATGTTTAAAGCAATTAACAAAGTAAAAGAGAACACAGAGGTGTATCTTGGTCATAGTGAATGTAGATTGCAATAGTTGATTTCAAAAGCTAGATATATTTGACTGAAATGCTTGTATTTAAATATTTTAAAATTCAACCTAAAAAATGTGCCAGATGTTTTGTGAGGGAGGGGCACTGGTAGGGAACTCCTGATCTCGTTTAAAACAGACTGTGTTTAATAACTACTATACAGTGATTTTCAAGTTGAAATAGTTTATAATGCATAGAATGACTGTAAATATGTACTTTAGGTATGCAAGTGGCATATTTGCAGTTTTGATACTTAGTTTAGACTTGGCAACCCTGTTTATAAGGGCAATTACTAAATCATCCACTCACCTAATTTGTTCAAAAAATGTTGATTCATTCAGTATCAAAACACTTCCGTGTGTTACTCAAAAACGCAACTGTTCTACTTTGTTTAGAACTATTCTCGTTGGCCCAACAGAGCAAAAACAGTTTAAATTGACAACAGTGTGTATTAAATTTGTCACTCAGTATAATTTTTTTGTTTGTAGAGATGATGTATAATAGGCCTATATAGAGTGAAAAGTGTTTGCCTCCATCCTGATTTCTTCTGTTTTTCTGTATATCTCATAGCAAACTGTTTCAGAAGTGAAAACAAAATCTACTTGTCATGGATCTCCTAGCAACTTGGCGCATATTGATTATGATCCACCTTACTCATTTATTCCAACCTTAACCAAACTCTGCTAAATGTAAAAATAATAATAGCAGAACTACAGAGAAATTGATCATCATACTTTGCCCTCATTTATGAAGCCCAGACAAACCTATATGCGGTTAATTGATCTACATAATCTCCAAGCCATGTGCTCTTATATTGCTTTCCCATGCATCAACATTTAGGAAGGTTAAAGCATACTTCATTACGCATGCTATGAATCTGAGATCAGGTGTTTCTGTAATGATTTGGTATCTGTGCTGGTAAAGGGCTTGAGTGAAATCAATAACTGGCGACACCTGTCTCCTGCACAGCCGAGAAAGGATCTATCATAGTGGAAATGTGATTTATGCTGTTAGAAGACAGATCAGGAGGACAGGCCACAGAGACAGATGTGGGTGGATGGAGAGATAGGGTGGATGCAGATAACGATAGATGCACATCCTTCCTTGCCAGCAAGTGTCAGGGAACAAGACTTCTGTGTTTTCTTCTTCTACCAGCAATGAAAGGTCTGTAATCATCAGTGCCTTTTTATCTTAAGCAATGTGTGAATATACATGCATTAGAGAAGCACTAGCTGTAATTTTCGGGCACTGACTCGTTCGCTAAACTGAACATCCAATCAGAGTTCTCCCTCTCGCAGACGGCCCCGACGGCCAAGACGCCAAACAAACTAGCCCAGGGATGTCAAACTCAGTTCCTGGAGGGCCGGAGGTCTGCAGAGTTTAGATGCAACCCTAATTAAACACACCTGATCCAACTAATCAAGTCCTTCAGGCTTATTTGAAAACTGCATGCTTTGTGTGTTGGAGCAGGGTTGGAACAAAACTCTGCAGGGCTGCGGCCCTCCAGGAACTGAGTTTGACACCCCTGAACTAGCCCGACACAATATAGACAAAATATCACATACATTATATGAACAAAAGTATTGGGACACCCCTTCTAAAGAACAGGTTTGACTACTTTAGTAATTTCCACGAGTAGCCTATAAATCTTAATGTTTAAGCACATAATGATATTCTAAGGAATTGTGTGCTTATAATTTTATAGCAACAGTTTATACAGGACCCTTTTCTATTCTAACATTACAATGCTTCTGTGTATAAAGCAAGGTTTAAAAATAAATGATTGTTTCAGTCAGTGTGGAAGAACTTGAAAGCAAAGTCCTAATCCCATCTGAACACCTCTGATGTGACTTTAAATGCAGACCTTGAGCCAAAAACTCATCACCAAACATCAATGACCCCATACATACTATATGCAAAGTAAGTTCTTCATCTAATACCAAGCACGCAGATGCAGTTTTTCTTTGTCAAATGTTGGATCATGTTCAAAGTCAGACTTCATACAGTAAAACTCTAGAAATGGTCCACCACTGCATATTCCCTCAAAGATTTCACAGGTTTATGGTTACAGACACATACAGGTGCATCGCAATAAATTAGAGTATCGTGGAAAAGTTAATTTATATCAGTAATTCAACTCAAATTGTGAAACTCGTGTATTAAATAAATTCAGTGCACACAGATTGAAGTAGTTTAAGTCTTTGGTTCTTTTAATTGTGATGATTTTGGCTCACATTTAACAAAAACCCACCAATTCACTATCTCAACAAATTAGAATACTTCATAAGACCAATAAAAAAAAAAACATTTTTAGTGAATTGTTGGCCTTCTGGAAAGCATGTTCATTTACTGTATTGGTGGGGGCTCCTTTTGCTTTAATTACTGCCTCAATTCGGCGTGGCATGGAGGTGATCAGTTTGTGGCACTGCTGAGGTGGTATGGAAGCCCAGGTTTCTTTGACAGTGGCCTTCAGCTCATCTGCATTTTTTGATCTCTTACTTCTCATTTTCCTCTTGACAATACCCCATAGATTCTCTATGGGGCTCAGGTCTGGTAAGTTTGCTGGCCAGTCAAGCACACCAACACCATGGTCATTTAACCAACTTTTGGTGCTTTTGGCAGTGTGGGCAGGTGCCAAATCCTGCTGGAAAATGAAATCAGCATCTTTAAAAAGCTGGTCAGCAGAAGGAAGAATGAAGTGCTCCAAAATTTCTTGGTAAACGGGTGCAGTGACTTTGGTTTTCAAAAAACACAATGGACCAACACCAGCAGATGACATTGCACCCCAAATCATCACAGACTCTGGAAACTTAATGATGTTTTATTAACAAAGTTCGGGAGGAGCACGTCAGATACTTAGCCTAATTAGACACATGTGGTACGCCATCAGGCTAATCAAAAAAGGGTATAAATACAGCCGACCTACCTCCTTTCATTAACGGCTAATCAGCATCCCTCCACCACCCCTTCTCCACTACCATCACTAAAGTTCACAACACAGTAGGGGGATACTCTGGGTTCGGGCAATTCCCGAGCTCGGAGCCCTTCCCCAGGACAGCACGCCAACAACGTATTACCATACTCGCCAAATACGCATTACGTTACTCGTGCTAATATATGTAAGTGTGAACTCGTGAAACACTGGACTTCAAGCAACTTGGGCTATGAGCTTCTCCACCCTTCCTCCAGACTCTAGGACCTTGGTTTCCAAATGAAATACAAAACTTGCTTTCATCTGAAAAGAGGACTTTGGACCACTGGGCAACAGTCCAGTTCTTCTTCTCCTTAGCCCAGATAAGACGCCTCTGACGTTGTCTGTGGTTCACGAGTTATCAAGAGGAATACGACAACTGTAGCCAAATTCCTTGACACGTCTGTGTGTGGTGGCTCTTGATGCCTTGACCCCAGCCTCAGTCCATTCCTTGTGAAGTTCACCCACATTCTTGAATGGATTTTGCTTGACAATCCTCATAAGGCTGCTGTTCTCTCGGTTGGTTGTGCATCTTTTTCTTCCACACTTTTTCCTTCCACTCAACTTTCTGTTAACATGCTTGGATACAGCACTCTGTGAACAGCCAGCTTCTTTGGCAATGAATGTTTGTGGCTTACCCTCCTTGTGAAGGGTGTCAATGATTGTCTTCTGGACAACTGTCAGATCAGCAGTCTTCCCCATGATTGTGTAGCCTAGTGAACCAAACTGAGAGACCATTTTGAAGGCTCAGGAAACCTTTGCTGGTGTTTTGAGTTGATTAGCTGATTGGCATGTCAACATATTCTAATTTGTTGAGATAGTGAATTGGTGGGTTTTTGTTAAATGTGAGCCAAAATCATCACAATTAAAAGAACCAAAGACTTAAACTACTTCAGTCTGTGTGCATTGAATTTATTTAATACACGAGTTTCACAATTTGAGTTGAATTACTGAAATAAATTAACTTTTCCATGACATTCTAATTTAATGAAATGCACCTACAACACATATTGCAACTCATCATTTCTAGTATTAGTTCATGTAATGTGTCCAAAATATTCTATTAATTTCATTATGTATTTACTATTGATCACAAAAAAAAAAAAAAAAAAAAACTTGTCTTACCTCTTAAAAGCAAAGATTTTTGAGAAAGGGGGCATATAGTATGTTCACAGGTAGGGAAATGAGGTTTGGAAGGATCCTGTACAGGGAATATAATATTCTTGAGCAAGTACATGATGTAAATGCAAATCATTTATGGCACAGGCTGTCCCCTCCTGGCTCCGTGCCATAGCAACCACAGTCTCATTTCAGATGTGTCATGCTGCATTATCGTCATACACACACACATGCAGGCATTCACACAAACAAGTTTACAGCCCAGCGTTCTTTTGTCTGACACTTTGACCAGAAGCCAAATTGAATGACAGAGCATAACTGATGTCTTCCTTGGTTTTCAGTGAAATTTAAGTAGTACTAATTGTTTAATAAAACAAATGATTCAATACAGTACAGTTCAGTTAGCGTTGGTCGCAGCTGTAATACATATATATATATATATATATATATATATATATATATATATATATATATATATATATATATAAGAACACAATACAATAATAAGCATTTGGACTATTTTTCCCCACATACAAGGGAAAAAATGGATCATATAACTGCACTTAGAAAAACTTAGACACTTAAATATAATCCAAGTTAATTACATCCAAATATATTTAAGCATTTATAAAGGACTAGACCTATCATTAATCCAGGCAGTATTTATTTATGTCTTTTTGTAGTTTGGCACACTGAATAATTATAGAGCCCAGTTTCCCTCTATAGGCACATTAGAGAGAAAACAAGGACGAAAGCTTTGCATTTTGTTACAAATGGATGTGTTACAAAAGTATACTGTCACGAATCCGGTTCGTGGTCTTCTGTCCACTCGCCAACAGAGGTCACTCTTCCATCATATTGACTCTCGCACCACACAGACTGTTGCATGTCACACTGGACTGCATTTCCCATCATCCATTGCACTGATCACACAGCTGTCACCAATCACACGCTGCACTGATCACACAGTTGTCACCAATCACACGGTCACCTGAGAGCTATTACACACTCTACTTAACACACACTCAGATCCTTCTCTAGTACACGTGCGTTTAGCACTCTCCTAGTGTTAGCTGCCTTACCGAGCCTTTCCGTGGTTCTATTTAGTCTCCAGTATTATTCTGCGTATATCTCTCACCAAGTGATAGCTGCTTTACTGAGTCTAGTCTCCAGTTCTAGTTTGTCTAGTCTTCTCGTGTTGCCTGTGTTTCTTGGATTAACCCTTGTCTTGCTGTTCGGACTCTGTTTTTACCTCGCCTGGACTATTGCTCATGGTATTGGACTACCCCTCTTCGCCGATCATAGACCCATGCTTTCCTTAGGATTGACTCTTGGTCTTGCCTGTGATATACCTGTTTGCCAAAGTTTGAACCATGCCTGATATGATCACGTCTCTGTCTAATAAAAGCTTGCAAATGGATTCTCATGTCTCAATTGCCCTGTTACATATACAAACACGGCAGGTCATTTGAATATCTAATACAAAGTCTTTAATATTCACTTCTGCAGTAACATGTTCATTGTAGATTATTTAGTATCAATATTATTCAATGCTAATATTATAATTTTTATATTTGATAGATTTAGCGGGTAAAGTAATAAAATGGAATGACCCAGAGAAAAAGTATTGAACACGCTTACTGAAATTGATTTAATACTTCGTACAAAAGCCTTTGTTGGTAATGACAGCTTCAATATGCGTGCTGTATGGAGAAACTAGTCACATGCATTGCTCAGGTGTGATTTTGGCCCATTCTTCCACACAAACATTCTTCAAATCTTGAAAGTTCTTTAGGCCTCTTCTATGAACTCTGATTTTTATTTCTTTCCATAGATTTTCTATTGGATTCAAGTGAGGTGATTGGCTGACCATTCTAGCAGCTTTACTTTCTTTCTCTGAAACCAGTTGAGAGTTTCCTTGGCTGTGTTTGGGATCATTGTCTCGCTGAAATGTCCACTCTCGTTTCATCTTCATCATCCTGGTAGATGGCAGCAGAATTTTATCAAGAATGTCTCAATATATTTTTCCATTCATCCTTCCTTCAACTATATGAATTTTGCCAGTGCTACACCATAATGTCTTGGTGTGATGTGCAGTGCCATTTGACCTCCAAATATGGTGTGTATTATGGCATCCAAAGAGTCTTTGTCTCATCCGACCAGACGATATTTCACAGGCTTGTCTGTGTAGCATGTTGTGTAGCAAAATTTAAACAAGCTTCAACATGCCTTTCTTCGGCAATAGAGCCTTGCGTGGTGAGCATACAAGCCACGGTGGTTGAGTGCATTATTATTGTTTCTTTGAAACAATTGTACCTGTTAATTTCAGGTTTTTCTGAAGCTCTCAGCCCTTGGACAGCTCTTCTGATCATTCTTTTCACTCTGTCAGAAATCTTGAGAGGAGCACATGGTCGTGGCCAGTTTATGGTGAAACGATGTTCTTTCCACTTCCGGATTATGGCCCCAACAGTGTTCACTGGAACATTCAGAAGTATAGAAATCCTTCTGTAACCAATGCCATCAGTATGTTTTGCAACAATAAGGTTGCGAAGGTCTTGAGAAAGCTCTTTGCTTTTACTCATCATGAAAATGTTTCTTGTGTGATACGTTGATAAGGAGACACCTTTTTATAGGCCATCAGTTGGGACTGAACTAATATTAATTTCCAGTGACAAGGGGTAGGGATTGCTTTCTAATTACTGATAGATTTCAGTTAATTTATTTCAGTAATTCAACTCAAATTGCGAAACTCGTGTATTAAATAAATTCAATGCACACAGACTGAAGTAGTTTAAGTCTTTGGTTCTTTTAATTGTGATGATTTTGGATCACATTTAACAAAAACCCACCAATTCACTATCTCAACAAATTAGAATATGGTGACATGCCAATCAGCTAATCAACTCAAAACACCAGCAAAGGTTTCCTGAGCCTTCAAAATGGTCTCTCAGTTTGGTTCACTAGGCTACACAATCATGGGGAAGACTGCTGATCTGACAGTTGTCCAGAAGACAATCATTGACACCCTTCACAAGGAGGGTAAGCCACAAACATTCATTGCCAAAGAAGCTGGCTGTTCACAGAGTGCTGTATCCAAGCATGTTAACAGAAAATTGAGTGGAACGAAAAAGTGTGGAAGAAAAAGATGCACAACCAACCGAGAGAACCGCAGCCTTATGAGGATTGTCAAGCAAAATCGATTCAAAAATTTGGGTGAACTTCACAAGGAATGGACTGAGGCTGGGGTCAAGGCATCAAGAGCTACCACACACAGACGTGTCAAGAAATTTGGCTACAGTTGTTGTATTCCTCTTGTTAAGCCACTCCTGAACCACAGACAACGTCAGAGGCGTCTTACCTGGGCTAAGGAGAAGAAGAACTGGACTGTTGCCCAGTGGTCCAAAATCCTCTTTTCAGATGAGAGCAAGTTTTGTATTTCATTTGGAAACCAAGGTCCTAGAGTCTGGAGGAAGGGTGGAGAAGCTCATAGCCCAAGTTGCTTGAAGTTCAGTGTTAAGTTTCCACAGTCTGTGATGATTTGGGGTGCAATGTCATCTGCTGGTGTTGGTCCATTGTGTTTTTTGAAAACCAAAGTCACTGCACCCGTTTACCAAGAAATTTTAAATGACCATGGTGTTGGTGTGCTTGACTGGCCAGCAAACTCACCAGACTTGAACCCCATAGAGAATCTATGGGGTATTGTCAAGAGGAAAATGAGAAACAAGAGACCAAAAAATGCAGATGAGCTGAAGGCCACTGTCAAAGAAACCTGGGCTTCCATACCACCTCAGCAGTGCCACAAACTGATCACCTCCATGCCACGCCGAATTGAGGCAGTAATTAAAGCAAAAGGAGCCCCTACCAAGTATTGAGTACATATACAGTAAATGAACATACTTTCCAGAAGGCCAACAATTCACTAAAAATGAAGTATTATGAAGTATTCTAACTTGTTGAGAGTGAATTGGTGGGTTTTTGTTAAATGTGAGCCAAAATCATCACAATTAAAAGAACCAAAGACTTAAACTACTTCAGTCTGTGTGCATTGATTTTATTTAAAGGGGTGGTTTACTGCGATTTCACTTTTTTCATTTTAAATAGTGTGTAATGTTGCTGTTGGTGCATGAACAGTATCTGCAAAGTTGCTGCGCTGAAAGTTCAACGTAAGCGGAGATATCTTTTAAAAATCAGGAAATTTAATGCCTACAAAAACGACTCATATGGGACTACAACGAGATACTTCCCGGGTTGCATACGTAAAAAACCCATAAATTTGCGTCAACCCCTCCCTCCGGAACATACAAAAGAGGGGGCAAGGCCATGTTCTGCGGCTTTGTCGAAGAGGAAGAGTTATAGTGGAGAGTTGTAGCCATGCCGTCGAAACGGTGTTATTTTCACCCAGCTGTCAGGTCTTCTGTGTTCGGGCTTCCTACGGATGCTGTAGTTAGTCAACAATGGTTAAAATTTATGTTTGATTATTTTCCTGACAATTACAATCCTAATTTAGCTCTCTGTGCTGCGCATTTTACAGAAGACAGCTTCCAGAATCTACACGAGTTCAATGCCGGATTCACACAGAAACTATTACTAAAACATGGAGCAGTTACAACTTTAAAACCAGAGGCAGCAGTTGTTGGGCCACAACCTGTAAGTAAGATTTCATAATTTTAAATGTATTTGCATGTATAATTTCAGACGTAATGTTTTAGTTTTATCAAGGACGTAAACAAATGCCAACGCTGGCTTTAGCCAGTTAGTTAAATGCTATTTTGTGTGTCTATGACAAACGCGTACAAACATTTTGGACCCGAATTTGTAATTATTTACTAATTTTGTAAATGTATTTTCCATGTATACTTTATGACGTAATTTTTCGATTTGATCAAGAACGTAAACACAAGCCAACGCTGTTTGGTTATAGTGGCCAGTTAGTTCGATGCTATTTTGTGTGTATAAGACAAACGTGTACAAACTTCAAAAAATGATATGTAATCACAACAGCAAACTTCCATTCAGAAACGTTTTGTAAGAGCCGTGCTTGCGGAAGTTCTGCTTGACTCTCTTCATTACCGCTTTCTGGGTCTGATTCTGGCTCAAACTGATACGGCAATATTGACACCATTATTTACATTTGACCGGAGCACATGCAGCTGTCGCCCGAAAAGGTAATGGGCGTGAAGTTTCCGGACAATGTGCAGTACGCAAATTAGCCAATCACAACACACCGGCCCAACTAACCAATCTGAGCCCATTGTCCGTTTCTGAGGGAGTGGTTTGATAGAATCAGGAAGTCAACCGGTCGTTCAAATGACAGAGGAGAAAGCGGCTTACAAGGTGAAATATATGAAAAATAAGGCGTTTTTTAACAAACGAAACACGAAGACATGTTATATTGCACCCCATAAACGCAATCAAGCAAAGAAAAAAAGCAGTAAACCACCCCTTTAATACACGAGTTTCACAATTTGAGTTGAATTACTGAAATAAATGAACTTTTCCACGACATTCTAATTTATTGAGATGCACCTGTATGTATGTATGATTTAATAAATTAACTACTATAAATAGACATAACTAATCAAATTGGATAGAACTCAATTGAACAATACTTATAGTTGTCTTATTAAATATTTGAATATGAAAATAGTAAAACAAACAAACAAACAAACAAAAATTATAATAACTTTACAATGTGGCTTTTTTAAGCTCTAATTCAATTGTATTCCTCAGTTAAGCTCCACATTTAGTCCAGTCATAGCACACCAGCTCAGTCAATTTGCCCTGCACTTTTAATGAACAAATTAGCTAATAACTCACGATCCGTAATGAACTAAAACAGTGTCATACAGAATTTATGAGGAATATTCATTTGTGCAATGGAGTTGCTTCATTTACTACATAGACCGCAAGGAGTGTGGGTGAACAGGAGCGATTAAAGGAGATAGATAGATAGATAGATAGATAGATAGATCCTTCTGAAGCTGTTCAGCTGCTATTTCTCTCCATAAGACTCTTTTGGTCCTACTACGTGAGCTAAAAGAACTAAGAAATTCCCTCAGCCTTGACCTCCAGCTATCACAGCTAGCAGGCAGCTTTTACGCTCGGCTGTTCCATTACTTTGCTCCTTTCTGTGGCATATTAAACAGATTAATAGAACTGCACTCTGGGGAGGGGGAAATGCCAGTCAATCTAACCTGCCGACACAAAGGCGAGAAAAGCAGACACGCCTGCGACTCATCCTGAGAGCTGATAAAACAAAGACAAATGTCACACAAGAGGAAAGTGGAACTCTGTGAATGTTGACTTTCGGCTTCGATTTTGTAAACAGAGGAAGAATCTGAATAATTTGCTCACTGAGCAAGTACCAGTGAAGTGGAGACTATTAAGGGTTCCTGCTAAGGCGAGCATCACAATTTCTGTTGTTCATATTTGTAAATACATACATGTTTAAAAATTAAGGTTCTTAAAGAGGGTTTCTGCAGCAAAGCCATAGATGAACCAGGGTTCCCCAAAGACCCTTTCTGTGAACTGTTCCTCTAAGAACCTTTTTTTCTTAGTGTGAAGAACATTTTGAACTTTTTCGGATATTAATGTTCTTCAATGAACCATTAATAAGCAAAAACAGTGAATGGCATATTTTAAGATCAAAATGGCTTATTTTTGCCTTGTTCTCAATTAACCAATCAATCCAATTTATTTCTATTTAATTTGTATAACACATTCAAAAACAACAGACATTGATCATAGTGCTGTACATAACCAGCATATTATTTTAACACTACTAATGTAGTGTAATAATATTTTGAACAATACTAATGTTCAATACTAGTATTGTTCAAAATATTATTACACTACATTAGTAGTGTTAAAATATTATGTTGGTTATTTATGTACAGCACTACGATATACACACATATATATATATATATATATGACAAATAGAAATTGGACTGTGTCCTATGGTGTGACATAGCAACAATGTAGAAAAAAAAAATTAAGAAACATTCATTCTTAGTTACAAATAGCATTTTTATTTAACATTTATTTTAATTCAAGTATTTTTTTTATGTACTAATTAACTTTAATAACCTTGGTCTTAGAAACTCTCAAAAGTAGACTATGAGATGACCTTAAGAGTCTCAGTTCTCCTCCAATGATGTCTCAAAGCAATGAAATCAGTAACAAAATAAATGCAGCAATCTAATTTGAATCAAATTTAATCAAAATGCACAGGAAATGCAATGAAACTCTGCTATAATGAACTGTAACAACTGTTCCTATACTCTATAAATACATCTCTGGCTTAAAGCCAACACAGACAAAAACTCTGTGGTCTAAATAGCCTGTTGTGGTTACTATTAAAAAATCCACATATCTGTCCATTCAACTATAGGAGAGATTAACAAATTGGTTGTTTTGTGAGACACATCAGCAGATAGCTGTTCCTGTCACAAAGACCTTCAGATCATTCTTCCCTGTAAAAACAATAGAGTGCTTCATTACATTCAGTCTCATCTCATATCTCCCTCTCCCCTGCAGCTATGGATAAAATTAAAGAGAGGTCTAACTGTCTATAGTATTAGCAGCTTAATCGTCGTGTCCTGCTCCCCGCAGGCGTGCCAATCGTGCACATTTTAGTTTAATTGTAAACCATCTTGGTCCATAACCTGCAGTCAGCACCTCGCTTTGAAGCGTGAAGGGAAATGGAAGTGTGAGATATCCATCCAATGAACTTTACGTAAACGCAGTTAGATGTTACTTGTCTAGCACCAGCATCCATGTGTCAATCCCTCATCTTAATTGTCACAGAAAAAAATTCAGTGTTCACCTCCTAATTTATATATATGCAGTGCCACCTGCTGACTGGATGGAGCTTGCTCTATTTCTGCAGTGTATATACATGCATAGGCTGCAGTAGCAACTGAAAATGTAACCATTTTAGGTCCCACTTTATATTAAATGGTCTTAAGTACTATGTACTTACATTTAAATTAATCATTTGGTACAATGCAATTATTGTGTACATTCATGTTTTTACATTGTACTTATATTTTTTAAAATACCTGAATGTAATTACATCTGTAATTTATTTAGTTACACTATTGGCCCATTCCTTACACCTTAGCCCACCCTTAAACCTACCCATACCACTAAACCTGTCCCTAACCCTAAAAGTGTTTTGCAATACAATATGAACACAAGTACATTGTACTTATTTTTTGGTGCAAGTACATAATAGTTAAGGCCACTTAATATAAAGTGGGACCCATTTTTACACTAGACATGAAATACCTAGATGACCTCTTACATTTGCCAAAATAAGCAATAAATTAAGATCACACTGTGAAAATACTGCATCCCACAACATACTGTTAGCCTACAATTTAATCCATGCTGTTTCAAATACTGTTAATTATTATTGAGCATTCGTGTTTTGTTTTTTTAAGTAATATAAATATCATTTATATTTATTCAAAATAAAATTAGCCTAACTTTATCAGTCTGCATGTAGCAAATGTTTACAGTGTTAAAGCACATGAACTAACATCCTTAATGAAGAAAATGAATAATTAAACATTACACCTCTGTTTATAAAAGCATGTTTTCCCTTAGTGACCCTGTGTAGTGCGGGTCTTGTCTTAAACAAGGTGGTCATAGTCAGTAACTGGTCCAGAATGCATCTACAGCCTCTCTTTATCTGATCAATGAGCCTCTCCAGACTCTCAGACTGTTAATTGATGAAGTAATCCAGTCATTAATCACTGTAGGGGGCTAATGAGAGACGTCTGAGTAAATAATGCTGCTGCCTTGTCGTTGTTGCCATCATCATCAGCTTCCTGTGCGTGTGGACAGAAGAGAGTGCAGCAGAATGCCTGGGAGAAGGAAAAATCAGCAACACATTAAAAGAGAGCAACTGAACTACATTAAAATGCATTATGAATTAACAATCAATGTTTCATTTATCTATATTCATAAATGGAGTCCTGAAACTCAATGAAATCTGGTTAACTGTTTAAAATAAACCTTTTTTTTCTATATTATTTTTAGGGGTTTCACCGCTACTATTGTAATTGTTAGAATGACCAAGGATCAGCAATCTCCACGTAAAACTGATCGAGCAGACTAAACCCGAAGTCGTCGTCGTCGTAGAGACTTGAAACTTGGAGGGAGGGATGGTAGTACTCACACCATTCTACAATGTCACCGAGGCTCGCTCCAGTCGGCCTGATGGGGGTGCTACAGCGATCAAAAGTTTGAAATTGCTCATAACTCCTTAAAGTAAACCATTCATCACAGGCTCAAGTGTCTTATGTCATTGGAATCCCTGGCTCACGTGGGCCAAGGCGCACGCCTCGGATTCAGCTGTAACCCTGGCAACATTTTCAAGTATTTTGGATTTTTTGAAAAACCTACTTTTGCGAACTAGAACTATTCTCTGGAGAGTGAATATCAATAATAATAAAAAAAAAATAATAAAAACTTTCGACTCTCCGTTGTAAAGGGATGCCAAAACGTTCAAAAGGGGCAGGGCTTTTGAACAGAATGAGATATCTTCACCAAACTCAGAACACTTATATAACGAGGGGTGCGAACCAGAAGGCGTAAGTGACATTTCACCAACTTTACAGGAGAGCCAAAACAAAAATTTTACCATACTGTAGTTTGATCTGACTTTGTGTACTGATTTCAATTGTTTATAATACAAATTTGTACACTCATGGATGACAGTACTTTTGACAGTAGAAAGAGCTCATTAAGAGCTTTCATTTGATATAGATATCTCCATTTCACCAAAAATGTCACTTACGCCCTTCTGGGTCTCACCCCTCGATAAGAGCTCAATCTGAGGTCACATAAAAAACATTGTGGAGTTTGGCCACTTAGTGGCGCTATAAGAGGGGAAAAACTAACCATTATGATAATGGACATAACTACTCAACCGTTTGTCCTATCAACATGAAAACTGGTATTTTAAAACTGGTCCAAAATGCCATAAGCGTCTATAAGGACATTTGCGTACCTCAAAAAACATGGCCTCCATTGGCTGATGAACTTTGAGCACCTATTAGACAAGGTTAACAGAGGTCTAGCTGAAGAAAACTCGGTGGGTCTTTTTGACTCACAACACCTAAATGTATGTGATAAATTTGAAAGAAATCGGCTACTGGGGGGCAATATCGTATTCTTCAAGGGTGTACATGATTGAATATTGCACGGTTTTTCACACATACACACAATATTTGCATTATATGATAGACCTCCTCATTCCGAACAACTTTGCCTCTTGAACCACTGCTGTCAATAAAATTGTTTGTTAAATGATGGAGAAGATGTAAAAAAAACCCTACTTTTACGATCTAGTCCTAGGTTATTCACTAAATCTGGAAAAAACAAAAAACACTGCTGTACAATTCTCTGGACTCTCAAGGTCAATAAATATCAAAAAAAAATTCACGAAATCTGTTGAGCACATGCCACAGATGATTCTAAACAAGCAAGCAAAGTTTTAGGGAGCTTGGACCACAGCTGGGGCCTGTTCCATAAAACAAGTTCACCAAATAAGCCAGGCTTGTTTCAGTTAGTCTGACTTATTTTGAACCAAATCAACTGACAATAAGTCAGACTAACTGAAATAAACCTGGCTTATTTGATAAACGTGTTTTATGAAACAGGCCCCTGGTGCCATAACAGTCATAACATTAAAAAAAAAAACATTTCTATGATAAATTGCCTGGATTTGCCAAACTGCTCTTTTAAATCATTAATTTAGGTGGTTACAGGCTTGCTAAATAATATGTAATGTCTTTTTCCTTATGTGCTTAAATGCCTTAAAGCGCTTGAACCCTGGTAATCGCTGCTTACAGCTATTTATTATTATTATTATTAAAAAACGACTTCATATCAGCTACACATTCAATAACACTTGTCTCCTAAAAGTGAATAAAGATATCAGGCATTAATTCAAAAATAAACATTTACAGATTATGTTTTAATTAGTTTTTTATTTCAATTAATTTAAGTCATTCTTTTTTAAAATTAACATTTTAAAATGTAAATTCATCTTTTTTAAATGTAAAAAAAAAAAAAGAATAATAATATTAATAATAATAATAATTTACGTTTATCCTGAGCTGTGGTTAATTTCTAACAAATAAATTGAGGTTACCAGTAATTTGGAACAATATTTACTTATATACACATACCTGTGGCTACAGACACATTGAGTGATTCTACTGCAGGGTGCAGGTTTCTGCGTGGAGGGATGGTGAGCAGGACATCACACATCTGACGCAGTTCTGGAGACAGACCGTCACCCTCTCCACCTGATAGCACACACACACAGACAGACCAGTGTAACGCAAAGAGAACACAACAATTATCAGTCCAAATATGTTTGAACACAAACTTGCTGTTACCCATTAACAGTAGTGTAGGTCTGGACATCTTGAAATCTGAACATGGCATAACTGTGGATTGAGGACTGCATTCCTCTAAGCCAACAGTACCAACTACTTGCCAACCTTCTTCCGCTTTCACCTATAATGTCAAGAAAAAATTGGTTATAGCTATTAAACAATGGAAATCCTGATGTTTGAGTATGAGATATTTCTCAAAAGAACTAGGCAGACAGTCTAAACCTCAATGGTTTTCTTTAACTGCCCTCTACAGGCTACAGATGGGATTTTCCATTCACTATAATTAAAAAAGCTTATTTTAGTTTCATAACTCAATTAAGTTGGAAAAACAACACAGGAAGAATGTTCTATTTTGTCTTACTTTTGACAACATTTCACAGAATTAATATTTTTTTTCTTAATTTCATCTGCATTTCTTTATCCCCCCCCCCACTAGAATATTAGCCATTTATTAGTACTAATTAAGCACATATTAATGCCTTATTCTACATGACCTTGTTCTACATCCCTAATCCTACCCAATACCTAAACTTAACAAGTTCCTTACTATTAATAAGCAGCAAATTAGGAATTTATTGAGGGAAAAGTTGTAGTTAATAAGTGTTCCCTATTCTAGACTGTTACCCAGTTTTTTTTGTTGTTGTTTTTTGGTAAGTAAGATGATCCCCTTGCAAATTACCCCCTTCCTGAAATATAAGCTCAACATTTTAATGTAATATCAAAATATATGTAAGAAAAATAGTGATAGCATAAAAGTTTATCATGTATGCAGTGTCACTGTATGTTGTTGTTTTTTTTTGTTAGTTTTTTTAACAAAACAATTTACAGTTTTGTTATTATTTGTTACCTTGAAACTAAATTTTATGGAACTTCTTTCTGATATTTTTGGCCCAAAATGAAATTTGCTTTTCTTAATAATTGTGCTCATATTTATACCATTTTTGTGTTGCTTTGCAGTAAAAAAACAAAAACAAAACAATTATTATGTATTTATATAATTAGTAATAGTGACACTAGTAATTACTTGATGGAATTCTCTGCAATAACACTTGAACATGTATTCATCAATTTGTTTGGGCTCAGAATTGTTAATTTTGATTAGTTAGCATTGCTAATAAATTATAATCGCCAATCAAATCAATCAATCAATCAATCAATCAATCGCTATGGCCACCTGGACCAATTTGTAAAACCATGAGCTAAACCACATTTGAGTTATTTAACTGCCCTCTACTGGCTACAAATGGAAACTTAGTCTACCTTTACACTGGCACAAAAAAATCTGTTTTTTCCTCGCATGTGACACAGATCGTAAACATAAAAATCTGCACAAGATCCAATTTTTCGCATCCATTCTGAGCCACTTCCATATGAGGTTTTAAATCAGATACATATCTGATATCTGAACATCTGACCTACGTCTAAACATGTAAATCCCTTTGAAATTCCAAATGAGGTGAAGTGGAGGGATCAGCTTCCAGACCTTAATCATATCTTTCAAGATGTCGTAGCCAAACACCTCCATGACCTCCATCACACCAGCACTGGCTTTACTCACTGTGGGCGTCAGAGGACAGCTAACAAAGACAACAAATAAGCAGATGGCAATAGTTAATACAAATTTATATGTAAAACACATTTTAATTTAATCATTAACAAAATACATGACCAAATAAACAATGGGCCTACATTCCATTTAACAATGTTATAAAGAATTAAACACAAATGCCTCTTTTAACTCCACCTGTTATGAATGCTGCTGGCAATTCGATCCACTCCAAGGAAATACGCAGACCGCAAAATAGCACCAAGATTCATCGGATCCTGCACTCCATCCAAAACCAGCCATAATGCCCTGTGATTCTTCACCTCATGAGATCTTATTGGTTTTTTATCAGTGATAAACCCAAGAGGACTTGCCTGCAGACACAACCCCTGGTGCACCTTACCACCACACATCTTATCAAGTGTTTGCTTACTGACTCTCTGTATCTGCACGCCCCGTTCGACAGCCTCCTGACAGACCCTCAAAATCGTGTCTCTCTGCGGCCCTTCACCGTTCTTCACGAAGAGACGACTCGGCTTCCTCCTACTTTGCGTGAGGGCCAGCAAACATGGGGCCACGCCGAACACAATCTCTAATTGTTTACCTTCATTTAACTCGGATTCTTTTTGGATATGCCTCAAAATCCATCCGCTTTCTGACTCCCTGAAATCCTCACACCTCAGTTTCTGAAGCTCTGATGACACTTTTCCCTTCTGTGTTTTTGTTGATCTGGAAATCACATCTCTAGTAGCAGCAGATTTATGCTGCTTAGACACAAATGTCTTTTTGAGTTTGCTAGAGGTAAATCTCTCACCTGACTTTGAAACACTGTCTCTTGGACAAAAAAGTGCTCTTGTGCAACTATAGGCTGCACGTTGTGTGAAAGCTGTAAATATTTCCTTTAGCCCTACCAAGCAGCAACTATATCTATTCCTAGTTCGACTGGAGGCTAGGAATACTTGGATACTTGTTCTCCATGCCTGCATATTTGCTTTTAATAACTTGCTCATATATGCCTTAATAAACTACTTAAACCATGGTTTGCTGGCCTAAACAAAACTAGTTTCACGGTTTTAAAACCGTTTTGAGCACTTGTCAACTGGTCAGATTTGACTGACAAGCAAAATCAGCTGAACTACAGCTGGGAAACAGGAAAAGAGAAGAAAATTTGTTAAAATGTTGCTTTTAACAGAATATTTGTTATTTATTTAAAAACAAAATGAAATTATTAATGAAAAATAGTGTTGAAGCTGCTGCTAACCAAAAGGCTACGGTGCCCTTCAGAATTAAAGCACCAGCAACACTGTATGCTCATTAAACAAAGCAGAACTTTCAATATTAGCCGAGTAAAATGGGATATATAATATAAAAAGTACCGACCTCAAGCATATCTAATCCACTATATTCGTTTTTCAACAAAAAAAAACACAACCACGTGGAACAGCTTTCAGTTCATGAACAGTGGTCAAAGTGAAGCGCAGAGTGTGTTTACTATCACTTTCGCTCCCAGATCAGCAAGAGTAATCTGTCCCGTTTCTGTGTACTGAGTCAAAGAGCAACGCTAGCTGATTTGAGAACAGGGTATTTATATTCGCACCGAGCATGCGCACGATTGACTTCCGGCTGCTTCCGGTAACGTTAGTGTGTTACTATGCAACGAGACGCTCTGATGTGTAGTATAAACTGGTATTGCATTAAGAAGTAAATCAGTTAAAGCTGCTTATCCTTGTTCATGTTTGCTGTGGTTTTTAATAGTCAACCGATGCAAATGATACATTAAAGCTGAAGACTTCTATCTTTTGAGGCCGAGTGTCAGATATGGCTGACGGTTGGTGCACTGACACCGGAGAATCGGTTTACCGTTCCCGGGATGCAGTTAAAAACTTACGAATACGGTAAGTGTCGTCGCCTGAGTGTACTTGACATCCATAATAATAGTTTACACACTATTAAATGCACCAAATGTCTTTACCATGTCTAGTACCATGGTATTCTTAGAAACAACTTGTAGCACAATGCAAGTAGGTATGAATTTCAGTTACATGATATATATTAAAGTATCATAGTATGCCCATCTTACACATAAGTGTACCATCATACTGCCATACTACTTTTTTTGTAAAGGTTTTGTTACCACGATTCCTGAATGATTACAAAGTCCATGTACCACTGCATTTACTGTACATGACACTTCAAGTCACTAAAAATAATACAGTTGCAATATGCCCAAAAACAACATGGTACTATTATTGTTTTATTTCTGTTTTAGAGTGCACATACAGCGTGTGACCTCCACAGCTGCTCTGTCTCAACATCTCCATCAGCAAGTGCTTTCTCAGCAGGAGAGAGGAGTTATAGAGCTGGACACCTTCAGCTCTCAGACACAAGCAGCTTCCAGTATGTGAAGGATGCTGATATAAACCTGTCACCACAGTTCCCTGGCATATGGTGGATATTGGATAATAATTTCTCTTTCTCTTTCTAACAGTCACTGATGCAGAGGAACTGGTGGTTGGTTGGCAAGAGAAGTTCTTCAGTCAGGTAGGGCACTAGTGAGGGCAAAGCTGTGTGTGCTACTAAATTAAGGTGACCAGATTTTAAAAATGGGAACCGGTGACATTTCCTATTTAAGTGGTCAAAATATCATTGAAATCTCAATTGTTATTATTTAAAAATTACTAAAAATAAAAATTGGGACAATAAATTTTTTTTAAAATGGAGACAATACAATGTTTTGGTTTAATTGTTGTGGGTTCCTTGTGCTTTTATTAAAATGAATAATTATGTTAGTTTGATTGTTATTATTTTTGGACTGGTTTTAATACACCAAAAACCACACTATGCAAATAGTTAATAGTAACCATTGTGAATAGCAAGCAGTGCAAAACAATATTATAACTAAATCTGACTTTGCAAAAACACATTATATAAGAACATATGATAAATAAATATTTTAAACATTTTCTAATTGTGCGGTACTTATCTTACTTACTTACTTTCATCACTTTCATTAACTTTTCAAATGGTATTTTATGTTTGTGCATGGAAATGACTCTTACTATTCTTAATTAGGCTTATTGTTTTTTGTTTTGTTTTTTTAGACTCGATTTGAGCACAACGTATGTGTTTTCTGCAAATGTTGCAGGTGTTAATGTTTAACGGGTTTTTTTTGTCTGTTTTGGTCATTAATGATAATAGTGCTCTGTTCTCAACAGGGTTAAGTTCTTCTTGATTTAAGTAATCAGTGTAGTTTGCAAGCCGAATGTGTTGGTGAAAATAATCACTACATGATTGCTCTGATAACCAGCTGGCTATGTTGGTCTGGCTATTTTGCATTGTATCCGTGGGCTGCTTTGAACATGCTGTAAACAAGTAAACTATCTGATGAGTTCTGCTTTGTCATTCATATGCAGTATGAAGTGGACCTTTACCAAACAGAGTCAAATTGTCAAACACCACTGGAGCATCAGTATCACACAGAAATCATGGCAATGGAGAGAACCAAAAGAAGACAAAACCAGCGCATTTTTACCTACACAGACTTTGATCGCTTCTCCAAATGGGAAGAGGTCAGTTGAGTCTACTATTTTCTTTTATAAACCTGACATAAACATACCCAGGTCATATTTCACCACAAAATAAGTAATTTTGTTTTGTATAAAGAAAATCAAGCATAATTTTAGGACCATTAAAGGGATAGTCCACCCAAAAATTTAAATTCTGTCATCATTTGCTCACCCCCATGTCATTCCAAACCTGTAAGCATTTATTTCTTCTGCTGAACACAAAAAAAATTATATTTTGAAGTAGTATATGTGTGTGTGAATTTATAGGTGTATAATATATGTGTGTGTACTGTGTATATTTAGTATGTGTATATATAAATACACATACATGCATGGAAATATTTAAGAAAAATATGTTATGTTTATGAATTAAATATATTTATATATAATATTAATCATATCAATAAAATATATATGTGTAAATGTATGTAAATATTTTCAAAATATATACTGCATGTGTATTTATTTATATATACATAATGAATATACACAGTACACACACACATATTATGTAAACAAAAACTTTTATTTTGGATGCGATTAATCGCGATTTTTGCACAGCACTATTTTGAAGAATGCTAATAACCAAACAGTTTCAGTTCTCAATGACTTGCATTGTATTATTTTTGTCGATATAATGAAAGTCAATTGGAATGGAATAGGTTTTCCCGCCAAAAGAGAATTTGAGAAATTAAGAATTGTTATGAAAATATCACAATACAGAATCTTAATATTTCGAAATTAGGCTTAATTTTCTTTAAGCTAATTAAAATTTCTTATTTATTTATTTATTTAATAAGTGAATTATTTGTTGTTAGATATGACCCAGACATGGACATGGTTTTGGTGAGATTCACCAATGATAGGCTGCATGTGTTTTTACAGTTTTCTGAAATTGTGATTGTATTGACAGCAAGCTCAGAGTCTACTGATCCCAGCTCAGCCTACACCAACCTTTTTAGCAGAACGCATGGCTAACGTTAGACACAGGAGACAAGAGAGACGTCCTGTGTAAGTGTGCCTAGAAGTATATAGTATAGTTGCCTGTAAGGTGGTTCATATTTGTAAAGTTAAGGAGGTTTACCTGTTTTTTTTTTTTGTTTTTTTTTTACACACAATTAAGAGAGTCTAATGTTCCCAAGTCCCGTTTAATCACATGGGAGCCTTCGGAGGAGTTCATAAAGAACAGTCACATCATCAACACACCAGTGCAGACCATGTACATCATGGGAGATCTTGGGCCTTCAGGGAAGTAAGTCTGACGATACTCTTCTGTATCCACTTAAACATATCATACATTTTCTTATCATTTATTTGACCGGAGGTCCATTAATAATGCATTTGAAGGTTTTTTTATTTAAACCAAAAAATTTTTGTAGTTTTATATCACCATTTTCTAATTTCTGTCTTACCCTTAAAATTAAACTGACCTTTTTATGTTGCTGCATCTTTAAGACTTCTAGGAAATAATCTACACAAATGTTACCAACACTGTTATTTCAAAAATACAAAGAAAAATAAGATATTTTTTATTATATGACCCATTTAAAGTAATGTGAAATAACCAGACATATGACTGTGTTTTACAGGTTGGGCCTGAAAGAGAATGAGTATATATTATGCACCATAAAAGCAGACGGTAATGGAGTAATCACAATAAAACCAGACTTTAACAACAATAGAGGAGCCTACAGGCAAGACCTACCACTTCTGTCAATTTCTCTTGTGAATAATATTGGGATGAGTTCATTGTGATTACAGAAGGTGTATTTGACTGTCTTTCACACCAGGCTGGAAACGCACGGGGAGAAGAGGGAGGTGTGGAGGCTGTATCTGGAGAACGTCTCATCACACATTCATGTGGAGGAGAAAGAGAGAGAGCAGCGCATGTACAAAGATGTATGTCCCTTTGTCCTTGCCTAGGATTGGTGCTTTCATTGTTTCACTCAATGTCTGAGCGAGTACCTTCTAAGGCAGCATCCTGACATGGAATCTCATAAGGGATGGATTAGAAACACTTCTAATAACGGTCATTTGTGAACTTGGACCACAAAACCAGTCTTAAGTAGCACAGTTATATTTGTAGAAATGGCAGAAAAATACATTGTATGGGTCTCAATTTTCTCAATGTTTAGATTTTTTTTGCACCCTCAGATTCCAGATTTTCAAATACCGGTAGTTGTATCTCGACCAAATATTGTCCTATCCTAACAACCATACATCAATGGAAAGCATATTTATTCAGCTTTCAGATGATGTATAAATATCAATTTTGAAAAATTGACCCTTATGACTGGTTTTGTGTTCCAGGGTCACATTTATTCATGCTACACAAATAGCGCTCACTTGCTGTTATTTCACAAAATATATCACAAATACTTGATCATTTTTTAATTAAATTTCACTGTTTTCTATTGATACTTTGCAGCACTGAATATAATAATTTAATGTAAAATGTAAAACTATGTCGGCACCAATAGCCTTGCCCTTGTGGGCAGTGCGCCGACATATAGCGCTGTTGCGCCACGGGCGTCCCGAGTTCAGATCATGACTCTGACCTTTTCCGATCCTGCCCCCTTCGCTTCCTGTCAGCTCTGATCTGTCCTATCATACTGAAGACAAAAATTGTGTGCAAAGGATATACATGATATTTTATGTCATGGACAAACAAGGTGTTTTTTAGGCAGAAAAAAAATAAGCTAAAATATGCTCTTTTTTAAACAAACTCTGTTTATCCAGAGCATCTTAAACTGCACAGATAATGTCCCTGGAAGAATATGGAATTTTTTGGCTGGTATCATTCTCATACATTTTTTTTTTTTTTTTTTTTCAGCTGTACACACGTCACAAAGATTACCTCAACAGCCTGGTTGGCCAAGACTTTGAAATGGTAAGAACTGCAATTCTTATCCAGGCTTATGGTGTCATACATATATTCCAAATAAAAAAGGTGACATTTTCATTCTGATTGTCCAAACACTTCCTTTAGCCACCTCTAGGGATACTTCGCCTGATTGTAAATGGAGAGATTGGTGAGTATTAACAGTTATCCTGTATCATTTACTGTGGGCAAAGCAGTATAACATCAGTTCATTAAATGCATGCTTAAATTGCAGTGTTTGCAATATATATATAATTTTTTTTTTTTTTAGCACAAACTGTGTCTCAGAAGTTACTGCTCACATCATATGTCAATTTTTCTTTTCAGTTTCTGCTCAGGGCTATGAGTATGACAATCTTTATGTCCATTTCTTCCTGGATTTACCAAATAGTAAGTCAACCTACTCTCAACCACATACAATGGGAAAAATATTTCAACAGTTAAGTCTCACTTATAAATGTATGCATGGCATTGCATCTGATGACCTGATTTTTAAACTAATGAAATGACATTCAGACATTTAAGCATGAATTAAGTGGCCAGACATTAGTTATTGTATTTTATGTCAGTAATTGATGTTGTTGATGTTGTTCCTTGTTCTTCAGATTGGTCCAGTGTTCCCTTTCACTGTCTGTCTGGTGTGACTCAGACGTGTCGCACGCATAGTGTGGGAAAGGTAAGATGTCATTTTAGTAAACCCCATCAACCGGTTCTGTGTTAAACATGTTCTCTGTTTTATAGGAGGATGTTGCATTCTTCTCCTATCCGTTCAGCTTTGAGACCTTCTTCCATAAGGAAGATGAGTCTGATGGTGAGATCTTTGATTGCCTCAGAATATGTAACTAAAGTATAGAAGAATACATTACACAGACGTCCTGAAGATATGAAAATAAATGATCAGTGAATAAACACAGGTGCTGATCATCTGTGCAGGGTCATTACCTCAGTGGCCAGTGCTGTATTTCAAAGTTCTCTCGTTGGATTTCTGGCAGCGCTACAGAACTGAAGGCTATGGCTTCCTGGTCATTCCCTCAACGCCGGGTAGGACAGTCTTTTGTTCTGAAGTATTGCAAATTATAATGTAGTGACATTCATGTCTGATGTTCTCCCGGATCTGTTTTTTTTAATGGTACATAACCAATTCGCAAAGCATTTATCAAGTAAAATTGTGATGTGGGTGACATATTGGCACCATAAACATCTGACAGGTTTTTTTTTTGTTTAATTTACCTGGTCAAAATCATATATATTTCATATTTAAATCATAGTGGTGTGAAAAAGTGTTGGCCCCCTTCCTGATTTTTATTTTTTTTGCATGTTTGTCACACTTTAATGTTTCAGATCATCACACAAATTTAAATATTAATCAAAGATAACACAAGTAAACACAACATGCAGTTTTTAAATGAAGTTTTTTATTATGAAGGGAAAACAAAATCCAAACCCACATGGCCCTGTGTGAAAAAGTGCTTGCCCCCTAAACCTAATAACTGGTTGTGCCACCCTTAGCAGCAACAACTGCAATCAAGTGTTTGTGATAACTGGCAATGAGTCTTTCACATCGCTGTGGAGGAATTTTGGCCCACTCTTCTTTGCAGAATTGTTTTAATTCAGCCACATTGGAGGGTTTTCGAGCATGAATGGACTGTTTAAGGTCATGCCACAGCATTTCAATTGGATTTAAGTCCAGACTTTGATTTGGCCACTCCAAAACCTTCATTTTGTTTTTCTTGAGACATTCAGAGGTGGACTTGCTGCTGTGTTTGGAATCATTGTCCTGCTGCATAACCCAAGTGCACTTGAGCTTGAGGTCACAAACTGATGGCCAGACATTCTCCTTCAGGATTTTCTGATAGAGTGCAGAATTCATGTTTCCATCAATTATGGCAAGTCTCCCAGGTTCTGAAGCTGCAAAGCAGTCTCAGACCATCACACTACCAGCACCATGTTTGACTGTTGGTATGATGTTCTTTTTATGAAATGCTGTGTTGGTTTTACACCAGATGTAACGGGACACACAGCTTCCAAAAAGTTCAACTTTTGTCGCATCAGTCCACAGAATATTTGCCCAAAAGTCTTGGGGATAATCAAGATATTTTTTGGCAAATGTGAGACGAGCCTTTGTGTTCTTTTTGGTCAGCAATGGCTTTTGCCTTGAAACTCTCCCATGGATGCTGTTTTAGCGCAGTCTCTTTCTTATTGTTGAATCATGAACACTGACCTTAATTGAGGCGAGTGAGGCCTGCAGTTCTTTAGATGTTGTTCTGGGTTCTTTTATGACCTCCTGGATGAGTCGTCTTTGTGCTCTTGGAGTAATTTTGGTAGGCCGGCCACTCCTGGGAAGGTTCACCACTGTTCCAAGTTTTCTCTATTTGTGGATAATGGCTCTGACCATGGTTTGCTGGAGTCCCAAAGCCTTAGAAATGGCTTTATAACCCTTTCCAGACTGATACATGTAAACTATATTGTTTCTCATCTGTTTATGAATTTCTTAAGATCGCGGAATGATGTGTTGCTCTTTAAACATGCTTCACTTTGTCAGACAGGTTCTATTTAAGTGATTTCTTGATTCAACAGGTCTGGCAGTAATCAGGCCTGGGTTTGGCTAGTGAAATTTAACTCTGCTTTCTAAAATAATGTGGTTAATCACAGTTCTTTCATGATTTAATAGTAGGGGGCAAGCACATTTTCACACAGGGCCATGTGGGTTTGGATTTTGTTTTCCCTTCATAATAAAAAACTTCATTTAAAAACTACATGTTGTGTTTACATGTGTTATCTTTGATTAATATTTAAATTTGTTTGATGATCTGAAACACAAGTGTGACAAACATGCCAAAAATTTTAAAATCAGGAAGGGGGCCAACACTTTTTCACACCACTGTATCAACCATAAACATTTCCACAAACATTCATTTCAATTCATATGTAATTTTCTCAACACCAAGTAGGACAAACAATAAAATGATTGTATATCCCAATTTGTAACCAGCAATTTTTAGAGTAAAGTTGTGATAGAGGTGATATACTGTAATCAAAAAAACAAATTTTTGTAAAATGTATCTGGTAAAAGCATATTCATGGTCTAATTTAGAAACATATCACTATTTTGGGGTAAGATTTTATTTTAAAGAAGAAATCAATACTTTTATTAAGCAAGGATGTTAAATTAATCAAAAGAAACAGTAAAGGCATGTTACAAATAATTTCTGGAAGGAATGTTTCTTGGGCACCAAATCAGGATATTTGAATAATTACTGAAGGATTATGAAATCCTGTCCTTCAGTCCTTCAACGCCGTGAAGGACTGAAATCCTGCAGCACCCGCAAGGTCCACCTGCTCAAGAAAACACATGTATAGCCCGTCTGAAGTTTGCCAATGATTCAGAGGAGAACTGGGTGAAAGTGTTGTGGTCAGATGAGACCAAAATCGAGTTCTTTGGCATCAACTCAACTCACCGTGTTTGGAGGAGGAGGAATGCTGCCTATGACCCTAAGAACACCATCCCCACCGTCAAACATAGAGGTGGAAACATTATTCTTTGGGGGGGTTTTTCTACTATGGGTACAGGACAACTGCACCGCATCAAAGGGACGATGGAAGGGGCCACGTACCGTCAGAGCCAGAGCATTGAAAATGGGTCGTGGATGGGTATTCCAGCATGACAATGACCCAAAACACACGGCCAAAGGCAACAAAGGACTGGCTCAAGAAGAAGCACATTAAGGTCCTGGAGTGGTCTAGCCTGTCTCCAGAACTTAATCCCATAGAAAATCTGTGGAGGGAGCTGAAGGTTCGAGTTGTCAAACGTCAGCCTCGAAACCTTAATGACTTGGAGAGGATCTGCAAAGAGGAATGGGACAAAATCCCTCCTGAGATGTGTGCAAACCTGGTGGCCAACTACAAGAAACATCTGACCTCTGTGATTGCCAACAAGGGTTTTGCCACCAAGTACTAAGTCATGTTTTGCGAAGGGGTCAAATACTTATTTCACTCATTAAAATGCAAATCATTTTTATAACTTTTTTGAAATGCGTTTTTCTGGATTTTGTTGTTATTGTCTCTCACTGTTCAAATAAACCTACCATTAAAATTATAGACAGATCATTTCTTTGTCAGTGGGAAAACGTACAAAATCAGCAGGGGATCAAATATTTTTTCCCCCACTGTATAAATACATTTTAAAATGTATTTAAACACATTTTATTATATTTCTGAGCATTTTGGAGTAATGCCATAATGGCTGCTAAAATATATTCAAATAGAAAACTCTTATTTTAAATTGTAGTAATATTTTACAGTATTTTATTTTGATCAAATAAATGCAGCCTGGGTGATCCACTTTATTAATCACAATGATGTACTTTTGTCACATGTCATTCCAATTCAAGATTTTAAACTCAGGACATCGTTTATATAATGAACTGTAGTAAAGTTTGTACAACTAAGTTATATTAGGTATATTTGTATCAGCTTGTTTAATAGTGACTTGCTTTCAGGGTATCACAGGATGACTTGCCACACATGGAGACCCCTCCAGTCCGGCAGGGTGGCTGAACTGAGACGCTTCTTCATCGGCGGAGCACCTGAACTCGAGGACATCAGTTATGTTAGAGTGCCTGGCACTTTCAAGGTGACTTATTATACATTTCCTGCTGTTAAGATTTGCACTAGCATGTCCAGTAATTCAATTTAACAATTTAATGCTTCTATTTTTAGGGAGAGCGGTTGAGTCGCTTTGGCTTTCGCACTCAAACCACTGGAAGTGTGACCTTTACTCTTAATTGTATCCAGCATGCCAGGTTGGCCAACACACCAACATCACTGCATTTTGTGATTGCAGCAGTACTATTTTGCCCCTTTGAGACTGTAAGAGTTTGTTGTATTTTATTCAGGGCTTTTATTGATGCCAACGCCCTGAAGAAAAGAAGGCAGACTGTTCTGGATCAGCTGGGCGGACACAGTCAGCAGGGCTCTGTCTATAATGTTCTGGGTAAGACAAGACTAAATAGCTTCAGGACCTTTATTGCTATTAATTAGAGCCACTTGCCAAGGTAATTGTTCACATTCCCTAGTTGCTATTGACCTCAGTACAGACAAACAATATATCATATTTTACAGGATGTATGTCCTTTCTGATTTGGTGTGCGTTTATGATTTCAGAAGCATTTCAGAGGGCACGCAAGCGCATGCAGGATGCAAGAGAGACTTTACCCAGAGATCTCATCAACACCTCTGCACAATTAAACTCCGAATCTTCTGCATAGGAACATTAGACATGGTGCGTGTGTAATAATTCTGTTCACAGTATTTGTGTTTATATGTGTATAGTATATTTTTGTATTGTTTGAAATGTATTGAATGTTTTCAATTGTGTTTTATGTATTACTTGTATTATGTATGTAACTATTTCTTTTACTTTTCGCAAATGTACTTAATAAAACATGGTTATTGTAAAAACTAAACTGGATTGCTTTGGTAACTTATTGAGAATGAGGAATTTCAAAGAAAATTTAGCCCAAATTCCATCCAAATTCACAGTCCCATAAAAGTGCAGATGGGAGTGGAAAGTTCTGCGGGTGATCTACTGATAATGTGCAAATGAAAGAACACAGACTCATTTCCATAATGACCAGAGCAAATTAGTAACAAGCACAAAATGGGTTAAGACATGCTTGTTTTGGCCATTAAATAATGGTGCAAATACCAATAAATTCACTACCGCGAACCCTAGTAAATCACATTGAATGATTTATTTAAATACTGTCCTCCAAAATATTCCATTTGAAAGGTGCCCATGCCTTTCCATCGCTAATTTTTCACTGTGTCTTTAGTTAATCCTGAAAGTTTTTTTTTAATGCCAAAAGAGGGATTGGCACTGGTTAACTCTGACCCTAATTGTGCATAATGTTTCACAAACTGAAAGATGTGTTTTTCACTCACAGACATTTATTAAGTTTCAGTTATTTCACACTTGATATACTGTTAAAATGTAGCCCCTACATGTTAACAGTATATCAAGTGTGAAATAATTGAAACATAATAAATGTCTGTGTGTGAAAAACGCAATTGGATATTTTCATATTATTGGATCATGATTGTAATGTGATGTACTACATCTGTGTCTGGTGAACTTAAGACTTGGAACTGAATTTATGCTATAGATCTACACAAATGACTTTGCAAAAGTTGGTTAAAAGTAATTGCACAAAAGTCTAATGCAGCCAGTGAGACCACTGTACATGCCAAGCACATATGGGTGATTCTATAATTGGAGATACATTTGGCATTTCAGAAAGTTAACAGAATTTTTTTTTCAGTATCTTATTGAAAACATATTAATTTTAATAATTCAGTGCTTGCCAAAGACAAGTTACTTCCTTTTTTTTTTTACTTTTAATGAAAAAACAGATGTCTTTATGGTATTGTTTGTCAACTCTGTTACGGACAAATTAGCCAATGTGTAGAAATAACAATAAATCATAACAGGATAAATCCTTCTTCTTTCATTGGATAAACAGTCCTTATCTTCCATCACTTGAAACTGAGATAATATTTCACCTATGCATATCTTAAAATAATAAAAATAAAAAATACCTGTCTTCACAGAACCGTCCACTTGGAGCAAATATTTTTTCATCTGAAAATGTATTATATACAATATCCAGTTAAAATAAAAAAATAATAAAAATGTTGTTGAACTATTATAAGGGTGCAAAAATAAATCAATAATGTTTGAGATTTTAAACAACAATTTTATTGTTTTTTGTGAAAATAATTCGTTGACCCTTTAAGTAACAGAATTGACAGAATTTTTATTGTTTTTATTGTTTTTTTTTTTACACACAGAATTGACAGAATTGTCCGGTGGATTGTCAGCATTGTTACTCTACCTTGGTAACAGAGTTTGATGGTAATAGAATTGACGATTATATTTATTTTTTTGCCAAAAACTCCACTTGCTAGCATAAATGCTAAGAGCACATGGCACTAATGAAATTATGATTAAAAGACTTTTAAATAACACAAAGTGTGATCAATGAAAAATTCTGTTTTCCTTTTGATATTGTGGTAACACCTTTGACACTTTATAAAATAACTTTTGGTGTAAGAACGTTTTAGATTAAAATATTTTCTTAGAGAGAGCACATAGACTTTTCAGTGCTTCAGATCTTATCAGTGAGGGAACGTGACATCATTTCCTGTATCTTACATAGCTGTGGGAGATAATTCCACTAATTTAAAGGCAAAGTATGGTATGGTAACAGAGTTGATGCAAGATTTATGGACACACATTTTTATAAGAAAAAAAGTTGTTGTTTTTTTAAATAATAATGTATGTTGTAGAATTAGGTAAATGACTCTTGGGCTTTTATAAATCAAATGAATGAAATATTACCAAAAGAAAAGTACAATAAAATATTTTGATTACACAATGATACATGATGGAAAAAATGCAACAAGAAATCATGATTTTCAGCTATTTAAGACACTTTTTGCAAAGAATATTATATTGTTATGGACTGTAACATCTTGTAATTCATAACAATGAAGTACAAGATGTAATAATAATAAACAAAGCAATTCCAAGAGGGTTGGGCCCTAATTACACAGTATTAAAATAATAAAAAATTTAACCATTTGAAAAAATGTACCTGCAATTATAGAATCACTCATAAATAAACAGCAGAGGGCACCATCTAATCTATAAACATAAGCCACACGTCATAAAACATGGTAGGGCAGTCATATGATTCATGGGAATTGTTACAGTTACTTAGTTCTCTACAGATTCGTTCTCTACATTTTGTGCTGAAAGCACTGCATATCGAAAGACATGCATGATCACATGGCCTTCATTTGATTTGGACGGATATAGTGAGAACATAATGTCAGCTATCAGCACTCCTGTGTTCACAGCCCTTGAGGCAGGCAGGCGGATTAAAACACAGCTCACTGTCCCTCAGACCACCTGTCCATGTGTAAAGTGAAGCGAAATGCGCAGGCTCTTTGGTTAACATGCTGCTGTGTGAAGTGTTCTCCATTTTCATTCTTAAAAATAAAGGTTCTTAAATGGTTCTTTGTCAGGGTGTACAGTTCCATGAAGAATCTGTCAAAGCCATGGAACTTTCCCACCACACAGAAGTTCTTTGTAGTAGAAAAGTGTTCTTTAGGCTATAAAAATTCAAATGTGAGCCTGCCATTTTTGTTTATCCTGGCACTTTTATTTTTAAGAGTATAATATAGGGTCTAAAGAGGGGGTGGCAATATCAGAACTGGGCGATTCAGTCCTGGCGCCTGTAACACCTGCTTCTGTCCGAATGCATCCGCCATGATCTCACGTCACTGGAGACACAAGGTCAGAGACCGCACCACAACACCGAAAAAACAAGTCTTCTGAAGAGACACAATTGCTTTATATGATGAATAGATTTCATTTAGACTTATATTCACATATAAACTTAATCAATGCACATACATAGAGCCCATCAAATATAAGAAACGGAAGCTTTATTAGTTCTTGCACATCAAACAAGCATTTTTGAATAAAAAAGTTTGTGATTGAGACTTTGGTTAAACGTAAAAAAAAAAAAAAGAAAAAACAATTGCAAGATGTAAACTCGAAGATGAACGAAAGTTAATTTACTTACACTCACATCATTCCAAACTAATGTTGTTGATCACTGGTTTTAGTTTGTCTTGTTACTGATGATAAATTGGTCACAGCACACTAAGTGAACACAACTTAAAGAGACAGGAATATTTTCAGTTATTTTCAGTTTTGGTCTTTTCTTCAAACAAAGTTTTCATACGTTTTCATATATTACTTAAAATAACAGCAAGTGTATGTTTTTATACATTTTAATGTCAATTTTGGACCTTGACAGCCCTGTCATGATTCACTTTCATTGTGCGAAAAAGAGCAGCCAGAACATTATGCTAAACATCTGCTTTTTGTGTTCATGAATTCATAATGACAAAAATGGTGTGCAGGTGTTTTTGTTGTTCTTCAAAAAAATCTTCTTTTGTGACCCACAGAAGGATGAAAGTCACAGGTTTGGAACCACATAAGTGTGAGTGAATGATAACAGAATCTTCATTTCTGGGTGAACGAACCCTTTAAAATCATCTTGTTTGATTGTAAGTTGAAATATTTAGTGTCTGAGAAGTAATCAAGTTTTGAATAGCTGGGGTTTTGTTAAAGCTAAATGAGAGAAAAGCAGAGGTTTCATTTGTGTGAGTGAACAGGGACAGAGAGGTCTTCTCTGTGCATTGTTCGGTTGGCACTAATGAAATTGTTATAGGCACTGCACCCAGTTAATGGCAGGCGAGCTGCTGATGGGCTCTTTATATAGTGCCGCAAAGTCTGTCATCTAAGGTTACTCATAATAATACAACACCCCACACATGCTCAACATCTCAAAAAATACAAGTAATACAGATAAGAGTTTTAACCGAATAATTAATGTAGGTGATTTTGGAATATATCATTGATTTGAATATAAAATTACTGGGATATTTCTTTAAATCAGTGCCTGTTGAAGGCTCGTTGTTCAACATAGTATTATCATCCTGTGGCCCCACTGGACGTTTGCTGAGGCTGTCAGTTTAAAAAATTCAAAAGAAAGAGTATCATTATAATAGCAAACAATGCAAAGCAGATGAGATGGAATTCCTGGTGGCTGGCATTGAGGCGACATGCCTGGCACAGCATGACCTCATCCTGTCATCACAGTGACATCTATTAGCATATGACTCCGTCTCATTCATCCCTCCTGCTTCTGCTTTAGCTTGTCAGCCATGCCAGGCATCTTCATTAGAGAGGCCCGCTGCTGTCTGCTGATTACCAGCTGACCTCGAGTCCCATCTCTGTTCCTGCTCTCCAATGATCAGCCGCCAGAATGCAGAAAGTTATGGCCATGCTATGTCCATAGGGATGACCTGGTATCTCACACCACTGAAAGGGGAAGTCGCACGAGGTGCAGTGTACCACGAGTCCCTAAGCTTTTGCCTTTAAAGGAAAGTGTGTCATTTCTGTAACAATAGCTGGAAAGAGAACTGATTTTTTTCAGTTTTTTGAAGAAAACTTGAGTGTTTTTTTAATGTAAAGTTTTTATGCAAAATTTGTCACCACAACATTAAGTCCCAATCACACCAAGGATGCTATAATGATCAACTATAAAGTTTTAAAAACAGTTCTAATTCTATGAAAATAGGGACATCTATGAGTATGGAACTTCAGAGAACTGTTTTTAAGCATGCTTCAAATATACATTCAAATCATTTTGTACAACTCATTTTTTCTGTGCCTGATAGTAACTACAGATTTAGTAAATGTGCACGTGTAACGCTATTAATGTTATTTAGATGATTAAATGCCAGTGTGGTTTGGTCTGTATAAGAAAAACAAAACAGAGTTTTAAAACACAGACAGTGTTATGTGTGTATCAAAAGAATTCTATTGCTATTTATTTTAATCTCGTGAAACATAATTTGTTCTCTTTATGATATACTGCGTGGTGTTGAAAGTTGTGACACCAAGTGTCTTACCTCTGTATAGTCTAGATTATTCCTATCAAATTTTGATTTTGATTTGAAGCTGTGATTATTTTGGTATTTTATTCTTTTGTACAATGTCCTTTTTGCTTTATTGTTTGTTGATTTATATTGGGGAATACAATGTTGTCATTGTTCGATTTGATTTTCAGAGATTTTGTGTCTTCATAAATGTGTTATTTGCTATTTTGTTTGTTGCTCAGGTCTATGTATTTTAAAATATTTTGTAAATATTAAATATTTATTTTAATATTTTAGCCTGACAAAGGCCGAAAAGGGCAAAATGTTGTTTGTCCACTATTACTACTACTACTACTATAAAGTTTGACTGCATTGTGGCAGTGTGCTTTCCTTTTGTTCTTTTTTTAATAGTTAAATGCACATCACATCTATAGCAGTAATGGATATTATTGAAATCACTTTCAGAACAATTTTTTTCATGCTGTTAAATTGAGAAAACATTGAGAGCTAATCAGAATCCACATGACTTTAAAGAACTTCAGCATTTATACCAGCAGATAATATAACAGTGCACACTTATAATATACAACAGTGCACACTTATAATATACAAAACATCATCGTGCATTATCATGCAATATAGTTATTGAGCCTGCTGGGAACAGGCCTTTAAGACCTGCTATGTGGGGTGTTGCAAGGGTTTTATACAGTGGCCAACGCTGCATCTTCAGAAAACACATGCAAATACAAAAAGCATCAGCAAATCAAGAAAACATCTTCATCAGTTTGACAGCAGGTGCTACAAATAAAGATTTTTATTTGCAGTTTCTTTGTTTGTTTGGTTGTGAGCATTTGCAGCGCGAAGTTGACAAAGCTGTTTTCTTAATTTGCAGGTGGTTTTTTTTCTATTTGCAGCGTGTTGAGCTCTCTTGGCCACCGTAATTACCCACCCTCAAGTCTTTATGATATTCCAGTCTCTAGATTTGGTTTGGGTCCCTCTTTTTGATCCATTTTATCATCTGCCTGGCATAAATTGTAAGTCTGATCACTTAGAAAACTATTTGCATACCTCTTCTCAACAGGCTGCATGATTTGATATACTGTATCATTCATGCCTGTACCGAAATGGAAAAAGTTTCGCACACCATTTAATATGCAAAATTTCTATCCTCAAGTATGAGAAGGATTGTGTAAAGAGTAAAGGATTGTTAGCCACAGCGAGTAGAGATGGTCTCACACACTGGTAGACAATAATCAGTCTAAGCAAGTCTATATTAGACTATTATTGCTGGAAACATTTACTATGGTGGGAAAGAGCATCCAAAGAACTCTAGTAAAGTATTTACATTCACACTTGTAACATAGCAAACTGCTGATGAAAACTCATGCTGGTGGGTGGGTGGCTGGGTGGGTGTGTTGTTGTGTGGAGAGAGGAGGAGAAGAAAAGAAGTAGCGCAGCTGTGAAGGGTGAAAGTAGAGCTCACAGCTGTGAGCAACTGTTCTGCTCTTTATTTTTACACACTGGCTCTGGAGCCCAGCCGGTCCATTACAGCTGGGACATATCTCCAGGGAACAAGGACAACACAAAGGCATCCCAAATCAGTCTGTGCTCTATTTTGCTGTGGTAATTCAAAAGTTCCAGTTCCAAGTTATTACTGTTTATGAAAACTAAATGAAAAATGCAAAAAAAAATTATTTTTTGCTTTTGACGCATGGTATATTATTACTTTACAACCTGCCTCCATTGAACATTAAAATAGTTAGCACTAGATAGCAGTAACCAGTGCTATTGTTGTTGACTAAAATTTAAATTACTAAAACATTTATGTTGATTAAAATAAAATAAATATTATCTGAAATAAAATAAAAATATATTTAAAAAAAACACAAAAAAAAACATATTAGGTATACTTTCATTAACTATCTTCAGTTAGTTGCGAGGTAAAACTTCTAATTTTCATTTAGTTTGTTGAAATACTAAAATTGCTTAAACTAAAACAAAACAAAAAACAATAAATACTAAAAATACATTAAAAACAGCAACAACAAACAGATTTATAAAACTTTACAATTAAAATGAAAATAATAATAATAATAATAATAACTATATAAGAATATTAATATATATTATTAAACTATATTAATTGTACTAAAATAACACTGGCAGTAACACTAGACTGTGTTGAGAATTTTATAAATTAGTCAAGTCAAGTCACCTTTATTTATATAGCGCTTTTAACAATACAGATTGTCTCAAAGCACTTAACAGTATCAAATTGGAGGATAGAGTGTCAGTAATGTATAATGATAAGATTAAACACTCAATTTTCAGTTAAAGGCATTTCATTATTGAATTCAGAGATGTCATTGTCTAGCTCAGTTTAGTTTAAATAGTATCTGTGCAATCAAATCGGCGATAATCGCTAGAAATTAAGTGTCCCCAACTGAGCAAGCCAGAGGCGACAGCGGCAAGGAACCAAAACTCCTCTGTGACAGAATGGAGAAAAACCTTGGGAGAAACCAGGCTCAGTCGGGGCCAGTTCTCCTCTGACCAGACGAAACCCGCAGTTCAAAAGTTTATATTTCTATTTTAATTTTGTTGCAATTTCTAACAATAGTAGTATTATGTAGTTAGGTATTTTATTATATTTTTAGTTATTTTGTTATATTTTTTAGTTTTATTGTATTTTAATCTAGGTTTTCGCTGGGGATATGTCTCTGGGGGTCATCTGGGTGTCCTGGTCTCCGCTGACGATCAGGGCTGTAGACATCATCTCTCGGTGCTGATCCACCATCTGATCGGATACGGACTGAGAAACAGAATAGGAAAGAAACAGACAAATATTAGCGTAGATGACATTCAGTAACGAGTACATCGTGTGTTATGGGGAGTGTTCCCGGTTCCGGTTTATCTAATTAATGCATCTTAACAATCCTTTAACGGATTTGAATACTAGAAGCGTATTAGTGTGTTATGTGTAAGCCAGGCTAAAGAGATGGGTCTTTAATCTAGATTTAAACTGACAGAGTGTGTCTGCCTCCCGAACAGTGTTAGGTAGATTGTTCCAGAGTTTGGGTGCTAAATAGGAAAAGGATCTGCCGTCCGCAGTCGATTTTGATATTCTAGGTATTATCAAATGGCCAGAGTTTTGAGAACGCAGTGGACATGGAGGACTATAATGTGATAAGAGCTCGCTCAAGTACTGAGGAGCTAAACCATTCAGGGCTTTATAAGTAATTAACAAGATTTTAAAATCTATCCGATGTTTGATAGGGAGCCAGTGCAGTGTTGACAGAACCGGGCTAATATGGTCATATTTCCTGGTTCTAGTAAGGACTCTAGCTGCTGCATTTTGGACCAACTGTAGTTTGTTGATCAAGCGTGCAGAACAACCACCCAATAAAGCATTACAATAGTCTAACCTTGAGGTCATAAACGCATGAATTAACATTTCTGCATTTGACGTTGAGAGCATAGGTCGCAATTTAGATATGCTTTTGAGATGAAAAAACACAGTTTTACAGATGCTAGAAACATGGCTTTCAAATGAAAGATTGCTATCAAACAGCACACCTAGGTTCCTGACTGATGAAGAAGAATTGACAGAGCAGCCATCAAGTGTTAGATAATGTTCTAGGTTATTACATGTGGGGTTTTTAGGTCCGATAATTAACACCTCTGTTTTTTCAGAATTTAGCAGTAAAAATTACCGTCATCCAGTTTTTATATCGACTATGCATTCCGTTAGTTTCTCAATTTGGTGTGTTTCACCGGCCGCAAGAAATATAGAGCTGAGTATCATCAGCATAACAGTGAAAGCTAACACCATGTCTCCTGATAATATCTCCCAAGGGTAACATGTAAAGCGTGAAAAGTAACGGCCCTAATACTGAGCCTTGAGGTACTCCATACTGCACTTGTGATCGATATGATACCTCTTCATTCACTGCTACGAACTGGTGGCGGTCAGATAAGTACGATTTGAACCATGCTAAGGCGCTTCCACTAATGCCAACACAGTTTTGTAGTCTATTCTATTCTATTCTATTCTATGTAGTCTATTAATGCTATTAGTGCATTAACTTTGGCAGAAGCTAAAATAATTTAAAAGGAAAATTAAGAAAAAATAAATAAATAAAACACAAAAATATAGAGGGGAAAAAAACCAAAGTTAAATAACGAAAATGTACCTAAAATAAAAATACAAATTGAAAATAAAATGGAAATAAATTGTAAAAAGTTTTTTAAAAAATCACATTATCCCTGATTGCAGCATTATAGAGAAAAGAAGGAAAGCTGAATAAGATCTCTGGATAATAATAATAAAAATAAAAATAAAAACATTTTAAAATTGGAATGGTTTAACCATGTTCATGTGGTCTTCATTTCAAAATTAATAAATACTTATCTTTGCAAACAATTGCAGAGCCCCGCACATGACATCTGAGGGTAAAAACAAAACAAAAACCAGACATAGTAGCCATTAATTAAGAATTAGTTCCCTTATTTTAATCAAATCATTACTTTGAGCGAATTAATTAAACATGACCATGAATTAATACATGTGGGAACAAATTCTTAATTTGTGGCCACAATATTTTTTGCATGTCATGTGCTTCACCTTCGCTCCATAAACAATTGATGGCTGGGTAAAGGATTAGTGCAATGAAAGACATACTAAAGGACAATATTTATTATTATTGTTATTATAGTTTTAGCCATCAGAAATATAACAGTAAAAGGAGACAGGAACGTGTGGGTATGGATAGGGGAAGGACACAGGTTGGATTCAGACTTGGTCCTTGTGATCCAACAGCTCATATTTTGTGAGCAACAGCATTACCTTCTGCACCACGTCTGTGATTTTAATGCTGTAACAGTGAACAGCTTTTCTTTTTCCCAATGTCCTGCAACTTCACACGCCGCCTCGCTTCGGCTATCAAAAAGGGGATAATCAAAAAGCAAATATTGATGTCTGCAAGGAATGCATTCCTGTTTCCACAAATCAGCTTTACAAATAAACGTCTCTGGGTCAGTTACAGGAATCCATTAAGGAAAGTAAATACATGGATGAAACTGTGTTTTTGTGGCTGCACAGTTCAGATTAAACCTACTTTCAGCCACAGTACATCTGGTTCAGGCAAAGTTTGAGACAAACAGCTTCTGTATAGAGGGGATGTAGAGATCCATTCGGATTCAGATTTGACTTGAGGCACGGAAACCCACGGTAGAGTTTTCCAGAGGTGCTGGAGTGTGCTGGCATTCAAGGCCACAGCCGAGCCTGTGCCAGCTAAAAGTCAAGAACTCTCAGCTGAATTCATTCCACAGAAAGTACAATTCCCAGACTTTTAAGAAAATGATTATTAATAATGCAAGTAGGCTACTGTTACCATTATTAGTATTGGAATTAAACTGATAGTATTGGTATTGAAGTGAAATTTATAATAAATACATGTAGTTACAATTAGTTAAATGAGTGGTTTTTAACTCAGTTAAGTAGGACCTAAGTACATCTTTATATGTAATCTAATAATTTACTGTTGTCTTTGAAATGTTCAAAATGTACTGCATAATGTACTGATAAGCATTTATAGTAACTAATATTTCATGTAACTTCTGTTGAAACTTATACGCCATGTATTAAAATATGTGTAATTACACATTTGTAATGATGACATTTATTCTAATACATACATTTATTTCATTAATATGATTGTAAGGATAGTACAGACTCATGGAGGAAAGTGAACCACAGCAGTTTATTGAATGCACCGAGAAAAAAAAAACAGATGAGTCATGCAGATTTAGTTAAAATTCAATGAAGAAGACAAACTTGAGATAACTCGAGTCTAGTCTCGAGTCTCTGTTGGAGAGTCAAAGAAGAAGACACTGGAGATCATCGGAGATTCGTGGAGAAAACACTCACAGGAAAATTGAATGAGAAGACTAGGATTCGGGCAAATGAGCCTGCATTCCAAATGAGGCAAAAACACTGAATGAGAGGTGAGTGTGATCTTTATAGTGGAGTGAACTGGTGCGCTGATGAGTGACAGGTGCAGTGGAGCCTGGCGTGCACATGACAATGAAATGCGGGCATTGCACTCAAAAACAGAAGCAGATGAACATGAGCCTGCAGGAGCGAGGCTTAAGCAGACTAATTGATTGGAGTCCTCTAAAGAAGTCAGTTGTTTTCTAATTTTGATTAAAAATTATGATGTGATATGATCCTTTAATTCTATTATTGTAATTATGTCAGTCCTCTTGGGCAAAACTCTAAGGCATTGCAGCTCTTATTCTCCAAGCCTCAAAGGATATCTTTAATCCCTGCCTAGCAAGCAAGTAATTCTTCACTCTGAATGGCATATGACCCTCTGGGTGACTTAATCCTATTTTTGTCAATGTACGCTCACATATGGTGGCTTGTCACACAATACCAGAGGGCCATGTCTTACTCTCAGTGGTCTGGCGGTGAGAGAGAGTGTGTTTGTATGTCTGGTAATGTGTTGTCAAAGAGAGGATTAAAACACTGTAGGCCGCCTGCCAAGTAAAGATCTTGTTTCCTTTGTGCCTTTGTATGCAACAATGGCGGAAAGCTTTGGTCAAGCTCTTGTGACTTCTGTTCTGTGTAACTGTCTGTTTTGTTGTCATTGTTCACAACATTTGTGTGAGATCTACAATTGCAACAACAAAATACAGCATTTTAAAAGCATCTCGGCAACGTATGTAACCCTCTTTCCCTAAAGGAGGGAACAGAGACATTACGTCTGACGTCATGGGGTCTCACTTAGGAGCCCAAACACCTCTGAGCAGTATGAAAATTGGCCAATGAGAATTGGCGAGTTGAATTTGTACCCATATGGACTGGTCAAAGAACAGTGCAATACATAGTAGGTCCACTGCAGTACTTCCTACTGCTAGGGGTGGAACAGCTAGCAATGTAGGGACAGACAGAGGAACTGTTCCAGGAAGGACACAGGCTCCCCAGAAAGGGGAAACCAACCGTGGAAAAATTAATTACCCAAGCTAAAGCTCCAAGCACTTCCACATAAATGCGTGACACAGCAACACAAGGGCTGAGTCTGCCTCCTCCAAGGGCAGAGTTTACAAGTTCATCACCTGATCCTGAAAGGTAGTGGTGGGAACTTTGGTCGGGGTGTCAGGATTATGAGAGAATCAGCCTGTCCAAACTTAAGACACGTTTTGTCGACCGAAAATGCCTGCAGGTCCCCCACCCTCTTGATGGAAGTGAGCGCAGTCAGGAGTGCTTTCTTAAGGTACAGGATATTAAGCTCATCTGACTCAAGGGGCTCAAAGGGAGCTCTCTGTAGTCCAGCAAGGAACACAGAAAGATCTTAAGAGGGGATGTGGCAATGAGGAACATACTCCGCTCCAACTTCTCTTGCAGGAGGAAATCACGACACCAATAAAGTATTGTTTCAGAAATGGGTTCAGTGGGACCACTGTGTCCACGTCAGTGCAGTGGTCTCAAACTCAATTCCTGGAGGGCCACAGTTCTGCACAGTTTAGCTAATACTGTTAATACAAATGCGTTTGTGTTTGGTAGAGCTGTGGTTCTCAACACTGTACATTTTGCATGTCTCCTTTCTCTGACACACCAATTTCAGGTCTTGGAGTCTCTATTAATGAGCTGATGACCTGAATCAGGTGTGTTTGATTAAGGAGACATGCAAAACGTGCAACCCTGGGTGCCTCGAGGACCAGGGTTGGGAATTCCTAGCGTGCACTGTCCTGAGTTTAGATCCAGCCCTAATTAAACACATCTGGACCAGCTAAACAAGGTCTTTAGGCTCACTAGAAACTTTCAGGCAGGTGTGTTGAAACTAAACGTTGCAGGATATTGGCCCTCTAGTAACAGGTTTGAATATCCCTGTTCTGCAGTAATGGTGGTGTGCACACTGAATAGACAATGCCAGATAGGTGGTGATTTGATCATTTGTGCCTGTGTTGAAAAACAGTTGTTGTAGCTGTTGGCAGGAGCTGGCCTGTCACTGTTGAATTGACATTTAAGCTCTATTTTCTTAAAGCATTGCACGTTTGCACATCATACACTTTGAGGCGTTGAACCCTTTTTATATCAACTTGCTAGAAAATAAGCACGTTTATGTGCCATTTTTACAGTCACTGGTTGTTAGTAAATAATGATGGGGTACTACTGATGTAATGAAAACTCTGCTGAGAACATTAAGAGGGTTTAGTGTCAGTCTCTGGCAGGGACAATGGCCTCCTGTGGCGTGCACTGTGATAAATGCATTGCATCCCCCCTGCTTGATTTTTTTTTTTTTTTTTTTTGCACAGCAGCTGTTCGGTAACTGAGAACAACGAATCAAACAGGGATCTTAATTTTAGGGACAACTGTATGCTGGAAACTTTGGGTTTTGTATGATAGTGGTGTCAGCAAGGCAATGTAATCTCTCTCAATAAAGCTTCTGAATAGTATCATTATTATGAGACACAAAGATCTCAATCTCGCCATGAAATTTTATGATTTTTTCAGCTGGTAAAAAATTCTCAAGTTTGGAGTAATTCCAAGACATTTCCTCTTGTCCTTGTCCAGAAAGCAGATGACACGTGTTTTCATACACTGATTCCAAGAAGAGCAACCCAACACTGCATGTTATAAGTTATAAGTCTGGGGACACTCACTATCCTACACATACTGCTTCTTATGACATATGCATAAATTAAAACAATAGAAATCATGTCCATTCAAAGTGATTTTTGAGCCAAGTATATTTTAAAAGCACTTGCAAGCAAATAGACAAAATAAAGGGTTTTTTTTTTTTTTTTTTGAATAACAAAAAAATTACCTGCTATTTTCTCTCTCGCATGAACACTGGCTATCAAGTCTTGAACAAAATTTGTGGAGATAGAACTGTAAAATTGCAAAAGTCATAATTGATCATTTCCCATGATATTGTAATTTTGATCATTAAAGTCAATTCATATAATTTATATTAAAATACTTTTTTGTGTTGGGAAGTTGCATGTCATTTTTGTCAGTAATAGCCTATTACTTTGGTCAAAAATAGCTAAGTTAAACTGTTACATCCATCATTCTTGCTCACAGGCTCAAGATGAAAACATATTGCTGTGGTTATCACTCAGTGTCAATAATTAGCACTCTTTCTGTGACTAATCACTCACAGAACAATATTTTTTTCAGGAACTGTGCAATGTTTATGTTGGTTCTTTTAACAGTATGAAAAACAAAACTTTTATTTAAAATGCTACGTGAATATGTAATATCATAAGTGTACTAAATTTCATTATTAAGTATTCATAATTGCAATTATTTTTCCAATTAAATGTGCAGCCCTATGCTTTACACAGAATTATGGGGTTGTAGATTCTGTGAAAACCTACTGACACGGCTCATCTAGTGAATGTAGCCATTGATTGAGGAAAGTAAATCAAGCATTTCAAATAAAGATGTTCCAAGAAGTGCCTTCAGCATGAGCAGTTTACACCAAATAATTTATGCATTTCCAGTGTTTTAATATCAAAATGTTTTCTGTAGTTCTAAGATAAAAATGGTTTACATTGACAAACTTGTAAAAACTGAAGACTTAAGGCAGGTCCAGTAAATGTTAGATATTTTCAGTGCTAAAACTAACAACAGTTTGGTTTTCATAAATATTTACTTTCTTCTAGTATTATATAATGCCTGAGGGAGTACTGCACATCCCGACAGGGCGATATGAAACATATGAATGCATGTAGAATCTGGTGAACCATTTTTCACATGCATTAATTCAATGGCGTTCTCCCCCAGCACAGGTCCCTGAGCTCAGCCAGCTGGCCAGAAAGATTCCTGAGAATACCCATGAGTCCACTGGAATGTGCTGCTGAGGTCGAGTTGTGTCTGTTCTGTCTTACTCAGCACACTGCCATTCCATCAGAACTCTGTGTGTATCTCTAATAATCCCGTATATATCCCCTTGTAAGCACTTCATTTTTTCCAGCCATAATAAAACAATCAAGCTCATTTTTTTCACATATTGGGTTTCAATTTTTAAAATGACTTCAGAAAATGTGTCCTCACCCTGCAAATCAGATTAGCAAAGCAAACTTAAGACCTAAAACATTAGTCCACAGGGGTTTTTTGAGCACCTCATCTTGAATAGCGTCAACCAACCAGCTAACCTCCAATTTTCTACTCAATGTTCAACAAACAAGTTTATTTTCTCAAGTTTATTCTGTAAATTTATTCTATAACAATCAAGTTTGAGTGATGATTTAACATAAAGAAGGTTCATATGATTTATTAGTGCTTTAAAAGTCCCATTCTTGTTTTAACTTTCATTTTATCATCTACAGTATAGTCCTTCTAAATGACTGTAAACACTGCTACATTTGGCGCATAAAATCTTCATACCAAAAAATGGCCCCAGTCCTTCATACAATATGGTGTGATGGATTAGGCACAGTTTGTTCCCAATCATAGAGCTACATCTGGTGGAGTTTTGATACCTGTCTACATGCTTGCTTTTTTGGCTGAATATTTACCACAAGCTCTTTCTGCTACAATAAAAGTTCTATGTCTGTCATCACAGGATACAATTTTATGGTGTGGCAACATGTCCCAATACTGCTTTACTTCATATTTATTAAAACTATGTATTTTACCAGTGAATGTGGTATGTAGTTTTCATGCCCACTGGAAATATACAAATTAGGGTGAAGCCACATTGTCGCCCATTCCAGCCAAGAATTACCACTTATACAGACAGGGGCTGTCTGGCTGACATGTGTTAAAAAAACAAAAAAAACTAACTAACCAGATCATTTTTATGTAATGAAAAAAAGGTTGAGTAAATCTGAAATCAAGGCCATCACATGCAGTGTTATACAACATGCAAGTGGTAACTCATTTAGTGGTGCAGAAATATCCGAGTCTAAGGACAGAGTCTTTTCCAACATTTCAGGAAACACCCTGGTTGGATGCTAGTGGGATGCATGACTAACATGCACATTCACATCTATGGTCAATTTACTGTTGCTATTTCACCTCTTGCACATCTTTGGATTGTGGGGGAAACATGCAAACTCCATGCATGCAAGCTCAGAAATGACTTGAACAAGGGACCTTCAATGTGAGACCTTCCCACTGAGCCACAAGCATTTCTGACACTTCTCACTGTGCAACCCCCTTAGGAGTACTTCCCCAATTGTACAAAAGAACATGACCATTGCCTACTTTTCCAATGACATAAAACTCAAAATTAGCCCCTGTTGTACTTTAATCAGTGGTGGACAAACTCTGCAGGAAAGTGGACCTCGAGGGCCAGAGTTGAGAACCTCTGTATTTTAAGTAAAAGTAGCCTACAATAGTACAAAAAGAGCCCCTGCCCTTTTAATCAGCAACGCTAAAGTGCCATTTCGGTCCTATGTAGGTGCCCGGTCCCCAGAACGCCCCTGCAATTTCTACCAAGGGGGATACCACCTGCCCTATGTTAACATTTTAATGTTATGTTTCGTACATTATGTTTCAAGCATTTCATACACTGGGTTTAAACAGTTCACCCTTTTACAGCAGATTTAGTTCACAAACAACTAACAGTTATGACGTAAATACGATTTTCATGTACTATAATCTAATTCGGAATTAGTAACTTACTTTTCACTCCATCATTCTCGTGCACACTCAAGCTTCAAGGATATCCCGCTCTTGTTTTGTTTTGATTCACACTTGTGAATTCACTGAACTGTTAACTGGACTGGATCATTTGAATTAGTGAATTGTTCACTAGAGAACAGTGGCAATACAGTCCAATTTATGAATGAATCGTTCAGTTTGGTTTGCGAACCAATTTAACAGGTTCATTGAAAAGAAACAGCTGAATCGCTATCAGGTCTCAGAGCGGGTAACGATTTCTCCAGTTCAAAATACGAGGAACACTTCATTAAGAAATGAAGTGGAGTAAAAAGTATGATATTATGTTTTGGAATGTAGTGAAATAAAAGTACTTTTCTTTTCTTTTTTTTCAAAATAAAAATACTCTGATAAAATATACAGAACTGTCCACCACTGACTTTAGTTCCAGGTTCTCAGTAAGACCAAGAGCAGTGAATCTAGAATCACAAGTAGTGACTCTGAATTCAGCTGGCTAGTAGTTCTTTGACAAACTGCTAGCAGACTGTAGGTTTTTGACATAAAGTCTGCAGCAAGTGGACCAAAACGTTTTCCACTGTTACTGCACAAAAAGAACATCCACAAAAACTGGAGTCATTCCAGGACAGAATAGTTGTCCTGATAAAATAAACAAGATATCCTGCTTTCGAGGGGCAAAGAGACAGCGCTGTTGAGAGCCTGGCATCTTTTGTCATAGCTGAGCATTAGTGGTAAGAACAGTAACAGCTGAGAGAATAGAGGGTATGACATGGAAACAAACAAGACATGGCCCACTGTCCTCTTAATCTGGCCTTGGGTTCCTGCTGACAGATGCGTTAAAGGGAAATTGCAGGCCCAGAGTCTGGCGCCAAACTGTTTTATGGCCCGCTGGGTGAGATCAGAACTTTCCTCAGGGTGGATGAAGGAGTTACAGGAGCACGGCTACCAGACCGAACCACTTGACCAGTCAAGAGAGGAGGGTGTTTAAGAGGACTCCTGTGGGACGCTGGCACATGTTGCCATTCCCATAAACACTCAAGCAGATGGAGTCTGCATCACCACTGCGCAGTTGATGCTCTTGGAGTTGTTACAGCAATTATGTAAAGTCACGCTGTGTGCGTGCGAGGATGCCCACTTTCAGAGGCATTGTTTACATTGGTATAATAGGAGCAGACGACATTCCAATGTTCGTATTAAGATGAGTGTGTCCTTGCTTGTTGGTATCTGACCTTAAACGTACATATTTGGTACCGTTTCAACTTTCAGCCACATGATCCCACTCTATTTCAGCACTGGTTTCATCGTCCTTTCATGCAACATAGCAACACCTTTCCAAACATTCATACGGTGACATTTCACATCATCAGCTGCACCCCTGAAGGACAATAATCACCTTGGGAGGAGAACAAGATCTGATGTAACTATTGTTTGCTGAAGTTGGCACACAGTGGTCCTGACTGCTTTCCAGTAAAGCAAGGTGACTGAAATAGCAAGAATATGAGGAAGCTATCTCACCTGTTCCCAACAAACAGATAATCATGTTCTAAACGCTTGCCATTGGATGAGACAGAAATTGACATACTCAAAACAACAGAGAAATGTACTGAAAGTGCCACATAAACAGCAATTTAACAGCACAGAGAGACAGCAATTTATTTTACAGTTAATTCAAAAGTAATATGTATGCATACACACACATATGTGACCCTGGACCACAAAACCAGTCTTAAGTCGCTGGGGTATATTTGTAGCAATAGCCAAAAATACATTGTATGGGTTCAAAATTATAATTTTTTCTTTTATCCCAAAAATCATTAGGATATTAAGTAAAGATCATGTTCCATTAAGATATTTTGTAAATTTATTACTGTAAATATATCAAAACTTCATTTTTGATTAGTAATAAGCATTGCTAAGAACTTCATTTGCACAACTTTAAAGGCGATTTTCTCAATATTTAGATTGTTTTGCACCCTCAGATTCCAGATTTTCAAATAGTTGTATGTCGGCCAAATATTGTCCGATCCTAACAAACAATACATCAATGGAAAGCTTATTTATTCAGATTTCAGATTATGTATAAATCTCAATTTCGAAAAATTTACAGTTAAGACTGGTTTTGTGGTCCAGGGTCACACACATATATATATATATATATATATATATATTCAAAGTAAAATAAAAATATAATATTAAATATACTATTTTTAAATGATGAAATGTAATTATAATATAACTACAGGGGCTTTCTTCAACATGAAAAATGCAAACAGCTCCCAAGTGGGTCAGGTTTGCAGAAGCATGTTATTTCTAGCGGATTTGTAAATTGATGCCACTGCTGTCAGTACTTGTGACCTTTTTATATATGTTGCCGTTTTAGTCTAGTTCACACCCATGTTGTTAGCCAACACAGTCAAAACTAATGTAATGAACACTTGCTCTGGGACACATTTACTACAGGTATGGACTCTTTATATAGAACTGGATTATATGGGGAAATATCTAGCTTCAAGAGCTTTTACTGTCATTTCAAGTATAACAGAAATGTCCAATTCTGCTCTTGGACAGCCACTGTTCTGCCGGGTTTAGCTCCAGTCCTAATTTAACACACCTGATCCAGCTAATCTCTGTATCTTTAAGATTACCAGGTTGCATTTCCTCTTCGCTTTTATTATCTTCTCCAAGCTCTTGGAGAGTCCCTGACGCCATTTTGAAGTGCGTTCCACTTTATCAAGTGGATAATGGAACTTTATGTGGACAGATACTTGACCCCTGATTTTGGCAGAAGGAGCAAGTCTAAAATAAGGAATAAAGCTATATTTAAATAAAGTCATAAGGAAAAAAGTTGTAAACAATACATCAAGTTCATAGTGAATTTCAAATGATCAAGGGCTTAGGCCGTTCCAAGTTGTGAACACTTGTTCAACATAAGCAATAACATACATCTGAGTCCAAAAAATGTGAGGGAAGGGCATTAAAATTTGAAGTGGAACACAGTCCAACTAACATTCAGGTAAGTGTGTTGGGGCATTTGGAGCTAAACACTGCGGGACTGCTCACTTCTAAAGTATGGTAGTAACCACTCACCTGCATATTAAAATAGTCTACATCCCAGCCTTTACTGGTTTGTGCTTCTAGCATTAACTATTAGAATCATTTCTCAAAATTGAGTTACAAATAGCGCTGTGGCCATGTTGGCGAGTTGTTTTCTTTCTTTTCTTCTTTTTTTTTTAATCATTAAATGATCTGGAGTATATTATTCATTTTATATCATGTTTGCCATTTACCACTGATTTTTAGGTTTTCATTCCAGAAATGTTGTCTGAGAAACTGCTCATCCATCATTTTTAGCAGATTGCTTCCATTGTCTCCTGTTACCTCTGGCGATTATCACAATTTGATTCAATACAAAGCAATGAAGGTTCATAAAAAGCCTTACATAAATTAAAAACATGAATATGAAATTAAACGAGTGGGAAAAGAGAGGTGTAACTATCCAAGAAGCACTAATACTGAAACCCAACTGCTTCACAAACACATAAGCGCATGAATGACAGGGGTCATATTTTGCCAGATCTTTTGAATTTAGCTCGATGTGTTTTCTGCTGCAGTTCATTGTTGTTCAAGCAGCCTACCTTTTGAATGATAACAAGTTCACCAAAAGCACTAATCAGATCAGAAGTGACAGGCATATACCAGAAGAAGGCCAATGTAACAGAGTAGATAGTCCCTATGTGAAATGCTGATGCAAAGGGGTTAGATTATGGCCACATGTGCTTAATTTAGCTTAGCCAAACACAAATACTGCTGGTCTCGTCAATCAGGCTTCTGCTTTTCCCAGTTACTCAGCACTGAGGCAGGGTGTGGTGGTACAGATGAAACCACATCCTTTTGGACTTCATTGTACCGGAGTCGGCACCTGTGAGAATGCTATTGGCATCGTCATCTTCCTCCTACTTCCACTCCCACTCTCTGTCCTAGCAGTGACCTGAAAGCCGGCTGTGAATTGACTGAGGAGGGTTGGTACATGAGCTCATGTGAGGAGGAACTAATCACTTGATTTGCCAAAGTTTGCCAGGTGATTTTTATTGAGTTCTACATTACTTCTTTATTGTAATACATTTTAGATTTACACACGCATAAAAACAAAACAAGCCATGGTTAATCACTTTACTTGAATTATATTGTCAAATCAAAGCAACATCAACTGAAGTCTGTTAGCTATTCTAAAAAAAAAGGACAAGCATTGATATGATCCACCCCAGCTTCCTGTTTAAGCACTGGAAAGAAAATTCATCAAACTTTAAACGGCTTTAAGATGGTTTATTTCATCTGAGAAGATGATTGCATTGAAAGACAGCTGTATCACAGTCAGCAAGTACGTAAGACCTTGAAGCAAGCATATGGCATGCCAATAAGGAGAATGACTGAATGCAATGTTCATCCTCAGTTTCAGTAATGTGTGAGTCATGAGCTGTTGTGAGAATGAGGTCATGGCAATATTTCTTCATAATCAGCAGCAGTGCGAGCTCCAACATACTCCACTGATCTGCGGGGGCAGACAGACACGCGAGGGAGATCACGATGCAAACAATGGTTGCTTTTTGCAAGTCGGGGTGTTCCAGATGGTGGTAAAGAAGGTAAAAATTGATGTGCACAATATTGTAATTTAACGGGGTAGTCTACCTCAAATCTTAAAAGCAGATTGTTAATCTTAATTAAATAAAAGACTTTAAAGAGAGAATACTTTTCATGTTTTTTATCAAACTTACAGTAAGTGCACTTTGTAATAATGTCAAATTAAAAGATTTATACTTTAAAGTTGTGCTTTAAAGAAATGCAATTATTTTGATTTGTTGACCAGTATTCTGAAGCCAATGTAAAGTGCTTGATTATAATTGTAAATGTAGTGTTATTTGTTATAACATTTCAAATGCAAAATTGCCACTTCATCATTACATGTGTAATTACAAATATAAATACATGTCATTTAAGTTTCAATAGAAATTACATTAAAGTGTATTTCGTTTACCTTAAATTCGACACTACACTTAAACCATATTTCAAAGACAATTATAAAATTACTTATAAAGTTAATTACATTTCTAAATTACATATAATGATGTCCTACCTAAGTGGGTCAAAAACACTCTAAAGTGGAATTAATTGCATTTAATTTAATTATACATTTCATGCAATTAAAGGTACGAAAACATTGATTAGGCAGGGCTATATTAAATTCACACTTCAGTGTTTTTTTTTTTTACAGTATATTATTTCTAGAATAAATACTGTTTTTAAAAGTATGCTAAAGTTATTTTAAAGGTGCACTAGTAGGTTTTGTTGTTGTTGACAATGACAGTGGCCTTGGACTTCATACTAACATCTATAGGCTCATAGGTATGGGTGCAGCATGATGCAAATTTTCAATTCAGGATGCATTGAAGAAATACCATATTCACAAGCCATTTTTTCTCATAATATACTATGCAAATGAAAGTGTCTGATAATAGGAGGGATATGCAAATAAAGTAACTTGACAGCAAGTATGAGGGGTGACCTGCCTTGTGTTGAATTAAACAGCCACTGAAAAGAATTAAGACTTTATTTAGTCTTTATTTACCTCCTTTTAGAAAACATTAGTTAAAAGTACTATTTTTGAGGTGTAAAGTGGAAAAAAATGCTGCACCTTTATCTTAAAGAAATTTACAGTAATTATAGCTTATTCTGCAAGTTTGGAGTTCACTGTGAAATAATAAATTTAATTTACATTAAAATGGTAATACATACTTCTTTTAAAGCTTTTACACTGGACAACACTGAAGGTCATTACTTCATTGTTCTGCAGAATAATCATGGAAAATGTAATTTTAGAAGATGGCAAATTAAGCCAAGAGAACAAAATTTCACAGTCCTTTTGGGCCTCACAAAAAAATGACCAGCCTGCCTCATTTTGAGACAATTTAATAACCAGTTGCCTCTTCCTGAACTGGCAAGGCAAGTGAACTTGCCAAGTCAGGGAAAATGAGCAGTCCGAGTCACTGTTTGCATGTTCATGTGTGTGTCTTGTGCCAGGCTTTGGTGATGCCAGCCAGTCCGAACAGCTCCAGGGAAACCAGTGTGAGGTGCCAATGTACCTAGTTCACTAGTTTTAGGGGGGGTAACCATTAGCATATGCCCCAGTTGGGGGTTTCCTGCTTTATTGGACTAGTGTGTCTCATCTCGCTAATCACGAGCGCACTGACACAACTACCATGGGACGCCTGTTTATGAGCTTTCGTTGTAAACAGAGATCCACATAAAAACCATGTTTCGCTAATGTTACTAATTAGGCACTTTTACTTTCCCATGGGTTTACTCCCATTTACAAGAGTACACACTATACATTTTCAGCCTTAAAGTAAAAACAGTGCTATATTTTCTTTTGTCTATGCAGTTTTTAAACATTTTTTCACTGACGCCTGTTTGTCTGAAAATTGTAACTGTGACAGTATTCATAAAACAACAAAATCCATTTGTTTATTCATGCAACAAATAAAATTAATGCAATTTTCAGTATCTCACTCAGTATGTTAAATTTATTTTAAAGCACTTCCATCCAAAAAAAAAAAAAAATATATATATATATATATATATATATATATGTGTGTGTGTGTGTGTGTGTGTGTGACCCTGGACCACAAAACCAGTCTTAAGTCGCTAGGTTATATTTGTAGCAATAGCCAAAAATACACTGTATGGGTCAAAATTATAGATTTTTCTTTTATGCCAAAAATCATTAGGATATTAAGTAAAGATCATATTCCATGAAGTTATTTTGTAAATTTACTACTGTAAATATATCAAAATGTCATTTTTGATTAGTAGTATGCATAGCTAAGAATTCATTTGGACAGATTTAAAGGCGATTTTCTCAATATTTAGATTTTTTTGCACTTTTTCAAATAGTTGTATCTCGGCCAAATATTGTCCTATTGTCCTCAATTTCGAAAAATTGACACTTAAGACTGGTTTTGTGTTTTGTGGTTTTGGGTCACACACACACACACACACACACACATATATATATATATATATATATATATATATATATATATAAGATTTACATTACAATTATGGTTCATATACAATTTAAATTTAACCAGGCTCTATAAGCTCTGAACTAGCACTATGAAGTATTTGAAAACTACTCTTTTCAATGTAATTCAGGTTTTGTATTAAAAATAAATGGGCACACAGGAGTCCTGACATTGTAACGGTGGAGTGATCCTGTACAATCCCAGTGAAGTGTGCAAGATGGTAGTAATCTGCAGAACCAACCTGTAAAACTGAGAATTGCGCTGTGCAAATTGCGTTCAAAACTACATTTTCATCATGCAATGCAAACAAACTGGATTTGAGAGAATGATCGAGTCAGTGAGAAACCAGCCAACCTGAACCAGAAGTAAAATTACCTCAAAGTGAGATCATACGTTTTCACACTAAACCCAAGAAGAAGTATGCTGGTATAATTTATGAGGAGTCTGGGTAGCTTTTTTATTATCGTGCTTTTCATGTCAAATGGAATTACGATTTCTTCCTTTGCCTTGTTTGGTTGACAGCTTCAGTATAAAGCATTTCTTCAAATCAAAACTGCTCTAACTGCAGGTGAAACCATGAGAGGCATTTGTGTAGCTTTAAGGTTTTGGAATCACCTACTTTCATAGAGTAGCCTATGTTTTGCACTTTAAAACCAAAACACACATTGCAAGCTATGGAAAATGATAAGTATCATCACAATGAGTGGTGTGATGGTTAGAAATTAGATGTCCAGTGTTGGAGATGAAATCAACAGTAGGTCATAACACAGAAACCCACAAGCAAAAAGGCAGATTGGATATGTATTGAAATGAAGAGAAAAATGTGGATCAATAATTCATAAAGGGTTGCCAGACAGTACGTAACAGTGTTTTCTGAAATCTGCAGGAATGTCCTCCTCACTATCAGGTAATTTATTTTGAACTCCTGTGATGTTATCCAGATCACTGTGGTGTAAATCTTCTGCGAGTTCTTTCATAACCAAAGAATGTGATAACAGATTCATATAAAAATTTAAAAAACTCATATCAAAGAGAATAAATCAGAATTTAACAACTCCTTTTTTGACCTTTTTATAAGTGAGTATAATTCATCTCATAATTATGGGAAAAATGCAGTACATGGTCTCAAATAGACAATCACACTATTACATATATGAATTTGCATTATCAAATTGTCATCTGCAAACAAACAAACTAATTAAATCACTTTTCTACATTTTAAATCTTTATGTTGTAATAATCTTTTGTCACGTTTTAAAGAATTGCAAGGCAATAGAAATAATTATGAAATTATTTGGGTTACACTTTATTTTAAGATGCCCTTCTTACAGTGTAATTATACAATTAAATACTGATTAATTAACAACAAATACATATGTGACCCTGGACCACAAAACCAGTCATAAGGGTCTGAATAAATGAGCTTTCCATTGATGTATGGTTTGTTTGGATCCGACAATATTTGGCTGAGATACAACTTAAATATCTGGAATCTGAAGGTGCAAAAAATATTGAGAAAATCGCCTTTAAAGTTGTCCAAATTAAGTTCTTAGCAATGCATATTACTAATCAAAAATGAAGTTTTGATATATTTATTATAGGAAATTTACAAAATATCTTCATGGAACATGATCTTTATTTAATATCCTAATGATTTTTGGCATAAAAGAAAAATCAACAATTTTAACCCATACACTGTATTGTTGCATATTGATACCCCTGCTAGTGGTCCAGAGTCATATACAGGGTTGGAATTAGGGTTTGGTTTAGGGTTAGTTGCATGTAATTAAGCATAATTACTGTTAATACTACAGTAAGCAGTACAGTAGTTCAGAGTTAACTAAAGTGTTTCTAAATCAAGTATACTTGTGTGTCAAAAAACACTCTTAAGTTCTAATTGCATTTAATATAAATGTAAACTTTCTGAAATGTTATTTTCTGTAAGTGTTGTTTTTATAAGTGAGCAAAGTGTATTTCTTTTTGAATGTCACCTATTACTAGCCCTGCAAATATGAAAACCCTGACAAATTGTACAGTTTTAAGTCCAATGTCAACTGTTTATCAAAAGCAAATAGAGAACAAGTGTGTGTGTGTGTGTGTGTGTGTGTGTGTGTGTGTGTGTGTGTGTGTGTGTTTAACACAAGCAAAATCCGTTGGGCAGGTGGGACGTGGCTGTGTGGATAACACTCACAGCTGAGACTCAAGCATTTTGGTGAAAAGTCCTTTTGGTGACAACAGCTTCTCAATGGTCTTTTACCATAGCCTCATTTCCACATCAAATGATGAGGAATGGGATACTACCCATGGGGTAGAGAGTAATGAGCACCACTCCTTTATTCTTGTTCTCGATTCCTCTGGCTTCTTTAAAAGAGGAGGGAAAGTCCCAGATGCTTTAATGATCCTCCCTTTACCAGACACATAGCTTCTCCTCCAAACTAGCAGACAATTACAAGGCTATTCTATCTTGTCCATTCTCAAGCTCACTTACAAGCCCATTAACATTCACTTGATAATGGACTCAAATGGCAAAAAGGGTTTCTTTTGACTGTGCTTTGCCTAAAATAGAACTAAAAACCTTAAACATCAAAGTGTACAATGGAGCCTTTATGCCCTGGGTTTTGATGGGCAAAATAATGAACTGTGCTACTGATTAAACGGAAAGCATAAATGCGGTGGTACAACTACTTCAAAAACATCTATGTATACAGAGTTGATCTTGGCAGATTCTACATATCAAATATGGTCTTTGTGTGTATTTGAGCAGCGGTTCCATTGAGAACATTAGCTGTAATATTGGTTCAGTTCTGCTGTTATAGGACTGTGATCACACACTTTTTAAGGATCAAAACATTAGGAAACACTGAGGTCTAATTGATTACCAGTAAAAAAGACAAACTAAAACTGTAATTCTAGCAATGCATTGATGCTACATTACTGAAATGACTGAAAACTTCTTTATGTTTCCATTTTTATCAAAATTTAAGGTAAAACAGAGCACTCTGGGAACTAAAGTGCTTTTAAAGTGATTTATTAAATATTATTAAGTATACATAATAAATATAAAAAATAAAAACAATAAATATTGCATTTAATATAAAGAGTATTTATTTAATATAATGCAATGTTAATGTAATTGAAATTAAATAAATAGATTATATTTATAATTAATTAATTAATTAATTAATAAAGCAGCACGACTTTTTTCAATGCTTATAATAATATGAAAAGCTTCTTGAACACAAAACCAGCATAGATCATGTGCCACTGAAGACTAGAACAAATGACTTCAGAAAATTCAGCTTCGCCATTACAGGAATAGATTACATTTGGAAATATATTACTATAGCAAACAGTTATATTGAATTGTAATAATATTTTAGAATGTTATTGTTTTACTGTATTTTTGATCAAATAAATGCAGCTTTGTGTGCATGAGACTTCTTTCAAAAATATTTTAAAAACATACAGACCTTCTTAACAGTAATTTAAATACAGTTGTTCATTATTAGTAATATCAGTGTTTCTGGAAATTCCAGTTTTTTTCCCCCTGTCCATGATAACTTTTATGGATATGCATAAACTTTTATCATGCTTCACAATACATTTATGGATAGCTCACACTAAAAAACTACACTTACAATCTGATCATTTAAAATCATTTGTAATTGTGAAGAATTTAAAAGCCATTATCAACTCAATTTTAATATCCTTGTGTACTAATCTTTCTTATACTGTAGACCTGGAATTATGTACAGTACAATAAATATTGTTCCCTCTTATTAAAAAACTGCTTGTGATGCTTCTCAATTTTCATGTCGTATGTTTGCATTGTCACTTATAGGATAAAAGTGTCTGCTAAATGAATAAATGTTAATATAACTGAGAAAGCTCAAGCTCAAACGTATCAAATTTTTACAAATCCATAGTCAAGAATTATGTTTTGTTTTTTTTCTTTTGACAACAGCACAGCTTTAACCATCTATGTTGCCAAATGAGTAATGTCTTGGTAGTATTTAACAGGAATTAAACATTCATCTTCCAGTATATTAACATTTCATTCAGTTTTTCCTAGTCTGCTGGCTGATGAAGCAGGCTCTGGTTTGTCTTAAGACACTACTGTTTACAAATGCTACTGCACTATAAACCTGAAAACTGAAAACAGCCATGTGTTAAATTAGGTTTACACAGACTGCTACATGTGGTTAATGCACTGTTAAGTTTAGGCTACAAGCTCCAAGATAAACATGCCTTTTTTTATTACCAAATGTAATAGCAGTTTAAGCTCCAATGCCTGAGACCTGCCAAACCATTGGACAATATCTACACAGGCACAGGAAAAGTGCAAAAGATAAATAAAAGAAGTTAAAATAGTTAATTTAGTTGTATTTTAATAAAATACTATATACTGTTGCATGTTTGGAAATGAAAAAGTAAAGAATTACAATTCCTTAAACCATTTCCTATTCATTGTCTTACAAACTGATAGTAGCTCATCATTTAAGCTTGCAAAAACCCCAGCTTTTATGAACATCGCAAACGCATATTACATCAGATATAAGACATGAAAACAGTGTAAAAAGGTTAAACTAACTGATATGAGTTATGCACAGAGCTACTCTAAATATATCTCCTCTTTATCAGCCTATCATCCCCTGACCGCAAAATAGTGCATTCAGAATACAAAACAAAAGTTAAAGGAACAAGTTTAATTTTTCATGAATTTATAGCAGCATCATTCTCAGCTGACTGCAACTTCTGCACTTTAATGTAAGTTGGCTTGGTTGGAAATAGTGTGGAGTTGTAGAATAATCACTTACTTTACATTTGGTGCTAGATAGATGTGTTAACAGAGAAGTGTTAAAGATTGAGAATATTCTGATCCTGATTTTTCAGTATTTTATAGTCTTAATTAAATCAAACTGAATGCAATACTGAATTAGAGTTTAAAATAATACACACTTGGCATAGAAAATCACTCTTAATAAATTTGTTTAATTTTCACTGTATAGAAAATTATTCCTATACTAAACTTTAATAAACTTATTTAATTTTTACTTTATTTCTGCCATTTAAAATCCATTTTAATCAAAATTGTTTAAAAAACATTAGAAAAAGATGTTCAACATTTTGCATGTAACACTAGTAAAACTATAGAGCTTTTATCACAAAATAAACATTTAAAAAACACATCATAATAAATGCTTTATTGCTCCTCTTTGGAGAAAAATATAACATACTGTAAAATTATTTAAAACTCTTCCTTATATACAGTATAGCACATATAGTACAAAACTATACAACCAGCAATACTTAAATATCCACAATAAATAAAACATTCATTCCATACAACAAACCTTCCCTTTTATTGAAGTGACCTCTGCTATGTCAAGGAAAGGCTTATAAATGCCACCCCTGACAAATGTTGTGACTTTTACCATGATCTGTAGTCGAACCTGAGCATCTCATCACGATATGTACCTCAAAAGTTTGTGCATGGCTCCAGAGAAGAGGCCTTTAGTCTCAAACATGTGTGGGACTGTCTGTGTACATGTCCGTTTTATTCATGTGAAGTGTCACAGCCGGTGCTTTGTAATGACAGTGGGAGCTGCTGCAGCTGACACTGGAGCAGGGCTTGCGGTTCGTTTGCATGGCCAATCTCCTGTTGCACAACCCCTGCCAGGTCTGAAGTGTCTTTGAACTCCATACCCAAACCCCACTAGTGATGCCCACCACTAATGACATGAAAATTTTCAGCATGAACACAGCCACTGTGGGAACCGACGAGTCCAAAGTGCAGTCCTCGCTCCTGCGACCAGGAAAGGACACGCACTTGTTTTCCAGAGCTTTGAACTTCCAGTATTCCATATTGAGCCTTTCATAGAAATAACATATGATGACAATAGTAGCAGGCACCGTGTAGAGAATGGAAAAGACTCCAATCTTAACCATGAGCTTCTCCAGTTTTTCTGTGTTGGTGCCACCGGTTTTCATGATTTTGCGGATGTGAAAGAGCGCTACGAACCCCGTAAGGATGAAAGAAGTCCCAACAATGAGATAACAGGATAGAGGGATCAAGACAAAGCCAGTGAGAGCATTACTGTCCATGCTGCCCACATAACACAATCCCGTCAACTCGTCTCCAGCCACCTTCCTCATAGTGAGGATGACTATGGTCTTCACCGCAGGAATACCCCAGGCGGCCATATGGAAGTAGCTACTGTGCGCCTCAATTGCCTCGTGGCCCCATTTTCGTCCTGCTGCAAGAAACCAAGTGAGGGTGAGGATGACCCACCAAATGGAGCTGGCCATGCCAAAGTAATAGAGGATGAGGAAGACTATGGTGCACCCTGTGCTCTCCAAACCCTCCCGGATAATGTAGAGCTCTCCGTTTTCCCGATCGCAAGCAATATTCTCAGCCCCAGCCACCGAGCGGATGATGAAGGCCACTGAGTAGACGTTGTAACACATGGAGAGGAAGATGATGGGACGCTCGGGGTACTGGAAGCGCTGGGGATCGAGGAGGAAGGTAAGAACTGTGAATGCTGTAGAAACAAAGCAAAGCGTTGACCAGACCACCATCCAAATGAATGCAAAGTCCTTATCTTGCCTAGACCAGTAGACATCCACCGTAGGAGTGCAACGAGGCGCACATGACTCGCTCTTGTCCACGTACTGGAACTTCTCCGGGTTATCACAGGACCGCAAGCCGCTTGAGGTACGTCCACTCCCTGCTGTGGGTTCCCTGGACCTCGGAAGTACTGGCAGCATTCCCTCACCTTTCTTAGTCTCAGGTTGAGAGTCATTTTCGGGAGCTTCGATGCACAATGCGTTCGGGTCGTTGTTGGTTGGCAGCTTTGAGCAATCCAATGAGTCCGGCCATCTGAAACTGAATTGTTCCATTATGGGTGAACACCTTTGTCTTGCCTGTTCACACATAGGACGGCATGCTGGGATAGTGGTGGACACTTGATCGGCGCACATTGGCACATACAGAGAGCACAGGAAAAATCGCAGGTGGACATCACATCCGTACTCCACCAGGGGAGCAAATTCATTCAGTTTAATACTAGCTTCCTCTTGGCTTTCATAATTCATGAAGTTGGGCATCCGTGTCATGTTATAGCCGATTCCCTGGCACATGAGAATGGTGATAGGTTCACATTTTGACGGACGGCCGCGCTCCAAATCATACGCTCCAATCTCCAGTGTAGATCCAGAAATCATAAGCTGGAAAAGTACAATCAAGATCTTTATGCAATGGGCCATTGCGATAACCTCAAGAAAGTCTTAAAATTATTAGTACATCCAATGCCATGCAGATGATATTTGTCTTGTTTTGTTTACAACAGAAATTCAATTCATGCTTCATCATACAGTAACTGACACTGAATGCTCAGTTGTTTTGAAGAAGACAAAAAATCTGTCAACAAATCCATTGTGATTCAGTTTTAAATATATCCAAAACGTCTAAATGTAAAGGAAGTACTTGGAAAGACAGTCAGTCCGCGCGATTAATCCGAGCAATCAATAATGGATGTCAAAACCAACATCTCGTGCACCGGCACAGTATTTCAAACTTTAAAGCCCTTAACAACACGCTCTTTTCAAAAGAGTTTCGCTAAATTCACCGTTCCCGTTCATATCCACGAGAATAAACTTTAAGTAACCAGCAGGACGGGTTGAAAGTGTCCATCTGTGAAATCTTCCGATGTTATGCGGCTCCAAACAGCGCGCTTCACGTTCACTTCTCGTTGTGCTCTTAAAAACGGGCTCTTGATCGGTGACAGACTGACAAGCTCCTCCTAACACTCCACCTCCTCCACGATACTATAAAAATACAGTCATTCCTCTTCACAGACAGGATCACAGCGTGCTTGTACAGAACAGAGCTGTGTTTGTTTACTAGAAAGATGTGTTGAAATAATTGATAAGTCGCTGGCTCTGTTAGAATCACTGAACCGTTACAGCAAAACGGATAGTTGACATGTAGGAAAACAGTGAGTGAAATATTTTCTGATTCCTGTAAGGGAAGTTATGGATCTTTATTCAACTTCAAGATATCAGGTTAAAATGTGTAAAACAGTCATTTTGTTTGTTTGTTTTCTTTAGTGCCAATGTTCAAGTGTTGAAGTGTGTCTCACTTAACATGAGGTCTTTTTTATTTTTTGGTCAAACAGCAAGGTATAGGCCTACTGCTGTCATGTGAAAAAATAAAGTTCTTAGCAATGCTTTTGACTGCTAATAAAAATGAAGTTTTGATATATCTATATGGTAGGAAATTTACAACATATCTTCATGGAACATGACCTTTACTGAATATCCTAATGATTTTTGGCATAAAAGAAAAATTAATAATTTTGACCCATACAATGTATTGTTGGCTATTGCTACAATTATACCCATGCTACTTATGACTGGTTTTGTGGTCCAGGGTCACAATTAAACTATTTTTTATTATCGTTTTAACACAAAATGAGACTACTGAGACACTATATGATACTAACTGCATTTAAATATTTCATTTGAACTACTTAAGGATTATTAAAACGATGAAATGGTGAAATGTTATAGGCTATACTTGTATATTACATATAGCCTACTATAATATGCTAAAATATATCTACTACTATACCAAATCCATTTATATCAAGCTGTAATTCACTCTAAAACAGTAGTGTATTTATGACAACGCAAAACATTTTTGTATGTGTTCATGTGTAAAATATTCTAAGGATTCCAATATTACTGTTATGTTTTCAATATGTATTCAAGGTCAGAAAGATACACTGTTTCAAGCAGTTTCAAATGTACATTTAAGGTTTCGGTCCCACTTTATATTAGGTGGCCTTAAGTACTATGCACTTACATTGAAATTAATCATTTGATACAATGCACTTGTTGTGTACATACATGTTTTTACATTGTACTTGTATATTTAAAAATGCCTATATGTAATTCCATCTGTAATTTATAATTACACTGTTGACCCATCCCTTACACCTTAACCCACACTTAAACCTACCCAAACCACCAAACCTGTCACTAACCTTAAACATATCCCGCCTCAATAGCAGCAAAAGTGTTTTGAAATATAATATGAACGCAATAAGTACATTGTACTTATTTTTTGATGTAAGTACATAGTAGTTAAGGCTACCTAATATAAAGTTTGACCAAGGTTTCATTCCCACAGTACATTTAAATGAATAAATAAATAAATAGATGAATGAATGAATGAATGAATGAATGAATAATTCCAGCATCCCTGTAACATATAAAGAGTTTGGAGAATGGATGGATAAATACATCTCAGATTTCCTCATGCCTTCAAAACCCCCTATTTTCTTTTCTTTTGTTTGTGTGCAGTGACACCAATGCCATGCTCAAATAAATCCTTTTCTACTCCCAAACACAATTCCACAGGTTCATCCTCTGGTCCATACAAGGCCCAGGAGGCTTTCACTTCACCATTAGTGCCTGCTTATGCGCTTCTGGGGTGTAGGGTAGGGAAAGCACCATCTGTGACATGGCCCATCTCTCTACCATTCTCATGCTAAACAGAAGAGAAGAAGAGTGCCTCTGGAGTCTTGGGCATTTGTTATCCCTAAACTCAGCTCTCAGCCCGGCACTCAGGATGCAGACGCACTGGACATGTTCCTGCAATACAGAGTATCAGTTCCCTGGTTTTCTCGTACTCTGACGGGTCAATTTCCTGCTCGTATAAATGAAATGGGATTCCTTTTGGCGGCAGTTTTTGTTTTGGCTGAGAGCTGTTTAAGCACTGCTTTCCACATCCACGACCACAAGTCTATCATGAAAGAGCCTATTCTTCATGCTCACTGAATGGAGCAAAAAATAAAAGCAGAGCAATCACATCTACAAGGGCAATAAGTCAGATACAAATGCAGCCATTAAAGCTGGGAAGAGCTTTCCAGTGAACCACAAACATGCTACTTAGCAGATTTTATAAAAGCATCAAAATGTCACAGCGACAAGTAAAGGAAGAAAAAAAAGGTGCCAAATTTATTGGGACAGTCAATACTCACTATACAAATCAGCTTATGCACAATTCTGTGTGTCAGTCTGATTCAGGCAGTTTTGCTAACATAAAACATGACAAGAAAAAAAAACTTTTAATTTTTTTATTTGGGTCAAATAAGATTCTCGATGATTAAAAAAATAAAAAAATAAATAATTTTAAAATTATGTTTATGTGTTTATATTGAATTCATATGTCATGTGGGGTAACCATCTTTTTATTTCTTTATATTTAATTATTTATTTATTATGTCTTTTGCAACTTACAAAGATACAGGTACATTTATTTATTTGCTCACTCAAACTGGCATGAAAGCAATCTTTTTTATCAGCATCAGTTAACAGTAAATATCATTCCAAATCATAAAAGTAGGGAGCAGGGCCACTAATTCTTAAGTTGAACTGTTCTTTATCCTGAATAAATCTGAATTAGAATGATCCAGACATGAGTGATCTCATTCTGTTTGTGTATGAGTGCAGTATGATCATGAATATTCCTAATCTAACCATCAGCCTGAGGCAGGAAAGGCCTTATGTCTTCACACGACTCTTATTTGAGCACAGTCTTTCTGGCAGTCGGCAGGACTAGCCAGTCCCGTCCAAACTATGAGAACAACAGAGGATGCCAAGGAAAGCGAATACTTTTTGAAAAATAATGGATGAATCCGTTGTGCTCAATTTGCAGCATTAAAGTCTCAACTGGACATGCCATAAAAATGACATTTACAAAAAAGGACTTATATAGAATATTCACACACACACACGCTGACTGTCGAATGATGGAAAACAACACTACGGCCCACACAGGGTTATGAAAGACAGTGCAGGTCAGGTTCTATGCATTTCACTTTGTTATAGTTGTAGATTTTAGGCTTATATATTCTCACAGGACACTTTACAGGCCCCATAAGGTATTTGGACACATAAGCCATGCTTAAAAATGTACGAATGTCATTACTAAACCATATCCCAAAGCACAAATGAAAAAGCAGCTGTTTGATGATAGAATATTGCAGGTCTTTCCAGGTTGTATCTAGAGGATATAGTTAAGTGGCAGGTATGGCAAGGTTTTCAGTGAGTATCTTTAACCAGTAGATTAAAATAAATTGGACAGCCTAACACTCCTACTTCATGCCAGCCTCCCCCCGCTTGGGTTTCCAGCAAGTCAGAGACACCTAACAAGTCCTATTAATACGGTGTGGATGGCAACAGGAATCAGGTGTCATCTCACTGGCTTGAGTTCACAAGACTGTGGTGGGGCATATGTAGACAGACTGTGACATACTGTCTGATATGTGCCAGTACCTCGACTATGTTGGCTAGAAGGACTCTGGTATTCGCTATAGTCAGGGTCGATGGGGTGAGGTGTCAGCAAATAGGGAGCAATATTTCATATTTCCCTGTAACCTTTATAGTTGGAATGGGGACTAATAAGGTTTTAGTCTGTTCAGTCCAATACAAGGTAATTGTGTAAACTTTCTTTTGTTACTCTATCAAGAATCTTTTTCTAAAAATACTGCAATAAAACATTCTGAATATTAAAACTTTTTCTGTTTGGCCTAAAAAATGTGACTAATATGCAACAAAATGGGATTCTAAAATGATTCATATTATATTTGTAAAAATATAAATAATTCTTCAGCGGTTCAGCTGACCCCTTCACATTTCACATTAGGGGCCAGCATAAACATAGCCACTATGTTAAGACTGTCTCTTAAGAACTAGTTTGACCACCTGGTAGTTAACCAAATGGTAACCAGTCTTACTTTTCAGATTCAAATTAGACCAATCTAGCGTTTTATGTAGCTGACTTTACAAAGTTATGAGCACTGTGCAGTCTTGAAGAAAAAAAAATGTGATTACTTTTAAGACGTTTATGCAACCAGCACCATGCCCCCTTAAAATCTGTCTTTGCACACAATAGGTGGCATACACATAAGCAGCATCTTAAGTATATAAATACAGAATAAAGAAACTTGAAATTAATATAGAAATATGAAATGATCTTATAAAAAAAAAATGAAAACTATGAAACTAAAACTGCCAGTAGGTGTCTTTAAGAGTGAGTCACTGAACCGATTTGTTGAATGGCTGATTCATTAAAAATGATGCAAATGAACAACTTTATAAATAGATCATTGAAACATTCAATCAACATATTTGTTCTATAACACAGAGCAATCCAGTAATGAAACACTAGAGTCTGTTAATCGGAGAAAAGAGTGAAAACAAACAATATTGTGTCTACAATGTTATGCCTCGTTCAGACTGTCATCCCAAATCCTGATTTTGTGCATATCCAAAAGGAATCTGATTTGAATTACTGACTGTCCACACAGTGTATTGCATCAGTTCACATACGATTTGTGTGTGCATAAGCGCTCTTTCTTTTTATGGAATGAGCGTTGGTTACTATGGCAATGCCACTGTGTTGTTATGCCTACGCTAAAAACAACAATAACAGCAATACAGTTTGCAATACAGATATTGTTTTACAACGTGACAACATGTTGCTATGGCGCTGGATTAATATTCCTCTTGTGAGGCAGTGGCAGAAACGCAGGAAGCTGGAATGTGTGACTGTATTCCGTGCTGCCGTCTCCAACATCCGCTGGTTTGATTTGCAATTCGCAAGACAAAGCCCCTCTAAAACTAGCCTGCTGACCAGCTAAAACCAGGCTGGGTGACAAGCTGAAACCAACCAAGCTGTTTTTTATTTTTATTTTTATTTTTTTAGCAGGGAACACAAGCTTGATTCTTGTAAGGACGTTTATTATGTTTTCTACAAAAACATCTGACCTTTTTACATTTTACTTGGTGTGAGAATGTGAAAAAGCTATGCTGAATCCAGTCAGACTTAAATGGATTTCCAAAGGAATGCGATTTGAATAGGATTCCAAATCACATATGAATGTATCTTGAAACAGATTTGCACTAATCGGATTTCTTGTAGTTCGCTGCCATCCAGACTATCCAAATATGATCGAATTTCAATCGGATTTGCACAAAAATCGGATTTGGGCTGACAGTCTGTACTGTAAAAATCTTGTTCATTTAACTGTTGTTTAAATTCAGTATTTGCACTTGTGCTGATAATCAGGAAGAAAAAATCTTGCTTGTGTGACATTGCCTAACTAAGTTATGAACTTAAAAAATAAATAACTCCTACGGGGCATTTTTGCCCCCATATTGTGAATTTTGGATACATATTTATTAATTTTGGTGTCATGTTTTTTACCCTAACGTGGGACAAGTTGTAACTGAACCACTTTTTTTATTATTTGTCTATAGCTGTATATAGTTGTATATAGCCTAAATTAGGCCCATCAGTTTTATCTTTGAGTAAAAACAATCTTACCAACTTACCCTGTACTCCCCCTGCAAGGCATTTGGAATAAAACTGAAGCCATAACAAAGATATGAAATGTATATGCGTATGATACACTGTATCTCTTATATGGAGGATGAAAATGGTAAATAAAAGAGACAACCAACACCACAATTTTGGTTATAAATCTTTATTTTTCAACATTTATTCTTGTCAAAATGTACGAAAATAATTTTCAATGTACTAACAGGGGTTCGAAAATCCTTAGACATATCTCATCAGTTACAATGGTTGCTATGCCTATAAAAACAAATTACATTATAAAAACAATAACAAAAATAAATTGAACATGAAAAGAAATTCATTATACTCGTTGTATTTTAAAAGGTTATTTTCAAATTTTTGGATCCCTTGAACTAACTAATCTGGCTGACAGTACACACAGAGCCCCCTGATTATACCTTACACTTCTCAACCATGCATTTCCCTGAAAACATGTCATATGTTTATGGTGAGATGCTATTTCTCACCTGCCAGGGTCGCAATCAGAGATGTCTTTCTCCAGACCTTGGCACTCGTTCCACCCATCAGCATGTTGTGTTTGGAGCTTAAGAAAGTCATCCCACTCCAATTTCTTAATCATCTGTCACTCAAAAACCGCATTCGTTATTCTCCTCCCATTCCAACACCATGGTACTTGCTGTTCTGCATCTTTCCTCCCCTCTCACTTTCTCTACACTCCTCTCTGTTCTGTTATGCCCTTGTTCCAGTTACTGCTAGGCTAACATAAACATGGAACTCATATTCACATAGAGCTGATTCTTCTCTTTCATGCAGGGGAGTAAAAAATAAAAGAAGAAGAAAAACATGTATGGTATTTTTTGGCAAAGGCTGGCAGGGCTACACAATATCAGGCCTTGTTCTTTAAACTTACAGTGAAGCTTCATGAAGAATTATGATGCAAAATTAAACACACACTGACAGCTTACATTCTTCTATGCAGATTAAAATGAGAGACTTTGAAGACTTTGAGAAACTTTGAAAACTGAGAAACTTTGAATACCTGTGGAATACCTTTGAATTCCTTGCCCGCATTCAAAAGTCACGGCCATGATGGATGAGATACTAATAGCATACTGTTATGTGATTACTAGGTTATTCTGGTTGGTTGCTAGGCTGTTGGAAGGTCATTTCTAATGTGTTATACTAGCCAAGGATGCATTTATTAGATTTTTTTAAAAAACAGCTAAATATGTTGGAAAATATGGCAAAGCTTTTGGAAACCAGTCTTCAGTATTACATGACCTTTCAGAATCGTTCTAATATGCTCATTTGTTGATTTTCGTATTATTATCAAAAACAGCTGCTGAATATTTTTGTGGAAACCGTTATATATTTTGTTCAGGATTCTTTGTTTTTTTTTTTTTTTAAACAGAAATATTTTTAAACATTATTCATGTCTTTTCTGGTACTTTTGATCAATTTTCATATGTACTAGCTGAATAAAAGTATTAATTTCTTGCAATCAGTCAATCAAGGTAGTGTCTGTTTTATTCGCTGCAAGGAAAAATTCTAATCACATTTGCCACAATTAATAGCACACCTCTCCTCAAAAAGTCACACAATTTGCATATCATTCATATATATAACGCAAATGTATGGTCAAGTTGTATGAGTTAAATATGCTCTAATAATTATAAAGCCTAAATATGAGCTATAATAATGCTTGCTATGACAAGCATCATAAATAAAAGATATGAGATGTAAATGAACTGAATTGTTAGACAGATGGTAATATGTTCCTTTTCTCCTCTGTGTGATACACATGAAACACAATGACATATTTGTAAAAGAAAGACAAAAATCCTAAATCTATATTTCCTGCCCGAACAAGCCTTAGATATCACTATCTGAAAATGGCATCATGCACAGAGACTCCACTTTCACACAATACATTATAGAAAAAGAATGTTACTACAACATGCTCCTGAGATCCACACCTAATGTTACATGTTATGACTGTGTGATGTTTTGATTCTAATTAAACAAAATTAATCTTTTGTAAAAAACTATTCTCAATATGTAATCAAGGCATTGGTCAATGTATTCTTCAGTGTTAAATGTAAAATGTAATACAGCTCATATAAGTCTACTGACTGTCTATCATACTGTTTTTAAATCAGAATGACCCCATTTTTACCCTAATTTTCATGGCTATCAGGCTGTACACAAAAATATATTCATTAGAAGCCAGAGATATTCTTTTGAAACAGAGCCAAACTCTATTTCTAACCATTGCAACTCTAAGGACCAATAACAATAATAATATCACTGTGGAATAGAGAGCAAAAAATGTGCAAAATGAAGGAAACAGTCCCGAGGCACAGGCTCACTGTGTGCAGCTTTGAGTAAACTGATGTTTTGCAGTACGACGTGTCCATTTGGAGGCAACAGATAATAGTCTCTATTGGCCTGTTAAAACTATGCAGGATGGTTGTGGGGTTTTTTGCCAGACTGTTTAGCTGGCCAACTCACATTTGATACAAGACTATTTTATGAAACTATAGAACGCTAAAATAACTTATATAACATATAGCCTAATATATTTTATTGGTGGCATGTTTTTCTAAATGCATCAAAGACTTTTCAAGCCTCTTCAAGTTTTATTTAAACAAGAGTGAAATCAAATTTGTCATGTTTTTCTTTAGCAGTGCTATTAAATTAAGAGTAATGGGCTGAAAGCATCACTCTGACCATGCATTTATACCTGACGCAGAAAAACTCACCCTTTGGCTTTTCATGTTCAACATCTAAGGGTGCCAATTTGTCTGTAGCAACCATAGGGCATCGTACCACCTCCTCAGCCCTGAGCCAGGACAAACAGTGCCCCAGAGTGGCCAACTAGTCTTGCAGTTTACTACTAAATGGAGTTACTGTGCCCAACACAGCTTCCCAGCATGCCCCGATAACCCAAACATTCCAGCCTCACAAAATATTATCATCCAAGATAAAAATGGGATTTATTGTGCAATAACTAATTCTGTTGTGTAACAAATAGGCCTATATATATGAAACATACTTGAATTAAAACATTGAGAAAGGCAATGAGATCTGTAACTAATTATAGAGTGGCTGAAGTACACTTTTAAAAAGGAAGCTTTATATGCATGAAGCTTAACAACAATAACAGTACTGTTAGTATATTACATACTTGGCAGTCCCACTTAAGAAAAGGGGGCAGGAGGACCCCTCTACCCACTTACAAAAACAGTAACCCACTCTATCAAGTAGCCATCAAGTTGCAAACAAATAAATAAATATATATATACATACATAAAAAATAGAAACAAGAGTTTGGATATCTGCAGCAGGATAATGCTTTTTTTTTTTTCTTTTTTTTTTTGTATTAATAATATTGCAATAATTTGCCACATAGTTAGCAACATAGAACAATTGTGGTGTTTAGAACAGCATACTACTCTTACTATTTTAATACTTTTAGTTCCAGCGTGATGAACCGGAAGTAAAATAAATTGTGATTGATAACATCTCTTTCTTGACTACGAACAAAAGTTAAGAAATTCTTTTTTACCCAAATTTGAATTAAAAATGCCAAATAACTTAAAATAATGCCAAGTACATTTTACAGCCTATATCGAAAATCAGCTTTCTACCTTAAAAAGTACTGGAAACTCCATTTTTTCAAAAAACGTACATTTGATAATATGAAATATAAAACAATAATCAGTTTTTGGGAGTAGTTACATGTAATGGCGTTACGTAATCTAACTACAAAATAAATGTAACTGGTATAAAAAATCATATAAAAATCTGTTCTGGAAATTTAAAAACCAAAAAATCAGAACAATCTCAGAGTAACAAGTGGTGCTAATGTCTGATTTTGGTGGTGGTAGCTGTGCTTTAAATTAAATTATTATAATCTTAATTGAAGTAATATACAACCCAAATTCCTGAAATGTTGGGACGTTTTTTAAATTTGAATAAAATGAAAACTAAAAGACTTTCAAATCACATGAGCCAACATTTTATTCACAATAGAACATACAGTATAGAACATAAATGTTTAAACGGAGAAATTTTACACTTTTATTCACTAAGTGAGCTCATTTCAAATTTGATGCCTGCTACAGGTCTCAAAAAAGTTGGCACGGGGGCAACAAAGGGCTGAAAAAGGAAGAAATTTTGAAAAGATTCAGCTGGGAGAACATCTAATAAAGTTAATTGACATCAGGTCTGTAACATGATTAGCTATAAAAGGGTGAGAGGCAGAGTCTCTCAGAAGTAAAGATGGGCAGAGGCTCTCCAATCTGTGAAAGAGTGCGTAAAAAGATTGTGGAATACTTTAAAAACAACGTTCCTCAACGTCATATTGCAAAGGCTTTGCAAATCTCATCATCTACAGTGCATAATGTCATCAAAAGAAACTGGATAAATCTCTGGCGTAAGGGACAAGGCCGACGGCCTTTGTTGGATGCCCGTGGTCTTCGGGCCCTCAGCCGACTCATCGGCATGTTTCTGTCATTGACATTACTAATTGGGCCCAGGAATACTTCCAGAAACCACTGCTGGTAAACACAATTCACCATGCCATCTGCAGATGCTAACTAAAGCTCTATCATGCAAAAAGGAAGCCATATGTGAACATGGTCCAGAAGTGCCGTCGTGTCCTGTGGGCCAAGACTCATTTTAAATGGACTGTTTCAAAGTGGAAAAGTGTTCTATAGTCAGACGAGTCCAAATTTGACATTCTTGTTGGAAATCACGGACGCAGTGTCCTCCGGGCTAAAGAGGAGGGAGACCTTCCAGTGTGTTATCAGCATTCAGTTCAAAAGCCAGCATCTCTGATGGTATGGGGGTGCATAAGTGCATACGGTATGGACAGCTTGCATGTTTTGGAAACTGCTGAAAGGTATATAAAGGTTTTAGAGCAACATATGCTCCCCTCCAGACAATGTCTATTTCAGGGATGGCCTTGTGTATTTAAGCAGGACAATGCAAAACCACATACTGCAGCTATTACAACAGCATGGCTCCGTAGTAGAAAAGTCCGCATGCTGAATTGACCTGCCTGCAGTCCAGATGTTTCACCTATAGAGAACATTTGGTGCATCATTAAATGAAAAATATGTCAAAGACGACCACGAATTCTTCAGCAGCTGGAAACCTATATCAGGCAAGAATGGGACCAAATTACAACACCAAAACTCCAGAAACTCATGACATCGATGCCCAGACGTCTTCAAACTGTTTTGAAAAGAAGAGGAGATGCTACACCATGGTAAACATGCTCCCATCCCAACTATTTTGAGACCTGTATCAGCCATCAAATTTGTAATGAGCTCATTTTGTACATAAAATTGTAAAATTTCTCAGTTTAAACATTTGTTATGTTATCTATGTTCTATTGTGAATAAAATATGGCCTCATAGGTTTTATAGACAATTGGACGAGGCAGACCTGACCTGTTGAAAAGAGATGGTCTTCATCCCTCCTGGGGTGGTGCCGCTCTTCTCTAGAAATATGGCACATAGTCTTAGAGTTTGTACTTGACTAACTGGGGCCCAGGTCAGGAAGCAGACAGAATGGCTAAACCGACCGTCTGCTAGCCACCTCACGTCACAGAAGTCAGTTAATTCTCAGCACATAGAGACTCTTTCACCTAGATATCACACTATAGAGACTGTGTCTGTTCCCCGAACTAGAAAATTATATGTATATAATACAGAGAAACAAATGATAAAGCTTGGCTTACTGAATATCTGGTCCCTTTCTACGAAAGCACTTTTTGTAAATGATATGATCACTGATCATAACCTAGATGTGCTCTGTTTGACAGAAACCTGGCTAAAACCAGATGAATATATTATTTTAAACGAGTCTACCCCCCAAGATTACTGTTATAAAAATGAGCCACGTCCAAAAGGCAAAGGGGGAGGTGTTGCTACAATTTATATCAATATTCTCAGTATTTCTCAAAGGGCAAGCTTTAAGTATAATTCCTTTGAAGTAATGGTGCTTCATATAACATTATCTAGAGAAAAAAGAGTTAATGATGAATCCCCTGTGATGTTTGTACTGGCTACTGTATACAGGCCACCAGGGCACCATACAGACTTTATTAAAGAATTTGCTGATTTTCTATCAGAGTTAGTGCTGGCTGCAGATAAATTCTTAATTGTTGGTGATTTTAATATCCACGTTGATAATAAAAAAGATGCATTAGGATCAGCATTCATAGACATTCTGAACTCTATCGGGGTTAGACAACATGTGTCAGGACCTACTCATTGTCGAAATCATACTCTAGATTTAATACTATCACATGGAATTGATGTTAATGGTGTTGAAATTCTGCAGCAAAGCGATGATATCTCAGATCATTATTTTGTCTTGTGTAATCTCCATATAGCTAAAACTGTAAATTCTACTCCTTGTTGCAAGTACGGTAGAACCATCACTTCTTCCACTAAAGACTGCTTTGTAAGTAATCTTCCTGATTTATCTAAATTCCTCAGCATATCCAATAGCGCAGAAAAACTTGATGATGTAACAAACTATGGACTCTCTCTTTTCTAGCACTTTAAATATGGTTGCTCCTAATTACACTTAAGGAAGATTAAGGAAAAGAGTCCAACAACGTGGTATAATGAGCACACTTGGGCCCTAAAGAGATCAGCCCGGAAAATGGAACGCAGCTGGAGGAAAACCAAGCTAGAGGTATGTCGTGTTGCTTGGCGGGAAAGTACCCTATCCTACAGAAAAGCATTAAAAACTGCTAGATCTGATTACTTTTCGTCTCTTTTAGAAGAAAACAAACAAAACCCCAGGTATTTATTCAATACAGTGGCTTAATTAACAAAAAATAAAGCATCAACAGGTGTTGACATTTCCCGACAGCACAGCAGTAATGACTTTATGAACTATTTTTCTTCCAAGATCGATACTATTAGAGATAAAATTGTAACCATGCAGCCGTCAGCTATAGCTATATCACATCAGCACTATAGATCCCCTGAGGAACAATACCACTCATTCTCTACTATAGGAGAGGAAGTATTGTATAAACTTGTTAAATCATCTAAACCAACAACATGTACATTAGACCCTATTCCATCTAAACTACTAAAAGAGGTGCTTCCAGAAGTCCTCTTTTGGCTATTATTAATTCGTCATTGTCATTAGGATATGTCCCCAAAACCTTCAAATTGGCTGTTATTAAGCCTCTCATTAAAAAAACACAACTTGACCCCAAAGATCTAGTTAATTACAGACCGATCTCGAATCTCCCTTTTCTGTCAAAGATACTAGAAAAGGTAGTATCCTCAATTATATTCCTTCTTAGAAAAAAATAGTATCTGTGAGGATTTCCAGTCAGGATTTAAACTGTTTCATAGTACTGAGACTGCTCTCATTAGAGTTACAAATGACCTGCTCTTATCATCTGATCGTGGTTGTATCTCTCCATTAGTGCTACTGGATCTTAACGCTGCGTTAGATACTATTGACCACAACATTCTTTTGAATAGACTAGAAAACTTTGTTGGCATTAATGAAAATGCATTAGCATGGTTCAAATTGTACTTATCTGACCGCCACCAGTTCATATCGATCATATCGATCACAAGTGCAGTATGGAGTACCTCAAGGCTCAGTACTAGGGCCGTTACTTTTCACGCTTTACATGTTACCCTTGGGAAATATCTTCAGGAAACACGGTGTTAGCTTTCACTGTTATGCTGATGATAGTCAGCTCTATATTTCTTCGCGCCCCAGTGAAACACACCAAATTGAGAAACTAACGGAATGCATAGTCGATATAAAAAACTGCATGGCGAGTAATTCCTTACTGCTAAATTCTGAAAAAACAGAGGTGTTAATTATCGGACGTAAAACCTCTGCATGTAATAACCTAGAACACTGTCTAAAACTTGATGGCTGCCCTGCCAATTCTTCGTCATCAGTTAGGAACCTAGGTGTGCTATTTGATAGCAATCTTTCCTTTGACAGCCATGTTTCTAGCATTTGTAAAACTGCATTTTTTCATCTTAAAAATATATCTAAATTGAGACCTATGCTCTCAATGTCGAATGCAGAAATGTTAATTCATGCGTTTATGACTTCAAGGTTAGATTACTGTAATGCTTTATTGGGTGATTATTATAATGCTGTACTGGACATATTCCTCTCTGACTGACACTTTGGACACCTGGATGCCATTCACTGTAGAACACTGTGGCCTTTCAGACAAGAGGCCAGACGTGTCTGCATGACTGCCAGATTGGAATATACAACAGCTGCTCAAATGCATCTTAGCCTGGAAGAGCTCCACAAGTGCTAATCTGAGGATCTGTTGGACCTGGGTTTGAGTGCCGTCATCACTTGAATGACTATGAAAGACCAGTTGCCATGATGCTAAACAGGTATGGAACCTTATTCTAGGAGACTGTGCATATGAACTGTAGTGATACGTTCCTGCTTCCAGCATCAACCTGTCTAGAAAAGATGGTCTGTGGCATTCAGACTTTGTCAATGGAATTCTTTCTGTGATAGTATCTGCAGTGATGGGTGGCCATCAAAACATCTTATCAGGGCAGCTCATCCTTCGGATCCACATCAGACTGAACGCACACAGACTCACATACAAGCTCTCCAAACATGTATGGACTAGAAGACACAACTGGGGTCTTTGTGTCAACTGCTATCAGCTCGTTTTGGAGATCTGGATCTGCTTCATGTTTGCACGCAGGTGTCTGTAACCCAGGAAGGACTGCATGTTCCTGGATCCTCATCCCTTGTTCATTAATAACCCAATCATCACCCCCTATCTCAATAAGGTTTACGATCCAGGAACACATCCTACTTGGCAAAATCAGAGTCACGGTTGCCACGTGATGACTGTGATTTTGCAAGTGGGATGTGTTAGTGTCTTTTCTTGGTCCTGGTACAACATTCCTAACCATTAATTAATTTAAAATGAGAGAGAAATGACACTGTAGGTTGATATGAAAGTCGTTCAAGCCCCAACCTGAGACTTAAGCTCTAACTGGTTGATAGGAATGTTGTTTCAGGACCAACAGGAGCCTGCTCCAGGAATATGTTCCACTTGGCAAAATCATGGGCACCATCCAGACATACCACTGATTCTCTCACACACAATCTGTCTGATATTTAACACTATGGTCTTGGTAGCCAAAGAGAAAGAATCTGAGTATCAACTTCGGCCTGTAAGTTCAGGGAAGGACTGCTCTTTTCACTACACAATGGAGGATGAGGCAAAAGCGATGGAAGGCATGCATTTAAAAACCTGTTTGAAAATAAGCATTATTCCTGCATTCCCAGGTGCTAAAAAAGCATACTTCACCTTTCAGTATGAAAGTCGGTATGAAATAGAAATTCACTCTTATCATTTTTTTTTTATCCATATTTTCGATCTTATTGTGAATGATTCAGGCATGCATGTTTATTTATTCCACCTTGTAATATTCAATCAAAATTTCATAACTTAACGTTTCAGTGAAACGACAGACTCTAATGACTGGAATTCTCCAATTATTTGGTATTCACATCTTTCCCCATCCAATGGATAGAACCAAGTCTCTGCCCTACATTTTTTGTGACAATGTATGTCACATTACATGAGGAACAAAGATTGGTCTCTACCTCTGCTTTATTGTGACTATAAATGCAGCTGTAAGCTCCTGCTGGTATATGCTATAACTACACTATTTATATGAGTAAAAAGTTTTAAGTATCAATTTCAACTTGCAACAGAAGACACAAATGTCTCTAAATGTCACTGTTACAGTTCACCCTAAAATTTATTATTTTATTATTATTTACCATCATGTTGTTCCAAATCTGTGTCATTCTTCTGTGGAATGCAAAAAAAAAAGGTTTTTCCAGTCCCAGACTTTCAATGTATGACAAAATAGAAACATAATATATTATGTTGTGTTATGTAGAAGAAAATAAAGGTTTGGAACAGCATAAGTGAGTAAATGATAACAGAATTTTTGTGAACTTTCCCTGTAAGGCAAAACATTCAACAGATGCTAGAAATCTAGAAAATATTGTACATGTTGCTTTGGAAAAACAGCAGTTTTTAAGACCTATGGTTTTGAGAAATTAACAGTGCAAATCACCAAGAACTTAAGACCAGGATAAAACCCAAGGAACCTGGACAGGTTTGGGTCAAGAATAATAAACTCTACTTTGTACACATGATTACATCTTCACATCTGGTAAATGTCAGCAGAGCAACACTCAAAAGAAACAAAAACAAGACAGGATGGACTTCACTGGACTAAAGTTACCAAGGACAGAGAAACCAAACTGAGCAATTTATCTGTAGTCCAAGGATTTACAGACCTGTTGTTTGCTTTAAGATTAAACTGTGTTTGCACTGCTCATCCAGCCAAAGAAAAGACTATTCATAACAGTTACATATAATAGTAGTGGAACGTCATTCTACAAATCTTTGTGGGGGTGTTCTTAAATATTGTAGGTCAGTGTGGTCAAAAGCCTGGCTCCGTTGAAAGAGGGCATCCTTACAACTCCATACAGAGGCAAACTCAGTTAATCCACATGGAAAGTTCTAGTACAAACCTTCATAAAAATGTAAAGCTATGTTGCTAACTTCTTGTTGACTGGCCCCAATATATTGTGACATTTTGTGGTTTACATTTACATTTTTTATCTAGCAAATGCTTTTATCCAAAGTAGCTTACAATATACAATGTTACATTTAATAAAAACCTGGATGGCAAACAAGCTAGAGCAAACGTGGAATACCATTTTTTATTTATTTTTTTACATAGTAAATGTGATGAGCCACACCTGTGCTTACTCTGCTGGACACATGTGTGAAATTGAGAAGAAAAGACTTCATACATCAGTGAAATTAGTTCTAAGAAAACATGTGCAGAATTTTTTTGGCAGACACAACATGGTTTAATATTTTGCGATAATGAAATTACATTTTTAAGGGAGCTTTAAGTGTCCAAATACATTTTGGGGGCTGTTAAAGACTGGTGTTAGGACAGGAAGGAAAGACTAGGTAAAATGTACCAAAACAACACAACAAGATGACTAGATTCATATAAGACTCGTATAAGGGTAAACATTATATATACACAATATATATTGACATTTTTTACTTTTTTGTTAGAGTAAACAAAATTTATGTGTATTTTTAATCTTATACAGTATTATTAATTTCCATATAAATCCAAAGAAAATTCAAAACTAAGGCATAACAACATTGTTTTCATGTTAACTTCAAAATTTACATACAAAATAAGTAAAATTAAGATGTGCATTGCATGGCATACAAAAAAAAAAAAAGTGCATGAGAAATAATTCAACAAATGAACAAGTCTATATAACTTCTGAAACTCCAGCCACACACATGAGAGACATCCTGATGCTCCATATAGAGTACTGAACACAACACTGCAAAATCTTGACTGTCTGCTATAATAAAGCTTATCTTACAGTAACAGAGAACATAATGCTGAAAGCTGTGGGGAAAAAAGTATATATTGGCAAACACAAAATTGAACTATAAGCAATTAAAAGTATGACAAAATTTAAGGCAATGTTGGCCACTCAAACCAAAATTACAATTTGTTGGGTTTATACTGCCCACTTGTGGTCAATCTGGAGGGTTTGAAAAATGGTAAAAACGCCACCATGGACACTGCAAGCTTCACTTTTCCATTCCTTTAAAACCCGAGAACATCTTGGAGCACATATCTCTCTCTTTGTCCAAATAGTCCTTGTAGCAGCTGTAAAAGATCAGTAGATTTGTTTAGCTTTCACATTAACACATGTAGGAAAACCTGCCAAAATTATCAGATAAGAAAAACTTACAGAGCAAGCTTTCTCAGCAAGGTGTTGATGTCAGGATCGAATGGCTTTTTCGCCTGAGCGAGTGTTAGGTAATCTTGTGCCTTCTCATAGTCATTCATCTCCAAACAGGCCTCAATAAAAATACATACATGCATAAAATAAAGAAAGAAATTAAAATTAAAAAAAGGAAAGCTCTTAATATCAGATCAGCGATCTTCCGCTACAATGGTAAACAAAACACAAATAAAAACCTGATTGGAAGTTTCTTCAGGATTCTAAAGAATAGGTCTTTATTAGGGCTGTCAATTTAACATTTTAATTTGCACTGAATAAATTAACTTGGTGCGATCACTAAAAAAACGCACACTATAGTACAAAAGCAAAAGTGATGCAATAAAATAGAAATCTTGTTCCAGGAATCAGATATAAATTCAATCATAAGGAATTTTCCCACCAGCACAGCAATTCAAACTTGAATTGTCCAATCTGAACGTGCAGTCAAAAAAGAACACGGTGCCGTTCACAAAAGACATGCCCATGTGCTCAAAATCAGCTAATCATTGAGCTCATTGCTTGAGACACAGAAAATAGCAACAGAGTAGCCAAGACATTAGTGTGAATGAGTAACAGCAATTTAAAAAAAAAAAAAAAGGAAAAGAATTAAACATATCCTATGTGAACAGCCCCTAATAGCACGGGCACACTTGCTGCTGTTCGCCAAAATTCTATGGATGAAATACAGTCATTCCAAAAGGAATCTGTGCAATCTGGATTTTTTTCCCCACTCAGATTTCACTCAATTTCAGATTTTTCATGTGAAATTGTCAGGCTGTCTTACAAAAAACTGCTTACTTTGAAAGTGACTACTGTGCAAGCAGTGCATAACACATTGTTTCACTATTGACAATAGACCTTCTTTGCCCATCAAATTTCACTGATGTGACCACACCTCTGTCTACGCGATCGTAAAATGGACTGCTGTAGGCCAGTGATCAACCTATAATTTTATTTTCATTGAAATGGAAATAAAACAGTATATTGAGCTCTTATGTATGCAATTACTAATTTTCACAACTAGCTCCTTTGGAACCTGGCACGTTTTTTTCCCCTTAGTTTGGTTAGTTTCGCCATATATGAACTTCGCAATCACGCTCAGAGTGGCACCAAAATAATCAGTTTGAGATCACTCAGTCCAACTGAAAATGATCTCTGGAGCAGTGATAAGAAAGCCTGTCAGTCCGTCTTGATGGATGACCGGTGTGAGTGGGAGAATCCCAGAACATAAGTCCTTCTTTCGGGAACAAAGCAAATGATCCTCTGAAAACGCACTAGATTTGGGTGATTTTCTCAGCAAATACTGATAAATTCAATTAATTAATCAGCATATCTTGATTTTATTATAATTTGAACTCAATTGACAGCCCCTAGATTTTATAGAGCAATGTTTTTTTACTGAAAGATTACGATAAGGTTAAGGTTATCAACAAAGGATATAAAAATGACCAAATGTTGCCTAACCTGGCCGCAGCGGAAGAGCGCTTTAGTGTTCTGAGGGCTGATGTCCAGCACTTTCTGACCGTAGCAAAGGGCCTTCTGGGGTTTCTCCAGTTTGAGGTACGTGAGTGAGAGGTTGAGCAGGAAAGGCAATTTCATTTCGTTAAGACGCTTCTTCTCTTCTTCATCCACCGACTCACGATTCTGGAAAAGTGTCATGGCCTGTACCATGGACCAACAGCAGTGTGACACGACTGTTACAACACAGTCAATTATTAGGTATTAGGATAAACTACAATTTTTCCTTCTAACCATTTACATACTCATTTCTTAGAAACAAGACAGCTATAAGCACAGAACCTGTTTGTATCGCTCTCGAGCATCTTCATAGCGCTTCTTATTGAAGCAGAGGTTGCCAAAGCTCCGCTGTGTGTCCAGTACATTCAGAAACGTGGCCAGAGGAACATTGTTCTGCTCTTCCTGAGGAACAATGTTGAGATTACAATCTCTGACACAACAAGCAAATGAAATGAGCAAGCTAAATGCATAAAAATCTTACCATACTCAAATCCATGAATTCATCCACTTGTGCCGAGTCCAGGAAATCGAGGACTTGCACCTCATAGAGGACTGTGGCTAATGGAGGTATGTGCGGGGGGCATCCAAGGTCCCCATAGGCATATTTGGGCTTGAAAAGAAAACGGGAAAACTCGCCTTTCTTCATAGTAAGAAGACCAAGCTCTAGGCCATACAAAGTAACATCTATGGGGAAAGAGGTTAGAGTGTCTCGGCGGAAGACAAAGAAGAGATTACAAAGGAAAAACTTGATTATCATTCTAATGGAAGAATTGTTTCCATCCTACCTCTACCAAGCTTCATCATTCGTGGATATTTAAGGTGGCTGGTTGTCTCAAATGGTGCGTCAGAGTACTCAATGAAACCAGAGAAATGAACTGTGGATGAAATTAATTCATGTTGACAGCTAATGAGAAGCTAAAGAGAATCCATAACATAAAAGTACATACACTACCAATCAAAAGTATTTTTTTTAAAGAAATGTATACTTTTATTCAGCAAGGATGCATTAAATTTAAAAGTGATATTTCAGAAATGCATAATGTTACAAAAGATTTATATTTAAAATATTTATACTGAACCTTAAAAAAATATCAGTTTTCAAAAAAAATATTAAAGCACCACAACTGTTTTCAGCATTGACAATAAGAAATGTTTCTTTAGCACCAAATCATATTAGGATGATTAGTTTTATCATCAAAATAATACATTTAAAATATATTAAACAGATAGAAACAGATCTTTAAAATTGTAAAATAAAATAAATACATTTAACAATATTAATTTTTCTTTCTTTTTATCAAATAAATGGTTAGCATATGAGAAAAATCTCGACCCCAAATTTTTGAATGGTAGTGTGTGTGTGTATTCTAAGAATCATTTATTTCTGTATTATTTAACCATCATAAGCAAGAAGCTAGAACTTAATAAAACCACCATGTTCATTTCAGTCATTTACTTGATACAGAGGCATGCTTGGGTACAGGTGGACCTTCTCCTGCATGGACAACCTCTTTGAGAATTCCTCCATCCCCTAATATGTCTTGCATTTGCCAAGCCAGACGCTGGAATGGAGTCTAAGACAAAAAAAGAGAAAGAAATTACTACAAAATGTTTTAAAATTTCTTAATTCGTGTTAAAGCTACATTTTCTGAGCAACACGTAACACTGTATAACACAATATTTCAGTTAACATTAATCCCCAATACCAAAAAACAACAACAAAAACATGAGACTATGTTTGTTTCTTGACATACTACCATATTTCTGGACTATGTTAACATGTTAACTTGGTAAATCTTTTGCTTTTTTGGAAGTAAGTTATCTTGGAGTACCACATAAACTCATGCCACGTGAATATGGTAATTGTTTAGTATTGTTATATTAAAGCATCATGGAATTACCATATCATCATTAGGCTATACCAAGGCACAACAGCAGTATTATTTTGTTGTAAGGGGTATCGATTACCCTACGCGGGAAAAAGAGACACTACTAAAAATACTGAAATGCATATTTTAGTAACATGGTTATTTTATTTTTTTGCACTGATCACGTCAGTGTCATAAATCTAAGCCTACATAAATGCATAACACGTGGAGGTTAACAAGCTCACCTTGTTTTTATCAATTCTAGACTGCGCATTTTGTCTTGTAGTGGCATTGTAGAGAACTAACGTTAAAATAAGTCACATATAAAGAGAAGTGAATTGCTTGCTGGCGCGTTCTGTTGTAAATTGATCATGCATCATTAGAAATAGCCAGCTCTTTTGTCTCTTTAAGACTCTCTTTAAGGGTATTCTATAGTCTTTGTTTTTACTGCAGTGCAGTAAACGTTACCTCGATTCCAAACTGACGGCGCTCATCTGGTGCTATGAACTGTAATATTCTCGAGGTCCTGCCGTTTGTTGACATTGTGTTTTTAGGACAAAAAAAAACTTTCTGAAGAGGTCAATCTGCAAGTGTGAATTTGACTCAGAGAATCTGTTACTGCCAGTGTGCGCGACACCTGCGCCAACTAGCGGCCGTCATTTTAATATTGAAATTACTGTTTAATGAAACAATAAGCCACAAGACACATATGTTTTTTTTACCAAGTGTCGTTAGATCATCTGTGTACATACATCTACACTATTTTACAAAAACTGTGTTAAGTAGGTGGGGAAAACGAGTCTTCGTTGACAATCCGTTAGTGAATAAGAACTGAATCGGTTCACAAAACCTGTCTGGAGGCGTTCTCCAAAGAGCCTCGATTCATTCAGGAATCGAACTCACTTAGGCGAACACAGATGGGATCGATATAATCAATATAAAAATGTTACAAATAAAACATAGACAACTGTAATTATGTTTTTGACTTGGCTGTATTAAAAAATTAATCAATGTGCATATGAAACAGAATTGGTTTTTGTTTAATAACTTAAAAGAAACTAAGAGAATATGCTACTGATTTTATAACGGTTTAGGATTTACTGACAAATTCAAACATAACAATAACAGTTTTTTTTTTTTTTTTTTTTGGTGAAAATACAGGGTTGTATTGATTGCAGCTATAGAGTTATATCCCCTACTTAATAATTTATTTATTTATTTTGATAAGCTCATGTATAAAGAAAATGCCACTCCAAGACACCATGACATAGCCTATTATTATTACCTCATTCTGTGAAAGAACAATCACAGAAAAAAAAAAAGACTTTGTTTTTGTTCCTCGCTTTCTGTTCAACTATGCTGTGACATTTTCTACTTTATCCAAGTCTGTTTGACCACATTGTATAAACAGGTAAGTTGCTCTCAGTCTTTGTTGTGTGTTAGTCTCTCTCTCAAATCCTATTTTGTTATGCTTATACTAGTAATGGTACTAGTACTAGATATTTTGGAAAAAATCACTGTGATATTTTTTCTTAGTAGCCTACATAGGCTACAAACATTCAATGATATTTTCAAGACAAGACCATTATTATTTCCACTGATTTTCAACCTCAGAATAATTTGAATATGATGTTTGAATAATCATGGCACAAAGCATGTTTGAAAAAGAAACATTGTTTTTTACAAAGTAGGGAACACTAGATTACTCAATGTGACAACTTGCCCCGGCCTCCCCTACAGCAAAAATCATACCACATGCTGTTGTAGGTATAGGATGTCCAAACTTGTCAGTGTTGAAAATGACTAATGTAGCTATAAATACTTGTACCTGTAACCACAGTGTGTTGGGGCCTGAGGTGAGAACATATGATTTCTTTAAAAAATATATATATATATCCAACAGGAACCCTTTCAAATGAAATGGTAAATAGATAAATAGTCTGTCACTGTTTCCTGGGAATGAGCCTGTTATTTATGGTCTGTTTCAATGAATCACCCAGTGATTAGTGGAAGTGGAAACGCTAAAGCAAATAAAGGAGGAAGCGCTGCTAAAGTGGAGTGAGAAGGAGGAGCTGCATACCTTCTTGATGTGATATACGGACTTTGCTCTCACTTCACCTGTGTTTTCATTCACTCTTTCTGCATCGCCAGAATCAAGCACACATACAGGCTTCAACGTGATACTACTGCAGTATGGTGAGTTTATGCATGCAAACAATAAGAATGACAGTATTCAGTGACATTTGGATACAGTTTAAGGAATAGCTTATTTCTCTAACATCCTAGTAAGCTATGCAACATTTTGAAATGCTATTATGTGATTTTATGCAACATATTATGACCAAACTGTTTGGTAATCTCATGCACATTATTTGAAATGGCAATGTGCTTTCACTTTTGTTCATATGTAGGCCAAACGCTTGCTTATCAGTGCAATAAAGGCATCCAATTATCAGCTGATTATCAGCTGACAGTACAGATTACTGAATGCATTATTTGATCATTTGCACCTTAAGATAGCAAAAAATAAATACCATTTATGGATATGCAGTGGCCCTGAAATGACATTTGAGCCTTACTTAAAATATATGAATGTCATTGCATTTGATACAAAGTAATAAACCAGATGTCATTTATTGACAATGACTGCATAAGCACAATATACAAAAAAAAAAAAAAAAAGTTATTAGTTAATTTTTATTATTGAAAATTATTGCATTGTTAGCGGATCATGTTTATAGTTAATATGATGTTAATCTAGTGGTTACTTTGCTAATCCAAAATTATTCTGTACTCCTCTATTAATCATGTAATTAGTTATTTTGTATTATGTAATTTTATTCTGTCATATATAAATAATGTTATGTTTCTAATAGGTTTTTATGTATTAAAAGCATCAGAGAGGAAACACTAAGGAAACATGTCACCCTAAATTGTCGGTAACTCTGTTCTAGGATAATATTCAGAATGCTAAGAGTGAGGCAGAGGAGGTGAAAGTTGCTATGCTGGAAAATGAAAATAAAACAGAAGAACTCAAAGATGTCAATCAAAAACCTGAAAAGCCTCAGTGCACCGTAAGTACAGTGTCTCCTTAATGTATAACATGATTCTTGTCATTTCTAAAGTTAATATATCATTTAATAGTCCTTACAATACTACAACCCGAATTCCGGAAATGTTGGGACGTTTTTTAAATTTGAATAAAATGAAAACTAAAAGAATTTCAAATCACATGAGCCAATATTTTATTCACAATAGAACATAGATAACATAACAAATGTTTAAACTGAGAAATTTGACAATTTTATGCACAAAAGGAACTCATTTCCAATTTGACGCCTGCTACAGGTCTCAAAATAGTTGGGACGGGGGCATGTTTACCATGGTGTAGCATCTCCTCTTCTTTTCAAAACAGTTTGAAGACGTCTGGGCATCGAGGTTATGAGTTTCTGGAGTTTTGGTGTTGGAATTTGGTCCCATTCTTGCCTGATATAGGTTTCCAGCTGCTGAAGAGTTCGTGGACGTCTTTGACATATTTTTCGTTTAATGATGCGCCAAATGTTCTCTATAGGTGAAAGATCTGGACTGCAGGCAGGCCAATTCACCCAGACACTTATACTACGAAGCCATGCTGTTATAACAGCTGCAGAATGTGGTTTTGCATTGTCCTGCTGGAGGGGAGCATATGTTGCTCTAAAACCTTTATATACACCTTTCAGCATTCATAGTGCCTTCCAAAACATGCAAGCTGCCCATACCGTATGCACTTATGCACCCCATACCATCAGAGATGCTGGCTTTTGAACTGAACGCTGATAACATGCTGGAAGGTCTCCCTCCTCTTTAGCCCAGAGGACATGGCGTCTGTGATTTCCAACAAGAATGTCAAATTTGGACTCGCCTGACCATAGAACACTTTTCCACTTTGAAACAGTCCATTTTAAATGAGCCTTGGCCCACAGGACACGACGGCGCTTCTGGACTATGTTCACATATGGCTTCCTTTTTGCATGATAGAGCTTTAGTTGGCATCTGCAGATGGCACGGCAGGTTGTGTTTACCGACAGTGGTTTCTGGAAGTATTCTTCCGTATTCGTTCAGCACTCTTCGCCGCTCTTCGTCACTTCCGCTGTTCGGTTTGAATTCAGCTCCGTCATTCCGCTTATTTTAGCCTCACAAGTATTCCTGGGCCCATTTAGTAATGTCAATGACGTAATCATGCCCTTACACACAGAGATTTCTCCAGTTTCTCTGAATCTTTTGATGATGTTATGCACTGTAGATGATGAGATTTGCAAAGTATTTGCAGTTTGACGTTGAGGAACGTTGTTTTTAAAGTATTCCACAATCTTTTTATGCACTCTTTCACAGATTGGAGAGCCTCTGCCCATCTTTACTTCTGAGAGACTCTGCCTCTCTAAGACATCCCTTTTATGTTACATACCTGATGTCAATTAACTTAATTAGTTGCTAGATGTTCTCCCAGCTGAATCTTTTCAAAATTTCTTGCTTTTTCAGCCCTTTGTTGCCCCCGTGCCAACTTTTTTGAGACCTGTAGCAGGCATCACATTTGAACTGAGCTCATTTAGTGGATAAAAGTGTAAAATTTCTCTGTTTAAACATTTGTTATGTTCTATTGTGAATAAAATATTGACTCATGTGATTTGAAAGTCTTTTAGTTTTTTTTATTTTATTCAAATAAAAAATAAAAAAACGTCCCTACATTTCTGGAATTTGGGTTGTATTTCATATGGATGTCTTTTTGTTTAGGTTTACTCAGAGAACTCAAGGTTTGTGCCAAATGCTCAAGCATGCAAGTCTCAACAGCTTACGTCTGTTTGTGTTCATTAATGTTTAGTATAAATTGAACATATAAACATTATTACTCACAGAATTCTATGAACTGCAAATACCAACAAAGCCTTATTGTGGAAGGAGAAAATGATACACTTTTCAACTTAGTGTTAAAAGAGCTGATTCATAATCTTAATATTCTGTTTTCATTTCAGTTTCAGAGGAAAAAATGTAAGGAATCTGCTGTGAACCAGAAGATGGTGTACCTGCGGGCTAATAAAGGACTCATAGCCACTGTACTGATTTCAGCTGCTCTTATATTTGCTGTTGTGGTTGCCATGCTTGCCACTACAGATGGGCACAGTCACTCAGCCCACAACTCAAAACACATTGTGCACGTGCATAATGTCACAGAAATGCCATAGCAATAGCTGCAGCAGACTAGAAGGATAAATCAGTTTGACCAGCACTGTTATTTTCTTTATAAAAAAGTCTTTTCATTTTAGACAGTTTCTGATATTGATTATGTTTTATGTTATAAAGTGTCATCTGATCTAATATGACGTTTTCCAGCATAATTAAAGGTGTAGTTCAGCCAGAAATAAACATTTGTATTGTTTACTTACTCTCATGTTTTTCCAAACCTGTATGAATTTTTTTTTTTTTTTTTTTTTATGCTATGATAAATATCTTTGTCCATTCAGTCCAGTGGGGTCAAAAACATTGGATCCTACTGACAATTTTATTTATTTTTTTATCTTCTTTTGTGATCCACAGAACAAAGAAAGTCAGGTTTGGAATGGCTTGAGAGTGAGTCTAACTGGATTTTCAGTTTTTATGTGAACTTTCTCTTTAGGAATGCATGATCAACTTAATGTTACTGTACCAATCTGCTGTTGTGTTCACTAAAGCTCATCAGTTTCAGGCTGTCATATAAACATGACTTGGCAGGAAAGGCTATCAAGAAAAACACATTCCCCATGAAAACTCTGCTGATAGTTTGGTATGTAAACACAAGGAGATGTGATTAAAAGCAAGGGCATTTTCTGAGGTCAAGTGCACAATATCCTTTTTATTCTACGAAGTGACAAAAGAAGCACACATGCAATTTTAGTAGTCATCTTAAACACATGCTTTTTGTTTGAGGCTAAAGATTTTATATAAAAAAGCACTTTCTTGTTCACAACCATATTTTGTATGTTGGAAACAATTAACCACCTCAAGCTGTCATCGTGTTTTGTTCAAAAATTCGATGTAAATTCCTCAAAAATAAATGCAGACATCTATTATAATCTGCTGTTGTCATTGAATCAGCTTTAGTGCTTCATGTTGACAAATCAGTTCACATTCAAATGCCTAAACAAATTGATGGCAGCCCAGTCTAGTCGCTTCATAAGACGCTTTCTTTACTTGAATTGAATCAAGCTGAACTATTGTCTTCTGTGGAGCTGCTCAGCTGAATCGCATATGAACAATTTTGTATTTGTGAGCTGCTTTACTGCAGAATGTCTCCATAGTTGAGTTTCCATAATTGATACTGCTATTTTTCCTGTTTATCACTGTTTTGACACAATATGTATTGTAAAAAGAGGTACATAAATAAAGGAGACTTTGCTTGACTTCCTAAAGAAGGCATGTGAATATTATTTGCATCATTCGTCTGAATTTCTTGAGGACACTGTAAGAAAAACAATTGAAGAAAACTGATCATATCCTAGCAGAAAATGCATTTTCCTAAAGTTTACTGATGTTTCCTTCAAACCTAGCACACAACACATTTCAACATATGGGAAAATCTGTGAAATCTGTGAAAAAATCTGAGAAAATCAATACAGACAATTCATTTTTCTTAGAGTGTACTTTACTTTTATGACACTATATATATCGCTGAAAGGAAAGCTAAAGTGAATATTTTAATATTTGTCATGTTCTGGAATGTTATGTAAATAAACTTTGTTATTAGTGGTCAAAATATGAATACAAAACCATGCAATATGAAATCTACATTGTCCAGAATTGTGTTGAGGAAAACACTCAATACAAACAATCAGCTCTATTTTAATCACTTTTCTAAGCAAAACAGAGGAGGAGAATAATAAGAGCTGTTCACCCAAAACACCTTTTTGTATTCAAAGCAAAGCTTTTCCATTGTTTTTTGTGCAATATTAAACATGCACTATATTGACTGTGCCTAAAGCTATGTCTGTTATAATGACTGTTATTGTCATTGTAACAGAATACAACCTATACCTGCCCCTTTTTCACTCTACAATGTACACTTTCTTTTTATATCCAAACGTAATGTTTTTTTTAAGATGGCAACAAAAGCTAGATTTTTTTTCTAACTGACATGAAAGAGGGTAGTTTGTGGAGTTTGCATGTTCTCCACATGTCTGCTCTGGTTTCCTCTAAAGACATGCTGCATCATGTGAATAGGACACTGTGAAAATTGCCCTAGTTGTGTCGTGTGTGTCTGTGTGTGTCTGTGTGTGAGAACCGCAATGGGCTGGCCGTCTGTTCAGGGTGTCCCCCGCCTGTGGCCCGAGACGCTGTGACAGGCTGCAGAGGATAAAGCGGTAGGCCTATGGAAAATGGATGGTTGGATGAAATTTTCTTTTTGAGAAAACAGCACATTCTTGGATCTTTTCTTTGACAAATGAATTCTTAAACATATTAGAACCTCATATTAAAAATTTCCGGTTCACCCCAAAATGAAAGAAATTTGCTTTAAAATTGTATATGATATTTGCCTTTCTGGAGTGTTCAATATAATTTTGAAATGATATTATGTAAATTTTGTAACTCATCTCCAGATAATACAGAGCTTTTTTTTTTTTTTTTTTGCTTGTAAATATTCTAGTGCCTTCTGGGACAAAGTGCAATTATGGTTAAAAGAGGGAAATGTGGTTGAATTGAACCTGTCCTTTATAGATATTAAGTATGGAAACTAGAAGGTGGTAAAATAGTTTTTTTTATTAATAATTTACTTTTGTTAGCTAAGAATTTGATTCACAAATGTAGATTTTTAAAATCCCCCTTAACCCCTCCCCCCACCCCCGTTTATACTGGAATCTTGTTAGATTTGTTTGATAAATATAATTTATTATCATTTTTTACTTTATCCCCTTTAATTTATATTTATTCATATGGATGGTTGAAAGATTGAATGTGTTTTTTTCTTATAATTTTTTTTCTTTTGTTTGTATTTTTTAATTTATTTTTTGTATTCTGTGTAAGTCTAAGCCCCTCTTAAAATTGATGTCTTTGAATAAAAGTTATATGCCAATTTGTTTTATTAACTTTTAATATTTTTGTTATACTTCAATAAAATTAAAAAAAGGAAAACAGCATGCACAGAGCAAGAATAAACAGCAGAGGGCACCATTTCATCTGTAAACGTATGTTAAGTTTACATGTTTCAAATTCATAATGAGCCTTTTTACACTATATTTTTCTTATTCTTATTTTATAATTACTGTATAATTATCTTTAAAAATCGTGTAATTTTATTTCCCTCTTTTTTTCCCCCTTACTCATTTATCCTATATTACATTCAGTGGGGATTTCTTTAAGACTGCAAGGGAAGCTCGGCTTCCCCTATAATGTCAAAAAAATAATGGTCAAATATGTATTATTGTGTTAACATTTTATTGACTAAAAATGCGTTAGAACTCGTTCATCTCGAAGACGACTTCGTTCAGAATCAGCTACATATAGCAGGTCGGACTCAATTTCCTTCTCATACATCCCCGTAGCTTCAGTGTATTTCTCTGTTGAAGCCTAGCATCCATTGACTTCAATGGGGCTGCTTTGAACAGTTTTTTTCAGTGCTTCGAAACTAGACGGTCATTGGGTCATTGGATAAATGCTGCGATTATGTCCCGCCCCCAGACGCTCAGCGTCTCTGGGGGTGAATGGAGGAGTGGGCGTGCCTGGACTCCGGGCTTCTGCGTGATGATTGGACGGTCTGTATCTCCTTTTGATTGACAGCGATTTTGTACTATAAAAAGTCGCTGACGCTGAAGCCATTTGGAGCTCAGTCCAGTGTTGCCAATTTAGCGACTTTGTCGCTAGATTTAGCGACTTTTTTTCCAAAAAAGCGACTAGCGACAAATCTAGCGACTTCTTGGACAAACCTTAGCGAGTCTCTGTGATCGCTCGGACTGCCGCAACGGCGCGAGGTCAGCGCGTACACACCTCTTTCTCTGCATCTGCTCTGTTCAGCGAGCGGCTGAGAGGAGCAGCGCGTTCAGTTAAAATAGATATTATGTTGTTTCTCTAATTTTACATGCAAATATAGCCGATATCACAGCACAGAAATTGTCTCGTCTTTTGTGTATTTGATTTAATCAGAAGACGGCTCAATTATAAATCAGGATTTTTGTGCAGATTTTGTCTTGAAAGGGAGATGTAACGTTAGTCTTAAAGGGCAGCGTTTCAGTCACTATTTCATATTTTATTCTTTTGTCTGACATCAGAAACAGTAAAATATATAAATGAAAACAGTTATTATTAATTTGGCTGCATTAAAATACAGTATGTGAGCACAGAGAGACAAACAATGTAAAAGGCAATACAACGTGATGACGTCATGAATATGCTAATTAGCGTATGACGTCGTTTAGCGACATTTAGCGACTTTTCAAACTGGCTTTAGCTACTTTCCATTGAAAGAAGTTGGCAACACTGGCTCAGTCCCATAGCGGCTTTGCACTTGGTTCTTATCAATCATTATACTTTTTAAAATTCATTTATAATGTTATGTTTTAATATACATGCTGCTAACTCGGAAATTTCAAGATATGCGAGCAAAAAATGCTCCTGACACTTAAGCAATACGACACGAGCAAGAGTGCTGTTTTTGTTTTGTTTCTGTGTTTGATCCAAATCCGCGTTGTCTTGGGCGAATCACTGATTCACTGAGCCATTCATAAAAACAGTCATTTGATTCGCTCCTGAAGGATTCAGCCGTTTTGAAAGAATCATTTGAATGACTCAGTGATTCAATCACGAACTTCTGCCACCTGCTGGCCGTTTTTAAGTTTCCCGTCTAAAAGTAGGCATATTACATTATTTTCCAACATATTTCCATATTCAGAATTTAGTATTTAAAACATTAATCTCATAACATTATTTATGTAATTATAAATATAGTCTAAATTAATAAATGCCACATCTAAATGTCACTTCATGCAGCTTCTGTGCAGTGCTAAGATGAGTTTTGTTTAGATCATTTCATGGATAATAATAGCTAGTCATTCATTCACATTAATTAAGTATTCAGATAATAATATTGTCTGTTTTCACTTACATCTATTTATTTATTAAATTTTGATTCATTTTGTAGAATTGAATTATAAATTAAGCTGGTATAGTATCATAAGACATTTTTATGGTATCGTGACAACCCTATTATACACCACATTCCTTGTTTCAGTTTAACCTAATTCACACATTTCCTCCGTCGAGTTTAATATCTTTTTTTTTTTAGATTGTTTGTTCGTTCATTCATTCATACAGTAGGCTAGGCTAGCGTCACTGGAAAAGAGGCCTAGTTGGTACGACAGGGTCACAGAGCATTTTCTTGAAAAGGAACGTAGGGCAGGATTTACATATAAATAAATGGACAATTTTTATGAAGTAGGCCGAAAATGAGCTTCCCCTCTTTGAAAGACCAGCTGATTACATTTGGTGAAAGTGAAGTGTCCCATATTATCAAAAGCGGAAAAGAAAAACATTTTTTAAGCTAAAGCACTATAAAACACGTTCAGTCCAGTAGGCACATATGTAGCTAATATTTATTTATTGCCATCTACTCTCAGAAAAAAGGTACAAAAGCACAAAAAGGTACACCTTTGTATATAAATGGTCCATTTTGGTACCTAAAGGTACTAAAGTGTGCCTTTTGAAAAGCTACTCCCCTGGTTACAGTGTTGATGTTCCTTCCTTCCCCTGCTATCAAGTGCAGCATCTGTGTAACAACTCACATGAAAGACATTTATATTTCACAATCATTGTCTGTAATTTAGTAGATTAGAGTTTAATATTAAACCTGGCATTAGATTCACATATTACTTTTTTATATATATTTGTTTGATATTTCAGATTGGTTTATATGGCACTCTCTTTTGAGGCACCCACAAACTGGAGTATAATTCCATTTTACACAAAACTGACCATAGTGTATGGATCATACACCATCAAACATACACTACACTGACACTTAAAACCCTCGAATAAGTATGCCTCAGTTACTCTCGGAGGCATCGCAGAATACTTTCATGGTGTGTGAAATTTCATTTTGTTTTAATTGTCACTTAAATACTATTAAACATGACATACCGGCAGCAAACAACCTACTCAATGAACACAGTCTCTCAAATTAAGGTACATTTTATTTCACAAAACAAAACCCTTGTGAAAGATAAGGAAACGTGCAGAATGGCTCATAATTCAACAGAAAGTTGCAGTATGAACGGTAACAAGTCGGATTTCAGTTTCCATTTCACAAGTTTATCAGATAATCTGTCCACTGAACAAAACTGTTTTTAGAAATTCTTTCCCTTTTGACAGATATCACTTTGTGAATTTTCCAAGTAACAAAAAGTAACTCAACGATTGTAGCCTAAAAGGTGATCAGGGCCTTATTCAAACAGCTGCACTGATCGTCTCATTGGATGTATATGAATAATCAACGGGAGCATATAATTGATTTGACTGAGCTTCATGAGACATCAGGACATCTACAGATGCTTGATTTTGGCCTTTCACACAAAACAGAAACAACATAACATACGTCTTAGCAGCTCCTTTAGGAAACTCTGAACATCTCACCACAGTAGGATTTTCATAGAGGTATACTTGTTTGCAAGTACTCGAACAGAACAGTTGAATATTGCATGGTTTCGTCGTCTGACATTACAAAGAATAAATTATAAACGAACAGATACAACACATAACCAACTCTCATTGGTTTCTATAATAATTCTCAATATAACATTGCTTCCAAATGAGCAATATCTAAAAACTAAAATACTGTGTAATCAAAATACAGCTTATTATGGAGGATTTCACATTTCGGGTCCACCAAATAAAAAATACTCATACTTCCCCTGTAGTGCACTACGTCATTTCCAATATATTCTGAAAATTTGTTTTGAGTATTCGATATATTACAAAATGACGTGTTGGAACTGAGGTTATAACAATAGTGCGACGCTGATTAGGAAGCATTCTTCATTTCGATATTACTGACTCGACCCTAGTCTCATCGCAGTACTCATACTCAATGCAATATTATGCTCAGCTAAAGGCATTCATTTACAAGCAGCTCTGCGTAACAATGCATATCGTTTACAAACAGTACATATTTTAAATAATGCACTAAAAAATAAATGGATAAGACCTCTGATTCTCTCTTAATGCTGAATACTGAAGTGACAGAAACTAAGCATGTTTGAGAAATAAACAAGATGTCTGCATTATTACACAAAACCGTCTCCAAATCCACCTAAAAAGTGAAAAATATAATTTAGTTTAACTACCAATTGTTTGCTTCACCATCTAATATCTATATATATATATATACGAGGTTGCCTGCAAAAAGCATTTTCTGTGAATTGTGCAGATATATTTCTCACATCCAGAACTTGAGCAGGGTTTCTATGCATCCCCCTGAGATGGAAAGAATATGAGGAAACATGTAATTTCAGTGTTTTTGCGTGCAACATTTCTTAATACTTTTGCATTCTCACAACGACAACAACAACAACAAAAAAAAAAAAGTTTTGCTTGTAAAAGCAATGAAATGCAGTTTCATGGGTGAGCACAAACACTTTTTTTTGTAGGAATGTAATGCATTCTCTCACTCAAGTTTTGTGATCCCCTGAGAAACTTTGCGTTTGCTCACAAATCTTTTGCCTCCACTTGCAAAATTACTGCATTTCCCCTGTAACACTTTACACTTGCTCTCAAAAAATTAAACACACATACATACATATATATATATATATATATATATATATAATGTTTTGCAAGCAAATGCAAAAATTTATCTGTTAACACAATGCATTCACTTGCAAAACTTGTGTTCCCCTGAGAGATACTTTGTATTTGCAAAAGCTTTGAAATATATTTTTCCTTCCCTTCTCTTATTATAGTTTCTTGGGGAAATGCATGACTTTTTTGCAAGTAAACACAAAATTTTTCCCCCCTTTGTCACTGCTCATGGGTACAATACGAGCAAAGGAAAATAAGAAACCCAAGCACAGACAGCTTATTTGCTTTTTCAATTGATCACACACATAGTTTCTACAACAAGGATCAAGAGCAAGATTAATCTCCAGAAAAAGTCTGATTAATCGCACCTTATATTTATAAATGTGAAAAAGAAAAGAAAAACAACTGTGCTTAAAACAAAACAATAGAATAACGGACATAAAATCTTGTTTCGTGATCCTAAAATATTAGGAATTTGTTCGCAAGATACCTGGGATGCAACTGATCGATACAGGCAGTTTTTGACCAAAAAGCACCACAATGTTCAAAAGGTTGCTCAGAGATGCTCTTCAATCTTATTCAATACAGCCACATTGTATGTAGAGCTATAGGACAGAAGGTCCACAGCACCTGATGTCATGCCAAAACTAAAAAGATTAAACTAAGCTGTGAGCACCTGGAATGAATACATAAATATGGACCACCTGCATCTCAGGTATGAATAAAAAGTATCGCTATTTGACTAAAGTAAAGTGACTAAACCTCAACCTCATTGCAACCCAACTATTAGCAGCAATGGCTGGTGCAGCTGACTTAACATCCTCATTGCTACAGTGATGGCTCTTGACCTGTTGTGTAATCACAGTTTCTACAGATTAAACGGGTTACGGAAGGTTGGATGGGTTTAGCCAATTATCTTCTTTGTCTAGACGAGTGTCTTAGTATTGCTGGCAGTTCTGTAACAGATTCACACTGGCAAAGTGACCAAAGTCACTGATTTGCAATGGAAGTTGGCGATTTAGGGCAACATGAGTGACAGAGTGTTAACGACAAATCACATTCATTTTTCACATTTATATGTAATTGAGTGGCGACACAATGCACCGACTACCAATAGAGAAATGCAGCGATGACATATTTTTCTAGGCCAGCCTGGAAGTTAGCATCACCCTGGTTTCCTCGACAAAAACCCAATAGTATTTTTTCATAAGCTTTCATTGGATTACTTTAGAAAATATGCTCAGTGAGTAACAAAGCTTAGAATTGGTAAACGTTTTGTTCATCATGATAATCTTTACAAACGAACACAAATTTTATGAATTCTAAAGCCTACTGCAATCAGAAGAAAAATCCATTTCAGTCTTTATTTAAAAAAACAACAACATTTTCCCTGAAAGTTTGAGTAAGAATCATTTTCAAGAGAGTAATTATAAACACAATGAAGCTGTAAAAGCGGACTAATGAGTAGATGAGATTTCCTGTTTGGCTTGATGACGTTTAACATTCCTGACCTTTTAGCAACCTATTTTAAAACAGGTAACTTTAAAACTTAAAGGGCTAGTTCCCCCCAAAAATGAAAATTCTGCCATTAATTACTCACCCTCATGTGAGTAACAAGGTCATCGTTAAAATAATCCACATGACATCAGTGGATGCAATTTTACGAAGCTACACGAGAATTTTGTGTGCAAAGAAAACAAAAACAATGACTTTATTCAACGATTCATCTCTTCCCCGTCACCCTGTAGTGCCATTTTGGAGAGTATCACAACGTACGCCGTTCTGTGTCAGCTGCGCCACGCGGATACGTTGTTTACGTTCAGATCAAAGCGTAAACAACGTAGACAACGTATCCACGTGGCGCAGCTGACACAGAACAGCATGAGTTGGTGGGTGACACGGAGGAGACAAATTGTTTTATAAAGTCTTTATTTTTATTTTCTTTGCGCACAAAAAGTAATCTCGTAGCTTCGGAAAATTATGGTTGAACCCCTGATATTTTAACGATGTCCTTGCAACGTTTCTGGACCTTGACCATGGTAGTAACCTAGCTGTCTATGCAGGGTCAGAGAGCTCTCAGAATTCATCAAAAATATCTTAATTTATGTTCCGAAGATGAACCGAGGTCTTACATACGTAAGTAATTAATGCCAGAATTTTCATTTTTAGGTGAACTAGCCTTTTAAAAAAATAATCACAAGGGGGTATTACAGATGTATTTTATGTTGTAACATAAAATATCTTGAGCTTGTGTTCACCACATATCTTATTTCAGGCATTTAACCAAAAACCCACTGATTTGGGGTGATGGAACCAGAAGTGTTAAAATGCTAACTCCGAGTTTCCAGGCCTACATCATCCATCATCCCTGCAGCACTCTATAGGATTTCCTGATTTAGAAAACCTTCTAGCAACCAACAATCCACTTGTTGACCCTAAACAATTTACTCACCGTCAGTGTGAATGTGCCTTTAGGGATGGGTTATTGCAGTTTTAACATAGTAAAATTAAAACATTTCTGTCAGAAGCCCCATGAATCATGTGAATGAATTGTCTGTGCTGGTTATTGGGGCTGTACTTTGAGTTATCTTACACATGAACGCAAAATATCATGCAAAATACCTTAGTTATGACTTACTGGTCATTACTGTTAGATTATGAACAGCAAGTCTGTAAACTTGCTGTAACCTCACAAGTAATTCTGTATTGCTTGAACCAGTTTTTCACAAATCCGTGAACCAGATGAAGAGTTCTGAGTCTATGCGCTGAGGTCTGAGAGAATACTGTAGCGGTTAACCCCTAAAGCATGGCGATGCTTTCTGGTGTACAGTTGAGGTGTGTGGAAGTGCTGCTGCCTCCGGGGGACTTAAGACTGCGGGCACCACATCCCATTGCAACACCCTTCCCGATACCCCCCATGATGACCGCTGACCCTGGATGGTGATGTTGACTGCGCTTCATTAAGGCCGCCATCATGGTATCGCTGTTGACAGTGCCAAACTCATAGGTGAAGGTGCCGTAGTACACCAGGACCAAGACAGTGAAGACCCATTCACAGATGGCTGCGGCATGCTGCAATACAAAACTTTCATGGACGAAGAAGATACCACCTTGAACAGGATGTTAAGGAATGGGCACACTGAACTTAAGCATTAATAACATTATTTACCATGATCTTTGTTAACTGTGATGTGATGTGACTGTGATGATAAATGTTCTTTCTTTTTTGCTGTAATTGATCTATTTGCACTGTTAATGTAGTATTGGGACAGTTGTGGCTGTGGTTAGAGTGTCGGACTTGTAACTCGAAGGTTGCGGGTTTGAGTCTCAGTACCGGCAGGAAATGTAGGTGGGGGGAGTGAATGACCAGCGCTTTCTTCCACCTTCATCATTACCCACAACTGAGTGAGAGTGAGAGTGTGTGTGTGTGTGTGTGTGTGTGTGTGTTCACTACTCACTGCTGTGTTGGGTGCACTTGGATGGGATAAATTCCGAGTGTGGGTTACCAATTATTTTGTAGGTTTTTTTTTACATTTAGTAACTTTGTTTTCATTTCTCTAACTTCACTCAATGTCTACTGCTATTAGATACTTTAAACTTGCCAATCAATGTTTTCTCTTTCTCTTGTTTTTTTTTTTAATTGTTCTATTGCCTGTTCTATTTGTTTCTTTTTCTTGTAGACTCTTTACTTAAAAAAAACTTTAAAAAACTTCAAGCACTGTTAACTTTTTTCTTTGTTGTAATGGTTTTATTTTGTTGTTTTTTTTCATGGATTGTTTGAAAAATTACTTTTAACACTGAAAAACTTCTAAAGCTGTTTATTTACATTCATTTAAACTGTTGCTTAAAATTCATGTTTTTTATTTCATTGTAGACCGTTTATATAGACTAAAACATATACTTGAAAAACTTGAATAATTAAAAACTCAATGTACTTGAAGTCTACACGCCATTGTTTTAATTGAATTTGTTTACATTAACATTAATATTTTTATTTTTTAATAATAAAATGTGCTCAATTGCACATTAATTTTTGCTGTACGGTAGTTTCAAAACTGGTATTGTGACTCGTGAAATTTCACTGACATTGGTACAGACTACTAAAATATGTATACTGTGAAAACCCTAGTAATAAGCTTATTTACTGGACATTATATCTTTTATCATCCACTGTTGCTGAAAAGCAATAAGCCAATCAATGCTGTGCGTAAGTGTTTTTAGGATTTTCGCTCCATGTTCAAATGTATCCATCTAAATTTGATTTTCATGTATAATATCATGACTGATTTCCAATGTCTTCAGGTCAAACAAAAAGTGTAATAACACTCATGGTAAGGATACTGAGGACAAGCGATACCAGAGCTCCAGCTGAGAGAGCCACACGCACATGAGCCATCCAGTAGTCCAGCGCTGTCTCTGCTATACGGTACGTTAGAACACACTGCAGACACACAAACAGCAAGCCGGCAGGGAAAGCTACACCTGCTCCCACATAATGAAGAGTCTTGGCATGATCGACCTTAAAAAAAATGAGTGAGGGGGAGAGAGGAATAGAAGTTAATTTAGATTTATATAAGGGGCTGAAGGCACAAGTCCATTCTCGCCTGCTTACCTGAAAGTTGCCCACCATGACCAAACCCAGGGCATTAATGCAGCCGGACACCAAAGCACTTGTGTTGGTCCAGCAGTGATGGCTGTGTTCAATCACTTGAGCATAACGCAGCATGCATACCATAACCACTGCAGGAATACATCACACACACACACACACACACACACACACACACATAGAAGTATTTTAATATTGACATAAATCACACACCTTTAGACGACAGACTAAGTAATCAACTTCTTTGTGGAGTTCATTTTGAATATAAATTTAATTGGGTATTTATTAAATTTCAAACTGTAATTCTTACCCATAAAAGCCCCAACATTGCCAATCAAACTGAAGAGACAGCTCTCTGGTGGATAGCATCCACATTTACTGTTAAAAGATCAGAAAATCAGATATCGGGCAACCTTTTCACAGGAAGCTGGTGCAAAACAGTACTACTAAAAAGAGCCATCTTCAAAATGTGGTCATTTTGTGGTATTCCAGATCAATTCAAAGTAAGTCTCACCTGATGAGGGGGATGTCTTGAAGAGTACAGCAGGTTTTTGGGAAGCCCCTCTTAGCCGTTTCCTCTGTACATGTCAAATTGTATGACCTATGATACAAAGAATCAAGCATGAAAGAACAGTCTAAACAGTATGTGAGATTTTTGGATTTGGGATTTAACTCTGTAAAGCATGACTTATAAAATAATGGTGTGTGTTTTTTTTTTTTAGGGTGCAGGTCCTGATATTTATATGGCCAAAAAGTAAATTCTGATAGCTTGCAAATAAAATGAAAAACAGCCTAGCATGCTACTTACAACCCCAATTCCAGAGAAGTTGGGACGTTTTGTAAAATGCAATAAAATCAAGAATCTGTGATTTGTTAATTCTCTTTAACTTTTATTTAATTGACAAAAGTACAGAGAAAAGATTTCCAAAGTTTTCACTGACCAACATAAATGTATTTTGTAAATATGAACAAATTTTGGTTTTGATGGCTGCAACACATTCCAAAAAGGTTGGGACAATGGCAAAATAAGTGAAAAGGTCATATAATATCCACGTTAAACTGTTTTGAAACAGTTCACACTAAGTAGGTGAATTGGTAATAGGTCAAGGTATCATGTTTGGGTATAAAAGGAGCATCTCACTCTTTGCAAGTAAAGCTGGATCGTGGCTTATCACTTTGTGACAAATTTCACGAGAGAAGTGTCAAACAAATCAAAAATCACATTTCGCAATGCAAAATTGCAAAGAATTTAGGTCTTTCACCAAGTAAAATACATAATATTGTGAAAAGATTCAGGGAATCCAGAGAAATCACAGTATATGTAGGGCAAGTCAGGAAAACTCAGTTGAATGTGCTTGAACTTTGAGCCCTCAGATGGCATTGCACAAGAAACCATCATGCTGTGGTGTTAAATATAGCCACATGGGCTCAGGAGTACTTCAGAAAACTGCTGTTAATTGCCACAGTCTGCTGCTGCATCAAGAAATGCAACTTAAATATCTGTTACTCTAGGAGAAAGCTATACATCAATTCTATGCAGCGATGCCGCCGGATTCTCTGGGCCGGAGCTCATCTCAGATGCTCAAAAAGACAGTGAAAATGTGTGCTGTACTCAGATGAGTCCACATTTCAACTTGTTTCCGAGGAAAAATGGATTTCGAGTTCTCAGTCCCAAAGACCAAAGGGACCATCCAGACTTTCATTAGCAACAGAAGCAAAAGCAAACAAATCACAGATTCTTGATTCTCTCACAGCTGTAAGTTCATCATAGGTAAGTCGCAATGGCAATGCGTTAGTTTACCCGAGGATCTGTCACAAATCGCCAAGCATTAAGCCTACATTTAAGTGAAAATGAATGGCAGGTAATATGCAGCTTTTTGTGTGTGTGTTTGAAACTAGCAAAAATGGCAGGATAGTGTTGAACACGGATTCACACAAGGTCACATCACGCACCTGTAGCGCTTCTGTGAACCGAGAAACCATGAAATGTATTTCACTTTAATCATTAACAGATTAACAAAATGAAATTTAAAAAAAATTGTGCTGAGTTTTGGATCATGGTAACGTGCTCCGAAGTTCACGGAAAGAAAACCGAGAGGGCAGAAAGCCATTTTCTTTATTTTTCAAAAGCTTTACAGTTTTGAATGATGTTTTGCTTCTATCTGTATGACCAACCAGCGTTGGTATGACCATAAATTATGGAGTAACAGTTGAGAAAACAATGCAGTGATCGCATCGGCGCCTCACACACATACAACACATTTTTGCTAACTTCGCAGCCCGTTCATTATCAAAATAAAAACCAGTTAAAGAAACAAAGTTACACTGCTCAATTGAAATAGTCCGTAGTAGTACAGACTACTGTGCATAGCCTGAAGCATGATGTTTTACGTTGATAATGCGAGTGAAGAACAAAGCCTATAGTTCACATAATATATAATATTTTAGCATCCAGATAAGTCGCGAATATAGAAAAATTTGGATTCGTGCAGAATCAGAGCGGTAGGCAGCAGGCTTCAGTTTTGCTTTTAAATTAATTCGTTCTGGTTTGACGTTTATATTTAGCCTAAATAGGCTACAACTTTAGAGGATTTGTTTTGGAGAGAAGAGAACTAAAATAGCCTAATTGTGTTTGTAATGTTTGTAAAACATTTTGCTTTGTTTACCAGTATTTTAGCCTACATTATTTCTGAATGTAATAATAAAATTTGATGTACAGCCTACTAATTTAGGCTGTTTTTTTTCCCTCTCAAAAAGCATATTCGATGCTGCAAACATTTTTAAATATCTTGAAAAAATGCTTTAATGTCTTTAAAGCGCTGACAGTTTTTTCTTTTGTTTAATACATCTGGTCAAAATCTAAAAAGATGATGTTATGGCTATGACCAGATCTGCGTTTCTCAATGACTCTGGCTATGACTAAGCGCAAGATAGGCTACCAGGCGCTCTTTGTGGTTTTTTTTTTTCATTTTGAGTAAAGAAAATGCTGTACTTTTATATCATTATTATTATTATTAAAGTTTTTAAAAATAGCGTTATTAACCAGTATTTTTTCCTACTCAAACCAGTTTCGGAACAGTAGTAATACAGAGGAACGCAGGAACAGAAACGTTCAAATACTTTTTTTTTTTTTCTTTTTAAGCCCTGCTTTATGCAATTAACCAATAGCGGTATCGGTATCAGCCAATAGTTGTTTGTTAAAATCGGTATCGGCTGAAAAAAAAAAAATCCTATTGGTGCATCCCTACTAAAAAGGGTACAAAATATCAATCAGATGACAGAAGACATCAAGTGGATTGTGTACAACACATTTCTCAGCAAAATTTAGATCATATTGATAAATTAAAGTCAAGAAATTTGTGTATCAAATATGATACAATAGACTTTATAGGGATAACTTACCAGTTCTCAACAGGGCAAACATGGTGGTTCATTACTGCCATGGCGTAACTAGTAAACAAAATATTTTATGGTTATTTGTTAATAAGTACATGACTTGTGAAAAACATTAGAGACGGGCTATATTAAATTTAATGTAAAACCTCTGGCTCGAACTATCCATTTAAAGGTTTAGTTCACCCAAAAATTAAGATTCTGTCATTAATTACTCACCCTCATGTCGTTCCAAACCCGTAAGACCTTAGTTCATCTTCGGAACACAAATTAAAGTGCCCCTATTATGCCTTTTCGAATATTACCTTTCATGCAGTGTGTCAGGTGTATATGAACATAAACTATCTGCAAACTTGTGAAACCGACAGTGCACGTTAAATAAAGTTATTGTCTATCAAAAAAAAAAGAGTCGGCTCGCAATCGCCTAAACGAGTCGTCAGGAATTCGAATCTTATTCTGTTATGGCTGTACGTCACGAAGTAACACATTTGCATAATGTCCGCCCGTGGGCTGTCATTTGCGCTGTATGCGGTAGACCAATCAAAAAGGACTGCGCCATCTGACCAAATCACAGCTGTGAGGGCTCACGGAAAGGAGGGGTTTAGAGAGACTGATTCTTCGAACTGCTTCACACGAGTCGTTTACGAATCATTTAGATATGAGGTAAAATTAAATCTATTTTTTTGACCTTGCATGCATGTAAACCTGTTTTAGGAGACTCATAAGACAATATTAGCAATCTTAAAAATGGCATATTAGGGGCCCTTTAAGATATTTTTGATGAAATCTGAGAGCTCTCTGATCCTGCACAGTCAGCAACACAGCTGAAATGTTCCCAGACCGAGAAACATAGCAAGGACATCGGTAAAACAGTCCATGTGACATCAGTGGCTCAACTTTGCAAAGCTACGAGAATATTTTTTGTGCTCTAAGAAAACAAAAATAACGACTTTATTCAACAATTCTTCTCCCTGAGTTACTGTCTTCCGTCATTATGTGTAACGAAGATGAACCAAGATCTTACGGGTTTGGAACAACATGAGGGTGAGTAATTAATGACTGAATTTTCATTGTGGGCGAACTAACCCTTTAACATAAACACTTACACAATCCATATCCCTGTGATGGAGAAAGCGGACAGGCTGACAGGCAGAACAATCCAGGCAGTCATTGGTCAGTCTGTGAGAGGCCTGAGACCCCAGCATGAGGGTGTGCAGGACTGGGGATATGGAGACGCGGTGTGAGACACCAGCAAGTGAAGCCATGCAGTGGGGGGGGTTTGTGGACCAGTGGGGGCAACGTGACGCTCCTTCAACTACATCTGGAGGCTCGCCGATTCCCAACAACCAACAATATCTAATGGAAGTACAGAGACATTGTTCATAGATGTTTACTCAGATATGAAGACACAAGGAAGTAATATTACTGAAATACAGTTAGAGACAACTGAGACACTCTTGATTTGTTAAATTACAAACATGCAACAGGGATGACACCCAACATATCATATTTTATGTGACTATTTAATAATGAAAATATGTCATTCACCTGATTTCATTGAAGCAGTACGCTGAAGGCTGTCACCAACCAAATATTTCTAGTGAAAAGGACTTAACTCACTTCAAATACAATGTAAATCCCACATACACTTTTGCTTTGAATGTGTACAGAATAGAGGCATAAATTAATGAGTGCATTTAACTCATATTAAAGCTATAGAATGTAATCATATGATTCTAACGTTGTGGGGTGAGTTCTTATTTAAGTTACACTGACTTCATCTATTTAATTCAATATTATGATCCAGTCTTTCTCAATGTAAATATGTTAATGGTACGTCTACCAAAAGATGTCAGGTAGATTTGTAATCGGAGACATGAAAGATCTCATGAAGCACAAAATCAGATCAACAACCTGGCAGCCGCACGTACTAATAATAATAATGTCCCCTTCAGCCCAGATCAGCCTCAATGTCACAGCAAACACAGTACAACAAATCTGACCACATGGATGTTTACAATTATAACTACAGAATACTTACTAATTACCTAAAGTGACAGTAAATAATAATGAAAGGTATTGTTTTTAAAAATAAAACTCAAATTCGTGTAGCTTGCAAGCTATCCAGCAGATGCTACTGCAAGTAAACAACTTTTTAAGACGGCAAAGATCTCTTTATCTACCTTCATACGCATCATTCGTGTTTCTACAACATTTGAACTACCGTACATTAACGTGTCATTATTGAGATATTGTGTTTTGATATGTAAAAGCGTTATCCTACCGCAGGCCCCGCGGCTCCTGAGCGGATGCTGCTTCTGCTGCATCTCAAAACCGGTGTAAACTCATCCATCAACAGAGGAGGGCGCCCTCATCTCCCTTTGCTTCTGCATGGATTATGGTATTTCTAGACAATGTCCTCCTGGTCCTAGGTTTTTTTTTTTTTAATAAATAAATAATTAAATTTAGACTTAAAGGTGATTCAGCGTAATTCACCATAAGTGCTTTTTGAATCACTAAAAGATCAGGCTCATAAGAGTCATTCGGTCATTTCTTTATGTAAAAGAATCGGTTCGTGATTTAACCCTACTTTGCAGGATAACGTATTTTGCTAGCACCCCATATATGTTTAAAAATCTTGAATTAACGAAGAAGTATCATAGTCAGAGAGGCCGTAAATTCATTGTACTATCAGGATAGCACTTGCAGGATTTTGTAATTCTTAGTATTTGTTATTAAATAGGTTATAATTTGCATTTATCTGTTATTGATTCCAATCTTTATCCTAGACGTTGTATATTGTTATATTGAATGTTATTTTATACAAATACACTGTTTCTGTCTTATCTTTTACATCAGCATGCAGAACATATGGTGAACACAATATGTGATCCTGGACCACAAAACCAGTCATAAGGGTCCATTTTTTTAAACTGAGATTTATACATCATCTGAAAGCTGAAATAAGCTTTCCATTGATACATGGTTTGTTAGGATCGGACAATATTTGGCTGAGATACAACTATTTGAATATCTGGAATCTGAGGGTGCAAAAAATTAAATAAATAAATAAATAAAGAAGTAAATAAAATAAATAAATAAAAATATTAAGAAAATCACCTTTAAAGTTGTCCAAATGAAGTTCTTAGCAATGCATATTATTAATCAAAAATCAAGTTTTGATATATTTACGGTAGGCAATTTATAAAATATCTTCATGGAACATGATCTTTAATATCCTAATGATTTTTGGCATAAAAGAATTTTGACCTATACAGTGTATTAAATTAATTTAAATATACCTGTGCTACTTTTGACTGGTTTTGTGGTCCAGGGTCACATACATATAGGCCCCAAAATAAACCGTTTCCTGTGAATTCAGGAAGTTGCACTATATCTAATCGGTTTGATTTTTGTGGTGTGGGGGTTTTAATCCTATTCGTTTGTAAATGTAATAAACTACATAACCCATAAGGCCTCATTCAACCCGGAAGTAAACTGTCAACCGACAAAAGTCACTCAGGTGGGTGCTGGGTTGTTTTGCTAAAGCACTATCCTTGCTAGCAGCCTCGGTCAACCAGAAATTAATTCTCGCATTTTTCGATTGTTGACCTTTTCAATGAAATCGTATCACATCACATAGGTCACAAATCGTATGAAGTCAGACTGAGATATCTTGTCATTTCAGTGTAATTTCCCAAGCGATTCCCAGCATGACTTCTCGTCGGCCGGACAGCTTTGAGGGTTTGGGTTACAGGGGCAGAGAGGATCCGTCATTCAGCGGGGGCTATTCGGGCAGGTCATTCAATAACTCATCCAGCTCTGACCTCCAGCACTGGGTCACCACACCTCCAGATATACCTGGCAGCAGAAACCTGCACTTTGGCGATCGCACTCCCCAATTTGAGACGGCACCTGCCCCACCTGGAGCAGCAGACGAAGCCCAATCAGCGGCTCCACCGTCCGGTAACAATGAGTACAGTTTATGATCAGTATGCATGAATTGAGATTTTGTTAATGAAGGGAACATTACACGAATAACCACAAGCAGCAGTATCTCACGCCGATCTTTTCTGTCATGAGCTTTATATTGGACGTGACCCGCCCCTACAGTCTTGCTTGCAGTAAATATGAGGTAACTCAGTGTGTTGTCACAAACTCTCTCATTCGCCCTTCTCCTCCTGCTGATGATATTCGATAAAAGAATCGAATAAAGAATCACACTTTTGAATCATTTTAATGATTCAGTTGAACTGGCTCGTAAAACGTTTGTGAATTTTGGCAGTAAATTGTGGTCGATTTATTAGAATCGTGAACTATAACAACAACATGTTTTTCCTGAAACAGCTATAGCTTAGTATAGTAAGTTTATAAATGTACTACAGTATAAATTTTACTATAGTAAGTTTGTAAGATTTTAAAGACAAGTAGCATGGCATCCAACTAAAACACCAAGGCCTTACCAAAGACTTTATATACAGTATAAAGTTTGGTATTACTTTGGTATTTTATAATTATCATACTTGATATTGGTATTATTGTTTAGTTTGGCACTTCACCGTCATAGCAGCAGTATTCCACCCAATATTTATTTAATAGGATAAAAAGAAAACATAGATGCAGGCTTCTCACCTTTCAGTGGCAACTCACTTTTTTGAGATCAAAATAGGCCATCTATGAGATTTGCTTAGATCCAATGAGAAAGTTTTTTAAATGAAAGAAAGAGTGGTGGGGGTCAAGGGTAAATAAAGATCTGGGCCTGGATGTATAAACTGTTTAGATTAGTCTTAAAAAGTTAGTCATCGTTTTTTTTTCTTCTTCAAGATGGGTCATTACTTTTTAAAGTCTGTCATCAAAATAGGTCACGTATGACATTTGCTTAGATCCAATGAGAATTTGTTTTTACTTTTTTCAAAGTATCGTTGACTAATTCTGAGTCAACATTATAGGACAGTAAAAGTATTGATAAAATGGTCATGAACTCTTCTTCGGATGCAGCTGGCACTCATAAAAATGTATCACACTTGCAAACACTTCTAGTTATTTACTTGAGCTGGGTGAAAGCAAATACATGATTCATCCAGTGACCTTTAAAATAAAATGTACAGAGACCCCCCACCCCAAATGACTCCCCTTTATTCTGTCTTTCAGAACAGCTGAACAGATTTGCTGGGTTTGGGATAGGTCTTGCAAGGTAATGAAACCCCAGTAATTACTGCTTAAAGTAAAGTTCTATTGAAAGTACAATTATATTAAGATTTGCAAAATAATGTTAGTAAACTCATAATCATTTTTGCATGGTTTGAATTAGCCTCTTCACAGAAAATGTCCTGGCACATCCCTGCATTGTGTTTCGACGTCAGTGTCAGGTAGGCAGAACATAAATCCTACAAGCTCCATGTCTATCAAACTTTTAGATGCTTATATCATAAATACTTATGTGCTGCTGAAACATGCTACTTTTGCATCGCATTCTGTTGAAAAATGATGGATAATTTAAAATGAACTGTGCTTTCAGGTGAATTACCATGCCAGGTGTTATCACTTGTCCCCACTGACTGCTATCAGCGTGATGTACAATGTCACCAAAACTCAGGTATTACATGTCAGACATTTTTGCTTTGCTGCTGCTCAGAAATGACATCTTTTAAAGAACAGTTCAAATGCAGGGCCATGGGGTACCTTAAGGGTCAGTGCTAGGACCTCTACATTTTTCCATTTAAGTTTAAACGGTTATTTTAACTTGTTCCAAAGACGAACAAGTTAGAACAGTTAAGAACAGGTATCTTGATACAGCCTAATGTAATTATTAAACCTCAAAAGGCTATAATTTGATTTAGTTAATGTAAACGCTGTTCATTAAAAAATCAAAATGCAGTGCTTTTGTACATTATACAGACTCGCTGGATTAAAGCAGAAACCTGCTTATCTACTGTTGATAAATTGACTATGACTGTGTTTACCTTGTGGTGTCTATATTGTAATATGTTAAAGATGGTTGTAAGAGTGCATATTTTAGCTATTATATGTTTGTTTTTGTTTTTTGAACAGCTTGATGTAATACAACATGGACATTTTAAAATAAAAATTGGGCTTGCTTATAATTAAAAGTTCTGTATTATGCGTAACATCTTTTTTTCTGGATATTATTGGCTTTCTGGTTAAACAATAGACTGTATCTAACAAGTGGTTGGAGATGCTATTGAGACTCATGTTACCCAGATGTAAATGGACATGTGTCTCACCTGACCACTTGTGATCCGATTGACTAAAACATATAGAATATAGAATCAGAGTCCCATTCAAACCACCCTAGATCAGAAACATAATTAGTTTAATACATGTACTGTATTTGATATTTGCTTGTCACTTGTCCATTGAAGTATCTCTCTCTCTCTTTCTCTCTCTCACACACACACACACACACACACAGGGTCCAAAGGCTTTATGGAAAGGAATGGGCAGCACTTTTGTGGTTCAGGGGGTCACGCTGGGAACAGAGGGCATCATTAGCGAATGCACACCTTTACCAAGGTAAAAAATATATACAATGTAATGTTGATTTACAGCCTTATAATACACAGAGGAGGAATGACCTCTATTTTTAGATCTATAATTTTAATAAATGATGGCAGCATGCAGTTTGCATGATTTGAATTTATTTGATCGATTCTCACTATGTTTTTCTGCCATTATTGAAGTAAATTATGTCTGTGTATACTCTTATGTCTTATGTATATTCACAGGGAGTTATCACACAAGTGGAACCCTAAACAAGTTGTGGGACACTTAGTACTCAAAGGGTAAGTTAAGACATTTGCCTAATTTAGTTAACAGTGCATTTCTTGTAGAGAAGTAGAGTAAATTTACTTGGATTTTTGGTCATGTTTGGAAAGTGCTATAAGCTGCAAGTTGTTTATCTCTTGATTCTTTTATGAGTCATAATTTTACCTTGCTCTTGTATCTGGGATCTGTTTGAATAAGCTTCTGACTAAGCTTAATATACAGGTCGTTGTTTATACAACAAAGTCCCACAAAGAATACGGAAAGGGAATTCCATAGGCTTGACATTTAAATTATCTATCTTCTCCTTATCTCTTTTTGTGTAGTCGTTTGATCTTGTGAAATCATTGTTTTTTTGTTTTTCTTTCCAGTTTGACACATGTGGTTGCAATGCCGTTTTACTCAGCAAGTCTCATAGAGACTGTACAGGTAAGGGATTTTTATACTTATAGTATTTGGCTTATATTGTGTTTTTTTCCCTAAAACACTAGACTTTTTCATGTTCTTGGCCTTTGTGTACAGAAATAAAAATGGGGAGTAAAATAATGCATTCAGTGAATTTTATGCTTAAAACAAGTGAAAATATCTGCTAGTAGAGCAAGACAAAATACCCTTATATTCAAGATATATTCTGTGGAAACTATATAATATTTTTAGCAGTTTTTCTTCTCATGGTTATATGTCTTGTTTTAAGGATGTTTAAATATTTTCCTGGAAAACAAGAATTTTGTTATAGACATGATTTTTATCAATTAATAATCATTTAAATAATACATTTAAAAATGTAAACATTACAAATATTTTTCCAACAATGAATAAAGACTTTCCTGTGACGCATCTTGTTCGGGCACGATAATCAGACTCAGTGCTTTAGGAAACGCAGTTTGATTAGATCTTGTGGTTAATGAGCAAACCAGTTTTGGGTAACTAACTCTTCGATATGTAGTAATATGTGTGCAGCCTCATATCTGATGGTTATTGGAAAATCTGAGGGCTCGCATTTACTTGCAGTTGGAAAGTCTGATAACGGTATTCATTTGACTTTAGCTGTTTGGAATTTGCTGTAGGAATTGTACTATTGTAAACATTACGAACGAATTATATGAAAGTACAAGAAGAGGAGATTGTAAATGTAAAAATCAATTTAATTTTGGTAGTTGTCTATAAAAACTGATGTATTTTTAGTCAAGGAGATCTATATATTTGTACAAGAAAAGCAAAGACTGCATTTATTTGATAATACGGTAAATACAGAAATGTTGTGAAATATTATTACAACCTAATAATAATGTAATTTATTCCTGTTGTGGCAGTGCTGAATTATCAGAGGCCTTTACTCCAGTTTTCAATGTCACATGATCCTTGTGCTGCTTAATATTATTGTAGAAACGGTGACATTTTTCAGGATTGTTTTATAGAAAGTTGAATTAATATAGAGAGAACAGCAGAAAATAACAGCATTTATTTGAAAAATAAATACTGTGTAACAATTTAATGCATTCTTGCTTAATATTAGTTTCTTCTGAAAATAAAACTCCTGACCCCAGATCTTTTGAAAAGAAGTGTAAATACTTATGTAATTAACAATATACTTAAACTGTGTTTTATTTTCTTAGATTAAACTTTAAAAGTTTATTTATTTTAGATTGCATCAACAGTGGCTGTTGGTTGTCATGGCAAAAAAAACTATTTTAGGTGAATACATTTTAGCACATACATAAATATACTGAGATTTTGTCAAACAGCTGTAAAATACTGCGATTTTTTTTTTTTTTTGTTGTTGTTGTTATATCGCACAGCCCAACTTCATTTTCTGCTTTCTCTTTCACTCTCAACAGAGTGAAATAATCCGAGACAACCCCGGCATCCTGGACTGTGTGAAAGAGGGTATCGGGCGTGTAATGGGAATGGGAGTGCCTCACAGCAAGCGTCTCCTTCCCCTCTGGAACCTGGTGTTTCCCACAGTTCTCCATGGCATCCTCCACTATGTTATCAGTTCCAGCGTGCAGCGGCTGGTTCTTTACCTGCTGCGGCGTCGGAATAACGGCTCACCAAAGCACTCGTCCCCTGACTCGCAAGCGGACGCGGTCCAGTCTATGCTGGATTCATACTTCCCTGAGCTCATGGCCAGCTTTGCTGCCAGCCTGTGCGCAGATGTGCTGCTGTTTCCTTTGGAAACGGTGTTGCACAGGCTGCATATCCAGGGAACGCGCACTATCATCGACAACACTGACCTGGGTTTCGAAGTGTTGCCCATTAATACGCAATATGAAGGAATGAGGGACTGTATTAATGCTATTCGGCGTGAGGAGGGCTCCCTGGGCTTCTACAAAGGCTTCGGCTCCATCGTTGTGCAGTACTCGCTTCACGCCGCAGTTCTGCAGATCACCAAGATGATCTACTCAACGCTGCTGCGAAACGCTTAAATAGAATGATTCGGAAAAAACATCGATTCCTTCCTAATTCACTGAAAGGTCCTTTTTTGGTTGAGTTGGACATTCCAAAAATGTGTCCTAATATGAATTGATAATTGCAGACATTTGAGGTTCTCTTTACCTCTTTCTGTGATTTGTTAGTCTACTTGTTTCATAAAGCACTGGTTGTCTTGTTGATTGCACGACACATTTATGCAAAATATTCAATATGCTTTCACATTAACACTGCATTTAAATTATTATGGTGACCCCCAACTATCCATCAGCGCCAAAACATGATCTTTGTAATTATATTCCCATACTGTTTTCTCCATTTCGTCAATGGTCACTAAGTTTCATAATGTGGTGTGTGAATGTGATTGTTTATTTTGGCAACATTGTGCCAAGTTCTTAAAGAAATTATGTCATTAAATTATTATTTGCACCTTAGTGAAACTTGTGCCAGTGTTTCAAACAGTGAAACTGTTTCTATTTGTCTGGTTTAACATGATATAAGAGATTAAAAATTCAGTTCATTGAATTGGAAGCCATTATATACACAAGAATGCATGTGTAGATCTAATCTGGTTCCTGGGTGAGTAAATGATCAGGTTCTAATTTATTGGGCACCATGATTAAAATAAATGTCTAAAATCTGTTTTGTGTGAACCTTGCGTTATTAATATTATCATGAATTGCCGTAGCATGTTACATATGTTAAAATAAAAAACTAGGCTAGATATTGCAGACTATACACTTAAAAAAATAATAATAATTATACTAATTAATAGCAAGGATGCATACATGTGGGCAAAAGGAGCAATAAAGATTATTACAAATGATTTCTCTTTCAAATAAATTCTTCTCTTTTGAACTTTCTGTTCATTAAAGAATCTTGAGAAACTGCATCACCACAAAATATTAAGCAACACAACTGTTTTCAACATTGATATCAATATAAAATGTTTCTTGAGCACCAAATGAGCATATTAGAATGATTTCTGAAGGATCGTGTGCCACTTAAACCTGGAGTTTAATGGCTGCTGTAAATTCAGCTTTGCCATCACAGGAATAAATGGAGTAATATTTTACAATATTACAGTTTTACTGTAATATTATGAATCTTATGAACACCAAAGTTCAGTAGTTTATATCCAACTTGGCTGTTGACATTTCTTTCACTGTTAATGTTCAGGGAAAAGATACAAAACACACATAGTGGGGGGCATGTTGTCACACTATGTTGAGTAAGTTGTAGTAATGCCATTAAACAGAAACCTGCCATTAAACAGTCTTTTATATGGTGCGCTGCAAAAATAAAATGTAAAAAAAAAAATAATAATAAATTTAATTTTAAAAAGTACCGGTTCACATGCAGTTGTTGTTGTTTTCCAAAAAATAAGTAAATATTGGAAAAAAGAGAAAATAGAAATATTGATATTAATATTAACTTTATTTCCAGAAGCTTTGAAAAACAAATACTCTGTACATCTTAAACTAATAACTAAGTAACTAACTAAATAAATAAAGATGTATATGTGTGGGGGGAAAAGAGAGTGGCCGGGCCGGGCCATCCGTCATGGTCTCCTGAGTCTCCTGATCCACCATGGCTCCCTGGACTGCCTGATCCACCCTGGAGGCCTCCCCTGTCTCCCAGTCCTGCACCAGCCTCCAGGGCGCCCACCCCCCGGTGGAATAGTTACGGCGCAGGACGCGCCTTCCGGGAGGGGGGAGTTATGTCAGACTTGTGTTCCTGTCTTGTGTTGTGTTTTGCTCCCCATGTGCCTTCCTTGCCATAGTTTCTCCCTCCATGTCCATATTTGTGTTTTCCTGTTCCTATTCTCGTTTGGTCCCATTTAGTTCCATTAGTTCCAGCTGTGTTTGATTAATTATCTCGTTTGCCTCCTGTTTCTTAAGCCCAGTGTTTCCTGTGTCCTGCGTCCAGTGTTAAAACGTCAACTCCATATGCTATCTGTGTGTTCCCAGTGATTTGGAAGAATAAAGACTGTTATTTGTTTGAAATCTCCTATGTGCTCCTCATCTCCTTGCTCCAACGCAGTAGCGTGTGACCGCTGTATTCTAAAATCCCCACAACCCATATAGGACAAGCAGTTTGGAAAATGGATGGATGAATGCTAAAATATGCACAGCATGAATGTTTTACGTATTTTCAGATAAATCTGGATATGTTTTGCTGTCGTTTTGACTTTTGGACTTTGCTATAGGAATTATGCCATTTTACCAAGTTATTTACATGAAAGTATAAAAAGAGGAGATTTTAAATTATACATATAAAATCAAGTCAATTTTGGTGGTTGTCTATAAACACTGATGACTTTAAGTCATGACACAATTGTACAAGCATGATTTTAGGGCCGACATGGGTGATACATCAGATTGATTGCATGTTAAGTAGAATCTTCACCATAAGTTTGGGTTATTTTTGGTGGAGCGTAAGATCAAAAACATGAGAAAATCTTACAAAAATCAAGGTTTTGAACAGTACACTCTCAGGGGGAAAAAAAGTACAGTTGCTTTACACAGGGTCAGTACCTTTTTTCAAAAAGTACTTCTTTAAGGTACTTATATGTAGTTTTTAGGAGTAAGGTATTTTCTCTTGAAAAGGTACCACCCTGGGACAGCTTTAGTCATTTTTTGTAGTGTTGGCTGTTAACTAGTGTTCCGAAAGATCTAGTGATCTACTGACTGGGATTTTTCACAGTGGGAACCTGCCATCAAACATTTGGGTCAGAGTTTCCCACCTGAGTTGCAATTTAACACATATTTAAAATGTGATGTGTGAATGTGTTTAGGTTCTTATACAAAGGTTTTATGAGATTCATATCAACTCTTATCTTATTTTGTGGGACAGAAATAGTGATCTTTATGAAACCTGATTTGAAACACCACAAAAAAAAAACATCATAGAAATTTTGCATTGCAATGTTTGTTCATGAGTAAATTCTTAGAATTGACATAAACTGTATTAAAAATATCCATACATACACCTGCTTTGCAATGCTTAGTTTCTGTGTGATTCTGTCACCTCTGGAATTCCTATGAAAATGTGTGGGGTGAAGAGGCAATGTGATTTGAGTCATCTTGTACAAGTCCTTGTACGTGTAACATTTATCTGTCACAAAAATCTAATATAAAAAGAGGTGTCCTTTGTGATTTGCAATAGCGTTTGAAGATGGACAGCAGAAAGCTTTATGGTAAGATCTATTTCCCTTGCATTATTCTACTGAGCATGTGTTGTAATTTATTTCTCATCTCTTTTGACATTTTTTTCACAGAGTTGTTGCTTGTAATTCTCACATTACACTTCGTCAGGTCAAATCCAAAATGGGAAAGGAGAGAATGCCTTAGGACTATTCAAAGTGATTCCCTTAACCTAATAAAACCTCATGTGGAGGTATGTTGTTATGCTGGTAATTTTAATATTTGTAATTCAAATATTTTTTGAATTTTTGTTTATTGACCTGGTTAAAACTAATATGCTTTTTTCCCCTGCCAGAAATATGAATCTTGTGCAGAAAAAGTAAGTTATTTACCAGTTCACATTAATTTAAAATAATAATAATAAAAAATAAATAAATAAATAATGGAAAAAGAGAGAACAGAAATTGTAATATTGCCTGTATATATATTTCTCCAGTTTTTAAATATTGTGAAAAAATAACAATAGAACAATAGAAATGATAACATTGCTTATATTGCATTTACCTTTTGTTTCCCAGTTGCGTACAAGATCATCTGGATGCATCTTTAAATGGACTTTAACTGGAAACTGTCGGGAGTTGCAGGAAATACAAAAGATGATAAGAGAAAGCAGTGTAAGAACAAATGTGTCATATTAAAATGACTAATATTAATATTCAGAATAAAATAATTTGTGTGTGTGTGTGTGTGTGTGTGTGTGTATGTATGTGTGTATTTTAACAATGCTGTTATTACAATGTAGTATTGTAATTGTCAAGAAATTACATGCATGCAATTTTCTTTTTAGAAAAAGTGTGCCTATAAACCTTCCCTACAATACCCAACGAATTGCAGTAGAGAATCCTTCCTGTCATGCTGGTGTGGATTTCTTTCAAAGGATTTAAGGAATTTATAAGAAAAGCCACTCACAAATATGTTTAAAGCTGTTACTCTAATCTAAAAAAGTCTAAACTAGTTGTTGGCTATACTCTAGAACAGTGGTTCTCAACTGGTTTGGCCTTGGGACCCATGCTTTCCCATGGTCATCAAGCCGCGACCCACTTTTAATAAATATATATATATATATATATATATATATATATATATATATATATATATATATATATAATTTGTTAAAATTATACCTTCATGCAAATCCTTTCCAGCTAACACAGGCAGTACAGTTATGTGATTTATGGGTACTGCACTTTTATCTCACGCGTTACATGCTCGTAGTTTCTGCGCTTTAGTGAAGCGATATACAGCGCGGTGCCGCGCTCGCGCGTGCTATAGAAGAGTGCGCGCTACGAACACTGTGTAACATCTGGCAGGACAGGATAGTTCGCTTCTCTGAGGTGAGAGACTTTTATTTCATAACAAATTACTTTAGAATAATGACACTGACAACCTGTCAACATCTCATCTGACCTCATACTGAATCTGGACAGCGCGTTTTTCTCAGGCACTCTTTACTTAAACTGCATCTGACAGAAGTGTCAACAGCTTTCATGCACGTCTTTTTAAAAAAAGTCTCGCACCAGAAAAACATTTAGAATTACGTTTTTTGTTGTTGATGTCGTTTCTTTGGCCGCACACTTCGCGACCCACCAGTTGAGAAACACTGCTCTAGAATAATAAACCATATATGACAAGCAGTTTGGAAAATTGATGTATTGATGGATGATTGTACAATGTACACAGCATGAATGTTTTATTTTCAAATATGTGTTAAACAATTAAATATTTAAAATATTTTGTCTTTGGGTAAATGTACTGTGTCACTGTTTATTTTTTCCTATTTTTAAATTTTATATTAACAGACTCTCTCGCTCTGTGTGTGTGTGTATTGTTACACAAAGTTTGACAATAAAAGATAATGCGTTTAAATTAATTAAAAAAACAGCTCTTTTCAGCAAAGAAAAGAAAGAAAGAAACACCTGGCAATGGGATAATTAATGTTGTAAGTAGGAACCTCGGTAAAGCACCTATAAGCTGGTTTGTCAACCGGCTAAAACCTAAGAAGAATAAGTCAGTAACGTTAGGAACCTACTGTAGAGCTTTTCCACACGAACCGTGTTTAGTGTAACACTGTTTGACACCAGCGGTTAGTGATACAGAAATGTGCAGGAAACGGTAATAGACATTTATCAGGATTCTGTTTACAGTCAGTGAAATTGAAGATTCCACGGGTGAAAATACGCGAGCACAGTATGTCTGCGGGAAAGAAAGGAAGCGTGATCTTCTCTGGATTCAGGGCGCTGGGACTTTACTCTAATCATCTGGCGCACGTGCTTCGCTTCCATAAGAAACACAGAGAGTTCTATGTGATCACTGCAGTCGGACAGTGCTTCCACACCTATAATGTAAGTGCAGAATAAATGAACAGAGAAGAACTTGAGAGAATCATTTGAAAACCATGGTACATAACTTATCAAAAAGTAGTAACGTTAGCGTACCATGTGTTTTTTGGATATGTGCAATTGTAGTCTTGAACCTACCATGTTAATACACTGTAAATATGCTACGTGAACTTCTGTGTAAATATTAAAGTGTAATTTTTAAAAAGTACTGTGGCGGTACCATCGTACAGTGATGGTATGGAGACTTACTTGGTATTCAAGAAAACCGTGGTAAGTTACCACCATGTAGATGTTCAATATACGACGGTAGTACCGTGATGCCACGTTCAAAAACAAGGTAATACCTTGGACCTGTACAGTGGTAGTACTATGATTTTCTTGGAAGTACCCGGGAGTACCATGTAAACAAGCTTTTCAAAAAACTTTTGAAACTACCATAGCATTGCCTTGTAATACCATCACTGTACCACCACATAGTAGCCACAAATCCAAATTTCTTCTAAGTACCATAGTGCTTTTTGGTATTAAACAACACTAATTAAACTGGTTATATGTATGTTTTGAAATTGACAAATTAATTTCATGCATACTTTGGTAACACTTTATTTTGCGCAGTTTTATGCATTATAATTACTTACAATAGTATATTATATTATAGTAACAGTAAATTATCAATCAGCTAAACCAGACTTAACCCTATAGTAAGTACATGGTGTTATTTAATATTATTACTCTGTAATTACACTGTAACAGGACCCCTTAAAATAAGGGGTGGGGGGGTGCAGTAATTAAAGGGATAGTTCACCCAAAAATGAAAATTCTGTCATTACTCACCCTCATGTCGTTCCAAACCCGTAAGACCTCCGTTCATCTTCGGAACACAAATTAAGATATTTTTGATAAAAATCAGAGAGCTCTCTGACCCTGCATAGACAGCAAGGTTACTACCACGATCAAGGTCCAGAAACATAGCACACTGTAAAAAGTGATAAGTTGACTTAACTTTAAAAAATTGAGGAAACCCATTGCCTTAATTTTTAAGTAAATGATAATTAAAAAAATAAGTTGAGTGAATTGTCAAGTTCACTTAACTTTAAAAAAAAAAATATTTACTTAATATTTTTAAGGCAATGGGTTTCCTAAAATTTTTTAAGTGACATCAGGGGTTCAACTATTTTTACGAAGCTATGAGAATTTTTTTTATGCGCAAAGAAAACAAAAATAACAACTTTATTCAACAATTCTCCTCCTCCTTATGCTGTGGCGCTCCGCCATAGAGTGGGGGAACTATGACGTCACTTTGTAGGCCGATCGGCTGTTAGCATCACACTGGTTCTCTCGACAAAAAGCACAGTTTAAAAAAATCACGAGTGGGGTGTAACTGATGTGTTTTATGTCGTAGAATAAAACGTGAAAGTATCTTGAGCTTGTGTGAACCACAGACCTTATTTTAGGGGATTTAATCAAACTCCCATTCAAAAAACACATTGACGATGGAACTGGAAGTGATAAAATGCTAACCCGCTTCAGAGAGCTCTCGGGTTTTATCAAAAATATCTTAATTTGTGTTCCGAAGATGAACGAAGGTCTTACAGGTTTGGAACGACATGAGAGTGAGTAATTAATGACAATTTTCATTCACCCTTTAACCAAATATGGAGGTGTTAAAATTAGATTATGTGCTTAGTAGCTGTAATTCTTAATTCTTTGAGTGCAGTATAAAATGAACCCATCTTTTTTTCTGGCAGGTGAAGAAACTTGGAATCGTTGCAGTCAGTAAGTAGGATTCCGTGCATTCATGTTACAGTGATTACAGTGCGCTTTTGCAAATCCATGATCAAACAATTATAATAGTTTCCTCATGCATTTTATTAAAGCAGTTGTAATAACCACTCGTACAGGTAATGCCCTCCCAGAAGATATTTCATCCCTGGCAGCAGATCGTATGCTGGTCTATGCCGCATATGGAAAACTTATCTCTGCTTTTGCAAAAAACAAAGAGGTAAAGTGTCCACAGTTAGAGATATACTGTACTCTTTAAGATGCATAACACTAGACTTAGATTAAATAAGAATTAGTTAGACGTAATAATATGTGTTTTTGTCTCTTTCATCCAGGTTGTTCACACATACACAGGCCATCAAGCTGATGTACACTTACTGTTGCCTTTCGGAGATCATCTGATTTCTGTTGACAAGGACAATGTTGTCATTATTTGGGATGTAGAGTCTGAAGGTTGGTTTTTTTTTTATTGTCTTGCTAGGTTTACATTTATTTCTTGCAGCAGAATCAAGGATATCTTCACAATGTATGTAATATGTTCTGTCAATCTCACTGCAGACACATACCTGCAGATTTCATATGACAAAGCATCATTTGAAGTCTCTGCTCTGATGCATCCCAGCACCTACCTGAACAAAATCCTGTTTGGAAGCAGTCAAGGGAGTCTTCAGTTGTGGAACATCAAATCAAAGTATGCACTTCTAATGGATTCTGAATGTACTGTGACTTCCATTACATTTAAGTTTGTGTATATACAGTTAAATCATGGAATAATGGTATGGAGATTTAAGAGCTTAATCTCCCCAAAACTTTGATTTTTGATTCACCAAAAAATTTCACTCAAATTCACATTTTTGTTCACTTCCCTTTTTTTTTATTTTAAAAACTTTTCAGCCAAATTTCATTACTGTGTTGTTGCTGGACCTTTTGAGCTTTTTTGTTTGTAATTACCATTATACATAATTATATATTATATAGTTTTCATTAGTACCATTAATACAATTACAAAAATAGTACCACCTATATTAAAAAAATGGTTTTTAAATTTTATTAAAATTGAAAACATTTATTTTAAATTGTAACGTGGTACTGTTTTTTTTTAATGTAAATAAATGTGAGTTTGACTTAATTTATATTTTGATAGTAATGAGAACATTAAGAGGTTAATCATCATGAAAATCACAGAATATTTTTTTTATGCCAAATATATCAATTATTGACATTGACAGATATAATTAATATTTTATCTATTGATGGGGTGAAAAATGACCTGGACATTTCTTGACAGACTTTTTGGGACCTTTGTTAATTATGCAGTGTTAGGCTATGTTCACACTTGGCGTCTTTTTTGAAGCTGCCAGCGTCTGTTTTACATTATAATCCTATGGAGTAAACCGTGTTATCAAAAACGTCCTGAGCGCTTTTTAAAATGCCACCGCCGGCGTCTTTTTCTGCAGCTCAGAGCATCTTTTCAAGTTGAAAAAGTTCAACTTTTCTGAAAAAAACGCCCTACGTCAAGCGCCTTTTTGACAGCTGACCAATGATAAGCGAGTGCCGAGTCATTTCCATAACAACAAAAACAACAAGAAAAAAAGGAGAAGATACAAGGAGCTCAAGGAACCGTGCATCATCCATCCCGGAGCTCCTGGACTAAATTGTTGGAAGCACCATACAGTTTCCTTCCCCGTATAATGTCGCGCTCCCACAAACGTCGTTGTGAACCGACACCCTCCCCGTTAACTTCAAAAGCCGACATTTCTGCAGCACACAGAGCTAGGCTAGCGTTGCAGCGGTTGTTGTTATAGCAACAAAAGGCGGCCTTAGCTGCTATTTGTAACCAAACCGCTGCCAGCTTTTTATTTTACTGAAAAAGCGCTCTTGTCAACTTTTTCTAGTCAGAAAAGACACCAAGTGTAAACACGCCCTTAATGTAGTACAGTAAATGTTATTTGATAATCAAAAATTGAAAGAGAATTCTGTTTTTCTTACTCCAGCAAACTCCTGTTTACATTTCCTGGATGGGCATCTGCCGTTACTGTTCTTCAACAGGTTGGTCTCATTACTTCATTTATTTTAATTCTGCTTTATTCTTAACCCTGTGTACAATAAAAAAAAAAAAGCACATATTCATAATTGTCATATTCAAAGAGTAACTGACAGATATTCAGAAACCTGAGTATTTATAAAATTTGCACAAAACTATCAAAGATGCTAAAACTAGTCACTACTTTAATAGACCAGTGGTAACTAGTGTGCAATGTGTTCTGTCAAAATGACTCTCTTTAGACTCCAGCTGTAGATGTTGTGGGTGTGGGTTTAGCATCTGGGCAGATCATCATTCACAATATCAGATTTGATGAAACGCTGATGAAGTTCCAACAAGACTGGGGTCCGGTCACGGCTTTATCCTTCAGGACAGGTAATGTTGTTACCCAGGCTTCACAAACTGTATACTGTACTTTTTGGCCCATTTTATTGCACTTACTTTGTCCTTGTGCTTGGACAGATGGACATCCAATAATGGCATCTGGCAGTCCTATTGGACACATAGGACTGTGGGATTTAGAGGAGAAGAAACTAGTCAGTCAGATGCGGGATGCTCATACAACAGCCATCGCTGGCCTCACATTTCTTCAAAACGAACCCCTCCTGATCACTAACGGAGCAGACAATGCCATACGGGTTTGTATTGTTTGCTGAGGCTTGTTTTTCATGATGTGAATTATTCAGATGTAGTTAGGGTTGGGTGATATGGCCACAAATATTATCACAATATTTTTTCCATATCGTAAGAGATCGATTTTTATCACAATATTCTTTTACAATTAATGGGGAAGGAAATGCTTTCCACATGTTTGCTAGACACTGAGAATGAATGTAAACAAAATTTGTTTCTTCACAATTAAACTCCACACAGTAAGATACCTTTTAATTTAGGAACCCATGAAATCTATTTTATTTTACCCCAAAAAATTTATTTTTTATGTTTTTCTGGAGTTTTATGATCCAGTACACATTTATCATAAAAAATGGTGTCTAATAAAATGAATTAATATAACTTTAACAGTTTAATCAATCTTTTCAAATAAAAACAAACGAAAACAATTAATTTACAACAAAACTACTAAAATTAATGATAAAATAACTTATTATTATTATTATTGCTTTTAGAATTACATTTTATTATGCAATAGATTCTAAAATATATTAATATTCCTGCCATAATTTCTTCAAGTTAAACCGAACATATATTTTGACAGCTTGTCAGCTTCAGTATTTGGCAGTGTAAAGCTGTTGAAGTGACTCTCAGAGCAGCTCTGAAGATGAAGTTCATCTGTTCATGTCTTCACATATTGAGATGGCAAATGCTGAAAACACATCGAGCTTCACGTGTATATGCGTTTGTGCATCACACGAAACCGTAACATTCATGTACACAGATATGCAGAATATAAAGACTTATTAGCGCAATGCACTGTCTGTTGTCATGTTTATTTCTGCTGTGTGATGGGTTGCTAGATTAATCCATACGGAGTAAAAATATCCAGTGCTTATCATTGTTTTCGACATAAATTTTATCATGATATCACTTATCTCCCAGCCCTAAATACAGGTGCTGGTCATATAATTAGAATATCATCAAAAAGTTGATTTATTTCACTAATTCCATTCAAAAAGTGAAACTTGTATATTATATTCATTCATTACACACAGACTGATATATTTCAAATGTTTATTTCTTTTAATTTTGATGATTAGACCTTACAGCTCATGAAAGTCAAAAATCTGTATCTCAAAATATTAGAATATTACTTAAGATCAATACAAAGAAAGGATTTTTAGAAATCTTGGCCAACTGAAAAGTATGAAAATGAAAAGTATGAGCATGTACAGCACTCAATACTTAGTTGGGGCTCCTTTTGCCGGAATTACTGCAGCAATGCGGCGTGGCATGGAGTCGATCAGTCTGTGGCACTGCTCAGGTGTTATGAGAGCCCAGGTTGCTCTGATAGTGGCCTTCAGCTCATCTGCATTGTTGGGTCTGGTGTCTCTCATCTTCCTCTTGACAATACCCCATAGATTCTCTATGGGGTTCAGGTCAGGCGAGTTTGCTGGCCAATCAAGCACAGTAACACTATGGTCATTGAACCAGCTTTTGGTACCTTTGGCAGTGTGGGCAGGTGCCAAGTCCTGCTGGAAAATGAAATCAGCATCTCCATAAAGCTTGTCAACAGAAGGAAGCATGAAGTGCTCTAAAATTTCCTGGTAGATGGCTGCGTTGACTGTGGACCTCAGAAAACACAGTGGACCAACACCAGCAGATGACATGGCAGCCCAAATCATCACAGACTGTGGAAACTTCACACTGGACTTCAAGCAACATGGATTCTGTGCCTCTCCACTCTTCCTTCAGACTCTGGGACCTTGATTTCCAAATGAAATGTAAAATTTACTTTCATCTGAAAAGAGGACTTTGGACCACTGAGCAACAGTCCAGTTCTTTTTCTCCACAGCCCAGGTAAGACACTTCTGACGTTGTCTCTGGTTCAGAAGTGGCTTGGTAGCCCTTTTCCTGAAGACGTCTGAGCGTGGTGACTCTTGATGCACTGACTCCAGCTTCAGTCCACTCCTTGTGAAGCTCTCACAAGTGTTTGAATCGGCTTTGCTTGACTGTATTCTCAAGCTTGCGGTCATCCCTGTTGCTTGTGCACCTTTTCCTACCCAAATTCTTCCTTCCAGTCAACTTTGCATTTAATATGCTTTGATACAGCACTCTGTAAACAGCCACACCTTTCAGTAATGACCTTCTGTGACTTACCCTCTTTGTGGAGGGTGTCAATGGGTGTCTTCTGGATCATTGCCAAGTCAGCAGTCTTCCCCATTATTGTGGTTTCAAAGAACAAGAGATACCCAGAATTTATACTGTAGGGATGGTCATTTATTCAAACTCAAATGTAAATATTCTAATATTTTGAGATACTGATTTTTGACTTTCATGAGCTGTAAGCTCTAATCATCAAAATTAAAATAAATAAACATTTGAAATATATTGGTCTGTGTGTAATGAATGAATATAATATACAAGTTTCACTTTTTGAATGGAATTAGTGAAATAAATAAACTTTTTGATGATATTCTAATTATATGACCAGCACCTGTAGAATTCCAATGTGTATTATGGCAGTAAACAAGGGCTTGTTGTGATTTAGGTGTGGATTTTTGATGTTGCCGGAGGGGACGGACGTCTGCTAAGACGGCGAACTGGTCACAGCGCCCCACCAACAAAGATTCAACACATTGACCAGAGTGGCTTAAACATTCTTAGTGCAGGTACCGTCATAAGTCAATTATGAAGACTGAAGACAAGGGAAATCCTTGTAGATAAATGTATTCAAGCATAATGGTCTTAATGTGTTTTCTTCTCATAATAGGTCAAGATGGTACTTTGCAGTCATTTTCAACAGTTCATGAAAGATTCAACAGGAGTTTGGGCCATGGTAATACATTTAAATACTTGGCATGTTCTTTTTAGTGTAATGCCTTAAAAATTAGTAGCACTAAACACAATTGTTTCAAAAAGAATTACATTTTTTAACCATGTAATGCCGTAATTTACGGGTGGGACATGTCCTCACCACTTTTTTGCCATGGTCGATATTGTCCCCGTCACTTATTTTAATTGGAAGCACCATACGCGGCAAGGACGTACCTGATGCAGATGAAATGTATATGACATGCGTTTCTGTTAAATAAGCTTAGATCTGGCGCTGGAATCTGTTGTTTTTAAAATCATGCTGAATGTTCGCTGCAATGTTTTTAGTGACAGCGTTATCTTGTGGCTCTTGCACAGTCTCACACACCAGCGTGATTACACACCAGTGTAATCTATCACTTCAACGTTGCAGAGGCTATCTATTCATTCCGTTAAATCAGAAAACAAAACACATATTGTGTTCCTGCTCTGCATATTCGATTACTGATTAACATCTCTGATTTTAATAAGGGGGAAAAAATTTTTGACGTGGGCGGATTAGAACCCAAAACCTCCTACACGCCTAACGCAAATTCTTCCACTAAGAATGAATGTTTATTGCATATCTATGACTGACGTGAAGAATATCGGCCTAATACTGTCCTATAATAATAATAATAAAGGCAAAAAAGTGTCCCACCCACTTTTTTAAAACAAAGTTACACCACTGGATGTAATGGTCAGAATTTGGTATGATTTTTTTTAATTGGAACAGTTTATTCAATTTTTAGACAAAATCTAAATCTGCATATGTTTTTTGTTGAGTATCATATTTTATACATCAGGCTTTTTTTCTTGTGGCTCATATAGTATGATATAGAACAATATGGACCATAGACTTGTGGAGGGAAAAAACAAAACACATAATGCAATGCAGTGATGGTTGAAAGATATGAATAAACATTCCTCACAAGCCTGATGTATCATATTGGACACTTACATTTTAACATAATTTTTCTTTAAAAAAAAAAAAAAAATGATGTTTGGATAATCAATCACATTTAGGCTGCTTCAGTCCAGTAAGTATTCATCTTGAAGTGTTACTAACAATATAAGAGTTATTCTTACGTTTACTTTATAAAATTCATTAAGGATTTCACAAAAGACGTATACCACAAATTGACCATTTTTAAAATGTACTAAATACCTTTTCCTTGTTAAAAAATATAAATTATCAATCAAATGACATAACGCCTGTAATACATGTACTACATTGTGTATGGTTTTTTTTTTCAGGAAAGTTTTGATCATGTTGATAATTTTGAGGCCCAAATATGTTACAGTAGGCTTTAGACGGGTTAATATTTTGCTAGGGTGTACTTATTTTTTCTGGTATAATGCTTTTGAGTTTGTTCATATTATTAGTAATAGCGATGCTTGCCATTTTTCCAAATGATTTTTCCCTTTTAAAACCTATTCAGATCCAGGTTTCCATCATTTAATCTACCCAGTCAATTATTTGCTAAAGTATATACAGGTAATTCCGCCCCCAAACTCACGCCATTGGTTGGTCAGTGCTGATATATCTGTTACTCAGACAAACCGCACTCTTCACTGAGACTTGTTTTTGCACATTAATAGAAAGTGACATTGCACACTTCACTTTTATGTATGAGCATTTTCACATTATGGAGACGAATGTCATTTTAGTTTTGCTACAAGTAATATTTGCGTTGTATAAGGCTTCAATGGTCATTTTTATCAACAGGCACTCTCAACAAAAGAAGAGCTAAAAAGAAAGGTGTGACGCATGACACGGCAAAACTTCCAGCCATCACAACTTTTGCCTCAGGTGTGATTATTATTTTGTTTTTAAATGTAATACTGTATGTATAGTTTTTTTAAATCATTGGTTCACCCCAGAATGAAAATTGTCATCATTAACTTATTCAGCTTTTGTTCATGTTTATAACACAAATTAAGATATTTTTAATATTCTTTCATCAGTTTTGTCCATGCATTGAAAGTCCACACAAGCAAAAGCTTCAATCTTCAAAAATCACATAAAGACATTGTAAAAGTAATCATGTGAATTTTATCGAAGTCTCAGTATATGGCTTAAAATTTTGCCTTACATATAAACATTGATCTACATAGAAAGAGCACATCAAATATGAGAAACGAAAGCGCAGTCAAGTATGCACAGTTAGGTTTCCTAAAATATTGAACTTCAAAAAATAATATCTGCGTTTGTGTTCTGAAAATGAGTTTGGAATGACATGAGGGTGAGAATTTACTTTTTTTTTTTTTTTAAGAATTATCCCTTTAGATTTTAAACTTTGAGCTTGCAGATATCTTGATAGCCAAAACAGTGTTAGAATGACCTTATAAATGAAAATACTGAAAGCCATAACTGTATAATGCTGTTGTTTTGAATAGAAACTGCTCGTCAGAGTGACTGGGATGGTATTATTGCATGCCACCGTGGTTTCCTTGTGACTACGACATGGAACTACCAGAAAGGTTCGATTGGTGCCTACAATCTGGAACCTGAACGCTTCAACAAGAACCGTAGCCTCAATGTCCATGCAACTGTAAGTTTGTAGATAATCTGTGTGTGTTTACCTGACCATTCAGCCTTATAACAGATGATTTCAAATCCAGTTTGGTCATGTGTTGTCCAGGCTGTTGACATCACATCCTGTGGGAACTTTGCAGTGATTGCACTGTCTTCAGGACACATTGATGTGTACAACATGCAGTCTGGTTTTCATCGAGGGCATTATGGAAAGGACAAGGGTGAGTTAACATACTGAACATCAGGGGTGAAATACATGCGATTTTTAGTCTGATTTCAGTGGCTTTTTTGTGTGTGTGCAGCACATGTAGGGCCTGTTCGTGGGGTCTCTGTGGATGCTCTGAACCAGATGACGGTTAGCGTGGGAGCGGATCGCCTTCTGAAAATCTGGAGGTTCAAATCCAAGGAGCTGTTACATACACAAAGCCTGCCAGCTGCCCCGGCTTCATCTCTGCTTCACAGGGACAGGTATCAGAGACATTAATACATTTTTCCCACATTTTCATTTTAAATGCAGTATGAATTGGTGACCAGAAGTGGATTTGGAGGGCCAAAATGATTGCCCGAAATGGTGGTTTAATTATCGCATCATATGGTTTTTGGCTAAATGAAAACTTATATATTGTTTTTGGTAAAAGAAAAAAAGAAAAAAATCATTTTGCTACATCAGTTGCATTACTGTAAGTTTTAAAAATGCTTTTTCAGAGTACGTAAGATTAGCGGTTCAGTGCAGTTTTAAAAGGATTTAGTAAATTGTGTGTTGTAAATGTCTATTTTTGTAGTGTTCATTTAATGACAAAACATGCAGTGCTTATTTTCAACTAGATTTTTATTGAATTTTAGTTCTTTTTATTGAAATGTAAAACATTTTGGATCTACCCGGCTACAATGGGTGTATGAGGAAAATTATTTTCCAGACAGTGTTTGAAAGATGTTGATTTATGCTTGATCTCTCCAAACAGCGGGATGCTCGCCATTGCTCTGGATGATTTTACCGTTCACATTCTGGACATGGAGACCAGGAGAATCGTCCGCAGATTCTCTGGGCATCGTGGGCAGATCAACGACATGGTGAGTTTAAGGGACAAATTTTTCCAATTCCATTTGAAATTCATGCATTTCTTTGACATCTTTAAGATTAAGTTGAGAATTCCCATGAATTACAAACTCTGCTTGTATTAAAGAAATACGTTGACCTAAAATTGTTCTTATATTTACTCATCCCAAATGGTTTGACTTGCTTTCTTCTGTGAAACACGAAAGCACGTTCATTCAAATTTTCATGCTCATGGAATGTTTATTGAATGTGCAATACGACACAATGCTTGACATGTCCTGGTTACCATTGTGTTTTATAATGTGGACAAAATATGTTTTTCCTTATGTTCCATGTAAGAAAGAAAGTCTTGTCTAAGTATAAAAGTAATGCCTAATAAGGGTTTATGAAATGCTTTTTGTCCAGACATTTAGTCCAGATGGACGTTGGCTGATTACAGCATCTATGGACTGCACCATCAGAACATGGGATCTTCCATCTGGCAGGTATAAAGTTTAGAGAATAAACCAAGGCTGTTCAACTGGGATGTCACAATTGGGTTCTACGATTAACATGAGCCTATGTTAATTTGTATAGTGCATTTAATACACACCAGTTGTCTTTAAATAAATTTGTTTAGGCTGTTGTTTACAATGAATGCTACTATAATTTGTGCTTTTTTATATGATTTTTATTTTTCATTCCGGTTCTCTGAATATCATTAAATTTACGGGATTTGTTGTGGAGTAAGGGGAGCTAAAATATGCATTTGGAGTATTTATTATTATGTTACTTAGCAAATGTTTTATTTTATTTAGTTTACATGAATTTTTAAGGATTGTGTTGTTTATTAGCTTCAATTGAATGCTTCTAAATATTTTAATAATAGGGGTGTTTAGTTGTTGTTTTTTCACGTTAACTTGTTACTTACAGTGCTAAGATCTAGTAAAAGATCCCTCTCTTTTTTTTTTTATCTGGACAATATGGCCCTGAAAGAACGAAGTAACTGTAGAACCCAGGCATAAACTTAAATTCTTTTCGTTTGTGTCTTGTAACATGTATGTCACAGGTAATGCTTAGAGTGCTAAGTGAGATTGCATCGTTGTTCTACTACAACCCACAAAAGTAGCCTTTTGAAGGAGGGAAAGACCAGACCAGTCCAGTGACACCTTTTCCACTTTCTATATTATTTACTGGTTAGATATTTGTGATGACCTTTTCTGTTTACTCAGTCACCGATAGTTTTCAAAGTAACCAGTAAAACCAAATTCAGAGATAATTATTATCTTTCAAAGATGTGGCCGTAGTGACATTTAGTACATCGGATATATTTTAGTTTTTCTAACGGGGATTCCTCTAGCCGATGAAGTCCCCTCTGGCCCAATTGAGTGATTGAATGATTTCCTTTCACACTTTCATACCCTTCCACATTCTCTTGCTGTCTTTCATAGTTTGGTCGACTGTTTCCTGGTAGACGCAGCAGCCGTCAGTCTCAGTATGTCGCCTACCGGGAACTTCCTGGCCTCGTCGCACGTTGATGGCCTAGGTATTTATTTATGGTAAGAGATTGCCTTGCAGATACTGTGGCTGTCAACTCTTGTTTTTACTTTTCAATTAGTTATTTCACACATTTAAGATGAAGATTAGAACAGTAAAATTTTGGAAAGCAATTAGCACAATCGTCTTACTCGTCATAACTGAACCCAGGTATTGTGGGTTGAGTTCTTGAGGTTGAAACTTTAATCTGCTGATGAATGTATGAATGGCTTTAGGAAAAGTTTTAGTTTATTTACTCATGATAATGTTGTTTCCAAACCATGAATTTTTTTTTTTTTCCCCAACACAAAATCAGATGCTTTGACAAATGTACATGCAACAGAAACATACAGTGACCAGGGGCTGTCAAGTTTGAAAAATTATGAAAACGAAAGCAAAGCACTATCTATGAGCTGAGAATATATGTCTTTTATATATTTATATATATATATAAATAATATAATATAATATAATATATAGTTAGGCCCATATATATCTGTTATTTAATAATTTCGGCTCTGTTTGCCACCAGAATAGAATTAAAATGAAACAATCAAGATGTAATTGAAATGCAGACTTTAAGCTTTAATTCAAGGGGTTGAACAAAAATATAAAATTCTTAGGAATAACCATTTTTATACACAGTCTCCCCATTTTCAGGGTCTCAAAAGTAATTGGACAAATACATAAAATCTTAAATAAAATGTTTATTTCTAAAATTTTGTTGAGAATCCTTTGCAGGCAATGGCTGCCTTCAGTCTGGAACTCATGGACATCACCAGAGACTGGGTTTCCTCCTTTGTGATGCTTTGTCATGCCTTTACTGCAGCTGACTTCAGTTGTTGTATGTTTGTGGGTCTTTCTGCCTTTAGTTTTTGTCTTCAGCATGTGAAATACATGCTCAATCGGGTTGAAATCAAAAGACTGACGTGGCCATTGCAGAATATTTCACTTTTTTACCTTCAAAAACTTTTGGGTTGCTTTAGCTGTGTGTTTTGTGTCATCGTCCATTTGTACTATAAAGTGCTCTCCATTTAGCAAAGAGTATGTGCCTATGCACTTCAGAATTCATCCGGCTGATTCTGTCTTCTGTCACATCATCTCTAAACACCAGTAACCCAGTGCCACTGGAAGCCTTGCATGCTCATGCCATCACACTGCTCCACCATGTTTCACAGATGACGTTGTGTGCTCTGGATCATGAACTGTTCCAAGCCTTCTCCATACTTTTTTCTTCTCGTCATTCTGGTACAGGTTGATCTTAATTTCAGCCGTCCAAAGAATGCTTCTCCACAAGTGGTCTGACTTTTTTAGATGTTTTTTTGGCAAAGTCTAATCTGGCCTTGTTTGCACCTTGTGGTGAAACCTCTGTATTTGCTCTGGTGAAGTCTTCTCTTGACTGTAGACTTTGCCAGTGACACGTCTACCTCCTGGAGAGTGTTCTTCTCTTGGCTGGATGTTGTGAAAGGGTTTTTCTTTACCATGTAGAGGATCCTCCGATCATCCTCCACTGTTGTCCTCCATGGACATCCAAGCCTTTTTATGTTGCTGAGCTCACTAGTGCATTCTTTTTTTTTTCTCAGAATGTACCAAACTGTTGATTTGGGCACTCCTAATGTTCCTACTATCTCTCTGATGGATTTGTTTTGACTTTGAAGCCTAACAATTGTCTGTTTCACCTGCATGGAGAGCTCCTTTGACCGCAGGATGTGTGGGTTCACAGCAACAGCTCCCAAATGCAAATGGCACACTTAGAATCAACTCCAGACCTTTTGCCTGCTTAATTGATGTGGAAATAATGAAAGACTAGCCCACAGCTGTCCATGAAACCGCTTTTGAATCAATTGTCCAATTATTTATGGTCCCTTGAAAAAGGGGGTGGTACATATTAAAGAGCTGTAATTCCTCAACCGTTTCTCCAATTTCGATGAGAATACCCTCAGATTAAAGCTCATAGTGTGCACTTTATATAACTGTAACTTGAATGTTTTTGTCAGCAGCTAAAATAATAAAAATTGTATATAAAAAAAATATATGTAACACACCCTTGAAATGCAAGGTTGATTTCAGTGCATTACAGTGATACGGTACCCCAGCTCTGTGCTCTTTGTCATTGTAGGCCAAGTAGGTATTTAATGCACACTATGTGTACATGCTTTATATTGTAGAAAAGGTAACTCTATATAAAGCCTAATTGTATCATATTTCTTAAGCCTCTAAATTATCAAATGATCAAAGCTTTGCTGATTGATACGTTTAATTCTAAAAATGTCCCCTTCAGGTCATGGTACATGTCTTTTTGCTGTGCTATCTTTTTATTTTTATGAAGTAAACATAATAACTTTTTATTGTTAGTTAAATGTCAACATGAACACCTGAGCACTGATTTTTCTGAAAAAATATGTATGGATAATTAAGTTAAAATTGACCAAATATGATACATCAGACTTCTGAGGAACTTTTATTTGTATGTTTTTGTACTCAGTCATCATTACATTCCAAGCATAGCCTGTCATGACCCTCGGTTTTTAGTATCATGATTCAAAAAAGTTGTTTTATGAAATATTGTATGTTCAGCCTTGCTGTCGGTTTGGTTGTTTTCTAGGTCCAATAACACACTGTGCAGTATGGTGTCATTGCGCCCTCTACCTGCAGACTACGAGCCGACTGTGATCATGCTGCCAGGCACCTGCCCAAGCAAAGGTGTGACCACATTATCATATTGATTATAATTTGAAAATCATTTCACTTGAGACTAAGTCCCGTTGATTGTGTGCTTTTGTGAACAGATACAGAAGAGGAGGAAGTTTTAGATGCTGACAGTTCTGAGATGCTTGAGTACGTTTCACCAGCACAGCTGGATGAACATCTGGTCACACTCTCTCTGCTTCCTGATTCACGCTGGAAGAACCTGCTGCATCTGGACATCATCAAGGTATGTGCATGTAAAAATAGAAAAAAAAACAACAACAACAGTGGACTGTGCCATTAAAAACCCTGTAAAACTGTGAAAAATCTTCACCTACAGAAAAAGAACAAACCCAAAGAGCCCCCAAAATTGCCAAAAGCTGCACCCTTCTTCATTCCCACCATTCCAGGGCTGGTGCCCCAGTTTGCTCTTCCCACCACACCCTCAGAGAACCAGGTAAACACTCTTGATAGTAACTCTGTTGAGTATTTGTTGTTGGGAATTTATTTGTCAGTTTTAAAATGATTGTATATATAAAATTACTATATTAAATTAAGTATTTTATTATTAAGTTTGCCTGAAATATTGCCTGGTAAATATGAAAACGTTATTTTCTATTTATTAGAAAACATTTGATTTATATTTTTACCTAACCCACCATTAAAGAAAGAAAGTACGTAAATAAATTCAGCGAGGACTAATTAAATGAATCAAAAGTGACAGTAAAGACTTTTTCATTGTTACAAAAATATTTACTTTTAAAATAAATGCTCAGTATTCATAATGATAAGAAATGTTTCTTGAGCCCCAAATCAGGATATTAGAATGATTTCTGAGGGATTGTGTGACACTAAATGCTGGAGTAATGGCTGCTGAAATTTCAACTTGGATATAAATTACATTTTAAAATATAATAAAATAGAAAAGTTATTTTAAATTGTAATTTTTTTTTTTTTTTACTGTATTTACTTGTTATTGTAATTAGCCTCTTTTTTTTTTAGTCTAAAGTTGTCAACTTGGGAGTGTTGGCACAGAAGTCCACCTTCTACCTTCAGCTTGAAAACGCTTTAGACAACAACTCGTGTAAGTGCTTTATACTTGATGCTTTACTGTTGAATTTGCAATAGCTGTGACGTGAATGATCATTGTGTGTTAATCATCATGACAGATGAGGAGCCAGTGAAGCTGTTGAGAGAGTTAGGCCCCTCTGCCATTGACACAGAACTTCGGGCCCTGTCACCAGATATGGGTGGAGAGATCAGAGTTATGCAGAGCTTCCTCAAGATGATCGGCAGCATTCTTCAGTCCAAAAGAGATTTCGACCTGGCTCAAGCCTACCTAGCGTTGTTCCTTAAGGTACGATATATGAGCAATCTGCTGATGTTTATTTATTTACATTTGCATGCAGTTGCACACATTTTCATATCAACTTAACACAATAGCTTTGACTTTTAGTTCCATTACAAAGCTGTAAGACTTTTTTGTAGGAACTGCTTAGTTTCTGGCCTAACCATCCATGACGAAACTGTCGGTTGCTTGGTTTCTGTTTCTTTCTAATCGTGCTTGGAAGCCCCTGTTCAGCATCAAACATCATTGATCTAAATATCCTGTTTCGCACTGATCATGTATCCACATTCCAAATAAAGACTGAAATGCAGCTTTTTTTTTTTTGGTTTGGACCTTGAAAATATTTAGTAAATATTTACAAATTATAATATTAATGTAATATTTCTGATAAAAATGTGAACATATTTGATAATTCAGTTCTACAGGAAATGAATATTTACAAATGTATTAATTATGTTATTAATTTATAAACAATGAAGGGCTCGGCAAGGCTGCATTTATTTAATCAGAAACACAGTAAATAGAAATAACACTAAAATAACTTTCTATTCTAATATATTTAAAAATGTCACATGATCCTTCAGAAAACATTGTTTTTGCTGCTTAATATTTGGTAACACTTTATTTTAAGGTCTCTTAACTAGTTGCTTATTAGCATTCATATTATTAGAATATTAGCCATTTATTAGTAGTAATTAAGCACATATTAATGCCTTATTCTACATCCCTAATCCTACACAATACCTAAACTTAACAACTACTTACTAACTATTAACTATTAAGCAGCAAATTAAGAGTTTATTGAGGGAAAAGTCGTGGTTAATAGTGAATAAGTGTTCCCTATTCTAAAGTGTTACCGTATTTTTATGCAAATCCTGATACACTACCATATAAATGAATAGTTTAATTTCAGCAAAAATGTATTAAATTGATCAAAAGTGACAGTAAAGGCACTTATAATATTACAAAAATATTTCATTTCAAATAAAATCTGTTCAGTTAACTTTTTATTCATCAAAGAATCCTGAAAGAATGTATCATGGTTTCCACACAAATAGTAACATTAATAATAGTAAGAACCATTATTAATAATTAAGCACCAATAACACCTGAGCACCAAATCAGCGTATTAGAATGATTCATGAAGGATCATGTGACACTGAAGGCTGTAATAATAAATAAGTCAAAGCCTTGGTGAGCGTAAGACTTCTTACAAAAACATTTAAAAATGATATCCTGATAGAGTTGGTGGAACATGCTGTTCAAATATATAAAATGTAATCCTTTTATATGATTTTTCATGTACAATATAAACTTATAAAGTATAATAATGCCATTAATGTTATAATATTAACAAATTATCTTTTTTTTTTTTTTACATTCATAAAAGGGCTACAACATACATATGTGTTCTGATTTTGAATTTGTCTCAGTATTTTTAAGCATAGATGAACTGTTCATGAAAGTTGTAATTTTGCTAGATAGGACACACTGGATTTGTTTGATTTTTAAACAGCAGATGGCAGCAAATGTATATGCAAACATTTTCCTTTATGGTTTTATAGTTCAGTACCTTTCAGGTCCGTCTCCCTTTTTTCTGCACTGTAAATGCTACTAAAATGATTCACTTTACATATAGTCGTGTAATTACATCTAAACAACATCTAGTAACAGAACAATTTGGGTTGTTTGAGTGTATTTTTTTTTTTTTGAGTGAATTTTTAACTCTAACAATGTCATCTTGCTGTTCCAGCTCCATCTTCGGTTCATCGCAGACCAGCCTGAACTGATGGAGGAGGCAGAGAGCATGTCGGCACACCTGGAGGAGACATGGATGTCCATGCAGACGCTCTTAAATCAAAACATTTGTCTGTTGTCTTATATCAAGAGTGCACTGTTGTAAAGCACATTTCGCCGTGTTTTTGAATGTTTGTATTAGACTAAATGTTCTTGCCCTGTTTTATTAATACAAATTAAAATTATATCAAGTCTATGTGATTTTTTTTTTTTCTTCTTATAGTTTGGGTAAGGACATAATGGCAGTCATATATTTTATATAATGGGCACTGAATGGGTGACAAAATAAACCAAGACCTCAAGGAATAGTTCACACAAAAAATGAAAATTTGCAGACAATGTGCTCACCCTCAGGCCGTCCAAAATGTAGAGTTTCATCAGAACCGATTTGGAGAAATTTAGCATTGCATCACTTGCTCACCAGTGGATCATAATATATATGTTACACACACATACACACATTATACATACATATGTATATGTATGCATACAGATGCAAAAAAAAAAAAAAAAGATCCTACATCACCTCCCAGTTCTTATTTTTTGTATGACTGAGCATCAAGGAAGTGAATGTGTGCGATGAGAGGGATGCTGGTGGTTAGCTGGGATTGTGGTTATTTTGCGTTGAGCAGATACTGAACAGATGGGTCTCTCTGTGTGGGAGCCCAGAACACTCCTGCACTGCTTGAGCTTTAAAGGATGACCAGTCATGCAGGCCAGTACAGATCTGGACTCAGTGTGGGTGATATCTTCCTCATAGCACATTCAAATTGTCATTGAAAGTGGCATATTTGAAAAATTAAAGAAAAAGATCCTCAATAATGCACATTAAGTCAGACTTGGTAAGGGAATTGCTGTCATCCTGACGAAAGAAGACTGAAAGAAAAGTACATGCTGAGAGGTCTGGGGTAAAAGTTTAAATAAATCATTCTGGTCTTTCAGAACAACTTCAAAAAGTACTTGGTATCAGATGGTGATACTTTGATAATCTACTGAAATAGATAGAAATATGTTATATAGGCTTCTTAAATATAGATAGCCTAGATAGATAGATAAAAGGAGCAACAAATAGCCTATTAATACAATGATTACAGGTAAAGTGGGCCGTTTAAGTTTGATAGTACTGTGCCCAATGTGTTTGCACTTTCAGAGCATAACAATGATTCTTAATTAAAGGGACACTGTTTCTCTAAATGACAAAATCGTTTTGGTTGATGCAATATACTGGTGGGTGTGGCCACACCTCAAGAGAGGTGTCATGGTGAAAGGTAGACAACCGCCAAAAAAAAAAAAAAAAATTCATTTCTAAATTATAGGTTGCTCACTAAATGGAAACGAATATTATTGGGACAGTTTTTGTTTAACAGGGAATACATTTACTACATTTACATTTAGTCATTTAGCAGACGCCTTTATCCAAAGGGACTTATAAATGAGGACAATAGAAGCAATCAAAATCAACAAAAGAGCAATGATATGCAAGTATAACAAGTCTCAGTTAGCTTAACGCAGTACACGTTTTTTTGTTTTTAAATAATATAATAAAAAGAAAACAGATAGAATAGAAAAAGAATAGAGCTAGTGTTATTAGAGGCCTTTTTTGCTTTTGTTAAAAAAAAAAAGACTAGGTATCAAAAATTACACGTTTTACAAAAAGTGGCCCACTTTACCTGCAATCATCCCTACATTTTAACCCGCATTTAAATAGTAGTTTTAATTACTGTGATTAATACCCATAGAAAAATAGCTAGCCTACTAATATTACGTCATATGAATCTTATTCAAAATCGTATTTTTCTTTATGCCAAACTTCTTAATTTATTATTATTTTACTTTATTTTGGGAAGTGTATTCATCTATTTATTCAATTAGCCTAGTAATTAGAATATGTTACGTCAAGGTTTGACGAATGAATACATGTAGCCTAGCCTATATTTCAAAAACAATTTGTTTTACTACCTTTGTCGGATTAAAGACTTAATTAGGCAGATCAAATCCTCAAAACTCCAATTTTTGGTGAAATATGACCCCGAATTTTATGTCAGACTTAGACTGACCCAGCTAGTTGTTTTACAGTGTGTCAGTAATGTGTTATAGACAGAATGGTGTCTTTCATTAATGAAGGAAATGGATGAAATCTAGCTATAGCCTAGGCTATATCTTGAAATATATCTATCATTTGCCATAATGATATCTAGCAGTAATGCAGCTGCCAAAAATATACCGGAGTATTGTTATGTAATATATGACGTCCACTGAATCCAGGTAAATCACACAGACAGAAAATCAGCGCCCTACATAGGCGACAGTAAGACCCAGTGGAAGCCGCGCGCTCCGTTCAGAGAGCGACATGACAACCGCGATCGACTGATGCTACACACACACGCCACACAGCGCACCTCACCAACACTCATTACAGGTAATGCCAAACTCTTTCGACAAAGATGTATGTTGTTCGCCTCTCCAGACTGTGTGTCCGTTTCTTCCATGTCATGTGGTGATGTTGTTGTTTCGCTCCGCTGATAGTGAACTGAAGCTCTGGAGATGCTGAAAGTGACAATGCCCGCCTCTAGAGCCGCTCCTGAATACTGGATCGACGGATCCAAGAAAGAGACCCTGGCGGACTTCTATGAGCTAGAGTCTGAATTGGGACGGTAAGTGGAAATGCAGCAGTACGTGAATAAGCAGCTTTTCAAACGCTTATTGAAGATGACATTCACTGCTTGGATCTCTAACAAATTATAGCCTACCAGAATATGTAACAGGGTTGCAGATTTCGCCTAATTTAAGCTATAACGCTGCAGTGGCTGTTGTGGAACCAAATGTTGGTTATAGTAATTAATTAACTTATGTTTCTTATGAATATTAGTTATGAGGGGAAAAGACAGTTATTAATATTCATTTGGTAACAGGGTTGAGCTTGACCAAGCTAGTCAACAATAAAATGTGTGTAAAATTGATGATATTAGTAAACTACCTAATCTCTTAACAGTTGTCACTCCAAGGAATATGGGATGTGTGTGTTTATTCAGACACCAATTTGTACCATAACTGAGACGATTTAGTCTAAATTTTGCTGTCACAGTGGCCAGCTACTTTGAAATCTTAGGTACTGATGATACACCTATAATTTTAGTTTATAGGCCTACTGTAAGTTTTTATACTTTCCTTTGAATTAAGCTTGCTGAATACAGTCAGTATTAAAAAAGTTGTGTAAAAATGAACAAGACAAGAATATAACATATTTAATAGTACTCCCTCCTTTCAGAGGGATTTGTGCCTTTGTTGCTTTAAAAAGTGAGCTACTAATTTGTTCCATATTTGTGGATTAAAAATGGGATGATTTAGTCAAAAGATTGCTGTCAATTGCTGTCATGATCAGTTAGTTTAGAAATCTTATGTTGTTTTTTTTTTTTTTTTTTAGATATTTGATATACTTATTTAAATTTGCAATGTTAAAGAAATAATATTTTGCATATTTTTTTAAGAAATTGTTTTTAGTAACAGGGTTGATCTGGACCAGTTTAGTCAACACTAAAATTGAGTTCAGTTTGGACGTCTCTAATTTGGGACAATGGAACACCAATTTAAATTTTTTTAATGGAAAGTGCTATATTAAAATTGGGAATACAAAATCCTGACATCTCTTTAAATTGAATCTAATTCTGCAGAAATATATTATCATATTTTACTACATAGTCTTTTGCTCATATACTGTGTTTGTGTATATATATATATATATATATGCTTTTGCTCTTCTCTATATTTGGTTAGGGATCTGGATATTTAGGATAGTTGGATTTAACACAAATTCTCTTCTTTCTCAAGCAGGGCAATTATTGGTCATCATTATAAATTCCTGTATACGAGTCAGACGTTTGCGGTCTGTTGAAATATTTCTACGAGACTCATGGGAAATGTTACATCATTAGAAAAAAGTCTCATTAGTCTAAGACAGGTGTCATTAGTCTAACCCTGAGTGGTGTTTACATTGTCACCTAGTCATTTGTCACCAGGCAATAAGTATAATAGGAGAGGACATCCTCAAAGTACAAAGTGTTTCCAGGACACAGAGTCTGAAACATTTGGCAGTATCATTAAATCAGCAGAACTTCATAGTGCACTTTGTTTGGCAAGCAATCTAGGACAAGATGCATAAACCACTTGCTTAAACCTAGCAACATGAGTTTTTATTTTTTATTTAGTTCTCTTTTGTGCAAATAAATGCTTTTAAGATATTAGGCAGATTTTAGGCAAATGTATTTGACTATTATTTATGCAAATTTTATAAAAACAATAGGAAAAGTGTGAGTCTTGTTACTTCATATTCACGTACCTTGATATTTACATGGTATATCCATAATACACATAAAACAATAATATTACCATGGTGCATGTCCAAAAATCATGGTTAAATCATGGTACTTTTTGTTAGTGAGATCTTTTAGTTAGTGACGTTTAAATAACAAGATATATGACAAGATGTTAGTTGTTCAGACACAATAGTGCTGTAGAGTAGCTATTGTTTTGTTACTGCTCTCAAAAATAAAGGTTCTTTATTGGCATTGATGGTTTCATGAAGAACCTTTAACGTCTAACATCACGAAAGGTTCCACTGCGCATAAGGTTCTTTAGAGTGCAAAAAAAAAAAAAAAGTTCTTTAGATTATTCAAATGTTCTTTACACTAAGAAAAAATGATTATTTGTGACCCTGGACCACAAAACCAGTCTTAAGTCGCTGGGGTATATTTGTAGCAATAGCCAAAAATACACTGTCAAAATGATAAATTTGTCTTTTATGCCAAAAATCATTACGATATTAAGTAAAGATCATGTTCCATGAAGATATTTTGTAAATGTATTATCGTAAATACATCAAAACTTCATTTTCGATTAGTAATATGCATTGCTAAGAACTTCATTTGGACAACTTTAAAGGCGATTTTCTCAATATGTAGATTATTTTGCACCCTCAGATTCCAGATATTCAAATAGTTGTAATAGTTGTCCGATCTTAACAAACCATACATCAATGGAAAGCTTATTTGTTCAGCTTTCAGATGATGTATAAATCTAAATTTTTAAAAATTGACACTTAAGACTGGTTTTGTGGTCCAGGGTCACATTTTAAGAACATTACTGAAAGGTTCTTTGGGAAACCCAAAATGGTTCTTCTGTGGCACTGCTGTAAAACCTTCCTTTTGGAACCTTTATTTTTAAGAGTGTGTGATGATATTAGATGGTATATCATGACTTTTTGGCTTTTTTAAATATCTGACATGCAAGATTTTGTGTTCGTGCTGAACCTAAATTGTCTTGGATAATCAGATTGTGGTGTTTCAGCATCTCCGGACTGGGCACAGCACGGTGCGTAGGAGGGGGAACATTCATCGATCTGTGATGGGTGGGCCATGAATTGTTGCTGAATGCCCATCAATTGTTTGCCTCTCTAACAATGGCTGCCCCACACAACTATATCAGCCAAAATGAGAGTTACAGCCTGTACTTTCTAGGTGCTCAGAGAGACCTGCCAAAGTCTAACACAGAGTGGACGCTTATTTAGGGTACATGAATATATGTGCTTACTGTGTTTTCCTGGATAAATTGTATAGTAAAACAATATCTTTCCACTGAATCCTACAAAAACCTTTTGTTTCATTTCTCATGTTTTTTACACTGCAAAAAAATGTCTTATCTTACTTAGTATTTTTGTCTTGTTTCTAGTCAAAATATCAAAAAATTCTTAAATCAAGATATTTTTACTAGATAAGCAAAATGACTTGATATTCAGTCTTGTTTCCAGGGGGAAAAAAACTAAATTAAGTTCATTTTGCTTAAAACAAGTAAAATGATCTGCCAGTGGGGTAAGTCAAATAATACTCTTAAGCAAAATGAACTTAATTTAGTTTTTTCCCCCCTGGAAACAAGACTGAATATCTTAAGTCATTTTGCTTATCTAGTAAAAATATCTTGATTTAAGAATTTTTAGATATTTTGACTAGAAACAAGACAAAAATACTAAGTAAGATAAGCCATGTTTGCAGTGTAGAGAGTAAAAATGACATTTGGTAAAAATTAACAAGGCCTAATTATAAAGTTGTTTGTAAGCTTGTGAGGTTTTATGGCAGATGCTGAACAATCGCAATCAAGGTGTATAATTTGAGGAACGGAAACCCAGCGCAAGAACGAATTAGAGCACAACACCCGCATATGGAGCTGGTACAGCCTGCGGAAGCAAGACCAATCAACTGTGCCATCCGCTCAGCTGAGAGTGATGCATATCTGCGGGCACTTAAAGATAAATTCAGTTAATACAATTAATCTTGGAATAAAATAAATCACATGCATCTGTGCTGACGGGGGTGTAATATATCTGTTGATGTGATTACCCGGACAGCGCTGAGGCACAGCATTACAAATGAACTCAGATTTCTACATTTGCTGGAAAAATGTGAGTTGTTCTTGCCTGTGCAGAATCACTGGCAAGATGCTAGTGCGTTGTGGGTGGTTTCCAGGGCAAAATAGTACTGTGACATAGTACAGTAATGATATCAGATAATGTACTAAAATTAACGTACCATGATATTTGCATGGTACTCCTCAATGTTCTGAGAATACCATAGCACTGTGGTCCTTTTGGGACCTTTTATGTATGGCAAGTCGTTGTGCACATTTCTGCAGTTTCTATGTTTGCTAGGGTGTTCTGGATGGTTGTTAAAGGCTTGCAAGCTTTTTATAGGTGGTTACTTACTGGTCTAAAGAGCCCATTACAAATCTTTATGATATTCAGATCTCTAGGTATGGCCCAGGTTCCTCAATGCACGTAATTGATAGGAATTTCTGCTAAACTTGGTCTGCTAGTTGAAAACAGTAAGTCTGATCTTAAACTATCTTTTTTTTTTGTTGGCCTAAATGGTTTTGAGCTTGTGGCAAAGTCTAATATTACAGTTATGAGTTTGCTGAAACTCCTGGCCCTAAGTATAAGCAACAGTGATGTTTGCCTTAAAGGGGTAGTTCACCCAAAAATGAAAATTAAAGATGAAGATAAATATGTTTTGAAAAATGAAAATTAGTCCATGTTTTACTCACCCTCAAGACATCCTATAGGTGTATATGACTTTCTTCTTTCAGACGAATCCAATCAGAGTTACAGTCATGGCCAAAAATATCAGCACCCTTGGTAAATATGATCAAAGAAGGCTGTGAAAATTAATCTGCATTGTTAATCCTTTTGATCTTTTATTTAAAAAAATCACAAAATTAATTGGATAATAAGAATTTAAAATGGGGGGAAATATTATTATGAAATAAATGTTTTTCTCAAATACATGTTGGACACAATTATTGGCACCCCAAGAAATTCTTATGAGTAAAATATCTCTGAAGTATATTCCCATTCATATTCACAATTTTGAGCACTCCAGGGTGATTATGAACATGAAATTATCCAGCCATGGCTTCCTGTTTCACAGAAATATAAATAGGAGGGAAAACAAAGCCCAAATTCCCTTAATAATCCATCACAATGAGAAAAACCGATCTTCCAACCGTATAATAATCCAAACACAAACCTCAATAAACAACAAAAAAATGGGTCACTGAGCACAAAACCAAGCTTCTGCTATGGTCATTCCAGTCCTCTGACCTGAACCCTATAGAAAATGAGTGGGGTGAACTGAAGAGAAGAAGCACCAACATGGAGCTGGGAATCTAAAGGGTCTGGAGTGATTCTGGATGAAGGAATGGTCTCTGATCTCTTGTCAGGTGTTCTCTAACCTCATCAGGCATTATAGGAGAAAATTTAGAGCTGTTAAACTGGCAAATGGAGGTTTCAAAAAGTATTGAATAAAAGGGTGCCGTTAATTGTGGCCAGTGTGTATTAGAGAAAAACATTTATTTCATAATGATATTTCCCCCCATTTTCAATTCTTATTATCCAATGAAAGGTTAGAATTTTGTGAATTTCTAAAATAAAAGATCTAAAGGATTAACAATACAGATTAATTTTCACAGCCTTCTTTGATCATATTTACCAAGGGTGCCAATATTTTTGGCCATGACTGTATATTAAAAATTGTCCTGGCTCTTTCAAGCTTTATAATGATATGGACGGGTGTATTTGTTCAACAGTCCAAAAGTAGTCAAATAAAGCACGCACATCCATATTAAAACGCACATCACATGGCACTGGGGGGCGAATAAAGGCCTCCTGTAGCAATTCGATGCGCTTTTGTAAGAAAAATATCCATATTTAAAACGATAACAGTTTTATGTAACATCCACTAACTGTTGTACATGTGTTCACGAGAGACTGCCTTTCTGGCGGATATGCATAGCGTATGCGCGTGAGAGTCTCGCGAAAACAAACGTTTGTTTACAGGAGCAAAGGAAGCAAAGTTTCCTTACTTTAGCAATGGAAAACCAGTCTCCTCTTGGCTTATATCGAAATCCTCTGCCTTTTTTTTTTTTTCATTTTGTACTTCTAATTCGTGACCGGCATTTTGTTTTGTTCTCTCTCTGTTGCGCTTCCGCGTTCGTCACTGATCGCGCTTACACTATGCATACGTCCTACTTCATCCATCGGAATGGCTTCCGCCTGCGACAGTTAGCAGAAGTGAGAAAAAGGTGTGAAAAATCGTTTTAAATATGGATATTTGTCATATAAATATGGATATTTGTTTTTTACAGAAATGCATGGATTCGCTACAGGAGACCTTTATTCACCCCCCGGTGCCGTGTGATGCGTGTTTTAATATGAATGCGCACGCTTTATTTGACTACTTTTGGACTATTGAACAAAAACACCCGCCCATGCCATTATAAAGCTTGAAAGAGCCAGGACAATTTTTAATATAACTCCGATTGGATTCATCTGAAAGAAGAACGTCATATACACCTAGGATGCCTTGAGGGTGAGTAAAACATGGACTAATTTTCATTTTGGGTGAACTAGCCCTTTAATATATTAATATTTGGAATTAGGTTTATATATATATATATATATATATATATATATATATATATATATATATATATATATATATTTTGAGTCTTTAATTTTAGTATGTTTTCGTAATTAGGCTATTTAGTATTTTTGCTTCGTGCTTTATCTTTTTATATTTTCTGAATAACTTTAATTTCTTTTAATTTTTAGCCATTTTAATAATTATTTAATACATTCATTTTAATATTTCTTTCTTTCAGTTAGTTACCAAGGCAACATTTCTAACTATCATGTAAGTTTCATAAATTTAAGTTTTCCAACTAATATAACTAATATTTATATATTTTTTATTATAATAATTTTGAATAGTTTTAGTTTTTAACAACATTACATTGCAACCCATTGACATGAATTCCTTGTATAGACAAAAATAATAACAATAATAAATATAATAAAATAAATAAATAAACAATAACATGAAAAAAACAACAACACCAATAGTAATAATACAGAATAAAGAAATGCGGTCATGCAGTTCTCGCTATTAACAAACCATTAACTGACTTTTGCCTCAATAAACTATTTTGCTGCTTATTGATAGTTATTAAGGTAGTATATATTGGATAGGATTAGGGATGTAGAATATGGCCATGAAGAATATGTGTTTTATAAGTACTAATAAACAGCCAATATTTTAATAATAGGCATGCTAATAAGCAACTAGTTAATAGTGAGAATTGGTCCTTATACTATAGTGTTACCAGAAATGCGTACAGGTTTGGATCAACAAGAGGGTGAGTAAATGATGTTAGAATTTGTATTTCTGACTGAACTATTCCTTTAGTAATATTTGTGCTTTAGATCAATCTCTAACATGGATCTGAAACAAAGAATGCCATGAATAGAGGTTTAAAGAAGTTCATACATTAGCATTATCAGCTCACAGTTGGCCAATCATTTTGGAGTGCATGGGCATAGATGCTGGACTCTTGTAAAATGGGGCCAGATGCAAACCGCCCAGGTCCTGAAGAAGGCAGAGCGAGCTGAATAATGAAGCCTACCACACTCCCCAGAGAGCTACTCTTCCTCCCTCTCACACTCACTCTCTCTCTCAGTCTCTGCTGTGATTATATAATGCTCGGAAAGTAGAAACAGGAGCAGCTTGTGTAACATACACTTCCAGACTGACTCAGCTGTGCATTAAGTGCACAAGTACGCTACTGTTAAGAATCCATTTGATAGATGCGGTTACAGTGAGAGAGCCACATTTATCCAAAACATTATTTACAGTCATATGCTATCAGCACTACAGTTAGATCAAGATTATTTTAATGCACACAATATCTTTATAATTGCAAACCTTATAGTAAAAAAATAGTAAATAAATAGTAAAAATATTTACTATTTAACATGTTTTTATTAATATATTTTCACTTTTTTAATTATGTTCCATGAGTTTCATTTATGGTGGTAAAACAGTCATATATTTGCAAAACAAGATTCAAAACAAGATTTCTGTCATGACAACTCTTGGCGGGATTGGCATGGTAATGTACATAACAATGTTAATGTATTTGGTCTTGGCGGAATAGATCTGCTACGCTGCTACAGCAAAGCAAGTACCGAGACTTGCTACTGCCAATACATTCACAACATGCTGCTGTGAGCATGTAAGAAATACTGCTGCTGCATGTATAACATATATGGAATAACCCCCATATAGCATACATGAATCACCTCGTAGCAGATCTATAGAGATGGATAATGACGTCATTATGTCATATTGAGTTAGATCTATCAGACTGCGGGGGGTTGTACTTGCTAGTTTTGATTATTGGGGGGGGAGGGGTTATTTGAACTGTTGCCATCTGGTTGACGCTACAGAGCTCTGAGCACCAGAATGGCCATGCACAGGAAAAGTTTCTTCCCTCAGGCAATCCATCTCATCAACACTTAATGAGTTGATGAGTTCCAACACTTGATGAGTTCCATAAACGTGGAACACACAACACTATTATACATTATTTATTTAACACACATACTTATTTACATTTCAAATTTGCACATATCATACCAGTACATACATAATTGTCTATATTATATATTGTGTTTTTGCTATTTTGTACATTGTCTATTTTGTATATTTGTATATTGTTATTTTTATTATCTGTGTCCTGTCCTGTTGCTGTCATTCTGTTGCACTGTGGAGTTGCTGTCACTATAACAAATTCCGGTAACACTTTAGAATAGGGAACACTTGTTAACTATTAACTACGACTTTTCCCTCAATAAATTCCTAATTTGTTGCTTATTAATAGTTAGTAAGGTAGTTGTTAAGTTTAGGTATTGGGTAGGATTAGGGATGTAGAATAAGATCATGTAGAATAAGGCATTAATATGTGCTTAATTACTACTAATAAATGGCTAATATTCCATTAATATGCATGCTAATTAGCAACTAGTTAAGAGACCTTAAAATAAAGTGTTACCCAAATTCCTCGTATGTGTAAACATACCAGGCAATAAAGCTCATTCTCATTCTCTCATTCTCATATCCCCCCTATCCCCCCCACAAACTATTCCCCTGATTGGTTGAGCGATATTATTGTCATTTTTAAGACCATTTTATGCCACTGAATATGTAATCATAATGTAACAGCATAATAATGCAAGAAGGCCTACACACTTCCAAATGACAACAAACTTTTAATTTTGAAGAATATTTAGATCATGTAAATTAAGTATCAAAATATTAGATACCTTAAAAAATTTAATAAATAGTAAATAAACATTTTCTAACAAAAAGTAACAAGTAGAAAAAAATAAAAATGCACAAAGATCTTGTATGGAGATTTTTCCATCTACAGATTTTTCCCTGACCTTCTTTTCTCTGTAAATTAAGGGTGCACACTATTGCTGAAAAACACAATCACTACTTAGCAGTCAGATCCCTAAACAAGACCATATCTGCAGATGAAACCTTTTTGTAGAAGCATTTTTTAAATTTGAACTAGCAACTCACCACGTTATGTACAAGAAGCTGCAAAAGACACAGGCGCAAGTGGAATGTACAAAACATGGTGACATTAATTTTTAAGTAAATATAATGGGCAATATATTGTGTCACCAAAAATTTTTGAGGTCATGTACATATATTGCACGATATAGTCGATATATTGATTATTGCGACAGGCAAGTAGTACATTACAGTGTTAACATATTTGGTCTTGGCGGAATAGATCTGCTACGCTGCTTTGGCAGAGCAAGTACCGAGACATGCTACTACCAATACATCCACAACATGCTGCTGTGAGCGTGTAAGAAATACTGCTGCTGCACATATACCATATATGAATAACCTCCCACAAAGCAGGCGACACAGAAATGAACTATACAAGCCAATATGTGCATGTTGCTGAGTATAAGGATATTACTGCTGCATCAGTGCACATACATGTGCCCACACACATGAAGATTAACAGACAGGATAGAACAAGACACCCCCACATCCCACAAAGCAGATCTATCTCCAAGACATATGTACTGCTGCTGCTCTGAAGGGCCATGTGAACCGCATGTATTACAATCTATGTGTGCCTGGGCTACCACGCCAAACGCCTTACACTAGTGGCCTATGGGCTATGTGAGCCTGGGCTACCACGCTGACTGGCTTAACTCTAATCAGACGTAATCTATGTGTAATGCTCACAAGTGTTAACAAGAATATGCGTTGCAATCCGATAGGTAAGACCCCAGACCAGCACCCACCTGAGCAAATATCATAAATTAGTCATTTGATAAGTGTCATTAATGTAACGATATTCTCTAATGTATAGAGCCGTTAAGATTGAATAAAAGCGCATGCATAATAAAACACTTTAGATTTAAACAAACGTGACATTGAGATTACTGAATATAGCGAACCCCAGTTGAAATGCATACACGAGAATTACATTTAATTTAACCTGCTTTCATGTCCATTACTATCAGCGTGTCCTCAGAGCGATCACATGCTCTAGACTGTGTTTTGCTCCAGCTGTATAAACACAGATGCTAAATGCTTAAAGGGTTATTCCACCCCAAAATGAAAATTTGTCATTAATTACTTACCCCCATGTCATTCCAAACCCATAAAAGCTTTTTTCGTCTTTGGAACACAGTTTAAGATATTTTGGATGAATTTTTACACTTTTATCCACTAAATGAGCTCATTTCAAATTTGATGCCTGCTACAGATCTCAAAAAAGGTGGCACGAGGGGCAACAAAGGACTGAAAAAGCAAGAAATTTTGAAAAGATTCAGCTGGGAGAACATCTAACAACTAATTAAGTTTATTGACATCAGGTCTGTAACATGATTAGCTATAAAAGGGATGTCTTAGAGAGGCAGAGTCTCTCAGAAGTAAAGATGGGCAGACGCTCTCCAATCTGTGAAAGAGTGCGTAAAAAGATTGTGGAATACTTTAAAAACAACGTTCCTCAACGTCAAATTGCAAAGGCTTTGCAAATCTCATCATCTACAGTGCATAACATCATCAAAAGATTCAGAGAAACTGGAGAAATCTCTGTGCGTAAGGGACAAGGCCAAAGACCTTTGTTGGGTGCTCTTCGGCCCCTCAGACGACACTGCATCACTCATCAGCATGATTCTGTCATTGACGTTACTAAATGGGCCCAGGAATCCAGAAACCACTGTCTGTAAACACAATCCGCCGTGCCATCTGCAGATGCCAACTAAAGCTCTATCATGCAAAAAGGAAGCCATATGTTAACATGGTGCAGAAGCGCCGTCGTGTCCTGTGGGCCAAGGCTTATTTAAAATTGACTGTTTCAAAGTGGAAAAGTGTTCTATGGTCAGACGAGTCCAAATTTGACATTCTTGTTGGAAATCACGGACACCGTGTCCTCTGGGCTAAAAAGGAGGGAGAACTTCCAGCATTTTAGGTATATAAAGGTTTTAGAGCAACATATACTCCCCTCCAGATGACGTCTATTTCAGAGAAGGCCTTGTGTATTCCAGCAGGACAATGCAAAACCACATACTGCAGCTATTAAAACTGCACAGCTTCGTAGTAGAAGAGTCCGGGTGCTGAATTGGCCTGCCTGCAGTCCAGATCTTTCACCTACAGAGAACATTTGGCGCATCATTAAACGTAAAATATGTCAAAGACGACCACGAACTCTTCAGCAGCTGGAAACCAGTATATCAGGCAAGAATGGGACCAAATTCCAACACCAAAACTCCAGAAACTCATAACATCAATGCCCAGACGTCTTCAAACTGTTTTGAAAAGAAGAGGAGATTCTACATGCTATATTTGACCATCAGATTCGCGATAGAAATGGCTCGCGCAAATCTCATCACACTTCTCGAGCGTGCTGGTGAATGCACAAAGAGTAGGTTATATGGTTATTTGTGCACGCCACTCATGAGCTGCGCTTCAGTGATATTGTGCTGATAACTGCTCTGTTCAGTTCGTACTTGAAGTTAGCGCTTAAAAGCGCAGAAGGCGCAATTTAAATAATTAATTAATAGCCTAATTCAAGGTTTGCATTAACCGTGGTATAAATTGGGGGGATTGTACTTGCTAGTTTTGGTTATTGGAGGGGTTATATCCCCCCCACAAACTACACCCCTGATTGGTTGATTTTGAGCTGTTAATAGTGATTGAGGTTTATAATAGGAAGGGCTCCCATATGCCATACTGTTTACTTTCAGAAGGAGTGCACTACAGTTCATTGTTTCAACAGGTTATTTCATCTTTGTTTTTCTTTCCTGGAACAAGATTTGTAAGTTCAGGCTTGGTGGATCTGAACTTCTCTGTGCCTCTGACAGCTCACCCAATGAGAGTTTATAAACCATCTACAGAAAGCTCAAATCTGATTTGCAAGCTTTTTTCAATTTATAAGTCAAAGTGTACAAGGTTTTATCAATTCACCCAGGAAACAAGTTATGTTTACAACTTCTCAGGCTGCTACAGCTTGTGGGAGGTTCTTGGCCCGAATATGTTGGAATGTAGACCAGACTTCATGCTGATAGTCAAACGTTTTGCTGCAAGTCTCTTGTGAATTTTTTAAAAGTGTGATTATTATGAAAATAATATACTTTAAAATAATATATTTAAATGTGAACTGAAAGTAATTTTGAACTGCAATTAAATGAAAATGTATTATTATAATTTAAATTAATATCATATGCTGTTAGCTGAACTTAAAGTGCCACTTTTTGAGCCACTTAGGACTTATATACATCTTTACATGTAATTTTAGAATTACTTCTCTTTTCTTTAAAATATTATTCTCTTTTCTTAAAAAATATACATGTAAGATTATGCACATTCAAAACAATTAAGCACACTTCAGTTTTTCAGGGGAGAGTAGCATTAAACACATTTCTCTTGTGCTGGGTTTAGCTTAAGCTAATGCTATCATCATTTGTCAGCTGTTTATGTTCCTTGCGCTAGTAGTGACTGAAAAATACCTTATTTTTGTAATTTAGTTGTAAACTGCATTTTCCAAATTAACTATCGCTCCTGGACAACTCTGTTACAAAACTGCCTAATCACCTTACAATTAAATGCCTCTAATCTAATGCAAGTGGTTAATCAAACAATGCTAAATAGTCCAGTTGGGAGGTAATGAGATGGAAATCCCTCTAGCATCTCATTCCAAGGAGTGAATGCTACAATAGAAGGAGGTTGACTTCATTAATAAAGATGGAGTGACTTATCAGTGGAGGATTCATTAAGATCTCAACTAATCATTTATCCTGTGAAGAAGATAAGACAATTTTGCATGAAATTGAAGCTAAATGTGCTTTCAAAACATCTTCTCAAGGACTTTTAAAATAAATAAAATAAAGTAAGTAAATAAAAAATATTTTAAAAAATAACCCTGGTCGCCATAATGCTGGCTTATCTTGTTTCATCAATACAGTCATTGACTAAATTAAATCAAAATTGACCCTATTTAACTTTTATTTAAATGATAAAATTACATGTAAAGATGTATATGTCACGGTACATGCTCAGTTTTTGCGTAACGATTGTCTGCAAGCTGTGACATCGATATAAATAATACAGGAACAAAAACTCTATTGACTTAAATTTCATTTAATTTGTTTATAAAACATTCGTCACCGAAATGCCGGGAACAAACAAACACACTTGCACAACTCCATTGCTGCCCCAGTGAAACAAACTGCATCCACTGTTCCCTTAACACTGGGTTCTTTGGGAAGCTGAACAAGATTATCTTTCTCTCACAACCAAACACATATTTCTTTGGTGACATTGTTAATTTCGTGCTCTAAAAACAAAATGAAATCTTTCTCGAGCAAGTCCTGTGTAGCGCTGCCGATGACTTCCGAAAGCCGAATGAAACTTACATGAACCCTGAAGGAGTGTATTTGGCTCAGATATACTCTGTTATACGTCCAGCTCATGTTTTTTTTTTTTTTTTTACTTTGGCCATGTTTAGCATGAAAATCCAACTCTTTAACAGTGTAAATAAGTCAGAATGCATAAAATAGCATTAGACTTCCCCTTTAATCAACAGCTAATAGCTTATTATAGAATGAGGCAACTGTTGCATAATGCAGTTAATTTAAAGTCAAGTATGAAGTCAACTAGTCACCAAAGATATTCTCAGGTATCTATATATTTGTGTTAGGGTTATGTGTGTTGTATTTTGAATGAATCCATGATAAACATTTAGCATCTGGAAGGGAAGTGGACAGTCCATTTCCTGTCATCACCTTGCAAGCCAAGAATCCTCATTAATATAGATCCTTCTGTCATGTTGTTTTATTAACTTTTAATGATTAAATGAACTGAAGCATTATGAGTCCCAATCACAGGCTAAAGATCAGAGGCTTTAAAGTTTTCTGTCTCTCCACTGATTTTGACGTGCCAAAGAGATCTTAAAATAAATCCATATTAAGCCCCACCCCCCTCCATTTTCCATTACTTTTATGGACATTTCCTTCAACACTAAAACAAAACACAATACAATGCATAATTCAAAAATTGTGGTGCAACACCTGAGAAAAATAAATATCGGAAATTCCTCCGTATTTTTTACTCAAGTACTTTAAGTCTAAGTGCTAAGGATCCAGAGAAAGACTAGGGTTCCCTATACACAGAGGTACTTTGCCAGCTGATGTTGACAGGTATATGGATACCTTTAGTTGGTTATATAACCAACTGAAATCAATATTTTTGGGACCTGGATGGGGATTATGTGGAGCAGATTGGAGCCACAAGCTGGTTCCTACACTCTCCTGATGTCTATTCACATGTAGAGTCAGTGGGAGTTTTCGGTCAGCATAGAGAGAGAGAGGGAGGGGATCTATAGCTGTGTGGATCTGGCACCGGTCTCCTAATGAGTACCCAGATGCTAGTTCTTGGACACTGAGGTGGCCTCTCTGCTTTAATTGCATTAGCCAAGCTGTCCACCCAAATTTCATTTATTTACACACTGGACACTTTCCAGCTGAGATGCTTGTTTGTAACTGCTGGCTGTTGCTTGTTTCCAACATATTGTACTGGTCCGGTGCCAGTTAAATACTGTATTAAGTGATCTGATTATGAATCAGATATTAAGAAATTGAAAGCTCACGAAGCTAAACAACAACAACTTGTTTTAACAAGGGTGTTGTGGGCTCTTGCTAGGGCATTGCTGTGCATTTACTAAAATGTGCTAGGTGTGTTTCTGAGTCAAAACTTGCTAACATGATTTTTGAATCGGCCCGACAATTTATCAGCCAAGGCTAATTGGTAAAATGTTTGTGCAAAATGGTATTATGCTGCTTCTTGTGCCTTTTGCAACACTTTCAAAGTGTTTTACTGCCACTAGTTTATGTATATACGTTTTTGCTTTTTGTAATGTTTTGCAGAGGCACATTTTTCTAGTTGTATTTTGTAATCCATTGCTATGGAGTTTTTCTATGCGGTTGCTTACTAGCTGATTATTCTCTGATGATACGGTTGTAGCAGTAGTGATGCAATATATTGGTTACATGTTTATTATTACTTAGTATACTAAATAAGAACAATACTTAATACCAAGTGTGAGCCATAATAATAGTAATACTTTTCTTAGCAAACACTGAAAGTAATCTAAATAGCTTGAATGGTTGAATCCTTTGTGTTTTGGTACTGTGTATATTGTATGTATAGAGCAGGATTCCTCAATTAATATTTTTACACTTAGATTTTTATGGGGGTCAAACTGTAACAACGTCCCAACCAGACGTGACGCAAAAGTATCTTTTCAATGTAATTTTTGTCCTAACCACCCGCGACAGCGACACGTGACAATAAGCGACACGGAATTCTATTTTAGAAATGTTTTTTTTTATTTTCTGTGACGTCGCGGCAGGAACAGCATACAAAATATGACAGTGATAATCTCAGGTAATGATTATGTGCTTTATTCAATGTTAAAAGTGTCTAATTTGAGTTTGAATATTATATTTGAGGTTTATAGTCATAGTGAAAGCAACAATAGATATTTTACCTCAGATCTTGAAAATAAATTAAAGCAAATTTACTCTAAAACTGTGAACTCACTGCGAACCAACTTCCACAACAAAGATGGTATCACTCACTCACTCACTCACTCACTCAAAACTGTTCAGTCCATTCACATTTGAATCATCTTTTTTCCGTGTCCACTTTTCTTTACTTCACACTTGCCATGTTTTTGCTGTCACATAGTATCTACACTGGATGCGACAAAGCATTGCAAATCATTTGAACTTTGTATCAGTACGTTATAAATAGAACGAGTCAGCAGTTTACTGTCAGGGATTTGTGTCGTGTCCGTTGTAGACACGATGTAAGATAATGTCGCTTTCTGATGCTGCGTTTGAATTTTCGTGCCACATTATTTGAAATTAGCGCGGGCCAAACATTTTCCTCTCCGGCCCACGGGACACCTATTAAGGAACCCTGGTATAGAGGATCAGATCAGAATTTCGGTGTCTAGGGTCTGTAGGGAAGGAAAACGGATGCAATTAAGGAGGTACCGTTGCCCAGGTGTAACACGGCTCTGTAGGATTAAGCAGGACAGTCCATGCCTCCCATAGCAATACTGAACCACAGTTTGATCCTGTTTAGGATTCACAGATGTCCATTTAGAATTATATAGTATCAAAATAACAAAATGTATTTTGTAACACAAGGATTATGATAATATACAGTTGGTTTTCTGATTAGACAACAAGGTTAGCAAGAGATTCTATCACACTAATCTCATGTTAACATGTAAAATATACAAGGCCATTAATACTGTCATTTTTTGATAATTCAAATCGGGATAGTAAATTATTGTTTACTTATACTACGGGGCTGTTGAATGCTTACATCTTATTGGTTGACAAACGTTCTAAGGTGTGCAATTATTTTCAGGGAAACGCACAGCTAAAGTAGTTCCAGGCAGGTCTTGACCGCATTACATATTAATATCACTTCGCCAAATGATTTCAGTTATTTCAAAGGCCCTTGTTGACACAGACTCACCACCTAGAAGAATTAAGATAAGAACAGTTATTGCTCAGTTTGATGAGCTTCAGTAATTGTTTCAGTTTGAACTTACCGTTTTGAGTCTTCCCTCGGTTTGTGATAATAAAGAAGCTCTGAATTGTTCTTCCCTTGTATGCCTCTCAATCCAGTTGTGACACTTATATACTACAACAGTAAAAGAACCAAAACCCACAAAGACAGTGACCAAGCAAATAAATATAGCAAACAATAGGATAAAAATGACAAATTATTTCCATGTTTTTGCCACAAAGTTATGTTTTATTATGTACAGAAAGCACATACTCTATTTCTCTCATGAGATACGTAAGAAATGAATCCTACTCACAATAGTGCTTTAAGGACAAAAACCTGATGAATGTCTTTAAATATCTGATCTATATCTTTAATATAACATCTGAATATTCTGAACAGGTGTGGTAACCTTTGCATAAGTGGAATAATTGAATTATTTTCTAATAATTCAACGGACCGTAGTCAATTATTCCTTATATGTTCATCCACCCATAACAGTAACTCCAGCACATCTTGAAACACCATTCTTGTATGAAAGAAACACTTTTAATGTGAGCGGATATTTGATAGTTATTTTGTCGTACGTGTGAAAACGCAGATTGTCTTTGGAACCTGACAGCATGTCACATATACACACTATATGCTGTCAATACTGCTTAAATACTTTTTGGTTTTGTGCTGGTATTGGTATATTTTGGATGCTAGTGATAGGAATCAATCCCTTGACGTGATTGGTTATTGGTTTGTGACGTAGCAACCCGAGGGCTGTTTCAAACCACATTTCTGGGTCAGCCTTTGGGAAACTACAGTGTTAAGGAGAAAATACTCAGCAATGGTGTTGATTAATGGATTGGCACATGGTTTGTCTAAAAGCATATTAAAAACACCACATAGACAAATAAACAACATAAAAAACTTGATTTTCACTACAGGGGGACTTTAAATCTAAGAGGTTATTATTATTATTGATTTTATTTTTCAACACTTATATCAATACACACTACCGTTCAATAGTTTTTGGTTTTCTTTTTGAAAGAAATTAATACTTTTATTATTATTGAGAATAAATGAGCCCTATCAATTTATGATTTTTTCTTTTTCTTTTTGAAAGAAATTAATACTTTTATTATTATTAGGAATAAATGAGTCCTATCAATTTATGGACTTTTTTTGTTTTTTTTTAAAGGAATGAATACTTTTATTATTACTGGGAATAAATGATCCCAAATGAATTATTTGTAACTGAATCATTTGCTATTTTTCTCTCTTCCAGGGGAGCCACATCAGTGGTGTTCCGATGCCATCAGAAAGGCACCCAGAAGCACTATGCTGTGAAAATGCTGAAAAAAACAGTAAGTGCACTGACACATGTCTCTCCACATTTCTTTGTTCTATCTCGTATAGCCAAGGAGTTTCCGTTCAGGACTTACCTCCAGCTGCTAAGATCTTATAGACCTCACTGTTGTTGTTTTCCATTTTTCTACATCAGTCTGATGAATCATGGGTAAAATTGCTGTCAGCCAAAACTGTTTTCAGAGCAGTACATACACTCTTAAAAATAAAGGTGCTTAAAAGGTTCTTCACAGCAATGCCATAGAAGAAGTGATGAAGTGAAGTGACGTGTGGCCGGAATTTGTGCTCTGCATTTAACCCATCCAAGTGCGCACACACAGTAGTGAACACACACCCGGAACAGTGGGCAGCCAATGTTGCGGCACCCGGGGAGCAGTTGGGGGTTCAGTGCCTTGCTCAAGGGTCTCACCTCAGTCATGGTATTGAAGGTGGAGAGAGAGCTAGTTATTCACTCCCCCCACTAACAATCCCTGCCGGACCTGAGACAAGGCCGACTCTCTATAGGCCACGACTGCCCCTAAACCATTTTTGGTTCCACAAAGAACCATTCAGTCAAAGGTTCTTTAAAAAAACATCTCTTTCTTACCTTTTTATAATCTGAAGAACCTTCTTTCACCACAAAGAACCTTTTGTGAAACAGAAAGGTTCTGCAGATGTTAAAGGTTCTTTATGGAACCATTTAGTCAAAAAAAGTTCTTCCATGGCATCATGAAGCACCTTTTTGGGCCTGCGTAGGGAATACTAAGGCTATCTTAAGCCTCTGTAATACATTTGAAATTATATCGTTACATTTGTGCTATAATGTGTAATGCATTACTTTGTAAGGCACTGCATATAAATGCTGTAATCCTGCAAAGTTACCGCAAGAACTACTAAAGATAGCTGACAGAGGAAAAAATAGAACAACAATGTGAATTTTTTTGTTTGTTTTTGATTATGAACAACTTCATATACAGTACTGTGCAAAAGTCTAATGCCATATTTTCACCAACAAAAAATAGTGTTAAGTCAGTTATTTCTCTATTTTGCTGTAGTGTGTCAGTAGGAAATATCAGTTTACATTTCCAAACATTAATTTAGCCATTAATTGTAGTCCAGTGAGATTTTTATATGAACAAGGACAACAGCCAGTGCTCCACACAGAGATCTGATCTCATCATCATCCAGTCTGTCTGGAATGACATGCAGAAACAGAACAAACTGAGACAGACTAAATCCAGAAGAACTGTGGTAATGTGTTCTGGTGCTTTTCAATACAATGTTCTTGAGCTCCAAGAGTGACGTCCAGCAAATCCTGCGAAATAACTGTTTCAAATAACTGTGCTCCATTAAAGAAAATAATACAAGTTTGATACAGAATATTCCCTTTAAATGTGGAAATTGCTTGGTTTATTTTATTTTTTATTTAAGTTTTTCCCTCTGCATTGAGTTGATGTTGCTATTGCACTTTACCTGATTGTAATGGCTTTATAATTGTGCACCTTGTTCACTACTCAGACAATAACTTGGTTGTTCTTTCAGGTTGACAAGAAGATTGTACGAACGGAGATAGGTGTATTACTGCGCCTCTCTCATCCAAATATAGTAAGTCTAAAGGGGCAGTTACAGTGTTTCACAGCCCAAAATATGCATAAATCTACAACAACACTCGCTTAGATGTTCATCCTGTCTCTGCAGTACTGTCTGTGTTTGATTTAGTAAGATCTAGTTATGCAAATGTTAGTCAGACATTATATCTACCGTAGTCTGCATCAATAATTAACCATGTGATGTGTTTGAATTCCTCCACTAAAATGCTCTCTCTTTTTTTCATGCCATTTCCTGTCAGATCAAACTGAAGGAAATCTTTGAGACCCCTGCGGAGATTAGTCTCGTGTTAGAACTTGTTACCGGCGGAGAATTATTTGACAGGTCAGTTCACCATGGGGGTAAAGTGCTACATGCTAATAATGGCTGATTAAGTTGTGAACTCCATGCTGTGCATTGACACTTTTCCCCAGAACTGTAATTAAGGGTGTTTGCTAAGGCAAGAATCACTATTTCTATTGCTCATACTTAGAGTCAGCGCTTTTTCATTAGCTCTAACTTGTTTGTGCAACAGAAATGGTACCATGATGAAGAAAGCAAGCAGACTTTTCGACATTTAATGGATGATAAAATGGGTGATGGAGAATCTCATGAAAACATTTTCATGCCACTCAGAATTCATGGAGTATATCATGATACCAACATTTTCAATGCACTGAAAATTAATTATAATATATATAATTTTCCTTGATTAAGGAAAATTAATCTTGTTTGTAGGACCATTAACATTTCTTTAAAGATATTTTGCATTGTCAGTTGGTATATTTTAATTTAAAAAATGCTTTTAAATTATATATATATATATATATATATATATATATTACACTATTGAACATTTATTCATTTATATTTAGCTGGATTGATTGATTGATTGATTGATTGAGTAAGTAAAATATAATTAGAGTTGTGCCAGAAACCCTAGTTGAACCTGCTAAAATTGCATGCTAAAACAAAAACTGAAAAAGTGGTGACCTGAAATCTAAATTTATGGGTTTTGTTCAAGTCAAAATATTAATATTTACCATTACTGAATCAACCTAAATTATTTTATAACAACAAAATACATTTTTGTTGGTGGTTATATCCAGTAGAAATAGCTTTTTAAGATAACAACTGCAGGTTTTTACATGCAACCACAAAGTATTGCCCTGGTTATCAGTTATTCTTCAGGAAATGTTCCAGTCTAGTTGGTCGTGAGACATGAATTTACTTTCATCATTTGTTACAGAATAAAAGGTGTTTGTCTGTATTCATGAACTAATCATATAGCGAAACAACACTTTAATAGAGGAACACTTATTATTGTGAAACCCACTGATTTTACTGTTATTCACTCCGTTTTATCCTCATTCAGTGTTATCTTATTTCCCATTTTCATACAGTTGTGTCAACATGAGTCATTTAAAAGAAAAGCCTGTTCTTAAGAACAATCGATAGAAACGTCTCCATTCATCCTGTGTGCTGAGGTGTGGTTGACTCACACTAAGGCTGGAAAATAATGAAGTGAAAATTGAAAGAAAAAAAAAGTCAGCCAGTGTTTGTACCCTCAATATGGAGTTACACTGGAGACCAAATGGTGCCTTCCATTTTTCAGGGTGGTGGAGAAGGGTTACTACAGTGAACGAGACGCTGCTGATGCAGTTAAACAAGTGCTGGAGGCAGTCGCGGTGAGTGTCTCACATTTCCTGTCTGAAAACGGTCTTCTTCTTCTGCTCTTTCTTTTGCTTTTCCTGAACTAGCAGCTTTGTGAATGTGATGGTGGTCCTCAAATGGCTTTGCTTCCGGACCCAGATTTTACTTTTACTGTACGTTGAGTGGCAACCCGAAAAAGTTCCAAATTGTTTGTCAATAATATTTCCCTCAACTATATTGTGTGTAAAATTATTAACAAGACGTAACTAAATAAGAAAACTGACTGTTTTGTAAATGCATAAACAACAGCAGAGGTGTGATTTGCCAGCCTAACACTGGGCCAAATGTTGTATTACGCTTCTGAACATGAGAAATGCACAACTAATAACTGCATAGACATATCAAGAGGATTTCAGTATGTGTTTATTTCAAACTGTGTTTATTCTTATTGAAGTTTTTGCATATTTTCTTTTGTGCAGTTTTTAAGGTTTTTGAGATCAGAGCATGCCGTGCAACCTGTCCATGTTGGCGTCTGGTTAATTTGGCTAGCTTGTGCCAAGCGACAGATGAAACTGTAGGATACTGTAGGGTTTGATTGGATGCACTACATTCGACCTCACCAACAAAAAATATGGCCAACATTTTTAACCAAAAAGAGCCATGAATAACCATCATAACTAGCCGCTAAATACTGTTCACATTGACCAGACCCCACCCACAGGTAACCATTATTGAGAACTAAAACTAAAACTAATAAAACATTTTAACTGATTAAAATAAAGCTGAAATAAAGTAAAATATTAGATGAAAAAAAAATAAGCCAAATGAAATTTAGAAATGTTGCCTTGGCAACTAACTTAATTACTAACTGGAAATAAATTAAAACTTGAACTGAAATAAAACTAAAAATTCAATAAAAATAATGTAAACATTTTATGGAAAGAGTGATAAGCAAAAGTGACGGAAAATGACTAAAATTCAATTGGGTAACACTTTAAATATTGGGACCAATTCTCACTATTAACTAGTTGCTTATTAGCATGCTTATTATTAACATATTAGCGTTTTATTAGTGCTTATAAAGCACAAATTCTGCATGGATATATTCTACATCCTTAATCCTACCCAATACCTAAACTTAACAACTACCCTACTATTAATAAGCAGCAAATTAGGAGTTTATTGAGGCAAACGTCATAGTTAATGGGTTGTAAATAGACCTTAAAATAAAGTGTGACCTTAAATGGAAATTAAAATATAAACATAAAAATATTGAATAACTCTAATAACCACACATAAATGTTGGCTAAGCATAACCACAAATTTATCCATAGATAATCAAACATACAATTTTTTTCTGGCTGATCATAAAACAGGCTTTTCACATCGCACTTAACCCTGGGTTATTGTTGTTCTAAAGCCTGCTTTAAACCCCAGGTAAAGATACATTTCACACTTGTAATTTAGAGGCGGTGCTAGCACCACTTTTTACCCGGAGGTTTTGAAACCCTGATCTGGTTTATTCACCAGAGTCCTCATATTCTCCTCATATAGTCCTCATGTTTGGACAGTTAAGGAAACACTGCATGTTGTATAAACAGCCGTTTCAGTGTTTGAGAGGGAAAATGTCGAATGAATTAGGGTGAAGAAGTGTTTTATTCTTACCTTTGTAGTCCACCAAGAAGTAGATAAAACTTTACTGTCGGGAATAATACGAGGATACGCAATCTAAACAAATCACATGCTGCGTTCGTCCAATCAATGACACTGACATGCAATTAAGAATATTAACCCAGTGTTTCGGAACAGCGTACAGTGTGAAACGTCAGTTAATGAATACCCAAGACACATTAACAGACTTTTGAAATGCCCTTAGCAACCACTCCAAAAACCCTAGCAACCAGTGATACTGTATATTTCATGCAAATGTAGTTTAGTATTTAACATTTGTGTCCATCGACCTTATATGCACATATTAGATAATCAGCAAAACCATTATCAGTGAATATTATTATTAAACCATTAAGAGAGTCGTGTTTCCAGTATGAAGTCATCATAAGTGGATCTAGATTGCATATGAAGACCACAGGAGACCATTTATTGCTTTTTTTCTGCTGGAATGGGCAAGCAATTCTGCTACATCCCTTTCTCTCCCGCTTTCCCTCTCTCCTTCCCTCCCTTCCTTGTGTTTTGTTCATTAGTTCATGTGTAATGAGGCTTATTTTTATCATCTACTGTATATCTTGTGCATACAGTTTCTGTTTATATCCGTCATGAATCCATGTGCCTTAGTGATAGCTGCCTGAATTAGAAAGTAGGCCTGTTCTTCATCTGTGTGAATGTATTTGAAAAGCATTTTCGTTTAAAGTGTGTTCTCCACCACACTGGCTCTCACTTCATCAAAGATGGCGGTTGCCAAGGAGATAGTAAGAAAGTGGGCAAATTTCTCATGGGCTGGATTCAGTTGGTGGGCTGCAATAAGAGAACGCCAACTCTCCAGCTCCCACCAGGGCATAAAACAGAGCAGAGGAACGGAAACGTGAACGCTGCGAGTCCCTTTTGAAGTGGCCCACCTTTTCAGGGAGCGTTTTTTACCGTGTTATTGTGTCAAGAGTTCCACAGTTTCCCTCACAACAGCAGAATCTGTGTGTCTGTCACATCAAAGCCAGCTGGATGTGTGGCATCCCTCTGGATCTGTGTTTTGTAGATTTCTGCCAGTCTGATTGGCTGGGACGTCCTCAGTGGCTTGGGACTTTGCAATATCTTTGCAGTTTTCCTTTTGAAGTCTGGAGCTCTCAAAGGTGATGTATTTTTTATTGCTGGAATTGAGAATCTTTGCTGCTGAGGTTTAAAACTAGTTTATGCCACTAAGTTGATACTACCTTGTCATGAGCCAGCATGTAACATACAGTAATACTGTTTGAAATGGTTGTTGTGGAATATTGCACACTGTTTCACTTACTACTTAAAATCACTGTAGGCAGCACACACTTTATACTATAGACAGAGTTGGGTAGAACTGATTACATGTAATCTGAATTGTGTAATCAGATTCCAAAAATGTACTTGTAATTAGATTAAATTACATTTTAAGATACTCGTAATTCGATTACTCGTAACTCGTATTGATTACATGATTTCATATTATTCACAATTGATTGATTCCCCCAATTCCTCTTTTTCATCTTTTAAATGTTCCTTTCTAAAATAGCCTACCGCTTATATACACTCAGAAAATCTTGCAGTTTTGTGGACATTCAGACAAAGACCAGTCACTAGTAAGGTGGCTATACAGCATTTGACCACTGGATTTACAAAAATCATTTCAGTATTAAAGGAGTTTTTATAATAATAGCCTTATAAAACATCTGATCCTATGTTTTAATATTCATATCCATTTTTTTCAACTTCTATTGAAAACCCCTGTCTTAAAGGGATAATCCACCAAAAAATGTAAGTTATAACATCATTTACTCACCCTCATGTCACTCTCAACAATGTCCATAATACTTTATTTTGCATTACACAAAAGTAGTAGTCTAGGACAATGTGGTTGGTCCACTTATATTATTTGGTAAAGATTTTGCTAGATGTCTCTTTTTCTGTTTTATGAATGAAAGATTCATAGCATTAAGAATCAACTGTAAGCCATTTTAGGTTCCCCTGAAAAGTGCAAACACTGTGGCACTATCAAAACATTACAGTAGTTTTTATGCATCCTGACCAGCCGTTGTGTCTAGAAAGCAACCATCCTACACAAAACTCTTACGAGATTCACACAGAAATAATACAATCATCTTGGGCAAAACTGTTATTTGAAACAAGTTAAGGCTAATTCACACTTCACCGACAGACGCCAACCAACACCAACATTCACTAGATTACAGCACCTCACTTCTCACACATTCTACGACCTGACAAACTCCAATTGTTCAGTCTGCGAAAACAAGCGACGACTAACGCTAACAGGCGCCAACAGGGGTAACACATTGATCCGACTAAACCCGCCAAACTTTTCCGTAGCCATTGGTCGGCGTCTGTCAGTGCAATGTGAAATAGGCTTTACAAAGTCAGAAGCGTAAACTTGGAAAATAATTAATTTTGCAATTCCATTTGGAGCCACTAGTGGCACAGAAATTATATACTTCACCTTTAACTGTGTGGACCTACATAACGAGGCTAGTTGCTAAAATAATCTTCATGGCGTGGGGACACAGATGGCAGCAGTGGCGAGCTACAGACCTCCTGCTCTTGTCAGATGAGAGGAGGAAGAGAAGGAGAGAGATGATGTACTTTATGTGTGTCAGCTCCACTGAGTTTTGAACAGGATGGAAGTATTCCCTTCGGACCCCAGTAAAAGATAACACTCCTTCATGTCACCATAATAATTGGTGTTGGGAAGCTGGCACACTGTACTGCTCCTCCTCTGAGGAATCATTCTGCAGCTCTATTGCAAACAAACCAGTTGGAATGCTTTTACACTGGGGACTGTGGTGACTCTGCCTTTATATGGGCAGTCATGCATACTAGTTTTACAGTTAAGAGAAGTATTTGCCAGTATAAAGTTGGATTTTCCCTGTGTGATATATGGGGGTATTTGAACCTGACAATCCATGTGGTGTGAGACTATAATAGGCCTTTTGGTAGCTTTAGCTAAGCATGCTTACTTGCAAAGTAAATACTCCAAATAATGATAAACAAATTAGATTTTCAAACCAAAAAAAAAGAGTTCAATATTAGCTGCAACAATGTTGCAAAAAATGTGGCAAGGTGTTGCTGTGTAGTTGCTTGAATGTTCTGGCAGTGTTGGGGAAAGTTACTTTTAAAAATAATGCATCACAATATTGCATTACTCCATAAAAAAGTAACTACTCCATAAGAAAAGTAACTAATTTGCGTTACTTAGTTACTTTTTATGGAAAGAAACAAGAAGCAAGAATGAACCAGACTGAACAAGAAGCCAAAGTTTCAAGACTGTGTATTTAACTTTAATGAGCGGGAGCAGAATAATAATTAACACTTAAAGCTGCAGTCCGTAAGTTTTGCCTCTTTGTCGCCATCTCTGTTTGAAAACCTGGAATTGCAAGCTGCTTGCACAGTTATCTCACTTGCGTGGGTTGTGAGTTGGCACGGCTCCAGCGCGGATGAATCTAATGTTTTGAGGTGAATGTGTGGCTGTCAGTCACCGCACCGGTGTGGATGTTTACTGTACTTCGCAATCACAGATTCTAGCCTATGTCTTGGAATATATGACCCAAATAAGAATTTTCACCGTATATTGCCATCTGAACAAGTCTGCCACATTTGTTCTGACCAGCTGAGGAAAAAAGCATAACTATAAATCTCGCTACCAATGGTGATTTAATCTAAAGATCGGTTAGCTCATATCACATCAAACCATGCAAAGTATTATTATTGTTATACTTTATTCTCAAATTATTAATGTTCATGCAACATCAGCATTGCGTGACTATGAGTATAGTGTGGTTTAGCATGTAGATTTCAATTTCTGTACAGTTTAATATAATTGTCATACCATTCGAATTTCATATTAAGAAATTCTTTTAACCCAAAAAGCTAATTATTCTCCCTTCTAACTGGTTTTCTTTAAAATAAAAATCTTGTGTAATCCCAGGCTATTTGTAATCAGAAGCACATTTAAAACTGGAATATAATTTAATTTTACTCACATGTGTTTCATAAAGACATCCTTTCTGGATTACAATCCGCCATCAAAATGATACATTTAATTATTCTAGCTGCTGTGAAAAAAGGCTATAAACGATCTGCCACCTGCATGATCCTCACATGCGATAGCATACTAGCCGGGATAACTTCTTTATGTTTACAGACGTGACGTAATGACACAGTGCCATGCTCGAATTTCCCTCTAAAACCTACCCGTACCACTCAAATTAGAAAACATTATTATAAACTAAACATTGTGAATCAGGCTAAAGTAAGGCGATAGATTTGAACACTGGCTGGTTATGTACTTGCTCAAATATTGATTTCGGATCATTTTTAACCAAAAAAAGTTACGAACTGCAGCTTTAAATAAAAACAAAAAAGGTATGCAAACGTAAATTGCACATAAGGCAGTTTTACATTAACTAAATCTAATTAGGCTATAACATTTCTATTCATTGTTGAAATAGAATAATTTACACAGTGGCTGTCATAGCTTGTTTTCATGACTTTAAACATACATAAAAAAATGTAGACATCACTAACAGGTTAAGTAAAATATAACAAATATATAAACTTATATTTAGCGAAATACTCTTCTCTAGACTTAATTTCTCTACCGAACAAACAGGCTGTGGACACAAATAATGACTTGCCTAAGGTAAATATATACCTTGAAACACTGATTGAGCGATTACATGAGACATGAGATGTTCATTCATGTTTATTTCATGTTATAACTAATAGTAAAGAGGAAGGGATGATTGCGTTCACTTGAACTGAGGCACCTACAGTGATCTGTCACTTATAGAAAGTAACAATATATAAAACTGAAAGTTTCAAATTATCATGTTATTTCCACTGCTTCAGGAGAGTGGGTAGAAGCTGAAGGGGTGATTTGTTTGTTTCTGTTCTCTGATTGGTGGGGAATCTCTGCAGAATCATGGGTAATGTAGTCTTTCAGCTGTTCAGCTGTTAAACAGCAAACTAAGTTGAAATATTGTTGTCTGATGGCTTCAACAAAGCATATAGTGTATATTTACAACCTCATAGCTCATTCAGTGGTTTATATTTCACTATGAGGAAAATGAATGGAATTTTTTCTTCTGGAATCAGACTGTTGTACTTTATAGCATATATAGCTATACAGTTGCTTGCTTGTTCTTACAAGGAGTTACAAGGAGTTTGCTTACTGGCCATGTCAAAATTGCTTTAACAATTAAGTATGTCCAATAGTAATGGTTATACTCGCTTTAGCAAACCGAACTGGATAATATATGTATTAAAACCTTCCTCACATCTTCCTCATGTTGTTTCTCTATCACGTTCATCAGTTCCCTCTGTAGCACATGTTAGATGGGAACCACGTGCTGTTTCTCTGTAACCAGGCAGACTTATGGCCCGTGCTCTGTTTAATGAGTTTCCGTGGTAACACTCACCAAGGCATTGGCAAGTGCATCGGGCTGATTATAAACACAGATCTGTTGTGAACGGTGGACGTTGGTCTAATTAGTGGTGTTTGCTAAGGCAAGCGTCACTTTTAGCATCGCTCACACTGAGGAATAGCGATCTGAACGTAGTCCTAACACTTTGGTGTAACTGGTCCATTTGTTTTATGTATATGAAATGACCTCACACACATAACAACAACCCAGAAATCTCTAGCAGTTTAATAGTGTAAAAAAAAAAAAAAAAACACTCAGAATCCTTTAGTAACTTTGACAATCACCCACAATAATCATGCCAAATGTTTTGTGGAAATATTCTCAAACAATGCTGAAAGGGATAGTTCACCCAAAAACTAAATTCAGTCATCATTTACTCACCCTCATGTTGTTCCAAACCTGTATGAGCTTATTTCTTCTGCATTTCGAAGATTGTGGGTAACCAAACAGTTGCTAGTCCCCATTTACTTACATAGAATGGAAAAAAAAATACAGTGCAAGTCAAAGGGGATGAGAAACTGTTTGGTTACCACATTCTTCAAAATATCTTCTTTTATGTTCAGCAGAAGAAGAAAAAAAATGATACAGGTTTGAAATGACATGAGGGCGAGTAAATGATGACAGAATTTTCATTTTTGCGTGAATTATCCTTTTAAGCAGTAACAAAGCATTTTTTTTCTGTCTGATAAGAGATTTTTGTTTGGTGTGAGATATTTTTGTTGGAGTGCTCCCTATTATACATTGACATTTGAAACTTTTAATGAGTAAATATAATTAGATTTAAATTAAATTAATTTTCAAATGAGGGAATCTTTAAACTAGATTTGCATTTTCTGAAGTAAATAGCGGTGCTTGCAAGGCAGCAAAAATAAAATCAAATAAAATATAATTACATTTAAGATTGAGGAAATGTTCAGGTTTTGGCTCTCGGGTTCTACATTAATGAAATTAATGAGCCACTAATCAGAGCCACTCATAAATATTAAGTAAAGAGACTTAAATATTAAGTGAGGTAATAAGCAGTAGCCCTACTGTTTAAGTGTTTTTCTGCGTAGTCATCAGTAAAACTAATTGTACAATTTTAGAGGATTTGTATTCTGTAGCATATAATATATATATATATATATATATATATATATATGTGTGTGTGTGTGTGTGTGTGTGTGTGTATAATCCCAGGCTCAAAGTGCTTTACAATCAACAATAAAATAAATACATCAAAAACAGGATAAATAAAATAAACAATATAATAAACACATCAAAGATATAATAATAATGTTTGAGTAATATCAATACAGTGCTGCCTTGTAAGCATTGTAAATGAAATTGGCCTATGAAATATATTCAGTGCAGCTTGCTCATTACTTAAATTTTGCTCATTATCAGGCCCAGATTAATTAAGGAGATTTCCATATGAATTTGAAAACTATAAATAGTTTTTTCACATTATGGTGAAAGCAACACATGTTAGTTAGTGTCGCTATATTATACAGTCACACACGTCTGTGTTCACCTTCGATTAATAAGAGGCAACCCCCTGTGTCTACATGTCTGTTTGCAGTACCTGCATGAGAATGGTATAGTGCACAGAGACCTGAAACCTGAGAACCTGCTGTACGCCACCTCAGCGCCAGATGCTCCGCTCAAAATAGGTAAGGCTGGCTTTTCATTCGCCTGATAAGGGAACTGCAGTTTAGCAAAACTTCTCTTGTTTGCGAATTAACCTGTAAATAAGCAACACGATCCTGTTGTAGATAGAGGATCATTCATTTAAACTTTAAAGGAAGGATAAACTCTGAGATTATTGGTGCTTGTTCATGGAGTACGAATTTTAACAAACTGCTAATATGAAGTATTAAACATCAGAATGAGATTTAATGTCAAAAACACAAATTTTTAATGATTAATTTTATCTTAGCAATTTTGAGCAAATATCTGGCAACCACCCAGAAAACCCCATCAGCTGCTTAGCGATGCTCTACTGTCTTAGCAAGGTTTGCTTTTGCAAGAGCCATTTCAGAAAATGTAAAACTGCTTTTCTTTGGTGTGATTTATCTTTACAGCGGATTTTGGTTTGTCGAAAATTGTAGACGATCAGGTAACAATGAAGACTGTGTGTGGGACTCCAGGCTATTGTGGTGAGTTTATTAAAGAGGAGTGTTTTTTTTTTAACAGAGCACCATCTGTGGCCATCAGTTGCACAAAGAGAATTACAGAGAAGATGTAGTCTTTTTACTGCATTAGTGCAGCAGAGCGTCGCCTCCCCCTTTATTCTATTCTTCTGATGTTCTGTCTTTCTCTCCCTCAGCTCCTGAGATTTTGCGGGGATGTGCCTATGGCCCTGAGGTTGACATGTGGTCTGTGGGAGTTATCACGTACATTTTGTGAGTGACACAACATACTTGTCTAAAGTTATTCTTTCACAAGAATGCTGTGCTTAGTCATTCAATCTCTCTGTCGTATCAATCGTGAAACGCTGGTTTTGTCTCACTGGTGAAAAGCTTGGAAGAATATCATAGAATTCCAGGAATTGGATGTAGTTTCTTTTGCAAAAACATAAAGTCTAAGAAGGTTTGACAGAAAACAAAACTAACACTCTTTTCAAAAAATCTATCATCAATAAATGTTTTAAACCCATTTCATCCATTTGTAAGAAACTGACTGGAATTTAGGTAGTTATTCAGTGAAAAACTGAGCATTTTCAAACAATAGATGATAATATTAGATGATAATAATCAGCATATTAGAATGATATCTGAAGGATTATGTGACATTAAAGACTGAAATAATGGGTACTAAAAATTCAGCTTTGCTGTCACAGGAATAAATTACATTTTAAAATATATTAAAATAGCATACAATTCTTTAAAATTGTAGTTCAATGTCATTCTGTAGGGGTGAAGCTGTTGCTAAAACTAGCACTGTTTTTTTTTAATTTTTTTTTTATCCTCTGTACAGGTTATGTGGTTTTGAGCCCTTTTTTGATGACAGAGGAGACCAGTACATGTTTAAACGCATCCTGAACTGTGAATATGAATTTGTCTCCCCCTGGTGGGACAATGTGTCTCTCAATGCCAAGGACCTTGTGAGTAAATCTCAATATACATAAATTCACTAATAACAATCATGAAATCCCTAAGTATAAAATCATCACTCACTCACTCACTCACTCACATATGTGGTTTACGGGGACCTTCCACTGGCATAATGGTTTTTATACTGTACGAACTGTATTTTTGATGTCTTTTAAGTCATTTTAATATCTGCTGTATATTATGTTTTATACTTTAAAATAGTTCAGATGTTAAGTTCTAATTGGAGGATCTGCGTTCGCCACTGTATGAAAAACACTCACCTGTGAGAGCACATCAGTTCAATTCTATTTCAGTACTCCAAGTGCTACATTGCTTGGCAACAGTAAACTGCCTACAGTTATGCTAATGAACTATATAACTTTGTGGAAGGATTATTTAGACACACACACACACACACACACACATATGTGACCCTGGACCACAAAACCAGTCTTAAGTCGCTGGGGTATATTTGTAGCAATAGCCAAAAATACACTGTATGGGTCAAAATTATCAATTTGTCTTTTATGCCAAAAATCATTAGGATATTAAGTAACTATCATGTTCCATGAAGATATTTTGTAAATTTCTTACCGTAAATAAATCAAAACTTCATTTTTGATTTGTAATATGCATAGTTAATAACTTCATTTGAACTGCTTTAAAGGCAATTTTCTCAATATTTAGATTTTTTTGCACACTCAGTTTCCAGATTTTCAAATAGTTGTATCTCGGCCAAATATTGTCCGATCCTAACAAACCATACATCAATGTATAAATCTCAATTTTGAAAAATTGACACCTAAGACCTTTGTGGTCCAAATCACATATATCATTTTCTGCTACATGTTGTGCCTAACAACACCCCTTAAAAAAATCACTATTACTTACAAATAGAATATTGCTATATTAGACTTAAATGTTGCATTTTTAAGAATTTAGGGTTCCACAAAGAACCTTTCAGCAAACAGGTTTTTTGGTAATGGGAAGGTTCCATGGATGTTGAAGATTCTTCATGGAACCATAGACGCAAATAAAGATACAATATTTTAATAGTGAGAAAACCCACCCTGTATTTAGCACTGACCATTTGTAATCACCAAAAACAGGGCTTATTTAGCCGATAAGAACATTTCGCCAATCAGAAACATCTCTGATTTTGCTCGTTCAGTAACGCTGATGTTGGGTTTCAAATCTATATTTGTAAGCTGAAAGTGTTACTCATCTTTTTTGGCTTCACAGGTGAAGAAACTGATTGTCCAGGATCCAAAGAAACGGCTGACGACACAGCAGGCGCTGCAGCACCCCTGGGTGACTGGAAAGGCTGTTAACTTCACTCATATGGACACGGCTCAGAAGAAACTCCTGGAGTTCAATGCTCGAAGAAAACTCAAGGTTTGAGATTTTTGGCTAAATGACACATTTTCATCAAGGTTTTACCCCTCAAAGCCTACTGTATTATATTTGATACCCAAATTTCTTAAGGCCTCTAAATTTTTAACATGATTGTCTGGGTCTAGTGCCCCCTCTGGTCTAGTGCCCTGAGCATGTGCTACTCTGGCCCTACATGTGTACATGTGTATTTTGTTGTGAAATCTTTACAGAATTTTATTAAGTAAATGTAAGAATACATTTTATTTTGTTAGTAATATTTCAAGATGAACACTTAAGATTTCTTTAATATTCATAAATACTTTTTTTTTTTTTGAAAATTCATGTTAAAGCTGCAGTCCGTAACTTTTTTGTGTTCAAAATTTAATGTAATAAGCAATGACACCATGAATCCATTTTCCAAACCGTGTTTTTGGCTTGTCCTGAATCACTACGGTACACCTATAATAAGTGTTTATATTCAAACTATTTTAGACTGGTTCGGGTAGGTACCGCTGCGGAGTAGCCCGGTACCTGCTTGATTCGTCATAGACATGAACAGAGAGAAGTAGCTCCGGCTACAATGTTCTTCCGCAACACGCACGCAGTTCTGTTTATTAACCGCTAGAGTGCCAAAAGTTACGGGCTACAGCTTTAAAATGTGAGTATCACATGATTTTTTGTACATCTCTCAATCTTTTACAAGCTTTTAGAATTTCATCTTACTTTTTAGACATACATATATCAGCAACTGCACCAAGTTGAATATTTATTTATTTATTTTTGCTCAGTTTGGTCCACTAAATTTTTCCTCCTCAGTTATGAGCTCCATATTCTCCTTTATCGTACTATATGAGTATATGAATATGTCAGGCTTTATAGGGTCGACAATGTTAAATCTGTTCACAACTTAAACATGTATAAAAGCATTGCTCCTGGCAAAAAAGGTTCCATAGATTTTAGACCATAAACCGCAGAGACCAGAATATCATAGAAATATCTACTTTTGACTGGGGCCAGTAAGCAACCACACAGAATACCCTAGTAGCCACATAGAAACATATAAAAAAAAAAGGCTTTAAAAATATTGCACAAGCAAGCACCACTCACACATCTTCAGAAATGTAAAAATTTAGTTTATTTATTATTATTTTATTTTTTCACACTTGATGCTGCTAGTGGCTTAAAATTTACACGTCTCCTTAAAGGAATAGTTCATCCAAAAAATGAAAATTAGCTGAAAGTTTACTCACCCTCAGGCCATCCAAGATGTAGATGAGTTGCTTTCAGATTTTGAAAAATGAAGCATTATATAACTTGCTCACCAGTGGATACTCTGCAGTGAATGGGTGCCCTCAGAATGAGACAAAAGCATCATGCATAATCCACATGACTCTAGTCCATCAATTAATGTCCTGTGAAATTGAAAAGCTGCATGTTTGTAATAAACAATTCATAATTAAGACTTTTCAAACTTAGCTTAGAGTCCTCTATCCACAATATTGCTTTCTTCAGTGAAAAAGTAATCCCGTCTGAATCAGAAGAGAAATATACATAGATCAAGCACTGTTTACAAGCATCAAATATGTTGGTGGATTTTGATGTGAAAGGACAACAGGGGATTGACTTTTTTTACTGGAGGAAACATTATTATGGATTATGGAGTCACATGTTTGCCAGAAACAATGTTTTAAAGTTAAAGGATTTATTTCTCACAAACACACAGCTCTTTTTCTTCTCAAGACATTACATGATGCACTGGAGTCATTTGGATTATTATTGTGATGTTTTTATCAGCTGTTTGAACCCTTATTCTGACGGCACCCATTCGCTATGTAGGATCCATTGGTGAGCAAGTGAAGTAATGCTAATTTTTTTTCAAATCTGTTCTGATGAAGAAACAAACTCATCTACATCAGGATGAGTAAATTTTCAGAAAATTTCTATTTTTGGGCGAACTGTTTGTTTAACAAGATTTAAAACCAAATATTAACAAATAATAAACAATACAACAAAATGTGCTTGAAAATAAAGTTCTGAAATTCTAAACAATACACACCCCTGTGTTTATGTTTCCACAGGCAGCGGTCAAAGCGGTGGTAGCTTCAACTCGATTGGGCAGCGCAGGAAGCCATGGCAATCCAGACAGCAACAAAACCGACAGCAGTCCCTCCTCTATCAAAGAGAAGATAGCAGAGGTTCAGCCAGACACTGAACAGCCTCAGATTCAGAATGAAGGCTCTTAGATCTCCACAGAGCCTCACTGGAACTCAAACTTCTTCCCTTCAAGAAAGGAATGTTACTTTTCGCAAGTGGGCCTCATAAAGGACAGAACGGATGGGCTTTGTTTGGTTCTCCTGCATGCGGACTTGTTTGTCTATAGAAACGTCCCACATTGTGACTCAGCCAGTTGCCATACCATGCCAACATTTGATAAGTCCGTAACTTCGGATTTTGTACAGTGAACGAACATCATTGGATGGTAATGAGAAGAACCAAATGTCTTCAGATGATCATTACATCTATGGCAATTAATATTTATATTATCATGCTTTTTTTAGATAATTGCCATGTTATCATAGTACTTTCAAGGACATATTTTGCTTTTTAGCTGTATAAACCACATTTGTGCTGCTTTTTATTGAAATCGTTTTATTCGGTAAGGTTTTTTACTTAATATTGGTCACTGGTAGAGAAGGAAGTGGACATTGAACTAAACCTTTACATAAGCTTCAACTGAGAATGCCTTATCATATACCATTTTTTATAATTAATTCAAAATGAACATTTTAAAATACTACTAAACAATTTGTCTTAAACTTAGACAATAAGCATACTGTCCTTTTTTTAAATAGGGACATGCGGATTTCTTCTTTACTTTAATTTAAATCTGTGTTGAGAACATGATATTAGGCCTATCTGACACACACACACACACACACACACACACACAAATTGCAATGAAAAACACTCCCTTGTGCCAAAATGTTCTTCATTTTAAGTAGACTTTTCATCATCTCACATAAAAAGTCCTGCTAATTTAGGAATTTTCTTTTAAAATAATTCAAAACTATTTGGTTTTTATCTAAATGCCTTACTGGCAATGTAATTCATCTCAAAATTCATTGCTTTACCAATGAGTCTGTGATTTAAACACACATAGAAGAACATGGAGGAGGTTTTTGAACCTATTCAATATTCTTTAAAGCATGCTTGTATTGTTTGGTATGAGGGAATGCTGTTTGATAATCTGATAATCACATGTAAGGAATGTAATGTGGATATACAGGGGTTCATGTTTTGCATGTAGGAATGTTATCTTAACTGCTGCAATTGTCTTTTTAAATGCACTGTATTTTACAGATAAAACTTGCTGTCTAATTAACAGTATGATATTGGAGGCCAGTTGATGGTCACTTTGTACATGACACTAGTGTGTCAACTTTGTTTATCTGCCTGTTTCTTATCTAAGGACTCAAAATGCCAATAAGATAGCACTGAATATTACTTGCAGAAATAAAGAATGCAAAAAAATACAAAAAATCTGTAAGTTCTGAATGTGTGTCATTTATTAATGATATATAGGCTTTTATTATTAATTATATGTGTATGTAGTTCGTTGATATAATACGCCCAGTGTTTTTAACCAGCATTTCTTGAAAAAGCAGATTAAAACTATAAATTGTTCTAGTTAAAAACTTAAATGAATATACACATTTAAGCATATTCATTAAACAAAGAAAAAAGAAGTAAAAATCCAAATAAGCAGGCTAATTTATGAACTGATGTATTTGGAAGACTTTTTTGTTTTGTTTTTATTTAATAGTTTTTACTGATTTATTAATTGTGAGGACTATTTTTCTATATTGTAGTTTCAATCTACAGTGGCCCCAAACATTTAAGTGCAAGTTTAAACTCAAAGAGACTAAAAATGTCAGATTCATTGCAATAAAATATCAAACCATCTTTAAGCAAACGTTCTAGACTTTTTCTCAGAACTAACTTTACTTGTTTTCTAACTAACTTTTTAATCAGATGTTATTTTTATGTCAACCTCTCAAATTATTATTATTGTTTTTTTACATTTAAAACCTAACAAACTTTTTTTGAGAAAATTGGTGTGCTTGTGCTGTCTTAAAATAAATACTATTTGGTTTTAAATTTACGGCTCCGCTGTATTTCTGCATTCTGAATAATAATAAAAATCCTTTAGCTACAGTAGATGGCGATGTCAACACTAACAGAAACCTCGTTCAAGAGCTCCACGAGTTGGTTTACCGCCCTTCAAACACCACAGAAGAAGAAGTAGAGGAGTGCTGCGCCACCTGCTGGCAGACCGCGTCCGCGCCTGCTCCGTCTCACACACACACACAGGCGCTCGATGACAGACGGGGAGGGGGAAGCGGAGAGAAGTAAGCCCCGGATCCATCTTCAAGAGAGAAAATAGGAAAGAAAGACCGCGTCCCACTTTTATTTCGTTTTTAGCGGCACCTTTCCGACTCATAGACGTTAGGGAGCCCGAGGAGGGGCTGTGTCACTGTCTGTAGGATGTCCCGACATGAAGGTAGGTGCGAAAAAACCGCCGATCGCTGCGTCGTTGCCTTGAATTGTAGGCCAGTGCTGACCCGCGGGGTTGCCATGTTTTCAATTCAAATGCACTGGGAAAGACTCATCATGGCGGCCGCCGTGAATTTTGCAACCTTTTATGTGCTTACACCGCCTCGGTTGCGCACAGGGCGTTTTCTGGGAGCCGCTTGGTGTGATATTGAGCAGGGCCTGTGTGCTAGGCCGGGCCTGCTGCGGCTCGCTCGGCCGCGGGACTGAGGGTGAGTGTGTTCCCGCAGGTAGCCCTGGAGAGGTCAGGGCTTCGGTTGGGCCTGATTTAAGACACTTATTTTTAAAGCTTTCTGCTTTAAGTTGCCCTGCCCTGCTAGAATGACGACCGAGGGCCTGCACTCAGCCGGTTTAGCGGTTGTGGAGCTCAGTCTGACCGCTCTGGAGCTCTTGTTAGTGTGTCTCTGTGTGTGAGCCGTCTTGAGTCATGTCATGTTTCAGGCCAGCACAAGTGAATGACTTGCACGTCTGGATTTAGCATTAGCTGGTGTCAGTGAAGCCATAGCTGTGATTGCTTACGAATCTTACTCAATTATTTCTGGAAACGCGTTTATATTTTTAGCTCCCTTTGTGAAGAAGACATTGAGTATTTAGTCAAACCAGTATGTTTGGATACAAGGAAGAGATTCAGAATTCAACTTCTGGCTTGATCATGTGGCTTCATACACATTTGTCCAGTTAAAAGTCACTTTAGGTGCACTTAAGTGCACTTAAAAGTCGGCAGAACCTCAGTAAGGATTGTCAGTTTAAAACTAATAGGATAGTAATAGTTAAGAAATTAATAACGTACCACTGACATTGCCTTGAAATATCGGGTTGAGTCTGTCATAGTTTATATGTAGGTTATGTCATTAAGTCATTACCGTTTTACCATAATCGTTGGGACATCGTCCCATGGTAAAACTGTTTTTGGACACACTACAGCTGAATTTTTGCGTTTTACCATGGTATTTTCCACAGTACGTTTTGTAGTGGGTCGGTTTGGGAATTTTGTCATGCTTAACTCCCTTTCTTTTTACCCTTACTAAAAGTCCTGTGTTTATATAGGACAGTGATATATTAGATGGTAATAATACCATACTTTTTTGATATTAATGTATCATATTATTAATGATACTGCAAAGAATGCTTAAATTCATGTCCAAAACTAATCCTGGGACATTTTTTTAAAATTATATTATTTTATATATGTTTGAATCGAACCGAATTCTTAGTAACTCAATGCGAGTAATTAAAGTTATAATTTGTTTAGACATTTGTTAAGTGCTTGCTTTTAATGTCTGTCTCAAATCTTAGTGAGCTACCTACCTAGACAGCATATCTGTGCATCCTCTGTGCCTGTGATTCCCAAATATGCTGTCTGGGTTGGCAGCTCACTGGATTTCAACACGGCGGCTGTCACCTGCCTGTGAATGAAGACCGCTTACATATGCGTCTAGTTTCTCTGCAAACAGCACATGGTGCTTGAGAGTAGCTTTCAATCAGAGGATCCTAGTGCTGTGTGACACCTCAGATAATTATTATTGGTATAATATCTGGATTGGTGATAGTTTGGCAGCTGCTCAGCTTTTTGATTCAAGCTCAGTCGCAGAATTATTCTGATGTATGAAGAGAGGATCTGGGTTCTGTAATTAATGCTTAACTTCGCTCAGATTGAAGGTATTTTATACGGTAGATATTTAAGATACGACTAGACAAGTCCATATTTAAGTAGTCCCCTTTTGTTATTAACACATGTCAGCTGCCAAGAAATTGAATCTTTTGTCTTCTATGTAGCGATTCTTTTACAAAAACGTCAATTTTTGTTCAGGATTGAGAAATTCTGGGTTTTGTGTAATTGAATTATCGATGATTCGCATAAATGATGGAGGAGAGGGAGTTAAAAGCACAAATATAACAGTTAATTATAATTTTAGAATATAGGATTTTGGACCAGAAAAATAAACAAAAAATTCTATATCATTACATGGAAATATTCAGATTTTGTGAAAGCCAGATTTGTCTCGATTTGATCAATTATTTTCACCATATTTACCTGTGTTTTTGTCCTTTTGCCAACCTGGCACACTTAATTATTAATATTCAAAATTTGCACACTTCATACCCGAGACCAGTGGTTTTGATTAGTTCATCCCACTCTCCAGCACAATATTTTGAAGCCTCTTCTGTGTTGGCTATGTATATACATTTCCATGATTTCTGCTGTAATTATTAAAACTCTGCTTGTTTTCAAATTTTTTTAGTAACAAACGTAGTGTTTATACATTAAATTAAGCACAATTTATTGAAACTTCATGATTTCATAAGCACTCTATGTTCTTCAATAAAAGCTGTAGATATTGAGTGAGAAAAATAAATATTTTAATTTAGATCTTGACTTCAGATCTTTGACATTTAATTTAGATTAGATTTTCGTTATTTTATTATATTAATAATTTATTGAAATATGTTTAAGTAACCCCTCTTGAGAGTTTGCTGAGGCCCTCTAGTGGCCCCTGGCCCTTGGTTGAAAACCACAACCCTAGATGCAATCTGGGTTCATGTCAGGCCTTATTAAAACCTTGTTTCTTTTATAACAACAGAAACAGCAGTTTGATTTTAAAAAAGCTGCGTTTATTATCTATTTCACAAAATGATTAAATCTAATATGAGAATAAACAGTTTCTCTACTTGGTTATATTACACTAGTTAGTGTGGACTGTCTGTGGATACCAAGGCACCACTTACATTTCTACATTTGCAAGATGCTTTTATCTAAATTTTGAATCTATTAAGTTTTGTCAGTGTATGCATTTTTTGGGGAATTGAACCTTGGCACTTCTAGCACTATGTTCAACTAAAGCAACTATATCAACTTAACACATTGATACAGAATTGAATTTGATCAGTCAGAATTTAAAGTTGGAACCGACTATTTTATAAATGATTCATTGAAAGTCTAAAGAGATGATGTCATGTGATCGGCCTCACTTTTGCATAAAGCAAAATTTGGATTTGTGGTATGTGAGGCTGAGATAGTACCCTATGAAGCAAGTGTCTTGTTGTGTTCGGTGCATAGTAAATGATAAACTTGTTAGGATGCATTAGCTTGTTCCCATCAGGGTTTCTGCAGGTCCTTAAAAAGTCTTAAATTTGATTTCAAAAATCCTGCAGCTGCCCTGTCCCATGCTTATCACACTGCCTCATATGGGTCATGGCACCAATGTTACAGTCTGCATTTTGCTCTGAGTCAGAGAGAGAACTGAACTCACAACCTCTGTATTGGGGAATAAGCAAGTGAATGAAGGAAGGCCCTCGAGCTCACCTGTAGCCACGGTGCTGTTTTGATTCTCTCGGGAGACGTGTCCACTACAGCGCAGACAGGTTCTTGCCATTACTTTTGCCCTGTTACTCTTAGTTAGTTAAAGGTTTTTATGGTGCTTGATAGAGAAAGTTGCTATGATGCATTTTAGGTTAATTACATCTAGATCAGATGTGATCTGGCAAATGACGCAAACAGGTGAGACAGACAAAGCCTCTGCCAGTGTGCCACACAACTTTGCCATTATAATTAAAATGGCAGGACTGGGTGTCTGCAGTGTATGCCAGCAGGCGGTGCACTTGCAAAATAATAGTTGTTGAAGTTCATAATACTACTGTAATGGTGATTGTACAGGCAGTTTTAGTTGCTATTTGGGTAACAGGTTACAATAAAGTCCCCATTAGTTATAATCACGATTATTTTGGTCAATATTGTAATCACTATTATGAGTGGGCCATGGGATCAACTTTTTATGAATGATTTATTTAAAGATGGCAATATATGTCCTTCAGGCAAGAGCAGTAAGCGATTTTGTCTCGTTGTTTGATTAATTAAGCACACAGTTGGCAGCAGGAATATAGACCTCTAGGGCTGGGTTTTGACACAAATTTCACGATTCGATTCTCGTTCACAAGCTTGCGATTCGATTCGATTACCGATTCGATTTGATTCAATATCGATTATTTTGGATATATCAGGTACAGTACGTGCCAGATTTTCTCAAGGAAAAAAAATCTCTCAACTAATGCCGTAAAATATACATGAAAGTCAGTTGGTACTACATTACTATAATATTGAAGGTTAAAATGTACTGATTTGTTAAAATTACACTTAAGTTTTTAAAATAATAGTTACAATTAGCCTACATAATATTTCTACTTAAATTCGTTTTTTTGAAATATGAACACAGCCTTATTCAAACATAAGTTAAACATTGAAGAACAGTAAATTAATGTTATATGATGCATATACTTAGCAAAATGCCCCTCTCTACAGTTTATTATTCTTTTTTTATTTTATTTGACTAATGCGTTTATGATCACCGAAAATGTTTTTCTGAGGTAAACGTGACATTGTTTACAAGCCGTTATATTGGCGTCTTTGCGCGGCTGAAACACTGATTGAGCGATTACATAAGACAAGATATGGATTGTAAAGTTGTACTCTTTCTTTTAACTTGCCTTCGGATGTTTAGTCATGTTTATTTCGTGCTGAAACTGGTATTAATGTGGAGGAGACGATCGGTAATTAATGTGGAGGTGCCTCGTCTGTTGCACTTTAAAAACATGAATAAATCTAATAAATCAAGCACGTCCCATTTTGCAAAAGTCACGTTACACGATTTGACTGATTTGCATGGGAAATTGGGCTTTTATGATGGAGCGAAAGTGCACCACCAAAAGCATGGAATGGCGCGAAATAATCGTTTTCTCTCGATTATTGTATTTTCATAAATGATTGGAGGCCGAAATCGAAATGGTATAGCCCTAACTGATTCAGTTAACTGACAATAACTATCAATGAGCAATACATTTGTTACAGTATTTAGCAATCTTTAATGTTAGTTAATAAAAATACAACTGTTCATTGTTAGCTAACATTAGCTCAGTTAGGTCCATTAAATAATACAATATTATTACAGTATTGTAGTAATAATAATAATACAATATTATTATTATTATTATTACAATGTTAACAACTTTTGATTTTAATAATGCATTAGTAAAATGTTTAAATGAACAAACTGAGATTAATAAATGCTTCAGTATTTTTAATCATTAGTTCATGTTAACAAATGTAGCTAATATTTAAAAAAGACCCTTATTGTACAGTGTTACTACTATAGTGAAGTTGGCACACTAGAATAAAAGAAAACAAGACAAGAGACAAGGAATGTTCAAAACTACTTTTCATAATCGCCTAGTCGGTGGATTGTGTGACATGTTTTTAGAAGTTAAACTATTTTTGTCTGAATCGCAGCACTGCTGCTGCGAGATGCAGTAGCCAGAGACGTTCGTGCTTTGATGACAGCTGTAATGTTTTAAAGAGAAGGCACAACTTCCCTTAGAGAGTGAAGCAGTTCTGTAAGGTTAAAGGGCAACAGAGAACCAATCATGCACAATGCTTGGCTCATTAAATATTCATACTTTGTACGGTCACAGAAACTTTCACATGCTGAATACTTTCAGTGTCTAAAGGAAAGGGGTTAAGTGTTCAACGGTGACCACAAACATTCTGTTTTTGTGTTTTGATTTCTAATGCCTGTTTCACAAATGATCTGTTTGCTGTTCTTATGCAGTCCGTGTGCGGTAGGCATGCGGTGCGGAAGCAGCACAGGCCCTTTGTGCTGCACAAATACAACATTTATCCATTATTTTGATTTCAAATCCAAATGTCGTTACTGTAAATGCTTTTTCAGCATTGAGATTTTCTTTTTACACAGTACTGCAGTACCATATTTCATAGACCCATTCATCTTTAAATGCAGTAAATATAAACAATGTATTATTTAATGCATTTCTACTGTATGTAGATTTATATTTTTTTAATTGCTCAAGCAAGTGGCAAAGCATTTGAACATAGTCTATAGCCTGCTTTTCTTGTTAAAAGATATAAATTACAACTTAACATTGACTGAATCAGACAAATTCCGTCTTTTCTTTTGCATTTAAATCTTTATTACAAGAAATCCTGACCTTTGTTTTTCTACCTCCACAAGTGCCATCCACAAGCCATGTCAGCTTGTTTATCTGAAAGTGTGCTTTTCCTTGCTTTACTCCTAGCCAAAAAGCCATATGAGTTGACTGTGAAATAGGGATGCGCGGTATATGTTATATTTCAAACGGTACGATATTATAATTTTGCACAAATTCGGTATTTCATATGCTGCTGTTGCGAAGTGCACCTGTAGGTGGCAGTGCTTCCTAAATTGCTGTGCAACTGGTAAATGTGACAACAGAACAACGTGATGGATCAAACAGATGAAACTATCAACACACCCGAAATTAATAAATAAAGAGAACTGTAGAAGTGAAATATGGCATTACTTTGCACACAAAACAGATGACAAAGGTGAACGAACTGACCTTACTGCACCTGTATGCAAGCGTTGCTGTAAACCATGTGTTTCCACAGAAGGCAACACATCAAACCTTTTTAAGCATTTGTCGCTTGCTCAACCTGATCTTTTCAGAGAATTAAGAGATCGACAGGTGAGTGCATCATTCATAAATTCAGATTTAATTTGAACTTTTATTTACAACTGATCAGCACACGTACAGATGTGATACAGTAAGCACAAATGTGCATGTGTGACACGCTATAGAACCAGTGAAGTTTTGGGCACGTAATATATGCACTTGCATTTCATACAATCGAATATTACTTGAATTTGATTTAAGCAAGAGTTTTGCTATATTAGTTTTAGTATCAATAATACGAAGGGAATGTTTCTGCTGTGCTGCCGACCGCTAATATGAAGCAGCCAAGAGAGCGAGATTTATATTTAATGGTTTTTGGCTATCTGAGTCAAACAATCTGAGAGAGAGATAAATAACGTGATTTTGAATATTACTTAGAATAACACTTTATAATAAAGCAACATTTGTTGCATGCATTGCGTTACTTCAGTTGTATTTTTTTCTGCAAACTCAGTCAAAATGTAACCTTCGTTCCCCGTAGGTTTTTGTTACATTTTGAGACATTTTGTTTGCACTGAAAAGATAAGAAGATTTGAATATATTTTCATTGTGTTACTTCAGTTACATATATATTTTTTTTCTCCAACTTCAAAATGTGACCCATGTTCCCTGTAGGTTTTTTGTTACAGTTTGATACAAAGGTATTAAGATATAATGTTTTTATTATTATTTTAATAAAATTGTTTTCAATTCACTTATCCTTTATTTGTTTAGGCTGGTTATTTGTCACCTATGGTATCGATTAGGGCTGGGACGATAAATTGATGCAGAATCGATTCTGAGATTTTCCGAATGCATCGCGATTCCTCTGGAATCAATTCTGAGCTTAGTTTTGAACAGCAGATGACGCTGCATGCTTTAGAAACAGCCGTACTCTGCTTGTTTCCAAATCCTTACACATACTTGAACCTAAAATAGTCATTCATAAAATTCAAAAAGGTTGTTCACAGTGGGCTGTGTTTACATTAATCTCGTTTCATAAAAGCATTCTGAGCCGAGGTGAAATTACAGACTCACCCAAACGCACAAGTGCTCTTCAGCATTCTTCTTCATGAGCATTTGAATGTGTGGATAAAAAATAGATTAGAGCGCCATTTACTGTTAAAATCTAAGCTCAGAATCGGTTCCAGAGGAATCGCGATGCATTCGTAAAATCTCAGAATCGATTCTGCATCGATTTATTGTCCCAGCCCTAGTATCGATACTGAGGTATTACATTCTGGTATCGTACCAAAGCCAAAATTATGGTATCGAGCCATCCCTAGTGTGAAACACAGTAGACTTTAATTATATGAATTTATGGTGAAATTAATACATTTTAATATGAATCCATGTTCATTTTTAACACAAACAATGTGCTTTCAATTTAATTCGGTGCGTGCAGCACAGCAAGAAAACATCTCACAATTCACTTTTTTTTCTCAGAATTGCATGATATAAAATCGCATTTGCAAGTTACGAAGTCAGAATTGCAAGTTATAAACTCGCAGTTGCGAAAAAAAAGTTGAGATGAAAAAGTCAAAATTAGGCCTTTTTTATTCAGTGGTGGAAACGTGTACACGCACACTAAACATTTATGTATGTGTGTGTATATATATATATATATGTATGTATGTTATGCCAACCTCTAAAATACTTTTGTAAATTCATTGGTTAAACGCTTGAAAAACATTGAGCTCCTAAAACTTGGAATCCTCAAGATTAATTTTACAGAATCTAGTGTCGGGCCTTCAGGTATTGTGGTGGACAATGGGGGACCTTGGAGTCAAAGACATTGAGAACCACTAAAGTTATTGTATTTTTTACTTTGATGTTGTCAATGAAAAAAAAGGGAAACTGAAATGCATAGAAAGCCCATTCCACATTTTTCAGTTGGAGCAAATGGAGATCTTCCTCTTGTGGTTTAGTTTGAATGTGTAGTTTGGTTTGTTTGCAGGACTCTGCTGTAAAAAGACCGCAGAGGTCATTTGGCACATCAGAAAGGAAAATGCTAGTTATAACTCACCAAACCTAATTTCTAACCCAGAGATATGTGAAACCACAATATCAGACTAAAAATGTGGCCAGCACTGAACAATGAAAATCTCTTATGCTGCATATTTCCTCTCAGGAACTAAGAGGCTATCTGATTCAATTTTACAAGCAAACATTTCATTATTTCAATCTGTGTTAATTTCTCCCAGCGGTACCTGGCAGCAGTTAGGTTATTGTCAGAAGCTTTTTTCTGCTTTGTCTCATTCTTTTGGGTGCACATTAGACTTGACGATGCATCCTAATCCACATGCTACCCATACTATAATTGACTAGCCTAATCATTCTTTAAAAAGCCCTGTATAATTTGGTGTGGTGGTATGTAAGACTTGAACAACAAAAACAAAAAGACATTTTGAAGAATATTGTTAACCAAACAGCTGTTGGTACCCATTGACTTCTACAGTATGAAAAAAAAAAAGTGAGCAGACACGGAAGCTTAGAGATATTAATAATTTGACAAAATAAATACTCATGTTGTTCATGATGTACTGTAAGGTTGTTTGATCATCATTAGCCAAAAGGGGGTGGAGCTATAAAACGGTCATTGTGCATAGTAAACATATGCAAATTGTGCTGCAGCCTTCATTTGCAAACTTGCAGTATGACCTTATTTCTTGAAACTTTAACTTTACTGAAGAGGATTTGCCCAGTCAACACCGGAGTCCAATCAGAGTTAAGTGTTTTAAATCTTGCTTCTGGTTACAGAAAGATTCATTGTTGTTTCGCTGGTTCTGCAGTCATTTTGGGCATTATGTTGGTTAATATAAAGTAAGGTTGGGCCAATAGACGATGTGATTCCAGCCCCCACCACCCCCGCAATCCGCCGCATCCCAGGACCGTGTTTGGAAAGAAAATGACGTGTACTATGGGACCCCAAAAGGGAATAAATACAAGATGGGAGGAAAATATATATTTCAGTAGCGTACTTTCTCTCGCAGTTATATCATTGGGTAATTATAATGTACATAGCCTAAATTGTGGGCTTCAGGGAGCCGCTATTATGCCTGGTACTGAAACTGCTTTTTGCGCGATCGCTTTTTAGTTTCACTTTCGAGATTCACGATTGCATGTACTCTGTTTATACTATGGTGCGGCAGTACTTACCGCACATTTTATAAGATTAGATGTTTGTCAGTTGTGCTTGGGATCTGCAAATCATTCGCCATCGTCTCAAGCTGGTCGCACACTGGACGAGAAGCTCAGTGCCGTGTCGCGCCACGTGTTTACATTGTTTTAAATCGTTGCTAGGCGCCGCAGACAGATGCCGAATGGCACCGCCGGTGTGCGTATGCTCATAGAAAATGTCTTTGAATTTTAAAAAAGTGTTGCGGCACTGCTCTTCTCGTCCATTGTGCGACCAGCTTGAGACGATGGCGAATGATTGGCAGATCCCAAGCACAACTGACAAACATGCAACCAGCTTCAGTCATATACTGTAATGTAACCGGTTACCGTTGGCAATCGTTATTTGTTTTCCTTGCCATTCTGAATACAGATTTACGCTTCGGGCACACCCTCTAAAGCCACCCCCCACCCCCGATGTCATCGTCCACTGCAGACTTCGTCCGATGCCAATTTTGTAGACATCACCCAACCCTAATATAAAGAGATGTTCTTTTAATTTGGCTTTAATGAATTGGAGTAGGTTCACACCTGATGAGAATATTTGTTCAAATGATTCGGTGTGTGTTTAGCAGCTGTCTGGTTTCCTCTTCACCACTTTTTTTTATAGCCTATTGTCACATGCGGTCGCCTATGTATGAGCTACTGATAAAGAAATCTGCTCAAACAGTTTTATCTAGGCCCGGTTCCAGAATTAAATAATTAGGGTGCTTCAGAAATTAAAGAGTGTGCTCTAGCCTCAATGCACATGCATTTTCACAAATTTTTTTTGTCCCGTCCATTGCTTTTCTAGTGTGAATCCTGCATTAATATGGAGGATGTCATTCCCCAAACTTTTCAGCGTGCGTGGCTGAAAAATAAAGGTTTTATACAAATTCTGAATGGATTAAATCCTAGAAAGCGCACACAAAGAGCAAAGTAAATATCTGCTTTATTACAATGTACAGTAGGACTGGATAATAAAACTTAATAGCTTAACTTTTTAAACCTTTGATTATATTATGCACAGCCCTAGTCAGAGAGTTACAATATGTTCCATGTCCTTATTCATTTATTTGACGGTGTAAATTTGACCGTCTTTTCCTCTGCCCAAATGTAAAAAAAAATGTAGTGGCCAGTGCTGTGATATGATTTCCTCCTGTTTTACATAAACACGCACACATGCCACTCATAAAAAGGCAGAGCAGCTTTGAATGAGTTTTCTGCCCTGGTGTCTGCTGCGAGTCCTGAGAAATGTTGATATATTTATTTATTTTTTTTTTAGAATGGAAAGAAACTATCCAGGGGAACCTTGTCTGTGATGAATGTGATAGGGGTTTTCATAGGGGCTTCTGCTGTTGTTCTGAGTTAAATGCCTCTGTGTTCTCCCACAGGTGTGAGCTGTGATGCGTGTTTAAAAGGGAACTTCAGAGGGCGCCGATACAAGTGTTTAATTTGCTACGACTACGACCTTTGTGCATCTTGCTACGAAAGTGGAGCCACAACAACTAGACACACCACGGAGCACCCAATGCAGTGCATACTAACCAGGGTAGACTTTGGTAAGCTGTGATGTCCAATAATGCCATACTTTTCACTCTTTATCGCATACATTTTTAAATGGCTCAACTGCTCTGTTGTATGTATGTATACTTTGCAGGCGACTTGTCAAAATAAAAGCTTGATGGTTGAAAAATTTAAATGAAAAAAATTAAGAAATTAAGACACAAATTTTAGTATTGTAATTTTATGTGAAGTATTTAATTATATATATATATATATATATATATATATGTGTATATATATTATATATAAAACCTAAAAATAATTTTAATTGAAAGAAGTTACGGCATTACAATATATGATTTAATATATGAAGAGTTAATTTGCAAAAACAGATAATTCAGAAATCATGTTTTTTCATTGTGCATTTTGCAAATAAACTCTTCATATTTTGTAATAATAATCACAATAAATTCATTATTATTATTATTATTTTGTAGTTCTAGTATTTTATAGGATTGGTGAAAAACAGTGGAAATGTGCCCTGTGAAAACTTTTTAAAAGATTTTTAAAACTTAACTTTATAGTTACTGAAAGAGGTTTTAGTTAGATCTTGTAAGAAGTAAACCCAAGTGTGGAGACCCCAAAAAAAAAAAAAAATAAATATCTCAAATTGTGGAGACTTAAAGGGAATATTAATATTTTTATTTTGCACTATAGAACAAAATCACCCAACTCATTCTAGAATAGTTAATTCTTTTTTTGGGGGGGCTTTTATGCCTTTAACGGACAGGATAGTAGAGAGATGACAGGAAAGCATTAGGAAGTGAGAGGGGAGTGGGATCAGCAAAGGACCTCGAGACGGGAATTGAACTCGGGTCGTTGTGCACACAACTGCGCTATATGTCGGTGCACTAACCACGAAGCTATCGGCGCCGACTAGAATAGTTCATTCTAAAAATACATTGCTGTATTTTTCATATCACAATATATATCACCAAAAAACTAAATATCGCAGTGTCAGTTTTTTTTTTTTTCAGAATATCGTACAGCCTTACAAGAAAATCTGTTTCTAAAAAACGTTTTATTGTAACAGACCATCCTGACTGTTGAGCCCTGATCTTAGTAATGATGGTGATGGTAAATGAAGAGATTGTGTTTGACTTTTATCTGAACTCTCTGCAGACCTGTATTATGGGGGGGAGGCATTCTCAGTAGAGCAGCCTCAGTCATTTACTTGTCCTTACTGTGGTAAAATGGGCTACACGGAAACATCTCTACAGGAGCACGTGACCTCAGAGCATGCAGAGACCTCTACAGAGGTGGTGAGTACACATGCTGTCTTTGCTACAATCATGCGTTTTACTCAGTCTCCTAACTAAATGGGATGTGATGAGGTTCCAGTGACAAGCAAATTGTCTGTCCACACTAGACGCAACAAAATCAACTAAAAGGAGCATGTTTGCTGTTTTGCCATATTTGAGATAATAGAAACAATTTCAGAAATAGAATCCCTGGTTTGCACAGTGTAACTGTAACTGTTGCAGCTGGTAAAGAAACCTTTTATTGTGCATCACAGAGTCGCGTCGCGTCGTGTCTGATTACGACATCGTTTTATCCCATGATGACTACTGTACAGTAGGGCTGGGTACTGACAAATTTTAGGATTTGATTCAGTTTATCTCAATTTGATTTGATATCAATTAATTTGGATATACAGATTAGAGGTCGACCGATAGTGGATTTTACCGATAGCTAGGTTGGACCACACTGGCCGATACCGATTAATCAACCGATAGTTTTCAAAATGGATACTGAAAGAGAGCTAGTGCTTTACTATTTAAAAAAAAAAAAGCAGCAACAGTACTGAACCATACTTTGTAAATGAATAAAAATATTAATATTATTTACTATATTGATCATTAGTTATTTCATAGTTTGCTAATGTTAAAAGAAGAAACTTTAAAATTTAAAAATGTAGTCTATTAGTAGCTAATAGTGAATGTTGAAATGAAAACACTCTAACAAGGAACAATACTTCTACAGTTTTCATTAATGCTACGAATGGACTCTTATAGTTAAGTGTTACCATTTAATTTCAACAGTCACGCTTAAAGATGGCCATCTTTAAATACCAATACAAGGCCATAGCATTAAAATTACATACATATGGATATTGTATGTGTACTCGCACACTTTATTTGCTTCTATTTAAAATAAATAAACCATTTATTTAATAATCAAACGGACATAAGTTTGCTTTAAGAATGAACAATGTGGCATAAATGAGTTTGAAGCTCAGTGTTTAAAAAAAAAAAACAGAGCAAGCGGAAAACGAACGCGCGATCTGTATTACAGCTCTCTACATGAAGCATACAGACTTTATTAGAGCCACAGAAAGACAATACATAATTTATAGCCTAGGGTGAAGTCATTATGTACATTCACAACGATTCGGGACAAATATAATGTCATTTAATAGAAAACTATGTGAATGGTGCTGTGTTCCGCGGCAGGCTTTTCTGTCGGCTGTAATTAAATGCGAGTCTGGAGTTTCCCGCTCTGTGCAGTGCGCAGTGTCACGTATCAAGATAAACAACACGTGCTGTCAGTGATTTCCGCCTCTAGAGGCCGCTCTCGTACTGTATAATGCCAGTGGACCCTTCTCAGCCACTCCAGCAATGGTTGCAAACCGGAAAACTATCGGCATGGATTTTTGCAGATAACCGATAGTTGTGGCAATCAACTATCGGTGCCGATTAATCGGCAAAACTGATAAAGCAGTCGACCTCTAATACAGATAGTCAAGTACAGTATAGGTCAGCTTTTTTTTTAATTTACATTTAAATAGCTTTTCTGAGGTAAATGTAATATTACGTCATTACGACATAGTGTGAACTGTTTCCTTTGTCTTTCTGTGGTTGAAACACTGAGTGATTACGTAAAATGTTATGTTTTGTATATAGTTATTTTTTCAGCATACCTTCTGATTTTCATTCATGGTTATTTTGTGCATTAACTGATAGTAAAGAGTAAGAGATGATCATGCGCTTCACGCTCATGCTTGAAATAAGGCAATGTCATGCTATTAAAGTGTGCCAAAATGGTATTTATAAAATAAAATTGACAGGATTTGAAATAACACTTTGTGTCATATCAGAAGTAACAAATCTACAAATTTAGTTTTGTTCGCACATCAACTGAAAACAGCATAAATCAATTATTGGGCTTTAAAAATCAATGTCGGTTCATTTAAAATAAGAATAGATTAAAATTGAAAAATCATTATTTTCAACCCAGCCCTATTGTACAGCAATGTCAGATTTTCTTAAGACCTTTATCATCAAAGTTTGATGTAGCATTTAAAATTGCCTGTTCACAGTAAACACAGATCATCTGCAGGAATTTACAGCAAAAATATTTACTAAGAAAGTGCTCTTTGATTTTCATCAACCACTGGGGGAAAAAGGCAAATTCCTGAACTAGTCACGTGCTTTTAATGCAAAATGCACTTGCTTTAAAATGTTAAACATGTTCTTGCTCTCCTGGAATGGAAGATGGATAATATATAATAGAGAGATATAGGGATATATTACCGCAAAATAATGATAATATTGGCCTTCTGTTCTGGTAGTAGTAATAATAATCTGCAATTGCTTTTTATAATAATTGCTTTACACACTGTCTTTCAATTATAAGAATATCAACAGCTTCTCGTCTGTCTGGTGTGCTGGTTACAGGCACATGACCCGCAAAGATTTGGTTTTCCAGTGTTATTACTGTTGTTTGTTTGTTTTTTTCAAAATGAAGCCCATGCTACGTAACAACAAACCTTTTGTGCCTAACCCACTTTTTTGAGGATTCCATAGCAATGCATTATGTTCAGTTTACACTCTGTGTGAATCCACACTTTAGACTTGTTTCAGACTGAATTAGGTGTGGGATTTGGACCAGTAATATTAATGAGTGAATCCATGAAATTCCATTTATGCACTACAGTTCAACCATGTTCTGTTACTAGTTTGTACCTTTTAAATATTAGCTTTAATTTATGAAAATTACATAACCATGAATAAGCATGTCTGTCCAATGTGAGGTTACATTAATTCATTATTATGTATCTATTCTCTGTTTCAGATTTGCCCAATCTGTGCAGCTTTGCCTGGTGGCGACCCCAATCATGTGACGGATGACTTTGCTGCTCATCTCACACTTGAACACAGAGCACCTAGAGATTTAATATCCTTTTATCTTAACCTAATGTGTATATGTCCGAGTATAGGTATAATGAACTTCTTTCATAAAACCCTTCCATTCAGTGTTCAGTTGATTTTTTTTACGTAAAAACAGTTTTACAGTTTACACACATTGGTTCTGCTCATGTATAATGACTAAGGCCTGTGTGTTGAAGTCACTTCAGAGATAACCTTACAAAGGTTTATTGAGGTTTTGTGTTTATACATCTTTAAGAAATGTAAAGATTCTTCTCACAGAACCTAAAATTCTATTTACTCATGTCACTCCAAACCTTTATGATTTTACTTCTATGTAAAACAAAACAAAACACAAAAAAAATCAAAGAGTACTTTTGGTTGCTCTCTTCTGTGCAATTACAATGAATGGGGGAAGCTACCAAAAGAATGTCAATGTCTGATTAATAAATGAAAAATTTGAAATTGGATCTTTATAAAACCATTCTGAATGATTTGTTCACAAACTGGGCTGATTCGCACATCAAGCTTCAGTTCACTCAACTTGATCTGATGATATTTAATTTATTATAAACTCTTCATTTCAAGGATAACTTTGCTGTTTTTAACCTGCTTTGCATTGTTGCAATGTTGGTGCAAATTAACAATGTGTACTCCTGTGTTACTTGCACTCGGACACCCATATTATTTGTCAGTAAAAGTTCACCTGATAACACAAAACACGTCACTTTGCATCATCTGGTTGATTTTTCACAGCTCCAGGGTTTTTGTTAAAACTTCAAATTGAACTTTGCATTTTTGTATTCCTGCCCATAAATTGTTGGATCAACAGTTTAAAACAGTTTTTAGGCTTTTGCTTCTTTACTTAATGGGATAGTTCACCCAAAAATGAAAATTCTGTCATTAATTACTCGCCCTCATGTCGTTCCAAACCTGTAAGTCCTTCGTTCATCTTCGGAACATAAATTAAAATATTTTTGTTGAATTCCGAGAGATAAAATATCTTCATTTGTGTTCCAAGGATGAACTAAAGTCTTACAGGTTTGGAACGACATGAGGGTGAGTAATTAATGACAGAATTTAAATTTTTGGGTGAACTAACCCTTTAACAGAGAAAGTGATTGAAAAGTGTGGAGCAAAAAAGGTCATTAAAATCATGACACATTATCAGACTCAAACCTGAAATTATGTTATATAATTCAGGATAAGTGGTGATGTGTGTGTTGTGACACATTCTCAACCAGTTTCTCCTTAACCATTGTGTGCACGATGAGAGCAGCGGCGTACGGCACGTTCGTCGGATGTTCCACCCTGGGCGGGGACTGGGTGGTCCGCGGGCACGCCGGACTAACATGCACTTTACCAGCAGCTCCACTGGTGGGCTCTCCTCTTCACAAAGCTCCTCCTACTCTCCAAGCAATAGGGAAGCCATGGACCCCATAGCAGGTGTGTAATACAGGCCTTAACTTAATTGGCTTACGCACTTTCATTTTGTTGATGCAAGTGCTGTTTTGAATGTCTTCTCACACACTCTTTTTTGCCGTCTTTCTCTTTCTCACTGTGTTTACATCACCAGAGTTGCTCTCTCAGCTGTCGGGTGTGCGGCGCTCCGCTGGAGGACAGCTCAACTCTTCTGGCCCCTCGGCCTCGCAGCTGCAGCAGCTGCAAATGCAGCTTCAGCTGGAGCGCCAGCAGGCACAGGCGGCACGCCAGCAGCTGGAGACGGCCCGTAATGCTACACGCCAACGCAGCAACCCTAGCAACATCAGCGCCAGCATCCCGCCGCCCAGCACCGCCACAAACACAGCCATGACTGAGAGCAACCCGCTGGCCTCCCACAGCTCCCAGTTTCTTCTCACACGGTATGGCTCGGACATAACCATACACTCAAGATTGTTGATGTATTATTAAAGGGTTAGTTCACCCAAAAATGAAAATTAGTCGATGTTTTACTCGCCCTCAAGGCATCCTTGGTGCATATGACTTTTTTCTTTCAGACGAATCCAATCTGGAGTTATATTAAAAATTGCCCTTGCTCTTCCAAGCTTTATAATGGCATGGGCTAGTGTTTTTGTTCAACAGTCCAAAAGTAGTCAATTAAAGTGCATCCATCCATGCCTCACGTGGCTCCAGGGGGTGAAAAAAGGCCTCCTGTAGCAAATCGATGTGTTTTTGTTTAAAAACATATCCACATTTAAAATGATAGAAACAGTTTTGTGTAACTTCCGCTAACTGTCATACACGCATTCACGAGAGACTGCCTTTCCAGCGGATGACGTAGGCATAGCGTATGCGTGTGTGAGTCTCGCGAAAACAAACGTTTGTTTACAGGAGCAAAGGAAGCAAAGTTTCCTTACTTTAGCAATGGAAACCAGTCTCCTCTTGGTTTATATTGAAATCCTCTGACATTTTTTCTTTACAAATCCTCGCTTTGTACTTCTAATTCGTGACCAGCATTTTTTGTTCCCTCTCTGTTGCGCTTCTGTTTTGGTCACTAATAACCAGCGCTTACCCTACGCATGTCCTACTTCATCTGCCTGGAATGGCTTCCACCTACGACAGTTAGCAAAAGTGCAAGAAATGTGTTTAGAACATTTTAGATATGGATATTTTTCTTACAAAAACACATCGACCACATTCGGCCATGTGAGGCATGTTTTAATATGGATGGATGCACTTTATTTGACTACTTTTGGACTGTTGAGCAAAAACACCCACCTATGCCATTATAAAGCTTGGAAGAGCAAGGAAAATGTTTAATATAACTCTGATTGGATTCGTTTGAAAGAAGAAAGTTATATACGCCTAGGATGCCTTGAGGGTGAGTAAAACATGGACTAATTTTCATTTTTGGGTGAACTAACCCTTTAAAGGGATTCTTCTTACATCATCAGTTCTGTTGACTTATGTTATTTTATTTTTTTCACTTACAATGACCTGATAAAAGTACCTTAAACTCCTTTTCCCCATATAATTAATTTATTTTAAAATAATAAACCTCCTCTATGATGAGCATGTTTAAGTTCTTGAATTACAATGTGTACTTGGATATTTCAGAAAATTAAAAACAAACAAATAAATTATTAGAATTAGATATTTTTGGTTAAAAAATAAAACGTCAAATTTAAAGGTGCCATAGAATGGAAAACTGTATTTACCTTGGCATAGTTGAATAATAACAGTTCTGTACATGGAAATGACATACCGTGAGCCTCAAACACCATTGTTTCCTCCTTATGTAAAGCACATGAATGCAAAAGGCCACTGAAAAATAGGCGAATCAGAACATAACACAGACTGTGACGTTACAGTCCGGATCACTAATAGTTACGCCCCCAACATTTGCTTATACCCACCCATGTTCTAGGCCAACCGCCAGCCGAACCATCAGCAGTTCTGCAGGTATTGTGAAGAAACAAGCGAGGACAAAAGCGAAAATGGCAGATCATGGAAATAAATGTTATGTTCCAGGCTGTGCAGGGGATGTGAAGTACAGGGATGGGTTAGTCTCTGTATTCAGAAAGGCACGGAAACATTCTAATAAAATAACGCGAGCCACTAAAGGGACATGGTTAGCTCCTTGCTAGCGGTAGCCTGTTACATTACAGTACATAAGATTTCACTTAGCACATAAACAGAGTAAGGAGAGATGACTGAGGATGATGGTGAATGATTTACAGATCCTGAGCACCACTGACAAGCATCTGATCTTGTAAAATGTGTGGTAAGTACTGCCGCTCCATAGTATAAACAGAGTTCGTGCGATCTCGAATGTCGAAAGTGAAACTAAAAGGCAATCGTGCATTCGAAAGCAGTTTAATAGCGGCTCCCTGATGCCCGCATTTTATTTACAGTATAATTACCCAATGATATAACTGCGCGAGAAAGTATTGAAATATATATTTTCCCTGTGTTTCCTTCCTGCTGTGTGAGCTACTGAAATAAGCCGCACTGTCAAACAGCCAATCAGAGCAAACTCAACATTGTTATTCATGACCCTTTCAAATAAGATAATAACAGACCATTTCATTCTAGGGAGAAATCCTAGGGTTGTAAATGGACATGTAAAACCGTTTCTGGAGATTTTTTTGCCCTTACCCAAGCCACATACCTTCTATGTAGGTATCCGAGGACAATTTCAAATATTGTATCAATGCATTCTATGGCACCTTTAACAAGAAAATGAACATGTGAACTTCATAGCCAGAGCTGCTCTGAGAGTTCAGTTCACGAGCATTACACTATTTCATTTGTTCGATCGCTGAAATTCAAAGGGCCAGATTTACTAAACAGGGCAAATTAGCGTTTTGAGCGCAATTCCAAAAAAGCGCCGATGGGAGGGGGAAATGCTGCGGGTGATTTACTGACAAATGCGTACATTAAAGAACACAGACGTGATCATTTGCATGATCATTTGCATAATGACCAAATTACCGCCTGCTTTAAGACATGCTTTTTTTGGGCGTTAAATAATGGTGCAAATGTTAGTAAATCGCTTTGCGTGATTCATTTACTCTTCTCCCATAAATTTTGCATCTGAAAGGGAAACTCCTACAAATGCATATTCAGTAAGGTGAGTCACTAAAATAACTGTGTCCATGCTATTCAGCGCTAAACTTTCACTGTGTCTTTAGTAAATCCTGACAGAACTATTTTAACACCAAAAGATGGTTTGCGCTGGCATAACCTGTTAGTAAATCTGGCCCAAAGTCTTTTATGGCCTGCCAAAATAAAAGTTTGGTTTCACTTCAACTTATGACAGAAATATGTTACTTAGTTTTGTACAGTATATGTGCTTCTCAAAATAACAATAATAATAGTACAATTTAAAATATAATTTTAAGGAATATCACACAATTTGTTTGTTAATGTTGACAGCACAATTAGACAGTAAACCTCAGTTGTGCAGCACTTTGTTTAATAAATGAATTAAAAGATTAATGAAACAGTTAAAGTTTTTGATGATTAACGTTTTTCATAATTAATGTAGTAACAGCCATAAATGAATGAATTAGACACGATCTTTGATTATTAACATGCAATAAAACCATTCAAAACGGAATTCAGAAAAGTGAAATCAAATAGACTAAAATCGATTTTCTAGATTTCTAGTTAAGTGTTTGTCCATCTAATTCCACCAGGTTGAACGAGCCGAAAATGTCAGAGGCAGAACGGCAGGCGCTGGAGAGCGAGCGCGCGGACCGCAGCCTGTTCGTGCAGGAGCTGCTGCTGTCCACACTAATGCGAGAAGAGAGCTCGTCTTCCGACGAGGACGAAAGGCGAGACTTTGCTGACTTCGGCGCCATGGGCTGCGTGGACATCATGCCTTTAGACGTGGCTCTGGAGAGCCTCAACCTGAAGGAGAGCTCCACAGGCAAGGAGCCTCCACCACCTCCTCTTTGATGATATCCCACCACAACGCAGACAATGTCCTCTGTGCTGTAACTGCCAATGACGGTGGGCAAAAAACACAGCTCTCTCTAATTTTTTTCTTTTTTTTTTCTTTTCTTTTTTTGGTGATTGTAATTTCAGGTCTGTCACCTTTGTTACATTGTATAAATCCATGAAAGGAGAGCGAGAGGAAAAAAAATCAAAATACATCAGAACAGACGTGTGAGAGAGTGAGAGAAACCGAGAGACAGATAAACGGAACGAGAGAGAGAAAATAAGAAATATAAATATATAAATAAATATATATAAGTTGATAATCAATTCCACATAACTAATTTTTTTCCTTTAGCAGGTGAGCGTAGGTATCTGTGGCAGACCTCTGCTTCCTGTGTCTTGCAAAAGGCTCTCCTTATAAATACTCCACATTCAAAAACTGAAGAGGAAACAAGAGACCTTCTCTAATGAAGCTGCTGTGTGTATTTATGAATATTAATGAATAAAAAGTGCTTGGATGGTTTACCATAACTACTGCATGAGGTTATTTGCAGCGTGCATGATTTTTAATGACCTTGTCATTAAAAAGGCAAAATATCCCAAAGCTTTCTTTAACTTTTTTTCCCAGGGTTACTTGAATAGAGCCCATTTGAAATGGGTGAAATATCTACAAATTTAGGATTTTCTTTTTCTTTTTGTTTAATATGGAAATCAACAGCAAAATTGAAACCTGCAGTAGCTTTGCAAGAAAAACTGCTAAATGCTTATGTCACTCGGCTCCAATCTGCCCCTCCTCATCTGCGACGCTGTAGAGTGCAACAGTGACCGCACGCTTTATTAGCGACAGTGTTTTTCCCATTCATTTTCTCCATAAGGATTAACTTTTTTTTTTTTTAAGCCAAAAACTAAACTGACCAGTTCCAAGATAAATCACAACGTATGCAATTTTAATTTGTATTTCTAAACTATTGTGAATGATTTAATCAAATTAAAATGAAAATATAAGGATAAAAACATTGCATAATATTGCTACATATTTGAGGTGGAACAAAAAAGCTCATCAAAGTTGTCTTAAGACAAGAATGCATTTTGATTTTAGGACAACTTTGATGAAAGGTTTTGATCCACTTCAAATGTCGACTACTGTAATTTAACATATAGAAGTAGTTTGAAAGTTTGAGGAGATTTAAATACTGTAAATTTAAATTAGAATTTGCCACAAATTTGGTTAGATTTTTGCATATGAATTTGTCTGTTTAGCCCAATGCATAAAAATGCTAATTCAAACTGTAACAGTAGTGGCTCTGGACATGTTAACACATGTGAGAATCTTATTGGTTAGCCAGTTTTCTTCGCAGTGCAATGGAAAAAGAATAGAGCGCCTTTCTGTAAAAAATAAATTAATTAATTAGTTGTCGCATTGATAGTGTACGAAAGGTTCATGTTGGTCTGAACAGAAACATTAACAGCAGTTGATTTAAAATGAAATATTTTATCGCACCCAATTGTCCTAACAAATATTCATTTTGGTGTGAACAAGCGTTTGTGTTTTGTAATTCGCAGTGCTTAATGGGAGTGGGTAGCCGCTACTGCGATTTTGTTTCCATGATAGCAGCAAAGTCTCTGATAGGTGGAGCTCTCTTCAGAATTATGGGTAGTGTAGTTCCTCGCAGTAAAATCTTTTTTTTTTTTTCATGACATTGAAACAGCTCATCTTTTTCAGTTTTTTCCATTAAAAATCAGTTTCTCTGTGGAGCAAGTAAATGGGATTTTTGCTTTCGAAACCGCACTGTTGCGCTCTATTGGACGTTCAAATGGTCAGCCTAATTGGCCGAGGCAAATTAACACCTTAAAAATGTCTTGTTGCCTACGAGAAAAAAGAATATACAGGTATCGACAAAAGATAACCTGCTTTATACCATTTTAACTAGACGTCGATGTCTTAGTGTCTGTGTAACCACCAGATGTACTCTCTAACTTATGCACCTGTACAGACAAGTTAGGCTCTCCATTGTCATCTCACTCTACTCCTCACATTTCTGCTTTAGTACGCTTGGAACCCCTCTCTCTTCACTGGTAAAAGGAGGGCGCAAGATTTGCCACGCTACGGGCTTTGTTAAACTTCTCAAAAGAGTGACATGCTTATACTCTCTGCTAATAGACAGCACCTTCTATTTATTCAGGGTTGTTTTGTTTTTTTTAATTTCTTGGTTCTTTTAAGCTTTGTGATTGATCATGCCACCTCCATGCCTATACTCTTATCCTCTATGTAAAATACAATGAGATGTATATGGAATTTGTGCGTTAACTTTCATAATGGATCTAGGACATGGGCAGACTTTCTTTTTTTAATGTAAATTTAGAATACTACAATAAAAACGGCGCACAGCTTTTGATGAAAACCAAACCCCATCCTCTTACTCTCTGTGACTTTGGTCTGAATACTAGTCACATCAACCTATTTAGAAACTCACTGTACTTCCTATTCAGACAAATATGCACAGATCAAGTGAAAACAATTCTGGAAAAATATGTCTGTGGCTTTTGACAGGACAACAGCGTTATTATGGACTGACATTTTGACCAGAAGTTATTACAAGCATGCAGCTTTTTGCTTCACAAGACATTAATTGATGGGCTGGAGTCATGTGATTACTTGTGAATTATTGTGATGACGGCACTTATTCACAGCAGAGGATTCATTGGTGAGCAAGTGATGTAATGCTAGATTTCTCAAAATCTATTCTGTGGAAACAAACTCATCTACATCTTGGATGGCCTGAGGTTGAGTACATTTTCAGCCATTGTCATTTTTGGATTTATAATATTTAGCTGCTGCTTTAAAAGTAGAAAAATAATACTGTGTGTCCATCACAGGTGATATCTCAAACACAGTTAATACTTTAGCCCTCAAGCCTCAAGATACCTGATGCCATTTTAACTGTTTACCTGCAAGGCATGGGCACGTTGCCACAAAAAGAATTTAGTGCCAACTACTACGGAGTGTCTATGTGAATTTTGCCGTGGTTTGGAGCAGCTGGCCCTTCATTCACCGGCTATTGTTAGACCTAAATATTAGCCTTGGGATTCCTTTCATGCCATACATGAAGTGGCCTTTCTACCAAAATAACCCTTTGTGAGCAAGTACATAATACAAATCATTCAAAACTATTTTTTCTTCACTGTCATAAAAATAGAATGGAGAAAAATAAGTGTCGTTAAGTTCTAGTAAATAGTAAACAAGAGTTTATTTTGTTACATTGTTGTGACATGAATTATGAACGCATGATTTTATATTATAGCCACAGGCCAATCACTGGTCCTTACACATGAAGGATTAATATGTTTGTTTAAATATACAAAAAAAAAAAAATAAATGTTATACATGTACTATATGCTACAGTTTAGGAGTTTATGTTCAGTAAATTAAATTAAATTTTTTTGACTGACAGTAAAGATTTCTGCAAACTCATGTGACACTGAAGACTGCAGTAATGGCTGCTGAAAATTTAGCCTTGCCATTACAGGAATAAATAATTTTAAATTCTAAAAACTATGCAAATACAAATATAAAGAGAGAGAAATGGGTACACGTACAACCACACAAACTTATTTGTAAGACGAACGTCCTTTATCTTTTTTTTTTAAAGTAACAAGCAGTTAGTAAATGAATAGAGTGCAACTCTAAAAGGGGCAAGTTGTTATTATTATTATTATTATTATTATTATATATATATATATATATATATATATATATATATATATATATATATATATATATATATATATATATATATATATATATATATATATATATATATAATTTTTTTAAAGAATAGAATTAGAATAGAGAGTGCTAGAGTTAGATACTTGAAGATGCTCGGATTGAGTTGGCCAGGTCATTCCACCGGAGGATTTAATTTAAAAGTCAGTGCAAGTGATTTTGTGCCTCTTTGGGATGGCAGTGGTGGTTTTGCAGGCAAACATCAATGCCTTGAATTTTATGCGAGCAGCTATTGGTAGCCAGTGCAAATTGATAAGCAGAGGTGTGACATGCGTTCTTTTCAGCTCATTAAAAAGTAATCTTGCTGCCGCGTTCTGGATTAATTGTAAAAGTTTGATAAAACTGCCTACAGTAGTCCAGCCTGGACAGAACAAGAGCTTGAACAAGGAGTTGTGTAGCATGTTCTGAAAGAAAGGGCCTGATCTTCCTAATATTGAATAAAGCAATCTGCAGGACCGGGCAGTTTTAGCAATGTGGTCTAAGAAAGTCAGCTGATCATCAATCAGTCAATCATCAACAAGGTTTCTGGCCGTTTTTGAAGGAGTTATGGTTGATCTGCCTTAATGGATGGAGAAATTATGACGAAACGAGGGGTTTGATGGAATGGAACCACAAGCAGTTCTGTCTTAGCAAGGTTGAGTTGAAGGTGATGATCCTTCATCCAGCAAGAAATGTCTGTTAGACAAGCTGAGATGTGAGCAGCTATCATCAGGATGGATTGAGAGGGAGAGTTGAGTGTCATCAGCATAGCAGTGATATGAAAAGCCAAGTTTCTGAATGACAGAACCTAGTGATGCCATGTTGAGAAGAGAAGTGGTCCAAGAACTGAGCCCTGAGGCACCCCATGTAGTTAGATGTTGCGAAATCTCACCTCTCCAAGATACCTTGAAGGACCTATCTGAGAGGTAAGACTCAAACCATTGGAGTGCTGTTCCTGAAATGCCCTTTGCCAATAGGGTTGACAGGAGGATCTGGTGGTTAACCATGTCTAAAGCAGTGGACAGATCTAGCAAGATAAGTATTGAAGATTTGGAATCTGCTCTTGCCAGTCTTAAGGCTTCAACAACTGAGAGCAAGGCAGTCTCAGTTGAATGTCCACTTCTGAAACCAGACTGGTTTATACAGTGCTGCTTGAAAGTTTGTGAACCCTTTAGAATTTTCTCTGTTTCTGCATAAATATGACCCAAACATAATCAGATTTTCACATAAGTCCTGAAAGTAGACAAAGAGAACCAAATCAAACAAATGAGAAAAAAAAAATATTTTCTTTGTCATTTATTTATTCAGGAAAATGATCCAATATTGCATATCTGTGAGTGGCAAAAGTATGTGAATCTCTTGGATTAGCAGTTAATTTAAAGGTGAAATTAGAGTCCATCTGTGCTGTTTTCAGTCAGTGCAATGACTATCAAAAGTCTGTACGTGACCGGTTTTATTCAAAGAACAGGGATTTATCAAAGTCTGATCGTGTTTGTGGAAGTAAATCGTGTCATGAACAAAGGAGATCACTGAGGACCTCAGAAAAATAGTTGATGTTGCTCATCAGGTTAGAAAAGGTTACAAAACCATCTCTAAAGAGTTTGGACTGCACAAATCCACAGTCAGACAGCTTGTGTACAAATGGAGGAAATTCAAGACCACTGTTACCTTCCCGAGAAGTGCTCGACCAACAAAGATCACTCCAAAGCAGAACGTGTAATTGACTGCAAGGTTGCAAAAGTTCCCAGGGTAACTTCTAAGCAACTAAAGGCCTTTCTCACATCGGCTAATGTTCATGAGCCCACCATCAGGAGAACACTGAGCAACCATGGTGTGCATGGCAGAGTTGCAAGAAGACAGCCACTGTTCTCCAAAAAGAAAATTGCTTGCTAAAGATCATGTGGACAAGCCAGAGGACTTCTGGAGAAAGGTTTAATGGATGGATGAGAAGCTGCTATGTTCGGAGAAAAGAACACACTGCATTCCAGCTTAAGAATCTTATCCCATCTGTGAAACATGGTGGTGGTAGTATCATGGCTTGGGCCTGTTTTGCTGCATCTTGGCCAGGACAGCCTGCCATCATTGATGGAACAATAAATTCTGAATTATACCAGCAAATTCTACAGGAAAACGTCAGGACATCTGTTTAAGAACAGAGTCTCAAGAGAATGTGGGTCATGTAGCAAGACAACAACCCAAAGAACAGTTAAAGAAGAACAATGTTAATGTTAATGAGTTAATGAGACAAATAATAATGTTAATGGGTCAAAGTCCAGACCTTAATCCAATTGAAATGTTGTGGAAGGACCTAAGCAAGCAGTTCATAGGAGGAAACCCACCAACATCACAGAGTTGAAGTGGTTCTGCACTAAGGAATGGACTAAAACTCCTACATGTTATTGTGCAGGACTGATCAGCATTTACAAGAAACTTTACCTTCAGTTACTGCAGCAAAAGGGGGTCACACCAGATACTGACAGCAAAGATTCACATACTTTTGCAACGCACAGATATGTAACACTGGATCATTTTTCTCAATAAATAAATGACAAAGAAAATATTTTTCTCTCACTTGTTTGATTCGGTTCTCTGTATCTACTTTTAGGGTCTGATGATGTTTTGGGTTATATTTATGCAGAAATATAGAAAATTCTAAAGGGTTCACAAACTTTCAAGCAGCACTGTGTGTGTGTGTGTGTGTGTGTGTATAGATATAAAGATAGGTGTACACACACGTTTGTGTGGTTGTGCATGTGTGTCTATTTCTCTCTTTATGTTTGTATCTGCACAGTTGTTAGTTATGAATAAAATTTGCAACATTACACACAATGTAGTAAGACATACCACTTTTATTAAATGCACAGTATTACAAGGAACATTTTCACTGACTGCAGAGAAGCTTCTCACAGGATGCACAAGCATAGAGTACTGACACCTAAAGCCGTGAGAGATTGAGTCTGCCTGGAGCACACGCTCGCGCACACACACACACACACACACACACACACACACATTCATTCACTCACAACCAGTGATCCAGCTAAACAAATAAAAGAAATGGGAACAAATGTCTAATTTCAATTGCCTAAATGGGTGCATTTCACAAAGAAATGTCCAGGATATATTTTACCCCAATATTAAAAAAAAAAAAAAGAAAAAAGCTTAATTGACCTTAAATAGGCTTATCTTTTCATGTATTGTTTCTCTTTTGGGCTGACTAGGACATTTCGCTACACTTTAATTGAGATTCACCCGACGAAGCATAAAATCTTGGCTTACAAAATAATGCATAAAGAGCGTTCCAGTACTCAGTCACAGTTCTTCATTCATATACAATGTTAAGAGCTTTCCACAAATCAAATGAGGATGGGGGTTCTCTTGGCTCTTTCCTTCTGGATGTGAATCAACCCTCAATTTAAAAAAAAAAAAAAAAGTGCAGTAAGCGTCAGTAACCTCAAATTGTTTACTACACAGGGGAAAAGGCTAGTTGAGCAATTACACATATAAAAAAAAAAAAAAAAATCAAATCGTACTTTTATTATGAACAACCACAGGAAAAATAAATTATACATTGTCACGCAAAATAAACTGTTTTTACACTCACATATTGCCGGAGGCCCATTAGACATGTTTTACTTCCCTTTACAATGTCACACATTTGACATGATGCCTGTTTGAAACAGAATATATAGAGAGAACATACTATTTATATAGACATCTATTAGAACTGTACAGAATGGATTATAAAGTACAGGCTGGCTATTAGAACACACAGAAATCTGTATAGCAAAAAAACAAAGAAAATGCCATGTTTGTTCAATAAAGTCTTCACATAGTCAGTCTGCCACAACACAAGAAAAATTGTTTAGCGTAACTGACTGAATACATTTCTTCGATATCTGTAACGTTAGCAAATAATCAGATTCAATATAAATAACCTCTTTCAGTGCATTTTCTTTTTCCTTTTTTTTCTTTTTATTTTTTTGCAGTGCTTACAATTGTAGGGTGAAAACTACAAAAATATGAGCAGTACATCTATAAAGAAAGTGCAAAGCTCTAAGAGGTCATAAGTCACTGCTCAAAAAGATCATGACCATAATGACCGACACTTGACTCGATTGGACGCTGTTCGACAACTCACGATGTCGGGTAATGTCGGCTGTTAAAAGTAGGTCCTGCCAATGTACTGTTTGGAAAGAATTTGACATCAGTGTACAAAGAATGATTGATCCTGCTCATGTATATTTACAGTCTAATTGCATATATACAGACGCTTTCAAAGCAACACATCTCTGGTACTTCACACCAGTCAGTCGATGCAAAATGTGTTGCTGGGGTCCACGAGGAGCCCCGCTGATCGGAATTGAGAAAAAACATTTACTCTGGCAGAGGAGGACAAGTCGAATACTGCAGCCCTGGTGTTAGTCAACAGAAATAGTCAGATTGACAAGATTTTGTTTTGCGGTTTTACAGATACAGCTGAATTGAATATGTACTGCGTGTAATATTCAAGTAAGCCCTAAATATGAACAACAGTGATTGTGATGCTCGGCTAGCAAACAACACTATAGACATTATTACAGTGGATTCAGAAAGTATTCAGACTCCTTCATTTCTTCATGTTCGTAAAGGTGCAGTCACAGTCACACACAAAAAAAGGTCCGTTGTTAATAATGTAATGATGTATGAAGCACATCTCACACAGGAGTAGTCCCTTTCAAACCAAGCGGCTTTGTGTTGGGGCGAACCGGTCAAATCCGCATGGAGAAATCACTACTGAAATGACTGGATTTCACCTGTGAAAATTTGCAGAACAGTAATTGTGACCTCACCTTTATACTAAAATGCTTCCATTTTTCACCTCCTTAATCTAAACTCCTTACCACATAACAGAACCATCACATGGGTTGTACGAAGTATTTAAGAGCCTTGCTCTGTCGTAACGACATGGCTGTTTAGAATGAAGAAAGTGAAGACCAATTAATTGATCAACAGCTGATTTGCTTGCTTTTTTTGTATTTACGCAGACAAAGGTAGACTACATGCTAGTTGGCCATTGATTGCAGTCTTTGTAGTGTGTTCAAACGCAACTTTGGCCCAAACAGAGTCCACTAGAGCTTTCGTCTACTAGTTCTTTTATATCGGTTTAGTGTGTAAATCATGCTGGGCCTCTCCCATTATAAAGCAAAAACCAAATCTGTGAACAGAAATTACACATTGACTAATGCAGCAGTAGTTTAACGATGACTCCGAATGTTCTCGAGTGACCAAGCCAGAGCTCAGGCTTGTACCCAAACATAAAAATGTCTGTCCACCAATGGTCCTCATCCAACCTGACAGATTGAAAGGACCAAAAAGACTTGAGGAAATAATTGCTGATAAGACAAGTACTGAGTTAAGGGTCTGAATACTTAAGTTATTGAGATATTTGTGTTTTTTCTTTTAATAAATTTGCAGTTTTTGCATCATGGTGTAAGGAGAGTATTTTTTGATGTGGAAAAAAAATTTTTCGCATAGGGCTATACATAAAATGAAGGGATCTGAATACTGTCTGAACGCACTGTATAGTGCAATGACAATTTTAGTTGTCATTCAGTCCTTTGTAATCAATTTAAACCTGTTGGTTGTCAGTCGTCCTCCTCTGGTAACTTGTTTAGTGGGGTTGAAACACACAGGTTGAATCTGGACAGTCCCTTCATAGGGTCTTCCTGTCGTGACCTCAGGGACAGTCCGACTCGTATCATTCTCACATGAACATTCACTTCACAGTGCCCACCAAGCCCATCGCTTTGAAACGGCCCACAATACATCGAAAACAAATTGATCATAGATTATCACATACACATATTATTTAGCAGTTGATACATAAACAGATAATAATGAATAATCCAAGAGCAATCAACTCCAGCTGATCAGGCAGGTCTGTTGTGTTATGAACAACATCTATGGATATACTCCTCAGGAACAGGTTTGAAAGAAATCTTCAGTCTTCGCAAAGGCAAAGTCCATCAAATTGCAACATGATGATGATTAAGGGTGCCTACACACTAGTTCACGCTACGTTGGAGTACACCGGGAATTTGTTGATTTTGATGCTCCGTTACGTGACCAAAAGTGGGGGGAATTTGTACTTTGGCTGTAATGCAGGGATCTGTTGACTACTGAGAATCCCAGGGAGGCAGGTCCAATTGTGCTTTCAGAAATCCATTTGGCTGTATTTCTGCTTTATTTCAAATAGCCCTGGCTCTTTCCATCCACCCATAATCCAAAACCGCTTGTCCGATGTAGGGTCGTAGGGATGCTGGAACCTATCCCAGCCTCTAGGGCCAAAGGCAGGGAAATATCCAGGACGAATGGCTCTTTTCCACACCCTCAGAAACACAGTCTTGCAGATTTCTATCCATCAAGTGTTCAGTCAAAACGTTTTCTAGTGTGTAAGCACCCTAACATTAAAAAAATTAGACTGTTACCACTGACACACGAACAGCATCTTCCCATTGTTCTTCGAGCCTCAGTTAGAGAGACAAGTGCCCTTTGAATCAAAACTATGGCCGGGGAGCCAAACAAAGTCTGAGGAAATACTTAAGTGCCACTGCTGGTGACTTTGCCTCTGTGCTCACTCCAAACACTCTGTGTCCAACCTCAAGCCTCTTCCGAAGAAAAAACGAAAAAAAAAAAAAAAAGGAGGCGTCTTTGTCGCTGTGCTTCTATGACGAAGTTCGCGCTGAGTAAGATGGGGCGCACCGAGATGTCCCAAAACGCCTTTCATCGACCTCAGCATTATAGACATCAAAACTTGGCACAGAAAAGTTTAAAATTAGAACAGATGTGTTAAAAAAAAACTTCAAATGAAACATGAATCTGGCAGTTCCATGATTGTTACTCGATAGTTTGCGGTATGAATAGTATTGCGATCTGCGTAAAGTCTGCCAGAATGACGCCAGGGCGTTGACAGCGTTGTGCTAATGACTGGGTCCTCATCAAGTCCGAATTTTGTCCATCTCGATAAACAAAATGGTAAGAGAAAAACAAATAGAAACTTTCCTAAACCAAATTACCTTTTTCAAAAAGGTTGTTAAACAAAAGGTCTGCATTGTCTCTGACGCATATTTACAACAATCAGATGTTTCTGTTTGTAACTATTTGGGGTTTTTAGAAAACCTATTGATACATGATAGATGGACATGTCCAGATGTGGGAAAACTCAAAGCAATGCACACAGTCAACTTTAAGGCCTTTTAGTCTATGTGGTGAGAGTGCTGAAGCACAAGCCATTTTTATGAACACACACAGACGCACACACATCTATATTCAATCACTCATCCTAATCGAAACCATCCCTTACTCCTATTATACCACGCATTCACACACACTTTTTCTTACTAACAATTACACACCCATACTGGCAAACGGATCAGCCCAGGATGTCCAAGTAAACAGGCGAAGCCTTGGCCAGGCTCTGGAGCAGGTTGTGGATTTCTTTGATGTTGAGTCTCATGTAGGGCTCCCTCTGCCAGCAGCCCAGCATCAGGTCATACACCTCTTTGGGGCAAGTACGAGGTCTCTGCAACACCCGACCCTGTGTGATACACTCGATCACCTGCAGGAGGCAGCAGAAACACGGTCCAGAGTGACAACTGAACACAGGGTCTGCTAAGGGTGCATCAGTCTGCCTAGAAACAGTCATTTTTACAAGGTCCCGGGTTGATTCAGTGAGTGCTTTTGAGGAAGAACTAATCATAATTAGTATTACATGAGGACTTCCATTCCTACTTATGAGATACAGGTTAGGTATGACTGATGTGTCTTACCTCGTTGTTTGAAAGCTGGTACCAGGGTTGCTTGCCATATGTGAATATTTCCCAGAGGACCACACCCAAACTCCACACGTCACTCTCTGTGGTGAATCTCCTGTACATGATGCTCTCTGGGGGCATCCAGCGGATGGGCAGCATGGTGTGACCACCCACCTGAGACAAGAGATACAGATTAAGTGACTGGTAGAAGCACATGCACTTATTAAATCCATCTCCTATCGTTTAAATTTTAGAGTCTTCATAATAAGCAAAATAAACTAAATAATTTTAGGGATGGGCAATATATCAGCAGCACCATGTTATCTGCTAATACTGTATTAGATTTTGTTTATTTCTTTAAGTGTACCTGTATTTTGTTGATATTTCATATTTAATTGTGCAAGCTAACTTCACCTATTTATACATTTAGATCACTTCTGCCATTCGCTAACACTCAATATTAATTGTTTAAAACAAAAATTATTTAATAACATTGTTAAATATAATCATGAACAAATGTAAAAATTAATATGCATTTTTTATACTGTATATCACTTTCAAATGGTTGACTTATACTAAAGGAATATTGGTAGCACTTTTTCAATTCATCTAAAGGCTAATCCAAGAGACATAAACCAATGTCCAGACGACAGTATGTCACTTCTCAGACATTCCAAATCACCCTACAAATGCAGATTCCAAAATGTTTAATTGGTGAAAACCAGCACTGATGAATGGCAACAGACATGGCTAACAATGAACGTGTCTGTCGGTACAGTGGGAGTTGGCCTAAACAATCCATTTTTTTCACAAAAATATTAAGCAGCACAACTGGGACTCAACTGGATATTAAAATGATTTCTGAAGGACAATTTAACACTGAAGGCTGGAGTAATGGCTGCTGAAAATTCTGCTTTGCCATAACAGGAATAAGTTACATTTTAAAATATATCAAAATAGAAAAGAGTTGTAATAATATTTCTCAATATTACCGTATTTTTGATCAAATAAATGCAGACTTGGTGAGCATAAAAACTTCATTCAAAAACATTTTGAACAAGTTTACATACTATATACTTACTAGAGGAATTATAACAACTGTAGTAGTTACTTTACTCAATACACATTCTGTAAAATGAAGTGCAACCACAATATTTCCAATAATAATAATAAAAATAAAAATTGTTGAATGTAAATCCCTTGTGTTGTTTCAAACCAAGTTGTGTTCTAAATACCAAGTCTTCAGAAGCCATAGAATAGCTTTGCAAGGAACAGAAGGAATTCATTTTTAATCTCAGCTCTCAAGTGCCAGATGCCATTGGTTCTTGCAGCAGGACTGAATGTGCAGAAATGTGAATGAGATTGAAAAGGGGATGAGTTTCTATAATTCTGCATATAATTCTTTCTTATGCAAAGCTACTGTATGGCTTCAGAAGACTTGGAATATGTCATTTTCCTGTGCTAAAGTTTATTAGATAGCACAAAGAATTTTCCACCTATTCAAGACCAAAAGAATAGAAATTGTGATACCGAAAATCACTGTATCAATCTTGTTTAAAGGTGAGACACTTCAGATTGAGCATATGGGTCTTTTATAGCATAAAACTACGTAAAACCACTGCAGTGTTTTGCCACAATACATTGTTTATTGCAAAAGTTTGACCTCATTACCATGACATTGCATTGCAGGATTTCTAGTGATCATGCAATGACAAAATCATGTGTTTTCTATTGTTATACGACAGAGGGAGCTGATATTCCTTCATCTCACACTCACACTCGCACACACACACACACACACACACACACGGCTGCTGACACAGCAGAGTGTTTCCGGCTGTGTTGGCAGGATGCAGGTTTGGGAGAGCCCTTGAGTGTCAGATGGTCTGGGCTTTTTCTGGAAGAACTCACTGTGGGGAACTGTTGGTTTTTGAGGCACTTTCATATTTACAGTATTTAATCAGCTGTTCAGATGCATACATTTAAATAGTCATTAGTCATAATAAACCATAATAATGAAAGACAAAACAACAGTATATCATCATATTATCCATTATGGACATACACAGACTGCCTTTTGCTTTTTTGTGTTCATCCATTCCATATGAATTTGTCAGATTCATAGAGATTAGATTCAACAGAGGTTCAACTGATAGAGGTCACAGATAACTTTTAATTCTTTCTTTCTTTCTGTCTGAAAAAGTCAGGAAAAAGAAAGGAGAGGGCTGGGATCAGGAAATGACCCAAGCCAGAACTAACCTTAGATTAAACAAGTGCTACCAGAGAATCTCTGACAGTTGGCTGAACTGCTGAGAAGCAGAATGTGAGGAGTGTAACACTGTAGTTTGTGGCATTTTCAAAACAATGCTCTGTTTGAGCAGCCTTGACTTTGACTGCAATGGTCTTCTAGCATCCATCATTTGTTGCTTAATATGCCCTTGTTTGCATTCACATTTGTGAGTGGGAATGTTCAAGCAAGAATCTGGCATGGCCCTGTGGATTATTTTCTGTGGTTTCTCTGAGATTTCCTGTGTTCACACGCTTCAGTGGCTTGTTTGAGCAACCAATGAAAATATAGAATACATATCTGTAATCTTTTCTGATTTGATTCTGAATGCATAAAGCTGTAGTGTGTATCATTTTGTGCTAGCAATCAGTGGCAAAAAATGCAACTTCAATATGTTTATTTTAGCAGCATGACACTACGACATTATCTCTATTAGAAAACAGTCTTTCTTTTTGCATTTCTGTTTGGTGTCGCACAGAAATGAAACACTGCCACTTTAAAGCGGCCATCGGATGCCCATTTTCCACAAGTTGATATGATTCTTTAGGGTTTAATAAAAAGTCTGTAACATACTTTGGTTAAAATTTCTCAATGGTAGTGTAAAAAACACAATTTTTACCCTGTCGAAATCAGCTCTGTTTTCAGCAAGCTGTTTTTTAGTCCGTCACTTTAAATGCTAAGATAGGCTTGTGTTTTTTGTTCATCACTTGTAATCGTCTTTTCCTCCTTTATTACTTTATATTTGCTTGTATGTTTTGAATCTATATTTACTTTTAATTCTTAACAACAATTAATTAATTATATATTAATTAATTAACATAATTATTTTAAAAAGTAGCCTGCTTATATAATTTAATAAAAGTGCACAAAATAAATTTGATATAATCGTGATGCATCGTGATATCGAATTGAATTGAATCGTTGACATGATAATCGTAATCGAATTGAATCGTGAAACCAGTGCCGATTCACACCCCTATTTGACGCATTCACATGCATATGAATGGAAGTCAATGGAACGAAAAGTCTAGACTCTAGTGTGACTGCGGCTTTAGGCAGATCGGGATCGGCACATTCCCTTCAAAACGAAAGTAACGTTAATCCTCTGCGTCTTCAGTAGCTCAGATGTCGGGAGTAAAATGATGGCTGCTATGTTCATTATTACATCCAACAACAAAACACCTCAGTCGGAGACATTCTTGTCTTCCCCTGCACCGGAGTCGACACAATGGTGGACAGCTCTCAGCTCACTCAGGGCGGCTCTAAGGTAAGACGGCCTTGTCAATCAACCATTGTGGGAGCGGCCTGTACAGAACTACGTCATTCTGACAGGAATCACAGAACAGCCTGATTTGAGAAAGGTGATTTTAAAATAGGGATTTAAAAAAAAACACTGGGTGGATTTTTATCATTATAGGTTGGATGTGTACACACGCTTCTAAAACACATTTATGTTCAAACAACTTGTAAAGTGAATTTTGCATCCGATGACCCCTTTAAGTAATGCAACATCACAAATAGCAGATTTTCTTCCTGTCAGAGGTAAGTGAAGAAAAACTTCATATATTTTCATTTACTACACTGTAAAAAAAAAAAAAGTTGAGCCAACTTAAAATTTTAAGGCAACCAGCTTCAGCAGATTTTTGAGTTTTCTCAACTTGTCGTTTTAAGTTTATACAACAAAAATTTGAGAATCTCCCACAAAAATAAGTTGAGCAAACTCAAAAATCTGCTGAAGCTGGTAAAAAATTTTTTTTTAAGTTTGCTCAACTTTTTTTTTTTTTTACAGTGTAAGGGAGAATAGATAATATTCATATTGATAAACAACAAATGCAATAAATACCTTTCAGTACCTATACTGGAAGTAATTATTTTATTTTCAATCTAAGCTGTAAACATGTTCAGGATTTTGTAAGATGTATTATGTAAAATGTAAGTTTAGTTTAAGATACCAAATTATAATTTAAGAACTATCCATTGAAGTATTCATATTGGTCAATAAACTCATTGTATATGGTGGATAATGTTGCCATGATGTTTTTTTAAAGGAGTTTGTCATCTATGTTTCGTATTATTTAATTGTTTGATTACTGTAATTGAAATAAAATCCTATATAATGCAGTTTTGCATTCAGGTTTCAAGCGAAATAAGACATTTGTAGTAGATTTTTGGTTCTGTGGACCAAAAGGACCACTGTGATATGGACATTTCCAAGGTGACCCACACTTACCCTATAGTAGTCGGTGCTGTACACATCTCTGGACATGCCGAAGTCTCCTATCTTGACAAGCAGGTTCTCTCCTACTAGGCAGTTGCGTGTGGCCAGGTCTCTGTGCACGAAATGCTGTGAGGCCAGATACACCATGCCTGCTGCTATCTGCTGGGCAATGTGCAGCATCTGAGGCTGAGTTAACTCCACCATCAAACTCTGCTGTCCATCTGCCATCAGCACTGCATCTGGTCCATGAGCCCTGTAAGAGAGAGTATGAGAATAGCATGTGCATGGCTGAACTAAATTGGAGGTCAGAAAGCGGACAACACACAACCACATTTTGCTTAGACTTTACAGATCAAATGAACAAACTCTTTATTGAAATAATCCATGCAAGCTTTAGAATAAAATATGCACTGCTGTAGACACATTTTTGCTTTCTTTAAAAACCTGTATGAATTTCTTTCTTCTGCAGAACAAAAAATAAGATATTTTAGAGACATTGTCACAGGTTTGGAACGACATAAGGGCAAATGATAGCAATTTTCATTTTGGGGTGAAACATCGTTTAAAAAAACCATAAAGGTGGGTGTGATAAACACTCTCCTGCAAACCTGAGAAACTTGTTGAGGTCTCCATGTTTCATGTACTCAAACACCATGATGAGAGGGTCGCTTTCTACACACACGCCATAAAACTTGACAATGTGCTCATGCTGCAGGTTGGTCAGGAGCTCTGCCTCTCGGTGGAAATCTGCTCGTCCACTTTCACTGGCTTCTTTCAGAGTCTGTGAGATAAGAAAGTGTGATCTTTTATTACAGAAATACCTACAGTAAAGCCTCATTATGTAGCCACAACATGAAATGTGCAGAATCAATGTTTTGTTGTATAAATGTACCATACCTTAACAGCCACCAAAATCTTCTCTTGGTCAGGAGATAAGTTGTAGCATTCAGCTAAGAACACTTTCCCAAAAGCCCCTTCTCCAAGTTCCCTCTTCAGCAGAATGTTGTGACGTTTTATGTGTTGGACGACTGCAAAACAAGGAACACGCATAGTTAAAACTAGATAAAGTGTTAGTAATTTAGTTGCGTGTGTATGTGTATATATATATATATATATATATATATATATATATATTTGTTTTTTTTTACATAGATTTCAACTTATGAAAATGATATTGAAATAATCTTTTTCCAGTTGTTTTTAAAAGTATCTTTTTGATTCTTTTAAAAAAGTGAAGTAAAAAAAAAAAAAAATTTAATTTCCTTTGTAAATAATGGAACTTTATGTAAAAAAAATAAAATAAAAATGTGTCCCGCATTTTCATGTCACTCCCAAAACAGTGTATGTTTTAGTCCATTGGCTAAGACTGATTTTAACTGCACCCCTAAATTTATGATCAAGAAATATTCCTGTGTCCTCCTCTTTCATAGGTACAATGTGTGAGTAGATTGGTCCCATCATTTTGAGGTAAATGTGTTTAAAATTATGAAAAATCTGTGTGTAACTTTAAGGAACGTCACTACTGAACACCTTTTTCTGAAATTAAGCACTTTTTTGGGGAATTATTCCATAACATTTAGTTTTTCTATGTGTACCACTGTTCAGCCAAGATGTTATGATGTTTTTGGTTCAATGTATATCAGTGTTTTCCCTGCCATTATATTAGGGGGGCAACCCCCCGCCCCCCCTTGAAGGTCAAGATAATTTTATTTCATTTTATTTTCTATATTGTGCCAGATCACAAAATAAGTCATTTAAGGTTACCTTTCCCATAGAACAGGTCTATACCTTGTTGTTTTACCTTGTTGAGTCCAGAAAAAAGTGGAATCCAGAAAAATTTAAACAGAAAAAACTGAATTTGGGAAAAAATAAAACAGATTTCATAGGACCCTACACAGGAGAGCACACTCCCACCAGCGGACAGAGAGCGCGCGTCTGACAATATGTTGCATCAATCATCCCCCCCAAAACCTAGCTATAAAACTAGGGTAAACACTGTTATATTCAAACTAATGAATCCTTAACTTTGAAATCAGTATGATCAACTTTTTATCTCATAAATTACACTTGAAATTTAATTGTTATTGATTTACCTCTGAAAAAATGTAATATATATATATATATATATATATATATATACAATGGAGATGTAAGCAAAATATTAATAGGTCATTATAACCCTTCTAATTAAATTGTTTTATTACTGTGTTTTGGTAGTGACAAATTTGGAGAGAGGAGAAATATTCCAAAACTTTCTGAAAATACAATATGAGAATTAACTGTGCAATAAATGTGTACCTTGGATATTATACAATTAGCATACATACAAATGTTTTGGAAAATACATTTTTTTCAAGACATCCAAAACTTTGATTTTGGACCAATTCTGTAGAATGGCCCATATATATATATATATATATATATATATATATATATATATATATATATATATATATATATGACGTCCCATTTTGGTGATTTTATAAAAAAAAAAAAAAAAAGCATGTTAAATGCAAGTGTCTGCTTTAATGTTTCAAATTACTTTTGTCAAAAAAAACCCCAAAAAAATCAAAATATAGGTGAAACAATGTTTTATCATCATTCAGCGTAACAGATATTTATGTGAAAATTAAACAACAAACTTATTCTGACCTGTACTTGTTAAAACATTTCAGGAATAAGTGATCATACTAAATTGTATTATATTTTAAAACAACTGGCTGACAAAAGGGTAAACCTACTAGTTTGAAGGATAGCAGCAAAATGGGTAAAGATTTATAAAGTTAGTATTTTAGTCTTTTAATGTCATCTAATGATTCTTGTTGAAAATATGCCTAACAAGAAATGTTTATTATGAAATATTGTTACACCGAATTACTTTTTTTCTGTAAATCATGGTAAAAATGTATAATCATTATCTTGTGCTTATAAAACCTCTACAACAAATAAAACCCTAAATATAGATAGATTAGTTTAGAGGTCACAAATATATATCCATGTATTAATCATTCATAATAACACCAGTAACATGCAACAAGAAAATAAATAGGGTCAATGTTGATTTCATGCCGACTTAACCCTACATATGAGCAACTATGTGAGATGCTTGCTTTAGCAAACATCACTAACGATCAATCAGGTGTTGGTAAGATTTACAGGTGCACTATTTACAGATCCTAAAATGTAAATGAATTTAAATGAAGAACGCTTGTAGATCCATCTACAGTTCAACAGTGATTAAGTTGCACAGCGTCAGCCACCCCTGATATCATCGCCATGGTGATAGAAGGGGAGGTTACTATGACAACTGACCAGTGGCAACCTAGGCTGGAATCTATTTCAGAGGATGGAGTGGGGCCGCTGACGGCCCAGCATGCCACGGCAACTCACAAGTGTCCGATTTCAGCATGCTGCCGGGGTTGCGGAAGTACTGGGGGTTTTCGATGACTGGAATCTTTGTCATTCCGATGATAACGGCATCTGGGCCCATTTCCGATGATGATGGCGTGTTGTTGCCATTGGAAACGTGGTGAAGCGGGCTGGCCGAGTCGTCGTCATTACTGATGACGGATGAAGAGCCTGGTGGGAAAAAAATCAGACAATACAATAATCCACAGAAATAATAGGAATTCAAATTCTCAATACACATGAATACATACATATGTGTTGAAAAAGTGCATTATTATAAGAGAGGAAACAATATCCATAACTTTTGTTTAGAAGGTGCAACTAATAATGTTGCTGAAAAATATTCAAATTCATAATAAGTTCTCTTTCATGTTTTATTGCACTTAAAACTGTCAAATACGTTTATCTTAAAAACACACACGAGTTACAAAAACAGTCGGTTATGTCTGTGAAGGTAATTAGCTGGGAAAGAAATTGCATGTCTAAATAGTGTTCTGTACTCGTCAGTGCAGCCAAAGACAGAACAGTAAGCATGCTTTGCTCGAACTTTCACTGTGGCATTAGAACTGATATACACCGTTGTCACTCACAAAAACACATTGTCAGTGAAACATGGAAACATGCAGATTAAGGGGCGGTAATATTATAATAACGTCCCCTTCCTACTTCATGGGAGGAGTGAAATCTGAGTGGCTTGTTTTTTTCACAAGCTTGCAGAGAAAGGCTTATCAAAAAAAATTTACTGGGTTCTTGTTTTTTTGTGTTTTTTTCACATTTTCAGGGTCGGGAGATGCACCAGGGATCTGATTATAGCACTTAAACATGGAAAAAGTCAGATTTTCATGATATGTCGCCTTAAAAACTTCTATGGAATAACCAGGTATGTGTATTAAGAAGGTATGCACTATTAAGTGGTGCACTCACCTTTCATACCAAACTTGGAGCTTCTGCCATACTTGAGGAAAACTAACATCAGGATACATCCAGTTAAAGCAACCCCAGCTATTCCAACCACTATATAAACCTAGAATATATAAAGGTACAGTAGATTTTACTGAAGCTAGCACATCTGGGGTGGGTTTAAACTGATTGTATCAAAAAAAGTCTTTTACAAATTGAAAATGTCTTGCTTTAATGATATTGTCACAAATGTAATTTGTCCAATAATAAATCAAACAATAAACAGAATATCCTAAGCTCTGTCAACAGTATCTGCAGCCTGCCGTCAATTACTACAGAAATGAATGTGTCTAGTCTCTCAGTTTGTAAAAACAAATAAAAAAGGAAAGTCTATGGGGCAAAATGTTTCCATCTAGAAAAGTAGTCCCACCTCAACAAAAATGATTTAGACAACTTTACAGCTCAAATAAACCATTTTTACTGAGGTGCTTAAACAAAAGTACAAGCTTCATATTTCTGCCTTTAAACTCTCCAGAATGCTGGCCCCATAGACTTCCAGTGTAAGCACAAACCGATGGATGGGTCAAAATCGTTTTCTATAGTAATCAACAGCAGTCCGCAGATGTTGTCAATAAAACTTAAGATGTATTTAACCTGAAATTTTCCTTTAATCGCACTATGCAAAAACATACCGCGACTTTGTCCTCCAGTGGCGGGGTTTCTTAAAAAAAAAGGCAGATGAAACAAATTACACTATTTAAAGGACTGAAGTTCAAAACTATAAAAGCCTGAAGGTTTGAACAAATTCATGTGATACATGAGTGATAAAGGGAGGAACAGACTTACCTGGACTAAATGTCGTGTCTGTGTCTGTTCCAAAAAATGGAAATGGATTATATAGTGATACATAGCATTCTATAAACATCACAATATATAAATATATATATTTATGAGTTACAAAAAGCAGCTGGGTGAATCTCATGAAAACTAGTCATATTTCACCTCATTATCATAAGAAATTATATTTTGCATAAAGTTATTTTATTTATTTTTTTTGCATTGTGCAATTATTTTCATAGCAATTAAGCACAAATCCCCTAATGGCAGTAGTCTACGTACAGTTTTTTTTTCACCTGCTTACACACAAAATCTTTACTTGTCACACAATTTCTGAAACCTGACACTCAAACACCAAAACCACACACCAAATCTACAAAACCATACACTAAATCTTGGCCTTCTTGGTTTTCAATTTCATAAAAAATGTTTTGCAAAACAACACACAATTCTGTATGTAACACAAAAATCTAATAGGAATTAATATTATGGTAAAGGTGTTTGCAAATGTTTGCTTTTGTGATGTGTTTGTGATATTTTGAATGCAGTGCTTCATTTTGCAAGAGATGTGAGTCATTTTGCATTTTGTGTGTGCAATTCTTGGATTTGTGTGTAAAGTTTTGAAAAAAAGAGGCAAAGTTTTGAAAATGTGTGTAAGCAGTTAAAAAAAAGTAAAATTACACTAATTAATAGTATATCTTAGTCTTTGTACTTAACATTATTTACAATAATGATTTAAAATAAATAATTGTATCCAAACAGGATGATTTTTATGAGTTCAGTATGAAATTGCTAAAATTTCACAATATAGTAAATAAAAAAGAAAGAAAGAAAGAAAGAAAGAAAAAGAAAGAAAAATGTATTTGGTGGGGAAAATGTGCTTAATCTTTTAAATTAAAAAATAAAATTACTGTCACAATGTTAAAAATCTTAAAGGTCCTAAAATGGATTTCTTTGTTCTTTTTCTTTTGAATAGGGTGAAATTTTAGGGTCAAATTTAACCCAACTAACTTTTGCTTGCTTTAATCAACCAAAATATTGTTTTACAAGATAACTCACCATAATAGAACTCTGTGGAAACAAAAATATGACAGATGTTTGATTGTACACATTAATAGGCTGTATTATTTATAATAATAAATCAAATAAAACATAAATTTTAGAGTGAAGCAAGAAAACCCAAGCCCACCTGTCCCTGAGTGGTCCACATCAGGTATGTGCATGAAGTGCGCCGTCACGTTTCCCCTGTCCTCTCCGAACTCATTGCTAGCCACCAGTGTGTAAATGCCGTTATGGATATGAGTGGGAATGACTAGCTGCAGACAGCCGTGGTACTCCGTATCCGTGATTTCATGGATTTTGGTCCTGATGTACTGCTGCTCCTCCAGCAGCTTCCCCTCGTGGTACCAGTGCAGATCAGGCCTCGGGTTGCCCGTCACAGTGAAAGGAATGCACCAGTCCTGGTTCCTCACGGGCTGGAACAGCTGCATGATAGTAGGGGGAACTGACTCAGGAGAAAGAAGAAGGGGCAGAGGAACGAGAGAGAAGGAAATAAGGGAGGAGGAGAGGAAGTGTAATCACAGGATGTACCACAGGAGTAAACGAGAGGAATGTGGAAAAATTCGCTGTAGTTTGACGATAGGAAAGTGTCTGACAGCACATGGGACGAAGGGGCAGTATAAAGGGATTCTAGGGTGAGAAATACAAGAGAATGATAAGAAATAAAGAGGCTTACTGCAATATTACAACACAACATGAAGAAGCATGCAATGCATAACCAAAAGCAAATGGATAAAAGGATTTCAACAAAGGTTGTTAATTGATTTGTCGCTGATTGGTGGAAATGAAACATCATGTTAGTGTACATATAAAAAAGAGACTGTTTTGTTAAAGGAATAGATTGCTTCTTATTGTTCAAAACCATATAATTTTCCAGCAGAATTTCCAAGCTGCTCCTCACGACGCATTGAGCCATGTTTGATGTCAATGAAGTCAAAAGTTTGAATTTGTCTATTACCATTCAAAAGTTTAGGGTTGGTAAGATTATTATTTTTTTTTTTATGTATTCCTCTGATGGTTTGTCACATGATCCTTCATAAATGAATGTAAAACACTGACTTCCTATTATTTGAAAATAGTTGTGCTGCTTAAAATTTTGTGGAAAAGTTTTCAAGATTCTTGGATTTTTTTCAGGAAAGTTTAAAAGAACCATTTATTTGAAATAGGTCTAACTGAAAGTGCTGAATATTAATTGATGAAAAGAAAATCTTACTGAATCCAAACATTTGAATGGAATTGTATTTTGTTGTACAAAAAAGAGCAGTTTGGACTTTTTGCTAAACATTTGCTTTTATGTTCCAGGGAAGACAGAAAATATGGGTTTGGAATGACATGAGGGTGAGTAAATGATCTTCACTGAATTTTCACCAAATCCTCAACTTAAATCTTTATTTTTTCCTTAATGTGTTAACTACTCCTTTAACTACGCAAATATCAATAAAAAACACACAAAATAAAATTGGTAAATTCTACAAGGCTCAAAGCTTACTATTAAGTGGGAAAGGTTTTTCAAGCAGTGTTATGCAACAATGTGAGTTTTGTCGGGCCCAGTAGACTAATGTGATAGCTTGAGGGGAAACTTCCTGAATCTTAAGCATTTGGCACATTTTCAAATGTATCTTGAACTCTTAAAAACCATCCAATAGTTCAACCTACCATTCTCTTAAAGGAAGCCATCTAATCTCTAAGCATTCATGTCAAATGACCCACAGCCTCCTATTCAGTTTGGAATCCTATTATTTTGTCAAAATGTCAAAATATACTTGGTAGACATCAAGCTTACAAATCAAAGAAAAATGATGGTAATATTAATCACTTACAAAGTTTCTGATGTGACTGCTCAATGACATGAATCATTATTTCAAATTCTAGGAAGTCAATCGCAACTTTGATGAACAGACACACTCCACCACTGAAATAATACTTCATGGGGAAATTACTGGAGGTTCGGTGAGTTTTACTTACAGTACTAATCGAAGTTGGGATGCACTCAACTTGAATGAATCAACTTTCCATGCCTACATATCAATTTCTCTTCAAAACTATAGTTATATATTAAAAAATAAAAAATAAATAGATGTATTGGAACAGATTGTGAAAAAAAAGACAGGCAACACGTGTCCAGCATACATGTTGATGCCTTCAATACAGTTTAAAATTAGGATGCGCCTCATGATTTTGGTTGAGGGAAGCCCAGAGTGTGCAGAGCTGTAAACAGTACCCCTGTAAAGGGCAAGGGGTGGCGACTTTTAAGCTCAAATACAAGATTTAACATTTTTCACTACATAATTCCCATGCTACCGCCTGTATTATTTTTAAGTTTTGATGACTTCACTGTTATTCTAAAATGTGGAACAAAGTCATAATTAAGTCTGATGAAAACCTACATTCAACAATAATATTGGTTATTGCAGTATTGTGAATTTTCAATTAATTTGTAATTGTTTGTGCATGAGAGCAGAATTCTATATTTTCATGATAATATTGGCAAATACAATGATTTGTTAAATTCAGTAACCTAACAATAGAATTATCCTATGCATGGGAACATAGCATGTTCTATACTTCTAATACAACCCGAATTCCAGAAATGTTGGGACATTTTTTAAATTTGAATAAAATGAAACCTAAAAGACTTTCAAATCACATAAGCCAATATTTTATTCACAACAGAACATAGAGAACATAACAAATGTTTAAACTGAGAAATTTTAAAATTTTATTCACTAAATGAGCTCATTTCAAATTTGATGCCTGCTACAGGTCTCAAAAAATTCGGCATGCGGGCAACAAAGGGAAAATGTTTGAAAAGATTCAGCTGGGAGAACATCTAGCAACTAATTAAGTTAATTGACATCATGTCTGTAACAAGGATGTCTTAGAGAGGCAGAGTCTCTCAGAAGTAAAGATGGGCAGAGGCTCTCCAATCTGTGAAAGAGTGCGTAAAAAGATTGTGGAATACTTTAAAAACAATGTTCCTCAATGTCAAATTGCAAAGGCTTTGCCAATCTTATCATCTACAGTACATAACATCATCAAAAGATTTAGAGAAACTGGAGAAATCTCTGTGCGTAAGGGACAAGGCCGAAGACCTTTGTTGGATGCCCGTGGTCTTCGGGCCCTCAGACGACACTGCATCACTCATCTGCATGATTCTGTCATTGACGTTACTAAATGGGCCCAGGAATACTTCCAGAAACCACTGTCGGTAAACACAATCCGCTGTGCCATCTGCAGATGCCAACTAAAGCTCTATCATGCAAAAAGAAAGCCATACAGTATGTGAACATGGTCCAGAAGCCCCGTCGTGTCCTATGGGCCAAGGCTAATTTAAAATGGACTGATTCAAAGTGGAAAAGTGTTCTATGGTCAGACGTGTCCTCCAGGCTAAAGAGGAGTGAGATCTTCTGATGGTATGGGGGTGCATAAGTGCATATGGTATGGGCAGCGTGCATGTTTTGGAAGGCACTATGAATGCTGAAAGGTATATAAAGGTTTTAGAGCAACATATGCTCCCCTCCAGACGACGTCTATTTCAGGGAAGGCCTTGTGTATTTCAGCAGGACTATGCAAAACTATATACTGCAGCTATTACAACAGCATGGCTTTGTAGTAGAAGAGTCCGTGTGCTGAATTGGCCTGCCTGCAGTCCAGATCTTTCACCAATAGAGAACATTCGGCACATTATTAAACGAAACATATGTCACAGACGACCACAAACTCTTCAGCAGCTGGAAACCTATATCAGGCAAGAATGGGACCAAATTCCAACATCAAAACTCCAGAAACTCATAACCTCGATGCCCAGACGTCTTCAAACTGTTTTGGAAAGAAGAGGGGATGCTACACCATGGTAAACATGCCCCCGTCCCAACTATTTTGAGACCTGTAGCAGGCATCAAATTTGAAATGAGCTTATTTTGTGCATAAAATTATAAAATTTCTCAGTTTAAACATTTGTTATGTTACCTATGTTCTATTGTAAATAAAATATTGGCTCATGTGATTTGAAATTCTTTTAGTTTTCATTTTATTCCAATTTTAAAAAAGTCCCAACATTTCAGGAATTCAGGTTGTACATGATCATCAGCAGTGTTGGGACAGCTTACCAAGTAACCTATTATACTATTGCATAACTCTTAAAAAAGTATCTAATTATGTTACATTTAGGGGTGACCCCAAATAGTCAAAGATTCGATAGGAGGAGACTGATTCGACTACCGATCTCACAGTCGAATATTCGCGGGGTGTTATGATCATGCCATTTTGGCTATATGGGGTGCTCAATGTCTGATTTCACATAGAACTACCCGTTTTCTCCCAATAAGTTAATATACAGCCTATTAAGATAATGCTGTAAATAAGAATCTGAAAAGAAATAAGTTTTACATAAATATTTTAACGTGCCTAAATAAATCCAACCACCCCAACAGATTTAAGTTTCACTTTCCATAATCCGTGACCCACAGAGAAGCATCTTGGCGGCAGCGATTTAAATCTTTAACAAGACTCAAACTGACACAGGCAGAGTGAAAGACTAGATTTTTTCGATCAGGTAGGGTATAAGTGATTTCAAAACATTTCAGCCGGTTTATATGTATCGTGTATTATTTATCTCGTATAAGATGCATTTGGTTGAGTTGCGGTAATGCGCTTCATTGTAGTACATCTCTTCACCGCGCAGCGCGAGCAGGACAAACAACAATGCAGAATATTAATAACTATGACTGGGACTGTCATATAAATAACATTATAACGAGAACACTATTATAATAAAACGCTGTGAATGTTTAGAGTTTAGTTGCCGTGTTTCAGCGCATTGTTGTGTGAAGAACGCGTCCACAACAAGAGTTCATTCAGAGCCACGCAGACGTTCATGCATTCGGGGCATTTTGTGCAGATAGCCTATAAGTCGTAATATTAACGTTATGTTGTATAAATAACGAAGCATATTCTGAGATAAATGATGAGTTAAATACCATTGATTAAAAACCTGCTATCAAATGCTTCATTCTACTGGTCACATTCAGCACGCACAGCTCAAAACAGAAATCCAGAACATTAATAAATGTAATATACATAACGTTATAATGAGAGCACTATTGTAAAAAATATTGTGAATTCTTAGGGTTTTGCTGACGTTTATAATATTAACTATATTTTAATCAAAATATAAAACATTATTTTTGTATCTGTGAGGCGTCCGTTACACATTTTCCCTGCGTGTTAAAGTCGATAATTATGACTGTCCAATGTCTGACTTGACTCTTGGTATTTTATTTTGCCCCCAGCCCCCAAACATATGATTCGAGTTTCAGTCGACTATCGGCAAGATTCGAAAATTCTGATTCGACTATGAAAATCCTTAGTCGGGGACACCGCTAGTTACATTACTATTTTTTTATGGAATAAAGTTTTTTTTTTTTTTTTTGAAACTGGCTGACTTTTAAGTGCTTATCTGAACATGTATCATGCTCCAAAGAGACTTCACACTCTGGGTACCTCTCACTTTCATTGCAGAGAAAATCTTTGGACTTTTATAAGTTGATAAACTGATACATGAAATAAAAAAGCATCCTCTATCTTAGTGGTTTTTAGCTGTTTCACCTTGCATAGTCTTCATTCATTGTATTTAAAGATGAGGATGTCAAACTACCTCTCCATGTTGGAATCTGCCAAATTTGGATTACTTTTCTCAATTTCTCAAGATAATGCAATAAGACTCATAGGATACACAGCCCTTAATACCCTACTGATTCACGATTATGTGGATTATAAATTCTTTTTGGGAAAGGTTGTGCGATCAGTGGTGGACAGTAACAAAGAAATGTATTCTTAATACTTTTGTATATTTTGTATATACTAATGTATATTTTTAAACTATCTTTTTTTAAACAGAGTTTTACTTTACTGCATTCTATAGCATAATGTCTTGACTTTTTACTCCACTTAATTTCAGATAAAAAATGCCATTCCTAGTTATTTTTATGTTAAGAATTTAAGAGATCCAGTAGTGATGTCCAATCATTGAATGAGTGAATCACTGATGTTTTTTTGTTTTTTTTAATCATTCAGTTGAACTGGTTCAAAGTTTGCAATTAATGTAATTGCATCAGTTAACTCCGATTTAATGATCTGGTCTGAGCAAGTCTAAAAAGTTAACAAATCACTGTACTGGTCTTAAGCCAAGAAGCGAGCGTATTATGATCCTCCAGTGTGCCGACTACTATTAATTCATAATAATGTCAGACTGAGCTCTAACCTATTTTAGGTCTATTATATCTGAGTGACTGGGACATTAGACCCCTCTCTCTTAAAATAGTTTTTTTGAGCATAAGGATGAAGCACATTAAATTGAAAAAATATATAATAATAATAATAATAATATGTGGTTCTTACAGATCAGATCAGTACAAAATTCAAAAGGAGTACTTATACATTTATAAGTATGGAGTAATATTTCATCAGGGTATCTTTAAAACAAGTACAGTGTACTTGTGTACTTTGTCCACCACTGGTCATGGCCCACCATTGAGCTCAAGGCCTTCTGTCACAGAGGACTGGAACGAACCTTAACTTGGGGCTCATTCTGTCAAAGCAATGCAAAGCAAATCCACACAACACAATGTGAGTTCTTACAAAGAATATTGAGAAGGACTGAAGCCTCAGTCTGGCCCACAATGTTCTCGGCACTACAGGTGAGCTCTCTGCCGTTGTCATCAGGTGAAAGTTCACTTAGAGTCAGAATAGACTGCAGCTCCATTGTGTGAGAAATCTGTGGGAAAGAAACCACGACTCTGATCTGATTATGTTTAAACATATTTTAAACATTTGGCATGCATGTGCTTTGTGGTTGCCAGGGTATTCTGGGTCGTGGTTACCTGCTGACCAATGTCAAAAGAGCCCACACACAAGTCTTTCTAATGTTCTAGCACACTGAAAAAAAATACTTTGGATCAACTTAACAAAAAATACTCCAATTTTTTTTTTTTCTTAAATTGCGGCATTAACTGGAGCTAAATAATCCATGTTCTCATTCTACACCTCAGTGTATTTAATCTGTCATACAGGCTGTTGTTTTCACCTCGGGTGAAGGCTCCTTTAATGTAAGTAGTATAGCGAGCATTTTAAATATTAATGGAAACACAAAGCTTTTACGGGCTAGAGTCAAGCATCTGTGGTTTCAGGACTGTGATCAATCATGATATTTGAAAGCACATTATAGGATGCTACAGAGATTAAGTGTTTAAGTGTCCTAAATGTGTAAAACTGGCAAAAAGAGGAGAGAGGTTATAACTGATGTGAGGACGGCAGATATGTATAGGCCTACTAAATAGGGCTATCATAAACAGGGCTATCATATTCTGTTAAAACACTGTTTTCCATCTAGTATTCCACCTTAAGTTATGATTTTGTGGGAGATCTCACTATGCTATGTGTCTACAAGGAATATTAAATCTGATGCTAAAGCTCAAGAGACTTGTTTTGTTCAGAATGGAATACTATCATAATCACATTGCATGTTAAGTTTTGTTTTTTTATATTTCATTCTGTCAACAGTCACTCACTGTCATGTCCTTCTAAACCCATAAGACTTTCTTTTATCTTTGAAACACAAAGATATTTGTAATGAATCCTGCGAGATGTATGTCCCTCATTTGAAATTGCATTTAACCAAACCTTTCATGATTCAAAAAGTTCATAAAAATATTGTAATGAATCAAGCAGTTTAATCCAATACTATTATTAAGCAGTTAATAATCTTCTCAAGAGACATGATTTCTTTATATGATAAACTTTAAATTTAGGCATTTATTCACGCATAAACATACATAACAGGCAACATAGGTTGATCAATGTTTATATATGAATAAAAGGATATATTACATCTGTTTATCGTATGAAGCGATTGTGCCTCTTCAGAAAACTTGGATTAAACCACTTGATTCATATGGATTTCTTGTATTCTTTATCATATCACTTTATAACTTCACAGTCATAGTTTTGCTGGAATGGACTTTAAATGGAAAGACAAATTTTTTTTTTTTTTGATTTCATTAAAATATCTTTTGTGCTTTCCAAAAATGAATATTGAACAATATTCCATACTTTTTTTTTATATAATACTGCATATCTCAGCAAATGTAGCCAGTCAACCACATATTCTACATATCTAATAACATTCTATTTAACTTGCATTCTGTCTACAGAAAGAGAAAGAGCACTATATTAGCATGCTATTCTGAACTAGCTTTATACTTAAAACAGGGTGTTACCTCATGACTGGTTGAGAGAGGAGGGTGATCACTGGAGTTTAAGCTCCAGGAGAGCTCAGGGGTCGGGGCTCCTGACACACTACACGTCACTGTGGCATCACTTCCTGCCATTTGATTGACAACAGCAGGGATGACCTCGACACGTGGATACTCTGAAATAATGACATAAATTACATGTTTGTGAGGATGAGTTTTAAATATTTATTACCAAAATCTGTGCAACTTAAAACTGCATTGGGTTTCATTACCACATGAAGGAAGCTTGAGCCTAGAGAGGGCTTTTGCTCTTCCTCCGTCCTGTAGACACTGCAACCCCTCTCTCTCACTGTCATCCAACCAGACTTTGATCCAGATGTTCTTACATTCACATTGCAAAGGGTTCCCGGAGAGCAACCTGAAGCAAACCCAAACAGACTTCAGGAACAGAAAGATGCTTTCTTTGTATGGTGTACAAACAGAGCACTGTACATACAGTTTTGTTTTGTTTGTTGTTTTTTTTAATTAAAAAAAATCTTACAAAGTCGACAAGTTTGAATTACGAAGTGCCCTCCAAGACAGTGTTGATAAGTTATTGTCTCTGAGATTCCTACAGATTAGAGTAGAAAAATACTTAATTAATTAAAAATAAAGAATAACAGTATAGAACATGTTACATTTTAAAATTTGCTTTATAATTTCATTAAATTTAATAACGTAAAGTATCAAAAAAAAAAAAAAAACTCACAGATATTGAAGTTTGGAATTGTTGAAGAAGGCCATTGTAGATACATATGTCAGGTGAGTATTGGTCACTGTTCTGTGTGAGACAGCATATGCTCACATAAGAACTGCTGTTTCGTTAACATTTGGCATGACTGTAAAATTTCAGATACTCACAAATTCCTGAGATTTGAGTAGTACTTCATATGGTCCTCGTTGATTGTAAGTAGCCTTTTTTGATTTGAGATGTATCTGTGGAATTGAAAGGAATGATTAGGTACATTAGATTCATAAACACTGTGGCACTGTGATACCATCCACGGTTTGGGGTCAGTGAGATTTTTGATGTTTTACTAGAATTCTCATGCTCACCAATTATTTTATCAAACCTATACAGTAAAAACACTAATGTTGTGAAATGTTATTGCAGTTTAAAATAGCATATAGTTTAACATTTTGTTTATTTCTGGGAAGGCAAAGCTGAATTTCCAGCTGTAATTATTCCAGGCTTCAGTGTCACATGATCCTTCAGAAATCATTCTAATGCTAAATTGGCGCTCAAGAAGTATTTTTATTATTATTATCAGTGTTGAAAACAGTTGTGCTGCTCAATCCTTTTGTGGTAATTTTGATGAATAAAGTTCAGTGAATAGAAAGTCACAATGTGAAAGTTTTTATTGACACTTTTGATCAATTTCTTGCTGAATAAAAAGGAATTGATTCAATTGGTTTTAAACGGTATTCTACCGAGTTCAGATAATACTATTAGCCTGGTACCTTGTCAAAAACAATCCTTGTCCTTAAAAAAAAAAAAAATATGTACAGCATGGTATTGAAATTCCTGTACCGCGGCATTTACACAGCAATCCAATGTACTACAAAGAATACCACAGTAATGTTACTTTCTGTTTAGAGTTTCAGCAATATTATGTGTGAACGTACAATTTAACTAGGCGTGCGCCTAACAAACAAAATCAAGCCGAGCTGTTTTCAATCCGCACTGGCATGCGAAAACATAGACCAGAAATTGAATATCACTCAATATCAAATAGACCGTATTTTCAGCGATGGCTAAAACAGACGCATCGTAAAACGATTTTTATTTTTTATCAAACCGTCACCATATGAACAAGTTAACAAAGGTGCGCGTGAAAAAGCCATGATTTCACTACAGCGCGCACATGCCTGGAGTGGGTCCGGTGAGCCGTTGTCGTGGAAACGGAGTGACATATTTGCGTAGGCGCCAATGCCTATTGCTCTGCGGACACGTTAGACTACTCCCCAACTAACCTGTACACAACAATTCATGTAATAACGTACGCGTAAAACTTAATTTCATTTGTAAATAACAGCAGTTTATTAGCGTATCCCTCGCGGCAGGCCTAAACGCACATTTTTTTCCCCAAGACCAAGCCATTTGACGGTCTCTCAAGTCGTCTCGTCTGTCAGCGCGGGCACTCGAGCAGATCAGATCAGCACTGATAAATCTCTATGAAGCGGACGCTGTATCTTCACCGATATGCATCTAATTGCATTATGTGGTCAATTTATACATTATAGTGTAAGGCGATAGCGTTGTCTTTTTTTTCTTCTCTCTTTCTTGTTCTGGTACAGAAAGTCAGCTGAGGTGAGTCAGCAGCCGCACAAAATTTTCCTCTGAGTGACCATCTTTGTCAAAAGAAAACCCTTTAGATGTGCTATCTTGCCAACTTCTTGCTTATTTACCGTGGCCCCCACCCCTTACTCATCCTCTCTTCACACACACGACACATGATGTCTGTTGCATGTCATGCTATGGTCTTGTTTGATGCCAAGAGCTTCATACGCAAGAACGATCGTAGCGAACTTCACAGATGCTCATAACGGAAACGGGCATGTCATGAAAAATAGCAGTGCACTAAACTTATTTTGGCCCTCGACGATTTGAGGAATCTACCCACACACACACTCGCAAACACACACGCGCGCGCGCGCGTTTTTTATTTATTTGTTTTTTCACGCATCTGTGATGCTGGAGCAGATCTCCCGGTTAATTTATCCGCTAAAACACTCCACTTACATATCCGTGATGTTTTCCATGTCAGACTCCGGCACCAAGACAGGGAAATCCTCGATCCCTGGTTCTTGATCGATACACGAGATCCTCGAGGCATTGCAAAAGCACGACCCAGGACAAGCCGAGCTGAGCCTCAGCAGCCCGAATAAAAGCCCACACAGCCCCAAGCGAGCCATTCCACGAACCCCTGCGGTCATGGCAGGTCTAGCGCGGTGCGTTCAGCGTTGTGTAATGTCTTGTAGTATTTTCAGCAATTCCGAGATGAGATGCCGCTGCTGTGGGATGCGCAAAGACGTTGTGCGCGACGCGAGACTGTCATGGAGTGGCCTTATCTGGTCTCCGTAGAAAGGTGATAACGCAGCGGGGAAATGTTGGCGTGCCAATATGTTGCGCTATCCGGGCTTCGCTTCTTCCAGACGCGGTGGAGAAACGCGTGGCCGCGGGCTGCGTGTGTCTACGGGCTGCGGCGGTGACGCTGACGTCTCACATCCAGCGCTGGGCAAGAAAACAAGCGAGACGGTGTGCGTGCGCGCGTGCGTCTGCGCGCGAGTGAAGAGGCAGCAGCGCGTACCTGCTGCAAGCGCCTATTGATTACCCACCGCATCTCCCTCAGACATCGCTGCTGTAATTACATGTGGCGGGGACGTTAAAGACGCTCTCGGCGAAGCCATATCTGCAATAATTGATCACCTGTGTTGTCAATGGGGCGATCTTTTGGAGATTTATGTTGACAGGGATGGGGATGCAAAGATTGTGTTTTTTTTTTATGTCGAATCATTTGGGAAATGACTTCATTTTCATGTTTCTCCCCCCCTTTTTTTAATCTTTAACCATTCAGTCTGAGCTCGCTGTGTTGCTTCTCCATCGTGTTCTTTTCAACAATACCACAACTTCATGAATAGCCATTATCGGAGTGTGACGTGCTGTTTGACGCACAAGATGGGCTGCATCTAGAAAAATAATTGCTAAACAAAAATGCCTGGATGTTTTTTTTTTTTTTTACTGGTAATGCCAGTCTCGCATTCCAATCGCGGTGTAGCCTATGTAAAAGGAGACGAAATTATATTAGTAATAATCTATCACTTTAGGGTGTTTACCGAATCATCAGTCTGTTTGAAGGGAACGGCGAGGCGCGGTGATAGATTCGGAAAATGCGCCTTTGAATCTCACATTTGACAGCAATGCTTGCATTTCTACGTCCGTGTTCATCTTGAGAGAGAAGTTAGAGCCCAGCTGCGCTAGATTCCGCGCGTTATATAAATATTTTGATTTGGTTTTTAGCAAGAGTACACTGAAGGGCCTTGGTTTAGGAAATCACTACAGCGCAAGCCAAAAGATGAAGTGAAATGTGAAGAACTGTTATATTTTTACCAGGAGGGGGCGACAAAGGCAACACATATTATCACGGTCGATGTGAGCAGGATTGTCATTTTACCCAAAAGATTACATTCCCATCCCATTAATAAACAAGCCGTTTGATCTTAAAACAAGGAGAACTGTATTAGATAGGATTATTCCGATCAGTTTGACTGGGGTTTGTATTTTTTACTCTGCGAACCAAACCATGCGAAAGGCACGAGAGGCTGCACCATTATCGACTGTAAATCTGTCACTACAAACGGTGATAAAACCAAGTCTCTTTTTTATTTATGGTATATGATGCCAAGCTGTTAAACGCAAGATAAGTCGAGCGCTTCGCAGTTGCTATGACGATAGCCTATAATGTAAGCGAATGCTAAGGGGCGGGACAACATTACTTAGCTGACAGCCACCTTATCCAATTAGATTTTTAGGTTTTATATTGACAGTCATTTAAACCAATAGAGCCGCGCGTTTGTATTCTCGTACAGCCAATCACGAAGCTAAAAATTGCACGTAAACCTACAATGAAATCAAGGTAGAAGGCGTAGAAATTTCGGGCGAATATTGGTGTGACGGAAAGGCTGCCTGCAGGTTTGTTCAATATTTTGAGTCGTATTTCTACACAGGCACCTCCTTTTAGAACTGTATAGTTATTTCCGGGAGTAATAAATAACAGAAATGTCGAACGTTAATTAGACCATTAACTGTTACATGCGTCGCCGTGCTGTAAATTAGCCAGTTAGCTTGCTAAGGTAAGCGGCTCTCAAAATGGAGTTTCCTGCTGATCATACGCAACAGTCATCAGATAATCATTTCCCTATTATTTAACCAAAGCAGAATCTTGCACACAGACGCAAACTGTTTATAAATAAGTATACTAAATGGACTAACTAAACCCCGTGTTGTCATTGTGCTCGCAATAAGAGTGAATATAGAAAACAAGCCATTTTGTGCCCGTACATCTCAGGCGCAGAAAGATTTCGTTTATATTATTTTTTTTGGACAGGTGTTCTTGTTATAGTCCGCAAAATTGTTATGCATTTCCTTCGCGAAGTTCAGTAAATGCAGCTGTGTTGTCAGTTAATGAAGGCTTGTACTGTTATGGCAACTGTAACTGTAAGGCTAGCAGGCTAAATGCTACTTGCGCACCATTTTGAAACACTGGGCCTTGACACAGCCCTAAACTAAGTGCTTATTATATATGACCAGTGTGAATATTTCGATATCGTTAGGTCTCATTTAATAATTAAAATACTGACAACTGTGTTTTTGCGGGTAAAATAAATGCACTTTGCAATTGTTAACTCTTGTAATGGTTGAAATAAATTGATTTAGAATGTGTGTGTGTGTGTGTGTATACGTTATATATATATATATATATTTATTTATTTTAGTAGCGTCGTGCAACTTCCCAGAATAAATAGGCAGGAGCCGGAGATCCGGTTCAACAAGCAGCCAAACGGCCTTCGTTTATTTCCTGAATTTATAAGCTAGAACAAGGGTATCAGGAGGCGTCCTAACTCCCCAAAAACAAGAAAACGCGGCTTTTTAATCTTTCTCTTTCTCCGAGGGCTTTTTCAACTTTCTTTTCTTTTCCCCCAGTCTGAACTGACCATGAGCTCTCCTCCGCAGCGCACACCTGGCCCCTCCCCTCAACTAACCCCCTCAGACGCCTCCCCTCATAGCAGATAATAAAAGTGAAACACATTCATAACGGGGAGCAAACGGCCTCAGCGCCACACTATATATTGCGTTCTTTTATTGTGCTTCCTTTTTTTGTTCGTATTTTGAATTTACTTTTAAAGTAACCGCACGCTTAACTTATCAAACAAGAAATCTCATCATCGTATATTAGCATTATTTTTTTTAACGTACGTCATTTTCTTTTAAGTAAAAAGAAAGTAAAAAAAAAAAAAGGTTAAGTAAACCTCTGTATCAGTGGGTTTCAGCTGAAGGGTTGCTGGTCTGTTCTGGTAAATAAACAAATGATAAATTAATCTAATCATGTATAGTTTGGTTGGAGGAATATACAGTCTGGAAACGCTTCCTTTATTTTGTGGTGTCATGATCTCAAATTTGAAAATTGGATTAGTCCAATCAAACTCTCCAGTATTCTAGCACATTCATCTCACTTGGTAATATGGCTAATAATAATATAAAGTTTGTCTAGGTCTATTTTCTGCATCTACATTATCTTAATAATTTTGCATATTGTTGTAGTTCTTCGTAAATGTGTCAGTCCTTGATTTTAAGGATTTGTGGTTTACCTTTTGTACAATTCTGAATCAAAACCAATTGAGAATCACTGACAGGTTTTTCGAGGTGTTGAGAAACGAGGCCTTGTTTACATCAGCTAGAAGTTGATTCTGATATAGAACAAGCTATTACATTTTGATGAAAATTTATTAAATTATTTATTTAGAATAACATAAACTTTCTACGTTAAGACCAGGAATGTGTATTCATTAAGTATAATTCTGATTTCATGTTGGTCTTAAAGATGGTGTAGTTTCTGCATTGTTTTAACACTTAAAATGATATGTCTCTTAGAGTTACCGGTCGAGGACAGCCTATTCCAGTTTCACCGCTGGCTGAAGACAATGGAGACAGAAATTGAGCAGCAGGAAGAAGAGACCACTTTCAGTAACACTGACACAAACGGTAATGAATAGAGTTCAACTGTGTCTGTCCACTCTTTCTGTGACCTTGGGTTTGAAGTAGTTCCCATTATTTTTTTCATGGGTAGTTTTATATATTTTTTTAAACGTCTTTGTTAAAGAGTTAAATAAAGGCTAAACGGCAACAGACATGTTCTGATGCATTCTGATGGCCTGATAGCTTTATCTTTCAGCTAAACATAATATTCCCCCCAGTAAATGTATGTTTATTTGAATGATCGTGTTAAATTAGAAAAAAATCCAAAATAGAAGCATTTTCTCGAGTGGTTGCCTTATACTCCACCATATATGTATAAATTTGGATTTTAACATAATGTTTTAATGGTAGAAAGATGGTTATTTGTTAAACTGCTTTCTGTAAGTCCTCAAATTTCATGAGAACTTCAGTCACTAGTGCTTATGTTTTGTTTTGGATTCCGTAATGGCATTCTCTCAGAACGAGCAGTTTGATAAACAGGAATGTCTTAATTGTTGTTGAGGCTCATGTGCCAGATTTGTGTTCCCTCAGGCAAGCGCCCTGCTGAGGACATGGATGAGGAACAGGCATTCAAACGCTCCCGCAACACAGATGAAATGGTAGAGCTCAGGGTGCTTCTCCAAAGCAAAGTGAGTGAAGCCATACAAATGAACTTTTCTTCTCCATTTCTTTGATATAGAAGACGTTTTTAGAAGTGTTGTTTTATGTTTGCAGAATGCAGGGGCTGTGATTGGAAAGGGAGGCAAGAACATTAAAGCCTTACGCACAGATGTGAGTATTAAGACCATGCTCCATGCTTATTATGAACCTTTAAGCAAAGTTCTCTAATGGTCAAGTTTTAACGAGACTTCTTGACAGCATTTTCAAATCCAACAGTTGTTTTCGTGAGCATTTCAACTTTGTCAGCAAAAACACGAATCAGTCGGATTTGAAATCACACAAATCAAAACTCATGACACCAATCCGTCCATTACAATCCCATTAAAATCCTGCTGAGATTTTTATGCATTTGATCTTGAGGGCAGATCTTCCGTTTTGTAGCTATAGGTTGGCTCATTTGGACAGACAAGCTCTCTGAAATGAGGCTATTTTGTGAGTCCTTGACATTGTGTATTAAAGGGGAAGCACTTCTCGACTTTGTTCTTGAAGGCATTCTCTTTCACTCTCCCCCACTTTGAAAACCCAATTACAGATGTCTTGACTCTTGAGCTGACCCATAGTCCTGTGTGAACCACTGTTGCCCAGTGGTTCTACATTAAAAACTGTCTTCAGATCTGTCCAGCCCTGTTTCTTGTGCCTTCATTGCATAGTCTCTTCAAAAAAGAAAAAAGAAAATTGGACAGTAGATTAATGAGTATAGCCTTGTATTCAATTAAAAATGTATTCCTTCTCCCCCTCTTCCCTCTCCTTTACTTTTTGTTTTTGGCCACCTTCCTCCGTTGCCCATGTACTGGATCGACTTGCCCCTCCTGCGTTGCCCACCTTGATGTTGGCCCAACCTCCGCCCCTGAACGCCCGCCCGCCCACCTGACACCCCGGTTGGCCCCGCCCATAAACGTGCCCCTCCTTAAACGGGCACCTTACTTGACATCATGTGATTGAATGCCCTTGCCCAATGCCAACCTCCACGACCAATGCAGTACAATGCCAGTGTATCAGTCCCAGACAGCAGTGGCCCAGAGCGGTATGTCCCACCAGTTATTGCCTCACTGCCTGATTAGAAAGAGAACACATGTCTTTGATAACCTGACTTCTGTTTCATTTTAACATTTTCACACATATAGTCCCCCTCCCCTTTTAAGAAACGTGTATTGTTCCATTTGACTTTTTTCTTTTTTTTTCTTTTTTCTTAATTAATTTTTGTATATATTTATATATATGTTTTCTCTCCTCCCCCAACACCCCCATTAAGTCTTTGAATATAATTTGCGAACTTTTTGTCGCACAGAATTGTATATAATCAATCGCTTCTCAGATGGGGAGAGACCTCACTCATATTAGTCTCTGCTGAATGAAGTGTGTGGATTAGGGGTGGGTGGTATGACAAATATGTTATTTTGGTGCGAATTAAAATGTATATAATTTGCTGCAGTTACAAATTAAAGTTACTTTTTACATTTAACTTTTTATGAAAACAAAATATCAGATTATTCATAACATATGATTCAGTCTGAAAGCAAAAACAGCTGTAACACGTGTAAAACCAATATTAAAAAATACAAAGATCTGTGACCACGTCAACTGAATTCAATATTAATGTGAGAAGTTGCATCATTCCTCAATAACCACAAACAACTAAATGTTGCATTTGTCCCTCTGTATTTTGTAGTGATGCGCCTACATTTTAAGCAACCTAAAATATACTGCATGAATAAATGCAATGTGCTAAAGCTACAACAGGTGGCCAGTATTGACGCACTTTACCATGAGCATGTAAAATTTTTGTTTGTCTGGTTATTATATATTATAAAGAGTTCAGTTACCAAAATTTAATTACAGGAACTTTATTTTCAGTTATTGTCTAAATCAAAACTTTAATTTCAGTTTTAATTTAATTTTACCAAATGATTTGGTGCATCACTATTATTTTTGCATTACTCCTTGCAGTAACTTAAAACAGTCTATCTCACATTAACACAAGCAAATATATATAATGTAAAACAGCTAAATATCTATCAGTTTTCCTATGCATCATACTGCCCAGTCCTAGTTTGGATGATTATTTTCATTTGTTGAAACTGACAGTGAATTGTGGAGAAGGCCATCTCTTTTCGCTCTGTCCTTGTTGACCCCCAACCCCTGAGCCCCCCTCCCTCACTGTTCCCAACATCACTGTCCATGATTCTGAGCTTGCGCCGTACCGCAGCCCTCTCTGTCACTCATCACTGTTGTCTTTGATTTTTCTCTGGTGCTGCATTTCCTTCCCCTTGTTTTTTTTTTTTCTTTCTCTCTTAGCCCACATACGTTCAGGCTCTTTATCTGCAAATAAATCTATCATTCTTCCCTTCCCCTCCCCTTCGCCTTGTTCTTTTGCTTTTTCTGTTAGTTTTTGGTTTGATTTCTCTCGTCGTTGAGAGAATGTGACGTGCTGATGGCACCATAGAGTGATTTGCAAGATACTTTTGAATTTTTTTTTTTTTTCCTTCTCTCTCTCTCTTTCTTTCTTTCTTTCTTTCTTTCTTTCTCCCCTTCTCCCCCTAATGTTCTGGTGGTGGGATAGTGGTAAGCAGGCCTGTCTTGGATCTCTCTCATTCTCTCTCTTGGCTCGTGTAGCCATACAGTGCCTGTTCAGTCTCAGCCCTCCCGCTGTCGCCCATCTCTTCAAGGCCTGTATTAATTGAATGTGCGAGAACTGAGTGCATGTCAATTGCCCGTATCTCAGTCCAGTGTTGGAAGACTTAAAACATGTGTTCAGCAGTCCTCTCTTTAATTTACTTTTTTTTTTAAATTCAAAGTCTTATTTCCCCCTTCTTCATTGCTTTGTGGTATGCAGCAGGGCTCAGGATCTAAAGTTTTGTATCCGTTTGTTTTGCTTTTGTCTTTCATTTGGCTTGATGTGCTGCTACAGGATCCTGAGTGTGAGTGCAGATATAGAGACTATTGGTGAGATTCTGCTGAAGATCATCCCTACCCTGGAGGAGGTGAGCATCTAAAACCCAGCATTGAAAGCTTTAAAGACACCATTAAATCAACATTATTGTTTTGTATGCATATCATTTGTTTCAAATGCATATGATTTGTAGATTTTCAGTTTAACAACTTTAATTTTCCATAAGACTTTGTACAATGTTCTATTCAAAATATTGTATAGCCATACTGTAGTCTTTTTTTGATTATTATTAATTACTAAGTAAAGCTTTTTTTTTTTCTTTTTTTTTTGGAAAACAAGTGTTTAAATTCTAACAATTTGATATTTAATTATGTGTGACCCTGAATAAATGGAAAGCTGAATAAATAAGCTTTCCATTGATGTATAGTTTGTTAGAATAGGACAATATTTGGCTGAGATGCAACTATTTGAAAATCTGGAATCTGAGGGTGCAAAAAAATTAAAATATTGAGAAAATCGCCTTTAAAATTGTCCAAATTAAGTTCTTAGCAATGCATATTACTTATCAAAAATGAAGTTTTGATACATTTATGTTAAGAAATGTACAAAATATCTTCATGGAACATGATCTTTTCTTAATATCCTAATGATTTTTGGCATAAAAGAAAAATGGATCATTTTGACCCATACAATGTATTTTTGGCTATTGCTACAAATATACCCCAGCGACTTAAGACTGGTTTTGTGGTCCAGGGTCACATATAGCAAATGTACATTAAATTGATCAGAAGTGACAAAGACATTGATACAAAATTTCTATTTCAGATAAAAGCTGTTCTATTCATATTTTTTAGAATCCTGAAAAAAAAGTATCACAGTTTTCTAAATGTAATTGGCAGTACAACTGTTTTCAATGTTGATAATAAGAAATGTTCTTCGAGCACGAGCACCATAGTAGAGTGATTTCTAAAGGATTTCTGTTGTAGTAGTGGCTGCTGAAAATTCAGCTTTGCCTTCACAGGAATAATCCTGTTTTATTGTGTTTTTAATAAAATAAATGCAATCTTGGTGAGCATAAAATACTTCTTTTAAAAAGATTTTTAAAAATGTAGAATGTTTAAAAATGTAAAACCCTTTTGATCGGTAGCATATGTATGCGTTTTCATGAAGATGTGGATGTGACAAAATGTCTATTGGTTTGCATGTGTCCTTAAATGTTCCTTTACTCTGTATGTTTGGCAGTATCAGCACTACAGTGGGACTGACTTTGACTGTGAGCTGCGTCTGCTGATTCATCAGAGTTTGGCCGGAGGCATTATTGGAGTCAAAGGTGCCAAGATCAAGGAACTGAGGGAGGTAAGCACAGTACTAAAAATACCACATATCGTAAAATAGAGTTAGTAACCAGGTGTCTTAAATAAAAGTATTTCCCTGACAATGAAAACATTTTTTTTTCTCCATTTTTAAGAATACCCAGACTACAATCAAGCTCTTCCAGGAATGTTGCCCCCACTCCACTGACCGTGTAGTGCTAGTCGGGGGTAAACCTGAACGTGTAGTTGAGTGCATCAAGGTCATTCTAGAGCTGATTTCAGAGGTGAGATGATAACATACTGACATTCTTTTTAACAGTTTCTTCTTATTAGACATTGTAGCAAAATCCAAAAGTTTCTTCTTGGTTTGTAAATAAAGCTTATATTTGTCCTGCATTATCTGTAGGCTCCCATTAAAGGTCGAGCCCAGCCCTATGACCCAAACTTTTATGATGAGACTTATGATTATGGCGGCTTCACCATGATGTATGAAGAAAGAGGGCGACGGCCTATGGGTGGGTTCCCAATGCGAGGCAGAGGAGGATTCGATCGTATGCCTCCTGGCCGTGGAGGTCGTCCCATGCCTCCGTCCAGACGGGATTATGATGATATGAGCCCTCGTCGTGGACCACCTCCACCCCCACCAGGCAGAGGAGGACGTGGGAGCAGTAGGGCCCGAAATCTGCCTCTGCCTCCACCACCACCACCTAGAGGAGGGTAAGAGAATGTAGCAGTGATTTCCTCAACCTACAGTAACCTACAGTTTTTCAATAAGGGCATCAATTGGGCATACCAAATTCATCAGCTCTGGTGTACCTCAGGGTTCTGTTTTGGGCCCTCTCCTCTTCACCATTTATATGCTACCAATTGGACAAATAATTAAGCACTATGGGTTTAACTTCCACTGTTACGCAGATGACATTCAGATTTATTTTAGCACACCTTCCACTTCAGTGTTTCCTCCGCCTTCATTAACGAATTGCATCAAGGAACTCAAGCTTTGGCTAGAGGCAAATTACCTTAGATTTAACTCTGATAAAACTGAGGTAATTCTGATTGGCTCTAAAGCTGTTGTATCTAAGCATTCTAGTCAACTGCTGGATCTGGATGGTGATCTGATTATGCCCTCCACTAAAGTTTGCAATCTTGGTGTTCTCATTGATTCTACTCTTTCATTCAACGATCATATTGGTAAAGTGGTTAAGACAGCTTTTTTCCATCTACGTAATATCTCGCGTATTCGATCCTCTCTCAGTCAGCAGGATGTTGAAACTGTTATACATGCCTTTGTTACGTCCCAAATAGATTATTGTAATTCACTTCTTTGTGGCGTCTCAGCTAATAATATCAAACAACTACAATGTTCAAAACTCTGCTGCTCGCTTGATTACTCACACAAGAAAGAACGATCACATTACCCCTATCCTTTATCATCTTCATTGGCTCCCGGTTTCCTTGCGTATTAACTTCAAGATACTAATTCTCACTTATAAAGCCCACCATAACATTGCTCCTCCTTATTTATCTGATTTACTTCTGCCATATGTACCTGCCCGTTCATTAAGATCTTCTAGTGAGGGATTGTTAGTCACCCCTAAGTTTCGTCTGGTGACAATGGGAGCTAGGGCCTTCAGTGTTGTTGCTCCCAGATTGTGGAATGCTCTTCCCCAAACCATCCGTCAGGCATCATCCCTTCTCTCCTTTAAAAACCTCTTAAAAACCCATTTTTTTTCTGACCATTACTCTTCAAGTCATTGACTGTGAACTGTACCCTGTTATGGATGTTTATCTTCATTCTTTCTGTATGTAATCTAATCTTGTAAGTGGTTTCTGTATATTACTCTTAGCTTTTTTTTTTTTTTTTTTGGTATTAAGCCTGATTTGTAAAGTGACCTTGAGTGCTAGAAAGGCGCTATATAAATAAAAATTATTATTATTATTATTAATAAATAATAACTGTAATAAAATAAAATTACATGCAAATGCTTTTTTTTTTTTTTTTTTTTTTTTATGTTTTGCATTTTATTATCTTTTCCACAGTTGTTTATGTTTTATGTGATTAGCATTGATGTTGTTGAATGATGTGAGGGAATCAATGCAGTTCTTTGGAGTTCACTGGCCAATCTGTCATATCTTGTATATTATGCATTATACCAGCTTAGAACTACATTTGTGTTAGTGGGAAAGGAATAACTGATTACATGACTTTTTGTTTCCAGAGGTGATCGATTTTCTCACCAGAGCTATCACAGCAATATGGATGACAGACCAAAGTAAGTAATCGGAAAAGCTGTGCATTTAACTGACCTATGCCCTAAAAGCAAAACAAAAACGAGCAACAAAATGCAAAACTTCACAAAGAGTGTGAAATGAATACCAGTTAACCTGAAACATTTACTGGCACACTACACCTTTCCAAACCGAGATAAAAGGAGAAAGCAAGTTAATTTTACTACTAACAGGACTCAAGATGGGTTTATGTGCGTTACATTTATTGGTCAAATAGAAAACAAAATTGCCATACATCATGTTGCTAAATCTTTGACTTAAAAATGACATTTTTAAGGCCCCTTTTTTTTTTTTTTTTTTTATCTAAAATTCTGTTGAATTTTGACCAAATTCTGTTTTCCATTTAATTAAATAATTGGCATGTGAAAAATATTTTGTAATCATTTCAGTTAAAATTGGCAATGAAATGATGGCCTTTTAAATGTAAATATTTATCCGTTTTATCTTATTTCTGTTATTTCTAGTTTCTGTTGGTAGGTAGGTTTTTTTTTTTTTTTTTTTGGCCACTCAGGGTGTTGGGTTTTTTCAGAGCTTTCAGAAGCGTGCCCATTATGAGCACATAAAATTAAACGTGTCTCTCTTCCTGTAAGCAGTGACCGAAGGGGGCGACCTGGAGACCGCTACGAGAGCATGGTGAGCATAAATCAACATCTGAATATGAATTTGTAGTTTTGCAGCATATATTGAGATTCATCATTTGATGGTCATCTATCATTTTTGAAGGATATAGTTTTTTTTTCTTCTTTCATTAATGGGCACTTTCAGAAAAAAAGTGGAATGGCTTGTTCTTTCTTGTGACAATGTAATAGATGCATATGTGGAGCTCTTATGCCTAGTGCACTGGTTTGGCCTGCTGTTGCTTGGCAACAGATTTTTGAATCACTTGTTGCCTTGGTTACCAAGGAGCAGTTAAATACGTAGGTGAAAGCCATCACACTCGCCAATGAACTTTGGGCTTTGCTGCTCTGAGTGAGTTGAGAGTTCTGGAAGATGCCAAGCCTGACAGTGTCCACATGGAGCATCAAGCACATGCATGTTGAATTCAACTCTTAAAATCTGAACAAAAGCCGCTGTAAAACAGCCAGTGTGTTCAGCTGAGCTCAGTCTCATAATAACACATCCAGGACACGTTTCTTACAAAAAAAAAATCAAAAGAAAATGATTAATATCAATGACGCAATTCATTTTTATAGAATAAATGTTAGTATATTTCTTTCAAATATTATATATTTTGCATTAAAAAATAAATAAAATAAATAAATAAATAAAAAGGCTGTTTTTGGCATTCTTGCAAATTCATGACAAATTAATCAATTTTCCTCTTCTGATTGCTGATGCCATGTTTGTTCCTTCCATTTTCAATGGAAATTTAAATATTGTGAATTTTTATGAATGAGATTACAATAATAAAAAATGGGATAAATGTGTCTAATTGTCAAAAATGTCAATGCAAAAAAAAGTTACGTAAAAATTACACAGTTTTTAGTAATCAGTATGCTTAGAACCCAGGCATTACAATGGTTTTACAGCAGTTAAGGAATGTTAGGTGTGTGGCAAAGCAGTGACCTAAAACCACTTTAACCGTGGTAAAAAAAATCACTGTATTGCATGTCCTCGAGTGGTTTATTGCTTTCATTTTAAATAGACGTGTCAGACTGGAAGCTTAAAGAATCAGCGATCCATGTAGAATGTGCTTTGAGTTTACGCTTGTGCTCTCTGAATTGACTCCATGTTTTTTTTTTTTTTCTCTCTCTTTCCCCCCCATCGTTGTACATAGAGTGGAGGTGGATATGGTGAGTGTTCTTCAGCTGCACACATACACACTAGCTCAAGGTTACCTCCAGTCAAACGGAGCACTGCACTCCTCAATAGTGTAGCGTTTCCTGCTTTTCTCTCTCTCTTTATCCTTTACTGTCATAGCTCTGATATCTTGATCACTTTTTCCATCTTCTTTTTCTTTTCTTGTTTCATCTGAAGACAATAATTCTTCTTGGGAGCCCTTCCAATCTGGTGAGTGTCAGATATTGTGATAATGGATTGTGTATTTATTAATTCTGCTTGAATAAGGGTGTTAATGAGAGGCCTACATAGAGGCATTGGCTGAATCACAGTAAGATGTTTGTTTCATCAGGTGGTCGAGGTTCTTACAGTGACATTGGTGGACCTGTTATTACAACACAAGTGACTATCCCTAAAGATGTGAGTGCAAAATGACACACATTTTTGTAAAAATAGAAAAACACAAGGTTTTTATAGTTTGAGTCTTAATTCTGTTTTGAGATATTCACTTCTGAGTTTTATTTGGTGGTGCAGATAATGAGTGACTTGAAATAGTGGGATTGGGAGCAGTGTTACTTGAATATTATTTATATTCTATTATCATATTTTTCAGTGTAATTAAGTATTTTTATATTTTCAGTTTTCATTTTAATTTCCTTTTTCTTTTCTTTTTTTTGCAAGTTTTTTTTTTTTTTTTAACATTTGCTTCCATTTATAGTTTGTCATTTTAGTATTTTCATTTAAATGTAAGTGTACTTCTTTTTTTTTTTTTTTTTTTTATATTTATTTTTCCCAATTAATATTTATATTTTATTTGATCTCAGCTTGATCGCAACACTGCTAAGCACCCCTGTGCTACACAGTGTGTTACTGCAATTGAGTTAATAGTACAGTATACTTTGGGCTTTAGCCGAAAAATGTATTTCTTATGTAAGCAAAGTGGACATTATAACTGAAATATTCCCAAATCAAAATCAGATTAAGAGCTTCTGAAACAGAATTAATTTGAATTTGGAAATCTGTTTGGATACCTGATTTTGAAATAACTTATGTATTTTTGATGTTTCAGTTAGTATTTCAACCACTGTTTTTAGTGTAGTTTTAGTGGAATGGGAGACATTTACTTCATGTCTTGTTTTAGCTGGCCGGCTCTATCATTGGAAAAGGTGGCCAGAGGATCAAGCAGATCCGTCATGAGTCGGGAGCATCCATTAAAATCGACGAGCCTCTGGAGGGCTCAGAGGACAGGATCATTACCATCACAGGCACACAGGACCAGATTCAGAACGCCCAGTATCTACTACAGAACAGGTGAGTCTAATATCGCCTATTCCAGCACTTTACCACAACCCCATCCTGACGCCGAACCATCATGCGTTTTAACCAGGTGCGGCAGCTTTCCAATTTTGGACCAGTGAGATTCAGAGTGGGCTCTGAATTCACTTAGCAATTACGGCTCCTTAACAGTTTCATTTAACAATCCTTATAGAACCAATTTTGAATAAGAATCTCTATTCCCAATGCTAGTTAGAACCAAAAAAAAAAAAGATATTTACCTACTTTGTTGTCATACCTGGTTTGGACACAAGGTTACACTTAACCAAACAAATCACAGTTTCCTGAGTATATTAAGTCTTGTATTTTGTTATGGTGAAAATACAGGTGCTGAACTGCTAATTCCAACTGCCTGTCTTTCTTTGCTTACTATTTGAAACTAAAATGTATTTTCAGTAGTTCTTCACACATTCTTTATGCTTCATATACATTTGACTGCCGTTTCATGCACTTCTTTTTGCCTGACCTAACAGCTTCCAACTTCAGGGGGAGTTTCATGTTTTTTTTTCTTTTTGTGAAATGTGTACAGAAGGGTTTGTTATATTAGTTCCATTTGGGATCAAATCCAAATATAATTTACCAAGGGGCAAATGAGTGGGACCCAGGAGAATGGAGTGAACGCTGGCTTGCTTCTGTGTGGAAGACTTGTGATTTTGTTGTTGTTAGTTAGATGAAGTGACAACAAATCACGGTCTGCCCTACAGCACAGGCCCAGCATCATCTGCCCCCACCCTCAAACACATTTCACCCACCCTAACTGAAGAGGCCTACTCTGACTAACATCTGAACTCACATCTGACCATGTCAGTGCTGGCTTATACTCTGTTTGAACTCAAGCTGATTTGACAGTATGGGTAAACTGATCATAAACCAGCTTTTTTACTGTAACATGCTAGTGCGACTGCTTTCTAATGCAAAATGCTAACCTGTCTCTTGTCTGTATCATGGTATTATGATATCCTCAAGCAAATGAAACACTCTTATTGTTTGGGTATACAGTTAATAAGTCATTTTGTTCAATTTAAAGCAGGTATGAAATCATAATTGACCCTATTTACTTCGTGAAGTGATGTAAATGATCGGTCTTTTTGAGAACGATTCATAGTTGGACAGTGTAACTGATGATATGGATCACAATAGGTATTTGTGCTGGAAGTAAGGTTGTTACAAAACCACAATTTTATATACTATTGAAATTTCGTAAGTCTCTGAACAAATTTCCATATCACAGTAAAGTTCTCTAGCTTATTAAAAACATGTAAACAGTCAATAATAAATTAACACTAATTACAAACAAGTGGGCAAATAAATATATTAGAATAAATATGCAAATGAAATGCTTAAGTTTTTCATGTAGGTCTGTGCTACAAAAATACTACAGTAATTTCATAAAGTAAACAAATATAAAATAAAACTCTAGATATTCTTCACTGTATGCATTAACGCGCATTAAAGCTTATAAAACAGTGAGGGATTTCCTCCTTTAATTGTTTGATTAATGTTAAGGATGTAAACCGCAGCAGTGTCATGCTAATTGCTAATTACAACATTGAAAAAATGTAAAGCCTGTACAAATACAACAAATCGTGAATATAAATAATTGGAAATCATGCAAAAAAAATAATAATACAATGAAATAAAATGTAAAAAAAAAGTTTAATCTATTATAACATTTTATGTAGTTTTGTTCGCTTGGCTGATTCTGTTTCCTTATAAAGGTCCAGTCTATTTAAATTATATGATGTCATAACGTTGCTGTCTTGCCGCCAGCCAATCGCTGCATTGCTGATTGTGGTTTTGAGGATCGATACATCTGCCCTTTTCGGGGGAACACGAGAATGTCTAATATTACTGCGCAACTTAATCCAGATATTTTAATCAAATCCGCAAATTCATGTGAAGAACCAAATTAGCCAGAGATCAGTTATCACGATTAGAAGATCTGGCATCTTTCAAATCATCTCCGATGTATTAAGCAAGGTATGAAAAACGGACCCCAGGAGAGGCAATAATCCAAAATGTTAAACTGGGTATAATTAGGCTAGTTTTCAAATCGGATGTATTTCTTAGGGAATATACAGTTTAGATTGTAGCTTTTAAGTTAATGCATTGCTGCTAAAATATCAAAACAAAAGATGAAGAAAAACTATCCAAACAACCTTAAAATGCTCCAAGTAAATCAACTTGTTTAATTATCTTCTCTACACACAGTGTATTATGAACTAGATGATGTACTCATGCTTTCAGTACTGTATTTCTTTTATTATAATACTGTATATACAGTTTGTTTTGTATTGTTTATTGTAACGGCATATCCAGATTCTAAATCATTTGGCCGCTGGCTGAACTATCCCAGCACGATGAGATTTTGTCTGTGGTCTCAACCGTGTCATTTCCTCTTTCAGCGTGAAGCAGTACTCTGGTCGGTTCTTCTAGAGGGTGGAGATCCAAGCCAAACTGCCATACCCATTCACTTCAACTTGTTTTCAGAGCCTACATTCCTCTGCTTCTTGGGTAGATGTGCTCCCTGCCATTTCTCCTAACAATATTTTTTAGACAACATATTTGAGGGAAAAGTTTTCTCAAAAGCAAGTGGATCCTCTTATTTCTTTAACGTTTTCTTTCTGCACGCGATTTTTCCATTATTGATTGTACTGTTTCGTAATTAGAGGGAGCCCATCTGTGATGTCCGCTGTTGGCCTTACCAGAGCTGCATGCCTAGTCTGTGCAACATGCAGAATGTAATCTTAAGTTGTTGTTGTTGTTTTTTTTTTGGTTTTCGTTTTGTTTTCGTTTTTTTGCCAATGAATTTATTGTCCCATTATCTTGTCTTCTTGATGATGAGACTTTTTGGGGAAAGTGTAAATATTGAGTTCAGTTCTTTAAAGTTTTAATATCAGTACAGTTTTATTTAAAGGATGAACGTCTATTTTGATTTGATAAATGGGGGTATTCGGGGTGGGAAAAAGGATTAATTCCTGAGGGAATTTTTTTGTGCTAGTTTTCTCAACCCGATTTTCAGATTCGTAAAACTTCAGAAGATGGATTGACCGTTTGTACTCCATTGACATTGGGATCCGTTAAATCTTGCTAGCGCTTGTTTTGTACGTCTGTTTGTAAGCATTTTTACCATTTTAGATGGATCTTTCTAGACACCTTTCTCTTCATAGCTGGGGGGAAATAAAAGCTTATCTGTAAGAAAAAAACAATTGTGGCAGGTCTCTTCCATGTTCTTGTATCTTTCTTTCTCTCTGTCTCCTCTAGTGTCTTTGTAGAATGTGCTGCAAATCGAAAGAAATAAATAAATGAAGTCTGTGCCACCTTTTACTAAAACAGTGTCTGTGCTTTGGTTGTGGTACTTCTGGAATAAATTTCTAGTCAAAGGGACGTGTGCAGCTAAATGGCTTGTTCTGTTGAAATAAGATGTGTGTGCCCTTAACGGAGTAGTAGATGCACATTTCTTAATAGTATTTTAGAGAAAAATGTATGTCATGTTACTTTTACATTCTTGGCACAATTTGATAAATACTATTTCTTGAGTATTTGACAAATTATGTTTCTATAAATCCTACTGCTGCCTTTTCCCCTAAAAATTAGCAGAAGAATGTGGAATAAATTTGTAGTGCAAACTAGTACTAGTCAAGGTTATATGAAACTTAAAAAAAAAAAAAAAAACATTTTCATTGCTTGAAATTAGTGCTGCCAAATGATTAATCGCATCCAAAATAAAAGTTTTTATTTACAAAATATATCTGTGTGTACTGCAGTGTTAATTTGGTCGACGAAGACGAAAAATATTCTTCAACGAACCTTTTTTCTGTGACTAAGAGGAGATGTTGACGAGATAAAATTAATATCTGATGATAAAAACTATGACGAAATTTATGCCGCGTCTTTATTAACAAGACGAGACGGGACTAAAATGTTATTTGAGGACCAGTGTTGCCAACTAATTTTCAGGGGAAGATGCTAAAGGAAGGTCAATTTGTTGCTAAATGACGTTGTGATGTCATAGCGCAATGACATCATTGCGTAATTACGACGCAAAAATGTGTCACTACCTCAAATCTCAGCAAAAAATATATTTGATATATGTTAATTTAGATTTGTTGTAAAATAATATAAATGCCTAATATAATATTAACATATAAATAACTGTATTTTTAAATACAACACTGAATTATTTAACACTTGCACAGTTTTGAACCATTACATTTTTTATTTTTTTATTAGCTAATAAACTTATAAAACTACACATTCTGAACAGTTATAGTTTTAAGCAATGTATTAGTAGTTAGTGTGCTACACTCTAAGAAAAGTCTATAAAAATCGGGCACAATCTACCATGTTAATTAAGGATTTTTTATTTTTATTTTAAATTACCCATTGTATTTTGTGTTTTCAAGTTGCAGGGTTATGATGGATAATGGATAACACAATGTCCTGAAAAATTACTAGTACCTTTTCCATATATTTTTCTTACAGTGTACTAACTGATCAACAATCGCAGGTACAAGCTAAGGTGTATCATAAATGAACAATTATTCCATTATTATCAAATTGAACAATTGCAAATAGCAGCTAATTAATTCATGTGATGTGTGTACTGCTATGCATCTTTGGTTTCCTCATTTTGTGTAATTTAGATGGAAACCGTGTGCCTTTTTATCGTTTGAGTCATTTATCAAAAGTTGCTAAAAATTGCCAAATAAATTTGAAAAATAGCTAAATTTGTTGCTAGGTGCTTTTAGAAGAAAAAGTTGCTAGGGTAGTGTGAAAAGTTGCTAAATTTAGCAACAAAATTGCTAAGTTGGCAACACTGTTGAGGACTACCGGACATTCAAAATACATCCTATAGTATAGGCTAAGTTAACTGTATTGTCTTTCAAAATGTGGTCCCTGTCATTGGATTGCAATCAGATGAGGGGCGTTTATATCTAGTCTCAGTATGGCAGCCGCAGCGGACGGATAGGATACCAAAACGCGAACTAGCTATCTGAAACAATGGCCTCAGCACCTGAAGGGTTTTTTTTAGGGATAGAGTGATCAGACGTCCCGTTTTTCCCGGAAGTCACAGTTCGTTGTCGATTAAATTAAAGTTAGTGAAGGCAGGATAGGCGGAATCGCGCTGATAGAAGCGCTCTCTCTCGCGCACGCTCCACTTCTTCAGTTCTCATACAGCGCGCGATCAGCTCTTGGTGCTCAAATACACACACAGCAGTTCAAATGTCTATTGTGTAGAGTCAGAGTATCTCACGTAAATACAGTCAGTTATAGCTTAAGTGAGCGTAAACAGGTGGGTGAAAACTGAATGTGTGTCAGTATTACATGCATGCCTTCCGTCTTAAAGGGACAGCATTCCTATCCGTGTCATAAATGTTAACCAACAAAAGATGTTAAATAAATGTATAATTAAGTAAAGCTACTGTATCTGTAAAATGAGTTTAATTTGTATCTCTATCAAAAAATGAAAATGTATTCCAGTTTTTCCAAATTCAATCCTTGATTCAAATTTCTCATAAGCTTAATTGATTTGGTCTAAAGATAAGTATTGATGCCTATTTTTGTTTGAATACTACATATAAAATAGCTACCAAAACAAATGTTGTTAACGGGACTTTGACTAAAAGTAATGACTAAAAGTTGACAAAAATACAATGAATTTTCGTCAACTAAAACTAGACTAAAACTATGAAAGACTCAAATGACTAAAATGTGACTAAGACTATTAAGCATTTTCGTCTCAAGATAAAGACTAAGACTAAATCAAAAATGCCTGCCAAAATTAACACTGGTGTACTGTGTATATTTATTATGCATATATAAATACACACACATACAGTATATATTTTGAAAATATTTCCATGTATATATTTATGTTCATATAATTTATATTATATATAAAAACATTTTTCTTAAATATATACATGCATGTGTGTGTATTTATATATACAGTCATGGACAAAAATATCGGCACCCTTGGTAAATATGATCAAAGAAGGCTGTGAAAATTAATCTGCATTGTTAATCCTTTTGATCTTTTATTAAAAATTCGCAAAAATCTAACCTTTCATTGGATAAGAATTTAAAATGGGGGGAAATATCATTATGAAATAAATGTTTTTCTCAAATGCACATTGGCCACAATTAACGGCACCCTTTTATTCAATACTTTTTGAAACCTCCATTTGCCAGTTTAACAGCTCTAAATCTTCTCCTATAATGCCTGATGAGGTTAGAGAACACCTGACAAGAGATCAGAGACCATTCCTTCATCCAGAATCACTCCAGACCCTTTAGATTCCCAGCTCCATGTTGGTGCTTCTTCTCTTCAGTTCACCCCACTCATTTTCTATAGGGTTCAGGTCAGAGGACTGGAATGGCCAGCAGAAGCTTGGTTTTGTGCTCAGTGACCCATTTTTGTGTTGTTTTCGAGGTTTGTGTTTGGATTATTGTACGGTTGGAAGATCCAAACATGGCCCATTATAATATTTCTAACAGAGTCAGTCACTTATTGATTTTTTTATCTGTTGGTATTTGATAGAATCCATGATGCGATGCGTCTAAACAAGATGTCCAGGACCTCCAGCAGAAATATAGGCCCACAACATCAAAAATACAGCAGTATATTTCATTGTACACATGGGTACTTTTTATCAGAGGTGGGTAGAGTACCCAAAAACTGTACTCAAGTAAAAGTAAAAGTACTTATAGAAATATTTACTCAAGTAAAAGTAAAAGTAATAGTCTGAATAGTTACTTGAGTAAGAGTAAAAAAGTATCGGATAAAAAAAAAAACTACTGAAGTAGTTAGTTACTAGTTACTTTGGATCATATACTGCACATTTATAGTCTATTTTTATATAGATATATAGATCAAATTTATGTAATGTGTGTGTGTGTGTGTATGTCTTTTTTTTTAATGTAATTTATTTTCAGTGATGCAGTGATGAAAAGAATTTTCATCAGCCTTTATGCCAGTCTTCAGTGTCACATAATCTTTCAGAAATCATTCCAATATGTTGATTTATTATCAATGCTGTTCTTTTGAGCTTTCTATTCATCAAATCATTCTGAACAAAATGTCACAGGTTCCAAAAAATATTAAGCTGCAAAACTGTTTCCAACTGGTAATAAATCAATATATTAGATGAAGGATCATATGACTCTGAAAACTGGAGTAACAGCTGATGAAAATTTTGATTTGCATCACTGAATTAAATTATATTTGAAAGTATATTAATTATGTATTGTATATATGTCCTATATATAACCACTGACACGGAGAAGAGTGAAAACTCCTCACATGATGACCGCTACCGAACATCTGAACTTATGCCATGGTCTGTCCGAATACTCGATTCTGATTGGCTGGCAGGTGTTGATTAAATTCGTAGTTTAATCAACAGGTAGTTCCAGGTCAGTTTAATCACGTTCTATATTAATGCGCTTCCTATAAACATTGGTAACCATAGTAACATACAGTTACAGTTGAATAGTAATACAGACGAAAATAACCGTCATTTTTATCGTTCCGGTCAAATATTGCAGCACAAATATTGTTAACATCTTTAATATGTGAATGCTGGGAAATGACCATGGCATAAACGGGATAATCAACGGCTAATTCGCGGAGGCAACCGGTTCTTCGCCTCCAAGTCGTGCATTCAAATCGTTTAATGCACAGCTAGCCGTTGATTATCCCTTACATATAGAAACAAATGCACATTGACGGATCTTCTTCCGTCTGTTTTGCAAAATGTAAACAAATGTATATTGTGAAAACAGGCATTCCTCCTGGAACAGGTCGCGTGCCGCTGCGCAGAGCTAGTTTGGCGGGTGTTCATTTCATACTCTGTGGCAGCTTATTTAATGTATAAGGTACATGTACAACAAACTGCTAATAGAGGTATCGTGTACTGTAATGTAGCCTATCTATACCTGTGGAACCGTAGACAGCACGCAGTGTTCATCTAATAACCCTTGTGCATTGTTCAAATTCACTACCCTTTCGTTATGTTCGGGATGAAAACATCCACTACATTAAACTGCTGTAAAACTGTATCATATATATTTAGATAGGCCTGTGCAAAAAAAAAAGCTTAGTTTCTGGCTTGTATATGGAGTTATATGGAGTATAACAGCATATTATAGTGTGTGTGTGACACACACACACACACACACACACTATAATATGCTGTTATACTCCATACACAAGCCAGAAACTAAGCTTTTTTTTTGCACAGGCCTATCTAAAGGGTTAATGGTGCTACCTGGTGATCAACAGTAAAAATGACAAATTTTACCTCTTCCCAACAGGGAAAACTACCAACAATCAAGAATGCATGATTATATGGTGTCATGGCTTTGCAATCAAATAATGTCGTTATAATGGAAGTCAATGGGGCAAAAACAGCCACGAACAGTAAATGAGGGAGAAAAAATTAAAATCTGATGCTGCACAAAAACTAACAATGCATGAAAGCCAATGTTGTTACTAATCTTTGACGTGCCCAAGACTGTGATAAAAGGTTAAAAAAAATCTGGTCCACAATCACTTTTTATATTGAAAATAAGTCATTTTGTGTGTTTTTTTCACCAAATCAGTGACATCATTTATGAACTTGGCAATTAAAGAGTAAAAATCCTGGATTTTTTAAAGACATTTAGTAGTTTTGATCAGGACTGAGGTTGATTAATAGATTTATGCAAAAAAAAAAAAGAATTTTTTTTTTTATCTGATACATTTTTACAGCAGTTTAATTTAGTGGATGTTTTCATCCCGAACATAACGAAAGGGTAGTGAATTTGCCCACAGTGTATGGTTAAGTTTTTGAACATTTTCAAAGCATTTTCCCAAAATGTGTGTAAAAATAAGATTTGTCACCAAAAATCATTCCATTTGCTGAAACACAGAGAAAGTTGTGGCCAAATTAAGACTCAACAGCACCCCATAGTGGACGAAAACGTCCCCAACAGCACATAAGGGTTAAATATCTTCATAGCTAACGTTAGCAAACAATAGCCTTTACAGATTTGCTTTCAATTGACTGTAGATCCAAAGCCACGTCTTCAATGCTCTTGATGTTACAACTCTGAGTGAGAGCCGCTTCAGACGACTCGGCGCGTGCGGCAGGGAACTGAACGAATCATTCAAACTGATTCTCGAACCGATTCACTGGTTTGCCAACTGGTTTGATCAAGCCTTCGAACAGAATTGACTCAAAAGAATGAATCATTCACGAATGGGCATCGCTCATTGCCCAGAAAAAAGTAAACGGCGCGTTTGGAATAAATTGAAGCATTTTTAACTTGTATTGCATTAAGATAAAGTAAGGAGAGGAGCGTCGCCCACAGTAACGAAGTAAAAGTACCGTTTTTTTCACTAAAAATGTAGGCCTACTTGAGTAAGAGTAAAAGTACCCATCTTTAAATATACTCTAAAAGTATTAGTTACCCAAAAAAATTACTCAATTAAATGTAACGAAGTAAATGTAACTCGTTACTACCCACCTCTGCTTTTTATCCCTGTGTTGAGTGTTTTCTGCTAAAAAGCTCATTTTTTAGTTTCATCTGACCTAGAAGCCAGTCCCATTTGAAGTTCCAGTTGTGTCTGATACCTGAATATGCTGGAGTTTGTTTTTGGATGAGCTAGGAGAATTTTTTTTAAAGGTTTTCTGACCCCTTAACTATTTTCTGCAATTCTCCAGCTGTGGTCCTTGGAGAGTCTTTAGCCACTCAAACTCTTCTTCTCACCGTGCATTAGGACGATACAGACACACGTCCTCTTCCAGGCAGTTTCGTAACATGTTGATTGGAAATTCTTAATTATTGTCCTGATGGTGGGAATGGGAATTTTCACTGGACTGTTGCTCAATGGTCCAAAGTCCTCTTTTCAGATGAAAGTAAATTTTGCATTTAATTTAGAAATCAAGGTCCCAGAGTCTGGAGGAAGACTGGAGAGGCACAGAATCCATGTTGCTTGAAGTCCAGTGTGAAGTTTCCACAGTCAGTGATGATTTGGGCTGCCATGTCATCTGCTGGTGTTGGTCCACTGTGTTTTCTGAAGTCCACAGCCAACGCAGCCATCTACCAGGAAATTTCAAGCACTTCATGCTTCCTTCTGCTGACAAGCTTTATGAAGATGCTGATTTCATTTTCCAGCAGGACTTGGCACCTGCCCACACTGCCAAAGGTACCAAAAGCTGGTTCAATGACCATGGTGTTGGTGTGCTTGACTGGCCAGCAAACTCCCCAGACCCGAACCCCTAGAATCTATGGGGTATTGTCAAGAGGAAGATGAGAGACACCAGACCCAACAATGCAGATGAGCTGAAGGCCACTGTCAAAGAAACCTGGGCTTCCATACCACCTCAGCAGTGCCTGATCACCTCCATGCCACGCCGAACTGAGGCAGTAATTAAAGCAAAAGGAGCCCCTACCAAGTATTGAGTACATATACAGTAAATGAACATACTTTCCAGAAGGCCAACAATTCACTACAAATGTTTTTTTTATTGGTCTTATGAAGTATTCTAATTTGTTGAGAATTGGTGGGTTTTTGTTAAATGTGAGCCTAAATCATCACAATTAAAAGAACCAAAGACTTAAACTACTTCAGTCTGTGTGCACTGAATTTATTTAATACACGAGTTTCACAGTTTGAGTTGAATTACTGAAATAAATTAACTTTTCCACGACATTCTAATTTATTGAGATGCACCTGTATATATGTAAACAAAAACTTTTGGTTATACTTTATATTAGGTGGCCTTAACTACTATGTACTTACATCAAAAAATAAGTACAATGTACTTATTGTGTTCATACTGTATTGCAAAACACATTTGCTGCTATTGAGGTGGGATACGGTTAAGGTTAGGGACAGGTTTGGTGGTATGGGTGGGTTTAAGGGTGGGTTAAGGTGTAAGGGATGGGTCAACAGTGTAATTATAAATGTAATTACAGAAATTAATTACAGATGTAACTACATATAGGTATTTTTAAAAATATAAGTACAATGTAAAAACATGTATGTACACAATAAGTGCATTGTACCAAATGATTAATTTAAATGTAAGTACATAGTAGTTAAGGCCACCTAATATAAAGTGGGACCAAACTTTTATTTTGGATGAGATTAATCGTTTCACAGCACTACTTGAAATAAATATTAGCTGACATAAAATATAAAAAAGTAAACTACTTTTATTTCAGCTATGTTGCCATTAAAATAATCAATGATAATTAAAAACACTGAAACTTGCTAAAACATAAATCTGATTATTTGATTAGAGCAGGGTTTTTTTTCTCCATTAAGAGGTTTAAATCATTTCTTATAAGTTTATTTTATAGAACTGACATATGAAATAACTAAAAACAAGAAATATTTAAATAAGTGAAAGAAAACTATTTCATGTTCATATTTAATTAAGGTCATGAAAAAGCACTTAAATGTTCTGTGTAATTTTCCAACACTGAAATGGGTGCCACATCCTACCTTCCTGTAAAGTTCAGCTCCAGCCATGTACTTAAAGGTTTTTTTTTTCTTATCTTTTTTCCCCCCCTACAGATTATGTTTAGCAGCTCCATGGACTATTGTCTCCTGAAAGAAAAAAAGAAAAAAAACTATTTCTTTTGTTATGTTGGAATCCTGTTTTAACCTGTTTTGACATCAAGACTGGTCCAATGTGTTAAGTCTGAACTATTTTATTCTTTTTGACCAGCTGCTCCTCCTCAATTCTGCGCGTCACACAACAGGGAGTGGTGGATGCTGTTGCCTTTAATGAACATCACATATTAGTAGACAGGTCCGAATCATTTTAGCGAGTCGGTTGGTTCGGACGTTTACTTTGAGTCGATTTCAAACACCGATTCATTTGAATCACACAGTATAATTCCTCTGCACATTTTACTCATTACTTCTGTAGCAAAATAATATCAAGGTAACTTACATATAATTACATACAAAATGTACATATTTTGAAAGCACAAACTGTCCCCGTCCTACAGTTTACTAACAAAAGTTCTAGCATACTGATTCACAAACGCGTGCTAATCGGTTCGTCCGAATCGTTAAAAGAGCCTGTTCAAAAGAACGATTCGTTAGTGAATCGGACATCCCTATTGCATATGTAAGAACCGAGAGTCCAAATCGAGCCTATTCAAACTGGGATTTAAATCAACAGGAGTGAAGACCTCAATGGATTGACTTATAAAATCTCGTCAGACGCATGGACTCCTGACTGTGCTGTAGCGTTCACTTACGTTGGGAAACGGTTTTCCAGGGAATTGTCGGCCATATGCAGTGATACCACGCCCGGAGCGGAGACTTTAACACGGGGGCGACACCATTCATGCAAATACTCCCAACCACAAGTTCATGGACAGGAGACTTTAGTACGGTCTAAAGAGGAACTACTGTGTTGTATTGACTTTCAATATTGAACGCCAAACAGGCTATAAAAACAGTCTGCAATGGAGTTATTAAATCCAAAGGATCTGTTGCTTTTCTGAGTGATTTAAAACACAGATAAACCGCATCAGGATTTCAGCCACTGTTACATTTTGAATACGGTTTGCTGTAGCATTTGACTGCCGTTTTCCATCCGCTGCACAAATATTAGGGGTATAATTGACTATTTATGGTTTGGATTCTCTCCTCAGCGCGCGGTAGGGAAACTCTTTCTCTGGCTTCATCTAAACGATTGCATTAGAATCGGGACTGGTGTTCTTCCGATGGAATTGCTGAAAAGCTTTTGTAATTTTGTAAAATTGTAAATTGAATCATGACACTGGACACCATCATGGCGTGCTGCCTCAGCGAGGAGGCGAAAGAAGCGCGACGGATCAACGACGAGATCGAGCGGCAGCTCCGCCGCGACAAGAAAGACGCTCGGCGCGAGCTCAAGCTGCTTCTGCTGGGTACGAGGTGCTTTCGTGTCACTCCACCAAACTTTCGTGCAAGGTGTAAAAATGCGAATAGTTTTAGTTTTACACATGTGGCATCTGAAAATAAAAATCATTCATTCATATCATTCATTAAAATACATCGCGTACGTAGGTAACTGATTCTCTCACCTTTGCACGTTTGTTTTTCTGCAAAGAAAAAAATCAGCCCTCTTTATTTAGATTCATATAAGCTCGAGAGGTGGGACAACTGTTGCATCTGCGATGGGATGTGATTGACTCCTAACATACGTATGCTTATGTACAACATGTGATGTCTTTATTATATGTGACCCTGGACCACAAAACCATTCATAAGGGTCTTTTTTTTTCTTTTTCTTTTTTTTTTCTTTTTTTAAATTGAGATTTATACGTCACCACAGACTGAAAGTTGAATAAATAAGCTTTCCGTTGATGTATGGTTTGTTAGGTTAGGACAATATCTGGCTGAGTTACAACTGTTTGAAAATCTGGAATCTGATGGAGCAAAAAAATCTGAATATTGAGAAAACTGCCTTTAAAGTTGTCCAAATGAAGTTCTTAGCAATGCATATTACTAATAAAAAAATAAGTTTTGATATATTTACAGTAGGAAATTTACTAAATGTCTTCATGGAACATGATCTTTACTTAATATCCTAATGATTTTTGGCATAAAAGTAAAATTTATCATTTTGACCCATACAATGTATTGTTGGCTATTGCTACAAATATATTATGGTATATTATACTATGGTGTTTTGTTTTGTGGTCCAGGGTCACATATGTGATTCACCAACAAATTGTTCTTTTAATTCTGTTGTGTTTATTTGGTCGAGTCCATTTGCAAAAAAAATTATGATTCACTCTTTTGTAAAGAAGAAATTCGTTTAGTATTAGAAATATAGCCTAATATTATTGTAATATAAAAGAAAATTATCTTAAGGATTCTTTAAGATTGATTTATTAGGAATCCATAAGATTTGTTGATGCATTCATTTATACAATGTTTTAAGATTCGATAGAGACATCTCTGTTGGAAAATTCAGTTCAACTCTAACCATTGAAACTTTTTTTTATTTTTTAACTAGTCTAAACTCATCATTACCTGGTCGAAGCTGGGGCCAGTAGCATAAACATAGCCACTATGTTAAGACTGTGTCTAAAAACTAGGGGTAATCAGCCTCACTTTCTGGACTCAAATTAGACTCGATGAACACAAAATGCTGCCATTCAAGAACCTTCCAAACAAACCATTTAGTTCAACTGAATCAGATTTTCCACAGCTAACCCTTCAATATTCACATGCTTCCGCTTTCAGGAACTGGAGAGAGTGGGAAAAGCACCTTTATTAAACAGATGAGAATCATTCATGGCTCAGGCTATTCAGAAGAGGACAGAAGATGCTTTACCAAGCTGGTTTACCAAAACATCTTTACATCGTTGCAGGCCATGATACGGGCAATGGATGCTCTCCAGATCCACTACAAATATGAACATAATAAGGTGCAGTAATTTGTCTTACCCAATCACTCTTATTAAACTGATGTTTCTATGGATTTGTTATGCATTCTTTATCTTGGTCACAGGTCTTCTCTGAACTTTTAAAGCGCAAGCTAAACCTTTAGTAGTAAGGAAATAGATGCTATTGAATGTTGTTGGTGCTATGAATATTAGAGTGTGGCATCTTTTTGCATCTTCTGTAGTTTGGAGAATCAGGGGAATGTTGCAAGTTGGACTCAACTTGCATTGTCTGCATGAGAGTCATGGCAATGTGTCAGAGCAATTGTCACTCAGATAACTTTGCCATGAAGTAGGTCAAACATCGAGTCAAATACCCCGAGAGAGATGCAATCACTTTGGCTAATCATGTTTCCTCGGCTTAAACACAATTACCCCTCCAAGCTATGAAATTAATTATACTATTTTACTGCCTTGCAGAAATGTGCCATCTAGTTTTTTTTTTCCATTTGTAGATGCCCCCAAAGACAAACCTATTTTCCATTGTGCGTAGTTGAAATATTTTGGAACACAGCCTCAATCAAGTTCTGTCTTATTGGGTCAGGTGTATTGAGATGGAGAACTTCAACAAATTTGAGTTTTAAGTAAAATGGGTCAATAAAGTTGTAACCAGGTTATGTATAAATGGGCTAGGATGTGACTCAAGGTTTACTGTTAATTGTGTCCCATTGGCTTAGGGTTGCCCGTTCTGCGTAACAAAACCCACCCAATTGAAACTTAAAACTAGCCCAATCGTGTTCTAGGGAAAATGTGACTAAATCAAAATTGCTCTAAATTTGCATTCCTGGCAGTCAAGATCTCCTTCCAGGGTGTTCCACTGGGTCAGAAATGCTTTACCGGGGACAGGGGTCTCGCTTCAACCTGCAGACAAAAAAAAACAACCTGCAACAGCTTTATAAAAGTAGCCCAATTCCATTGGAAAACCACGGACTTGGCAACACTGCATTGGCTGAAGCATCAGCTTTTAACACTGTTTTTTTCTCCTCACAGGCCAATGCAAACATTGTCAGAGAAGTAGATGTAGAGAACGTCTTCTTGTTCGTCAACCCCTATGTAGATGCCATCAGGAGTTTATGGAATGACCCAGGAATTCAGGAGTGTTATGACCGGAGGAGAGAATACCAGCTCTCAGATTCCACAAAATAGTGAGTGCATCTTAAACCTGTCACTTTCCATAAGAAAGAAGAAACACAATAAGATCGCTCCAATACGGCTTCTGCTATACAGCAATGAGATTAAATGCAGAACAAATGTGGCTTTTACTGAAGACTTCTGCTTCTCTGATTTTTCTCATTTGAAAAAGTCAAATAATCTAACATGTGTCTTCTAGAGTTTTAGAAAATATCTCAACAATGTCTCACACTGCGGTCAGATTTGCCAAGACACCAAAGTCTGCACTCTCAAGTTCTCATCAAAACATTTTTCATCAAATTCACCCAAGATCGAATGATCTGAGCCGTAATATTCAAATTAATATTAGTAGCTCTATACTACTGCTGTCAATATTTGTTACAAAGTTAATATTTTCTCTCTGAGCAATATATTTCCTCTTAATTTTAGTCTGACAAACAGTGAGTAAAGTGAGTTTTTGTGGATGTAACTAAATGCTAAAGCACCATGTCAAAATACAGAGTAACTATGAGCTTCCATATGAAATGTTTAGCATATTATATACACATAGTCTACATAATCAGTTGCCTTAGGATTTATATTTGTTGTCATTAATAAATCAGTAAGCTGAACCAATATGACTGTCATACCTTCCAATAGTAGTTTGGGAATCTGCATAAATTAGTAAGTATTAATACCAGGTTATATTTTCCATGAAGAAAATGAAGCTCATTGCAGGATCATTAAGATCAATCAAGCACATGCCCCAGTTCCAAAAATATCAGTTTCATTACTGTAGTGAAAAAAAAAAAAAAAATCTGCATGATTTAAACAATTTCAATTAAATGTTATACTGCTATACAGTGCTTAACAAACTTATAATAATAAAGAGTGAAAACCAATATTTTAGTAATCTGTCAAAACCTTGAAAATTGTTTAAACTAAAAATTGTATTGTCATTTATTAGGCAAATAACAAACTGAAACAACAGAATAGTCTTTATTCATATATAATAACCAAAATAAACTTTGTATTTATGTATTTGTATTTTGTATGGCCTCCTTTGGCCTTGATAACATCTTGCATTCTTGCTGGCATTGGTTTTATGGGGGTTTTTTGCCCACAGTCTCTGTTGTTATTGCCTTCCAAATAGTTTCTAGTTGTTCCGAAAGACTTGTTTTTAAAACGTTTGTATGATCTATCTTTGAATACATTAAATCCAAACAATAATTATATTTTAGCATTAGAAACACTACTGTGACTAAAGAGCTTACAAATACTGGTGTGGATTAACTGATTACAGAAACGTAAAAAATTTTGGCAATCACCAATACTATTACATTAGGACAGCTGTGGCACAAACCTTATAGCTATATAGCTTGAAAATATTTGTTATAAAAATATGCTTCCTGTATCCAGAAGTACATTTGTTAATTCTTATTTTGAGGTAAAATGCAACTCGGGTTTCACCCAACAACGAATCATAGAGATGCTTCAGAACTGTGAAATGTTCACTGTTTGTCCACAGTTATCTAAATTCTCTGGATCGCATTGCCGCCCCTTCCTATGTTCCCACCCAGCAAGATGTGCTCAGGGTCAGAGTGCCCACAACAGGGATCATTGAATACCCCTTTGACCTACATAGTGTCATATTCAGGTAAATCTTCTCTTTATAATTACTGTTCTAGTTCATCTAGTACTGCATTGATGCTCAAAATGCTCAGTTCGTACAATTCAACCCAGTGCTCAGATGCCAGATTGTAAGTGTATGAACTTTCAATCTGATGACTTGTCCTCCTCCATCAGGATGGTAGATGTAGGGGGGCAGCGGTCAGAAAGGCGGAAGTGGATCCACTGCTTTGAAAACGTCACCTCCATCATGTTCCTGGTAGCACTCAGTGAATATGACCAAGTTCTGGTTGAATCTGACAATGAGGTAAATGAGCTACCAGCAGAGGGAGCCAAAGTTGTTACTAACCACGTTAAATGTTTGCAGAATTCTATTTTGCGTGATGGCTTGATGCATATGCCTTTCAGCACAGACAAATTAATTTTTACTAAGTAACATTCTATTTATTTTATTTATGTATTTATTTTGGGGGGTATACAATTCTACTATCAAGATTTGTTGAAAGTGTACATTTCTTGGTCAAAAAACTTTTAACTTTTTAACTCACTTTAGTAGTGTTTGAATGAAATGACTATTTATTTTATTTCTGAAATGGCCAGAAGCAGTGAATTGAATGTTAGTGTGCATTGCTGTAGTAAAGCCGGACTAAAATAACCACTGAAATGGCCCTGTTGTGTTATTTTCTCCCACAGAATCGAATGGAGGAAAGCAAAGCATTGTTTAGGACGATAATAACGTACCCCTGGTTCCAGAATTCATCAGTTATTCTTTTTCTGAACAAGAAAGACCTTTTGGAAGAGAAAATATTGTTTTCACACCTTGTAGATTACTTTCCTGAATATGATGGTAAGTTTATAAATATTGTGATGTGTTGTTTTTCCAGATTATTCTGTGAGATTTGAAAAAGATGATCAGTCATGATACGTTTATTGGACTGATGGTCTTTCCATGGTGCTGTATTATTGCTCATACTTCAGGTTCTAAGTTATTTTAAGTAAAAGCTCTGATTAGTTTCAGGACGACCAAGCTAACCAAAATCGATCTATTTTTCTCTCTTAGGACCCCAGAGAGATGCTCAAGCCGCACGGGAATTCATCCTGAAGATGTTTGTCGACCTGAATCCAGACTCCGAAAAAATCATTTACTCTCATTTCACCTGCGCCACTGACACAGAAAACATCCGATTCGTGTTCGCTGCTGTCAAGGACACCATCTTGCAGCTCACACTGAAGGAATACAATCTAGTCTAAACAACGGCCGGTTATGGTTTTGTCATTGTCTTGCCCAGTTAAAAGACTCGTCAGTTTGCAGCTAAAGTCTGCCGTAATGCTGTGATCCACTAAAGTCTGCTTTAACTGTTCGAGCAGTCCGCTGATTCTGCTCGGACACACAAGCTGCTCACTGCTTCGTCATTATTTATTTGCACCTCGGATCTACTTCGCAGGGTTCAACTTGAATGTTATTATTCCATTTTAATGAAATACGTTATGTTATTGAACTTTTTATTAAGGTTTATTTTGTAGCAGGTTCTTAAAGTTGTATTCATTGAACTGTTTGCTATAAATGTTATGTAGATTTCTCCAACTTGGACATATTAATTATTCTGTGTGGTGAGGTCTTTAGAAAGCAATGAAAGTACTTATATGGTATTGTAACATGCTATTTTTTTAAGAGTCAGAGCAAGCTTAGTAGATAAGGGTCTTTTCTCATTTCCAAGGCACACGTATTGATGAAGAATAGATAACCGCTAGTTTACATTAGCATTTACATTAAAAGTGCCAAAGTTCTTCAAATGTGATTGTTTTATGTATTGCCAAACTAACAATCATACCACAGGCAATAAGTGTCCCTTGCCAGTATCATTTGTCTCTCTTTGTATTTTTAATTTTTTTTCTTGTCATTGTGTTCTTGAAACAGATTATTGTACATCTGCTGTTCATGACCTGATCCATTAAGACCACCTGTGTTCTGTTACATCAAGCCTGAATGCACATGATCCCTGTGCATCCTTATCTTAAACTACAAATGTGCCATTCAGAGATTTTCTGTAACACTTGCATACTTTTAGAGTTGTTTTCGTAATAAATTACCCAACAGATGTTCTCATTGAGGCAATGATGCTCTAACTGGTGTTGTACTGAATTGACAGTGTGGTTAGTGTGGTGTAATAAAGCTTTGGTCAACATTTGCAGTTGTTTTTAAAGATTTGTAAAGAGTTTCATGTGATTAGATGTGTGTCAAACAAATTAATGTTTTGTGTTGAGCGAAGATTAAAGGACCAAATTTCTGTTGTGATCCTCAGAAACGTTTTTGGGGGGTGAACAGTGCTGAATTCAGGGTTAACACTGGAAATGTGTGGGGGTTTTCTGCTATTTTAGAGAGCAGTATATAATATTTGCTGCTTTTTTAGAGAGAAGTGTATAATATGTTATCCTGGACCACAAAACCATTCATAAGTAGCAATAGCCAACAATACATTGTATGGGTCAAAATGATCGATTTTTCTTTTATGTCAAAAATCATTAGGATATTAAGTAAAGATCATGTTCCATGAAGATATTTTGTAAATTTCCTACCTAAAATATATCAAAACTTAATTTTTGATTAGTAATATGCATCGTTAAGAACTTCATTTGGACAACTATTGATTTTCTCATTATTTAGATTTTTTTTTGCACCCTCATATTCTAGATTTTCAAATAGTTTTATCTCAGGCAAATATTGTCCTATTCTAACAAACCATACATCAATGGAAAATAATTTATTCAGCTTTCAGATGATGTATAAATCTCAATTTCAAAAAATGGACCCTTATGACTGGTTTTGTGGTCCGGGGTCACATATTTTCTGTCCAAATGTAAAAATCATGAAACTCGTACAGTGGGCCAAAAAAGTATTTGGACACTTATGCGACTTAAAATTGCATAAATGTCACTGCAATAAACAAAATATCAAACCAAGTGGCAATTGTTTTTAAGAAAGATTTTAAGCAAAACATTTTACAAAAGGAAAATAAAATGGTAGATTGTATTGTTGAAAACTTTTAAAAACATTACATTTAAATGTAAGTAAACAAGTAAACCCTGAAATATGAAATATCTGAGTCTGAAAGTTAAAAAAGTCAAACTATTTAACTTTATTGCATGTACCTGATCTGTGTGTCGGTTCAGCTAATAAATGTGCCTAATGATTTAGTTGTTCGGTGTTTAGAACAGGTTACAGAACAGGTTTGCTAGACATGGCTTACATTCTTACTGGAATGACATAATGCTTGGAACCTTTATACATGGCCTTGGGCCTTCACACATGACAAGATACACAGGTGCATCTCAGTAAATTAGAATGTCGTGGAAAATGTCAACTCAAATTGTGAATAAATTCAATGCACACAGACTGAAGTAGTTTAAGTCTTTGGTTCTTTTAATTGTGATGATTTTGGCTCACATTTAACAAAAACCCACCAATTCACTATCTCAACAAATTAGAATATGTTGACATGCCAATCAGCTAATCAACTCAAAACACCTGCAAAGGTTTCCTGAGCCTTCAAAATGGTCTCTCAGTTTGGTTCACTAGGCTACACAATCATGGGGAAGACTGCTGATCTGACAGTTGTCCAGAAGACAATCATTGACACCCTTCACAAGGAGGGTAAGCCACAAACATTCATTGCCAAAGAAGCTGGCTGTTCACAGAGTGCTGTATCCAAGCATGTTAACAGAAAGTTGAGTGGAAGGAAAAAGTGTGGAAGAAAAAGATGCACAACCAACCGAGAGAACCGCAGCCTTATGAGGATTGTCAAGCAAAATCGATTCAAGAATTTGGGTGAACTTCACAAGGAATGGACTGAGGCTGGGGTCAAGGCATCAAGAGCCACCACACACAGACGTGTCAAGGAATTTGGCTACAGTTGTCGTATTCCTCTTGTTAAGCCACTCCTGAACCACAGACAACGTCAGAGGCGTCTTACCTGGGCTAAGGAGAAGAAGAACTGGACTGTTGCCCAGTGGTCCAAAGTCCTCTTTTCAGATGAGAGCAAGTTTTGTATTTCATTTGGAAACCAAGGTCCTAGAGTCTGGAGGAAGGGTGGAGAAGCTCATAGCCCAACTTGCTTGAAGTTCAGTGTTAAGTTTCCACAGTCTGTGATGATTTGGGGTGCAATGTCATCTGCTGGTGTTGGTCCATTGTGTTTTTTGAAAACCAAAGGCCACTGTCAAAGAAACCTGGGCTTCAGTACCACCTCAGCAGTGCCACAAACTGATCACCTCCATGCCACGCCGAATTGAGGCAGTAATTAAAGCAAAAGGAGCCCCTACCAAGTATTGAGTACATATACAGTAAATGAACATACTTTCCAGAAGGCCAACAATTCACTACAAATGTTTTTTTATTGGTCTTCTGAAGTATTCTAATTTGTTGAGATAGTGAATTGGTGGGTTTTTGTTAAATGCGAGCCAAAATCATCACAATTAAAAGAACCAAATACTTAAACTACTTCAGTCTGTGTGCATTGAATTTATTTAATACACAAGTTTCACAATTTGAGTTGAATTACTGAAATAAATTAACTTTTCCACAACATTCTAATTCATTGAGATACACCTGAATGTTCACTGAATATAAGCAGACCATTCAGATCATCAGGACCAATTCAAGATCAAAACACGTTTCACTGTGCATTTACTGAATGAGAACTGCGCTGCATCCTCTTGATGTACTGCATCATCTTATTTATTTTTCTCTTTTCTTCTTATTTGTTTTTAATTAGAAAAACAAATATTCTTATTTGTTCCATTTTATTAGAATTTGAATTTTTTACTACACTGTTAGACATTTCAAAGGGTTTTTACAGTAACTAAGTTACTGTAATTACAATTTACAGTAGCAAACTGTATTTGATTGATCGGTATACTACTGTAATTCATTCATTTTAATATAGATTTCATTGGATTTTATAATTTTTATATAGAATTCATTTTATTTTTACTCTACATAAGTACTACTGGCATTCAATTAAAACAGACACAATAATTACAAAATATCAAATTCTTTATTTAAAACATTGCATGTATAACAGTCTTCCAACTCTGGAATAGTGCATCTTCACCATTTCTCCTGTCTTAGGACTGTTTTGCAGTGCATTTTGTTGTGATTTATCCTCACAAAGAATCTTTAGGCAACAGAAACATAAAGACAAGCAGCCAAAGAATACATAGCCATCTGCGAAACCCAGGTGCTGCTCCAAAACGTGGCCACCATCTTTGCTCACCATCCACTTTGTCAGAAATGTCTTCTCTGAAAAACAAGAAGTAGAAATAGCACACTTTTAAAAGGCAAACCTCATACAGAATACACAAATCTCTCAAAAACATAGTTGTTCTCTTACCATAAATTATCAGCCTCAGGGTGGCTGGCATGTCCATGTCTTTCTTGACGCTTCATTGCAGTTGCCTTTAAAACACAAATACAAAAAAATGCAGTAAATCTTAAATTCCATTAAAAACTATAACAAACTAATTCTAAAACTAGAAAGGCAGCTAGCCATAAAACTAGTTTAACCTAGCTAACATATGATTTTATTTTCTCAGGCTACTGGCCAACATAACTACTAACACCTGAACTAAATTTCACATTAGTTAACCTAATGTTAATATAAGATAAGCGTTGCTCGTTAAAAACAATTTTAATTCGGTAACTTAATTCAATAAGCTGACAAAAGTCGTTTGAAACGACAGCGCAGTAACCGCCATGTTGACTAGTAACTGTTAAATGTTACTAATGTTAGGTAAACTGGTGTGCAAAAATCTGACACAAACACACAGACAAACGTACATATATTTTTACCTTGCTTGCTGGTCTTTTTCTCTGGTAACATCGACACACTGCGCAGATGTTCTCCGGAGCTCTCCCACTCTCGCGGGTTCATACAATATAGAACCCATTATATATATTATCTACAGTGGATGCGGACAGTAATGTGATGCCCTGGTATATTTCTGATGTACAGATGTACTACAAGCGCCCGCGCTGTTTCTGACACGAAGTACAAATGGATTTTCCAATCATTAGAAGCGATGCAACACATCCAGTAGTCAGTCCCAAGCTGTTGCGGCGTTGTAGACACGGTGTAGGGCAAATTGTGTCAGTCCAAATGTAAGAAATGAGGAAAATAAAACGACCTCAGTATAATGGCGCCAAAGAGACCGTTACAGTAGTATACAGCAATTTTAAAAAATACAGTAAGTCTCTGTATGTGGGGTCTGACGTCACAGAAAATTCCCATGATGCAAAGGGAATTACAGTTATTTACTGTAAAGGGAATTTGCAGTATTATACTGGGTGATATACAGTAAATAACTGTGGAAATTACAGAAATGTCTAACAGTGTATTGTGCATGAAATGTGCTAAATAAACTTGCCTTGCAATCCATTGTATATTTCGGGAGACAACTTTAAAACTTATTAAGTAGAAATACTTAAGTTTAATAGTTTAATGGAGCTGCTATTTACGCAATTTAATAGCCTGTTTTTGTTCATACTTCCTCATTCCATCCAAAAACATTGCATAAGTGTTCTGTGACACAAGACACCTTACACTATTAAATATACAGGGAGACGCCACAGCAGAATTTTGTTCAGACGTTTTTAATTTCTAGTACTTTACAAAACCATCTACTGCTTTAAAACCCAGAAACCACCTTCCCTGTAACTGCAACAGATATCTCTTAATAGCCATGAAATTGTATTTTGTATTACTTTAAGTATATTTTTTCCTATAAGTATAGTGTATAAGTATATTTTTTCCTCTGTGGCAATATAAATATTTAGCAGGTTTGTTTTCCTGCATGTTTGTGGCAAACCGCATCATTAGGTCACTCGTAGCATCGTATACCAGACGAGCCAGTCTGTTTCTATCAGAAAACATAATCACATGCACATACATTTTGTTCCTCATATTTTCTTTTTTGGGGATTTAATGAGAGAAATATGCCACATGTGGGATAACATGGAATTCTGTGCTACAGCAACAAACTTGTTTATTCAGAATGTTTACATTTTTAAAAAAAATTCTTTGGTACTTATCCTCATGTCATTCCAAGCCTGACTGAAGCATAATAAAGTGACATGCAGTTAACCCACGAAAAGTATTTAAAGCTATTTTAGCTGTAATGCCATAACTAAACAAATTAATGCCTCTTTTATCAAAAGAATGTCAGCTAATGTATATGTTTAATATTTATTCATACATTTATTTATATTCATTTATTCATTCTTTGTTCTTATTCATTTCATTGTTATTTTTCAAAATATGGTTGAATGAAACAAATGTAATATGTAATACAAAATGATTTTTTTTAAAAGTTTAGCTGCAGCTTTGATATATATATATATATATATATATATATATATATAAATATAAATTGCCTTTTGTTTATACATTTAGCATATTGCATATTTTTGCCCTGTCCAGGATATTGATTTCCAGCAAGTTTCACTACCTTAGATCTTTCTTTAAAAAACAAAAAGAAAAAAAAGATGAAAATGCTGTTTAAAACAAGATTTAAAAATAACTAATTTATTGTGTGTTAACCTTCTTAATAAAGAGCATATACTTGTTTCCACAGATCTTATTGTGTTGCTAGAGCACATGTAATGCTGTTAACACTTTGGGCATAATTAATGCATTATAATCGATTGCTAAATTTCATAATTTTAATATCATTATCACACATTTTTACATTTACATTTACATTTAGTCATTTTGCAGACGCTTTTATCCAAAGCGACTTACAATTGGGGAATACATAAAGCGATTCATCTTGAAGAGGCAATCCGACAAACGAAGTGCTTGTAACACGAAGTCTCAGGCATTGTTTAAATAAGTACAAGCTAGCAAGGGAAGGAATAAATAAGGAGAAAGATTTTTTTTTTTTTTTTTTGTGTAGGGTGAAGTCAAGTAGTGTCGAAAGAGATGAGTTTTCAGCTGTTGCTTGAAGATTGACAGGGATCCAGCACTCCGAATATGGGTGGGAAGATCATTCCACCAGCCAGGAATGGTGAACGAGAATGTTCTGGAGAGTGATTTTGAGCCACTTACATCCCTATATTTGGATCATCATTATGCAAGCTGATTGTCTGGGTGACATTTGCACATCCTTGGCCAGTCTGGTATGCCTCTGGCAGTTTCAGATGTGATAAATGTTCTTAAAATGTTAATTTTGCCTCATTTTGGCTCCTAATCTGACCATCTGAAAAGTGCCCCAGATCCCTCTAAAATCAGTCAACAAACCAGTTTTGTTTAGTGGCATTTTAAGCAAGAGGTGTAATACTACAACTAGTTCCTTGTATGCAACATGATCTCCAGTCTTGGACAAGGTGCACAGGTGCAAAAAAAAAAATTACAGGTTAAATAATTTACTCACCCTCATACCATGCCAAACCTGTACAACATTCTTTCTTCTGTGGAACATAAAATGAGAGGGATTTTTTTCGTCAATACAGTGGAAGTCAATGGATACCAAAACGGTTGGATTAAACATTCTTCATAAATTTTGTGTTCCGCAGGAGAATGTTACACAATTTACAATTTTAAAATGGCATTCTTCAGTTCCTCTGTTCATGATTTTTTCCTGTTTGTTTTAATAGAGACTGGTGCAGAGGAAAAAGGAAACTAATGCCTTATGTGACAACCCACCCCATCCACTGAACAAGGAAGAAACTATACCTGTAAATTACAGTTCATCAGGCTAGTCCTGAGGTAGGCGTGTTTCAATAGGCTTTCTTGAAGAGTGAGTGATTGATGAATGTGTTAACTGCAAAGTACTGGAGAAGGTTCAGGCTGTTCAGGATGGGGGACTGCTGCTTGTCGGGTGAAGACAGAGAAAGCAACAGGATTCACCAAGAAATTGAGAGACAACTTAAGATGGACAAGCGGGATTCATCCCGACAACTGAAACTTTTGCTTTTAGGTATGTACTTTTCATTTTTATTTGTTTTATTTTATGTATGTACATTTCTAATGACACTTGAAAATTTGTAATGGTCAGTGTAAATAATTTGAGTTGTTCAGCATCTTCAGCATCAATCATTTATTGACATTAAATTGTAAAACAATTCATTTGTCAGATGATATGTACTAAAGCTTTTATACAATACTTATAAGGCTCACAAAATTCACACTTCAAATGTTTAGATGACATATATCCTCTGACTGTTAGCGGTCACATGCAAATATATGCAAAAGGCTGTCAATGGAAAGTCATTCAGTCTCATACAGCACAGCATTATTTTTATGTTCTTAATGAAACTAAAATGCAAGTAAGCATGTCAAGATACTTGCAGAAAGCATGCAAACAGGAACAACGTGTGAATTCCTAACATAGGATCAACTGATAGGATCAGCTCCATCACGTTCTATACGTGTACTTGCATCATATGGAACATAAGCAGTTATTTATGTTTCAGTTCATTTATGTTTTCCTTGACTCATGCATTTTACACTATATTTTTGGTTAAGTTTGTTTCTAATCAGCTAAGTCAATGCCGGTTTAATAGAAGAACAGATGATTGAGCTTATCCAGTGTTTCCTTGTTTTAACCATGATAAAAATCTCCACCCTTTTAGCAAAACTCCCGACTGTCAGACCTGTCTGGCATGTACTGTAATAGATACAATCATTCACATACAGCACTACAATGTCAGAATTTTTGTGTGTGTGTGTGTGTGTGCATGTGATGTGGCATCATACTTGGTTACGTGTTATCAAACTCAAGTGACTGAGTGAGTTTGGTGTTCTGTGTGGTTTTCTCTACTATTCAGTTTTGAAGCAAAATACTATTTGAACTGAACTGAGCTGGACGATGACGTCACTGAATCAATGATGAAAAACTGACTTTAACTGAGAATTTGACTGTTTACTATTGTCCTTTTTTTATTATCAACACACTAATTTCCTATTTAATACTGTAAAGTTGCTTTGAAGCAATCTGTATTGTTAAAAGCGCTATATAAATAAAGGTGACTTGACCACAAAGAGAGAGACACAAAAATAAAACATTCATCAATAATCAGCAATACTTATCACAAAAATCTTGTAAAATTTACAAGTTATTAAACAAGTTATTGTATTGTAGTGTATAGACTATTTTGTTGAATGATAGTTTCTGAATATACTTGTTTAACTATGGTTTCACATTAAAACAAATCATATTCAAACCGTTCACACCTTACTGGCAGACCATTCTGATCACACAATCACAATGTTCATATCAAACATGCAAATTAGAAAATCCATACTAGGTGTCTTTGTCAGGTCTCTGTGTGTTTCTAAAAATAAGCACGAGTGAATAAGATAATTTCCCGACATATATTTGCAAGAGAATCTCTGTGGTTGAAGGAATATCTGCAAAATAACAGTTTGAACACTCACATTAAGAAAAAGTTCACCCAAAAAAGAAAATTGTGTCATGTATTCATCCTTATGTTTGTTACAGACTTCCTTTGCTCTGTGTAACAAAAAAAGGGAGATGTTTTAGGAATGACCAAGCTGGTTTTCATGTCATACCAAATATTGAATATGTAGAAGTGCACATGAGATACGAAAACTGTGGCTGAGAGATGATTATTAGAATCAGATCAGAATCAGAATCAATAATGCAAACTTCAGGAATTATGAGACAAATTCAAATGTAGCTATAGTAGGCTTATCATTTTTCAGCTCAATAACATATACAGCACTTTCCACCAGAACAGGAATATTGTCTACATGAAGGACATGAAAAAAATGCCAGATCAATGTAATCAGTCCAAGTTGATGGAAAAAAATGCTGCAGCAATACTGCAGTGGTTTTTGAAGCTTTAACTTTGGTATTAAAGTAAATATTCATGCAAAAAAGAATATAGCTACACAGTAATGCATGATATCTCACAGCAAAAACTTTCCATGTCCTTCGACAGGCACAGGGGAGAGCGGTAAGAGTACCTTCATCAAGCAGATGAGAATCATTCATGGCAAGGGCTACACAGAGGAGGACAGGAGGGCCTATGCCAAGCTGGTGTTCCAGAATATCTTTGTTTCCATTCACAACCTGGTTCAAGCCATGGAGCACCTAAACATTCCTTTTATTGATGGAAAAAACAAAGTATGCACCAGGAATTCTGAGATAAAGCATATGTTTTATTAGACATGTTAAATATCTTAGCTCTCTCCTCAAAACTAAAATCTAATCTGTGTGTTGTAGACACATGCTGCAATGCTTAACAGTGTGATCCCCGAAACAGTACATTCACTGGAGCCTAAACATGCTGAAGCCATCAAGAGTGTGTGGAAAGACCAAGGTCTGCAGAAATGCTTTGAACGCAGGAGAGAGTTCCAGTTATCAGACTCGACCAAATAGTAAGTGCAGTGAACATTTAATTTTTCACACTGACAGAAAGTACTATTGTATTATATACCACATTTTCGACAGGGCACCATGATAATGCAATGTGTGTCTCTGTGTGTGTGTTCTTTGTATTCTTTGGAATACCACGTTAATACGGTTGTATCTGAGTATGGTAATCATTGCATACTATGGCATGTGAATATGGGGAGTGAATAAACAGCGCTCTCATCCATACTCAGTACCCATGACTTAGGTGCCCATGAGCAAGGCATCAAACCCCCAATCGCTCCCAGGCACCTCTGCACAGCTCCGTGTGTGTGTGTGTTCACTACTCACTGCTGCATGTGCACTTGGATTGGTTAAATTAATGCAGAGCACAAATTCCAAGTATAGGTTACCATACACGTCATGTCACTTAAATAAAAAAATAAATGATCCAACAGTGCCAGAAAGTGGTAATTAGTATTTTTGTTAAGTTAAAACTTATGTGACCCCATAACAATATTTTGCACATGACTTATATATATACACGCGTGCATGTGTGTGAGACCATGGACCACAAAAACCAGTCATAAGGGTCATTTTTTTTTCAACTGGGATCTATACACCACCATGTCACAGGTTGATGATATACAAACGCACGGTGACGATGGAGATCAACAGAAGTCCTTTATTTAGATAAATCCAGGAGACAAGGCAAGTAAACCAACTTAACATAGACGGAGAACGGACGAAGACTAAGGGAGAACTGAGGACTTATAAGCATGAACCAAGCAAAGGGAACTAATGAGATGATTAACAGACAACAGGTGAACTGAATGACATAATCAGGCAACTCAAGAAAACTAGGTCTCAACGGAGAGAACAGAAAACAAGGCATACATGTAACGGTTCAACCGCTCCTGGGAAGGCGCGTCCCTGCGCCGTAACAAAGTTCAACTGAGGACCAAGGCAGAGCTGATGGCTCAAACGACCAAGGTGGAGGCAGGGATCCGGAAGACCACGGCGGAGCAGGAGAGACTGAGGACGAAGGTGGAGCCGGAGGAAAGGAGGAGCCAGACAGAGCCAGAGGGACGGAGTGACGAGGCGAAGCCGGAGGAGTGTAGTACCGAGGTGGCGGATGGTCGACAACTGACCAAGACGAGGAGACGGCGGAGACGAGGGAGCTAGGAGCCAAGGCAGAGCCGATGGGTCAAAGGACCGAGGTGGAGTCCTGGACTCCGAGACTGGAGGTGGAGACAGGGTATACTCACGCCTAGGCGGAGCTGGAGGCTGGAAGTCCCGAGGCGGATCAGAGTGCCCAGATGGCGCTGACTGAGGGTGAGCTGAGAGACTGACAGGCACCAGCAGAGATAGGGCTGAGGAACTGGCTGGTTTTAAGCAGGGTTTAAATTGGGCGGGGGCCGTCCAGGGCTAAGCCCCGGCACATAGACTCCAGGGCTCGACATTAATGCTTCATTAATGCCAGACAAGTAACATGATTAAAACATCACTAACCAAAAATAACTATGTAAACACCAAAACTCAAGTATTATTCTGATTTTATTACATTTAGAGTAAGTGGCGAATAGTGGATAGCTACTGTATATAATGCATCTATTGACGGTCTAAGGTTGCGCTGCTGAGGCGAGGTTCACGCAGCCTCTCCAGGAGAAATCAAAACGCGCGACACTAAGAAACTCAGCATACTGAGGTAAAAATTTAAAATGGAAAGTTTTTATATTTAAAATACAGTTAGTAAGGCAACATCACTCAACGTTTTCACCATTAGGACTGTTTAATAGTTCTATAAACAGTTCAATGAGCAAATACAATAATATTAGGTCACTTACATTTTTGGCGGAACCACAGCGCATCTCAAAGCAACCATCCGATTCATTGCTGAATGATTCAGTGTTTTGAACGAATCGGTTGAGTCAAAGTTTCATTAGCTCATGCATAAACATCTGATGAATCTGCCAGTTGAAAAAAATCGTTTGAATGAACGACTCAATGACTCACTCATTAAACGCTCACCACTGGCGTTTTAATTTCGTTGAAAAGTATAATTTCCACCATCATTTCTTGTTTGTATATTCAATTGTTTTTTTTAAAGAATCTCATAATTTAATGTAGTTGTATTTTTCAGTGTAAATTTAATATGATAACGTATAGATAATAACAATCACATTATTATAATTGAATTTATAGATCAAATGTAAGAATTTGAAATGAAAGTCAATGAGATTAGTGGGAAAATGCCCTCTATAAAAAGGTAAAAAAACAAATGCCCTTGGATAAAATGTAAAAAACATGTAGATTTATAGCCAATGTCACAGCTGATAGAAAACCGAAGAGAATATTGCATTGCAATAAATCATATTTGCAAAAAAACAAAACACACACACACACATTTCCATTGTCCTCATTTGTAAGTGGCTTTGGATAAAAGTGTCTGCTAAATTACTAAATGTATGTATGTATATATATATATATATATATATATATATATATATATATATATATGCGCCGATACCATAGAGCCCCCCCACCAGGTGCGTAGCCACAATTGCGGCGAAATTTGACCGTTCGCTCAGGCTGGCGTGGTAAAAACACAGAGCGATCAGGGTAATGAGTCAGGCGCGCGAGATGTAAAAAGTCCCGTGTGTGGTCTTCCAGCAGACGGTCACCCTGCTCCAGGCATAGCAGGGCAACTGCAGGAATGTTCATGGTGATAGAGGAGTGGGGAAAAAGAAAACAAAATGCCGCAAAAAAAACTGTAAGGGTCCGTTCTTCTGTCACAGGTTGGTGATATATAAACTAGTGATGTTCAGTTCTTGAACTAATGGTTAGTTTGAGCCAGTTCTCAGGAAGTAACCGGTCGAGCCAGTTCACAAATCGAACTGAATCGAACTTTAGTTCCAGGATGATGACGCAGGACGCACAGCCGAAGTAGCACGTCCATTAATCGGCTTTTTGAACCGGTTCAATGAGCCGATCTGTCCGAAAAGAACCGGTTTGCGGAAATGAATCAGACTTTGCATCACTAATACTGTATAAACGCATGGTGACGATGGAGATCAACAGAAAAGTCCTTTAATTAGATAAATCCAGGAGACAAGGCAAGTAAACCAATTTAACATAGACGGAGAACAGACAAAGGCTAAGGGAGAACTGAGGACTTATAAGCATGAACCAAACAAAGGGAACTAATGAGATGATTTACAGACAACAGGTGAACTGAATGACATAATCAGGCAACTCAAGAAAACTAGGTCACAACGGAGAGAACAGAAAACAAGGCATACATCTAACACATAATTGATGTATGGTTTGCTATGAGAGGACAATATTTGGCCAAGATACAACTATTTGAAAATCCAGAATCTGAGGGTACAAAAGAAAAAAATCTAAATATTGAGAAAATCGCCTTTAAAGTTGTCCAAATTAAGTCCTTTGCATTGCATATTACAAATCAAAAATTAAGTTCTGATACATTTATGGTAGGAAATTTACAAAATATCTTCATGGAACATGATCTTAATTTCCTAATTATTTTTGGCATAAAAGAGATATTGATAATTTTGACCCAAACATTATTATTTCAGGGTCATATATATATATATATATATATATATATATATATATATATATATATATATATATATATATATATATATATATATATAACAATTTGCTAATAATAAAAATAATTTTATAATAATAAAAAGCATTTATATAGTGCTTTTCTGGGTACTTAAAGCGCTTAACATAGAAGGGGGGAATCTCCTCATCCACCACCAATGTGCAGCATCCACCTGGATGATGCAACGGCAGCCATAGTGCGCCAGAACGCCTACCACACACCAGCTTATTGGTGGAGAGGAGAGAGAGTGATGAAGCCAGTTTGTGTATGGGGATGATTAGGAGGCCATGATGGTCAGAAGCCAATGGGCAAATTTGGCCAGAATGCCGGGGTCACACCCCTACTCTTTTTCAAAGGACATCCTAGGATTTTTAATGACCACAGAGAATCAGGACCTCGGTTTAACATCTCACCTGAAGGTCAGTGCTTTTTACAGTATAGTGTCCCCGTCACTATACTGGGGTGTTAGGACCCACACAGACCACAGGGTGAGCACCCCCTGCTGGCCTCACTAACACCTCTTCCAGCAGCAACCTAGTTTTCCCAGGAGGTCTCCCATCCAGGTACTGGCCAGGCTCAACCCTGCTTAGCTTCAGTAGGCAACCAGTCTTGGGCTACAGGGTGATATGGCTGCTGGCACAATTATATATTATATGTCATGTGAAAAAGTTAGGACACCATATTGAATTCCATGGTTTATATAAAGCCAAAATGGAAAAGCCGTGTGAAACAAAGTTAGGACACCCTTACTATTAACATAGGAATTAAGTGGGTAAGTAGCAGTCAGGCACTGCTAATCAAATGCTTTTGATTAACTGATCATCAGAAAGTGTGAGCAGAAGTTTTGGCAGTTTGCTGGTCTTGAGCCTTCAGGTGTGTTAACTGTTAACAATGTCAAGGAGGTAAGACATCAGCAATGATCTTAGAGAAGCAATTGTTGCTGCCATCTATCTAGGAAGAGTGACGCAACCATTTCTAAACGATGTGTAGTCCATCATTCTACCGTGAGGAAGATTATGCACTAGTGGAAGACATTCAAAACAGACACCAATCCTCCCAGGATCAGATTGTGTAACGCTCAGAGAAATGGCAGACAACCCAAGAACTCCGCAGACTCTACAGGCCTCAGTTAACATGTTAAATGATAAAGTTCATGGCAGTACAATTAGAAAAATATGGGACAATTATGGCATGTTTGGAAGGCTTGCCAGAAAAAAAGAGAAACGTTGAACAGTCTTTAATATTGGACTCACAGGGGGAAATCCAAAACAGGAACATGGGAAACACACGACATCCATAAACACTACCTGAAAGGACTGGGGCTTTTAAAGACAGGGAAATCAGGGCAAAACAAGACACACCTGGAGCAAATTAACACAATAAGACTGGGGAGAAACTGGGTCACAGGGAACACATGGGGAGCATAAACACAACAAAACAGTCCAGGGGTGTGACAGGGATGTACTGCCATCTTGATATGCCACACCTGTGAGGTGGATGAAGTATCTCGGCAAAGGAGAAGTGCTCACTAACACAGATTTAGACAGATTTGTGAACAATATTTGAGAGAAATGGGCCTTTTGTGTACATAGAAAAAGTCTAAGATCTTTGAGTTCAGCTCATGAAAAATAGAGGCAAAAAGAAAAGTGTAAAGTGTGTGTATGTCACACCCCAGGACTGTTTGTGTGTGTTCTTTCCACTTGTGCTCTGCGTGACCGAGTTTCTGTCTCCCGTTAATTATGTAATTTGGTTCAGGTGTGTCTTGTTAATTATCTTCATCTACCTGTGTATTTAGTTTGAGTCTGTCCTGTGATCCCCTGTCCGGTATTGAATGTACGTCCCTGTGTGTGTTTAGCCTGACTATGTCAGACTTCGAACAGAGGACGGGCTGAGAGCCGTGACATAGACGCTAAGCGCCGAATTTAAGATTGTAGTTTAGGGAAATCTAAAACGACAGCGGACATGGAGACACGGGATGTTATTCGCTCTATTGTGGAGAATATTCCCGGCATTTGCCAACTGAAGCTCGAAGAAGAAGAGTGTTTGTTTCACATTTTGAATGGAGATGATGTTGTGGCCCTACTCCCGACAGGTTTTGGGAAAAGTTTAATTTATCAACTGTTACCGATCGTCAGCGAGAAACTGGGGAGGCCAAAGTCCAGCAAGGCGATAATTGTGGATGTGTAGATTTACTTCACATAATCTGCAAAAGTCGTTCACAGCCATCTTCACTCTGGTATTTCGCTCAATGGTTTTGTTTTCGCCGCATACCTGTGTTTATACCATATGTCATAACCAAACATTATGTGATTGGCTTATGGGTACACCAATGATTTTAAACTTCAGACAAGCACCCCCCCACGAGAAAGTAAACGCTTGTCAATTATGCCCTTACAGACTCTGTCTACGAAGCAAAGCAAAGTAGCAGAGTTTGGTATTACCAGGCTAGTGTGTGTTCTGCCTGTTCGTGGATTTACCCTTGCTCTTGTGTGGAATTATTAAAGATGATTTGAACGTATCTTCTCCGTCGATGTCTGTCTGCACATAGAGCGTGACTATATATACAGTGCTGCTTGAAAGTTTGTGAACCCTTTAGAATTTTCTATATTTCTGCATAAACATGACCCAAAACATAATCAGATTTACTTGTGCGTTGCAAAAGTATGTGAATCTTTGCTGTCAGTATCTGGTGTGACCCCCTTTTGCTGCAGTAACTGAAGGTAACGTTTCTTGTAAATGCTGATCAGTCCTGCACAATAACATGTAGGAGTTTTAGTCCATTCCTTAGTGCAGAACCACTTCAACTCTGTGATGTTGGTGGGTTTCCTCCTATGAACTGCTTGCTTAGGTCCTCCCACAACATTTCAATTGGATTAAGGTCTGGACTTTGACTCAGCCATTCCAAAACATTAACTTTGTTATTCTTTAACCGTTCTTTGGTAGAATGACTTGTGTGCTTGGGGTTGTTGTCTTGCTGCATGACCCACGTTCTCTTGAGACTCTGTTCTTAAACAGATGTCCTGACGTTTTCCTGTAGAATTAGCTGGTTGTTCCATCAATGATGGCAGGCTGTCCTGGCCAAGATGCAGCAAAACAGGCCCAAGCCATGATACTACCACCACCATGTTTCACAGATGGGATAAGATTCTTAAGCTGGAATGCAGTGTGTTCTTTTCTCCGAACATAGCAGCTTCTCATCCATCCATTAAACCTTTCTCCAATAGTCCTCTGGCTTGTCCACATGATCTTTAGCAAGCAATTTTCTTTTTGGAGAACAGTGGCTGTCTTCTTGCAACTCTGCCATGCACACCATGGTTGCTCAGTGTTCTCCTGATGGTGGGCTCATGAACATTAGCCGATGTGAGAAAGGCCTTTAGTTGCTTAGAAGTTACCCTGGGAACTTTTGCAACCTCGCAGACTATTACACATTCTGCTTTGGAGTGATCTTTGTTGGTCGAGCACTTCTCGGGAAGGTAACAGTGGTCTTGAATTTCCTCCATTTGATATTATATATAATATTTTTTTTCTCATTTGTTTGATTGGGTTCTCTTTGTCTACTTTCAGGACTTTCAGAAAATCTGATTATGTTTTGGGTCATATTAATGCAAAAATATAGAAATTTCTAAAGGGTTCACAAACGTTCAAGCAGCACTGTACATACATACATATATATATATATATATATATATATATATATATACACACACACATATATACATACATTTCTCTCTCTTATGCTCATCAAGGCTGTATTTATTTAATCAAAAATACAGAAAAAAACAGTAATATTGTGAATATTGGCTAATATTGCTTTCCTTTTTAATATACTTTAATTTTTATTTCTGTGACGCAGCGCTGAATTTTCATCAGCCATTACTCCAGTCTTCAGCGTCACATAATCCTTCATAAATAATTCTAATATGTTGATTTATTATCAGTGTTGAAACTGTTGTGGTGCTTAAAAACGTTTTGGAACCTGTGATACTTTTTTCTTTGATTCTTTGATGAATAAAAAGTTAAAAAAGAACAGCATTTATTCAAAATAGAAACCTTTTCTAAGTATCACTTTTTAAAAAAAAATCAATTTAACACATCCTTGCTGAATAAAAGTATTAATAATAAAAAAGAAAGAAAGAAAGAAAACATTTACTGACCCCAAACTTTTGAATAGTAGTGTATATTGTGTATAACACAAAATTTATATTTTGAATAAATGGTGTGCTTTTTTTTTTTTTACTTTTTACTTATTAAAGAATCCTGAAAAAAGTATCACAGGTCCCTGTGTAATAGTGCTTTTTTGTTTCTAAGAGCTCTACTTTCAATTTAGAAGTAAACTGTAATTTAGAAGAAAAAAGTAGCTGTAGCTCAGACTTTAGTGCAAATCCCTGGTCATTGGTTTGATTCAGGGAATTCAAGAACTGAAAAATAGACTCTTTTTACCTCAGCACACAATCAAGCGTTTTACTTCAGAAAATAAAAATATTTACGGCAAATTGCATGATATGTTAATTAAAAATATGTATAGCTTTATCATATGAAATTGAAACTTTATTTTGTGTTTGGTGAATTTTGGTGGCCATTTAGGGTTTTGGACAAGTAACTAAAAAGGAATTTTCGTGGTTTCTCAAAGTCTGTGTTATTTCTTTCTGTTTACTAGTTACCTCGATGACATTGACAGAATATCTGCATCCTTTTACTTGCCGACTGTTCAGGATATTCTGAGAGTCCGAGTTCCAACCACAGGCATCATTGAGTACATCTTTGACCTCCAGACAGTCATATTCAGGTAACTCTTAATTATATGGTGGTGTGAAGATGGATGACTGACTGTGACCCATTTTATAATTCAAAACCTCTTGTTTTTGTAGAATGGTTGATGTTGGAGGCCAAAAATCAGAAAGACGGAAGTGGATCCATTGTTTTGAAAACGTTACTTCCATCATCTTTCTGGTGGCTCTGAGCGAATACGACCAGGTCCTATATGAGTGTTCAAATGAGGTTAGTCACTTCCATGCATTGTCAGTAGCTTTTCTGGGTTAGTGAGATCAAGCATCATTACATTGTAGATGATTAACAGTTTAACAACTCTGTTGATGTGATTTTATACCAGAACCGCATGGAGGAGAGTAAGGCACTTTTTAAGACAATCATCTCCTACCCCTGGTTCCAGGAGTCCTCTATCATCCTCTTCCTCAATAAAACAGATATCCTGAAGGAGAAGATCTCAAAGTCACATCTTGAAGACTATTTTTCACAATACAAAGGTTGGAGTGCCAAAACCACATTTTTGTCTTGTTTTTCATTGAAACAACATACATTTACATGAGAAGCAACACAGCATAAGGCTTGTTTTCATAGATAATTTGTCTTACCAAACTGGCAGATTTATCACTTGTTTCAGATATAAAACCTTAAAAACTGAAACAATCAGTACAGTGAGACAGTGCTGTTGTATGAAAAAGCCACACTCTCTGACTAATTGTATTTTATGCTGTTTTCTGATTAAAAAATATTAATACATGTCATTTATTGCAGTAAACATACTACAGTGCTGTGTTGGAGAAGCTATTCATATTATGTTAGTTCACCCCAAAATGAAAAAAAAAAAATTCTTTCATCATTTTTGTCCATCCGTGAAAAGTCCACCCAACCAAAAGTTTTACACATCAGGAAAAAAAAAAAAAAAAAAAAAATGCAAATTAGTAGTTTCTCCCCAGCACTGCTACATTGAAATATATGTTATCTGCTCATTCCACAGGCCCTAAAAACGACGCAGATGCTGCAATGAAGTTCATCTTGAGTATGTATGAGGAGCAGAACTCGGACACACATAAAAGCATCTATGCTCATTTCACCTGTGCAACCGACACTGAAAATATCCGCTTTGTTTTTGATGCTGTGAAGGACACCATTCTGCGGAACAACCTGTCCGACTTTAACTTGGGTTAAATGACAAAAGTACTTTTACATATATGGCTACATTGACCTCTAATTCAGTGAAAATATTAATGTGATCTGTGTGTCAGTACTGGGATTATGGCAAAGTACATTCTGTGAATTTAGCATGTAGCCTACCTGCATTGGTGGATATTAAAAGTCATAAGGAAGTCATACAGGTTTGTACAAATATGAGGAATATGAGTAATTGATACCATAATTTTCATTTTAGGGTGAATTGTCCATTTAACTTTGTTTGGCATTTGTTTGAGGGCATTTTTTAAATCATATTAAAACCCAAATTTTACTTTATAAGCCCACAATAGAATAGAATAAAATTGATCAAATAATTCAATTATTATTATTAAATTATGTTTCCCAGCCCTGCCAACTTCCCATTGATATCCTATTCCTAAACTTCCCAGTAAACAAAATCCACCCAAAGTCAAACCTTAAATATGTGGTATCAGGTAAATGGCTATATTTTATCACTGACACTTCATGTGGCCATCTTAGTGAGTATCTGCTATTATGTTCTATTTCCACACAAGATTTGAATGAAATATGAATTAAGACAGGCTGGCATAAAAGACAGCCTTTGAATCCATGCAAATCAATTGTAGCCGCTGTCTTTGCTATTCAAATAGTCTCTCCAACACTGACATGGATACAAGAATGATACTTCAGTACAGATAGGTTCAAGTCTTTAGACTCTAAAAATAACATGTTTGTAAATATTTACTGTATGTACGGTTACAATTTCTAGTGTGACTACGGTCACAACTTCTAGTGTGATTCTTAGGTAGAAGCTATATTGATGTGTGATACTTTAGCATGCCATTAAAACGTTATTTATATTTGCAACAAATGCAATAAAGTTGTGTGTTAGTGAGCCAAAATTAACATTTATTTTTACATATGCGTGCTAAAACATGCAATCCCACTTTTTGAAAAGCATTTTTAAAAATTGAAATTTGACTAAAAATTGATAGAAAAAAATACAATTTTGTTGCATGAATAGATCACAAACATCATAAGAAAAAAGTTCCGACTATTTTTTTTGTGCTACTTTTACTTCTTATCAGTGAGTATTTTTTTTATATTATTATTATTATTATTATAATTATTATTTTATTTTATTTTTTTGCAATATCTCTGATCTTCTGTGAACACATGCCAGCTCAGCTGGTGTTAATGCAGAATTTCTTGTATTATTTATACACTGTTAGTAACAAAAGTGGACAAAATAAATAATGTAGGACATAGACTCTGGGTAAGCAAAATAAAAAGCCTGGTGATTCCTTTCTTTTTCTAGCAGAAGTCTATTCACGTGCATAATGTTAATGTTTTCTATATTAAGTCCTAAAATATTTGTATACAATTATGATTATATGATTTTAATTAAAAAAAGAAGACATTTAAATGTGTGTAGTGTATGTGTGTGTGTGTTTTTGAGCACTGAGATTGTTCGACAGAGCTAAAGATTGAATCTATAACTCCAGTTGTGATTTATAACTTTACACTTCGTTATGTCAGGTGTGGCACAGTTGCTGTAGCAATGAACATTGGACCAAACACTTTCTGAGTAAGAGGTCATAGAGCACCTCCCATTGCTTCCTTTAACACAAGAGACTTGCAACAGAAAGCTGGTGAGTAGCTGAACACACAACACTGTTCACGGTTCTCTCAACACTGTGGAGATCTTAAATCATAGAACATGACGAATCGTAATAGAGCAGGAAACAACAGCGCTTTGAGTAAATTCTATTTTGTGGTTTAGGTGTGTGTAATCTCTTTTATGGACACACTGAGGGCAGATTCAAAGCAGTGAATTTTTATGGGGCATCAGGCGAATGATCACCTTCCAGCACAATGCTCCGTTTACAGTATAAAGCATTGTGACCACAGGCTATGCAATTTTAGTATGAATGGTTGTGACCTCTTTTTTTAATTTAAAGACTACATGGAATATTTCTTTAATGATTAGTTACACTGTAGTACTGTAGAACTGAGAAAAAGTTAACAGCAGTGGAAAACATGAAATGGAAAGCATCATAATCTACATTTTCCCTTATATTTCTTGATTAACATTAACCTTAACATACAACGTCATTCTAACTACTGTTTGATTTATGCTGTCCAGACATAATGATTCATTTATTACCAATAATGTAAAAAGGAACAACAATAATAAAGCTATTTATAATATACCATTATTTTTTTCACAATACAGTAACAAGAACTACATTTTCTCACATTACGTGAATGAGAATTTGTATTTGAAAAATGCATTTTAGTGGTCCATATGCTTCAATTTCTTTGTAAGTAAATGACAATATTAGTCAGCTACCATTAGTATCCTTTGTGAAAAAGAAGTGCACCTAATTTTAAAAACTGTACTTGCAGATAATATAATATTAAGGAAATTAAAAGACACTTACTCTATGTGAATTTATACTTTAACAATCTCTTACCTTGCTTTAAAAAAACACAAATTTGTATGTGTTGACTAACATACTAAAGCATATGTAAAGTACTTGATTTTAATTTTAACTGCAGTGTTCTGTTGGAGTTCAATATTACATTTAAAATTAATATATTTTAAACATACTAAATTGCAACATATTTAAATACAATATAACAAGTTTCAATAGAAATTACAATAAGTATATATTAGTTTAACGTAAATGCTTGTCAGTACATTCGGCAGTACACTTTAACCATATTTCAGAGACAATAAAATTGTGAAATTGCATATAAAGATACTTACATAAGTCCATAAAGTGGGTCAAAAAAAAAAAAAAAGAAAAGAAAATTTGCATTTAATATAAATTTGTATATAACATATTGTCTTTTAACTGCAATTTACAAATTAATTAAGAGTCTGTAAATATTAAGTATGCACTGAAATATATTCTTTTAAAGTATATTATTTTAAGTCCTCTTTTTAAAAGTATGCTAAAGTGATTTCTTTTATTTTTTTTATTTAGTTGAAGTGTACAATACATATAATGTAGACAGATAAATTGTACATCAAACAAACATGAGCATGAGATAGATATGCTAACAGATGCTGCACACATAAAAAGACAAAAAACAGACATAAATAAAAAGTACATATACTTAACCCTATACTCACTTCATTCAAGTCACTAAGTATCTAATTTATCCACACCTTAATTATATACCTTGTTTCATTTTTCAAACTCAACTGTCCAGGAACTTTAAAAGAGGACCGTGAAGTGCCTATTAATAGGTTGAACCAATGATATATTAGTTTTATCCTTCTAGTTTAATAGCTAGTATGGATGAGGTAAAGATAAATGTTTTTGTTTCTTATGAAGAGTTAATGGAAGAAAAATCTCCCAGCAGAAACATTGAGGGTGATAGCAGGAGATTAATATCTAGAATTACATTTAACTTCTGACCAGAATTTCTTTATGTATATACAACTCCAGAAGGAATTGATAAAATTGTCTGAACTGTTTTGGCAGTATGTACAGGTGCATCTCAATAAATTAGAATTTCGTGAAAAAGTTATTCACTTATTTCAAAAAGTGAAACTTTCATATATTTTAGATTCATTACATGTAAAGTAAAACATTTAAAAGTTTTTTTTTGTTTTAATTTTGATGATTAGAGCTTACAGCTCATGAAAGTCAAAAATCAATATCTGAAAATATTACAATATTTACATTTGAGTTTGAATAAATGACCATCCCTACAGTATAAATTCTGGGTATCTCTTGTTCTTTGAAACCACAATAATGGGGAAGACTGCTGACTTGGCAATGATCCAGAAGACGAACATTGACGCCCTCTACAAAGAGGGTAAGTCACAGAAGGTCATTACTGAAAGGTGTGGCTGTTTACAGAGTGCTGTATCAAAGCATATTAAATGCAAAGTTGACTGGAAGGAAGAATTTGGGTAGGAAAAGGAGCACAAGCAACAGGGATGACCGCAAGCTTGATAATACAGTCAAGCAAAGCTGATTCAAACACTTGGGAGAGCTTCACAAGGAGTGGACTGAAGCTGGAGTCAGTGCATCAAGAGTCACCACGCTCAGACGTCTTCAGGAAAAGGGCTACCAAGCCACTTCTGAACCAGAGACAACGTCAGAAGCGTCTTACCTGGGCTGTGGAGAAAAAGAACTGGACTGTTGCTCAGTGGTCCAAAGTCCTCTTTTCAGATGAAAGTAAATTTTGCATTTCATTTGGAAATCAAGGTCCCAGAATCTGGAGGAAGAGTGGAGAGGCACAGAATCCATGTTGCTTGAAGTCCAGTGTGAAGTTTCCACAGTCAGTGATGATTTGGGCTGCCATGTCATCTGCTGGTGTTGGTCCACTGTGTTGTCTGAAGTCCACAGTCAACGCAGCCATCTACCAGGAAATTTTAGAGCACTTCATGCTTCCTTCTGCTGACAAGCTTTATGGAGATGCAGATTTCATTTTCCAGCAGGACTTGGCACCTGCCCACACTGCCAGTGATACCAAAAGCTGGTTTAATGACCATGGTGTTACTGTGCTTGATTGGCCAGCAAACTCACCAGACCCGAACCCCATAGAGAATCTACGGGGTATTGTCAAGAGGAAAATGAGAGACACCAGACCCAACAATGCAGATGAGCTGAAGGCCACTGTCAAAGAAACCTGGGCTTCCACACCACCTCAGCAGTGCCACAAACTGATCACCTCCATGTCACGCCGAATTGAGGCAGTAATTAAAGCAAAAGGAGCCCCTACCAAGTATTGAGTACATATACAGTAAATGAACATACTTTCCAGAAGGCCAACAATTCACTAAAAATGTTTTTTTTTTATTGGTCTTATGAAGTATTCTAATTTGTTGAGAGTGAATTGGTGGGTTTTTGTTAAATGTGAGCCTAAATCATCACAATTAAAAGAACCAAAGACTTAAACTACTTCAATCTGTGTGCATTGAATTTATTTAATACACGAGATTCACAATTTGAGTTGAATTACTGAAATAAATTAACTTTTCCACAACATTCTAATTTATTGAGATGCACCTGTATATGTATTAATAATATAGACAAAGCCCATGTTTATTTTTTGTGATATGTACTCGATTTTAGTATTTTTTATTGTATAAATTCTATTCTGGTATTACCAGAAAAGAAGACAAAAATATCTTTGCAAAGTCTGTATTTTCACAGTGAAGATCATTATTCCATTTGTTTATGGGCAAAGAGCTTATGGGTTCATTGGAGGCTAAGATATTATACATTTGTGATAACAATTTGATTCGATGTAAAGAATTACATTTTTCAAAGAGTTCATGATTATGATTCACAAACGTATTAATATTAGCTTCCTTTAATTGTATGTATCGGTAGCATGGATTTTCTGGTGTGTTTTATTTTTCAAAAAGGACATTCAGTTTCAGGGGCTTTGGTTTATTTAATGAGTCTGAATGGGCTCTGGGAAAATCTCTGGCTCTCACAGACACACTCATTCATGTCTCTTTACTCATCTGCACAGCCAGACTCGCTCACAGTTCACCTGTGCAGTCAGACCCATCCGTTTCATTTATCCTCACAGCAGTGCTGCTGCTGAGTCTCCCTCATTTGTATCTCAAGCTCAGGGCGGAGAGAACAGCCTCACGCCCTTATTTGGTGCTAGAGAGGGTCACATGACCACAAAATGGTGGAGGCTCTTGGCAGTGGGTGAGCCGAGCATCCCTGACGCTGAGAGACACAGGCACACATCCATGATCTGAAACCCAGGGCAGGAGACAGAACTGTGCCTCAGCCGTGGTGGTGAGTGCACTAGGGGTCATTCTAGCAGGGGACGAAGGAAGATTGTTGTTATTTGAAAGCATTGAGATGGGAGGGAAAGAGGGAGGGATGGGGATTTGTTTGTGATGCATCTTTGGTAGCGGAAGAGGTTTAGCATCAGCATCCTTTATGATGCAAGACACGGGCAGCTGCTTTTGTTTGCATTTGGATCATAAATGAACGTTTGTCATGTTGAATACAGGCACATGTTGTATCGTAATAAGTCTATGCACAGCTGACCTGCTTTGGCCATTATTCAAATTCATGGCTCTGCATGCATGGCTCATTTATTTGCCTATGTGTATGTGCGATTGCATGTTTGCAAATGCCAGTGTGTGGAAACTAAGCGGAAGAGTGATTCATAAAGAAGAGGGGAGAGAGAGCAGAAAAGATGTGTTGATGATGACATAATGCCCGCCCACTTTTCCTGTTTCCTGCTGTGGAGGATGGATGGATGGATGGATTAATCCTACGTCTTGATGGAGGGAGAGAGCAACAGACCTTTCCACTTTCACCCTCACCCACTCTCTTTCTCTCCATCAACACATATTCTCTGTTTGAGAACTAGCAACCATCTGGCAGCCTATTGTAGATATTCCCGCGAGACAGGTTTGCGTTCTCACGTGGCTCTCTCTGTGTGTGTATGCATAAATTTACACATGAATTCACACTGCTTTGAAATTCCAAATAGGGATGTTAAAGCAACGGTACAGATAGATTTTTAGAGCAGATAAGATTATACAGACTACGTTTTCTGTTGACAGTCAGTTTGTTGCGTATTGCAGCTGAAGCAAATGCAAGACAGATATTGCAACATATCGAAGAGCTGCAAAATTTCCTGTTTCACAGTGTTAAGTGCATCTACTCTGCTTGAAGCTCATTTGAAACAGCTTTTTGTCTGTGAGTCCTTATTTTGTAGCTCTAATTTTAAATCTGTAAAACCTGTAAAGATCAACTGGATCATTTATTCTTATTCTTATTCTTGTTCTTCTTGTTGGTTGTTGTTATTGCACATTTGACTAGAAGTCTATGTGAAAGTGATCCATAATTTATTATTATGATGATAATAATAATAATAATAATAATAATTATATATATATATATATATATATATATATATATATATATATATATATTGTTGTTAGTTGTTGTTATTGCTGTTGTTATTGCACATTGAAAGTGATCCATCATTCATTATTATCAGAGGTGTAAAATACTTGAGTAATTTTACTTGATTACTTTACTTAAGTATTATTTTGGGGGATTTGTAATTTATTCAAATACAATTTAAACTGACTACTTGTACTTTTACTTGATTACATTTCTGAAGAAAAAACAGTACTTTTTCTCCTTACAATTTTATTTCATCTTAAAATGTACATTACATTTTTATTTGATCTTATGCACATTAAATATGGTAAACGGAAGCTCAAACGTGCGTGCCTGATGTGAGAACCAATGATCATTGTTTCATGCATCAAGCACACATATTTCTACTTCATTTATGACTTTCATCAGGTAAATGTCTGACTTCAAAAGTTCACCATCAAATCCGAGGAAGCATATTGAGGTAGCAAAGTTGCATTTTCCCAAAAAATGTTTATTCGTTATTTGTTCTGTTTTGATAGAGCCATTAGCTGTGTAATATTAGCTGTGCTGAATGCACAAGATTGAGTGCAAATAAAATCAGTGATGAGAATTTAAATACCATTAATATTTTTGTGGAAATAGTTTCTTAATTAATTAAAAATCTCCAAAAGTATTTAAATAAGCATTGTTTGTTAAATGAATTGTAATTCATGTTTAGTGATGTTCTCACCAGGTAGTAGGGATGGGTACCGAAACCCGGTATTAAATCGGTCTCGGGGCTAAATTATGAAAGACCGGAGTATCGATAAGCTCTGACGTTATCGGTTCTGCTGTCGGTACTGGAGAAATCAAGAAAACACACATACATTTATTGTTACTATATATACACATTATTTTGCAAATTATATTTCACCAGAGTTGCCAGCTGTTTTTATGTGCAATAATATTTAAACATCTGTCTATGATACATTTTTGCTATTCGCAATTCAGAAACGAGAACGCGCTTACGCGGAGGAGTTTCAGCACGTGCAACATGAAAGCCCTGTTTAATTATGATAGAAGAGAGAACTAACTATTCAAACATCTGCTTATGCTTTAGGCCTGTGGCTGTTATATTAAGCTTAGTTTATTTATTTTTTATTTCGATTTTGGCTTCTAAGTATTATAGCCGTGTTTCTTCTAGCACAACTTCCTTCCCTTTACAGCGGTGCGCATTCGTTCCTCCCTAACCAAAACTTAACGTCAGAATCAGCTCAATCGGTGATTATTGTAAAATGCTGTCTTTACTGCTGCTACATTGCGGGACATGTTTGATAATAAAACGTTGAAAGCACAATCAGCGCGAGAGACGCTGTTCCCCAGGATGAAATGTGTGCGCGCGCCGCGCTCCAAAACGGACAAGCAGATTACAGTTTGAGCTTCAGGCGCATCCAAACGATCAAATGCACACAAAATGTCAAAATGGCCAGCTACGAGAGTATTCACTTAAACACAGTTTATGTCTTAAGTGGACGAGATCAGTTGGGAGAAAATCCGATGTGTGTCAATATTTTGTCTTAAAGTGACAGACTGGTGCTTGGGCCATCAATGTTAAATAACAAAATGCAAAGAGAAAATCACCCACAGCTCTTAATCTGAATAACGTTATAGCTTTAATAAGCATTAATCTATCAATACATACAGTGAAAATTATACAGTGTTATTTTACATTTTAATTTTTTTGTTTTACGTTTGATTACTTTTAGATTTCTTTTGTAGCTATTACTTACCTGAACATTAATGTTAGTAGACCTTCATGGAAAAATGAAAGCACTGTTTATTTCATTTCATTTAATTTGTATATTTGTTTTATTGTATTTGTTGGTTTGTTTTACTTTGTTTCTTTGTTCATGTTCTTACTGTATCTTATGTATATAAAACACTAAAAATGCCTGCACACTGGTGCATTTACAAATTGATGTTTTATATTAATTTAATTAAATATTTATTTTACATTTCAGAATATAAAGCAATGTTAATCCAGCTCCTAATCTGTCTCATTCATATATATATATATATATATATATATATAACAAAAAGTACCGATAAGAATACCGTTAAAGTACCGGATCGATAAGCAGTATCAGTAAGAGTAGTAATACCGTTAATACCTTACCGATACCCATCCCTACCAGGTAGTGGATAAGTTGTATTTATAATATGTCATTATATGACACACTGAGTAGGAATCAGGACTGTCAATGTTTTTTTTTTTTTTTAAATCTTAATAATTACATGATTTGCTCATTAATTAATCTAATTAGTAACAAATAATTATTTATCAATATTTGCTGAGAAAAAAAAAAAACTCTAAAAGCCCCAAATAAATAATTAAAAGATTAATTATCCTGTCAGACAGTGACGTTGAATAGACAACACACAAAAAATTGGCCTTTCAAAACGTTAATGTTGTATGTTTTAATTCTATGACTCTCCTCATTAATTCAACACATTCTAGTATTCTGTGTGGAATATGTTTCTAGCCTCTGCATCACATCTTGCTCTTCAAAGGGATAGTTCACCCAAAAATTATAATTCTCTCATCATTTACTGACCCTCATGTCATCCCAGATGTTTATGACTTTCTTTCTTAAGATGAACACAAGCAAAGATTTTTAGTCCAGATAATGCAAAACAGAACCACTTCAGAACCCACACAAAGTGAACACGACAGTCAAGCTTAAAATATTAGCAGGCCTATTTGTATCCTTCTTACATACAGTGGGTACGGAAAGTATTCAGACCCCCTTAAATTTTTCACTCTTTGTTATATTGCAGCCATTTGCTAAAATCATTTAGGTTCATTTTTTTTCCTCATTAATGTACACACAGCACCCCATATTGACAGAAAAACACAGAATTGTTGACATTTTTGCAGAATTATTAAAAAAGAAAAACTGAAATATCAAAATGGTCCTAAGTATTCAGACCCTTTGCTCAGTATTTAGTAGAAGCACCCTTTTGATCTAATACAGCCATGAGTCTTTTTGGGAAAGATGCAACAAGTTTTTCACACCTGGATTTGGGGATCCTCTGCCATTCCTCCTTGCAGATCCTCTCCAGTTCTGTCAGGTTGGATGGTAAACGTTGGTGGACAGCCATTTTTAGGTCTCTCCAGAGATGCTCAATTGGGTTTAAGTCAGGGCTCTGGCTGGGCCATTCAAGAACAGTCACGGAGTTGTTGTGAAGCCACTGTGCTCTTAGGAACCTTAAGTGCAGCAGAATTTTTTTTGTAACCTTGGCCAGATCTGTGCCTTGCCACAATTCTGTCTCTGAGCTCTTCAGGCAGTTCCTTTGACCTCATGATTCTCATTTGCTCTGACATGCACTGTGAGCTGTAAGGTCTTATATAGACAGGCGTGTGGCTTTCCTAATCAAGTCCAATCAGTATAATCAAACACAGCTGGACTCAAATGAAGGTGTAGCTGTAGAACCATCTCAAGGATGATCAGAAGAAATGGACAGCACCTGAGTTAAATATATGAGTGTCACAGCAAAGGGTCTGAATACTTAGGACCATGTGATATTTCAGTTTTTCTTTTTTAATAAATCTGCAAAAATGTCAACAATTCTGTGTTTTTCTGTCAATATGGGGTGCTGTGTGTACATTAATGAGGAAAAAAAATGAACTTAAATGATTTTAGCAAATGGCTGCAATATAACAAAGAGTGAAAAATTTAAGGGGGTCTGAATACTTTCCGTACCCACTGTATGCCTATCATTTCACTTAAGAAGACACTGATTCATTAACAGGGGTTGCATGTGTTACTGTCATATTCACTTTGTGTAGTTTTTGAAGTGTCATTTTTGGATGTCCCATACACGTGATTTTTTTCCCTAAAACTCTTTGTTTGTGTTCATCTGATAAATGAAAGTCACATGGGATGGCATGAGGGTGGAAAGGATGGAGTTTCCTTTTAATCCCTTTCCCTGTATTTTTTTTCCCGGTGGTCCGCTGTGCTGCATTTTAATTGTTGTTGTTGCACTAGATATACGTGTTTGACCTGTACCATTGCATTTTGTTTCGTTTTCTCCCTTTAACCAAACTTCTGAATGTCTGTCAGAAAAGAAAATACTTCTACTTTTTTAATATTTGAGTACAATTTAAAGTTGTACTTTTTTACTTTTACTCAAGTATGTTTTTGGCCAGATACTTTTTCACTCAGTATTTGTACTTTCACTTGAGTAAAATGTTTGAGTACTTTTTACACCTCTGATTATTATAATTATTTTTATTATTATTGATATTTTTTAATTATTTGATTGTAAAAGACATTTCACAAGAGGTCTATGTGAAAGTACTGAAAGTACTTACATGATTTATAAGAATAAGAATATTTTTATTATTCCCTGACAGAAAGATTTGAGTGCAGTGATGATGATGATGATGACAGTGGCTATACATTTGTTTCTCATAGTTCCTCTTCTGGCGATGTGGGGATGGACCAGACTCATGAACACAAGATGAGCTTTGAGGGGGCAGAGGGTAGACCAGGTGAGACTGACAAACACTGACACTCTAGAATATGCCTCAAAATATCACAAGAAGACTGAATACCTTTACAAAGGCTACTTCAAACTGACAGAACAATGAAGCTGTTATGAATCTGAGGTATAAAGTAACATTCTCTTCTTCTACACATTCTTATTAGGCTTAATATGGTTTAGTCAATTTGGGCACATTACTGAAAGCTTTTCAGTCCTGGAACAATATTCAAATGAACCAATCTGAAATAGTATGATGAACAGATGTGTCAATTTCTAAATGTTTATCGATTGTCTGTTGAATCCACTAGCTCCACCCACCTCCCTGCCCCTGCAGGGCCAAGGGGGCGTGGCCTCTCAGAGGAAGAAGCTGTCGGCTCCTCGTATAAGTCTATCGTTGGACCAAAGTGAGGATGACCTGTTCGACACACCAGATGACCTCGACATCAATGTGGATGATCTAGACACACCTGACGAAGCAGATTATACTGACCATGAAATAGACTGGGAAGGTAGGACATAAAAACTTTATTATTACAATTGTTTAATATTAAAAAGAGATTACTAATATCTTAACACACAATTTTTTCAGAGCCTCAAGCATCTCAGAGTGATTCTGTTAAAGAAACAGTTGAGCCCATTCCCACATACAGTGCTCAGGAGGAGCGGCAGGATTCCAAACTCTGGAGAACCGTTATCATTGGGGAACAAGAGCACCGCATCAACATGAAGAGTATTGAACCTTACCAAAAAGTCGTATCCCATGGAGGTACGTTAAAGGAATATTTCAAAGAAAATCCAAAAGAATGTTTTGGGTTAAATGTAAAGTAAAGATACTGGTTCACACGGAGAGAAATGCATGTATGTTTCTACAATGGAAGTTTATGGGGCAACTACAATGGAGTATTTTATGAAGCTCCTATGTTGTTGAGGGACTTACATGGACCTTTTAATAAAATGTTTGATATTTGAGCTGTAATGCCTTAATCATCCACTAGCTGATTGTTTGCACAGAAAAGATTGGTAGGCGATTTGTTTACACTTTATTTTACAGTATGTGTACTTACAGTGTACTTACCCAAGAAAGTACTGGGTAGTACAAACAAAGTACCTACATTGGTTAAGTTTAGGTTTAGGGTAGGTTCAGGGTTAGTATTTATTACCCAGTTATTGTAATTGCTACATAGTATGTACATGCAGAACAGACCTGAAAAATAAAGTGCTTCCGATGATTCTATCAAATCAGTATTACATTATAGGATTCTGCACACTAGTGGTGGTTGAGGAGAGACCCCCCCCGCTATATAAGTGCACCATTCATTCATTCATTCATTCATTACATTAACGTGCAATGTTTAAAGGTTATGGTTGCATTTATTTGTGGTCATGTACACGTGCCCGAAATGTTTTCATTGTAAGCAGTATTGTTGTTGTCTGGTTTTAGCACTTCAGTATACTTTGAAAAAGAGTGCTTATTGCATAAATACTACATGCTAGTTATTGCATACTTATAACAACGAAATACAATTTAAAATAATATACTTAAGTGTGAATTGAACAATGTTTTCAGCCACTCAAGTGGATTATTTACAATTAAATTAAACTGTATTATAGTTTCAATTTATATTAAATTTGAATTTAAGAGTGCGTTTTGACCTACTTAAGTAGGAATTATGAAATTTCATATTGCTGAAACTTATTGTTCCCTTATGCTAAATCGCTTATTGTATTCCTGAGTTATAAGTTGCTTTGGATAAAAGCATTTTCTAAATAAATAAATGTGTTGTGAATATTTCATAATTTTGTAATTTCTGTTGTCTTTGAAATATGGTTAAAGTGTACTGTTGAATGTGCTAACAAGCATTTATCATATACTTAAATATACTTTAATATCTATTAAAACACATTTGTAATGATAAATTTGCAATTTCGTACATTTAAAATTTACTTTTTTAAACACAACACATTTACAATTATAATACTTGTGCTTTAATATGTTAGTCAACAAATCAAAATGTGTTAAGAAACAATCATGAAAGTGGCATTTTATTCCATTATTAATATTACCTGCAAGTACAGTTTTTTAATATACAGTACCACATTTAATACAGTTAAGCACAGTTTGTTTATATATAATACTATATATATATATGCTGTGACTGATTGCAGTGATCCTTCAAAACTGTTCTTTTCTTTACCCGCAGGGTACTATGGCAATGGCGCAAATGCCATCATTGTATTTGCTGCATGCTTCCTCCCTGACAGTGACAGAGAGGACTATCACGAGATCATGGAGAACCTCTTCTTGTGAGTTCAGTCAAACCTAAAATAGAATAATATTAGCTATACTGAGAACAAATCACTGAATAAATGTGATTTACTCCTCAGGTATGTTATCAGTACACTAGAGCTCATGGTAGCAGAGGATTACATGATTGTGTACTTGAATGGAGCCACTCCACACCGCAGGATGCCTGGCCTCAACTGGCTCAAGAGATGCTACCAGATGATTGATAGGAGGTATATTTTATATACCTGCTGAATGTACTGTACATGAAATACACAATATATACAGTATATTAAAAAAGAAGAAGACTAATGTTGTTGTTTACACTTTTTCAGGCTCAGAAAGAACTTAAAATCTTTCATCATTGTTCACCCATCATGGTTCATTAGGACAATTCTAGCCATCACGAAACCGTTTATTAGGTATAGTGAAAGGATTGATTTACTTATTATTATTATTCATTTATTTTTACATTTTATGCAGTAAATCACATTTTAAATAAATAAATAGTGTAAATGGTAAGTTCATTCTATAACCTATAACTAAATACAATTGATTTATAAATGTTTTCCAGCTCAAAGTTCAGCAGTAAGATCAAGTATGTGAACAGCTTAGCAGAACTGGAGGAGCTCATCCCAATGGAGTACGTCCACATACCTGAGTGCATAATCAGGTGAGCCACACGTTTATCTGTCTTACATATTTAAATGTATGGCAAACTATTTTAGGCACTGCTCTGTGCAGTACAAAAGTAAACAGAGGAAGCATCCAGGCACTGATCAGCTGCACACATACTGTGAGAGCGAGACGATCGCAGACAGCTGTAGCTGATGAAGAGGTGTTTATGACAATCTGTACAGGGGTTGTGACTCAATAATTTAAAATCTATGAAGATACGTTTCTATGGGAACAGACATTTAAAACACTGGGGTGAACAGCAATGCTAGATGGTTTATATGCTTTACCGGGAGTCCTTTTTTGTCTACCAAACCCCTACGATCTAAAATATTTAAGGCGAGACACTGCAGGTGAATAGGGTAAAAAAAATAACTAATAGTCATCGCCTTACTTACCTAGTTGATTGATGACATTGATAATTGCAAACATTTTTTGTATTACAAGTTTTCTAAAATGTTAGGTTTAAATATGCAAATGAGGCATTATTTAATGAAATATGCACTAATTTGCATACATTTCTAGTACAAAAATCTAAACACCGGATGAAGTCAGTTTCAAAATTTTGTCACTCCATAATTCAGAAAATACTTAGAACAGACAGAAAACACTATATTTTGACAATTTTGGGGGGATTAAAATGTTGTATATAATCAAGCAAATTATATATGAACAAATCCCTCTGTAAAAACCTTCAGGATATAGACAGGAATAAAAATGTAAAGTTTGGTGTGTGTAAGTGCTACTGAAGTGGAGATTTATGGCTCAGTGTAGGAGACAAAACTTTAAAAACCTTTAAAAATATGTATTGTAATTGAAATCTATTGATACAAATAGATAAAGTGCTATAAAAGAAACACTTAACAGTGTCTTTTGGATGTTTTCGTTCTACTAGTCTGAAAAAACACTTTATGAAAAACCAAAAAGCCCAAAATCTCAAAATTGACAGGTGCATAAAAAAACAGTGTTTTTGCCTGCAGTGTCTCCCCTTAAGTGAAGTATAAGTAAACATAATTATTGAATTGTATAATTTCTGAATATAAAATCAGAGTAAAGTGTTATTTAAAAAAAAAAAAATATTAATTTAAAGAATGTTTTTGAGCTAAAATATAATCAAAAATAAGTTTATCTTTGCCTCTCTAGACTGGACGAGGAGTTACGGGAAACAGCAGAGAGCTCTAAGTGAGTATTATAGAAGATGTTTGAGACCTCTGACTCTTTTTTTTATGTCATACTACAATTCAGTGCTCTGGCTATATGAACGTGTGTTTTTCATTTCTTTATAAAGAATCAACAGCTTTCTCCAAGGAAGTGAGAATCCACAAGAATCAATGTAAGATTTCTTAATCGTGTAGTAAATAGCCATTTCAAGTCAAGCATTATTTTTAAAGTCAACATGAAATAACAACATAGTTTTTCATGCTACATGATTCATCAGTACATGTTATTTTTTCCATTAAAAAAATTCCTTAAACTCTAATGCTCTGCTAACATCACCAAGAAGTAATGTTGACAATAATGCAATAATGTGAGATGCCCTCAATGGTGAACTTGAGCCTCTTTAATATTCAAGGTATATATACTGTATATAGATATACTCACTTGGAAATACATCATAATACAGAAGTAAAAAGTGTTTCATGTAGACTTTAAAGTGTATTCAATTAATTTTAAAATAAAAATAAATAATGATAGAAATATTTTATTAATAATGATTAACTTCTTCAAAATTTGTTTCAGAGCTCAACCCAATGTGAGCAGTTCATAAGAGCCGTTGGCTGTGGGTGCAAGAACAATATGTCTGAAAAGGTTTTGAGTATTTCAAATTGTAATGATTGCACACTGATGTGGATGCAATAATCGCATAAAATAAGAGAAGAGGGTATTTTTGTGCTTTGGTGTCTCACAGTGCTGGGATGAATAGTGCAGCACCACATGTTCTTCAACACAAATCACCTCAAATGTAATAATTCTTCTCACAGAACAGTAGCTTAAACCAGCGCAATGCTTAGATCATTCTTTGTCTTTTATCGTCTTGCAAAAGTTTCTCTTGTTACTTGAATTATGCATGAGAGGCATTTTAGCAATAATACAATGTTGTACTTTTCCCCTTTAGGCTCATAATTTTCACCGTCAGGTATTTTTTCTAATTGGAGCATGCATAAAGGGCAAAATCCTGTCACTTCAGCTGCTCTGTATTAATATTAGTGCATGCAAGGTTATTCTCAATGCGTAGCATCCTGTTAGCACTAATGCCAACTCTCTACCCTCTCATGCTAAATTGATGACTTGGGGACACAGAAAATAGAGCACTAGTTAATTATTGCCATTGTCAGAAACAATATGAGTCAGGTTTAAATTTAAACAACACCTCATATCACTTTATATGTATGGGTTCAAAATCAGCAGGGAGAAATCATTTGTAGTTCTTAAATGTCAAGTGTGTTATGCTAAAATGCTTCCTCTATTACTTTAAACCCAGGTTGACTTCCTGAACAAAGTAACATAAAGACTTTTGTGGCTCTTTTAAAACATTTGTGCAGCCAGTCATTACAAACATTAGCGGATATTGCCACACCAGGTGGTTTGAGAACATTAAATGTGAAAACCAGTGCTTGCTAATATAAACTGCTATAGAGTGCGACATTGCCTGCTCAATTTTTCAGCAGAAAATGTTTACGGAAGTAATTCATCCACTTGCTTCTCCTGTAGGGATTTTAAAAAAAGGCTTTATTAAAGAGACATAAGCTATGAACCAAAACAAAAAGCTACAGGGTTAATTACAACATTACAAAATTCGACTTGAAGCTAAAAATCTTATGAAGTATTGTGAATGACAGAATCTAAGTAACACAGAGATTAGATTCAAAGATGTTGAAGATGTTGATATAATATATATATAATCACGGATAATGTAGGTTTTCATTAGGAATTTCGCTGTTAAACATAATTTAATAATTGTGAGGAAACAGTAAATTATGGCTTTAACAAAAGCATATACTGCATTGACCAACAACCATGTACCTCACAGTAGGTCTATGTTTAATGGTTTATACGTTTTTAAGGCATTTTATAAATTATTATAAATCAATTATTTAATGGAGAAAATGAATGCGTTTTATTCTGAAACCCAAATGTTGCATATATTACTTTTGCTCATATTTTCAAGTTTAAAGGGGATTTCAAAACCACTAACTCTCAATATTAATCAGCAGTTTTGAATAAAACCTCAAATCATGTGACTTTTGTGGAGAGGTGTGCTATTTCTTTTCCAAGCAATCAGACTTTTATTAAAACTACCAACAACAATTCTCTGTGGAGCCATTAGGGGCGCTGGAATGACACACTTCACCTTTAAGAATCAAGCCATAGTGATGCATTAGTTGTTCTTGTGCTCACAACACTAAAATCAGTCCTAGATGTTTCAGAACTTTGATGTCTTTGTGAGTGTTTGCCATGTATAAAGGTAAAAATAGTTGCCACAATCAAAGATCTGTCAAATCCTAAGAGCATGCTGTTTCAGAGGTTTTCACGTTCAGTGTGACTGCTCTGTTTACTTTTGAACTCTTGTGTCAGTGTGTGAGGGTGTGTATGTGAATAGGTTTGTATGTGCGTGTGTGATTATCTGTTTATGTGTTTACATGCTGTTAGGTCTCCCAAGTTCTTCCTGCTAACAGGTTTGGGAACTAAAATAAAGGGACTTAAAAAGATTGCTGTAAAGCACAATATTCAAATTAAGTCTACAAGTGTGTGTGTGTGTGTGAATATATGAGAGACATTATGTGTGATTGGATCACTGCATGTGTCCCTGGTTGTTGATATATGATCCATTTAGACTGAAATTCTACTGAATAATATGAATAGATGAAATTTGTTCCAGAGGCCTTCTCCAGCAGAGCATATTGAGATTGAGATGTATGTTATATTGCAGAGTAAATCAATAAATTAAAATTATATCTGAGCAGTTGTGTTATTGGTGCCGTTTTATGTAATATTCTCATTCCATTTCTTTTAAAAATCATATTATGTTTTATTGATATTTTTATATATCAAGATGAAGATATTATATAAAGATAATATATTTATATAAAGATATTATAAATTCAATGTAATAATTTTAAATGAATTTAATTAAATTTTACATTACAAAACTCTTGTTTTATGTTGGAATAGTTTACACAGAAATTAAATTTCTTGTATTGATTATTCAGTTATTTTACCCATATTTTTTAATTATGTTTGAATTGTATTTTAGGGTTAAAGGAAATGTCTGTAAAATTAATGCATAATGTTCTGGTAGATAACACATAAGGTACTGTTTTTTTTTTTGTTTGTTTTTTTTCTTATAGTGAAGGTTTTTAATCACATTCAAATATAATTCTTTTGATATTCTTTTATTATTTGATTAGTAAAAAATGCAAAGCATCATACAATTTTGTTCAATACCATTTTAATAGTTTAGTTTGGAATTATGTTTCAAAAATATGATGAAGGCACAAATGTAACTGGAGGGAAAAAACTAGAATCTGGATTTGGATAATTTAAATATCAAAAATTGATACTGAAATAGTAAATTAACACATTATTATACTTTTATTAAAATTCATAACTGACACACTTTCACAACAAAAAATAACCAAGGTCCAAATCATAAGTGGGGAATTTTGCACTTCTGCTACTATAATGTAAAGAAACGTACTGCACAGGGACTGTTGACATAATGCACACATTCCAAAAAAAAAATAAAAATAATCACTCACACAGGTAGAACAAAACAAAAAGTCTTCATAACAGCTGAAAGATAAAAAGATCAGAAAAGATGAGCAGAACTATTGAATAAAATATTAAGCTACAATTTGTCATTGTCACTGTATCATCATAAACAATAATTATTCACATTTCCGATCAAAACTTTGCTGAACTGTCCAGACATTTTGTTTTAATTATACAATGTTGCTTTTGCATTCTAAGTGAAAAATTTCAGTAACCCTGCAGAATATATTTTCATTTAAACAGCCGAAGAAGTTATCGGTAGTTGTAGCTCTCATCGTCATATTCTAACTCATCCTCCTGCTCGTCTCCCAGCTGCCCATATCTGAATTTGCGATACACAGTGCCGTCCTGTCCCATGTACACAATATCTTCATCTTCATCATCTTCATCGTCATCAACCCGATTCCCCTTCTGATCACCGAGATCCACCAGCTTCGACTCACAGAACCGTCCAGAACTAGAGCTTGCTTGACCACCGTAGGCGGATGATGATGTGCCTCTGTAGAAGCTGTCTCTGCCGCCACCGTTGCCCAGTTTTTCATACCCACGTGGGACAGCAGGCTCAGGTATGGGTCGTTTGGCAAGAGAACGCTTAATGAGGATGATTACAGCAATCGAGGCCAAAACAAGCAGGATGGAGGCGGTAATGAAGAGTGGCAGGTTTCCTGTATATTCCTCTTCTTCATGGTTACGGAAGGCAACGTTAGTGCTGAGAACACACTCACCTTTAATAGAAATAAAAGATTATTTTAAAGCCTCACACAAAGAACAAAGAGCGGACAACTATTATTAGTTCACCCCAAATAAAAATCCAAGCCAGGCTCATTGGAAAAAAACATGCAACTTTTCTGTAAAATATTACTATGCTTTTTGCAAGTTTTGCAACACTTTCAAAGTGAAATGTCCAGTGAGTGGAAGTAAAAGCACGTTCAGTTTTATTCTAAACATATAAGCATCAATCAGGCAAAATGTTATTACTTTGGTGGCTGTATGTCACAGAAATGCAGTGTCCGGCGAGTGGTGCTAAAAGGTTTATGTTCTCGCAATTAAAAATAATGTACTACCTACAATAAACACTACCATAAAGCTAACCGAAAGTATTAAAAAAAGTGAGGGAAAAACATGTTCTCTGTAGCAACCGTGCCATTTTAGCTTGCTTCTACAAGCCTTTGAGCTCTTTTATCATGACTCAAGGGAATGCAGTGCTGTACCGGGTGAGCTACTGAGCAAGTTTACTGCATCAGCAAAGCCATACATATGGAGCTTATATGATGCATTAGTTTACAAATTATGCACCATGATAAAAGTGTTCTGAGGTCAGAATATTGCAAGGATTCGTGCAAAGGGCTTATTTTGCTTATTTATCGGGGCCTGGCTAAAAAGGCCAATAAGAGACTAATACCTACTACTCTTTTAAGTAAACAAATGTGGCAATAAAAATTTGTATAAAAATAGCTACAAACTTATAAAACTGATCTAAGATTTAGAAAAAACCTGTGCCTTTGGCACTTTGAAAGGTGCTCCCAACCACACAAACTATCCTCAAAAGTTCAGAAACTTCACGAAGCGGTGCTATGATTCATGTAGAGGCATGTTTTTCCACTGAGCCTATGTTGTCAATTATGTCACTGATTAACCTGTTAGTGCAGATTAAGTCCAAATACCTCTGGTCTCTGTACAGTTACAGCACTCCTGCTGAACTGCAGCTGTGTCTTCCTGTTTTTCGTTGGTGCAGCAGGGCAGACAGTGCCCCTCTGCGGTCAGAATGAACTGTGCTGGGCAGATGGTGCAGTTATGAGGCCCAGGACCTTTGCATTCTAAACAGGACTCATCACATGACACACACTTATAGCCCTGTTCCTGTAGAGAGATCACAACAGATATCATGTGACAACATTCATAAAAAAAGGTGAAAATTGATTAGGAAGTAAACATGTTTGAATAGACTGCACAGGAACAGAGGTTTACCTCAGGCTCAGCGTATTCTCCAGTGATACAGGGTGACTCGCAAACACCCTGTGTGTGTGTATAACCTGGGTGACATGATTCACAGACCTCAACACTCTTGCCTGTAAATTGAAATGACATTCCAGCATTTTAGGCTTAAATTATTGAATGGTTAATGGTTAAAAATAGAATTTTAAAGTGTTATTTAAAATAGTTATATGCATAAACCATTTGAAAGTTGATTTAATTCCTGAAGAAAAAAAAGGCAAGTCAACCTGTAATCGCCCCCTTGTAAAAAACTTTCGCATACTTTTAAAACTGCTTATTATGTAAATGATATACTTGAATGGTTAGAACATGGTTGGGTGCAAATTGAATGTAATGTTTTCCAACACTTAACTGCATGTTATATATTAAATGCAATTAGTTGAATTTAAAAAGTACTTGAATTGAAATGACCATGCGTATAACTAAATGATGCGTTTAAATTATATCAAAACCCCAAGTATCAGTGAGAAAATACGTTGGACACAGTGGATGCAACGACTATAATTAACAGTAAATTTATTCATTTTTTTCATTTACAATAAAACTAAGTTGCATGTAGAAAAAAACATACCACTGTATTGTACAATTATGATAAAATATATAACAATTTAATTTATAGGAATTTAAAGAAAAAACACCCAATGCACCTTTATTCATCATTAAATAGACGTAAAGTAAATCGCCATCTAACTCAAAGCAAAGTGATTTGAACGCTCCTGACATCATAATTACAACTTCCCAAACTTCCCAGGAGGACTCGAATGAATAAGTCTTTATATGTCATTTCTAAATGACTTATTTTGTCTTTGAAATATGGTTAATGTACTGACAAATGTTCTGAAAAACATATATGGTAAACTGTAATTTAATGTTATTTCTTTGCACATTTGTAATGACAAACGTTAGCATTTCAAATACATTAAAATAACACACTACAGCTGTAAGTGTTTTAGTAAGTTTAGTAAGTCAAGACATCAAAATAAGTGTATTTCTTTAAAGCATGATAAAAAATGATTTAAAATTTATTAAAGTAAAACTTTTAATTAAATTAAAAGTGTACTTAATTGTGCTAAGAAACATTAAGTCATGAAAGTGTGCTCTCTGTATAAGTATACTTACTTGAAGTATTATTTTATTATCTGCAAATACAATTTTGTTTTTTAATATTCTTTTAGGATTTGAAATACACTCCAAATGCATATTCAGTACAACTAAGCTCACTTCTTAAGTGAAGCCTGTTTAGTGAACTAGTGACTAGCTTGTCTGAAATATTAAGTCACATGCGTAATTTCTTCCATACTGTACCTGTGCATGTTCTGCAGCTGGGGTGACAGGCTTCACATGTTTTGTGGTGTGTATCATGATAGTACGCTTCAGGACAGTAAGACACACAGCGCCCCTGTTTCCTGATGAACAGCATCCCCTCTCTGCAGCTCACACACCCCTCGGCACCGGCCTGAAGACACTCTCCACAGCTCTCGTGACAACGCTCACACGTCCTAGAGACAGCTGAGGCGTAGCGACTGAAAAAGATTCAGTCAAAAACATTTGAAAACAGAAAATGCAATGCAATATCTATTAGAAATGAAGAAGCCAGTCCAGTAAGACCTAATACTGTCTGATTAATTGGCCTAGTGATATACTGTAATTTATAAGGCTTTGTTTATAAGGCAACACTGGCCAAATGCCTTACTACAGGCATTGAAGTGTTGTAGTTACCCAGAGCGGCATGTGTCCACACATTCCTTGACGTCTCTGTAGAGGTGAGCTCTGCAGCTCAGGCACTCGTGGCTGTGCCGCCCCATACAGGTGAGGCAGTTAGGATGACAGGGCTCACAGCGCTGCGTTTCCCCTCTGAAGAATTCATCTGGACACTGATTCACACAACTGCCATCTGTGGATCAAGTGGAACTTTTGTTTACATTATTTGAGTCTCAGGAATTATCATTATATTTGAACATCTGGAATTACTGTACACATATGGTTAAAAAAGTCTTCATTTGAGATTTTAGTTCAATTTAATGTCAGTAATCTGTATTATAACATAACCATACCATTAATGCAATTATATAGACATCATAATACAGTGACAACTGAAGTTTATATATTTGGGAAGAAAAAGGAATTCTGTAATATATACATTTATAAATGACAAAGTACAAATAAAGTCATCAATACTTTGTGTCTTTCTGTTATTGTGGCCAAAAATGTCAGACTTTAAACTTAAATTTTTTAATGATTATTAACATATTATCTAATATCAAGATGCAATTACATGTATTCCCATCGATGTTTTGGTTATAATAAATTATGAACAATTACCCTTTGTTCAAAAGTTTGGGGTAAGTAAGATTTAAAAGTCTCTTATGCTCACTGCAGATATTTGATAAAAAATACACTAAAACAGTAATATTGTAAAATATTATTACACTTTAAAATAACTGTTACTATTTTTAGATATATTTAAAATCTAATTTATTCGTTTAATGGCAATTTTGCAGGAGGCAGTACTCCAGCCTTCTAAATGAATTAGTTTTTTTTTCTTCTTTGCACTCAAGTCATCTTCCACTTGTGAATCAAAAGCGTATTAGGCCTCAATGGGGTGAACTCACTGAGTAGATAGTGGTTCTGGTTGCAGCTGAGGCACTGGTCCTGATGTGGGCCAGAGCACTCATGGCAATACTTGTGACACAAGTGACATTCTCCATCTTGGTTGCTGTAGTGGTGTGAGGGACATGTGATGGGTGTAGCACAGCGCCCGTGGGCATCCATCGCCAGGCCCTCAGAGCAGCTGCTGCAGGATGTGTCGTGAGGACCAGAACAGGTTAGACAGGAACTGTCGCAGGCTGCAGAACAAAAAAAAAAAAAAGACTTTTCATTAACATCATGTGATCTAGTGACAATATGAAAATTTTAACCCTGTCATTAATATGGATCACCTAACCGTGTCAGTAATTGTGTCAGTCATTACCAAAAAGTAAGTAGTCTTGTCCCTACGCCAAAAAAAATTGAAAAATAAACCTCACAGTTTTCATAAATCTAAATAATACTGAATTCATTACTAGAATGAATTAACAAATTAATAATTAATGGCAAATTGTACAACTACCATACAGATATACTGTACAAGCTTACTAAGAGACATACAGAACACTCACATCAACCAATACAACATGTGACCCTGGACCACAAAACCAGTCATAAGGGTCAATGTTTTGAAATTGAGATTTATACATCATAAATAAATAAGCTTTCCATTGATGTATTGTTTGTTAGGATCGGACAATATTTGGTCGAGATACAACAATTCGAAAATCTGGAATCTGATGGAGCAAAAAAATCTAAATATTGAGAAAATCGCCTTTAAAGTTGCCCAAATGAAGTTCTTAGCAAAGCATATTAATAATCAAAAATTAAGTTTTGATATATTTACGTTAGGAAATTTACAAAATATCTTCATGGAACATGATCTTTACTTAATTTATGCTAATGATTTTTGGCTTAAAAGAAAAATCGATCATTTTGACCCATACAATGTATTGTTGGCTATTGCTACAAATATACCCATGCTACTTGGTACTGGTTTTGTGGTCTGGGGTCACATATAGCAAATCTCGGCTGTATTCTTGTTTAAAATCACTGTAAAATGTAAACTATATTATTGCAAAGCTTTGTAAAGTTGTACAGTATATTCTTATATGTATATTCTTTCCAACTTTATGTAAAGTGATATATACTGTATAACAAATCTCAACCTTCATGCACCCTTATGTAAAATAAAACTTCATTATAGGTTTGTGTTCATCATTTTAAATATGTGTTGGAAGAGCTATTAATTTCTTTAGGTGTAAAAAAAAAATACAAATTAAATTTTATTATTAAAATTTTAATTTGAAATTAAAATTAAAATTATAAAGAATAATTCAGTGGAAAACCATGACTTAGTGCACTTTTAGGAACATGTAGTCTCACCCATGCATTCTCCGGACCTGCTTTCCTTGTAAGTATGTGCGGGGCAGGGGGCTAGACATGCTCCGTTGTGCAGTGTGTGGTCAGTGTCGGAACAGGAATCACAGTTGTTTGGTTCGGGCCCATCACATAACTCACAATCGGCGTGGCAACGTTCGCAAATGCCTTGATCCGTGTCCTCAAAAAAGCCATCAGGACACACCACTATACACTGACCCGCATGCAGGAAGAAGTCTTCCTTACACTCTGAAGTTAAATGAACAGAAAAAATACATTTAACAATGAATGCGAAAATGCTAAGATTGACAAAGTTAGAATTTCTAAATTACTTCAATATATGTAACAGCATGTATTTTGTTTATTTATTCATGTGATGTCATTTATACAGTATATTTACTTAATTGGACATTCCAACTGTTTCATTTAGTTTGATTTCTAAAGATTAGTTATAGTTGCACAGGTTTTTGTGTTCAACACACAGGTTTATTAGAAAATGGAGAATGACCAAAGCAATGTCAATATACATTTGATCAAGTCAGGCATTTTTTTGGGGAATTGAACCCATGACCCGCCATCCTTTACTGTTTGAGCTAGAGGAAAGTTTAACTATCAACATGTATGAGAACCTATGAAACACTGGTGGTATTAATGCTACTGTGAAAGCCACTACATTCTCAGAAAAAATATGGTATAGTATTATTATTTTAAGTAGGTGATAAAATTGAACTTTAAGGTATTAATATACACCCTTTAGGGGTAAATAAGGTACAAAGGTGTACATTTTGACAGTGACAGCTGTTGTAGAGGTAGAAGAGTGTAGAAGACTGATCTTTGTAACTAGTTATTTTCTTAACATAAAAGAACAGTTCATGAAAACATGCAAAATTGTGAATTTCAGTCTCACCTGTACAGAGTCTGTCTTCAGAGCAGATAACACAGCTCTCTGGACACTGCACACACTCCCTGTTCCTCACTGTGTGTCCAGGTGGACATCCCTCCACGCACTCATGTTTGTGGAGCAGTAGCGTCTCCTCACAGCTCAGACAGTTTGTTGCATTCTTTTCACAGGATGTACAACCAGATGCACAGCTCTTACACACCTGACCCACAGGATACCCTCTGAACACACATAAACATGCACATCATTTAATACAGTATAAATTTACAGTTTAACTACTACAGTTGCCTTACATGTTTCTTTTTTTAATTTGACAAAATCCATACTGGAATTGAGACTTTTTTTATGAGTGCCACTTTATTTTTAACCCTAAAAGCTTACTGTATCATACTTGCTACACAAATTAAGTCCTCAATATTATCTACATAATCAAAACTTTGTTGAAAAAGCTGTTGTATGTACTACATGTAATGTCTTCATCTGATTGATAGATTGATGGTTTATACTTTTTAGCAAGTAAAAAAGCCCTTAAACAACTGTTTTATTTGTTTAAATAAATAATAAAAAAATGTCCCCTTGTGGTACAATTGCATTGCATTATATGTTTTGCCCTCCACAATAAAAGGCAGAGCTTTGATCATAAAATCAAGCATTTAAATATCATCTTACTAAGTCATATTATTGGTAAATATAGAATAGCTGATATTTATGCATTTTATATAAGAAGTTTCATTGATTTGCATTACAACCTATAGAATTTCCTTACTTTCAGCTATATAACAATCAGCAACTACCTAATTGCATATTTTTGCTCAGTTTGGACCTTTGGGACTAAAAGTCTGATGTATCAAATATGACAGTCAACAAAAAAGCAAATAAGCAATATTGCATAAATTTGCGTAATAAAAATGTAATAACACTATAATTAATGTAATGGATTTAGCTTAAACTCTAACATTTAAACTAGAGAGTTCATGCGAGGCTAAATTATAACTAAATGGGTGCAAGAAACCTGAGGGAAAACAGTACATCATTAGCTTTTCATTCCTCTACATTAATGTCTGTAAATGGCTAACCTTGTGCACTTGCGCACACACTGGCCAGCCTGCAAATAAAGAGGGTTTTTACGTGCTGACTGGCAGCGCGTGCAGAGCTGCTCATCCTGGCACTGGGCACAACCTTGTGGGCAAGTCTCACAGTGCCCGCTCTCCTTACTGCCAAAGCTGCCTGCCGGGCATCGTGCCACACACATCTGATCTGCATTCAGATATTGACCTAGAAGACAGAGTGGTTAAAACACACATAAATAATGCATAATTATCCATTCACCTAACCCTTTATACAACCAACCAAAGATTTTTCCATCCATCATATTCTTCTTTGAGTTGTATTACCTTTGAGACAGGTGTTGCATTGAGTATTCATTTCCCCCCAGCAGGATTCACATGAAGAGTGACAGGCCTCACATTCCCCATCATCTGAGAGATGAGAGCAGGAGCAGTTATATCCAGCAATTATTTTATATAAAAAGTATTAAAAAAATTAAAACTATATTTTTAAAATATTGTACTTGCAAAAAATACAATATTATCCCATTAAGGCCATAAGTGTACTATGTTTCTTAACACACTTAAGTACACTTTGTGCACTTTGTAATAATATCAAATTAAAAATATTACTTTAAAGTACATTTTAGATCACTATGTTATTTGTGTTGACTAACATACTAAAGTACATGTAAAGTACTTTCGTTATTTGACATTACATCTAAAGTTAATATATTTAAAATTAGGGATGCACCGAATGTTCGGCAACCGAAATTGTTCGGCCGAAAATAGCAAAAAAATCTCTTTCGGTGTTCGGCCGAATAAGCGAAAAGACCGAATAAATTGTACCGAACAATGAGTGCGTTTACATGGACCCTCTTAATGCGATTATAATGAGATTTTGGCGATATTGCGATTATGCTTTACCTCATGTAAACGCAATACTTCGATCTAAATAATACGATTAAGCTCATAATCGCAGCAAGCATAATCGTATTAACATAGGTGGCGTACGCCGATTTTAATCGGAATATACAGGCATGTAAACACCTTAATCGCAGTATTGCCGCTCTGACCAAAGTGCGCATGCGCTTGTGACATATATGAATAACGTGACACGCACCTGTAATAATACGGAGATTAGAAACCGATGGAGGGAAGAAAGCATCGCATTCTGAGGAAAACACAACAAGCTGCCAGCAGTCTCTGTGCAACATGATCTCACAGAATTCCGTGTAATGTTCACGGACTTAATTAACCCCGAATCTGTGGTGGCATCACGGAATCGCCGAAAATTCCGTGATGGGCTCACAGAAGTGATACCAATGTAAGTCAGTGACAGGCATCAGCCGTGCTCCACGCACGGAAACCAGTGAATCCGTGCATGGACCACGGCTTATGCCTTCTGTGAGCCCATCACGGAATTTTCAGCGATTCCGTGATGCCACCACAGATTCGGGGTTAATTAAGTCCGTGAACATTACACGGAATTCTGTGAGATCAGGTTGCTCTGTTCCTTACCCTCATCCAGAAAGGACGAACAGAACGCGACGGCAGCGTATAGGCAAACAAATTCCATCATATTTCTATCATGGCGCCGAAAAAGCGTGGAATAGAGCGATACAAAATCATTATGCATTAGACGTAAATAGATTAAAACAGCGACCAGTAACACTGCTCTTTCTGAGTCCATCATTTGTGCTGTCCAGTGGGGTATGTGAATAATGGCAGTGAAAAAATTAACCACAATTCTTAGCGAATAATAAGAATAATGGAAATTGCATGTAAACGGGAGTAAGAGCTTTGCTCTTGACATGTAAACATCAAAATGCGATTAAGTCCTTACTCTGATTATTGGAAATAATCGCAATATTCGTGCGCATGTAAACGCAGTCAATGACGTGACGCGATCAAATAGGGGCGCGCACTAATGCAGCAAACACGTCTGCAGTGTGAAAGTATTTAAAACTGTCAGAGAAAGACGCAAAAATCATTCCAAGCACGAAGCACCGACAGTTAGATGCTTAGCGCTGCATCTCATGTCTCCGATGAGAAGAGGAAGAGGTGGTTGATGCTGGTTACTATGATGATTGAAATCGCGAAATAGCCTCAACTGATTAGTAAATAAACTGCAGAATGTTATGTTTTCTAATACAAGCAGGGATTGCATGTATTCAAACAGCGCTGCACGAGCTCGCGGTGCCAGGGTTCAAAGTCCAAAGCGCGAGGAACATCTGCGTTAAAACACTGTAGCCTACTCGTCTTTTGCTCAGTAACTTTTTTTTTTTTAAAGACACATGACAATGTGATAAGTGCTACAAACATCTTCCCAAATTCGTAATGAGAATCATTTAAATATCTGCATGCTGTTGTCAACAAAAAGAAGCACTAAAATCTTCCTGCGGGTTTCTGCCAAAATAAAGTCTAAGAAAAAGCAACAACTCCATCAACATTCATAAATGTTAGTATTGTAATTTTACTGTTGTTCTGTAAAGTAAAATAAAAATAATAATAATTACCCTACAACAGCTCTATACATTTATTATAACATTCACAATAGTGTTCAAATTGGGATCTGTAGTATGTTTTAAAAGAATTCTCTTCTGCTCAGCAAGGCTGCATTTATTTGTACAGTAAAAAAAATACATGCCTGATTCAAGAAGGGGGTCTCAAAAATGGCCCAAAAATATTATTTTAGTAACTTATTAATTTTTAGTTAAATTTTGCTTTGTTGGTATAATGTCTGATAGAATGTTAAAAAAATGTTCAGTGTTAAGTAAATATTTTTAAATTGTTGTTTTGTAATTTATTTATTTTTTTTGAAAAGCAGGACAAAACAGTAAAAAGCACATTTTGGATATTTAATTTATGCAGTGGTGACAAAAAAAATAAATAAAAAAAAATGGAAAAAACAGGCCTGGGGAAAAAGAATGCGAAAAACCGTGTTCGGTATTCGGCCTTCGGCCTTCGGCCCAGTGTTCCATTTTGTTCGGCTTCGGCTTCGGCCAAGAATTTTAATTTCGGTGCATCCCTATTTAAAATATACTAAAATGCAACTTCTTCATTAAAGTAATAACTTTAAAACTTTAAAAATCACTTTTTCTTTGTTAATGAATGAACCAACAAACTCCAATGATCTAAAGAACCAATATAGTAAAACGACACAGTTAAATGAATAAATGAATGAATGAATGAATGAATGTTAAAGTACCTTATCTAACAACTAAAGGGTGCACATTAGTACCTTAGAGTAATAGCTCTTATCGCATTATAGTCCTCCACGTCCGCTGCGTTCTCAAAACTCTGGCCGTTTGATAATACCTAGAATATCAAAATCGACTGCGGACGGCAGATCCTTTTCCTATTTAGCACCCAAACTCTGGAACAGTCTACCTAACACTGTTCGGGAGGCAGACACACTCTGTCAGTTTAAATCTAGATTAAAGACCCATCTCTTTAGCCTGGCTTACACATAACACATTAATACGCTTCCATTATTCAAATCCGTTAAAGGATTGTTAGGCTGCATTAATTAGATCAACCGGAACCGGGAACACTCCCCATAACACACGATGTACTCGTTACATCGTAAGTTGAATGGCATCTGCGCTAATGTTTGTCTGTTTCTTTCCTAGTCTGTTTCTCGGTCCGTGTCCGATCAGATGGTGGGTCGGCGCCGGAGGTGACGTCTGCGGCCCTGATCGTCGGCGGAGACCAGGACGCCCGGATGACCCCCAGAGATATATCCCCAGATATATCAACCAAAAATAACAAAATAACTAAAATATAATAAAATACCTAACTACATAATACTACTATTGTTAGAAATTGCAACAAAATTAAAATAGAAATAGAAACTTTTGAACTGCGGGTTTCGTCTGGTCAGAGGAGAACTGGCCCCCCGACTGAGCCTGGTTTCTCCCAAGGTTTTTCTCCATTCTGTCACAGAGGGAGTTTTGGTTCCTTGCCGCTGTCGCCTCTGGCTTGCTCAGTTGGGGACACTTAATTTCTAGCGATTATCGCCGATTTGATTGCACAGATACTATTTAAACTAAACTGAGCTAGACAATGACATCTCTGAATTCAATAATGAAATGTCTTTAACTGAAAATTGAGTGTTTAATCTTATCATTATACATTACTGACACTCTATCCTCCAATTTGATACTGTTAAGTGCTTTGACACAATCTGTATTGTAAAAGCGCTATATAAATAAAGGTGACTTGACTTGACTTGACTTAATAATATGCACCGGTACTACTATAAATGTTTTAGGGGAAAAATATGCTAGAGTACTGCCCCAGTGACAAGCTGTTGTAAGGTACAATTTTTGCACATTTTCTTCTGAGAGCGAACCTACAAAGAAATGACCATACAGACAGCTCAAGATTTATTGCAGTTATTTTGTATTCTGTCGTTTTACTTTATATTTATAATAAGTTAATTATAACTGATATGCCATAGGTTGCCAAACTAAAATATTCTTATTGATATTACAAATATTTCTTGCTAAATCATCAGTTAATAATAGGCTTTTCCAAAGCTAAGCACTTGAAAAAGCCCATTATGTAACAGTGGAATTTAATTGTGAAGCACTGTGGTTAAAAACTCAAATTTCAGCAGGATCCTAATATTAATAAAGTCATGCAAATGACTGCAAATGCTCCCCAGATTAGCCTTTGGTAATCTGTAAACTCTTCATCCCTCCTCCTAAAGAAGCAATGTCCTGCAGGGTTTAGCTCCAAACCTAATCAAACACACCTGATCCAACTAAGCATCTTGATGTCTTGATGTCTTCAGCATCGCCTTTTCCAGAAAATCACAGGCAGGTGTGTTAAAGCAGGTTGGAAATAAACTTGCCAGGGACAGTGGGTCTCTAGGAGCAATTTTGAAGACATCTGCAATGCAGTTTGAATGTCTAAGACAGATGATACACGGGCAGGCCCGTCGCCAAGGGGGGGCATTAGGGGGCAGTGCCCCCCCAAATGACTCGACGTGCCCCCCTGCTTACAAAATCACGAGTGAACTTAATATTGAGAACGAAAAACGTTTATTTTACTGATCTATTCTATGAATATTGCGGGAAAAAAATCATGTATTCAGCAACATTTAGCTCAAAGAACCACTAATCTCTACAACGGTAACTTATTAGGAAGCTAATAACACTGTGGCATAGTGGACTGCGGGTGCGTAAATAGCAGCACATAAGGATTCAAACCGTCACCTCACGCACCTGCAGCGCTTCTGTGTAGGGAGAAAAACATAATAAAACAAGGCCTATATAAAAGGAATAAAATAAATAGTCATGAACAAAATGTATTTCACTTAAATAATTAACATATTTCTTTAAAAAAAAAAAAAAAACTGCGGACATGTCTACACTGAGTTTCGTTTTATTTTTGGACCGCAAGTTCAAGGAAACTGAGAGGACTGAAAGATCACCTTATTTGTTTTATTTATTTTACAAAAGCACAATGTTTTGTTTTTATTGTGAGGCCTACACAAATAAAAGTGAATCCAAGCAATCCTGCCGGAGCCTCTCGTGGGATTTGTCATTTGTATTCGTGCCGAATTCAGTTTCTCTTTAAATACATTCGTTTTGGCAAGATTTTTATATGTTCCTTATAATGAATGCCATTAGGCTATAATTTGTGTTTTATTTTATGATTTGTATATATAAATTTATACTATAATTGTATAGCTGCTTAGACTACATTTTCTGATTTTTATGTTCCTTTGTTCTGAATACCGTAAAATTTAAATGATTTGTTGACAACTTGTTTTTTCTCTCAATGTAATTTTGTCTGATATGTGTCTAGGCTATAGCAGATTATATATATATATATATTTTTAAATATAATCCATGCAGCAAATGTTTTAAAAATAGCTTGAAAATTTTTTGCAAATTAGGCCTACTTGATTGCATTACAGGTGCTTTTAAAGAACTTTTCATGATTAACTTGTATAAAAAAAATGTATAAAACACTGTCATAAATTCGTTGTATTCCCTTTTTAAAATACAAATTCACTGTTATAAGCCTACAGATAGCAAAAAAAAAAAAAAAAAAGTGTAGCATGATGTATAGATAAATCATATAAGATAGTGTCTTAACTTTAAAACATAGGCTAAAACACTTAAATTCCTTAAAAGAAAATCTCCCTTTGCTCAGCTGCGCATGCGATCTTGAATCAAATTTTGGCAGTGACATGCAACAAGTTTATCATGTAGGATAAGTGTTTTAATAAAGCTCTCAGGAGATTTCACTCAAAGACCCTCAGCCTTCAACTATTTTAATGGCGAGGCTAGTGCGCTAATATGCTTTATAGGCTATTACCAATTTTATATTGCTATTGTTTTATTATTATTGTGTTGTTGGAAATTAAAAAGCTTTAATTGCGAGTCATGTCCTTAATGCATAGACACGTTTTGTCCGATCCATTGTTATGGTTATTACATAGGCTACTGCAATTTCTAGAGTAGGCTAAATCTTTCATTTGTGGATGTCACTCCGAATAGGCTACTTTGTAGAGTGTACGTGGCATTTGGTTCTCTTAGCAGCATGATAAACAAAACTTATATTCAAATTCTGAATGGATAATATATGACATAGAAAGCTCCCTTTATAGCAATTAAAAAGCTGTCACCCATAGTTCATCACGATCTCACAAAGTTAAGTTATAATCAACAAATCTCTCTCTACACTGCACAGTGAATCTCTATTTAGCCTATACATAGTGTTATAAAGAGAAGATTCGTGCAGAACAAAACTATGGCGATTTGAGCGGTGATTCTAACATAGCCTACATAAAAGCCATAATATAACATAATAACACAAAAGTCGACAGACTATGGACAGACTACCTTTTTAAATATGTTTTAATGTAGAACTTGATCAATTTAAGTAATAATACAGGTTGTTATTATTTTGGTGAATGTCTGTTTCTGAGATCATAAAAAAGTGTGTCCCCCTATGAAAACGAAATGCCCCCCCACTGAAGATTTTCTGGCAACGGCCCTGCACACGGGACAACTTTTTGAGCAATGTTGCCATCAATGGGTAACCAGGTGAGACACAGAGCCCAAGACTGATCTAAAATATCCAGATAGAAATTTGTAACCCATTCTCAATGAAAAAGTGCCACAGCAACATTGCTCAAAAAAGTTGCTCTGCAAAATTGATTAAAAAGTTGCTCTGTGTATCATCAGTCTTAAGCTGTGCTCAAATAGCCTATAAGTCTGCAATCAAACATTAGATTTCAAAAGGAAGATATCAATATGACTGTGACCCTACATAGAACCAGCAGTTTTGAATAATGGATCGATAGATGGATTGATTTAAATATGAAATCATATAAAATTTAATTCTTCCAAGACCAACTTGATTTGGGCTATGCCATGAGACAAAGCTAACATCTCCAGAGCTATGAACAGGCAATCTCTAAATTATATATTTTTTCCTCTCAGAAGTGTTGCTCTCACCGGTGAGGTATTCCTGGGCAGGGCAGACATCCTGTTCAGGCACACATGCTCCATTATCAAGCGTAAATCCATCGCCGCAGCTGTCACAGTCACTGTCTTCCGGCCCACTGCATTTCCTGCAGTCTGAGTGACATTCCTCACACTCCTGAGAATCTTCATCACCATAGAAACCATCGGGACATTCCCGCACACACTTCCCATCTGTAGGGCACAGTATAATAAACACATGAACATGTGTTGAACTTGTCCAATTGTGTCAAAAGATCATGCAAAATTAGTTTAAAAATGAAAAAATTGAATGTTTTTTAAAAGTTTTATGCTCTGTGTTTTGTACATTTGGTTGTCTCTGCATATAAAGTTAGAAGAATGTAGTGTTCTGATATCTACATTAAGATACTACAGCACAAGAACTGTAGTACGTTACTTGATATTACATTACATTGAAAATGTATCATTCTATATCTGTAAATAAATACATGACAAGTTTCAACAGAAAGTATATTTTAGTTTACCATAAATGCTTGTGAGTACACTTAACCATTTTTCATATTCAATAGAAGTAATTATTAAAAAAGAAAAAGAAATATAAAGATTAATTATAAATTACCTTAATTTATCCTGCTTCAGTGGGTCAAAAAAGGCACTCTAAAGTTCAGCTCATTGCCTTTAATATCAATTTAAAATACACATTAATATATTTTCATTTATTTGTGAAAAAAAATGAAATTGAGTGTTCAAAAACTTTGAAATTATGTACTTGTGTATTCTTTTAAAGTATATTATTTCTGTAATAAGTACTCTTTTTAAAAGTATACTTCTTTTTCACAATATTATTTAAGCTCATACATATTCCTCAGATGCTCCTCTGGTACTTCTGTTGTAATAAAAACAAATAAACTAAAAAAAAATATTATGTCAGTATAATGTTGTACATCTTTACTTTTAGTCTTTTTTTCAGCATTTGTCAATATAGCTAAATCTAAATTATTTTAAGATGTATTGGGACACCACTGTAAGTTTGCAGAGGCCCCCTACACTCTTAAAAATAAAGGTTCTGCATGGAACCATCGATAAAGAACAATAAAGTGTAGTGGGTCCTGGCCACCCGGTTGAAAACCACTGGAGCATGGCGCTAGCAACGCCAAGGCCATGGATTTCCCAGGGAATGCATGAACTGATAAAAATGTACAGCCTGCCATGAATGCTATGTAAGTCATTTGTATAAAAGCATCTACCGAATGCATACATTTAAATGTAAATGTCCAACCTGACAGGAAGAGGTCAGATTCACACCAGTAGCACTCATCTTCATCACAGCTGACACAGTCATGCTCACAGGATGCACAGCTCATGTTCTGCTCCACTGTGTATGTCTTAGCAGGACAGTGCTTATAGCAGCCCTCTTCAAACCTGTGCAGAAAGAGCATACTTATCAGAGTGGCACACATCTGTAAATTAATGTTTATTCTGTCTTTCACACATACATTCCAGCAGATGGTTCTGTTACATCATATAAATGTTCCTTACTTGTAATATCCACCAATGCAGGACAGGCAGTGTTTGGGATTATCTGCAAAGTGAAGGAACTGTAAATTATGTAGAAATTATATAGAACTCAGTACAGTTCATGGTGGAATGTGAAGTCAAAATATACTATCACAACCATCAGTGATGTTCTAACAACTACTTATTTCGATTTACTAAAGAAATTTAGTTGAAAGTCCAAAGAGCACATGGCAAACAAACACAAACATCAGCCATGTGCTCCAGTACAAAACTAACCCCATGTACTGTATGAGCAATAGCAATAGTATAAAATGCCTGGATAAAGCACAGAACAGATAGAATGCTGAACTTACAAAGAACACACTTATTGCATCCCTCTTCACATGACATGCAGTCATCATATTCTGGGTCTTCCACCTCCCCTAACACACACACACACACACACACACACTAGTTACATACATTGAATGATGTAGTGCAAAATAATCCCAAAGCCCAGCATCATTAATAACAGACATTGTGCTAAATATCTCTTTTTGAAACAAGCAACAAAATAAGTGACATTTGAACTGCACAGGAAGATAAAGTCAGACCTTCACCACACTCCAGTCTATTACAGACTCCGTCGTTGAGGTAGAAGGAGTCCTCACACCTGATGCAGTGTGTGGCTGAAGAACAGAGTTTGCAGTGTGAAGGACACGGCTCACATGCCTTCAGCACTGTGTGGAAATGAGCCTGAGGACACACTTCCACGCACTCGCCACGGTAGAGGTACCGGTCCACCCCAAACTTGTCTACAGCACACACAAACAAAACACATGATACACACAAAATTACCAAACCATACGCACAGGGACACATACTGTTAGATGGTGGAACCATCATGATGTTGTTACTCCTATTTTCATTTTGGTGGCTTGAAGCCAGGAATGAAATTGTGGAAATGAAAGAAAAAAAACATTTTATCTTCCAAGCCAAAGGCAAATTCAAATACAAGCTAAGGTCATATTTGCTATTAGATGTGAGACAGTAACATTGGATTGGATTGGAATTTTTTATTTAATTTGCTTGCCACTAAACAGCAAATGTAAGAGAACTGTATTATGAAGTCCATTTTACTCACATTTGGTGCTTGCCAAGTTTTCATTCTGGACACTGGATGGAGCTCTTATAAATAAGATTAACTGGATTGTGGCACATGCTAATTTAGTTGAGTTATTGGGACAGCAGCCATTTGGACTATGATGAGAAATGAATCCTGACCTGTATCACAGCTGGTACAGTTAGCAGGACCAGCATCTACGCACTGAGCACAAGTGTGGTCACAGAGGTGACACTGTCCACTGGATGGGTACTTCCCATTTGAGCAGCTGACCACACATCGCCCCTCATCCAGCCAACTACAAGAGCAGGACAGAGGAAATGCATATTAGTGGCAAATAACTGTACATTAAAATGCTATGAAATAATTAAACAAAAATATAAAATAATTATGATAATTAAGAATTTTTACTGTTGTGTCTCTTTATTTGATCAAAAACACAGTAAAACATTATTATTGTTGTTGTTCACTACTGAAAAAAAATATATTATTGTCATTTAAAAAACTGTTTTATATTTTGCTATATTATAAAATGTAATTTATTCCTGTGATGGCAAAACTGAATTTTTCAGCATTACTCCAGTGTCACGTGATTCTTCAGAAATCATTCTAATATGCTGATTTGGTGCTCAATTATTATTAATTATTATTGAAACTCAATTTTTATATAATATAATGATTATCAAAAACGATTATTAAAAAATGCTGCATGATACAATAAGTCATTGTTGAACTTGTTTCTTACTGTGTGTTGGAGCAGCTGAGACAGTCCACACTCGTTGGACCTTTACATTTATGACAGGACTCATCACATGGCTGACACTCTCCACTCTCATCCTGATATTCCCCTTTAAACACAAACATAAATCGATTACAATTATATCCGAAATGGGTAACACTTTATTTTAAGGTGTCCTTGTTACACGTTACATGTAATTACTATTATAATAACAATAAATTGTGCATAATTACATGCAAGTAACCCTAAACCAAACCCTAATCCTAACCCCAACCATATACTGTAGTAAGTACATGTAGTTAATTTATATTACTCAGTTTTTACTTAAATTTATAATTACACTGTAATAAGGACACCTTAAAATAAATTGTTACACTGAAATGTTACAATAACTCTATATCAAATGTAGGGCTGGGCGATAAATCGATTTTATCGATTAACTCGAATGTGTAGTTCACGTCGATTTGTTTAAATGAAAATCGGTTTTCTCTTTAACATCCGCCGACGCTCCCGTAGTCCCGAATGGGCTCAGCCCTCCCCCCCGCGCGTTTGCCATATTAGAGTTTAGGTAGGGTTTCGTGATCCCCCGCAATCCGCCGCATCCCAACGTGTTCGCAAAGAAAATGACGTGTACTGCGGAATGCGGATCCCGTAAAGCAGTGTTGCGCGGCTCGCCAAGCTTTAATTCGTGGCTCGCACGGCAGTAAATAATACGATGACATGAGCAATACAGAGGTTTCATATAAACATTAAAAAAACAAAACAAAAAAAAAAAAAACAAGCAGGGCTATAACATAACCCATAAAAAAAAACACTCACACCGTGTCTACACCGGACACGAGCGTCGCGGTGCGATCAGGGCTTTATGATTTCCGCGATTCGGAAAACGCGGACGGAATCGCAGAATCTAGTTATAAAAACAGAATGTACTGTATATATGAACTAGTATCTGTAAATGTTAAGCTGCAAAAATACCATTTAAATATGAATCCTGCGTGTCTCCTTATGAATGAATGCACAGACGCGCAGTTTCGTTTTCTACACACATACTGAAGCGCGCAGTGTTTTCAGCGTCTGCTGTCTCGCCAAATGAGGTCATAAATAAATGAACAACAGTCAGTGTCTGCTCTATTACAAATATATATATATATATATATATTTTTTTTTTTTTAAATACCCAAAACAGCGGGATTACAAGATGGAAATATAGACTAGAAAGGTATTTAAACTTGCTCTGCCCTTAGGTCCATGACATTGACTCACTGCAGAGAATAAATACAAGATGGGAGGAAAATGTATATTTCTTTCCCTCTTAGTTTTATCATTGGATGATCATCATACTGTATATAAAATCATATCATATCGCCCAGCCCTAATCAAATGGTTGCATATTCCGGTTGGGAAAAAAAACAAAAAACAGAACCTACCATCAACACAGTTGTGGCTGAGAACACACACACCGTCCAGAAGTGTGTGTCCATCTACACACTCACTGCAGTTTTCTTTACCTGGCCCGACACAAGCCAGACAGCTTGCATCACACCTGCACATATACACATACTTAAGAAATATATAGGAAATATAGGAAATTTTGATGAATGCTGAAAGGATGAGAGGTTTTAGCACACACCTTTTACAGGTGCTCTGAGTGTCTGTGCTGTCAGAGTTCAGTTGTACAGCGTAGAAACCTTGACTGCAGGAGGACACACATCTCCAGTTCTCCATCAAGTAGCCTTCAGCACAGCGATTACATGACTCTAGACCTGCAGCTGTAGAAAAGACATGATCTTATCACATCTACATAAAGACACAAAATGTCATAGTCACAAGATCCTGTACAGGGTTCCTATTGGACTTTGGTCAAAATTCTGAACCAAATCTTAATGATCATATGTATATTATACCCTAGAATTACTTGTTTGATAGTCCAATGTGATATTTAAACTAAATAATTAAAAATAAATAAAAGAATGTCTATAGTTGGTACACAGTGTTGGGGAGTAACTAGTTACATGTAGCCTAACGTAATTACGTAATTTAATTACAAAATAAATGTAACTGTAATCTGTTACAGTTACTGAGAAAAATTAAAGTTACTTGTGAAAATGTTAACGATTACAAAGGGAGTTACATCTGAATATTTTCACACACATACAGATTTGACTGATTTTCTTACAAAACTACATTGACTTCTGTAAAATATGAGACACCAGTGTTTCAGGGGTTTAGGACACAGAAGAGGACACATGCTTATTTGATAACTTTTTATTTCCTTTTTGGGTTTATTTATATGCGTTATTTTTTTCAAAGGCATTGTTAGATGCCAGTGTTTCCTGTCATAGCTAATCAAAGATTTGATTTCAAAAACAGTATCATAGCTATTAAATTATATCTTTTTTAAAGCAGTATTTAACCTCAGAATGATCTCAAAGTAAACAAAGTGCTAAAGTCTTATTTTGTGGTGGCTGCGCTTTCAAAAAATAAAAATGATTAGAATCTTAATTCAAGTGAAGAAGGATTTTGAAGTCTGACAGTAATCAGTGTTTCCAGGCCCAAATGCTTTATCGGATCTCAGAATAAAACAACAAACAGTGCTAATATATACTTAAAGTGTGCTGTAGTAGAATCAAAAAATCATGATCCTAATCTTTATCTGTTTGATACATTATAACAAGCACAGGGTTTCCAGCATCACATCATGTACTAATTAACATTACTTAATGTTCATTTAAATAATTAAAAGTATCGTGAACAAGTATATATGATTTATGTATTTGCAGGGGTCATTGAACTCTTGTTAAAAATCTAATAATAAGGGTATGCTTTGACTGTATGCTTTGCACAAAATTAACAAACTGTACATTGAAACAAAATAACCAGAACATTAACAATAACACTGATAAGAGCTCGTGGTTTATCTGTCAATCAGATGCTCGGCCACTGATCTATGCTCGTGACGTTTTCTTTTAGAATTATCATTGGCTGATAGAAATAAAAATAGAATTTTAGATGGAAATAAGATCCTCAATCACGTCATGATCTATTCTGTCGTGCAGCACTCAAAATTGTGGACAACATAGGATCCAACGTAAAATAACCCCTGAATAATTTTATTTTTTATTTTTTTTAACTGGTTCGTTAAAACTATCCGAAAGAAACTTTTCGTGGAAACGAATCAGACTTCTAATCACTTTTAGCGAGCATGAGGCGAAGGGTAAATATAAAAATGAAATAGATCTTTTATATATAAAAAATGATCTTTTATCTCACAACTCTCGTAATTACGGCTTTTATCGAGCATGAGGCGAAGGGTAAATATAAAAATGAAATAGATCTTTTATATATAAAAAATAATCTTTTATCTCACAACTCTCGTAATTACGGCTTTTATCGAGCATGAGGGAGGCGAATGGTGCTTCTCAAACGGAAGGCTGCATCCTCAAATTATGATGATGCAGTACCGACTCGTTTCCTTTCAGTTTATTTTAGTGAATTTAAATGTGTGCAGCCTTCCATTTGAGAGGCACCCATAGATAAGCTTTGTTGAACTGAAAAAAGCTCTGAATGAGGAGTCGATTCCTCTTGATGGGATCGATTCCAACCTTTGGAATCGACTCTCGATTCCCAACGCCTCGGAATCGAGGAATCGATTCTTTTTGGAATCGATTCCCAGCTCTAGCCTTAGAGCCAAAAAGGTTGAGAACCACTGCTTTAGGGTTGGACTCAGGCATGTTGATCTGAATACATTTGGTGGGATGTCATTGACAGTGCTTTGTATTTTTGTGGATTGTACCAGCGCATGTAGCACAGGCTGGGTGGCAGGGCTCACATGAGTCCTCCGGCTCACTGTAGTAATGGCCCACCTCACAACTCTTCTGACATCTGTTCCCCACCAGGCTGAAAGGGACAGTCATCTTTCATTACAATGAAAAGACGTGGCTACATTTTGTCATGAAATTCAAATATTTTATTAAAATTTATTACCTTGTGCCTTCAGAGCACTCTGTGCAAATGGAGGCTGAGGTGCATTTCATACAGTTCTCAATATTACACTTCCTACACACATTTTCCTCTGCATGGCAAAAACATTAATAACACAAAATTAGTCAAAGGCAAGTCAGCACTGAAAGTGAAGTTTAAAATACAGCTATATGCTTTGGACCAATTGCGATGTTGTGGCTGGGGCTTTAAATTTATTGGCTATAAACTAAAAAAATACCATTTTGTGCAGTGGAAAGGATTCATTGACATCAAATGTTGTGTATGGAACCACAGATGTCAATAAAGAACCTTTATTTTTAGAAGTATTTTCTTTGAGTAAACAAGTAACTGGCTTGTTTTGGTGGGATCACTCTTACCTTGGTAAAGATAGTAGCCATCCTCACAGTTGGTCACACAGTTGTTCTTTTCCTCATTCAGATGATATCCAGATTTACAGGCTGTGCACTGATCACTGCGGCTGCCCAAACATGACTCGCAGGAGGAGTAACACTTTTTACATCTCTTCTTATCCCCCCAGTACCCACTCGGACACTCGGACACACAGGTCCTGAAAAAAGAGTAGATGTAGTATTATCAAAAACCTTGTGAAGGAGAGAGAGACAGTGTGTGTGTGTGTGTGTGAGAGAGAGAGAGAGAGAGAAATACAGAAGTAAAATTTTCTTACCTTGTGTTATTTTTGAACTTTAGGAAAAAGTGCAAGCAGGAAACACATTGATGGGGTCCAGGTCCTTCACAACCATCCTCACTACATTCTGGGTCACAAGAGCCTTATATCAAGGAGAGGGAAAATTAAAAGGTATTCCCATATAGAATTATATATGTACAATAGCCCCAAGAAGTGTCGTTGTGACCAAAGAAGTACACTTTAGCATATTTTTATTATTACTTTACATGCACTTTGATAATGATAATCAAAGGTGGGAAGTTAAGCCCACTTAAAAATATATAGGCTAAATGTCATTGCATTAGAAAATAATATATATAACCAAGTGGCATTTATTTTACAGAAAAATAGCACTTTTCAAACAAAACAAAGATTCTGACTTACATGCATTAAAAATCCAACCATCACTGTGACCCAGTTAGTAAAATGTCTTTGGAATATAGCTTAAATGGCCTTTGCAAATGCCATTAGGTTTTTATGAAACTCATACATGAATTGTCCACTGTATATTATAATATATATATTTTTTAATTATACTATGTAAATTTATTTGGCTTATAAAAATAAATCACCATTGTACTCTTCTGTGGTGTCGTCTTCAGACAGCAGCTGGGCAGAGCGGGGCTGCTCATGTCGAATGTACGGATGTGTAGATGTTCCATAAAGCACCAGGGACCATTCTACCAGTTTCCCTAATGTAAACAACAAAGAAGGAAAAACATTTTACTGTACATTCTATGGCAGGTGTACTTGACATTTTGTACATATACAATGAATGTTACCACAATATACTTTGAAGTATCTTGAAGTTAGAGTACCAATTAAATGGTAATACATGGATATGGTAATCACATATATAATAGTACTAAAGAGTTAGTAGGTGGTGCACGCACAAAAAAGGTTCTTCAGAGGTTCTTTGAGGTGGTTGAGTAGCACCGTTATACAGTAGCACCGTTACTATATTAAGAACCTGTTAAGCCCAATATGGTTGTTCAGCGGTTCTTTGGTGTTGTTAAGGTGTTACAGGTGCAATAAATTAGAATGTTGTGGAAAAGTTCATTTATTTCAGTAATTCAACTCAAATTGTGAAACTCGTATTAAATAAATTCAATGCACACAGACTGAAGTAGTTTAAGTCTTTGGTTCTTTTAATTGTGATGATTTTGGCTCACATTTAACAAAAACTCACCAATTCACTATCTCAACAAATTAGAATATGGTGACATGTCAATCAGCTAATCAACTCAAAACACCAGCAAAGGTTTCCTGAGCCTTCAAAATGGTCTCTCAGTTTGGTTCACTAGGCTACACAATCATGGGGAAGACTGCTGATCTGACAGTTATCCAGAAGACAATCATTGACACCCTTCACAAGGAGGGTAAGCCACAAACATTCATTGCCAAAGAAGCTGGCTGTTCACAGAGTGCTGTATCCAAGCATGTTAACAGAAAGTTGAGTGGAAGGAAAAAGTGTGGAAGAAAGAGATGCACAACCAACCGAGAAAACTGCAGCCTTATGAGGATTGTCAAGCAAAATAGATTCAAGAATTTGGGTGAACTTCACAAGGAATGGACTGAGGCTGGGGTCAAGGCATCAAGAGCCACCACACACAGACGTGTCAAGAAATTTGGCTACAGTTGTCGTATTCCTCTTGTTGGTGTTGGTCCATTGTGTTTTTTGAAAACCAAAGTCACTGCACCCGTTTACCAAGAAATTTTGGAGCACTTCATGCTTTCTTCTGCTGACCAGCTTTTTAAAGGTGCTGATTTCATTTTCCAGCAGGATTTGGCACCTGCCCACACTGCCAAAAGCACCAAAAGTTGGTTAAATGACCATGGTGTTGGTGTGCTTGACTGGCCAGCAAACTCACCAGACCTGAACCCCATAGAGAATCTATGGGTATTGTCAAGAGGAAAATGAGAAACAAGAGACCAAAAAATGCAGATGAGCTGAAGGCCACTGTCAAAGAAACCTGGGCTTCCATACCACCTCAGCAGTGCCACAAACTGATCACCTCCAAGCCAAGCCGAATTGAGGCAGTAATTAAAGCAAAAGGAGCACTCAATCAAGTATTGAGTACATATACAGTACATGAACATACTTTCCAGAAGGCAAACAATTCACAAAAAATGATTTTTTTTTTATTGGTCTTATGAAGTATTCTAATTTGTTGAGATAGTGAATTGGTGGGTTTTTGTTAAATGTGAGCCAAAATCATCACAATTAAAAGAACCAAAGACTTAAACTACTTCAGTCTGTGTGCACTGAATTTATTTAATACACGAGTTTCACAATTTGAGTTGAATTACTGAAATAAATGAACTTTTCCATGACATTCTAATTTATAGAGATGCACCTGTATATAGCACCACTGTCATACAAAAAAACAATTAAGCACCTGGTTAAAATAGTGTATTTCCTGAAGATAACGTTGTTCTCAACCTTTTTGCCCCCAAGACCCCCCCATAAGTAAATATTCCAGGGCCCCCACACGAGACTTTTTGACCTCAGAAAAGCATAAAAGTGATTCAAAACAGTTTTTGCCATTGTAGTAAATTCCCATTCAGAGCAAACATATGACAATGGAGTAACAAATCTAAATTCAGCGGAGGAGAATGGGGTTCCCCAAACCTTAAAGTGGTTCCCCTTTGATTATTTTCAAGCCAATAAACCACTTTTAATGCTATGTAGCACCATTTTTGTTTAGAGTGTGGGCACCTTGTAATCGGCTGTTTCTCCGTGGAGATGGCGAGTCTCTGATGTCCAGGATCCAGTCTCCTGCTGGTCTTTCACCCCAGCAGTGAGTCGTCATGAATTCCCACTTAAGGAAACCCTCACTGGAGTGATCATTCGGTCTGAAAGGAAATAGCACCAGAATAACTGAAGCAAGGTTCCAAAGAATTAGTGGAAAATGTTCATTTGGTGAAGTTTCTGATATTTATATGGCCAAGTAAGATGAAAATATGATAGCTTGTAATGTAAATCAGTGAAACCTTTACAACAAGATAACAGACTAAATGTGCATACTGTAAATATTAGTTGTCACTCTATGTCTCCCAATAATACTGTATGTCTTAGCAAGACGAGATTTAAATGCTTAGTTTTATGTTCACAGCACTGTAGTTTTTATTATGTTTAGATTTTATGATTGAGAGATGTACAAATAAACATTCATCAAAAGCCTGAGCTATCATATTTGATACTCATTTTAACAAGATTTTTCTAAAAATATGTATTTACAATCAGGTAAACCTAAGTTGCTTCAGTCCAGTAAGTGTTCATCTTGAAATATTACCAACAATACAATTTTTTCTTTCATTTACTTTATAATAATCCATAAAGAATTCCCCGTGAAAAGTCATGTTAACCATGAGCTGAAGGAGGACATTTTTAAATTCTACTAAAAGGCCTTTACCTGTTAAACAAAGAATAATTTAGAGGCCTCAGAAATGTCATCAAATATGATATAGTAGGCTTTGAAGGGTGAATCATATACTTTATTTCAATAAAGACAATTATTATTTTAATTACAGCCCATCTGAACTGGCTCAGTATATTTGTACCTGTTTGTGAGAAGCTGAGATCTGGTTCCAGCGGGTGATGTCAGTGTGACTGACAGGTCTCCACGGTGAGGATGTGTGATTGTGACACGTACAACCACATGCTCCAGATAAACCACCCGCTGCAGACGCTGAGAAGAGCACCCTGAGGACTTAAACACTGACCTCAACACCCTCTCTGCACTGATGATCCTGAGATACATAAATGCAGACAAAAAAATACCATGGCGTTACTATGATATTCTTTGACATCTTTTGGAGGACCATGTAAATATGGTATGGTATAAGAATATGGTCATTCAGTACCATAGTATATGTGACTAAACCATGGTACCACCACAGTACTTGCACCATGATAAAGTATAAATGTTATGGGCAAACAGTTACCTGGCAGTCTGGACTATGTTTTCCTCACACACATGTTGAGGAGGCACCTGCTTCCAGGTCTCTGCTTCCTTCACCATGGCTTCAGCATCCATCAGACCAAACCCATAAAGGTGACTAACTGCGCAACAGCCAATGATGAAACAGTTTATTACATACTGCCAATGAAACCATGCTTTATTTCCCATGCAACTGCATATTCAATGATTGATGACTGCATAAAATTATGTACTACGTATGCACTACTAAAAGTATGTACCGTATACTAAAAGCATGCTGTGGAGCCCCTGTTAGTAAATGCTTTAACTACACCATCCAGTTCCAAAACTATATTTAATATATGTATATAATATATATAAAATATTTATATATACTGTATATATATATTTTTTCTATTGATTTTAGTATGCATGTATTAGAAGAATGGGGGTTCATATGTTTTAGAAGTAGTACAGTAGTCAAGATCTATAAATTAGATCAGATGTGTAATCTTGATGATGATGTGATATTGAATTGTATTATAATTGTATTATATTGTATTTATTTTTTCTCAAAGGACATTGTGCTTTCATACTTTTTTACTATGAATAGTTTTTAAGCTAAATTAAATACATGTTGAATAATATATCATAAGTGACATTTCCAGGCTCATTTTACCATCATATCCAGCTGCATTGCTCTGCCAGTCTGAAGCACTCAGGTGACCACGGCGTGAAGTTTTCACCACAATGTGCTGAACATCTCTCCAGGTCAGAGATGGACTGAGCATGAAAAACAAAGAAATTAGTTTATTCATCACATGCTCAACAGGGATGGCAGTAAATATTTTATCCTGCAGTGCAATTGGCTCAATAAGACCTGTATGTGAAACTTAGATCCCATGAGCAAAGATGATAGATCACCAGATGTGATTTGACCACAAAGCATTTGCCAGGTCCAACACATAGATGACCACATTTAACAGAAAGAGCACAAATAAACCATAACCGCTTACTTTGCCTCCAGTGTGAGGGCGATGATTCCCGCAGCCATGGGGGCTGATGCTGAAGTGCCGGAGTGCTCATCAGTGCAACGCTGCCTCAGATCTGTTGTCAACTGAAAACACATGAATGTATGGAGCCGGTGAGGAAAAAACAACAATTTCTGACAAAGAATCAAACAAATGCACACTGAGTGACTAACAACGCCTAAGCTGTGACTGTCTCCACTGCTGTAAGTTGTGGCCAGAGTAGAGGAGCACTCCTCCAGGTACCACGGCTTTCGGCCGCTCTGAGTGGTGCTGCCTACTGAGATGGTGTAAATGCTGTTGGTGTAACCATCACATGAACAGTGGTCTTGACTCTGCCCACCATTTCCTGATGCCCACACAAAGATGGAGCCACGGCCCTTTCTGCCCTGAGAAACAAAGAAGAATTCATGGATGATTACTGTTTAGTTACAATTTATAACAGTAATTTTACTTGTAACATCTAATGGAATTGCTTATTTAAAAATGAAAGAAAATCTGCAAGGACACAAGGTAAAAAATTAACAAGAGATTTTGTATGTCAGGTGGTAGCCCTTATACATTCAAACTGATTAGTTTCTCTCAAATTATAGTTATGGTTTGGTTTAAACCTGTATTTTTTATATAATAGCAAAGGACATTTCATTGTTGCCAAAAACTAAAACATTTATATAAACTAAAAATAGTATTCATTATAAAGACCATACCATACTTAATATATTTTCTTTAGACATAAGCCAATATGTTACTTAATGCAGGTTATTTGTTTTGGGGCTTTTACAACTTTACAACTTAATTGTAAAGAAGATGCTTACAGAGAGGGGGATAAAGTCTTGTATAAACAGGCAAAATACACACTGGAAAAGAAGATCAGAGTGGCAAAGAGGAATTATTCTGGCAAGCTAAGGAACAAATTCTCTTCCAGTGATTCTGCTTCAGTGTTGAAAGGTATGAAAGATATCACCAGTTACAAGACACCATCCCCCAGCACTCTGGAGAATCAACAACTGGCAGACGATCTGAATGAGTTCTACTGCAGGTTTGAAAAACACCCCACACCCGCCCTGAACACCTCTCCACACAACCATTAACACCTCCAGCAATCCCCCTCTCCCCCACACCTGCAATTCAGATCAGTGAAGATGACGTGCTCAGGTCTTCAGAAAGAACAAAAGAAGGAAAGCACCAGGCCCAGACGGTGTGTTAGTAGCCTGCCTAAAAACCTGTGCTGACCAGCTGGCCCCCATCTTCACACAGATCTTCAACAGATCACTGGAGCCGTGCAAAGTCCCCTTATGCTTAAAATGCTCCATCATCCCCGTCCCAAAGAAACCCAAAATTACTGGAATTAATGGCTACAGACCTGTGGCTCTAACGTCTGTGGCCATGAAATCATTTGAAAGACTGGTTTTGGCTTATCTGAAGGCCTCCACTGGACCCTTACTGGACCCCCTGCAGTTTGCCTACAGAGCAAACAGGTCTGTGGATGATGCAGTCAACATGGCACCGTACTTCATCCTGCAGCATCTAGATTCTAGACAGACCAGGGACTTATGTGAGGATCCTGTTTGTAGACTTCAGTTCCACTTTTAACACCATCATCCCGGACACCCTTCAGAATAAACTAACTCAGCTCTCCGTCCCCACCTCCGCCTGTCAGTGGATCACCAGCTTCCTGACAAACAGGCAGCATCTAGTGAGGCTGGGAAAATTCTCATCTAGCACCAGCACCATCAGCACTGGAGCTCCTCAGGGCTGCATTCTCTCCCCACTGCTCTTTCCATCTACACCAACGGCTGCACATCTAAAGACCCCTCTGTCAAGCTCCTGAAGTTTGCAGACGACACCACACTGATCGGCCTCATTCAGGACGGTGATGAGTCTGCTTACAGACAGGAGGTTAAGGAGCTGGCTGTCTGGTGCAGTCTGGAGCTTAACAACCTGGAGCTTAACACGCTCAAAACAGTGGAGATGATAGTGGACTTCAGGAGAAACCCCCCTGTACTCCCCACACTCACCATCATGAACAGCACTGTGACTGCAGTGGAGTCATTCAGATTCCTGGGCACCACCATCTCTCAGGACCTGAAGTGGGACATTCAAATTGACTCCATTGTGAAAAAGGCCCAGCAGAGGTTGTACTTCCTTCGCCAGTTCAACCTGCCACAGGAGCTGCTGAAACAGTTCTACTCCGCCATCATTGAATCCGTCCTCTGCACTTCAATAACTGTCTGGTTCAGCTCAGCTACCAAATCTGACCTCAGAAGACTGCGGAGGGTAGTCCGGACTGCTAAGCAAATCATTGGTACAACCCTCCCCACTCTCCAAGAACTGTACTCATCCAGAGTGAGCAAAAGGGCTGGCAAAATCACTCTGGACCCCTCACATCCAGCACTGTCCCTCTTTGAACTGTTACTATACATCTGGTCGACGCTACACAGCGTCACACAACACTATTATACATTATTTGTTCACCACACATACTTATTTTTTTCATTTCAAATTTGCACATATCAGACCTGTACACACATAATTGTCTATATTATATATTGTGTTTTTGCTATTTTGTACATTGCCTATTTGTATATTTGTATATTATTCTTTTATTATCTGTGTCCTGTCCTGTTGCTGTCATTCTGTTGCACTGTGGAGCTTCTGTCACTGTAACAAATTCCTTGTATGTGTAAACATACCTGGCCAATAAAGCTCATTCTGATTTTGATTCTGATTAATTTCACCATAAACAAAAGCTACACTATGTAAGCTACAATATGAAATCAGAATTTTCACAATAAAACTAAACATTTAGTTAATGTTTAATTTAGTTTATGTACTATAAATTACTATACATAATGTTTACTCTCGTCATAAAAAGAAAAAACAGAAAAACAATAATTTTCTAATAAACCAATATAAAAATGTGCATTAATTTAATTACATGGTTGTTTCTGTCACGCCCATGGACTATCTGTGTGTATTTTCCTCCCCATGTGCTCCCCGTGACCTAGTTTCCCTCATGTTGATTATGTTCATTGTTTCCAGGTGTGTCTTGTCTATTTCCCTAATTTTTCCCTGTATATAAAGTGTAGTCTGCCCATGTTTCCTTGTCGGGTCTCTAATGTCATGCGTGTGTCTCCTGCCTACCCTGTTGGATTATTAAAGACAGTTGTTTGTGAATTCTCTGCGTCTCCACGTTCTGTGCTCCTTGTTCCTCGCTCCAACACAGTAGATTGTGACAGAAGACCCGACCTACAAAAAGTTTATTTGCGTTGTTCCCCTCTGTTTATTTATTTGCGTCTTTACAGTGTTTTGTTTTCTGGTTTCCCTGTGCTCCCCATGGATCCCCTCGCCACAAAGTTTACCTCCCTCGCCCACAAGGACCTTCCCCTTTTGGAGTATGTGTTTGAGTTCAGCCAGCTCGCCATTTTAACAGCATTCAACAAAGCTGTGCTGAACTCATTGTTCTGGATCAGGGCCAACTACTACCGCCCCGTCGACCTCCCAGACACCACTGGACTGAGCTGGAGGGAAGCAATCATCCGTTGTCTGGAGTGTCTACCTCCGATCCAGAACACAGCCAGACCCAATGCCCAGCCCACCATCTCCCCACTGCGCGGAGCACAAGCCCGAGCCCACCGTTGATGGAGAACCCGAGTCCGTCGTGACCGACGTGCCATCGCCTAGGAGTGCGACAGAGCGGAGGATCGCCACGGAACCAGAGCCTCACAGATCGCCAGACTAGGTGCGAGAGCCGGCTACAACGTCCGCCACAAGGGAGAAAGCCGTGGACAGCGAGAGCGCGGAGAGGAGCTCCGGCCTCTGCACCGTGGCTGAGGGTGAGCTAATTATGGATCTGGGACTGTGTAACTCCAAAGGAGAGGGCTCCTGTCCCCCCATCCAGCCCAGAGAGGGCTCCTGTCCCCCCGTCCAGCCCAGAGAGGGCTCCCGTTCCTGAGTTTAGCCCAGAGAGGGTTCCTGTTTCCACATCCAGCCCAGAGAGGGCTCCCTTTCCTGAGTTTAGCCCAGAGAGGGCTCCTGTTCCCCCGTCCAGCCCAGAGAGGGCTCCTGTCTCCACGCCCTGCTCAGAGAAAGAATGTGTCCCCAAGTGCAGCCCTGTCGTTCCCCTGTCAGTCGCGCTCTCCGTGCTGGGAGTCGCAACTTGGAGTGTGTGGGAAGCGCACACCAGCCCTGAAATCTCGGAGGATCAAAAATGTCTGCCCACCCCGCTCGCTCCTGCCTCCTCCACCGCTGTCGTCTGGCAGCCACCGGGCTCCCTCGTCCCTCCGGCTCCGTCAGGCTCCTTCCCTTCTGGCTCCTCCTTGGTCCTCTGTTGCTCCAGCTCCACCGCGGCCTTCTGGATCTCCTCCTCCGCCTTGGTCGCCGGCAACATCTACTCCGCGTTGGTCCTCCGGATCATCCCCGTCGCCCTGGCTCATCGGCTCTCCATCTCCGCCTCGGGCTCCTCCGCCACCTGCTCCGCCGCTGTTGGTCGGCCCCCTGGAGTCATCAGCCCTTCCGCTCCACCGTGGGTCGCCGTTATGGCTGTGACCTGGGTCCCACCTGGCACCGCCTGTTCCAAGTCCCTCCTGTCGTCTCCCTGGCTCCTCCCTCCGTCTGATCCACCCTGGCTCCTCCTGTTTCCTCCTTGGCTCCTCCCTCTGTCATCACCTCCCTGGACTCTGTCTGCCAGCCCCCTCCCGGGTGTCTGTCCTCCTCCTTAGCCTCCTCCCAAGTTCCCACCCATCCGGGGCGATATGTCATGCCCATGGACTATGTGTGTGTTTTCCTCCTCATGTGCTCACCGTGACCTAGTTTCCCTCATGTTGATTGTGTTCATTGTTTCCAGGCGTGTCTCGTCTATTTCCCTCGTTTCTCCCTGTATATAAAGTGTAGTCTGCCCATGTTTCCTTGTCAGGCCTCTAACGTCATGTGCTACGTGTGCCTCCTGCCTACCCTGTGTTACCCCATGTTGGATTATTAAAGACGGTTGTTTGTGAAATCTCCTGCGTCTCCGCGTTCTGTGTTCCGTGCTCCAACACAGATCGTAACCGTTTCATTTTTTTTTTTTATGTATTCATTAAATTTAAATATGCAATTAAACACAAATTTAAGTGCATTGCACCATCCCTTGTCTTAAATTGGTTAAATTGTGATGGCAATGACTTAACTGAAATGAGGGAACGGATTTTACAAATGGTCTAAAATGAGAGGACAAACTGTATTTCAGTACTCATCAGATTCATCCACATAGTATAGCAGAGCTGAAGCACAACTTATGCAATTACCAAAACAATGTTCCTCTGCAAATAACTTAAAGTTTTGTCAAAAGTAAAACTCCAATCGCCGAAAGTGACATGTAGGTTTAAGTGCAATAGCAAAGTAAAAAATACTTTATTACTTTCCACAACTGGTCAAAGGGAGTCTAGTATTGGTCTTTGGGTTTTATAAGGTCTGGACTTGACTCAAACTGCCCTATAATGTACATCGACACAAACACACACTAACTTTGCGGATGCCATTTTCCAGAGCGAGCCTTGCAAGAGGTCCGGGGCCATCTACTGTTCTGCCATCATCATCTGGACCCCAGCTGGAGCTGTATATGTCAATATACTGCTGTTTCAGACTGAGGGATTGGGCTTCCACCATATCAGTCATATCACCGTCCAGCATGCGCACACCTACATGTGCAGGGAAGAGAAATTGGGAAACACTTCATATCAATAATATTAAGTACTACTTACAGTAACAGTTTATTGTTGCATGAAGCATAACAACAGACAGTATACCAAATATAGCCATAGAGACATATGTGCAGTGATGGGAATAACGGCGTTACTAGGCGTTATTTTTTTCAGTAACGAGTAATCAAACGAATTACTGTTTCCCTCCTTACAGTGACGTTACCGTTACTGACAATACAATGCGGCGTTTTATAATGATGTAACTCAGTTACTAACTCAGTTACTATTTGTGAGAAGTAACTAGTAACTATAACTAATTACTTTTTAAAGTAACGTGCCCAACACTGCATATGTATGCAAGCATAAACAAACACTTCTGATAACTCACCACCAATTTTTGCATTGTAGGCAATTCCGACAATGCAGAGGGAATTGTTTGCAGAGGCAGCCACCACACCAGCACATCTTGTCCCATGTCTTTAATGAAATCACAAAGAAAAGGAAACCTCATATTTGTCTGGAGCATTTCATTTTAAAATGCATTTAGAATCAAAATATGTGGAGAGTGAGTGAGAGGGAACTGACTTATTTTCATTGGTTGCATCATAACGTGGTGTTGGATCGGGATCATTGTCGTTAACATCATAGCTGGCTCGTGCGTCCTTAGAAAGATAGAATGACACAGTAAAGGGACAGTTTGCCCAAAAATGAACATTTTGTCATCATTTCCACTCTCCACTTGTAAGAGCTCAAAACCTGTAAGAGTTTCTCGCTTCTGATGAACACAAAAGACAGAACCAAACAGTTCCACTGATAGTAGTCACTGACTTCCATAGTACCCCCACTATTGAAGTCAATTGCTACCATCAACTGTTTGGTTACCAGCATTCTTCAAAATATTTTCTTTTGTGTTCAAAAGCTGAAAACCAATGGTGCAGGTGTGGAACAAGGTGAGGTTGAGTAAATGATGACACAATTTTCAATTTTGGATGACCTTTCCCTTTAATAACATCTGTTAGCATATAGACGACATACAGGTGCATCTCAATAAATTAGAATGTCGTGAAAAAGTTCATTTTTTCTTGTGAGTTATTTCAAAAAGTGAAACTTTCATATATTTTAGATTCATTGCATGTAAAGTAAAACATTTAAAAAGTTTTTTTGTTTTAATTTTGATGATTAGAGCTTACAGCTCATGAAAGTCAAAAATCAGTATCTCAAAATATTAGAATATTTACATTTGAGTTTCAATTAATGACCATCCCACATGGCTGTTTACAGAGTGCTGTATCAAAGCATATTAAATGCAAAGTTGACTGGAAGGAAGAATTTGGGTAGGAAAAGGTGCACAAACAACAGGGATGACTGCAAGCTTGAGAATACTGTCAAGCAAAGCTGATTCAAACACTTGTGAAAGCTTCACAAGGAGTGGACTGAAGCTGGAGTGCATCAAGAGTCACCACGCTCAGACGTATTCAGGAAAAGGGCTACCAAGCCACTTCTGAACCAGAGACAACGTCAGAAGCGTCTTACCTGGGCTGTGGAGAAAAAGAGCTGGACTGTTGCTCAGTGGTCCAAAGTCCTCTTTTCAGATGAAAGTAAATTTTGCATTTCATTTGGAAATCAAGGTCCCAGAGTCTGGAGGAAGACTGGAGAGGCACAGAATCCATGTTGCTTGAAGTCCAATGTGAGGTTTCCACAATCAGTGATGATTTGGGCTGCCATGTCATCTGCTGGTGTTGGTCCACTGTGTTTTCTGAAGTCCACAGTCAACGCAGCTATCTACGAGGAAATTTTAGAGCACTTCATGCTTCCTTCTGCTGACAAGCTTTATGGAGATGCTGATTTTATTTTCCAGCAGGACTTGGCACCTGCCCACACTGCCTAAGGTACCAAAAGCTGGTTCAATGACCATGGTGTTGGTGTGCTTGACTGGCCAGCAAACTCACCTGACCTAAACCCCATAGAGAATCGAATGGGTATTGTCAAGAGGAAGATGAGAGACACCAGACCCAACAATGCAGATGAGCTGAAGGCCACTGTCAAAGAAACCTGGGCTTCCATACCACCTTGGCAGTGCCACAAACTGATCACCTCCATGCCACGCCGAATTGAGGCAGTAATTAAAGCAAAAGGAGCCCCTACCAAGTATTGAGTACATATACAGTGAATGAACATACTTTCCAGAAGGCCAACAATTCACTAAAAATGTTATTTTTACTGGTCTTATGAAATATTCTAAATTGTTGAGATAGTGAATTGGTGGGTTTTTGTTAAATGTGAGCCCAAATCATCACAATTAAAAGAACCAAAGACTTAAACTACTTCAGTCTGTGTGCACTGAATTTATTTAATACACGAGTTTCACAATTTGAGTTGAATCACTGAAATAAATGAACTTTTCCACGACATTCTAATTTATTGAGATGCACCTGTATTAATAGTCTTTCATATTTTTCATATCCTATTCATAAATTTTAAATTTTTTTAAAAATTTGTGATAGACCAATATCTTGCTGATTATTCACACAGTATGAATTGATCATTGATCAATTTCCACTTGGCTGATGACTAGAAAATAAACCATCAGGTTTGTCAATGGATAATGTGTTTATTTTTAGTACATATAATAATTGATATAATATTATAAATACACAGTATATCAGATTATATCAGCCACCCTTCTCTCTAATACCTGCCAATGGCTTTAAAATAATAAAAAAAAAATGATATACGCAACTCAATTTATTTCAATTATTACATTTTTTTTCTTCTGAGATATCTTTATGCAAATATCTCTCTTTTTGTTTTGTTTTATGAACTTACATAGTTCTGTTTTAGATCTGGATGCTGTTTTTCTATACCATCATCCAGAATGGAAACAACAACCCCTTTCCCAGTGTAGCCCCTGCGCCAGGCGGCCTGAATGTTCATGTCGGTCAAGCAGTTGTGGTCACAGTGCTATGAACAGAAGGCAAATATAACACATTTTTGTATGTTTTAGTAACTATATTATTTCCATAAAAGGTACTCTTTTTAAAAATTTCTGATTGTAATGTGTTGCATACTAACAATATACCACATGCTGTCCCATTTAGGGTCATTGAAGCTGGCAGCGTGGGTTTGGTCTGTTGTGTCAGTTCTTTTTACTCTCTTCTGAACCATCTGTTGCTGGATCCACTTCACCTTTAGCATTAGAACATATTTGTGATGTGCTGCTGAATACATAACATGCTTCACAAACCACAGTGAATTATATGAAATATTCATTAAGAGCAATTATCAACGTCTCATCTAGTTTTTGGCAAGTTTAAGGAAGCATCCGTGTGGTTTGGTGCACCATCTTAATCTGTTTTGGTAAGTGTGTGGTGTTTATAGGGTGGTGTAGTCTAACTTATTAACTATTCAGTGGTGTCTCAGTGACTGAAGGTATATGATCCTTGTACCTTGGTCTCTGTGGTGATGAGACTGTGGTTTCCTCCGCTTTTAATTGTGGACCGTTTGATGATTCCACTGTGCTGGAACTGGTAATGGTCCACTAGCCCACCAATCTACAGCAGCACAAGGGGAAGAAGATTGTGTTTTATATATACAGCCACTGCTGAAGTGTCACTGACAGAGACATAAATTATGTATTCATCTCTGACGTATGCCTTTGAAACAACAAAAGGGTTATCCTACACCGCTGATAGACTTACCATCAGAGGCAACCTGAGCTACCACTGCACGATTCAGCTGAGCTTAAACTTTGGCTGCTGATTACTCTTTGACACCCTGTGCCTTGACATTATGATGTTGGCCGAAGCCATACCAGATTTAACCAGAACTAAACAGCCCCGCTGTGGATGGCAGTTACACATTTCATTTGACTGAGGAGAGGAAGTCAGCATCTTACATGTTACCAAAGACAACGTGTGTGCAATTAGACAAAGCAAAATAAACTGTCTAATCAAACCGGAATTCAAACTGGCCTAAAAGTAATACATTTTCAGCTTTTTCAGAAATCTATATATTTATTAATATATATTATGTTTGTAAAAATAAAAATAAAGTATCTTATTCTTATCAAGGCATTTATTTGATCAAAATACAGTAAAAACAGTAATATTGTGAAATATTATTACAATTTAAAATAACTAATTTCAAAATACATATATATATATATATATATATATATATATATATATACAGTATTCATTTTCACATTTTGTTATGTTGCTTCCTTATGTGAAACTGCTTTAAATGACCTTTTTTACACAACAATCTACACTCCATACACCATAATGACAAAGCAAAAACAGAAAAATAAAATGTCACAAAAATAAAAAAATAAAAATAAAAAAGCTGAAATAAGTACATTGCATTAATATTCATAACCAGTATATAACTGAAGCACCTTTACAGCCTCAAGTATTTTTGGGCATGATGCGACAAGCTTTGCACATTAGCATTTGGCAATTATCTGCAATTCTTCTCCTCGTCTTTTCATCTCTGTCAGCTTGGATGGGAGCAGATACACATTTTCAGGTTTCTCCAGAAATATTTGATTGGGCTCAAGCCTAGGCTCTGGTTGGGCCACATAAGAACATTCACACATTCACAGAGTTGTCTATAAGCCACTCTTTTCTGCTTAGGGTCATTGTCCTGTTGGAAGGTGAATCTTCTGCCCAGTCTGAGGTTCTGAATGCTCTGAACTGGATTTTCATTAAGGCTATCTCTGTATTTTGGTGCACTGAGCTTTTCTTCTACTCTGACGAGTCCCTTAGTCCCTGCCGCTGAAAAACAGCCCCACAGCATGAGACTGCTACCAGCACACTTTACTTTTGGAATGGTACTCTGCAGGTGATGAGCAGAGCTGGTTTCCTTCAAACATGATGCTTGGAATTGAGGTTCATCAGACCAGAGAATCTCGTTTCTCAGAGTCTGAGGGTCCTTTAGGTGCTTTTTGTTTTTGTTTTTCTTCGCAAATTCCAAGTGTGTATTCATGTGTCTATACTGAGGAGAGGATAGAGTCTTGTCATACCGCCATAAAGCCCAGATCTGTGGAGTTTTGCAGCAATGTTTGTCCTGATGGTTTCTCCACATGTGATCATGGAGCTCAACTAGAGTGACCATCAGCTTCATGGTCACCACTCTAACCAAAACCCTTCTCCATCAATTGCTCAGTTTGGCCAGGAGGCCAGCTCTAGGAAGAGTCCTAGTTGTTTCAAACTTCTTCCATTCGAAGTGTAGTAATATCTCCAAGCAATATGAATGCTCCTGAGCTAAATTTCAACTGTTCCAGATAAGGGTTTTTATTTGTAACAAATTTGCTTTTTTTTTTTTTTTTTGCTTTTTGCTTTTCCATTATGGTGTATGGAGCGTAGATTGATGTGGGGGAAAAAGTAATTTAAAGCAGTTTAACATAAAGCAGCAACATTCTTTCGCAAAGCAGTGTGTGTATGTGCAATTATATAAATTTTTATAACTTATGTAATTATATTAATATATTTTAAAATGCATTTCTGTCAATGGCAAAGCTGAATTTTCAGCAGCTATTACTACAGTCTCAATTGTTACTTAATCAGTCAGAAATTATTATAATATGCTATTTTGGTGCATTTTCTTCATATAGTCAGTGTTGAAAACAGTTGCGCTGCTTAATATTTTTTTGTAGAAACCATGATACATTTTTTTCCAGGTTTCTCTGATAAATAGAAAGTTCAAAAGAAAAGCATTTCTCTGAAACAGAACTTTTTTGTAACTTTATAAAATTATACTTTTGATCAAGTTAATGTGCCCTTGCTGAATAAAAGTACTAATTAGAAAAAAAAAAGAATAATGTAAAATAAATAAATGAAGTCTTACTGACTCCAAACTTTTGAACAGTAGTGTGTATGTATTAACAGTTTTACATTTTACACAGTTTTACACTGTTGGTCAAATGTACAGTACTTATGTAATTTAGATCACTTCAATTGCATTCGTATATGCACACCACATCATGGTAAACCTCTAATATTAAATCAAGTTAAAATCACATTTAAAATGTATTTGCACTGTAATTTCCTTAATAATTTTCTCTTCTAGGAGACAAAAGAAAATGTGCCTGTTGCTTAACTAACTGAAGTAGGGTATAAGATGCCATGGAGGTTAGGAGCTCGTCTTGCATGGTTAAACACATTTATTATACAAGATCCAGTGACCCAGAGACATGGGCTCAGCAAGAATGAAAGATTAATTTGAAATAAAGCATATTCTAGGAAGGACTAGAGTTTGTGTTTATACAGAATGTGTTCATAAGAATGAGTTGGTCTTTTATTCTAGCAGTAATTGGACCTGGTGAAACATCATCTCTCACTTTTAATGACAGTAAGTCAAGCTTGACTTGAATAAAAGTTCATGCTTTTCAAAGTACCATGGCATTACCAACTGTGACCATCACTGTATCATAATGAAAAGTTGCCAATTACAATTTTGGGATCATACAGAAAACAGGAGAACACAAAAGCATACTATCTATTTTGATAAAGCCTTTGAGATACATAATAAGCATTTTAAATAATAAATTCTATGCTTAAAATATTAGATAATACCCAGTTTATATTGTAAAAAGTGAGACTGTTCAGCTTTTATCAGATTTTACCAAACGAAACATACTCAACTGGCAATACACTTCTGCCGATTACTTACCTGGCCCATGTTCACAAATCCATACTTTCCCGCGATAAGATCAGCAGCATCAGGACCTTCAGTTATTTTAACCGCCCAGCGGTTCGTGTAGATTTTTGTTTGGACACACTGAAGTCCAATCCCAAGTAAAAATGCATATGGAAAAAGTGCTGTAGGAGACATCTTCAGATGGTTATGATCTCTGCTTCATGCAGAAATATTGGTCTGATGACACTCCTCATTGAAAAGTTCTCATTAAAAGGTGGCTTGACATTGTCTACAACAGACTGGACTGTCAAATGATTGTAAAAAAAAAAGTTCCTAAAGGACCTAGTTTGACTGTGTGAACGCTACTCCACTGTGATGGCTCCGCTGCATCTGTTGCCTGTGGAACATCTTCTCCAATTACAGTCCTATCAGTTTCTACAGGTGCACTGTGTGCTCATACAGCAAACAAGAAACACTGGGAACACAGTACAAGATAATAGGCCTAAAGTCTATTCATGACGTTATTATATTAAACAGCACTGGGCATAATCAGTGTGCTTTTTAAAATGATTTGCTTGCTGCATACTTATTTGTATTCGTTTTCCTTTTCTTAGTTGTTATTGATTCTTTCTTTTATGATATTTGGTTTTTCATTTATTTATGTTGATGTCTTCATTGTGTACCTTCAGGTAATTTACAAATGTGTTTCTGTATTTATTTGTTTTATTCACATTCACTCAAGAAATGAATCAATATCAAGAATAAACCTCAATGCATTGGATTACACCAAAATATGTGATCAGATCAGGAGGAAATAGCACCTTGGAAACAACTGTATGTTTTCGGTTACAGAGTACATTCAAATGTCACAAAACTTGGAGAATCATACAGCTTATTTGCACAAATATAGCCACATGCTTTTGAGTGTACAGGTCAAAGGAAAACTATTACACAATGAGTTGCACAAAGAGTTTTAATGAAACACTCCTGAAGAGACACACCCTGAGGAGATTAGGTGTTTACACAGGTCATGAATACACCCATTTAATGAACAGATGTGTTTAGCGTGATCCAGTTGAATAAAGATATTTATTGTTGTCTACGGAGCCCCACAGATAGTCAGCATGATCTTCTCATAATCTCCACTTGTTTCTTTCTGTAAAAACACAGAAGCCACTTTTCATTGAGGTTTGAAATACGAGTGATCTAAGAATGCAAACTTTAATTCAAAAACTTTTCAGATCACCCATTATGAGTTACGTAGACTCACCAGAAGGTCTTCCTGAAGGCTTTTGCCATACATCCTCTTGTACTCTTGAATGATTTTCAGCAGGTCAATTTCTGAACGACTCACAATGATTCTAGTCAATGTGTCAGTGTTGGTTCCCATTCCCTGTAAAGCAAGACCACGTTACAGTTTAACTGATTTGATGACTTGACTGAATTCTGTTGGCAACTATTTTTGTTAGTCCATTTGTTAATAATAGGATATGCTAGCACTTGTACCAAAGAAAACTTTAAACTCCACAAACTTTGAGATGCAGTTAAAATGCCAAATCAGACCAATTCTGGAGTTATTTGTGAAAATGCAAAGTTGCTTAGTATAGTGATATATAGATTTGATAGTTATTTTCATCAAGATATTGACACACAGATGTCCTTTAGGCCAGAAAAAGCGTTATTTGAAAATCTCCAGAAATACAAAAGAGTTCTAGCCTCTTTGATCATTGGGCCAGATAAGAAACACATTTGATCAAACGGAAAACATTTTATGAATTTCTCTGCAACTTTACCTTCATAGCCAGGTGGAGCCTTTCTGCAAAGTAGGCAGGTTTGTTCCAAGCAGCCTTCACTAAAACATGAAAAAGACAGTAAGAACATTTAATAAAGTCAAATTAATGCAAAAACAAACAAACAAACAAATAATTCTTCTTCTTGTTATTGTTAATTATAATTACAAATAATAACTAAAAAGTGAATTTGAACAACATTACATATTTTTTAGATATAAATTTAGTTAATCTTGGATATTTGTACCTAACCTAAGATTTCACGTGTGAGAACGAAACCACCTTTAACATGTACAGCTGGAAAAACAAGCCTGTCTCTTGAACAAGTTTTTATAGAACTGCCTTTATCCAAATGGCCACTGAAGCATATAAAATGATTAGTTTCTCTTTCACACACCCACACAGACACAAAGACTGAAATGAAGTCTTATATATTTACCCAGGGTCATCAGGCAGTCTTCAAAACTTCCATGCAGTTCACCCTCAAGATCTTTGACAAAACCATCTTTGCTCATTTTGCTGTAATGATTTAAAACTGTAGATTTGAAACAACACTGTTAGTGCTAAACTACTCCAAAATGGCATTTCATAAAAATACCTCTGAAGAGGAATCTGATTCCTCCACTTACCTTTGCACAACTGAGCTTCACTCCTGTTTGTGAGGATGTCAATCAGAACAGAGCAAACAGTGCCAATCCGATTCTCTCCTGCTTCAAAAAGAGCCTAAAAGAACAACATAGCAAATTCAGAGACAGTCAGTATCGACATTGTTTGTTTTCATTTATAATGTTTATTATATGGCATTGTGCAAAACTTGATTATGCTGTATCAAGCATTGAGTGGTCAGATACTTTTTTAATGACTGCAAGACTTTATAATGGACCGCTGTCCATGGCAACATACCCATGCTATTTTCATACCAACACAATTTAGAACAGCTAAGTGGTACCATTTGGCAACTTCAGTATTATTAGTATATGGTGAACGTAAAAACTGTCGATAGATGACTGGAAGCCCGAGTTAAAACATCAAGATGGAAACGTTGATCATAAGTATAATGTCGGTAAGCCTAAGTATGTCAGGGTCAAGATTTATTTTGCAATAATGACCAGATTACATATTTCATTGGCCATAGTGTAAGTAAAGAATCTTTACCTTTGCATCACTTTTAGCGAGACCATCATCAATGTCACGGTCTTCACTCCTGGTAGCCTGAAGTTATTAGATACAGTAATATGTCATTGTATTGCACATAAAACTTTTTTTTTTTTTTGCTCTGTAACAAAATTGTCACTGAACTATGTTGTTTTTACCTTGCAAAGGGCAAGCAGGGTGGTCTCGAGATCTCCTTTAACATCACTTTTAACATTTTCCTCCAGCAGCTCTCCGTAGACTGTACAACAGAAAAAGGTTAGCAGCCACCTCTGTTTTTAGAATGATCATGTACAGTGTGTATGTAAATCTTTCTTGATACCTTCTCTGTAAGAAGTCTTCAATGCTGTGATCTCCTTGTTTGATCTGGTCCCCAGAATTTCATTTAGGACAGCCTCATTTGTCCCAAGACTCTGATTATCAATGACATTCTAGTATTATTAAGTAGATTTAAGCAACATATTGCAATAAGAACAGTCAGAAGTTGTACCTTCATGGCTCTTTTCATCTCAAAAGCATCATACTGGGAAGGAGTCATCAGCAAGGCCAGGACCACTTCCTCAAAATCTGACTTCAGAGCCTTTTGCAGTGCATCTGCCAGAGGCTGAGGATTAATAATAAAACAAAAGCTATTAGTACAAAATAACACAAAATATAAACAGGCCATGCTGTTTAAAATAAGAAAAAAAAAACAATATCTCATCTGTTTCTTAAACTTGGACCTACAGATATTGTAAATGACTTGGCTCACTCATCTATGTTGTTTCATATGTCCAGTTCAAGGATTGATAAAACAAACAAACAAAAACGACTGGTACAGTAAAAACTTCAGATAGGATTAAAACCTTGTATCAACCGGCCTTGCCATATTTTACACAACCATTTCAATGACCAAGAAAGCCTGACCCGAAATGGGTAGATGGCACAATATGACTTGGCTCATTCATCTGTATTGTCCCATATTGTTAAGTTCAAGGGTCCATAGAAAAGGACTGTTAAAGTGAAAAATGTTCAGTTGTTAATCTTTCATTATTTTTAGTGCATCTGAAAAAATATTTAATTATTTTGTATTTAACGATTATGAAATATCACCTTAAATGTTAAGATGGAATAGAAGGCTTCAGTAAGTAACATGAATAAGTAACTGGATTCAAATGAATACTGAATACTTAAAAAAGATGTGAAAATGCTTACTTTTCCTGTACTCTGCTGATAAGCCTCTTTGATCTGTTGTCTTTGTGCATTGCTCCTCTTTGCTATCACCTCCACAATAGTGGCTTCATCCACACCTTCATGACAGGAAATCAGGGCAAAATCACATCGGTTTTCACATGAGCAGCTGTTTACAGAGTAATACTGCTAGATCTTGACATTATTTGGCAATTGCACATGAGTGCACTTGATTCCTTGCGCATAATCACTGAGAAATTAGGATAAGCATAATAGAAGCATGATAATACAAGTCCTAACAGAGCTATATATTGGGATATGACGTATGACATATATATTCCTGCTATGACGTAATTGTTGGGGTGTGTCCTTCAAACATGCAACAACACAAAAAAAATTCATTTGCAAAATAGTTTTTAACTTCTACTTGAGTTTCAACACCAGGAACATAAAGGCATGTTAAATGTGTTTAACTTTGCATTTTACCTTTGGTCTCAATGGCTTTCTTTAATTTTGCAGCATCATTCTGGGCATTAAAATTAGGATCAGCCTTGACTGTTCCAAGGTATCCCGTCTCAACAACAGCAGGTTTAAAACCCTAAGATGAAGCATATTACAACATATGTAAGTACATATAAGTAATGCTAAGTTTCTTTTGCTAATGCAAAGGTGTGCTTGAGTTAGTCACTCCCTACAGGAGACCCATCTAAAGTTCATCTTTTTGAATTGCCAGAAGGTATGAAATGTTTTTACTGACCCCGTCTTTATTAGCTTGCTGAAATAAATTCTGGAGAAAAGCCATCTTGTGAGCTTTTTAATACACTGTAAAGAACAAAGCAAATGAAGAAGTTATTGCAAACATTGTGCAGATTAATCTACTGCAAATTGTCATATCAATTCCAATACCATCAATCAGTTCATTATGAGTATAGCATCATGAATTGTTGGCAATGTTAATTATGGCAAGCTCTGTAGGACATGCAGTGAAATGCATTTACAAATATAACTCACCTGTTCCTCTGTGAAGTCTGTAAGAGCTGATCTGAAGTAGGTAATTTCGGGAACAGTACCTGTCTTTTTATTCCTTATACACACCCATTGAAAAAAACGTTGGGCTGGGTAAAGGGGTTAGACCAGGTTGTTCTGGTTGTACCTGTCTAAGACTTGTCATTTAATGTATTTTCTGCACTCACCCCCAGTAGTCTAAACCTATTACAAAACAAATCTTACATTGAAACTTAATAACACTTTATTTTAGGGAGTGGTTCTCACTAGTTGCTTATTAGCATGCATATTGACTGTTTTTAGTACTTAATAACCACATATTAATGCCTTATTCTGCATGACCATATTTTAGATGCCTTAATCCTTCGTCATACCTAAACTTAACCTTACCTAAACTACCTTACTAACTATTAATAAGCAGCAAATTAGGAGTTTATTGAGGCAAATGGCATAGTTAAAACTTAGTTAATAGTGAGAATTGGTCCCCAAACTAAAGTGTGACCAAACTTACATATGTAATGATATTGTTCACTAGAAATTGCATAAGATCCACAGTTTTAAAGAGTTTATTAGTTGTGGAATTTGTCTCTTTGATTATGAGAACAGACACACAGATGAGGTCAAGCCAGTGCTCACAGTTCTCACATACTGTCACATGCTAAAGATACCAATATGTTCATCACAATGTAAATATGGAATATTATACAGATGATAACATTTACAGAGTGCATAATGACATTTTTCATAAGCCGACTAAGGGGGATTGAGCTGTGCCAACATGGGTAGTTAATATTACCATGTAATGAATCTGCAGATGTTTTTCACATAATTTATACATTTAAGAGATGATTATTGAGTGCCACAGAGAGTCAGCAGAATCTTCTCATAGTCTCCACTCGTTTCCTTCTGTAAAACCAGAAAAGGGGTAAATGTAGAGGTGAACTTGACTTGAATTTGTAGGAAATTGACTGGATCATGAAAAGCGACCATTTCATTCCATAATGGATGTGAAGTAAATGGGCTCATTTTTATTTCATGTTAGCATCAAACTATTTGTTTAGAGCTTTTCAAATGATGGAGACTCACCAGAATGGCCTCCTGAAGGGTTTTGCCATACATCCTCTTATATTCTTGAATGATTTTCAGCAGGTCAATTTCTGAACGACTCACAATGATTCTAGTCAATGTATCAGTATTGGTTCCTAACCCCTAGAAACCCACATTACAGTTAAATTCATGCAAACATTAGAAATAAAAAAGCACTGCACTGACAGTGCACAACTACATGGGCGTACTGAAACACATTCCATAAATTCCTTTGCAACTTTACCTTCATAGCCAGGTGGAGCTTTTCTGCAAAGAAGGCAGGTTTGTTCCAAGCAGACTTCACTAAACATGAAAAATAAGAATGTTGTGAGGTTTGTATGTTTGTAAAAAACTGTTATGAGCACACACACGGAAGATGTGACTTCATACTGCATGGTTTAGTTACTATTGTATCTTTTTATATATCTGTGTGTGATAAAGGTTTGTGTGACAGTGCTGACTGGACCCACCCTCGACACGCAGAGCTGGAAAAACAAGCTTTCTAAAAGGTTTGCTTTGAATAGTCTTTCGATCACTGAAGTATTTAACATGTCTAGAATCTCTCGCACACACCCACAGACTAAAATGAAGGCTTGTTTCCTTACCCAGGGTCACCAGACAGTCTTCAAGATTTCCATGCAGCTCACTCTCCAATGCTTTGGCCAAACCCTGCTTGCTGTACTTCCCATAATGCTGGAAAACTGCAAACACATTTTTAATGACACTATTAGTGCCTAAAAATATAAAGTCAACTCTCTGTGAAAAATAATCATATTTGTAACATTTATATTCTGTCATAGATGTTTCTCCACTTACTTTTGCACAACTGAGCTTCACTCCTGGATGTGAGGACATCAATCAGGACAGAGCAAACAGTACCAACCCGATTCTCTCCTGCCTCAAACAGAGCCTGTATAAAGCAGAGACAGTTAGTACATTTACATGCACACCAGCATGCTGGCATTTATTGTTGAGTTATTATAAATTATAATGCATACTTCTGTGTTCCATTTTATAGTATGCATCAACCATGATGTGAATACTGTTTGTGTGAAGACCTGTCTACCGAACAAGAGTACCAACAAGGCACTGCACACAACGTACTTTAGGTAAACTGAGCAACTTCACCAAAGAGCTAGACATTTTGTTGTGCTCCTCTCCCAAAGATGGCAAAATGTGTTTTCAGTTATGCATAGTATTAATACCTCTTGCACCATCTAGGCGTAGGCGTATGTTTGAGTCTAAATCTTACACCTAGTCAAAGGTAGGTGTAAAGTGAAACGTCATGATTTGTTCTGACATGATTCGCATTTAGTGAATTAATTTGTGAATTAATTATTACTGCAGACGTGAACTTTAGCGATCATCAAGATCGGTGTAGACTACCACATTGCTGACAGTGCTAAATGACCTTACACAAAATATATTTCTGTACGTAATTATGTAGTAAATTATTACATATGATCTGGGATCATTAGAAGAAACTGAATCATGCATTATCTTGCTTGGAGAGACCTTATAAATCCTTGGAAATATTATTTCACGTCTGTAAGAAACAGAACAACTTACTGAAAGGAATCATATCTAATGTAATCTCTCAATCAGTGTTTCAACCGCAAAAAGATGTCAGTAAACCAGCTTGTGAACAATACGTCACATAATGTCACATTTACCCCAGGAAAGACATTCATTGATAAACTCTATAGTCAGCTAGAAAAATAATTCTAGAGAAGAGAATTTTGATAAATATGTGCACGTTACATTCATAATATTTTACTTAACTTGTAGTCTTAATTTTTTAATGTATGTTTGAATATATCTGTCATAAGAATGTGCAGGGAGACTTGATATAAAAACACAGACTTAGGAAATGTTTGATCAATTAAATCATGGCACGTGCTTCTGTGCCCCGGGTTACCTTGTGTTTTTGCCTTGTTTTTCCCCTGTTTTTGGATCTTTGTTTGAGACTCATTAAACTGCACTTGGATCTTTATTGTTTTCATGAGTACTCTGTGACTGAAAACTTCAGCCATTACAAGATCCAGCAGTGTGAGGGACAAGATTCGGCTCCCTGAAGGACATGTCCTGCTTCAAGGTTTGGAGGGACTTCGTCAAAAGGGAATGGAGGTGCGGGCCTTCGCCCAAAAGTTCCGGACTAGGGTAGAGAGGCTGGAATATCAGGGTGGAGAAGTTAAAGACATTTTTAACTTAGGGCTGGATGAAGCCATACCGCACTGGGAGATGGAACAGGTGAGGTCACTGGATTTCTGGAACTTCTCCAGGTACTTGCAGCTCCGCAAGAAGGGAAAGGTAATACACTACCGCAAGAGTCCACCTGCACCTCCAGAGCCCACTGCTGAGCCTACTTTCCTGAGCCTACTCCAGTTCCTCCCACAAAGGCAGCAGCTTTTGCTGCTAAACCTCCTGAGGCAGTGGTGTTCGCTTCAGCTCCTCTCTGGGTGGTGGCGTCCCCTCTTGAACTCTTAGTCTGCCCTGTTACGGGCAAGTAGACCGTCCGCCGGGGTTCCTGTTTGGCTGGAGCCTCGCTGGTCTGTCCCTCCGGCCCCGCCCCGCCACGGCCTCCTGCCCTGCTGGCCCCGCCCTGGCACCCATGTCTACCTCTGGCCCTGCCCTGGCACCCTTGTCTACCTCTGTCTCCAAGCCCTCTTCCGCTACACGGGCCTGGCCCGCCATCCCTCCCCCTGATCCACCTCCTTTCCAGCTCCCTCTTGAACTTTTGTGTTTTCTGGTGGAGTGTCTGGTATCCGCTCCTTAGATAATGCCCTTGACTGTCCACTTGATGGCACTCTTCTGGACTATTGTTTGTGTTTGTTCTGGACTTCAGTTCCCATCACCCCATTATATCCCATTACCCTCAGCTGTGTGTAATTTAGGTTAATTGCCACCTGTATATTGTGACGGTAAGGAACTACGATACCCAAAATGCAACGTGTCAATTTTGGGAGGAGTCAGTTAAGTAGTTACGCTGAGTGAAATGGAGATAAAATTGAACACAGGTGTTTGTGGAAGGGAAGAGGAGAGTGCCCCTTGTTTGCTACACAGATCTTTACGTTGAAAGTGAGAGTTTTCGTTATTCAGAGTAAGAAGTATGGTCAGTTTGTAGATGTTAATGAAGTGTAAAATGAAATGAAATAATTGAAGATTCCGAGATATGAAAGTTGCATTGCTATGTTGAAGAGTTTTCGGATTCAATGTTCCTGCAAGCTGCTCCTTTCTTAAGGGTGTCCGAGCCATGTGAAAGCGGAATCTTCTAAAATAAAGTAGAAATCAAGGAAACTATTAGATTCAAAATCATCGTGTTCAAAAAGGTTGCTGTTGCTGGTTGCACAGAGGACGAGTTTGGAGGTTGCTGCACCACTCGTTAATTGGCTGTGTGAAACGGCACTGGATCGGAATCTGGTACTGGGAGTTTGGAGTATCTTGGTTTGAAAACAACCTCATTGATTATGTTTGGTCTTCAGGTAGGCCTTGATCCATTCATTCAGCTAACTCGACGAAGATAATTACTCATCAGTAACTTTCAGAAAAGATGGGCTTAGCGGAACTTTCAAAACAAACTCTCCTACACACTCTCAAACAAACTCTCATACACGCTCTCATATACGCTTTCGCACTTGAACTGAACTCACTCACACAACAAACAAACCTCATTTATTTCTTTGTGAACCTTACATGTAAGAAAATTTCTATCACCATGTTTGGTTTGGATGAATCGATGCATGAATTACTGTGTCTAAAGCTTTGAATTCAAAGTTGAGATCTAAGTTGGTATTGATACTTTGCATTGTTTATGATATGCTGAATGATTCATGAGATGACCTAAATTCAGTGGTTTAATTGTGATTGTTGGTATGTTTTGAATAAGTCAAGCACCTTAAAGTTCAAGTCCCATTATTAGATTAAAATGAAAAGAAAAGACAGTTGAAATTGTAAGAGTGTGTTGTGTTTTGTATCGTTTTGTGACAAGTGACTGAGTCACAGGGGAGGGCTGGTCTCACTACGTCACAGAAAATGGTGCCCGAACAGGGACTTGAACATTAAAAATTGTTAAAAATTGACTTGACATTAACTTGAACTTATAAATTGTTGATGGTTATTTGAACACTGAACTTTGACTTGAATTTAAAGAACTGAATATTGAACTGACTTGAAATGTGACTCAAAGATTGGAAATAAAAAAAAAAACCTTCTTGAACTTTGTAAAACTTGTGATAAATGTTCACGTTTGTTTGTTTGTTTGCATTTCATATACAGACAACACATACATACTCTATCTTTCACACTGTACATAATGGCAGATGCTTTGCACCCATCATCAACTTTGGTGGACATTGATGTGCCAGACATTCCAGATGTTGCCACTCCAGTCTGGATACCTGTCCTACAACCTCAGGTACCTAATTGTCCCTATAGTCCAATTCGATTTACTGCATTGCATTCAGGAAACCATGTGCAGTTTGCACCTTCAAGCTTTTCTTCTGGTACCCCCCTGCAACCTTTTGTATGGAAAGGAGACCAGGACCAGATGCAATTGTGTACTCCCTCTCCAGCAAGGGATGGTTCTCAAGTATCTTCAGGTACTCAGTATGATTTGCCTGGAACGATTCCCACCCCCGCAAGGGAGATTGGTCAACTTACTGCTCAAGTTCAAGGTAAATGGGATAAATTGTCTGACACCATGGAGAAACAAGAAGCGGCTATAAGCACACTTTCTAGTGAGTTAAAGCTGAGTTCTTCGCAACATGAAAGCCAATTAAAAAATCTTGCTGATAAAGTAGACAACCACACACAGCAAATGTCCAAGATTGTGTTAAAAAACAAACAACAAAGTGAAACTGAGACTGATCAAATGGTGAAGACCATGAGATTGTTAATAACGGATGAATTTAAAAAAGTTGAAAATTCATTGACATCCAGTGTTCGTTTCATGGTAGAGCAACTTCAGCAAGAGGTACAAGAAGACATTAGAGCTGTTCAGACTTTCAAAAAAGTCATGAACTTGTTAAACAGTTATCCGACATTAAAGTTGTTCACCAAAACTTTCAAAAGGGTCACAATGAATTTGTTGAAGATTTTTCACATGTGACTATTCAACTTGACCTTCTAAGTGATAAAGTAAATGAGTTGTCAGTAAATACCAAAGTATCTTTGGAACCATCGAAGGAAACTCTATCACCTCCATCCATTGGTGAATTGCCTCCTGTGAATGCTGTCGCTGTCAAGAGTGATCATCTTAAATGAATCTTTCCTACTTTTGGAAGAGCATCAGATGACCCTGATCCTTTGTTGTATCTAACTAAATGTAAGGATTTTTTTGCATTACATCCTTTATCTGATCCTGAAATTCTAGCTACCTTTAGAACAGTCTTGTATGGTACTGCCCGTGATTGGTGGGAAGTAGCCAGAACTACAGTTACAACTTGGTGTGAGTTTGAGTCTTCCTTCCTTATTGCTTTTCTTTCAGAAGATTATGAGGATGAACTTGCTGAGCGAGTCCGAATTAGAACGCAAGGTGAGAGAGAGTCTGTAAGAGATTTTGCTTTTACGTACAGAGCACTTTGTAAAAGGTGGAAGCCTACCTTAACAGAGTCAGAATTAGTTAAAATGATTCTGAAAAACCTAAAGCCTTGTCTGGCCAGCCAGCTGCGTAGTCGTGTGTCCACTGTGGAAGACTTGGTACGACTTGGACAACAGTTGGAAAAGGATCATCTACAACAGTTGCAATATGATTACCGTTTGAGCTCAAAGCAGAGTCAAGCTGGTCCCCATGTTAATCGACCTACAGATAAACCACAAGTTCAATGTTGGCGGTGTAAAGGTCATCATTCTCCAGGTAACTGCCCACAGTTTACTCCATCACAATCTAGTCTACCATCCACTCAACATGTACAACCTACCTTCCATTTAAAATCCAGAGGTAGATCCACTACTAACTCTGTGGCTACTGCAAACACTTTCCCTGAGAAAGTTGATTTCACATATGGTCCGAAATTTGCTGCTGTACCACAACAATTGATTGTGCCAGTTAGTATTGGTTCCTGGATAGGAAAAGCCATCGTTGACACAGGAGCAAGTTATACTTTAATCCATGAAAGTTTATGGAAAGATCTAGATCCATTAGAAAAAAGCCTTAATCCCTGGACTCTTGGACCATTGTATTTGGCCAATGGAAAAGCTGAAATGCCTCTTGGATGGTTGAATGTTTCACTTAAATTGCATGATCAAGTATGCCCTTTACCTGTCGCTCTGTTGAGAATCAAATCACTTGCTTATTCAATGATCTTGGGTCTAGACTTTATCTTCTTCAGTGGAATACAGATGAAAGTGTCTCAAGGAAAGTATTCATTCATCTCTAACCCAGAAGTGGATTATTTCTTTCAGCCTGGTTATGCCAGTGTGCCATCCCCTCTGAGTGTCACTCTGCAAGACGGAAACACCATTCACTGTTCCATTCCAAGTATTTCCCTACTAAGTTCTCTTCCACCCATAACATTACCATTTGCCTTGAAAGATGGTGACTGTGAAGATGATGCAACTCTCATCCACCAAGCAGTGGAGGCAGCTCAGTTACCATCTGATCAAAAAGCCAAGTTAAATCATCTTCTACAAACAAGTCAAGAGTGCACTCTTCGGTTGGGACGAACCGATGTACTCCAACATCAAATCTATACCCATCATCAAATACCCATAAAGCAACGGCCTTATCGAATGTCACCTTTCAAACAAGTCATTGTGAATCAACAGCTACAAAAAATGTTGGAGACCGGCATTGTGGAACCGTCACAATCAGGATGGTCTTCCCCAGTGGTCTTAGTGCCGAAAAAGAATGGACAACTTCGATTCTGCGTAGACTATTGTAAGTTAAATGCTATAACAGACAATGATGCATATCCATTACCCAATCTTTCTGAAATCTTGGAATCACTTTCAGGATCTGCGATCTTTTCTACCTTAGACCTTAACAGCGGGTACTGGCAAGTTACTATGGATTCTTCCAGTAAAGCGAAGACTGCCTTTACCACTCCTGCTGGGCTATTTCAATTTAATGTAATGCCCTTCGGGCTTAAAAATGCCCCAGCCACTTTTCAACGTCTGATGGAGACTGTCTTGGGAGAGCTACGTGGAAGTGTGTTTTGTGTATATCGACGATATTATCGTCTATTCTCCATCTATTGCTCAGCACTTCCTTGACCTCCAAGCTGTCTTCTATAAACTACATAAGGCTGGTTTAACCATCAATCTTCAGAAAAGTAAGTTCTGTTTGCCTGAAGTGACATTCCTCGGTCATGTAATAAATATCCAAGGTATTACCGCTGACCCAACTAAAGTTGAAGCTATTCGAAACTATCCCATTCCAAGAAATCTTAAGGAAATTCAACGATTCCTTGGCTTAGCCGGATGGTACCATCGATTTGTTGAAAACTTCTCTCGAATTGCTGAACCACTCAACTCTTTAAAGAAAAGGGGCAGAGTTTTCCAATGGACACCACAGTGCCAAAAGGCCTTTGAAGAATTGAAGACATGCCTGATGACACCACCTAACCTTGGACATCCCAATTTCGAGCATCCCTTCCTTGTGTATACAGACGCTAGTGAGATTGGACTGGGTGCAGTGTTAACCCAAAAGAGAAGCCAAGGTATAGAGGAGGTAATTGCCTATGCCAGCAGAACTCTTAATTCTGCTGAATCAAATTATTCTGCAACTGAAAAAGAATGCTTAGCCGTAGTATGGGCATTAGAGAAATGGCAGCATTATCTGGAACACAGAATGTTTACTGTTGTTACAGATCACTCTGCATTACAGTGGGTGATGAGTTCTCCTAAAACCACTAGCCGTCTCATTCGATGGGCACTGCAATTGCAGAAATATGATTTCATTGTCGAATATCGGAAGGGAAAACTGAACGCAGCACCTGATGCACTTTCACGGATTACGCCTCATGTAAACTGTAATTTGTATTCACCTCAAAAGGATGTCAATATTTTTCCAATAACAGATGAATTAATCTGGGAGAAACAACACAGTGATCAGGAAATTGTGCGGATACTTCAAACTCTGGCTGAGAACCAAGGAAGTCAGCAAGAGAAATATGAAGTAATCGAAGACAAGCTATATCTAAAAACCCTGACTGAAAATCACACCCCTTACCGGATCTTTCTTCCTAAAGATCTTGTGCCATCTGTATTGGAATATTACCACTGTAACCCCATGAGTGGACATGCAGGAATCTTCAAAACTTACAAAAGAATTCAAGAAGTCGCCTTCTGGCCTGGGATGTGGTCAGACATCAAACAGTTTGTGAAGAGGTGTGTAAAATGCCAGACCTTAAAAAGTGACCAAAGAAAACCTGCTGGGAAAATGCAGAAAATCAACAGTACTCGACCAAATCAGCTCCTTGGGGTAGACATCATGGGACCATTGCCTCGTAGTACTAATCAAAACGAATATCTTTTAGTATTTGTTGATTATTTCACCCGTTGGGTCGAAATGTTTCCCATTCGTTCAGCTACTGCTCAGACTGTTGCCAATGTATTTCGAAAAGAGATACTAACTAGATGGGGAGTTCCAGACTTTCTTATCTCTGACTGAGGTACACAGTTTGTATCAGCAATATTCAAAGAAGTGTGTGAAAATTGGAATGTGAAACCAAAGCTAACTACAGCCTACCATCCGCAGACAAACATGACTGAAAGGATCAACAGAACTCTTAAAAGTATGATTGCTGTGTTTGTGGATGACAATCATAAAAAATGGGATCAATACCTACAAGAAATCAGATTTGCCATTAACTCTGCAGTACAGGAAACCACCGGAATGTCTCCAGCCGAACTTCAATTAGGAAGAAAACTACAAGGGCCGATGGACAAACTTCTGAAAGGTGAAAGTTATGATCTGTCACCCGATACAGCCCACTATGACACAGTGTATCATTTAAAACAACTACAAAGGAGAGCAAAGGAAAATAGTAAAAAAGCACATCAAAGACAACTCCGCAATTACAATAAGAATCGACGAGACATGTCATTAAAAGAGAGAGAGAGAATTTGGATGAGAAACTTTCCACAGTCAAGTGCAAAGGATCGCTTCACCGCTAAACTTGCACCGAAATGGAAAGGACCCTATCGTGTAATTCAACAAATGGGACCGGTAAATTACAAAATAGCACTGGAATCTACAGGTGAAGATGTTCGTGTTGTACATGTTTGCAACTTGAAACCTTGCTTTCCAACTGCCTCTGAACTAGAAGAGCAAGAGAAACGTAAGCTCATTGATCTTTTTCAAGAATCTTCAGATGATGAAGAATTTTTAGGATTCTGATGTTTAAACCTCTCATAAGGAACTATGAGATGTTTGGATCAATGGAGGGGGAGTGCGACGGTAAGGAACTACGATACCCAAAATGCAACGTGTCAATTTTGGGAGGAGTCAGTTAAGTAGTTACGCTGAGTGAAATGGAGATAAAATTGAACACAGGTGTTTGTGGAAGGGAAGAGGAGAGTGCCCCTTGTTTGCTACCAGATCTTTACGTTGAAAGTGAGAGTTTTCGTTATTCAGAGTAAGAAGTATGGTCAGTTTGTAGATGTTAATGAAGTGTAAAATGAAACGAAATAATTGAAGATTCCGAGATATGAAAGTTGCATTGCTACGTTGAAGAGTTTTCGGATTCAATGTTCCTGCAAGCTGCTCCTTTCTTAAGGGTGTCCGAGCCATGTGAAAGCGGAATCTTCTAAAATAAAGTCGAAATCAAGGAAACTATTAGATTCAAAATCATTGTGTTCAAAAAGGTTGCTGTTGCTGGTTGCACAGAGGACGAGTTTGGAGGTTGCTGCACCACTCGTTAATTGGCTGTGTGAAACGGCACTGGATCGGAATCTGGTACTGGGAGTTTGGAGTATCTTGGTTTGAAAACAACCTCATTGATTATGTTTGGTCTTCAGGTAGGCCTTGATCCATTCATTCAGCTAACTCGACGAAGATAATTACTCATCAGTAACTTTCAGAAAAGATGGGCTTAGCGGAACTTTCAAAACAAACTCTCCTACACACTCTCAAACAAACTCTCATACACGCTCTCATATATGCTTTCACACTTGAACTGAACTCACTCACACAACAAACAAACCTCATTTATTTCTTTGTGAACCTTACATGTAAGAAAATTTCTATCACCATGTTTGGTTTGGATGAATCGATGCATGAATTACTGTGTCTAAAGCTTTGAATTCAAAGTTGAGATCTAAGTTGGTATTGATACTTTGCATTGTTTATGATATGCTGAATGATTCATGAGATGACCTAAATTCAGTGGTTTAATTGTGATTGTTGGTATGTTTTGAATAAGTCAAGCACCTTAAAGTTCAAGTCCCATTATTAGATTAAAATGAAAAGAAAAGACAGTTGAAATTGTAAGAGTGTGTTGTGTTTTGTATCGTTTTGTGACAAGTGACTGAGTCACAGGGGAGGGCTGGTCTCACTACGTCACAATATATGTTATGTGGTTTGCGTCTTTGGTTGCTGTAATCTTGCTTTCTTTTCCCAAGTACTCCGTGACACAAGGTGCTTAGGCACCTATTGTATCCATTGGTTTTCTTCTTCATCGTCGTCTTCTTCTTCTTCTTCTTCCGCTCTGGGAGTCTATGGCAGCCCATACAGTAGAATCGTTTGTGGGAAAATTATGAAACTTGGCACACAGATAGAGGACAGTCTTTAACTGAAACTCTCTATATACCAAAATTAAAATTTCTACGTGTCCAAGATTTTTGCAATTGTGAATTTTCTAAATACCTACTTTTTCTAAACTCGTCGTAGACAGTTTGTCCAATTTGTACCAAAATTGCCTCAGATCATCTTCAGAGCATTCTAGCCAAAAGTTATCAAAAGGTTTTTGATATACCAAACCATTTTCGTAAAGCGCACTAATGAATTTGATGAAGTTTGTGCAAAAAATGGCATGAGGCTATATCTCCGCAACACTTTAGCAGATTCTGACCAAACTTGGTATGTGTTATAACAAGCATGATCTGAGGGCACATAAGTAGTTTCGGCACAGCACCCCCTACTGGTCAAAAGACTGGTCCAACTTTTTTACGCATACCTGGTGCAACCAGACCTAGATCCTCATGTCCATCCTCTTTGGACTTGGCATTACAGTAACTGGACCTTGCTGTCTTGAGTCTTAGCTCAGAGGCAAATCTATCAAGACTTCATCAGCTAAATACTGGGGTGCCTCAGGGTTTAGTGCTTGGCCCCCTCTTTTTTTCAATATGCACCTTCATCTCACTGGACCAGATATAAAGCCACAGCTTCTACTATCACTGCTAAATTTAGTCCCTGCCTGAAGACCCCGCAGCTTTTATCTAATCTTCCACATGGCAGCTAAGTAAGCTAAGAACCTTGTTGTAATGTATAAAGCACTTGTTAAACCAGAAAATCCTCACTGTCCACATCTTAACAACCACCCAGTCATGAAGATTACGACTTTACAAAAAAAAAAAATCAGACCCTACCTGTATGAATAGAAAAAAATGATCCTGAGCATTATAACTTTCAAAAGATGCCGGAAGACACCTGTAGAGGCACTTCACTTGCTTTAAGCTAGCAATAACAATAACAAAAATAAAACCACTAAAACTGTTGTCTCATTTGTATATATTCCTTATGTTATCCAAAGATGTCACAGCATTTCACAACAGTAGTACTGAAGCACAACTGATGTAAAACAACAAATCTGTAAGTAGGCTACTTTTAACTTGCAATTTTCAGTTTCAATCACAGATGGCAGTAGTGCACTTTTAAATAAAATAAATGGCTATATTTTGTCTAAAATGTCAGTTACTCAATATTAACTTTCTTGTATAAATGTTGTATAAAAGAAATATCACACTTGTAACCATATTGTTGCACTCTTTCAAACAACACTGACTTATCCACCCTTTTCTTCCCGTAAGAGCAGGAGTAAAATTGTATGGGTCTAGTTTCCGGTCTCCGGTCCAGCAATTTTTAGCTGTACAAAACAGCTCGTTTTGCTGCTTGATATTGAAAATTGGTGTGTCTTACCATATTATTTTAATGTATTGTCTTAATTATGAACACACTGGTTTGTAGTGCAAACAGTTTTACCGTTTACTGCTTGTTTTTATTATTCTCATTATTTCCCTATAGCGGCTAGCCTCACCCATAGGCTTACTTCTGCATTGAAGAATAAGGTGGATAGCTTCAACAGAACCATACACATACAGTCCATGGAGAAAATGAATGGGATACTTCCAGATGCCTACCAACCAATCCAAATTCAAAACAGGTTACTGGAAAATAGACCCAGACAAATCAGCTTATTTAAACACAATAATTAATAAGATGAGTTGTGTGTTTAGTTCAGTTGTTACAGTGTTGGCGTAGAATCTGCCACAGTACCTTTGCATCACTCTTTGCAAGCCCATCGTCAATATTATGGTCTTCACTCCTGGTAGCCTGTTATAGGATATATATTCAGTACACATAAATGATTCAGATTCTTATGGTGTACCATACGTATACTAAACAGCATAATTTTTGTACCTTGCAAAGGGCAAGCAGGATAGTCTCAAGATCTCCACTAACTTCACCTTTAACTTGTTCATCCAGCAGCTGTCCATAGGCTTTACAACAAAAAAAAGGGTTAGCACTTAGCAGCTACACACACATCTGCATTCAGGAAGCATATGTATGTATTTGGATCTGTGTTGTTACCTGCTTTGAAAGTATTTTTCATCGCTGTGATCTCCTTGTTTGATCTGGTCCCTAGAATTTCACTTAAGACAGCCTCTTTTGTCCCAAGACCCTAATTATAAATTAATTTTTAGTGTTGAAATCTTTAAATAAAACATTGGATGGTTGTGTGTCTAACATTTTAAAATATTTAAATATTAAGGTTTAAAACACACAACACACACACAAACACTACATAACACACACACACACACACACACACACACACACACAAATAGATAAAAAAAATTAGACCTTCATGGCTCTTTTCATTTCAAAAGCATCATATTCAGGGGGTGTCATCAGCAAGGCCAAGACCACTTCCTCAAAATCTGACTTCAAAGCCTTTTTCAGAGCATCCTCCATAGGCTGAGGCCAAAAAAACAAAACAAAAAAAACATAGTACAATACACTAGTACACACACACACACACACACACACACACACAAAGTTGAGCAGCTGTCAGATATTTAGATTTTTTAAGAACAAAACCAAATATGTGACCTTATGACTTAAGAATGCCACCTGCTGGTAAAATGTTGTAAGTGTAGGCTACATCTGCTCATGACCTTTGAAAGAATTGGCACAAAAATAGTTCAGTCATACTGTAGTTCATAAACTATTACAATCATAATTTTTTTTATTCCTTGGACCATGTTTACTGCAGTGTACATGATGTCACTGATGTTCTTGACTTCCTAATTTCTGCTTGCAGCTCTATTTTGTGTCTATTTCTGTTCATCTATCTTGAAAATCTGAGACAACATTCATATTTCCCAATTACAAATAACACAGACTTATGAATAGACAACTTCTAAACATCATCTATCTATTCATCCAATCTCATATTTACATGCCAGACCATCTTTACGCATTTAAATAGGCCAAAGACAAACATTGTTGGATGTAAAAATGCTTACTTTTCCTGTACTCTGCTGATAAGCTTCTTTAATCTGTTGTCTTTGTGCATTGCTTCTCTTTGCTAGCACCTCCACAATAGTGGCTTCATCCACACCTTCATGACAGGAAAAGAGATGAAAGTGAGAGCCTTTTTTATGATCAAACTACAGCGTAATTCTGGTGGGTTAAAATCAGCCGCTGCATCATGCACATAACTCAAGGTGCATAAGAAGTACAACTATAACTGTGTATTGGCAGATATGTATTTAATTTAATGCTGATTCGTGAGACATGGGACAAAACATTTTGCTTGTCTCTTTTTTAAAGCAACATTTAAATTAATCGGACATGGTCACTAGAATGTTCTTAAAACAAATGTGCAATCTGAGTCAAATGCTAGTATTTTATTTGACAGTACACGTTTTTGTATCTGATGGTGTTGATACACACTAAGTAAGACATTTTTGGAAAGAACACATGTACAAAATATATATGTATGATATATTTTAATATATATATATAAATAGATGAAAATACAAAATAATTCCTTAGTACACAGACAATTATTTTGTCATGTGGCCAGTTTTGTTCTAGTGCTCATGAATTAGTGTCATTAAGCCTGTGTTTTTCAGCTACGACATAATGTAGTTCTAGAAATGCATTCCAGGAAAGTTTTCAAGGTATTGCAGGGGTGTGTCCTATTAAACATGACAACACTTGAATAAACAAATAGCTTATTATATCTAGTTGAAATGAACAGTCTTTTTCATACTTTGTCAAAACACATTCAAAAAAGCAGCATCCCTACAGTATTTCTAACATTGGTATCAGGAGCATGAGAGCATTTTTCGTCTTTAACGTTGCATTTATCTTGATTTCTACACTGGTTAGGATGTCTCCTTCAACCTTATAGCACAACACTGCTATGCACAATTCAAAATGAGTAAAACACTGGTATTTACAGCAATGTATTTACCTTTGGTCTCAATAGCTTTCTTCAATTTTTCAGCATCATTTTGGGCATTAAAGTTTGGATCAGGCTTTACTGTTCCAAAGTATGCCGTCTCCGCTGGACCACCTTTAAAACCCTGTGATGAAACATATTACAACACCCACTGAATGTCAAACCATGGACTAATTACTAATATGTTGAGGTGAACTTCAATATATTCAAATCATTGGTCATATATATTCTATACTTACCTTGCTGCTGTCATCATCACTAATTTTGTCGATAAACTTCTTGAAGAATGCCATCCTTTAAAACTTTTGAAAAAGCTATGACAAGTTACAAACAAACAAACAAACAAACACATACATACATAAATGCTATGTTGTGCTTATGAAACGTCATAACTAATATATGTTTGTAAGTCATTGATTCAGTGTCAAATGTTTTCAAAGAGCTTTTTTAAAATAAGCTACTGATGACAACAGTAAAACACATTTATTATGATATCTCACCTGTTTCCCTGGGAAGTCTGTGAGAGCTGCTCTGAAATGGGTAATTTCGAAAACATAACCAGGCCTTTTATTCTTTAGGCACATGCAAAAAAAAAAAAAACTTGGGTGGGTGGAGGGGTTGGACCAAGTTGTTCTGGTTGTACCTGTCTTTAGTCATTTAATGTGTTTGCTGCACTCACCTCAAACTGTAGGATTATTGGTTTGTGTGAGATAAACTGTCATACAATATGAAGCCTAAACAAAAATCATATACTGTACATGAAGTGACATTGTTCACTAGATTTTGCATAAGACTGTGCACATGCTTCTACTTAGTTTCATATTATTATATTCTATTCTATATTCTATATTCTATTCTATTCATGCACAGTTAGTTCATCCAAAAATAGAAATTCTATCATCATGTATTCATTCATTGTTTTTCCAAAAACTCATGACTTTCTGCTGTGAAAGGCAAAAGGAAGAGAATGCAGATATGTGTCCTTCTGTGTTCCACAGATGAAAGAAAATTGGAATTACTGGAATTACATAAGGGTGAGGAAATGACATTTTCGGGTGAACTGTCCAAGGTCAAGCTGACTAGAGTTTTCTCACACTACAGATGTAGAATCAAAGCTGTGGGGTCAATTTTAGGTGACAGGACAAACTCTAAATCATGAGGTTTGAAAAAGTAATGTTGTATATCTGGGTTCAGGGTTTGTGTCATGCTTTTGCACAAAAGATACATGCAGAAATGTTCAGAACCAGTTTGGGTGCTTTTTGAGTGATTCATGTATCACAGTGAGCATTAGTAATCCAATATTCACAATGCTCAACAGACACTAAAGTAAGGAAATGACTAAAACACTTCTTAGATTTTGGATTTATTATAAAGCACGAAAAACAAAATAGACAACAAATGTACTGTAACTGTAGTTCAATAATAAAGCAGTTATATGTGGTGGTATAATATACATGCATTAAACACATAACACATACAGTAGGCCCAAAGAGAGTTTAGACACTTCAGACACAATTAAAAACACATCTCACTGCATCAACAAAATACCAAAGTAAGCATTTAGTTTAATAGAAAAAAAGAAAAAGAAAAAAACCCCAGAGAGAACACTTTCCAAGCAAAATGTTTCACAATTTTTCTTTAAATGATAAAACAATCTATATGCTGTTCAAAATGAAGACAAAAAATATTTGCACTCTTTTTTGTATGTCCAGTGTTGATAGTTAAGGTTATTTGATGTGACCGAGTATCCAAATTCATTTTGGGGCCACTGTATGTATATGATATATGCAATTTACTGTAAAGGAATGTATGATAATTATTATGATATCTCCAGATTTCTTTAAATATTTATTTATCTAATAAAACAAACCAATGTTTACATTAATTATAGAGTGTGTAGACTGACAGAGCACACAATAATGACTAGATCACACGTTACTGCCTTCTAGGGGGTGGCCCTTGACCCCTGCTTGCCCCTGGTTGGCCAGGTAGAGGTCCAGGTCCCCTGGGGCCTGGCGCTCGAGTCACAGGCCCCCGGGCGTTAGGATTAGCTGACGCGAGTGACACGTCTTTCTGCAGATGCACGCCGCCTCCAGCTGTGCCTGGTTTCACTTTTGGAGATTTTCCACCCTGGTCATGTTTTTTTCCTAAGGAAGGAAGAAACATGGAGTGGAATGAGGGGCAAGAGCTTAATGTAAAGCATCCTCTTCTCAAGATTTACTGATTTACTTTTTGGATAATTTACATACTTTTTAAAATTATTCAAACACATACGACTTGAATTACACTACTGTTAAAAGTTTAGTGTCTGTAAGATTTTTTTATGTTTTTTAAGGCTACAGTAAAACGGTAATATTGTGAAATATTATAACAATTTAAAATAGCTGTTTTCTATTTTACTCCAGTCTTCAATGTCACATGATCCTTCAGAAATCATTCTTATATGCTGATTTGGTGCTCAGTTAACATTTTTTTTTTATTATTAATATCACAACTGAAAATGGTTGTGTTGCCTAATATATTATTTTTTTAGGATTCTTTGATGAATAAGAAGTCCAAAGGAACAATGTTTATTTGAAATACAGTTTTGTGTAACAATGTAAAAGTCCTTGTTTTTGATCAGTTTAATGCAGGGTGTCAAACTCAGTTCCTGGAGGGCCGGAGCCCTGCAGAGTTTAGATGCAACCCTAATTAAACAATTACATTTCAAATTTAGGCTTATTTGAAAGCTACATGGTATGAGTGTTGGAGCAGGGTTGGAACTAAACTCTGCAGGGCTCCGGCCCTCCAGGAACTGAGTTTGACACCCCTGGTTTAATGCATCAGTGCTGAATAAAAGTATTATTTATTTATTTATTTCAAACTTTTGAACAGTAAAAGTGAAAGCTAATCTGATAATATTACCAATTATACTTAACTGGTATTAATTAATACTACCAAATGCAAAGGTAGAATTGGTCAGTAACAACATTCTATGCAATACAAACCTGCACTATTCTCTGGAGGAGCATGGGACGCAAGAGAGCGATTTGGAAGTAGATCCTCCAGGTCTTTCATCACCTGGTTAGTGCTGTCTTTGTTGTTCCGTCTGTTCTTTTCCTCATCTCTTGCCTAGAAATGAATGTTAGAAGCACAAACTGGCTAAAATTGTAACAACTCTCTGCCATCTAACAAATCTTAGTATGGACTGCTGTGCATCTGTACAAAAACAATACTAACCATCTGCATTTTCTTTTTTAGCTCCATGTTGGCGTTCTGATAGGCCTCTGACACCGAATTCAGGTAGTAAATGGCCAGACTGTAAGAAATACAAAACAAAAATGTAGGAGATTTTGCTTGTATTATGTGATTAAGAAAAAAAATCAATGATTCCCTTACACCATGAGAAGAACTGCTGGTATAATGAGTCCAGGGTTCGCTACATAGCCAAAGAGCGTCCCCATAAATGCAGGTAGATCCAGATCAATGGTCTCCATAATGACGTCAAACATTCTTGCTTTCCCACTGTTACAATGAGGATGAGTACATTTGATAATAATAATGAATTTGAGGTATTATAACATGTACACACATGTGTTTCTGTGCATATGTGAGCTGATACCTGAAGGGTCCACAGTCAAAGGACGGAGGCAAAGACATGATGGTGTAAACCACAGGCAGGAGACTCAAGAAGAGGATGAGCAGTAACAGGCCCATGTAGAAGTTATTAGATTTGGAAGCTTTAAAGACCCTCTCGTGTGGGACGTTACAGGCCATTACAGCCCAGCATTGATAGTACATGGAGGTCAGGAGCCGCAGTACATTGATACCCACCAGACCGGGAGCATAGAATGCCCCCATCCTGACAAACACATAAAAACAGCTTGATATCTACAGGTGCAAAAGAGTGTGGTGTATGTATTCTAATGAAGAAGTGGTAATACAAATGTCTTTTGCTAGGAGTTATATCTCAAAGCCTTTTAAAAAGCTTCAAAGCCTTTACAGTAGCCCTGTTCTAGAACCTGGTGTACTGCAAGAGTCTACATTGAACCTTATAAATGACTAAACTTGAAATCTCTACATAGAAAGCAACTCTCTTATTGGTCACTCAAATGTGCCACACAAATAGTGTTTGTCATGTAAAACACAAGTTGATTCCAATAGTCTGATTCTATGCTAATACTTTATCAGTATTAAACAATAGTATTATATTGATCTCTTACAATACACTGCACAAATAAACAGTGGAATAATATTACAGATTAACTATTTTATTGACTCTTTGGTTGCTATTCTGATGATGTACAGTATATAATGTAAATGATGTCGGTCATTTTTGCTAGACTTTGTGCATTCACAACATGTCAGAATTACTGTAATTACAAGATTCTGACTTGTGAAAGCTGCTCACATTCTTGTAGAACTCATGATTACAACTTGTAAACTCCAAATTTTCTGAGATCTACATATAGCTGACGACTGCAACGTCAAATGGAAACATTCAAATTGGCGGTAGCTTTAATGTAGTGGAGCAGTTATCTTGTAAGTTTTTTTCTTAGTAATTCCTATAATTGACTGTTATTAATGTCTTAATAATGCTATCTGAAAATAAATGAACAACATGCAATACAGTTTAAAGTAGCTAAGATAGAGCTGTACAAAGTCTAATGTCCTGTTATAAGGCAAACTTTAAGTTTATTAACAAGGCATTTGCATAACAACTGTTACTTGTAAATTGGTTTTGTCCATTGCTTTCTCAAGTTTCACAGATTAATTTTGGTGTTAATAGTATAACCTTAGAAATACATAAGTCTGAGTCAGTGGATGTGAAAGCTCTGAGTCTGGGTCTAGTAATTACAGCAATACAAGGCATATTTGTAAACTATGACCAAATTACATTTAAAATGGGCTTTTCAAGTCCTGCCTACATTTGATTATATCCAGATATATATATATATATACATACAGATACAAATAATTTTTCCATTGCTACACATACAGATACATTTATTGGCTTCATTGACCACCCTAGTAATTAGGTCTTAGTGCAAACGCACTTTAAATTATTGAAATAGATGCTTAACCATTTCTTTAACTGCATAACTACAAACTATGGAACCCTATGGAAAAAATATTTTTTTACTATCAAGTGTGAGCCTCCTCAGATTAATATTTGCTGTACACAATAGCAATGGGCCAGATTTACTAAACAGGGCAAATTAATGTGAGACCGCAAGACTGCTTACAGGAGTGCAAATAATTGAATCTGTTCCCATCCTGAGTGTTAAGCAAACACGAGATTGGCTGTAATGAGAACGTGATACAATTAATCAGCAAAATATGGCTTGAGTAGACTCGGCCAACTATGCACTAACCTATAAGTTTTTCCTTTTTCATTGATACCATTGCTTACATTTTCTGTTATGTTGTTTGTGCATTTGTTCCTACCAGATCATTCCTTGGTTAAACACCAAACCAAGCACGTTGCCGCTTATGTCAAATTCACCGTAGGAGGGCTGAGAATACAAAAGGCTGTTAGTTATCAAAAGAGTTTAGATTGTTGGTGATGAGCTTATATATTGGACTCACCCAGCCTGCTTCCAGATCCCAACACCAGCAGTAGTTCAAGAAACGCACAATCAGCGCTCTCAGGAAGTCACCAATTAGGATGGTCAGATAAGTCACTTGTATATCTGATACCGTCAGCTTCACAAACTCCTAATGGTGGATTGTGAACGGTTTGAGGTAAATGCTTTAATTTTGAGCAAATGTACAAACAAAAGTTTAGATCTTATCAATTAAACACAATAAATTCTATATATGATTTCTGCTGGAGGAGCTAGATGAACACAAGACACATTACTATTCCCACTGTAGTTTCCCAGCACGGGCCTCTGATGACATCAGCGGGGTCGACAGGAGGTGGAGTGCCTGTGTCATTTGGGTTGTTGGCTGAGTAGTTGGCATAATACTCCTTCATGAACCAAATGCTGGCATTTTTTATCGATTCCTCCTCTTCAAGCTTGAAACCAATTAAAAAAAATAAAAATAAAAAAACTGTTTTGTTTACTTAAACATCACTGATTTTCAGCTAAGAATAGAAAGTAAACACTGCTATCAACAGAGAACTTACTTTCGCATTGACCTCATCAAACAGAGCAAGCAAAAATGTGTAGAGGTTGCCAAGGAAGAGTGCAAATATACGCCCCAGCTGCCACTTGAGAGCTATACGTGGATGGTATTCCTCCAGCTCAGCGATTGTCTCAAAGAGCATTGGACCCACCAGCCCCAGCAGAGACATGATGATCTCAAGCTGAGATGCAATGTTATTGTTATTACATAATTAACAGGTCTCCTATCTATCTATCTATCTATCTATCTATCTTGTTACAAAATGCTGAATGTGGTTTTGTGTTTATATTTACCTCATTCTTCTCATACCATGAGAGGTTGTCCATGTTGGAAAACTCTTGGGAACGTTTGACCACAAAGTAGATGAGATAGCCACTTCCTCCCAGGGTACAGGTGATGAAAAAGTTGGCTAGGACACGTAAGAATCTCCTTAGATGAATGTTCTCATCCTTTTGGTTCTCCTGCTCATCCACAATGGACTCCTGCAGACAGCATTAGAGTTTCCAAACTGAGAAAAACTCATGAATGAGCATTTTGGATCTACAGAACATGTATGAACATTTATATAAACCATATCAATTGATCTGGCTAGAGGATTTATCAAACCAGTGGCATATATGTGGTCTTATAGAGAGTTGACCTCCTCAGGTGTCTGAAAGGACAACCAGACCATGAAACAAAAACTGCAGCGGTCAGCACACACACATCGACGCCCATCCAAGCACTTCCACGTATACACACAATCACATACTTTGAAGCTGGTGGTGATGGAGGCGTATTTATTGTCGGCTGTCTCAGCGTTTCCAATAAGATAATCCCAGCTGGTGAACATCTTCCAGGCAAAGGTGAACTCATTGTCTTCTCCATCCCCTCCCCCTACATCTGCGTTTTTAGCCATCCTAACAGCGAGAGTGGACTTTATTCAACATTTGTAGAGAATCCATTCTCGCCGGCAGGATAACAGAAGCGCAATTTCTAATAGCAGTCAAAATAACAACAGTTGTGTTGGCAATATACTGTAATACTATAATGCTGTGGTGAACTAATTTTGTGGATAGCTGAAGAGAAGTTTTTGTATTTAAAGGTGAAGTGTTTATTGTTTTTCACATTAAAATGTCTCCTGGCCTATTTAAAAATCATTATTTGAGCAACAGCTCAACCTCTGGCATGACCTATGTCATGCGTTTGGAAGTTGGCATGCAAACCTTTGAATTCTTATTAGTGGAGAAATGGACTTGAGGCTAATATGGTTAATGTGTATTAAGGTTTTCAGTGAAAAATTACTTCAGTTTCAGTCAGTTCATGAGGATGTATAACTATATTTCCCTATCAGTCAGTCACGTTCGAAGACGGCCTTCTGCTCGTGCATTTCTGGATGTGGTTGCTTCTTGGATCCGTCTGACGGTCACGAACGCTGTGTCTCATGCTTGGTCTATTAGCACACTGAAGCAGCGCTCGTGGATGAGTCATGTTCTCACTGAGGGAATATGACCATCGCGATGTTGCGATCCAGATACCTCCTCATCAAATGAGGGGGTGTCCCCCTTGCCATGCCCCGTTCTAGTTCATCCAACTCTCAGCAGTGGAGGACTACTTCGGCTTGTGGTCAGGGTGATCTGAGGATAACAGTGAGAGCTTCCCCGTCGAGTGCGTCTCCGTGGGCCTCTCACTCCTCTAGCACTTTGCGCCCTCTGGTGTTCTCGCATGAGGTGGCTGGGTCCCCGGACATCCCCAGCATCTTGTTCGGAGTGCCAGCAGACTACAGAATGTCGATTGCTGCATCGATCCCCAGTCGAGCGCGCTATTGCGATGCAGCTCTGTCCGCAAAGCGCCACCGCTTGGCGGGATAATCCACGCCTTCCGTCCAGGGCCTGTAAGCTCTCGTCCACTTTAACGGACAAGGCTTACAGAACTGCTGGACAGGCCGCTTCCGGCCTGCACGCCATGGCCCTCCTGCAGGTCCACCAAGCCAAGGCGTTAAAGCAGCTGCACGAGGGAGGTGCTGACCCAGGTGTGTTGCAAGAGCTGCGCACAGAGACGGACCTCGGCTTGAGGGCGACGAAAGTCACAGCACGGTTCCCGCGTCAGACGATGTCCACTTTAGTGGTCCAGGATCACCACCTATGGCTGACCCTGGCAGATATGAGAGAGGCCGACAAGCACCGCTTCTTGGACTCCCCTATCTCCCAGGCCAGCCTGTTCGGTGAAGCGGTTGGAGAGCTTTGCCCAACAGTTCTATGCTGCACAGAAGCAGACGGAGGCTGTCTCCACCCCACCGCCGGCTGCAGTCCCTGCGCCTGCTCTTCGCCGAGGGCGCCCTCCTGCTGCCTCCACCTCCGCTCCAGCTCGGCCTCAACAGCAGCCTTCACACTGGCCGCAGTGTGGAGCTGGCGGCAGGAAAGCGGCACAGCCCGTCTCCGCAACTGCCAAGCCCGGAAAGCGACAGGGCAAGCGGCGTTCCTGAGACAGGGGCGACCTAGAGCTTATGGGTTCTGCTCTTCAGGAGATGGTGACCACACTCCTTCCCCTGGAGGAGGGCCGGACGGAGAATCTTTTGTTTCCTTTTTGTTCTGTTCCGCCGCTAGCTCCCCAGCCAGTGGTACCCAAAGCCTAAAAAGCGCTGCCTTACGGGTCGGGTCCCTGTACTCCACCTCGCTGCCCCACTGCGGGTACGTCAGTGGTTCCTCTACATCCGCTTGTTCGGTCTCCGGGGGCCTGGTTAGTGCTCCCCAGACTGTCTCGCTGGCTCACGAGAACCATCAGACTCGGCTATGCGATTCAGTTCGCCCGGCGCCCTCCCAAGTTCAGGGGCATTCCGTTCACCTCTGTGCTGAACAAAGATGCTCCTGTCTTGCGTGCAGAGATCGTGGTCCTGCTGGCGAAGGACGCGATAGAGCCGGTCCCTCCAGCCGAGATGAAGTCTGGGTTTTACAGCCCTTACTTCATCGTACCCAAGAAAGGCGGTGGGCAACAACCAATCTTGGACCTGCATGTTCTGAACCGGGCCCTTCACAAGCTCCCGTTCAGGATGTTGACGCAGAGACACATTTTTCAATGCATCCGTCCTCTCGATTGGTTCACAGCGAATCGCTGTTACACCACTCGGTTTGCGTCATATGAGACCACTTCATGACACTTCATGACCGGGTCCCGAGATGGGCATGGCAACGCGGCACTTACCGTGTCCCAGTCACGCCGTCTTGCCACCAGACCTTCAGCCCGTGGTCGGACCTTGCTTTCTTTGGGCAGGAGTGCCCTTACTGCAAGTGTCCAGGCATGTTGTTGTATCAACAGATTCCTCTGCCATGGGGAGCCATGTGCAATGGGCATGCAGCATCGGGGCTCTGGACAGGGCCCCTGACTGCAGTGGCATATCAACTGCCTCGAGTTGCTAGCAGTATGGCTTGCGCTGCGCCGTTTCAAATCGCTGCTACACGACAAGCATGTACTGGTCTGTACGGACAACACTGCGACCGTTGCGTGCATCAACCACCAAGGTGGTCTACGCTCCCGTCACATGTCGCAACTCGCCTGACATCTCCTCCTTTGGAGTCAGACGCACAGGTAGACCTGTTTGCCTCCCTGGACACGTCCCGCTGCCAGCTGTTTTTCTCCCTGTCTGAGGGGACCCACACAGCTGGCCTCTGGGCCTACGCAAATATGCGTTTCCCCCAGTGAGCCTTCTTGCACAGACTCTGTGCAAGGTCAGGGAGTACAAGGAGCAGGTCCTCTTAGTGGCACCATACTGACCAAATCGGACCCAATCCGACAGTCCCTCCTTGGCAAATTCCTCTGAGAAGGGATCTCCTTCTGGCACCCGCGTCCAGACCTGTGGAATCTGCACGTATGTTCTGCAGAGGTTCTAGGTGGGCTAACTCCAGCGGCAGTGAACACCATCACTTCAGCCAGGGCTCCGTCTACAAGACACGTTTACAGGCTGAAGTGGAACCTGTTCATCGATTGGTGTTCTTCCCGCCGGGAAGACCCCCGTAGATGCCCGATCGCAGTTGTGCTGTCTTTTCTGCAACAAGGGCTGGAGCGAAGGCTGTCTCCCTCCACTCTCAAAGTGTATGTTGTCGCTATTGCCACACATCACGATGCAGTAGACGGTAAGTCTGTCGGGAAGCACGACTTGGTCATCAGGTTCCTCAGGGGGGAGAGGAGGTTAAATCCTCCACACCCTCACCTGGTACCCTCTTGGGATCTCTCCTCGGTCCTGACGGCCTTCAAGGAGGAGCCATTTGAGCCTCTGCAGTAAGTAGAGCTAAAGTTTCTGTCGTTAAAGACAGTACTCCTCACTACTTTGGCCTCAGTCAAGAGGGTAGGGGACCTGCAGGCATTTTTGGTCGACGATTCGTGCCTAGAATTCGGACCGGCCGACTCTCACGTTGTCCTGACACCCTGGCCCAGATATGTGCCCAAAGTTCCCACCATGCCTTTCAGGGATCAGGTGGTGTACTTGCAAGCGTTGCCCTGGGAGGAGGCAGACCCAGCCATTACTCTGCTCTGTCCGGTCCGTGCCTTACGCATTTACGTGGACCGCACGCAGAGCTTCAGGACCTCAGACCAGCTCTTTGTCTGCTTTGGAGGACAGCAGAAGGGAAACGCTGTCTCTAAACAAAGACTTGCCCACTGGATAGTGGAGGCTATAGTCCTAGCTTATCAGGCCTAACGGTTGCCGTGCCTCCTCGGAGTAAGAGCACACTCTACGAGAGGCGTTGCTTCTTCTTGGGCATTGGCACAGGGTGCCTCGATAGCAGACATCTGTAGAGCTGCTGGCTGTGCGACACCTAACACGTTTGCGAGATTCTATAATCTCCGTGTAGAGCCCGTGTCCTCCCGTGTACTTGCCTCAGGTGGCCAGTAACACCAGACCCACTCTGTGCCAATCACGCTTGCTACTTGTGGCAAACATGTAAATCAGATTGCAGATATATATAAACACCACATATGGAATCTACACTCAGGCCGAAGTGAATTGCAATTTATAAAAAATCTACGCATTTAAACAACCACTAAAAGGTAGGCTCGGGTATAAGGGTTAGTAGAAGTTTTTGGGTGACGAATTATTATTATTATTATTATTATTATTATTACACTAGTGCCAAAATTAACCACTTCACCTTTAGGTTGGAGTTTTTTTTTCTTTTCTGCATAGCTGTCTAATATGACTACACAGTCTACACATCTTAGATTCAAAGAAAATACACTCTATTCTACCTGTACAACCTTCTGTTATTCAGAACTAACAACAATTATACTCTTTCAAAGACACGTTTTTGTATAGGCATAGATATTCACAGTCACGTACTTCTCAAAAACATTTCATGTCATTGCTACAACATCTAGCAATGAATGAAAGAGTGACTCACGTTCTGATCACAACCATGAGGCTATACCCAAAGGTCCCAATGCCCACCAGGAGGTAAGACAGAGGGAGACGAAACTTCAGGAAGCCAATGGTTCTCTGGTTATTATAGTATCCATAGAAAAGTACTGAGTACTTGCAGTAACCCTGTCAAAGAGAAGGCATCAGAGAGTGTTATTGATAACCATACCAAGGAAAATATGTACAGAGGGGTCAAACATCTGAGACTGTTTTAAAAAAATATGGGGTTTTAAATTTAATTTAAACCTGAAAATAAACAGAAAATGTAAAATAAATGATACTAAATTAAATGAAATATGTCAGATTCTGCACTATTGTGTACATACATATATAACAGAAAATATGCATATTTTAAAACGAGTTCTTTCAAATTTCAAAAATCTCAGTTTCAAAGTCTTTATTTATAGTAAGTAAAAATGGACAAATAGTTTCACATTTTCGGTAACCCTTTATTTTACATTAACCATTTCTCACTATTAACTAATTGCTTACTAGCATGCATATTTCTAGCATTTTGTTTGGTTATTAGTACTTATAATGCAAATATTAATGCCTTACTCTGCATGAGCATATTTTAGATCCCTTAATCCTTCACCATACCATTTAATTATTTATTTATGTTTTTTTTTTTCTTTTCTGGGTGCTGCTGTCAAAAAGGTAACATAAAAATACTGTACTAAAATATTCTACAATTCATGTTCTTTTTTTAAATTCAACTGTCACTCCAGTTGTTATAAAATCCTGAAATTTGTATTTTAAAATGCAAATGTTTTCACTAGTGGTCTCAGACCTCTGTATAATGCATGTATCATAATCTTACACTGAAATCTGTGAGAACAGAATAGTCCATAGCAGTGTCTTGCTCTTCTCTCGGCACAGTTTTCCGAGGAATGGACCCATATGGAAGCCCCATGAGTACCTTGTGGAAAGTAATTTGTTAAATGAATAGTTCACCCAAAAAACTTTACACTGGTGCTTCCGGCCATTACCATGCCATACAATACCAGTCCATAAACCATAATAACACTTTCTCCACTTTCTTTCTTGTTGTCCTCTCATAAAATATTTATTTAGAACTGTTTTGGACTGTTTTCAGGTGTAAAATGTGCTTGATCTGTGCATATTTCTCACCTGATTCAGACAAGATAAAGCCCTGGAAAAAGCAATATTATGGACAGAGGACTTTTAATTTTATTACAAACACAGCTTTTTGCCCATAACTAGACATTAGTCAATGGACTGTCATGCTGACTACATTCTGGAGATTTTTATCAACTGTTTGAAATCTCATTCTGACGGCACCCATTCACTGCAGAGGATCCACCAGTGAGCAAAAGACGTAATGCTAATGCTGTTCCAATGAAGAAACAAACTCATCTACATATCGAGTGGTGAGAACCAAAAAGGCGTAAGTGACATTTTACCAACTTTACAGGAGAGCCAAAACAAAAATTTTACCATAGTTTGATCTGACTTTGTGTATTGTTTTCAATTGTTTATAATAAAAATTTGTACACTCATGGATGACAGTACTTTTGCCAGTAGAAAGAGCTCATTAAGAGCTTTCATTTGATATAGATATCTCCATTTCACCAAAAATGTCACTTACGCCCTTCTGGTTCTCACCCTTCGATATGGCCTAAAGTACATTTTAAAGGGGTCATAACATGACAAACCAAGTTGCAGGTGTAATCGTTTGCATATGACCGCCTCCAGCCATCTACACTCGATACAGTATACAGATGTGCATTTGCTTTCTGACACAGTCCACGTGCTTGAGTCTGACGTCAAAAGGAAAAATGGAGTGAAAAAACTTTCACTTTGACGCGTTTGGTTTAAAAAGCTTGTTCGCGTCTTTGTACAGATATCAGAAGGATCCCAGCATAAGGAAGTGGATAGATTATTTTTTTTAATCGCATCCCGTATCATATCTGAGGATTTTATTTTGTAAACAAGGCATGGAAACATTTGTTGAAAGATGAAGCGGTACTAGATATGACTGCAGCTGCATCACAAACCATAATAATAATAATAATAATTTGTTACATTTATATAGCGCTTTTCTGGGTCCTCAAAGCGCTTCACATAGAAAGGGGGAATCTCCTCAACCACCACCAGTGTACAGCATCCACCTGGATGATGCGACGGCAGCCATATTGCAACAGAACGCCCACCACACACCAGCTTACTGGTGGAGAGGAGACAGAGTGATGAAGCCAATCAGTGTATGGGGATGATTAGGAGGCCATAGGAGATTTTTAATGACCACAGAGAGTCAGGACCTCGGTTTAACGTCTCATCCGAAAGACGGTGCTTGTTGACAGTATAGTGTCCCCGTCACTATACTGGGGCGCTAGGACCTACACAGACCACAGGGTAAGCACCCCCTGCTGGCCTCACTAACGCCTCTTCCAGCAGCAGCCTAGTTTTCTCAGGAAGTCTCCCATCCAGGTCCTGACCAGGCTCAACCCTGCTTAGCTTCAGTGGGCAACCAGTCTTGGGCTGCAGGGTGATATGGCCACTGACATAAGTAAATGATTTCATAATGCTTTGTCTGGAAACGGCTGTTTTATTTTGATTATGTTGTCAGAACTCTCACATGCAATAGAGAGGGGGTGTTGATACTGTTTCCTATGCAATGACATTAACAAATCATAACAGTGGCTGATTACTGAGAAGCCTTGAAGGACACGTCCCTTAAAACAGGTCATTTTTAGACGGTGAGTCAGAATGAGAGTTGAAAATAATAATTTTTCCACATACTTATTTGTGTTTTTGTGCAAAAAAAAAAAAAAAAAACCTTTATTAACATTATAAGTGAATCTGAAAGAATGTATTTAAATCATTTAAAAAAAAAATCTATGTCATGAACCCTTTAAATACATTTTAACTATTTCTATAAGGGTGGAGACAAAGTAGAAAGATACTTTACTGCTCCCTTTACTGTACAGCAAAAGGGCATAATTTTATCATTAGTGTTTGTAGGTACAGCACAACATAACTGATTATACACTGACCTCTGGTATCACAACCAGGCCAAAGGTCAAGCTGAAGAGGACCAAGTTCATGCCGTACATCCAACGGAGGAAAATAAAGTATGAAGCAACTGAGGAGCCAAAGTGACCTGCAAATGGATGAAACATCGCCAGTGCTCAGGATAAGGACATTTTTTTTGGTCACTTGCAGGAAACATTCAAGTAAATATAGTTTAATTCCTAACTCAGTACAGGTGAAAGAAATAATTTTCTATCATCAATAAGACATATGATACGCACCATTCCTCTTGGGATTCATAGTACTTACTCTCAACTTCCTTTATTTTCCGCTCCCATGGGATGCAAGCCGTCCTAAAATTTTCAAAATCTCTTTGAAACTTTATCCATTTCTGTATGTTGAGACACAAAGAATATAGGGAAGATTAGGCAGGTACAATTAACTAGATTTTAACATTTTAGATTTTGCCATCATGAAACTTTGGTGTTGTGGGTGGTTAATATGGGGTTGCTAATGCATCTAAACAGTGTTTTAACCCATTGATATGTTGTTGCTATAGTGTGATCTGGGTGATTGTTAAGGCATTGCTAGGTGGTTGCATACTGGTTTTAGTCAAAAGTGTCCACTTCAAAGTCTCTATGACATTCTGATCTCTATATTTAGCTCGGATCTTTCTTAAAAAATTTTTTTTTAGTATTATTATTTTATTTTCAGCAATAGTTGTAGTGATGCTTACTTCAACAAAATCCACGAATATAAGGTAAATTGAAGATTTTCATGTTCCTACCTTCATCATCATGACTTTGTAGGCATACAGTTTCCTGCCTTTCCCTTTGCCCAAAGCACCTTCAAATTTATCCACAAACTGCTGAGCCTCTCTTTAGACACAATTAAGGAGAACATGGTATTGTGAGGAAGAGATTAAATAAATAGTTGTAGTCCTTGAAGCGGATTGATGTATACAATATTGCAGTTAAAATACACAATATAGAGACAAATATGATGTAAAACAGATGTTTACCAGATATTGTGCCACTGCACAACAGTCATAAAGGCCTATTAAAGTATTAAACCCACTAAATTCCATAACGTATAAAACTGCTACTCCACCCCAAAGGTTTGTCATCATTTACTTACTTTGATATTGTTTCAATACTGTATGACTTACTTTCCTCTGGGCAACAAGTTTGTTTGGTTTCTAACATTCTTCAAAATATCTTCTTTCAAAGAAGAAAGACACAGGTTTGAAACCACATGAGGGTGAGTAAATGAAGACAAAATGTTAATTTTTCTATGTGTGGAGTATCCCCGGTGATTACATCTTCTAGTGGAAGAATGAATTTAATGAAATCACTTAATAAAATAATGTCTCCATTAAATTTGTTCTTCGTACTTTTATTTAGTAGTAATTGTTTTAGAAAAACATGCTGTATTGTGAATTTAGTCCTGGCTACAGGGGGTCTCTTCAGTCTTACTGATTTATTATAACATTTTTTGCATAAGGTTCCTCAGTACTTGAGGACTTTCAGTCGTCTTCTCATTCGCCAGGGCTTGGTCCTGATGCTTGCTATCAGTTTCTTCTTCTCTTCCACCTCCTCCATCAGTTTGGCCATTTCTCCTTCAGACATGGACTCATCCTCTTCATCTGATTTGGAATCATCACCACTAAGACAGAACGTGAAGTGATAGAGTGCTTCATTCTTACAGTCCATTATTGCAATAAAAATGGTTAGATTTAGACTTAAAACGACAACACAAAAATCGAAAGACAGAAAGATTTTATAATAACAAGAATTATAATGGTAAGATATATTGGTAACCCTTTATTTGAACGTGTCCTTGTTACACGTAAAATGCCTTTTCTATAGTAATAACATTAGATTATGCTTAATAACAAGCAAGTAACAACCCTAACCTAAACTTACAGTAATCAATGCTGTGTAACAGGAACACATTAAAATAAAGTATTATTGATTTTTAGATATGTTTAGTGAAAAACAAGAGTATTTTTTCTTTGTTTCCAGTGTACCCATGGCTTATTGTGTCACCCTCATTGCGTAAATGTTCCTACACCCATAATACTAAAACTATATTTGAGCCTACATTGTTGAAAGTATGTTTTTTAGCAAATGTCTGTGGTTTTACAATGGAGATTAACGGCACTGAACTCTAACAAGTACAAGTGTGCGTCTAGAGCATATGGGTAGACATAGTATTAAAAATGCAATGGGTTTGAATAGTTAAAATGATACTGTCACATTATATGGAAAGGCTGGAATAGTTGAGCATATATTTTCTTACATAAAAAAAAAAGAATTTGGAAACATGGTATGTAAATAAGGTCTGAAAAACTATAAATATTTCAATAAAACTTTAGGGATGGACTGTAAAAGAGGAACGTTTAAGTAGTCCTATCTATAATAGGAGTTTCAGGAAAGTTTTGTCTTACGTTCAGTGATCTCTTGGTGTAGGTGTCGTGAGGAATAAATGTTAATTATCAGTAAATTATTTAATTCTATCTCGTGAGCATTTGTGTCAGCATACCTACTGTTCTTTTTCTTCTTTTCATCGTTGTCGCTGTCATTGTCCTTGTCTTTTCCTTTCCCCTTACCATCCTTCTGTTTTTTGTTTCCACCTCTCTTGTTTTTTCTGCCGGACTTCTCATTTTCCCCATCTCGCCCACTCTCGCGCACTTTTCCTCTTCTCCTGTTCCCGGCACATCTCCTCTGTGGAATATCATCATCGCTGTGTTCCTCATCTGCCTGGGCTGCTTTTTTTTTATTGGCTGTTCGACGACCTCTTGGAGGTTCATCATCCTCATCTTCATCCTCACTGGCAGCTGCTTTGCCCCGTTTACCAGCGGCTGTTTTTTTAGCACCCTTGCCTTTTGCTTTATTGTTCTCTGAGTAAAAGATGGCACAACTGTATATTTATAAAGGCATATCATGCATTAAAACGAGACATTTTGCAGATAAACACAGAGATCTGTAGAAATTCTGGAAAAAAGTGTTTGCCTCTTCAAAATGTGCTGTCACTATGTAAGGTGATCTAGCTGTTGTGGGGTTTTTTCCTAGACTTTGAATGATAGAAATCTTGATGTTTGCACCACCAATTAAATAAAATAAAGAGGAAAATAAAGAAATCGTTTTCTTACCTTCAGCACTCTCTACATCTCCATCAATTTCTATTCCCACTATATAAAAAATGTATGAATAACTCTCTAAGTAAACAGATGACATAATTTTAAACAACATTTGAAATGAATGTATTACTCACCATCTTCCAGTTTTCTTGTTGTATCACTTTTCTTCGGCATTTTGCTGCCCTTCTGATCTCTATTAGTCTCTGAATTTCTTCCCTTGCACCTGTGGTCTAACAAATTACTGCACAGGTGTGCAACTACTCTCCAGTAACTGACTCCCTATTGCCATAGCAACAACTCATAGCATGACCTCACGTGTGTAATAGCTATTTATATTAGTATTATTATATTAGTATATTAGTATGAGCTGTAAAAATTGTCTGGATGATAAGAGTTCGGCTTAAGTCTTTTAGAGAAAAACAGTTCTATTTAAGACAGAAATGAGTACAAATGCCAAAAAAAAAAAAAAAAAAAAAAAAAAAAAGAAAAGCTCAATATTAAAATGATATGAGAACTTACATGAAGTAAAACAAGTCTAGCCCCTCAGATGAGCAATTCAAATCCCATCAATGTTTCAATATTACAATCACAAAGCATTCTGGATGGTACGCCGCATCCATTTAAACTGTTAGATGCACTCTCACTCATTGGGACACATGACACCTAATGCTGCTGTCACAAGAAGAGGCACCTTAAAGATTTAATGAAGGTTTAGGTTTTCCTTCAAAACAATTAAACACATTTCACAGTATATTAAGCTTTGCACTTTCATTTTAACATGCACTTTCTTTACAACTGTTATGGTTAGAAAGTCACTGCAACACAAATGAATCCAAATAAACATTTGCAGTATTAGACAACTGTCAGCAATCATTACACCATACAAGGATTCTGACTATTGCCATTTTAAACTAGCCTAAATTTTGATAGCAGAAGGTGTCTTAACCAGTGTGTATGGTATGCGTGGTCCCCATTCCTGTTGAAGGCAGAAACACATTCTAATATGCAGACACTCAAGAACAGTGAAACTCTAAGCAGACAAACAGATATATGTGATCTCCTGTCTCGTCTGCACCATGACACCTGGTAGATGACACAGCATCTCAGTTTTCACAGGCAAGCTATTACATGCTCATTAGTGCGAAAAGGCAAAAACAATGTGTGCACACATGCATAACATTCCTGCACATCTATGTACAGGATCTAGCTATAATAAAAAGAACAATAAAATCATTTGAGTAATAATTTTTTTATAACATCACAACCATGTTGATGAAGGCATGTTCATGTTAAACTAAACAGAACTAGCGTGAACTGCCAAAAGAGTATCACCATTGCATCAATCATTATTAGTTTTAAAGTAAGAGACTTACTAGCACGTATAAACTCACTAAAGCATCTAACCTTGAACGGCAATTACATTTCACACTGCAGTTGGCTGCTTTTGTCCAGGTGTGCACAGACAGTTCACACAGGACATGTTCTTACTTCACTTCTGTACAGGCACATCACACATAGACATCACCTGCCCTTTTTCTTCCTCAAAAGAAAGTGCCCTTTTTTCTGGGGAGTTTTTCTTTTTATACATGAATATGCATGTGTGCTTGTGTATGCGTGTGTGTGTTCCTGTTTGCGCACAGCTTTCCCTGTTAAACAAATAAAAAAATCTAAATATCAGGTCGGGTCAGGAAATGTTGAGACTCTGTCGATGCCTTTCTCCCCTCCGCGTCTCTGCGCAGCACAGCAGTGTAGCAAATGTGCGTTTACATGGAGTATTGTAATCGGTTTAAAAGTCCAATCCGAATGAAAATGCTCCATATAAACACCTCAATCGGAATAAAAATGTCCAAACCGAATGAAATTGTAATCGGTTTGAGAGGGGTGAGATAAACCTTTCTATAAAGTAAACTTTATACAGAAAACTTTGTAATATCAGAGTACAATTCATTTCAGAGCTGCATTACAGAGGTTCGTAGCCTACCGTTATTTTATCCCTTAATGCTTTAAGAAATTAGGGCGATATGATGATATGTATTGATCAACTGGCGGGGATCAAGCTATATTGGTTCTGTGTCTGTGTGTGGTACGATAAAAGACGGTATGATCGTGTTCTGGCCATAGCGCTCGAATGAACGCAAGTACGAAGGTGAAATGACGTCAAAATGATTCGCATGCGCAGGGTAAGATTTGTGAAAGTGTCCATAAGATAGCAAGCATAAATTAATTTTGCATGCGCAAGAAAAGATTTGTATAAGTGTAAATCGCGTTTCAAACGTAAGAAAAAAAGATTTGCAGCCTTTTACTGTTTTTTGTAAGTGTAATTCATGTATTGTGAAACTGCAACTTCATGCTAAGGCAAAATAAATATGATCTGTATTCTTCTGACCTCCATTTTTCCGCGCTTACACTTTTGGCACTGTTGTTTCGCCCAAATACAGCCAAAAGTATTGCAAGCCTGTGCACAGCGTTTTGCAAGTGAAAACAACAGCATCAAGAACTGCAAAACAGATTGACTGCGTAAAACCAATATGTGTGTGTAGAAAAAAAATCGTTGCAACTGTCTAAATGACTTGTGTGCATAGAGCAAAATGTTCGCCAAATAACCCGCTGTGTACGTCTGCGTCTTTGCGCTTGCAGTTTTGGCACGATTCTCTCACTGATTTCAGGTTTGCAAGCGAGTGTGGAAGGCGGGACCTTCTTCTTGCAGCCAATCAAATGAGGCTTTCGCTGACTCTCGATTTACTCTTATCTGATTGGTTCAATAAACACTCCAGACTGAGAACACATCTTTATCTTAATTTGACTCAGCGTCATTCTTATTGCGGGGATGGTATTTTTAATGCACACATATATTTATTAAAAAATAAATAAATACAATAAAATAAAATAATAAAACAAAAAGCATGATCCTTAGAAGCTGTGTACCATTAGGCTGACTACCATGTGCTTATATACTGATCTTCAAGCTAGAGTGAACATTATTGGATTGGTTCGACATTGCATTGAAATTTAAGATTTTAGATAATCTGCCTATACCACTGAAATGATGTTAAACTTTACAATCAAAATGTTTAATAGCGCTTTGTCTCCAGATTTGACTGTAATGCAAAAACTGACACTTCAAACCAAATCAACATTTAAAAAACTACAACTACTTTGACAAAATATAGTCTTTAATAATGTCTAAATATATGCATCTAAATGAAAACCAAATGCAAAGTAACTATGTCTGAATCAAATATTCCCAGAAACCATGAAATACACAGTAATGTTGATATTTTTATATGGTTATACATCCATCTAGTGGTTTCACATGGCATTACAGATGGTAAATGCATAATTTAGGGGTAAATATTTAGTACAGTAAAATCTCCTTTAAATACGTTAAAGGAAAAACAAAAAATCTGCCATCAACCCTGATCAGCAGACATGGTGAAATTATGCATAGTAGTGCAGATACTTTCAGTAGCATCAAGATTACAAACTAATATCATATGGTCTGCTGAAGAGGAGGAGGATGATTAGGATAAATAGAGTGAATACACAGAAATGTCATTTCCTAATATTAGCTCGAAATTCAGAATGAATGGTAGTCAGCCTAATGGTAGCCTACACAGCTTATAAAAGATCATGCTTTTTTTGTTTTATTATTTTATTTTATTGTATTATTAATTGATTTTTTTATATGTATCTGCATTAAAAATACCATCCCCACAATAAGAATGACGCTGAGTCAAATTAAGATAAAGATGTGTTCTCACTTCTGGAGTGTTTATTGAACCAATCAGATAAGAGTAAATCGCGAGTCAGCGAAAGCCTCATTTGATTGGCTGCAAGAAGAAGGTCCCGCCTTCCACATGGGTTTGCAAATCTGAAATCAGTGAGAGAATCGTGCCAAAACTGCAAGCGCAAAGACGCAGACGTACATAGCGGATTATTTGGGGAACATTTTGCTCTATGCACACAAGAAGTCATTTAGACAGTTGCAACGATTTTTTTTTCTACACACACATATTGGTTTTACGCAGTCAATCCGTTTTGCAGTTCTTGATACGGTTGTTTTCACTTGCAAAACACTGGGCGCAGGCTTGCAATACTTTTGGCTGTATTTGGGCGAAACAACAGTGCCAAAAGTGTAAGCGCGGAAAAATGGAAGTCAGAAGAATACAGATCATATTTATTTAGCCTTAGCATGAAGTTGCAGTTTCACAATACATGAATTACACTTACAAAAAACAGTAAAAGGCTGCAAATCTTTTTTTCTTAAGCTTGAAATGCAATTTGCACTTTTACAACTCTTTTCTTGCGAATGCAAATTTAATTTACGCTTGCTATCTTATGTACACTTTCACAAATCTTACCCTGCGCATGCAAATCTTTTTGACGTATTTTACCTTCATATATTAGGTGTGTTCGACTTCATGCGGCGCCGCACAGACCTATCGGCGAGAGCAGCCGCTTGCAGTCAGGGGCGGAATTGAAAGCGGAGACGTGAAGTCGGACTCTTTCTGCTCCCGGTAGTGATGCTCTCGCGGTGTTTGGATACTCTTATCACAGATTAAGTGAATAACATGCAATATTTGTCAAATGCACGGACGTTTCAGAAATGTTTTCATGAGCAACAGAAACACTTTTTATATACTGCTTAATACAGGGCCATCTGTTCAAGAATAAAGTTCAACATAAACGTACTATTTAAATACCAATAAGCCTTTATCAGTGTTTTTTATTATTAAATGTGACTCATTATAACATTGTGACTATAACATTACATACTATAACATTGTTAACAAAAGTAAAAAAAGCTTTTACTGTTCTAAAAACAGATTTGTGGGCAGTATTTATTTATTTTTTTTATTATGCAAAAATTATACAAAGGTTTGTACAAGCATATACAACTCACAACAAGTACAAAAACAAATAAACATTCATGAGAATATGTAAAGTGAAACAATTCATGCCAGGGGTAAAATTACAACAATTTAAAGTAACAAAAAGCTTCATAGGTCTTTCTTGCTTTTTGTTCTTAATTTTATCTAATGTAGTAGTACCATTTGTTTAATCTCTTTTTATAAAATGTTCAAAGTTTGGCTTAGCTTCCATTTTTTCACATGATTGTGATATTTTCCTAGTAAAATAATATTTGTGAGCTGTATTGGAATTGAAGATGTTAGAAACACAGGTCATTGTTGTCATGTGGTGAATTTGGCCAATCGTGAAACAGCTGTGTCGTCATCAGCACTCCCGCAGTCGCTCTGGAGAAACTGCGGCGGCTGAGTGAGCCATAGACATCATATTAGATAGACGCCCTATCGACCGCTACTGCCTATTGGCGCTGACGAGCGGTGGGGCCGCCATCTTAAACCGGTCACCCGCTCCATTCACTGTAAGCGGCCAATAGGGTATCTAGTCTCTATATGATATCTATGGAGTGAGCTAGCTGCTCTCGAAACGCTCTCGCGGTACTTTGATGCCACACGTGACAGTGACGTGGCGTCGGCGCAGGTTCAAGTCGGACAAATTTTCTAACCGGCATGCACTTCTTCAAGTCAGCCGCCGATCGGTTTTCATGGCGCCGCATGAAGTCGAACACACCTATTCAAAAGCATTCGTCTGATCTCTTATGGCTTTATGGCTCTCGCGGTACTGTGATGTCATACACTGATCATTCTGCGCAGAGCCGCTTCAAGTTGAACACACCTAACTACAATCCTGATGCTACCCTCTGCTTACTTCAGTAAACACTCAGTGGATTTTCCTGCTACAGACATGCATGCCTTAGTTTGACTCTTTGAAACTTTGTTTTACCTTTTCAATTACCTTAAAAATGAAAAATAATAATAATGAAAGAAACTGCAGTGAAAAAAAATCTCAGCACTTATTCTGTAATAAATGATACTAATAAGAGATAATAAATGCCCTTCTTTTTATTTATTTTAAATACGGCACCCTTACAGAACTGTGCTGTGGTTGTACCACACTGAAAAAAATGACAATGGGGGATTGTTGAATTTGCAAAAATGCATTTAGTATTTCCAACATGATTAATTTATGTTTCTCGTCTAAACATATTTTAGTCTTGTGTCATTCAATTAATGTTGAAGGATGTTCAACTTTTTAGAATTAATCATGTTGAAATGTAATAATTTAGTTATGTTTTCTCTGGAAACTCCGCCCCCTTGGAACGCGCAAGGAAAACTTTTTTTACTTTACTTTTTTTTTTTTTTTTTTAGCTTAATAAATACTGTACTGTAACTTTTTGCATTTTTAATTCATGTTAGTTGATCCGTTATTCTAATACTGTTCACTAAAACATTCTTAAGTGTTACTAAAAAGGTTTTATCAGTTTAATTTTAAAATGAAGAAGGAAATATGCTGAATTCTAGGGAGCCTTATCTACCTCTGAGAAATTGTTATTGCTTAAAAACTAATGCATTGTTTTTAATATTTTACAGATATCTGATACTCATCTATTCACGTGCAATTTGAATGGCAAAGGCTCTATAGTAGTGGTGAGTATTTCTTTCAATATACTGCAATTATATTTGATTATTATGTTTTTTACTTAAAATATTCCTCTCCCTCTCTAGTGAATGTAGCAGTGTAAAGGGTGCTGAGTAGCAGTTTCCAGAAGAATGGCACTACTAAACCATTATTAAGTCAAGCATCCTCATTTTGTTTTTTTTAATTCATTGAATTTAAGCTTTTTTTAACTTCACACACACGTTTTGTAGCCCATACTCTGAAAAATAAATTTTTGTTAAAAATAACAGTGATTTGTCTTGCCTTACTGCTTTTAAAACTGAAAAAAAAAAAAAAAAAACATCAAGGGAAGCTTTGGACAACTCCTTACTCATTACTCTTCATCTTTTTCACTACACCTGTTTGATGGTGAATTTTTGCATTTTACTGTATCTGATCTGGTCTTTTGACAGGAAATGTCATAGTTCATAGTCATCCATTTATCCTATACTCTGAAAAATTAATTGTACTGTTAAAATTATACCGTGATTTGATTTCTTACTGCTTTTAAAACTGAAAACAAAATCGCCAAGGGAAGCTTTGGACTACTTAATGCTCGTCATTACTGTTCGCCTTTTCCACTACACCTGTTTGATGGGGTCTCATTTTGTACTCAAAATGTACTCAATGACAGTGGATATGTTGTTATTGTTCATGAAATTTATGCTATTTTTAACTTCACACAGAGAAGGCTGTATTTCTATATCCAGTACTCTAAAATAAATGTTTTTCTTGTCTTACTACTTTTTAAACTACAGTAGTAATGTTAATGTTGTAGCTAAGGCAAGTACAGTAGATGTTCAAAATGCATTTGAGGAAAGCCAGCCTATAGTATTATAAAAATTTAGAACCAGGTGAGTTTTATTGAAACCACTGCATATATGAATGAAAAACATAAAAATCATGTTTGTATAACAAATTATGTAGCTTTAACATGTATGGATTGTGTTCATTTAACAAACCTAAATTATGTAGCTTGAACATATATAAATCATGTTCATTTAGCATATATAAATCATGTTGAGTAAACATAACTTTAATATGTGCAACTGATGTACATATTTTGTTTATGTTAATCCAACAAGTTTTGTTTTTTAAGTGCATAGTAAAGTAATTGTATTATGGAATAGTAATATGATGGTTCTTTGGCATATATCATTGCACTGAAATTCATGCATCATGGCAGTCCAAAAACCATGGTAATCTTTGCAAGTATAATTTCATGCATGTTATTTGCACACGAAACCATTGCAACACCATAGTTTTGCCATGTTATCATAGCAGACCAATTGTTATGTATTTTCCATTAGGCCTATGTATTCCATTATGTATTTTGTATTCTTGTACCTTCAAGGACCATGAAAATACCATAATTATTAATTATAGAACTGCTTCAGTAGAAATTGTACTTATTTTTTTACCATGTGTTTTTTTTATTTTTTTAAACCGTGTAAATACCATACATAATCATCTACTAATAAAGTAAATTCCAAAAACCCCTGGAACTACCATCTGATAAAATCTCACTGAACCATGATACAGCCACATTCAAACGCCTCTCGAAAAGAGGATGCGCGTTCACAGTCGCAACTCATTCGAAGTCCTGATCCATAGACTTAAAGAATAACTTATAGTTGGGTTTTTTGAGGACTTGTTTAAAATCTAACAGTGTTATTTCCTCCAAAGAGATGGGGATCTTCACCAGATACCAGATCTTTTGGTGTCTGCGGTAAAGTTTTCTACTAACTGCAGCATAAACCGTATTCCTGTTGTCCTACAGGTAATCATACATTCATGGTGTTCCCAAACTTCCAGGGAACGCTCATACTGTGGGTTGCATCCCAACCAGCCCAAATTACCAGAAAGGCCTAATTCAGACAGCTGGTATTAGACACTTCTAGTATAACACCTCCAAATTAAGTGTTTAAATGTTAGATTAAAACAGTGCAAATAGACTGACAAACAATAGTTTTTATTTTTCATGAATTGCACAAGAATTTAGCCAAGAACTGTTATGGGACCAAGCATCACAGTGTTGGACTCTGTTGTATCTGAAAAACAAAGAGAGACTTAGGCTACTTTACATTTAGTAATTTACCAGATCCTTCTATCCCAAAGCAATTTAAAAATAAGGAACATCACAAACAATTTGCCATGGTGCCAACAATATTCATAGTATACAATGTAGCAAGGAGCAGAGGTTAAATGTAGAAAATAAAGTGTGTGTGTTTTTTTTGGGGGTTGTAGTACTTTCCAAGGTTTATGGTTGTGGATAAGCAAAGTATATGAGGAAGAGGTGTGTCTTCCTTAGTCTCGCGTATCCAGACCTTCAGACTGATGGCAGGTCTGGAAACCTTAGCCGTTTTCAATGTCCAAGGAATGCCCAAGTGTCCATTTGACAGGTAAAGCAAGGTTTAATTTGTTAATTAAACCTTAAATCAGGTTTAATTTGGTGCCACGTCATGTTTAGGGCCGTGGAAATGTCCCCACAATAGCAGACCGGAGTAAAACTCAGACGTATTTTAAAGAGTATGCCACAAACTTTACATATCTTGACTAAACTAAACATCTTACTTGATCCTGACAAGCGCTCATTGTCACAGTTGTGAACACGATGGCTTTCTTCTTCCATGAGAGGGTTTGGCATCACGGCATCTTTGTTTCCAGACAGAATGTTAAAGAACGCGACACACACCCGGAAATCCTGTATAATTATTCAACCAATCCGATGACGACTTCAAAACTCCTGAAGTGTTTCCAATTTTGTGTGCCATATGCATCAGACGTTCAGCCAACGGTCCGTGGGTGTGACGTCTAAGGCTGAGACTATGTCCTCCTCTACTTCCTGAAAGTTGTGATGGTCTTAGCAGAAAACCATGGAAACACAGGGTATTGCCATTTGTTGGCATGATGTGGCCTAGATAAAAGCTTACCTCTGCTGACTGACCACTTTGGTAGTCCACTCCATATGCCAGTTTGTTTCTGGCTGATGACATCACAAGTATTTTCACAGCATTCACAAACCTCATCCCGACCATCCACACTGAGCCACCTTCAGAAAGCAACAAGTCAACTTAATGAATCAGGAGACATTAATATTAGAGGTGTAATCCAATGCATATATGCATTTCAAACAAGTTATCTTTGGAATATTTGTTATACCCTAAGGGACACATAGTTGTTAAAAAATAAAATAAAAAATAAATAAAAAAGTAATGCATTACTAAAAAAGGTTTTTTTTTTTGTTGGTTTTTTAAACCACAACAAAAACTTCACTCATACCTGTTTATAGAATATGTACAGGCCTTGTTCATGATATTCATCTCCAGATCAACAATTTTCAGCTGGCATGTAATATACATCTATAAAGTAAAGATTTTAATAATTTACATGTGTTCATTTAGCAACCCTTTTTTAAATAGAAAATCAACTTCCAAATGGCGAGTGCTACAACGAAAGTATACAGGAAAAATGCTTACTTCTTACAATACACTGTTCTACAAAACAAAAGAGTGAAATGCTTTAGTTTATAAAGGACTCACAGCATTCCGGTGGTCTTCATGGAAACAGAAAGCATCCATCTGCATCTGAAGCACATGATTTTGTTTTCTGGGCATGAAACGGGCACTCGAATCTGGCACTTTAGAGTCAACAAGACATCTACATCATAAGGGATAGAAATTCCATTTGTTATCATTAAAGTACACATACTAATCATCAGTGTGACATGTTTTAAGCCACCTCAAGAGTGGTATACTGTAAGACATGTGCAATTCATTTTAATACAAAGAGATGCAACAACTCCTAACATATAATAAATGAACTGTTCATTTAAGATTTTATTTAAAAGAATGGTTTCTGGGCAAAGGATATTTGCAAATTTGCTTGTGATATAATTGTCTTGTTTTCATAGCTCTGGAAAAGTCCCGTAACTGACTGACCCTTGGTTCTGAACGAACATGTAGCGGGGCACTGATGCAGCATTAGGCTCCAGGGTGACCACACAATTATCCATTACTAATCTCAATGGAGAATGCCCAGCCATTAAGAAAGAAGCTTGGATATTCATCACTTCCCCAAGGTGGTACACATAGGATGACCTTTTAGTCTTCCAATCATCTAAAAAATAAAAATAAAAAATAAAAAAAAAGTAAAAAAAGATAAGGTAAAACAAAACTTTTATGTAATATTGAACATACCATTCATAAGACGAAAGGAAAAACTTATCAATTCCACAGATGATTTAGTAGATGTAAGTGGCTCCCAGGAAGGCTTCACATCAATACTGCTTACGAAGTGAATCCTGAGATGTATAGGTTGCAGCAAATACACAGTAAGTAAACAGGTTAAATGTATAGATGATGGTAACCATATAGTTAAAAGTCCAAACCTCTTGTAGTGACATTCAATAGGAATAGAAATGCCGCTTGTCCTAACAATACCAAAGCTGTTTTGCATTGGGGTGTAGATCAACCGGTTTGAATAAACCAAATGATCTCCATCAATCTAATAATTAAGGAAAATAGATAAACTTGGTACAAATGGTCTTCCCAGTTCTGAATATGTGGTCATTTTCTTTACATAACCTAAACTGATAAACATAGCTAATAGTCTATTTAATTTAGGCCATTTATTTTTCTTTCGGAAAACCTAACGCTCGGAGCAAAAACAATCTTACCGATAACTCTGAGCCGCACTGGTGTAAATCTGCTTTAATCACATATTCAGTATCACTGTACTGAGAGGCTTTGCAGCTCTCGGTAGACCAACCGAGGCTCAATTCTTCAGAAGTGACGCGACGGCCGTTGGATTGAAAGTCCGCGCTGATGAGCAAAATCATGCTTTGCTCAGTGCAAAGCACCTGCACAGGTGCAGATCTGCTCGAGGTCACGTCTGTAAAATCATCTGTAGGATCCTCATTCAGTAAAGATTTGATTTTGTACTGTCTAGAATCTGGCCCTATCATCGGCTGTTCTTTTAAATTACGAATGGCGCTTGTAACGCATATACCTAATAGAACAATTATCCCTATATGCTTACTCTCTAGCATTGTCGTGGTTCACATGAAGCAGGAAGTGGGAGAGTTCATTTAGACGCATTTTAAGGTTTATATTCAATTACGCAGTTGTTCTTAATCTAATTGTATAGGGACTTTGAGTTGTCCCAATGACTCGAATCTTATGAATTTATGAATTTAAAAATTCATTCAGTGAATTCAGCTTGTTCCCAGCAAACACAGAACGTTCCCCTAACGTTAGTTTTTGGTTCCCGTTTGGTTATTTTTGGGAACCAAATACTAACGTTAAGGAAACGTTCTTTTTTTTTCTTTTTCTTTTTGTAACCATAAAATAACGTTCCCAGAACGTTGCATGGTGGTTATTATTAAATAACCTAAAAATAACTTACAGAGAACGTTCCCTATAGTTTTAGGTTATTTTTTTACAACCATAAAATAACGTTCCCAGAACGTTGCAGGGTGGTTATTTTAAAATAACCTAAAAATAACTTACAGAGAACGTTCCCTATAGTTTTAGGTTATTTTTTTACAACCATAAAATAACGTTCCCAGAACGTTGCAGGGTGGTTATTTTTAAAATAACCTAAAAATAACTTATCGAGAACAATGGTTAGTTTTAGCCCAGCTAACAAAAATACATAACTGCAACGTAATCTGGTGACCAAAGTTAAGTCGTGGCGATGTGTGGCAAACGGAAAAGTGAAAGGTGCGTGTACGTCTCCATGATGTAACTTTGTGACGTTGCCAGTTCGCAACTGCGACGTCTTGGCAACGTCGCGGATCAATAGTTGTGTGCTGGTAATCAGTTGGTAATGTTTTATAATTATTTATTTTCTATGGGCGGACATGCAGTAGTTTAACCTAATTTATGTCCTCATATGCCCAAACTAATTGAAAGGCCTGTGAATGATGAATATGACTCGAAATTAATTCATTTTGAAAAACGCACAGATATGAACAGTAAAATACACCCAAATTATTAATAAAAACACAGGATATACAGCGAAATATGAATGAAAGCATTCAGGACGTTCCGTGCTCAGCATCAATATAAACAGATATGCTATGCAGCGTAATATTTGTTAGCAGACATTTCAGATAATTAAGGAAAGATACCATAATCACAGAAGTATAAATATTAACAAAAGTACTTAAAGTACACTGTATAAACAACATTTTTCAAAACAAATCTTTAAATTATTGAAAATGTTTATAAAAAAAAAAAAGACCAATTATAACCACATTAGAACATATTTCACCCAAAAATGTAAATTCAGTGTTGAGCTCCTTACTCAAAAAATGTAATATATTACTCATTACTAGTTACTCCTTTAAAAAGTACTATTATTACTTTACTTATTACTCCCAGCCAACAGTAATTAGTTACACTACTCGTTACATTACTTTTCCATTACACTGCAAAAAATTTGTAATTGTATAATTTGCATCTTGTGAATCCATGAAAGTTACAGGTAAATGAAGAGTACAACTGGCTCAATATGACAACAAGCCACACATTTTAAACAACTTCTGTTATTTAATAAAGCAGCAACACAGTAAAATCTCCAATGGCTCAAGCAGAACCAACCAAACATGCTGGCGGGGAAAAAGAGACCAACAATTACCAGCACATAATCTGCTGATGAAATAAGTTTATACAGTAGTATACAATGCATCTGGCAACAACAATTAATGGAATGTTGTCTTTGAATGTTTCAATTAAGTAATGACCTAAAAAAACTTGTATTACTACTTTTATAGTAGACAAATAAAACAGTATAGGCACACAGCAACAAAGTTAAATTCAGTTACTATAAGTGATGTAATATTTGCATTTATGTTATACCTATTGCTCACCACTAGTTTTGTCACGTAGCTGTTGACCAGGGAGATGCTGAGACCAGGAACTTCGGGAACGAAGACTTTGACCATTACCATAAACACAACAACACTTAGACCTCTAGACGAGGGAACACAGGACTTAAGAAAACTGGGGGAAACGAGATAATTAAAGACACAGGGCTGGAGATGAATTAACTAATGAAGACAAACTAGGACACGGACAGGAAATCCAAATAAGGACATGAGAGGAGGGGAAAACACGAGACGCGGAGACACAGTCTGACATTACACCCCCCCCCTCCCCCTCCCCCTCCCCCTCCCAATAGGCGCATCTCGCGCCGTACAAAATCCGAGGGGGGAGGGGCACTCTGGAGGCCTCCAGGGTGGACCTAGGGGCTGGGGACTCTGGAGGCCATGGCGGGTCTGCCTCCGAGACCTCGGCCCTCGCCTCGGCCTCTCTGGCAGGAGCCCTACTACCACCCCCCCAAAATTTTCTTGTGGAAATTTAAGGTGGTACTGGGCAGGCGATCAGGGATAGCGGACTCTTGGCGGCGCTCGGGCAGCGCGGAGATAGGGAGGCGCCTTCGTGGCGCAGGCACTGGGGGGCGCTCTGGAAGCGCGGAGCTGGACGGGACCAGCGGAGACGCAGGAGGGCTGGACGGGACCAGCGGAGACACTGGGGAACACTTGTGAGGGGAAGGCACTGGCTGGCACTTGCGAGGGGCATGCACTGGCCGGTACGACATCCCCTCATACTCCTCATACCAAAATTCCTACAGGCACTTGAGCCTCCGTCAGCGGGCTTGCCATACTCTTTGCAGGCGGGCTTGGGTGAGCCGCAAACGGTGGCTGCAATTTCCCCGTGAACGGCGGGCTTGGGAGAGCCGCCCATGGCTGTCGATCCCTCGCCGCGAACGGAGGTGTGCTTGGCAGCCGAACCGGCCTGAGGTTTGCCCAGCGGGCCGGGACCAGCCGCAGACGGCGGCGGCCCGGGATCAGCGGCGGCAGGATGGTGTGGGCGACGACTACCATTTCGTCAGTTTTGGTTCGGTGTTCTGTCACGTAGCTGTTGACCAGGGAGACGCTGAGACCAGGAACTTCGGGAACGAAGACTTTATTGACCATTACCATAAACACAACTACACTTAGACATTCATGATAGACATATAACACCGAACACTGAGACGAGGGAACACAGGACTTAAGAACACTGGGGGAAACGAGATAATTAAAGACACAGGGCTGGAGACGAATTAACTAATGAAGACAAACTAGGACACGGACAGGAAATCCAAATAAGGATACGATAGGAGGGGAAAACACGAGACGCGGAGACACAGTCTGACAAGTTTTCACTGCTCACACTTGAAGCGCCAATTATATCTCATCAGGAGAAGGGTTTCAAACCTTTTTTCGGACAGTCTGTTTCTTCTTGGTGTCAGAACCAATCTTCCTAAGCGAAACAGTCTTTCCACAGGTGCGCTGGATGGAGTGGGGGTGTTGTATTTCCCAAAAATATTTTTTACCCTTGGGTACTGATTAGCCGCTTTTCCACTGTCGGGCCAGTGCGAGCCAGTGCTTTAAACGGGCCGGGCGGGGCTAATAGTCTCAGACCTGTAGCACCGAGCCCAAAATCACGATGCGTTTCCACCGTCGGGCCAGAAGCTCCACTGTGCTTCACTAAAACCCGCCCTTTACATGCCTCTCTGGAACAACGTCACGCAACTCCATCATTTCATCAACAAAGAGAAGTTATCAGAAAACTAATAAGAAATAAGTCACTGGAACTAGCGCGATCACAAAACGAACATGATAAAAGCAGCTGTTTCTTTGCATGTTTTGTTAGATTTAAATCCAAAAGCACTGATGTTTTACAATAGCCTATTAAGTGATACATTCCCAGCAAACACATAACGTTCCCCTAACGTTAGTTTTTGGTTCCCGTTTGGTTATTTAAAATAAAAAAATAAAAATAACGTTAGTGGAACGTTCTTTTTAGGGTTTTTTTTCAAACCATAAAATAACGTTCCCGCAACGTTGTAGGATGGTTCTTTTTAAATAAACTAAAAATAACCTATACAAAACGTTCCCTCATGGTTATTTGTAGGTTGTTTTTTTTGCAACCATAAAATAACGTTCCCATAACGTTGCAGGGTGGTTATTTAAAAATAACCTAAAAATAACCTATACAGAATGTTCCCTCATGGTTATTTTTAGGTTGTTTTTTTGCAACCATAAAATAATGTTCCCAGAACGTTGCAGTGTGGTTATTTTAAAAATAACCTAAAAATAACCTATACAGAACGTTCCCTCGTGGTTATTTTTAGGTTGTTTTTTTGCAACCATAAAATAACGTTTCTAATGTTGCAGGGTGGCTATTTTTTTTTTTTAAATAACCTAAAAATTCCCTCATGGTCAGTTTTAGGTTATTCTTTTCATTCTTGATTATTTATTTTTGTGCAGTACGAGTATGAATTTACAAATATGCTCCCAAATGGTACAATTTTTTCATTTCATTAATTATAACTACTCAGAATTGCTGGACATATAACCACGACGTCGTATGCTCGTAATGTAATTACCATCCCATTACCAACTCCTAACGTAACAAGATAAGCAAGAACGTCCCAGATAGGTACTCTATCCGTAACTTGGTAATTTCATGACTTACTGGCAACGTAACTGCAACACCACTGGCCCGTAGTTCATTATGAGTACATGTCTGTGTGTTTAGTCTGCAACATACGCTATAATTTTAAACAAACTGCATTTCTTTTAAAGATTTTATTGCTACGCTGTACTTTTGTAAGAAAATATAATTCTACAAAAAGGAACGCGTTTATTCGCTTGATCCTTTAGAGGAGACATACCCGCGAATCAGTTTGTTTCAAAGAACTGGTTCAAAAGCGATTCAACGATGCTTTTACGTCATTACAACATTTTTATTAGGTTTTAAAGACAACGTTAATCCAAATAAGAATGCATTTCATAAATGTACAACGAAAAATGAATACCATAAATAAAGACAAAACACACTTTCAGACTTCCTATCTATGTACACACACTTTTAGACTATGTATCAGACATCTAAGATTTCAGTATATTCATCACCCACCTGCAACAGTAGTGTAGTGCTTTTTAAAAAGCTCAGACTTACTCAATCCCCTATTATCTATACTATTTTTAAGTAATTTATGATCATCACAGGTAAGTGTCCACACTATACTGGTCAAAAGAATATAAAGGGTTTTCTCCTGTTTGTAAAATGCAGTATCATACATTACAATTAAGACAAAACAAGTGCTTACCTGTCCTTATGTATTATATCTAATGAAGCTACTGACTTCTCACTTCATTTGACCTCAAGCGAGTGTCTACTATGGCTACTCACAAATCAGGTAACCAACTGGACCTCATCTACACACGCTACTGCTCCACTGACAACACATTAGTTACTCCACTGCACATCTCAGACCACTTCCTCATCACTTCTAACCTCACACTAACTCCTGACATAGCACACACTCCCCCACAGGTCACCTTTCGCCGTAACCTACGCTCTCTCTCTCCCTCTTGCTTTTCCTCAATGGTTTCATCTGCACTTCCTTCACCCTCCCAGTTTTCAGCATTGGACACAAACAGTGCTACTGACACTCTTTGCTCCACTCTAACATCTTGCCTAGACAACTTTTGCCCCCTTTCATCCAGACCAGCACGCACTACCCCCTCTGCCCCCTGGCTGTCTGATGTTCTCCGTGAACATCGCGCTAAACTAAGGGCTGCAGAGAGGAAGTGGCACAAATCTAAAAACTCTACTGACCTTAGTGCGTTTCAGTCACTCCTCTCTTCCTTCTCTGCAAATATCTCCATTGCTAAAACGACATACTACCACAACAAAATCAAAATCTTCTCTTCTCTGTCCTCCTCCCCCTCCTCCTTCATCAACTCTTACAGCTGATGACTTTGCAATTTTCTTTACAAATAAAACAAGAACCATCAGTGACCAATTCCTCCCACCACAAACTGACTTCTTACCGACAAATACACACTCTCACCTCCTTCTCTCCTCTCTCGGAGGCGGAGGTCTCCAAACTCATCCTTTCCAATCATCCCACTACCTGTCCGCTAGATCCTATCCCCACTCACCTCCTTCAGGCCATTTCTTCTTCAGTCATACCTGCGCTTACTCACATTATCAACACCTCTCTTCACTCTGGTACATTTCCCACAGCATTTAAGCAGGCTCGGGTAACCCCACTGCTTAAAAAACCCTCTCTAAATCCAGCACTTTTAGAACACTACAGACCGGTATCCCTTCTTCCATTCATTGCAAAGACACTTGAGCGAGTTGTGTTCAACCAACTCTCTTTGTTTCTTGCACAGAACAATCTTCTGGACGACAACCAATCTGGCTTCAGAAGCGGCCACTCTACTGAGACTGCCCTACTCTCGGTTACAGTAGCCCTGAGACTGGCAAGAGTGGCTTCCAAATCCTCTGTACTCATCTTACTGGACCTGTCTGCTGCTTTTGACACAGTTAACCATCAGATCCTCCTGTCCACTCTCAGAAAGATGGGCATCTCAGGAACCACGCTCCTGTGGTTCAAGTCTTACCTCTCAGATAGGTCCTTCAGGGTGTCTTGGAGGGGTGAGGTTTCAAAGTCACAACTTCTGGCTACTGGGGTTCCTCAAGGCTCAGTGCTTGGACCACTTCTTTTCTCCATCTACATGTCGTCATTAGGATCGGTCATTCAGAAGCATGGCTTTTCTTATCACTGCTATGCTGATGACACTCAACTCTACCTCTCATTCCTACCAGATGATCCGACGGTAGCTGCTCGCATTGCAGCTTGTCTGAGTGTCATCTCTAGCTGGATGAAAGACCATCACCTTCAGCTCAACCTTGCCAAGACAGAACTGCTCGTGGTTTCAACCAACCCATCACTCCACCACAACTTCTCTGGTACTGATGTTTGCCTACAAGACGACAACTAGCAATGCACCAATATATCTAAACTCACTAGTTCAAACTTATGCACCCTCCAGAAGTTTGCGTTCTGCAAGTGAACGACGCCTTGTGGTGCCATCACAAAGAGGTACCAAATCTCTCTCACGGACCTTTTCCTGGACTGTGCCCACCTGGTGGAATGACCTCCCGATCTCAATTCGTAAAGCTGAGTCTTTAGCCATTTTCAAAAATCATCTAAAGACACATCTTTTTCGCCAGCACCTGACCAACTAATACTAACACTTACCTATTATGTCTGTCTGTCTTAAAAAAAATAAATAAATAAATAATAAAAAAAATAAAATAAAATAAGAAAACTAGCTACGTCTACTGTGCTGGACTAACTGAGACTTGTCATGGTACTTGTATACTGCTGCACTCTCGATGGTCTGATTGCTTCTATTGTTCTCATTTGTACGTCGCTTTGGATAAAAGCGTCTGCTAAATGATTAAATGTAAATGTAAATGTATCTACAAGTGATCACATAATCCTATCAATGGTTTCAAACCCATTAAACATTTGTATGCTGGATTGGGACAATAACCAAATTCTGTTATTGACAAATTTTAAATGCATATCGCCTATAAACGAAGTTTATGGTATTTATGCAAATAAGTTTAAATGAAGTTTACCTATTTCATACAGAAATGTTGCATGAAACACAGAAACCCTCTTATTAACATTTAATTTACCACAACACATCTAGTTCTTCACACCACTAAAAAAAAGTGAACAACAAAAAGTAAAGTACACTGATTTGTGATATGCAATTCTCAAAATGTCTAAATACTACAGCAGTGTAGGACATTACCAATTAATATGTATTTAAAAAGGACAGTGGTGAAAAACAAAACAAACCAAAACAAATGAATACAAATATTCAAGTTCAAAGGACAATCATGCAACAAGAATAGAAATTACACAAAATTCTTGTCAGATTATAATCATGCCAATGACAGCAGTGAAACATCTGTAATCAGCTCACTGAAAAAGAAAACAGGAGACAAGTATGTATGTTTTGCTTGACAGGCTGGAATATTGTTTAGTTTGACTGGCCTGTTAATTATTCTTTTACAATTTGCATGCTTGCTGGTATTGTATTTAAGGTTATGGCCACACAAACTTCACATGCTATTTCACAGCAAATACAGCGCTAACATTCAATAACTTATTTTTATTTTCCTTGCAGAAATCCAAGATTTGTCGATGAAAACTGGAGACATTGTTTTAAAAATAGCATTACATTTTTAAATGTCATAAGGCAAGACTACAACACTTAATTTAAATGCACAGAAATACGACTGTGTGTATGTTTAAGAGATTTCTGTGTTGATCTTGATGCATTGCAATATTGAATTCAGTTTTATTTCTTATTTAGAAATAAACAGGATGGCTCTCTTAACACATTTCTTGTTTTACTAACATGTATATTAGATGGTGGGGGTCTGGAGTATTCATTATGAGTAAAACACTTAGGGTAAGTGTACCCATTAAGCCCACCAAAATAATTGTATGTGTTTTTCATATATTGACGTGGTTTATAAGAAAAATCAATTGTTAAAATGCAAGATTTATCTCTCATTTGAAAATGTATTAATTAGTTGATGTAGACTTTAGAATATAAAATTAAGATTTTATGAATGTCAAAAGGGCTTAATTGGTACTTTGGCACCATTTAAGCCCACATGTGTTCCAAATAACCCACATCATGATTTATTCACAAAATATTAAACTAATGACTGATTTTCAAGAAGTAAATCATCAATATATTTATTTATTGAAAAGTTTAAAATATTTTAAAATTTATTTAAAAAAAAAAACATTCAAATATTTTAAATATTTTAAAATATTTTAAGGAATGTAAAAAGACACACTAGTCTAAACCATGTTTATATCACATCACCTCACATTTTTTCTTCTTTCATTTTTACACTTAGCCTATATAACAATCTAGCTTCTCGTTTACAGTCTACTTGAAAACACTCTGAAATCTTACCCTCTAGCGCTGAACTCAGGTCTTCCCGTCCCTGGTGAGCATTGCCTCTGTTCTTGGCCTTCACTCACTTCCCAAAAAGATTTTCTGTCCATTACAAACAGTTTTTTGTTTTGTTTTTTTTACTGTGCCTTCATGGTAAAGGTGACAAGCCTCTACGACTTTTGTATTATTAAACATCAGCAGAGACCAATTATATAATGGTGCTACACAATGTGTAATTTGTAGACCTAAATATCGTTGTAAATTATGGTGTTAAGATAAAAGGTTAGTAAGGTAAAAGATCTGGATATGGACTGGTGGCTGCAGTGACCATTTGATCTGAATACGGACTGGATTGGGTGGCTACAGTGACCTCGGAATAAGAAAGAAACAGACTAATATTAGCGTAGATGCCATTCTTCTTACGATGCAACAAGTACATCGGGTGTTATGGGAAGTGTTCCCGGTTGACCTAATTAATGCAGCCTAACAATCCTTTAACGGATTTGAATTATAGAAATGCGATAGTGTATTATGTGTAAGCCAGGTTAAAGAGATTGGGCGCTAAATAGGAAAAGGTTCTGCCGCCCGCAGTTGATTTTGATATTCTAGGTATTATCAAATGACCAGAGTTTTGAGAACGCAGCAGACATGAAGGACTATAGTGTGATAAGAGCGCACTCAAATACTGAGGTGCCAAGCCATTCAGGGCCTTCAGGCTATAGGTAATATAGGCATAGGCTTGTCTGTGAGACCGGGCCAATGTTTTCCTTCAAAAATGTAATATCTTTACAAAGACATGAAGCATAAATATATTGTGGACTAAGCATTATAGTAATTTTCATTGTGCCCACATTAAGAAATGTTAACTTTTTTTCATTCAAGTTTAGCTTGTGTTGACTGTAGTTTGCATGTGTTTTGTGACACTGTACCATTTAAACCCATTTTTAACAAAAAAATTAATTTATGAAAATAATCTGCTCTGCAAAATTTATGATGTATTTATTGGTAAATTAATGTGAAATGAAAATCACAAAACATTTTCTGTTTGCAGTTCAGATGCTTAATTGTTTGGCAGTCCACCTTTCAGTAAGGCTAATGGTTTGACCTTGACATTTACATTTACATTTAGTCATTTTGCAGACGCTTTTATCCAAAGCGACTTACAATTTGGGGAACACATGAAGCGATTCATCTTGAAGAGGCAATCTGACAAACGAAGTGCTTGTAACACCAAGTCTCAGGCATTGTTTAAATAAGTACAAGCTAGCAAGGGAAGGAATAAATAAGGAGAAAGAGTTTTTTTTTAGATTAGCTTTGTGTGCAATGGGATGGATGGGCGATATCTTATCGTTTGCAATATACCGGTAAAAATTCTCCCCACGATAAGAATTAGTCTTCCTGTGTGCTATTGCTTATACTGCTTATTTTGTTCATTTTTATTTGACATTAGTCCTTGATTTTCCCTGAGAATTGCACATACCAAAATGTGCCAAAATTGTGACCCTAAAAACATGACACAAACCAAACAATTACACCCCTAGTACAGATGATGTTATACCGTTTTATACTTCTGAAGGAAGGGAAACATCTCAATGGGGGTCTGCAAATCCCCTCTATTCTCAGTCACCAATATGGCCACCAGCTTGCAGGAGCTCCTAAAATCAAAACCATGATGAAACGCATGAAACACTCAACATATAGGCTACATGACAGAAATAATACTGGTGATGTTCATCCGGGTAACTGTATGGCAGGACATCACAACATCAGCTGTAAGATGCGACAGTTCAGTACCTTGTAACAGAGAAGAAAAAGCAAAAAAAAACATACCTGAGAGTGGAGTTTGTGGGAGAAGAGAAAACTAGATCATGGTGGCATCCATACAAAGACCAGTTGCCAAAGAGTGTCTGGAGGGACCACAGCCAAACATCAGGAGTAAGTCAGGTAAGCACAATAAATTGCACTGTCATTAAACATTAATAAAACAAATGGTAAACTCACTAGTAAAATTAGTTTATTAGTTTAATCCCTATGAATTAAAGCAATTCAATATGACATTATCACACACTAAGAGTGAAATATTCAAGAAAATATCCTTTTCATATCAAAAGGCAATACATATTATTCTGAATAATAATCTCTATATTGCACAAGGCTTAGGGAATAACTTTCTCAATTTGCACATGCTTTGATGTCTTTAGGTCACATGGGTTTGTAATTTAATTTATAGTATTATATATTTAAATTTCAAAAATTATCATAAAACAAAAAGTTGCATATTCTGCACATACATTCTTTAAATTAAGAATTGTGTCATGTATTCACGTATATCTGAGTTGGTTTAGGATCAAATGTCATCTCTGTGGCTAATTTAACATAGGTTATGCACCGCGGTTGAAAACGCGGAGGTACAACATATGGTCGGGTAAAACAAATCAAAATTAGTTCACTTTTAAAAATGTTACAACAATCCGATGACAAACATACTATCATAAAACCACACATTTCCACATATCATACTATCAGGGCTCTCAAGTTATAGCTAAAGTTTGGAGTGAGATTAGGGGAGGGGGGCCACACAAAGGGGAGGAGCAACTCAAATATTTGCAGCAACCAAGTTTTTGCTAGCAGTTCAATTTTACCTATTGTTCATAATTGACCAGCACAAATAGAAATTCTGGTAAATCTGATGAAAGACAAATTCATTCTAATAAAATAAAAAGATTTATGCATTTAAAAATACAAATGTATCAAAAATAAAAAGAAATTTTGCCCCAAACGAGCCAACTGAACAGCAGTACTCAATGTGCATACTGTACACATATACAGTAGGATTACAGTACTTATCCTGAGCATGTATGTCAAGCTGTCTGTGTGTGTGTGTGTGTGTGTGTGTGTGTGTGTGTGTGTGTGTGAGCAGGGCTGGACTGGTAATCGGGCATACCGGGCATTTTCCCGGTGGGCCGACGCACTGAAGGGGCCGACAGATTATTTATTTTTATTTTTTTTTTTTGCCAAGGACCATCACGCAGGGACTACTAACAGCCAGTGGCCCGTTGGTTTGTCTCCTGTATTGACAGCGCAAACCACCCAATCACAATGCGCTAGCCATGAAGTGTTTTGCTCCGCCTAAAGAACGCTTCACCCCAAATTCTTCGTCGTCGGCTTTTCCCAGTTTTCACAGCAGCTTTATCAAGAACAGGCTTGCTCTGCGGTGAGTGATGCGGCGTAAAGAGCCAGGCAGGAGGAGGAGAGGAGAGTAGTTGAATCGGTAAAGTGCTTGATAGAGACTCGCAACGGAGGCAGGCATCTATATCCTGTGTGCGCGCGCCATTAGTGCAGAATACGCAAATACTTTTTAATAAAACATAAATTCGTCCACCGCGTTTTTTTGGCCAAGTCACGTCAAGTGTGTTCATAGAGGTTTCCATGGGCCAATGCGAATAAATCTAGATTTAAATTCGAAAAGACACGATATTGTCAGACCTGACGTTTTTTTTTATTATCCAAAACAACTAGATGCAATGATACATATCTACACTACCAGTCAAAAGTTATTGAACAGTAAGATTTTTAATGTTTTTTTTTAAGAATTCTCTTCTGCTCACCAAGCCTGCATTTATTTTATCCAAAATACAGCAAAAGCAGTAATATTGTGAAATAATTTTACTATTTAAAATAACTGCTTTCTATTTGAATATATTTTAAAATGTAATTTATTCCTGTGATCAAAGTTGAATTTTCAGCATCATTACTCCAGTCTTCAGTGTCACATGATCCTTCAGAAATCATTCTAATATGCTGATCTGCTGCTCAAGAAATATTTATTATTATTAATGGATTCTTTGATGAATAGAAAGATCCAAAGATCAGCATTTATCTGAAATAAAAAAGCTTTTGTAACATTATACAATACACCATTCAAAAGATTGGAGTCGGTATAATTTTTGTTTTGTTTTTTGGGAAAGAAATTATGCAAATTAATATGCTTTAAATTGATCAAAAATGATGATAAAGACATTTATAATGTTACAAAAGATTTCTATTTAAGATAAATGCTGTTCTTCTGAACTTTCTATTCATCAAAGAAACATGAAAAAAAATGTATTCAGCTGTTTTCAACATAATAATAATAATAATAATAAATGTATTTTGAGCAGCAAATCAGGAATAAATTACATTTTAAAAATACATTCAAATAGAAAACAGTTATTTTAAATAGTAAAAATATTTCACAATATTACTGTTTTTGCTGTATTTTGGGTCAAATAAATGCAGACTTGGTTAGCAGAAGAGACTTCTTTCGAAAAAAAATAATGAAATATCTTACTGTTCAAAAACTTTTGAATGGTAGTGTATATATATATATATATATATACAGTGGTGTGAAAAAGTGTTGGCCCCCTTCCTGATTTGCATGTTTGTCACACTTTAATGTTTCAGATCATCAAACAAATTTAAATATTAATCAAAGATAACACAAGTAAACACAACATGCAGTTTTTAAATGAAGTTTATTATGAAGGGAAAACAAAATCCAAACCCACATGGCCCTGTGTGAAAAGTGCCTGCCTCCTCATGAAAGAACTGTAATTAACCACATTATTTTAGAAAGCCGAGTTAAATTCCACTAGCCAAACCCAGGCCTGATTACTGCCAGACCTGTTGAATCAAGAAATCACTTAAATAGAACCTGTCTGACAAAGTGAAGCATGTTTAAAGAGCAACACATCATTCCGCGGTCTTAAGAAATTCATAAACAGATGAGAAAATAGTTTACATGTATCAGTCTGGAAAGGGTTATAAAGCCATTTCTAAGGCTTTGGGACTCCAGCAAACCATGGTCAGAGCCATTATCCACAAATGGAGAAAACTTGGAACAGTGGTGAACCTTCCCAGGAGTGGCCGGCCAACCAAAATTACTCCAAGAGCACAAAGACAACTCATCCAGGAGGTCATAAAAGAACCCAGAACAACATCTAAAGAACTGCAGGTCTCACTCGCCTCAATTAAGGTCAGTGTTCATGATTCAACAATAAGAAAGAGACTGCGCAAAAACAGCATCCATGGGAGAGTTCCAAGGCAAAAGCCATTGCTGACCAAAAGGAACACAAAGGCTCGTCTCACATTTGCCAAAAAATATCTTGATTATCCCCAAGACTTTTGGGCAAATATTCTGTGGACTGATGCGACAAAAGTTGAACTTTTTGGAAGGTGTGTGTCCCGTTACATCTGACGTAAAACCAACACAGCATTTCATAAAAAGAACATCATACCAACAGTCAAACATGGTGGTGGTAGTGTGATGGTCTGAGACTGCTTTGCAGCTTCAGAACCTGGATGACTTGCCATAATTGATGGAAACATGAATTCTGCACTCTATCAGAAAATCCTGAAGGAGAATGTCCGGCCATCAGTTTATGACCTCATGGTTATGCAGCAGGACAATGATTCCAAACACAGCAGCCACCTCTGAATGTCTCAAGAAAAACAAAATGAAGGTTTTGGAGTGGCCAAATCAAAGTCTGGACTTAAATCCAATTGAAATGCTGTGGCATGACCTTAAACAGTCCATTCATGCTCGAAAACCCTCCAATGTGGCTGAATTAAAACAATTCTGCAAAGAAAAGTGGGACAAAATTCCTCCACAATGATGTGAAAGACTCATTGCCAGTTATCGCAAATGCTTGATTGCAGTTGTTGCTGCAAAGGGTGGCACAACCAGTTATTAGGTTTAGGGGGCAAGCACTTTTTCACACAGGGCAGGGCTCCAAACAAAAAAATCGAGTAAGGAGCCATTGGCTCCTATAAAAAAAAACTTAGGCGCCAAATTATTTTTTTAGGTGCCACAGAATAAACGCGTTTTATTTATTTGTTTTTTTTTTTAACATTTTGACATTTCAATCATGTGTTTGTCTACTCTTTTCTTGACTTTATCAGCATTTTAATCCATCTTGTAGATGACCTGGGAACTAAGGTTCACTTAAAGTGGGAACTAAATGTCTTTTCCAACTTGAAATATACAGTCACAAAGAATTGTTTATTACACAGAATCTGTACCAATATCATGGACCATAAGAACTTTTAAGTAATTGCAATTTAATAAATTTAAGTTGGTCCAACTTAAAATAAAAAAAAGAACAACACATTTTTCAAACTGTTATTTGTCAGTGTAACTCAGAATTGTCAAGTTCACTTAATGTATTTCTTTAATTATGCATTAAGTTGGCGCTTCAGGAGCAAATATAGCAGCTTCTCCGAGATAGGTATAAACGGAGGTTGGAGCCAGCTCCAAATGGGCGGGACTTGTTAATATTCCCTACACCAAACTCATATTTATTCAATGACATCATTGCCTTTTGAAGTTTAATCCAGCTGTATCGAGGTTCTTGTTGTAACATGGCTGACGAGACGCGAGTTGTGCGGATCCATGTGCAAGCTTTATTTAGGCAGAGACGTGGTCGTACAGGCAGGGTCGAAACAATGGCAAACAGGTATGGCAGGGACAAGACAAAGAGTAATCCTAGGGCAAGCGAAGGTCGATGATCGGCAACAGTATCCAGTGGGCAAGGCAGAGAGATAATCCAGGGAACACGGGCTAGAATCCAATGGGGTGCAATGAGAGTCCAAACGGCAAGGCAAGGGTTAATCCAGGGAAACACGGGCTAGAACAAACACGGGAAAACACAAACCAAACAGGCAGGGGAAAACTAGGAAAACAACAGGGGCTCGGTAGAGTAGCTACGGCTATGGGAGCGGTAAACGCATACAATACTCGGCAGAGAGGCAGAGAAAGTCCAAGGCTTATAAAGCGTGTGTGATCAGTATGTGCGTGGGATCAGGTGTGCGTGTGATTAGTGCAATGAGTGATTGGTGACAGCTGTGATCAGTGTAATGTATGGTGTGAAGTCCATGTGGTGAGCGAGTGACCTCTGGTGGAGGGTGAATGGAAGTGCAGACTAGATTCATGACAGAGCCCCCCCCCCAAAGAGCGGCTTCCAGACGCTCCACACAGTCTATAATCAGGAGGGAGGTGGAGCGGAGGCGGAACAGGGGGAGGGATGGAGGGCCAGGTCCATGTGGAAGTGGAGTGATCTGGGACCGAGGTAGAGCTGGCAGAGCAGGAAGCCAGGGCAGAGTGGACGGGACTGGAACCCACCAGGGTGGAGCCAACGGAACACAAGCCCACCAGGGCGGAGCAGGAGCCCACCAGGGCGGACCAGGCAGGACTTGAGCCCACCAGGGCGGACCAGACGGGACTTGAGCCCACCAGGGCGGACCAGGCGGGACTTGAGCCCACCAGGGCGGACCAGACGGGACTTGAGCCCACCAGGGCGGACCAGACGGGACTTGAGCCCACCAGGGCGGACCAGACGGGACTTGAGCCCACCAGGGCGGACCAGACGGGACTTGAGCCGTGAACAGCTGAGACGTGAACAGCTGAGACGTGAACAGCTGAGACGTGAACAGCTGAGACGTGAACAGCTGAGGCGTGAACAGCTGAGGCGTGAACAGCTGAGACGTGAACAGCTGAGACGTGCTGCGGTGACTCTGGAAGAGCAGCTGAGACGTGAACAGCTGAGACGTGCTGCGGTGACTCTGGAAGAGCAGCTGAGACGTGAACAGCTGAGGCGTGCTGCGGTGACTCTGGACGAGCAGCTGAGGCGTGAACAGCTGAGGCGTGCTGCGGTGACTCTGGGCGAGCAGCTGAGGCGTGCTGCGGTGACTCTGGACGAGCAGCCGTGGCGTGCTGCGGTGACTCTGGACGAGCAGCCGTGACGTGCTGCGGTGACTCTGGAAGAGCAGCTGAGACGTGAACAGCTGAGACGTGCTGCGGTGACTCTGGAAGAGCAGCTGAGACGTGAACAGCTGAGACGTGCTGCGGTGACTCTGGACGAGCAGCTGAGACGTGCTGCGGTGACTCTGGACGAGCAGCCGAGGCGTGCTGCGGTGACTCTGGACGAGCAGCCGTGGCGTGCTGCGGTGACTCTGGAGCAGCCGTGGCGTGCTGCGGTGACTCTGGGCGAGCAGCCGTGGCGTGCTGCGGTGACTCTGGGCGAGCAGCCGTGGCGTGCTGCGGTGACTCTGGGCGAGCAGCCGTGGCGTGCTGCGGTGACTCTGGACGAGCAGCCGTGGCGTGCTGCGGTGACTCTGGACGAGCAGCCGTGGCGTGCTGCGGTGACTCTGGACGAGCAGCCGTGGCGTGCTGCGGTGACTCTGGGCGAGCAGCCGTGGCGTGCTGCGGTGACTCTGGACGAGCAGCCGTGGCGTGCTGCGGTGACTCTGGGCGAGCAGCCGTGGCGTGCTGCGGTGACTCTGGGCGAGCAGCCGTGGCGTGCTGCGGTGACTCTGGGCGAGCAGCCGTGGCGTGCTGCGGTGACTCTGGGCGAGCAGCCGTGGCGTGCTGCGGTGACTCTGGGCGAGCAGCCGTGGCGTGCGGTGACTCTGGGCGAGCAGCCGTGGCGTGCTGCGGTGACTCTGGGCGAGCAGCCGTGGCGTGCTGCGGTGACTCTGACGAGCAGCCGTGGCGTGCTGCGGTGACTCTGGAGCGAGCAGCCGTGGCGTGCTGCGGTGACTCTGGGCGAGCAGCCGTGGCGTGCTGCGGTGACTCTGGACGAGCAGCCGTGACGTGCTGCGGTGACTCTGGACGAGCAGCCGTGACTCTGGACGAGCAGCCGTGACATGACTCGATTGATGACGACCAACTGTGACTGGATTTGATTCTCTGACATCAACTTTGACCTGACTTGGCTCATGAATAGCAGCAATGACATGACGGGGTGTTGTTGTGGCCGCCATTTTGTGCTCGTGCTCTAGTGTAGCTGCCACTTTGTGTGTCTGCTATCCAACGAGAGAATGCGGTGTCGCGTTCCTCCGCGACACCCACAGTGGAAGCTGAACCAACAGACCACAGAGCATAATCCAAGAAACAACTCAGTGATGAACGCGGGCCCTCGCGTCTGAGCTGAGATCGCAGAGGTGGATTAATGCCATCACAAAAAAATCTCAATTAAGACTATGTCTGGTAAATCGGAATAATGAGCAAAAACTAAAAATTGCCTAATATGGGTCTCCAATGAATGTGGGCCTTGTTTAAGGGCAAACAATTGTCTATTTGTGTCCATACCTGACCAATGTCCGTCTGAGAAGTTGCTGGATCCTTGTGTGGCCGAGTATTCTGTAACATGGCTGACGAGACGCGAGTCGTGCGGATCCATGTGCAAGCTTTATTTAGGCAGAGACGTGGTCGTACAGGCAGGGTCGAAACAATGGCAAACAGGTATGGCAGGGACAAGACAAAGAGTAATCCTAGGGCAAGCGAAGGTCGATGATCGGCAACAGTATCCAGTGGGCAAGGCAGAGAGATAATCCAGGGAACACGGGCTAGAATCCAATGGGGTGCAATGAGAGTCCAAACGGCAAGGCAAGGGTTAATCCAGGGAAACACGTGCTAGAACAAACACGGGAAAACACAAACCAAACAGGCAGGGGGAAAACTAGGAAAACAACAGGGGCTCGGTAGAATAGCTACGGCTATGGGAGCGGTAAACGCATACAATACTCGGCAGAGAGGCAGAGAAAGTCCAAGGCTTATAAAGCGTGTGTGATCAGTATGTGCGTGGGATCAGGTGTGCGTGTGATTAGTGCAATGAGTGATTGGTGACAGCTGTGATCAGTGTAATGTATGGTGTGAAGTCCATGTGGTGAGCGAGTGACCTCTGGTGGAGGGTGAATGGAAGTGCAGACTAGATTCATGACACTTGTCTTTCCATCCCCAACTGTAAGACCTCTTGAAATTATAATTAAGACTTTTCTTATACCATTTAACATGTATAAAATTTACGGCCATAAAAAGTTTTAAATAAGTAAATTGAGAGGTTAAGGACCCACAGTATTTAAGTTAGCCCGCTGGGCAGGGCAGTGATACATTTTGGTAGCCCAACTGGAAAACGCAATAGCCCCGCGATTTTGCGAGCCCTGGGTTTCCTCAATTCTTTAAAGAAAAGTCAACTGATCGCTTTTTACAGTGTTAGTTTGGGCTCCTCCTCAATGCATCCTATAGAAATGTCAAATCTCTCACACATCCAGTCGGTTTTTGCATTTTTTATCATGTAGACAACAGGTTAAGTAAACATATTAATATGCAAGAGTGAATAAATATAGCAAAATGCTCCTCTTTATAATTATTTTTCTAGCTGACTGATGAGTTTATGGATGGCCAGTGGTTAGGTATTGTTACGTGGCATTGTTTACAAACTTTACAAGATTTCCAGTTTGACACAGAATGAGCGATTACATGAGACATTTCAATAAGTGTAGGCTCTCTTATAAAATAGCCTACCTTTTGATATTAATTCACATTAATTTCATACTATAATAGAGAAAGATATAATGGGTTCACTTGCCGCTTGAACTGAGGCGCTAAAGCGATTGCGCCTGCCGCATTAAAACCGCGCCAAAACCGTATTTATTTTATGAATTTTGTTATGAATTTGGCAGAATGTTAAAGCTGATACTTTGTTTATTAAAAAGTAACAAAGCACAAAGCTTATGATTACTGGACGGCAAGTGCGCTGCAAACAGGCTAATATGAAGTTCACGCATTTACAGAACTCAGCATAGACTAAAGATATTGATAACAAGAAGCCATATTAGCAGGGGTGCACATAAGTTTTTCAGCCTGGCTCTCATATGAGAACCTGGAGATTTGGTTTGGTCCTCACACGGGCTATGGCATGTAGTGTGACCCATAAAATATAACTCTAAAAAAATTAATTAATAATAGTGATAATATTATTGCACTTTATTTCGTTTTTTTTTTAAATAAAATAACTAACTAAAAATAATGAACTAAATAATCAAGTATGATAATACTATTTTATTTTAAAATAAAAAGGGAGTATTACATACAAATGCAATTATTTTATAGTAAACAAAAATAAAATGCTAATATTTTTATTATTTGTTTTATTATTATCATTTTAACTTTAATTTTTATAATTTTCAAACGTAAAATCAGCGAGCTTTTATTTTGGCGGGTTGCCGGCAAGTAAATATTATGCGCTTCCGGGTTTAGCGCTGCTGATGGAAGAGCGTCAGTGAATGAAATGTCACAGTTTTGCTTTGAAAACGGCAGCGGTAGCCTAGATTGTGCTTTCAGTTTGGATAGAAATCTTATACAGTACAGTTTGTCGATCTAAAATGGTAATTGTGCATTAACAGCTGTCAACCATGTCGATACGCAAATGCGCTGTCAGAGCTTATTTACACAGCGCATTTTTAATTTTGGTCGCGCATGCGGACCTGCGGACCAGTTATGTGCACCCCTGCATATTAGTAATGTTTATAAACGAGAATTGTTAACGATATTGCCAAAATCCACACAGCTGACAGCTTTACCTGTTGAAGTTTGTTCAAGTTGTGCATGAAATAGACACTGCTTTTCTGCACTTTCACTTTGCACGTCTCCGTCATTTTGATCTCTCGCGCTGCACAACTGAGCTGCGTTTATAAGCAGGCATTTCGGCAGAGATGAGGACTGTTTGAAACTCTTTTTTTCCATTAAAACTTTGATGCGCATCGTCTCAGTTTAATACCTGGACATAAAAGATGTGATCGCAAAACAATCAGGAAAAAAACTCAAGTCATAACATAGTCGCCATTGGCGACCTCAGCAAAAACTTCACTCGCAAATTAATATTTTTGGTCGCAAATGTGGGTTTGGATTTTGTTTTCCCTTCATAATAAAAAACTTCATTTAAAAACTACATTTTGTGTTTACTTGTGTTATCTTTGATTAATATTTAAATTTGTTTGATGATCTGAAACATTAAAGTGTGACAAACATGCAAAAAAAATCAAAAGCAGGAAGGGGGCCAACACTTTTTCACACCACTATATATATATATATATAGTGGTGGGCCACCAGGACCAAAAAATGCCAGGGCCAATTTTTTTGGCCCAGTCCAGCCCTGCGTCTGAGAGAATGAGTTCACGGGCTAATTAATATAAACATGATTATAAGTTGATCCCTTGTCATTTGAGATGTGCCTTAAAGCTTAATAAAGTGTTGGGAATAAGTATGTAAAATTATTTATTTGAAAACAATGGTAATTTTTCTGTAAATCTATGTGAGTGACGGAAGCTTCCGGGTAAGCGGATTCTCTGCAGCTTTGGCGCCTCCGCTCTATTGCTATGACTCGTCAGGATTGTAGCGCCTTCTCAGAATTCTGGAAATGTTGGGACGTTTTTAAAATTTGAATAAAATGAAAACTAAAAGAATTTCAAATCACATAAGACAATCTTCTACTACGAAGCCATGCTGTTGTAATAGCTGCAGTATGTGGTGTTGCATTGTCCTGCTGAAATACACATCATCTGGAGGGGATAGGGGATGTTGCTCTAAAAACTTTATATACCTTCAGCATTCATAGTGCCTTCCAAAACATGCAAGCTGCCCATACCGTATGCACTTATGCACCCCCATACCATCAGAGATGCTGGCTTTTGAACTGAACGCTGATAACATGCTGGAAGGTCTCCCTCCTCTTTAGCCCGGAGGACACAGCGTCCGTGATTTCCAACAAGAATGTAAAATTTGGTCTCGTCTGACCATAGAACACTTTTCCACTTTGAAACTTTCCATTTTAAACGAGCCTTGGCCCACAGGACACGACGGCGCTTCTGGACCATGTTCACATATGGCTTCCTTTTTGCATGATAGAGCTTTAGTTGGCGTCTGCAGATGGCACAGCGGATTGTGTTTACCAGCGGTGGCTTCTGGAATTTGGAAGTATTCCTGGGCCCATTTAGTAATGTCAATGACAGAATCATGCAGATGAGTGATGCAGTGTCGTCTGAGGTCCCGAAGACCACGGGCATCCAACAAAGGTCTTCGGCCTTGTCCCTTACGCACAGAGATTTCTCCAGTTTCTCTGAATCTTTTGATGATGTTATGTACTGTAGATGATGAGATTTGCAAAGCCTTTGCAATATGACGTTGAGGAACGTTGTTTTTAAAGAATTCCAGAATCTTTTAACGCACTCTTTCACAGATTGGAGAGCCTCTGCCCATCTTTACTTCTGAGAGACTGCCTCTCTAAGACATCCCTTTTATAGCTAATAATGTTACAGACCTGATGTCAATTAACTTAATTAGTTGCTAGAAGTTCTCCCAGCTGAATCTTTTCAAAATTTGTAGCTTTTAAGCCCTTTGTTGCCCCTTGCCAACTTTTCTGGGACCTGTAGCAGGCATCAAATTTGAAATGAGCTTATTTAGTGGATAAAAGTGTACAATTTCTCTGTTTAAACATTTGTTATGTTCTCTATGTTGTATTGTGAATAAAATATTGGCTTATGTGATTTGAAAGTCTTTTAGTTTTCATTTTATTCAAATTTAAAAAACGTCCCAAAATTTCAGGAATTCGGGTTGTATATCATTTCATATAGTTAATCAGTATCACGCGAAGACTGACGTTTTTTGCACCAAAAAGCAGCATGATTACAAATGTGATATTAATTTTATACAGCAGTTCAATAAACAAGAATTGAATATTAAGACACTTACGTTTCAGACTTACGTTTCAAAACTTATGTTTTAATTCCAATTTGCGTCTCATGTTTGAGCAACATGTCGTGTTTCCTTCCTGAATGAATCAACCGTTTAAATGATTTGGTTCGGTCGCAATGACTCACTTATTAACAGTAACTTGCTGCCACCTACTGGCAGTTTTAATTTCATATTTAAAGTATCTTTTCAATTTTTAAAATAATTTCAAATATCAGTATTCAGCATTTTATGTTTAAAATATCAAAACAGTATTAATGCATTTGTAACTGCAGGTTAAGTGCATTCATGCCCTGCATTAAACAGTGTGTAAATGCATCTAAATGCCACTTCTAATGCAGCTTCTGTGTTTTATCTGCATTGCAAAGATTAATTTTGTCAATACTGATTTAATTTGCTTGGTAACAGCCCAAATTACTTATTCTAATTGACTGATTCAATTTAAGAAGGAAAGATGATGCACAGATGATGCACAGTTTTAGAAAAAAAAAAAAGGCTTTATAAAGGTAAAAATGCCCATAAAAGGCTTTAAACTTTAAACTTAAGCTTAAAATTTAAACTTATTCGAAAAGATTACTTTCTATCACTGCTGTGAACTGATCACCACACAGAATATGCAGAATATCAAAAAACTTTATTGCTGTCCATTATGCCCCTTGTACTCCTGACCCTACTTTTTTCACTGTTTTGTCAACCTATCTCAAAATTTGTTTTGATACCTATCTCAGAATTCTGTAATGTTGCATATCCTAGATAGATCTGGACCAAAGGAATCACACTCTCAAGCTTTTTGTTCAGACAAACTTCGGCAATGTGTAACCTCAACCTCATTGGTGGATAGTTGACATTTATTAAATCCTTCTGCTAAGTCTTTCACTTTCTTTTCTGCTACTCATAAATCCTATTCGCGAATTGACTATATTTTCATTTCTACTTCTTTATGTTCAGCTGTTTGTGATGCCGATATCTGTTCCTTATCTCTGTCGGATCACGATGGAAATTTGTGCAGATTATCTTTGATCCCTCGGCCATCTCGTGCCACTAGATGGCAATTTAACCCTAAATTGTTACAGGATGAAAACTTTTGCAGTCAATTCAGAAATAAATTTGCTGAGTTTATTGAAATTAACCAAGGTTCAGTGGATGATCCTCGAACACTTTGGAATGCAGTTAAAGGATTTGTAAGGAATAACTCAATTTCATATGCCTCTTTCCTTCTGAAAAACCAACACAAAACGATAGTTGAACTGGAATCACAGCTCTAGAATCTGACTAGAGATAATCAACGTTGTTTCTCAGACAATACACTCAGTAAAATCGTGGCAGTTATGTCCGAACACAATTCGTTACTGAGATCCAGGACAGAATTCCTGATTCAAAGATCCAGGCAGAATTACTGTTTTCAAGGGAGTAGACCAAGCCACCTTTTAGCTCTAAGATTACACAACAGTGAAAAGTTTGCAGTGAAATTCCAATCTGGGCTCATTATGACAGACCCAAAAGACATTAATATTGCCTTCCACTCTTTTTACTCTAACCCCTATACTTCTTCTGCTGATGGTGACCCTGACTCTTTTGCATCTTTTCTGTCCAACCTTGATTTACCTACGCTGTCAGATTCGGATTCGGAATACCTGGCTGAACCGATCACTCTTCAGGAGCTGGAGTCAGCAATCCGATCTATGAACAAAGGGAAATCCCCAGGCATAGATGGTATTCCAATCGAATTGTATACTACTTTTTGGTCGGATTTAGGCCCCCTCATGTTAGATATGATAAATGTTTTCAGTTACTCAAGGCTCATTTCACCCATCTATTAATATAGCTGTTATTTCTCTCTTGTTAAAAAAAGATAAAGATCCGACTTCCTGTTCTAGTTACTGTCCACTTTCTTTGATAGGGACTGATGTTAAATTATATGCTAAAGTATTATTTTGTTGTCTAGAGAAATTTATGAATAGGCTAGTTCAACATGACCAAACAGGATTTATTAAATCTCACTCAGCTTCGGATAACTTACACAGGTTATATCATATTATTAATTCAACGAATAGTTCGTCCTCCCCTTGCGCAGTATTATCTCTAGATACGATGAAAGCTTTCGACCAGCTAGAATGGAACTATTTATGGGCGGTTCTACAGCATCTGGGTCTTGGATCGAGTTTCATAAATATGATAAAAGTTCTGTACGCCAATCCAGCAGCCACTGTTCTCACAGGTGCTGTTCGCTCTAACCCACTCTTTATACATCGAGGTACTCGTCAGGGTTGCCCGCTTTCTCCTCTGTTATTTGCCCTATCCTTGGAACCCTTAGCTTAAGCAGTTCGACAATCTGAAACTATTTCTCCCATAAATATACGGAATACTCATCGTCATATTTCTTTGTTTGCTGATGATATCTTATTGTTTTTGGAGAAGCTGTCACATTCTATTACTCATGTGTTGGATTTATTTGACCATTTTGGATCTCTCTCTAGGTTTAAAATTAATTGGAGTAAGTCATGTTTACTTCCCCTCAATTCTAAAATTGATTCCGTATCCCTTTCTATATCTATATCTATTTCATTGGTTCAAAACTTTAAGTACATGGGGGTAGATGTTTTTCCTTCCCTGCAGGAAAACATCTCAAAAAACTATAGTAGTATTCTAGCCAAAGTATCCTCAGATTTGGAAAATTGGTCTCGTCTTCCTACTTCTTTTCAGGCTTGTATATCGGTGATTAAAATGATTCATTGGAAATTGCTGCATAGGGTTTACTTGACTCCAATGAAACGTTTTTATATGAATCTGTCATCTTCTCCTAAGTGTAATCTCTGTTCCCAAGGAGTTTTAGGAACGTTTTTGCTTTTTTTTTTTGAGAGTGCCCCTCTCTCTCACCTTTTTGGACTCAGCTCTCACAGGACCTATCGTATTTGTTGGGTACTGAGATATGTTTGAGATATGTTTCGCGCCATTTTTTCATGAATGACTTTTGGGACTTCACCTTGTCTGTCCAACAAAGATGTTTACTGTAAGCTGCTCTCACAGCAGCAAAAAAACTGCTAGTCAACCGTTGGAATCCTCCTCACACAATGGACAGACGAACCTGGACTGTGTATTTGTTGGACATTATCTTGATGGAACTCTCAACTTCCTGTATACATGGATCTAATGTGAAAACTGTAAATTCATGGCATTCAGCTTTTAATGTTGTGTCATCTTTTCTAAAATCTTTGTGAAAATTATTTTATTGTTATTTATTTATCTATACATATTAATTAATTATTTAATTTTATTTACATTTTATTTATTTTATAAGTCTACCAGGGGGTGGGATGGGTTGGGTTCTACATTTGTACAGCTGCTTTTTGTTTTATACCACTGTTCCCTAAAGAAAATTCAATAAACAGTTGTTAACACACACACAAAAAAAAGAGGAGTCACCTGTCCACGGTAGTCCTTAAGATAACACACTCAGCAAAATATTGTCTAATTATTGATATAGATAAAATCCCAGAAAATATTGAGATATATTTTTGTAAATTTCGCACACCCCTAATATATTTAATGTTTTGTTTAGAAAAAATAAAAATAAATAAATATGAGAAGTGCCCTTTTAGCAAAGTAATCATTTTAGCAAGTCCTCAAACAAAGCCATCACCTTGAGTAAACATAATATAAATATATGGCCAACTGATATAATAATGTACCAGTGAAACCAATTTATAAATGACAAAATACACTGTAAAAAATAAAAATAAATAAATAAATATATATATATATATATATATATATATATATATATATTGTATTAATATGAAGGAGTTTTCCATATTGATTTTTTTAAGGGTTAACAGTAATGCCTGTAAAACTGATGGATGTCCAGGCAGAAAATTATCAGTACATTTTCCATTTTTTTCTAGCGTAGACCTACTTACTCCAGTTCTAAATGTGAAGTAATTGTGCTCTTCATTGAGATCTACAAAGTAACAACAAACATTACATAATGCTTAACAGATTATTGTTTCAAATACATTCAAATGTTTTTGAAAATCATGTTTTGACAATATAAAAGCCAAACCTAAATGCTACCTAGTGCCAATACAAACTGTAGGGAATAAGCTATAATATTTAAACTACTGATGTGTTAAACTGATATTAATGACTGGTGGGCAGTGTGACGAAAAATGTTTCAGACAAAATGGCTTTTTTAATGTTGTTCCTTGGGCTCCTTGGACTTTGCATTAATATCGACATTAAAATAAAATTTATTAAGTTTTTAAAGTATTTTCAAGAATTTGTATTTTTCATTTTTTTAAATTAATTTATTATTTATTTTTTTATCATTTGGAACTTTTAAGGAACGTTTTCCCCCCATCCCTAACACTGAGCATTATGTTCACTGTAGCCTAAACCTCCAGGCCAGCGGGCGGCGCTGTTGTGTAAGCATCGCTCATCCTCTGACTGCTGTCTGCAGCACTCTGTGCTAGCTAGTTCTCCGATAGCTAACCACTCTGGTGCATCACTGCAATATCAGAGTATTGAGTCTCTGTCTGGAAATGAGCGGGATGCCCGGGACAAATGTGATTCAAATCACTAACCTGTCGTCGGCGGTGAGCAGTGATCAGATGAGAACTCTGTTTGGCTTCCTGGGGGACATTGAGGAGCTGCGACTTTACCCGCCTGAGTGAGTCACAACAATAACACACACACACACACACACACACACACACACTTGCCTGAGAAAGTCACAACAAATCATATATATCGGACACACACATCCCAAAAAAACATATCAGACCAGTTAATAGTCATGACAACACAGCATCAGCATCACACATGCACACGCACACATTAAACACATAACTACATACACTCTTCACATACGTACAAACGACACCCATACATATCAAACACACTTGCACAACCTATAACATTACTGTAAACACACCAAAACACGTCATACACTTCAGCCAATAACACACACCCCACATGCACATCAAAAACAACATGCATCCACACACTATGAGAAGAGAAGTATTGCATATCATCCACACGTCTCACATCGCATCAAAGGCCTTGGCAATGATGGCATGATATGTGTGAACACTCTTGAACTTGATTATGTGATATTTGAAATCATGTAATATTGTGTATATCTGTTGTGGAACTTATTGCACATTGCTTAGTTACTCCACTACACTTACCTCACTTGAACGGATTTTAAGGGGTCATGAACTGAGAAATCAAAATTCCCTTTTTTGACATGTAAGAGGTCACTGTACTATAAAAACATCCTGTAAGTTTCAAAACTTTCTCATTAGTCTAAAAACTGCTTATTTTGAAGCCAATGTGCCAAAATGACAGGTTGTGGAATGTGCCACTTTATGATTTAATAGTGTGGCTAAACACCGCCTCTGCAGAGGATGATCAACGCCTGCTTCTACATCACTGTCTGTTTAGCCCCGCCCACTGATTTTCGCATGTGGTAGGTAAATAATGAGAGAGGCAAATGCAGGTGTAACCAAACAATAAAGATGGCTTCAAAGACTACAAGACGCTGTATAGTGCCAAGCTGTGGAAAAACAGTCTTTGCATGGCCTTCCTTCTGATCCCAGTGTTAAGAAAGATTGGATGAACTTAATTTTTAATTAATTTCCAGATCACATCAGTAAAGAACTTGGTCCTTTGTTTACTTGATATTACCGCAGCAGACTTATTTACAAGTAAGGCACAATTCGATGCAGGATTTTCAGAAAGATTGAAACTAAATGACGATGCAGTACCGACTATATTGGATTGAATAGCCTATAACTTCTAAATGATTGTTTTTTGATGTAAAAATCTTGGTAACAATATAAGGGGACCTTAGAGGACAGTACAAAATAATAAAAAAAGCAGTTCATGACCCCTTTAAATATTTGTCGATTGAATAGGCTCTGTGCACAAGCGTAGCGACAAACTTCCGCTATCGCCAGAAGTCAGGATATCAGTTTCCGGTTTTCATTTGCGTCGCCCAAAATGTCAGTATTTAGATGTCTCCGAGATCTGCCAAGTAGAATCAGCGATGTCCATCACATCGTTAATGCCTGGTCTCCTGCTCCAATACACAAACGAAACAAGGGATTCAAACGCTATATATCGAGTTATATGCACAAATAGTTTAATGTGTTATTTCAGCATCTAGTGGCTAAGCTAGTTAGCGACATGTTCATTTTAGAAGCTTTTATTTCTCAATTTTAAACGCAGACTGTTCGTTTTTATTTATTTAATTTTCTATTTTTTTTGGTGACAATTGTATTATCAATTGTATTAAACATCTCCCCCTGTCAGCTTCTAATAAAGATCAGGGCACAGGTGAAGCATTGTCTGGTCATTGTGCTACAGGTCCATTTAAGAACACTTTAGCATACTTTTTTTAAAGTACTTATTATGGAAATAATTTAAAATAATATACTTAACTGTAACAACATGTGATGCTTTTGGACACTTAACTGCACGTTAATTGCAATGAAATGAAAATGTGTACTTTTGTTGAACCACTTAATCTATCTTTATCTTTATATGTAATTTCACAATTATTCCAGAAACTTTAATTTGACATTATTATAAAGTGCACTTTTAAAAATGGTCCTTATTTGTTAAGAATCATAGTCATGAAATTGGGCTCCCTTTTAAGTACACTCAGGTGGCCTGTTATTAAAATTATTAATATTATCTGTAAGTGAATTTAACATCACAATATTATAATATATATTCTGAAATAACATGAACATGAATGCATGCAGTAACCCGAATGGGGACCAGCAAGGTAAACTCACCTGCCAATTTTAGCCACTGTTTTCATTACATACTATTTTAAGAGTTATATTAAATATGAATTACCTTGGCAAAATCCCCGGGACATTAGAAACGCCGGGTTATTAAAGTAACGTTAACAAGCTTATAATTGTGGGTTTATCAATCCTAGCTTCACCATACACTCGAACTGTGAGTTTTCTCAGCATTCCTCATCATGGACCTGTAGCACAATGAACAGACATCACCTGTTCCCTGATCTTTATTAGAAACTGAGAGGGGGAGATGTTTAGTACAATTGATAATACAATTATCACAAAAAAAAACAAAAAACGAACAGTCTGCGTTTAAAAGTGAGAGAGAAAAGCTTCTAAAATGAACATGTCGCTAGCTTAGCCGCTAGAAGCCGAAATAACACATTAGATTAAACTATTTGTGCATGTAACTTGATAGGCATATGCGTTTGAATCCCTTGTTTCGTTTGTGTATTGGAGCAGGAGACCAGGCATTAACGATGTGATGGACATCGCTGATTCTACTTGGCAGATCTCGGAGACATCTAGTAAATACTGACATTTTGGGCGACGCGAATGAAAACCGGAAACTAATATCCCGGCTTCTGGCGACAGCGGATGTTCGTCGCTAAGCTTGTGCACAGAGCCTATTATGTGTATCTCTATTCTGCTAGAGTGCAACAGTTGGAATCCAGAAGTAAAAACTGCATTATTTTTCTCCATAGGGGACAATGAGCTTAAATGCTAACTGAACATGCTTCCTTTTAAATAATCATGTTAGACAGCAGAATTCCTATTGAATAATATGTCTATTCCTATGGGTAATCTACATTACCCATAGAGTGCATTAGTGCCCACCCACTTTTTCAGCATCTTAATTACAAATAATGTGAATTAATGCAAACAGATGGTTCAACAAGAGCATATTTAATCAATTAACAGCTACTGAGCTCCAGATCTGTCTTTAAAGTTATTGTTGAAAATGAATGGAGTTTTTAATTCCAGGACCCAACTGCTGCAATTATTCTGCAAATAAATCTCCACCAATCAGAGAACAACAACATGCAAGAACACTTCAGCTCCGCTGACTCTCCTAAAGCAAATGACATGAAGTCAGTTTCCTTACTCTTTCAAACTACTTAAGTATTTGTATGCATTAGTCTATATGCATATTTTGCAATAAACATAAAAATAATAATAATTGTTTCAGTATGTAAAATCAAAACTGTTGCACTCTATACTTGCTTTTGTAGATCATGTTATTGTTTAAATTTTCTAAAAGTATCGTTAGCATACTTCTGAATAGTGTTATTATAATTAAAGGGTTAGTTCACCCAGAAATGAAAATTAGCCCATGTTTTACTCACCCTCAAGGTATCCTAGGGGTATATGACTATCTTCTTTCAGATGAATCCAATCGGAGTTGTATTAAAAAATGTCCTTGCTCTTCCATGCTTTATAATGGCATGGGCAGGTGTTTTTGTTCAGCAGTCCAAAAGTACTCAAATAAAGCGCATCCATCCATATTAAAACGTGCCTCATATGGCTGCGGGGGGTGAAAAAGGACCACCTATAGCGAATCGATGCATTTTCGTTAGGGTAACCCTACGATCAGGATTTTTGAGGCAGATCGTCGATCACAGAAAGCAGTATCTGCCGATACGATCACAGATAATGATCTTTTTAAAGCCTTATTTTTATCATGTCGAATTATTTATAGCAATACTCCAATCAGGAATTTAAGACATTTATTCAGTGTCTGAATTTCATTTTTGAAATTTCCCTCTTATAGGTGAGAGGGGATTTTTATTTTAATGTGCATTTTTTTTTTAGACAATTTTCAAAAATATATATTTTTCTCACCTAAATGTTTGATCATGCAGTACATTTTTGTTTTTACACTTGTGCAATTGTTGCACAATAGCTTACGCACCAGCACAACACAGTTGCTCAAGCAAGTGGCAAAACATCTAAAATACTTTTCTTACATTATCACAGACATTCTAAATTAAAACTTACCACTGACAGAAACACTCAGCTCTACTGCCTTTTTTTGCATTTAAATCTTTATTACAAGCAATCCTGTTGTTCATAAAGAACTTTGTTTTCCTACATCCACACGAATGCCATCTATTATTGCCTTGTTTATCTAAAAGTGCTCTTTTCCTTTAAACCTAGCCAAAAAGCCATATGTGTTGACTGTGAAACACAGTAGACTTTAATTATATTAATTTATGGTGTAATTACTACATTTTCGTTTTCATTTTTACCGCAAATAATGTGGTCACTTTAATTCAGCGCGTGCCGTGCAGCAAACTCTGTGTGGAATCAATCATTGCACTGCTGCAGATGCACCGCTCATGGAACGCACTGCCAGACCGTAACCACATGCAGTGTGAACGCTTTAAAATCTGTTAACATGAGCACGGAAAAAATATGCACCACATAGGCCTACGCACTGCGAACGGAGTATGTGTGAACCTAGCGTTATGTGTGTGCCATGTGAGGCATGTTTTAATATGGATGGATGCACTTTATTTGACTACTTTGAGACTGTTGAACAAAAACCCCCGTCCATGCCATTATAAAGCTTGGAATTGCAAGGAAAATGTTTAATATAACTCCGATTGGATTCGTCTGAAAGAAGAAAGTCATATACACTTAGAATGCCTTGAGGGTGAGTAAAACATGGACTAATTTTAATTTTGGGTGAACTAACCCTTAAAAAAAAAAAGCTAAAAATACATTTCTTTGATTTCAGATTTAATAACAACAAAATGATCATCAACTCACTGTGGTTTTCTTGTTCTGTCATCATTTATCTACCCTTATGTCATTCCAAAGCTGTATGACTTTCATTTGTGAAAGAATTTTAAAGAATGTTGATAACCAAACAGTTTGGGTTCCCATTTAGTTCCATTGGTCAAAATATAATGGAAGTTAAAAGGGAAGTTGGTTTGGTTTGGTTACCAACATTCTTTAAAATATCTTTGTGTGTGTGTTCCACAGAAGAAACAGTCCTATGCAAACATCAACAGTATAAAAAAATGGGAATTAAATCCTTGTTTTTCTTCTCTTTCAGCAATGCACCTCTTTCCTTTTCATCCAAAGTTTGTTACATAAAGTATCGAGAGCCTTCCAGTGTTGGTGTGGCACAACATTTAACCAACACTGTGTTTATTGACAGAGCTTTGATTGTTGTGCCCTGTGCTGAAGGTTAGTACATTTGCATGTGTGTTACATTTGTGTGCTTGAGAGACTCTGACTATCTAACTTCAAATCACACTTTTGAGAAGAACAAACCGTAATTGGCTTCCTGACATTATTTTGTGTGTTTTTGTGTCCCAGATATGTATGATAACCATGAGTCTGTGTGCTGAGGTATCACTGCTATCAGCTCTGTTTTATTTTGTGAGTTCAGTGGAAGTGGGTGGAGTGACACTAGCTCTCTTGTTTATCAGTTGAGCAGGAGGATGTGGAACTGATGGAGATGATTAAGATCATACTCTGTGTTATGTAACAGTATCAGGAGGACTGTGTGAACACGCATTTAGTGTTTTGCTAAACTCAAAGGATTATTGCTAAACAGTCATTAGTTCATATTCATAAATGGTTTTTGCCTATTGAATAGGGGTTTAACAATTTCTAGCATTGCTAGAAAATGAGAAAAGCAGGGTGGAAGGGTGCCAACAGAGTACAAAACCACTAAAAGTCATGTGTTTGGAGGGCTAGGAGTGACAATTAAAAATGAAATATAAGAATCAGTTATCAGTTTATTCATTAACAAAAACTATATTAAAAAAAAATCAATTGACATATTCAAAAGTTTGGGGTTCGTAAGATTTTTTCCTGTTTTGGAAAAGTCTTTTATGCTCTCCAAAGTATTTATTTGAATAAAATACAGTAAAAACAATAATATTGTAAAATATTATAACAATTTAAAATAACTGTTTTCTATTTTAATATATTTTAAAAATGTCACTTATTCTTTTGATGTGAAACTGAATTTTCAGCAGCCTTTACTTCAGTCTTCAATGTTACATGATCTTCAGAAATCATTCTCAAAATAAAATTAATTATCAATGTTAAAAACAATTGTTACTTAATATTTTTTAGTAGAAATTGTGATATGCTTTTAAGATTCACTAATGAATAGAAAGTTCAAAAGAACAGTTTTTTGTAAAAAAAAAAAAAAAAAAAAGAAAGAAAAGGAAAATAAAGACTTTAAGTTTGATCAGTTTAATGCATCTTTGCTGATTTTTTTTTCTTTCAAGCAAACAAACAAAAAATATACTGAACCGGCAGTGAACGGTAGTGTAAATATTAAAATAAAACAATAAACCAACTAAAAAATCCAATCAGCTTTTTGGTTTAGTTGAATATAAGACACAGCGTGACTACCCATGACACATGGAAAGAACAGATTCTCTTAAATATGTCTATTTTTTTTGTCAGTTTGAAAATTGATTTTATTCACAAATTTTAATCAAAACATTTGATTACTTTTTAAAACTTTTGATTACATTTTTAAGTAGCACTCCTAGACTGCATGACCAATAATTTATTAAATTCTACCAAAACTTTTGACAGAGGTGTTTTATTGTCATGATTTTATTTATTCTGTAATTTTGAAAAAAAAAAAAAATCAACTTGAAGAATTGTTGAGTGTAAATTGTTACATCCCATTCTTTTAGTGGCCATTGGTTCAGCAGTATGTGTTCTGAAAGAATAATAATAGGTACAGTGGGGAAAAAAATTATTTGATCCCCTGCTGATTTTGTACATTTGCCCACTGACAAAGTCATCTGTCTATAATTTTAATGATAGATTTATTTGAACAGTGAGAGACAGAATAACAACAACAAAATGCAGAAAAATGCATTTCAAAAAAGTTATAAATTGATTTGCATTTTAATGAGTCAAATAAGTATTTGATCCCTTCGCAAAACATGACTTAGTACTTGGTGGCAAAACCCCTGTTGGCAATCAGAGGTCAGATGTTTCTTGTAGCTTGCCACCAGGTTTGCACACATCTCAGGAGGGATTTTGTCCCACTCCTCTTTGCAGATCCTCTCCAAGTCATTAAGGTTTCGAGGCTGATGTTTGGCAACTCGAACCTTCAGCTCCCTCCACAGATTTTCTATGGGATTAAGTTCTAGAGACAGGCTAGACCACTCCAGGACCTTAATGTGCTTCTTCTTGAGCCACTGCTTTGTTGCCTTGGCCGTGTGTTTTGGGTCATTGTCATGCTGGAATACCCATCCACGACCCATTTTCAATGCTCTGGCCCTGACGGTACATGGCCCCGTCCACCTCAATGTTTATTACGTCCGCTAGGGGTAAGACGCAATAAATAAAAGGACAAAAGACTTCCGGCAGGCCGTCAGACCAGAAAGGACCCAAACAAATCAATAAATTATAAGGTAAATTTATTGTAAATTACAAAGGGGAAAACTACCAGTAATTAGTAGATCTCCTTAAGGGACCTACGGTCCAACCAAAAATAACATTATAGCAATACAATTTGTCTGATAAGAAATATAAAGGGAGAAAACAAGAATAATCCAGTGGTATTTTTCGTCAGAGAGACCCAAGGCCAAAATAACAAACAAAACCAATCTAATAAAATAAAACAGCAATGTAAATAACCTACCACAAAGAAAAGAAAAAAAAAGAAAATACAATCAACCTAACCTAACTACTCTTAACATAAACATCATGAAAATGAGGTTTAAACAAAAAGGCAGGTCTCGCCTACATTTCTACCACATTCCATACTAAACCAACGATCAAATGAAACACTCAAAAACACATTTTGGTCTGGCGGCTAGCAGGAAGCCTGGAGCAGTGTGACCGGCCCGAAGTCACACCAACTGCCTTCTGATGAACGGAAGAGGCGTTTTAAAGAAAACCGCCAGCTGATCACCCAATTACCACTGATAGGCAGCATCACTTAGCAAATCAGCGGCGATCTGAAACTCAAAAAGAAAACATCCAGCAGAAAAGAAATATTATTTTTTTAAAAACACAAGAAACAAACATCATACCGTAACAATGTTTGACAGTGGGGATGGTGTTCTTGGAGTCATAGGCAGCATTCCTCCTCCAAACACGGCGAGTTGAGTTGGTGCCAAAGAGCTCGATTGTGGTCTCATCTGACCACAACACTTTCACCCAGTTCTCCTCTGAATCATTGGCAAACTTCAGACAGGCCTGTACATGTGCTTTCTTGAACAAGGGGACCTTGCGGGCGCTGCAGGATTTCAGTCATTCACTGTGTAGTGTGTTACCAATTGTTTTCTTGGTGACTATGTTCCCAGCTGCCTTGAGATCATTGACAAGATCCTCCCGTGTAGTTCTGGGCTGATTCCTCACCGTTCTCATGATCATTGAAACTCCACGAGGTGAGATCTTGCATGGAGCCCCAGACCGAGGGAGATTGAGTTATTTTGTGTTTCTTCCATTTGCGAATAATCGCACCAGCTGTTGTCACCTTCTCACCAAGCTGCATGGCGATAGTCTTGTAGCCCATTCCAGCCTTGTGTAGGTCAAGTCAAGTCACCTTTATTTATATAGCACTTTTAACAATACAGATTGTCTCAAAGCACTTAACAGTATCAAATTGGAGGATAGAGTGTCAGTAATGTATAATGATAAGATTAAACACTCAATTTTCAGTTAAAGGCATTTCATTATTGAATTCAGAGATGTCATTGTCTAGCTCAGTTTAGTTTATATAGTATCTGTGCAATCAAATCGGCGATAATTGCTAGAAATTAAGTGTCCCCAACTGAGCAAGCCAGAGGCGACAGCGGCAAGGAACCGATCTGTGACAGAATGGAGAAAAAAACCTTGGGAGAAACCAGGCTCAGTCGGGGGCCAGTTCTCCTCTGGCCAGACAAAACCCGCAGTTCAAAAGTTTATATTTCTATTTTTTATTTTGTTGCAATTTCTAACAATAATAGTATTATGTAGTTAGGTATTTTATTATATTTTTAGTTATTTTGTTATATTTTTAGTTTTATTGTATTTTAGTCGAGGTCTTCACTGGGGATATGTCTCTGGGGGTCATCTGGGTGTCCTGGTCTCCGCTGACGATCAGGGCTGTAGACATCATCTCTTGGTGCTGATCCACCATCTGATCGGATACGGACTGAGAAACAGAATAGGAAAGAAACAGAAAAATATTAGCGTAGATGACGGTTCCGGTTGATCTAATTAATGCAGCTTAACAATCCTTTAACGGATGTGAATAATAGAAGCGTATTAATGTGTTATGTGTAAGCCAGGCTAAAGAGATGGGTCTTTAATCTAGATTTAAACTGACAGAGTGTGTCTGCCTCCCGAACAGTGTTAGGTAGATTGTTCCAGAGTTTGGGTGCTAAATAGGAATAGGATCTGCCGCCCGCAGTCGATTTTGATATTCTGGGTATTATCAAACGGCCAGAGTTTTGAGAACGCAGTGGACATGGAGGACTATAGTGTGATAACAGCTCGCTCAAGTACTGAGGAGCTAAGCCATTCAGGGTTTTATAAGTAATTAACAAGATTTTAAAATCTATCCGATGTTTGATAGGAAGCCAGTGTTGACAGAACCGGGCTAATATGGTCATATTTCCTGGTTCTAGTAAGGACTCTAGCTGCTGCATTTTGGACCAACTGTAGTTTGTTGATCAAGCGTGCAGAACAACCACCCAATAAAGCATTACAATAGTCTAACCTTGAGGTCATAAGCGCATGAATTAACATTTCTGCATTTGACGTTGAGAGCATAGGTCGCAATTTAGATATGTTTTTGAGATGAAAAAACGCAGTTTTACAGATGCTAGAAACATGGCTTTCAAATGAAAGATTGCTATCAAACAGCACACCTAGGTTCCTGACTGATGAAGAAGAATTGACAGCCATCAAGTGTTAGATAATGTTCTAGGTTATTACATGTGGGGTTTTTAGGTCCGATAATTGACCCCTCTGTTTTTTCAGAATTTAGCAGTAAAAAATTACTCGTCATCCAGTTTTTTATATCGACTATGCATTCCGTTAGTTTCTCAATTTGGTGTGTTTCACCGGGCAGCAAAGAAATATAGAGCCTGAGTATCATCAGCATAACAGTGAAAGCTAACACCATGTCTCCTGATAATATCTCCCAAGGGTAACATGTAAAGCGTGAAAAGTAACTGCCCTAGTACTGAGCCTTGAGGTACTCCATACTGCATTTGTGATCGATATCTTGTGATTGTAGGTCTACAATCTTGTCCCTGACATCCTTGGACAGCTCTTTGGTCTTGGCCATGGTGGAGAGTTTGGAATCTGATTGATTGATTGCTTCTGTGGACAGGTTGTTTTTTTTATACAGGTAACAAACTGAGATTAGGAGCACTCCCTTTAAGAGAGTGCTCCAAATCTCAGCTCCTTACCTGTATAAAAGACACCTGGGAGCCAGAAATCTTGCTGATTGATAGGGGATCAAATATTTATTTTACTTATTAAAATGCAAATCAATTTATAACTTTTTTGAAATGTGTTTTTCTGGATCTTTTTGTTGTCATTCTGTCTCTCACTGTTCAAATAAACCTACCATTAAAATTATAGTCTGATCATTCCTTTGTCAGTGGACAAATGTACAAAATCGGCAGGGGATCAAAATTTTTTGTATGTGCGTAATTGTTTGATGCTGTCATTAATTGTTCTTGCTTGCCTGGTGAACAAAGCATTGAATTTTGAATTTGAGTTGTTTGCTATGTGTGATTTGTTAGAGATTTTGAAGTTCTCAAAGGAACTTCAAGAATAGCCCACAGTACACCAGACTATAAACACAGTAATAGCTATTCACTCTGGCACTTTCATGCATTAGTCAATCCTGTTACTGAAGTTTGTTTATAATAAAAACAATAAAATTAATTTTATTTAGTTTAGTTTATGGGAAGTTATATATACACTGTAAAAAAAAAAAAAATCTGTAAAATTTATGGTACAAAACCGGCAGCTGTGGTTGCCGGAATTCTATCATAAATAATACGGTAACAACATTTTAGGTTTTACGGTTTTAACTTAAATTTACAGTTAAATACTGTAATTTCATTAACTGATATAATGTTACTGTACCAACCAACTGAAATCTGTTTTGTACCTTTGAAATACACTGATAACCACCAAATGCAGGTAATGATGAGAGAGTCGCATGATGAACCAAAGCTCATCACAAGCAGCTTTTAAATAATAACGTCAGGGCTTAATTTGTGCCGGAACAACACGGATCCGGATCCGGCACCTCCGAAATCCGATCGGAGGAAGGCACCTCATTTTGTTGGATCCCCCTCCTCGCACACCACTGAAAGACGTTTGTGCTGACCTATATAATGACCTGATATATAATGAATATGATACTCTCTAGGCGGCTTTGGATGTTACTGTGAGCGCTCAGCCTTGAAACCGCCTCTGGAGCGCCAATTGGCTTAAAAAGACATGCAAATTATACATTTTTGTGACGATGCAACAATGACCCGATTAACCAAGTGACAATTCTGTCAACTGTCCCGAAATGCGAGCGAAAGTCTTGGATCAGCAACAGCGTGCAGCAGCTCGCTGTATTGCAGATGAGATGTGCTGATGTGAAGCCGCGGTTCAGCTGAATCACTCACGCTGTTTTCAAATGACTGATTTAATCTGCTAGTTTGTGTGGATTTATTTACTCATATAACCTACTTGCTATATTGAATAAATGCAGGAATTTCCCTCATTATAAACTTGAAAGCTGTGGGGATGAGTAAAAATATACACACAATCCCCCACGAAATTCTGGACAGGATTAATTATAACTCTATTACAGAGATTTGTGAAATAAAATTCCATTTTTTTTTTTTTAGTTTTTTTTCCCCAAGCCTGGAAATTGCTTTTTCAAAATTTCATGGCTTTTTCAGGTTTTTCATGTACGAACCCTAATAAAAGCAACTGATGCACGCTGTTAATCACTTAAGCTGGCCCATCAATGTGACGGCTGAATGCTCCGTTACATCTCCCTCCTCTAATCACTTGCCGGATCCGTCACCCCGCTTTGTTCCGGGACCTCGATATTTACAAATTAAGCACTGAATAACGTATATAGAAGGTGCACAGTGCCATTCACACAAACACTAAACACCATCATGGTGAGACTCATTAAACTGAAATATGCAATAAACATTAATTTAACAACATTAGATGTAACATACAACCCTAATAAACATAACTGATAAGAAGAAACAGTTATTTCAAAGAAAAAACATCAAATTCGAACAAAATTTGAAATGCAACGCAGGGAATTCTGGGAACGTCAGTTTTGCGGTTTTTCCCTGTAAATTTTACAGGAACTTACCGTTAACCATTTAACATGTTTTTACTGTAGCATTTTCACAGTTTTTTACCGTTAAAATCATGGCCATTTTTTACAGTGTATTTATTTATTTATTTAAATTAATAGCTGGCCACAACAGCTAAGTGATTTAGTATAAAACTGCAACTCAGGCTTATTCAGATTTTTTTTTTTTTTTTTTAAAGGTTGTATACGTTTTTATATTTTTAATGGGTAATCTGTATTTCAAATAAAGAAAAATACAAAATAACATTCATTAGTTTTAAGTTTTAACTATATTCAGACATGTGCCACATAGCATATTAAAAAAGATTTAATAAAACATTTAGATTTGCTTCCTTAGTTAGATTTCTGAAGATTAAGCTCCTTTATTCATTGACCTGGAAACAATAGATCACTTGATTTAAAAAAGAAAAAAAAGTTTTAAGCCTTGTTTTTGTACCCTTCTTATGCAAAGGGAAGTCACATTATAAAACAAGCATTTGTGAGCAGAGTATGAAGGCAAAAGGTTATGAGGTGAAAGGGTGAGGTCTTCTCAAGTCTACTGTGCAACCACTGGCTAATCACTAGACTTTTTTTTTTTTTTTGGGTTTATTTTTCGTTGGTTTTTGTTTTTTCTTTTTTAGTGTAAACATCCGTATTCATGAAAAACATGGTATCTAAGCTTCCCTCTTGCCTAAAATGCTTGTCCTCGTGACTTGGTTCTGGATGGCTTACTACGTTGATTAATTTGGTTTCTGTATGTTTTTTCTGTGTTGATTATGTGTGCATATCAGATGACTAGAGTGACCCAGGCTACACTACTACACTAGCCTGACTCAAGGCTTTGTTTTCCAAGCCACTATACCCGCCGGGGCCCACGCTGCCTTCAAGGGGGGAATGTGACCAGGAGCGTAGCTGCTGAACCTTCCGAGATGGACACCTTGTCTCTTTTTATTTTATTTTATTTTATTTTCATTTCCTTTTTTTATTTCTCTCACATGTTGTCCCTTTTTTTGCTTCTTAGAAGAGTTGCATATTCATTGTATTGTTTTTTTTTTTTGTTTTCCTGTCCCCCTTGTCCCTCGTCCCCAATCCCACAGTTGCACCCCTTTGCCTGTCTTTGAATGCTGTCCAGGTTGACTTGCCGCCCAGTATTGGAGGGAAGTTTGAACGGTACAAGGGCAGCTCTTCCTGATATCTAATGCATTAAGATTTCCTCCTCTCTCTCTTTCTCTCGCTCCTCTCCACTGATCTGCTCAGGGTTTTACTTTGAAAAATAATATATTCCTTCATTATAACCACACAGTGCCTCACAAAAGTATTCAGACTCTTCACCAATTTTCTGTTTTTACTGAATTATAAGTACTGAAATAATAATTTATTTATTTTTTCTCAGAGCACTAAATTGAATGTCAGGTTTTGTTAGAAAATATTCTTAAATGTCTTTAATTATTTCTTAATCATTATTTTGTTAGTTATTTATATAACTTATTTTCAATATTCTTTAAGAACTTTTAATAGCAATGGCCGTTACATTTTGAGAACAGTATGTAGTTATCTTTAGTTGTTTGATGCTCAAATATAGCTGCTTATTCAATGTTGGATTGAGATCAGGACTTTGTTTTTCAGTTTTCAAAGCTTCAGTTTGTAAGTTAAAACAGGTTTTCTTGCAGTATTTTTTTTAAATACATATTTTCTAGGGCAGCATGATATCAATACAATTTTTACAACCCTAATAAACATATTACAATAAGTGCGAATATAAAAATAGCAAAGTTGCCATATAAATAAATAAATGTGCTATGGGTTTTGGAGTGAAGCGCAGGCCTGTGTTCATTTACTTGTGTGGAGCTTGATGATTCTAAGCCTAATAGTTTAACATTTGTAAATTTGTAAATAATAGCATTGTAATTTTACAGACATGCTATGAAATCAAGTTTTAATATTTATTTTTTAAACATATTGCAAAGTATTAGATTTTTGAAATTATTACATTATAATAGCATTAATCCAATATATTTTTTATCTTAAGTATTTTTATATATTAGTAATTACAAATCATTGTGTGTATATACAGTCATGGCCAAAAATATCGGCATAAATACGATCAAAGAAGGCTGTGAAAATTATTGAATTTTTATCTGTTGGTATTTGATAGAATCCATGATGCCATGTGTCTAAACAAGATGTCCAGGACCTCCAGCAGAAATATAGGCCCACAACATCAAAAATACAGCAGTATATTTCATTGTACACAGGGGTACTTTTTATCCCTGTGTTCACCAAACCCATCTTGAGTGTTTGCTGCTAAAAAGCTCATTTTTTAGTTTCATCTGACCATAGAAACCAGTCCCATTTGAAGTTCCAGTCGTGTCTGGTAACTGAATATGCTGGAGTTTGTTTTTGGATAATTTTTCTTGAAAACCTCCCAAACAACATGTGGTGATGTTTGACAATTTGTTTTAAGGTTTTCTGACCCGAGACTCAACTATTTTCAGCAATTCTCCAGCTGTGGTCCTTGGAGAGTCTTTAGTCACTCAAACTCTCGTTCTCACCGTGCATTAGGACGATATAGACACACGTCCTCTTCCAGGCAGTTTCGTAACATTTTATGTTGATTGGAAATTCTTAATTATTGCCCTGATGGTGGAAATGGGAATTTTCACTGCTCTAGCTCTTTTCTTAAAGCCACTTCACTAATTTTGCTGCACATCAGAAATATATTCTTTGGTTTTTCTCATTGTGATGGATGATTTTGAGAATTTGGGCTTTGTTTTCCCTCCCATTTATATTTCTGTGAAACAGGACGCCATGGCTGGATAATTTCATGTTCATAATCACCCTGGAGTGCTCAAAATTGTGAATATTAATGGGAATATGCTTCAGACATATTTTACTCATAAGAATTTCTAGGGGTGCCAATAATTGTGTCCAACGTGTATTTGAGAATAACTCAATTTATCATTATTTATTTCATAATGATGTTTCCCCCCATTTTAAATTCTTATTATCCAATGAAAGGTTAGATTTTTGTGAATTTTTTTTTAAATAAAAGATCAAAATGATGAACAATGCAGATTAATTTTCACAGCCTTCTTTGATCATATTTACCAAGGGTGCTGATATTTTTGGCCATGACTGTATATGTATGTATATTTGTAGTCAGTGTGGCATGTGAAGACTCAGGGAAACACTTAAATTATTATTTTTTTTTTAAAGGTCATTTTCGTAATTGTTTTTTTTTTTCATTATCTGCTCCCCTACAAAAACACCCCAGTCATTCTAGAATTATTCATTATTTTCAAAATTACTATTTTTTTTTTTTTTTTTATATATATATAACTGAAAAACAAAATATTGCAATATCAGTTTATTCCAATATCGTGCAGCCCTAATATTTTCTAACAGTGCCTGTGTAGGATCTGTAATTCAGTAAAATGACAGAATTGCTAGTAAAGAGTTTTTAGAATTGCTTATTTTTGCAAGGCACTTTTGTTTAATTCACTGTAATTACAAGAAATAAAACCGTTCTTCTAAAAAAGCTCACAACATTGCACGTTTAATTCCGTTGCATGGTTTTGGGGAACATTGTCTTTAGAGTAGTACCTACTAGTGGCTAAAAGTCACATTTGAGGTTTTAATATTAGTTTTTAACTTTACACAAAAGCACAGATATACCAAGCAACAGTTAGTTTACCCATGAATACTGTAGTGACTGTAAGCACAAAGCATGCGTATATACTGTATGTTGTACCAACATTGGCTGAAACGTATTTGGAAAAATGATTTGTTGTTAACTTTATTGTGAAGGCAATACTTTTTAGGGGAGACAGTTTGAGGGGGGATTTCTCAAAGACACTTAAAATGTTCTTCTTTTCTGTATCTGATGTTCTATGTGCTATTAGTGTGATGCAGCCAACATGAACGGTTGTCTTGTGTTGCACACCCTTTCCAACACTGCGACACGATCGCCCCAGGGAGAAAAGCGCCCATGCTTGATATCGTATGGTTCATGACCAATATGTTTCCAGTACAGGTGACCCATACCACAAAGTGTTAACTCATTCTCTACATGTTCTGTTCTGATCCTTTTTTTTAAAAGAGAGAAAAGGACAAATCACAATGTTCTTTTCTCTGTTTTTGTGCAAAAGTCATCCTGTTTACAGTATGTCTTGTTGATAGTAAAAAGAGAGTAGCTATGCTAGTTCAGATTGTTCATGGTCGGGGTTGGAGATGCTTAGGGTGGGTGTTAGAGCGCTAGGCTGTTGGAGGACACTCCTCTGAATCTTGGGTCGTAGGTGAAGCAGCTGGAGACGTCTCCATTGGCCTCTCTAATGCCGGTGCTCTTGTTCTTCAGGAAAAATCCCTGAAGAGGCAAAGGCGCTCTCGCTTTTGGCCCCCGCCGCACCAGTGGCCAGCCTGATGAGCGGAGGAGGACTTCTGCCCATTCCTAGCCCCGCTACACTACAGAATGTAAAAATCTCGCAAATTAAGGCTGGAATACACTACACTGCTTTTTCCCAGGTTTTTGTCCAGATTTGCAGTTTGGAGGAGCCAGTGGTAGTTGGTAAACGGCTGCAAGTTTGCAGATTTTGGGCAGTCAAAGTTGACACTTTTCACAGAAAGTCACATAGTGTGTGATGGGCAACAGATGTGTTTTTAGTTTGAGATTATGATTCCATCCAGTCGCTGAATGTTTAAAAATGTTATTTATTTATTTATTTATTTTTTAGAACACTTATGTGGCCTGGACCACAAAACCAGTCTTAAGTCGCTGGGGTATATATTTGTAGCAATAGCCAACAGTTCATTGTGTGGGTCAAAATTATTGATTTTTCTTTTATGCCAAAAATCATTAGGACATTAAGTAAAGATCATGTTCCTTGAAGATATTTTGTAAATTTCCTATTGTAAATATATCAAAACTTAATTTTTGATTAGTAATATGCATTGCTAAGGACTTAATTCAGACAACTTTAAAGGCGATTTTTCTCAATATTTAGATTTTCGAAGAATTCTCGGCCAAACATTGTCCTATCCTAACAAACCATACAATGGAAAGCTTATTTATTCAGCTTTCAGATGATGTATAAATCTCAATTTAAAAAAAAAATGACCCTAATTACTGGTTTTATGGTCCAAGGTCACACATCGTTTTTATGTCTCACATGTCTCTTATTGATGAGGCACGTGTTTCTGCATGAATTTCCATGAAAGAGTCGTGTATGATGACAAGTTTTTCATTTTCAAAGTCGTCAAGTGTATCAATCCTAGTGTTTTAAATTTCAGATTTAAAAGTTGTGTAGTGTATTCCAGCCTTTTCTGAATTATGAACAAATATCACCTACATCATCAGCTGCATGCTACAGATTTAATGTATTTTATTGCGATTGTCAGTTGTCACTAAAGTCTTATATTTGTTGGCGGACAGCGTGGTCTTCCTTTAGCTAATCTGGGGGTCCTGAAGTCTAATTTGGACACATCTGTGGCGGCTCTAAATGCAATTGCTTCACAGCCTCCGCTCATGGGAAATGTAGATCCCTCTAAAATTGATGAGATCAGGAGGACGGTGTATGTCGGCAATTTGAATTCACAGGTATGTGAAAATGAATTGAATTCATTCGGAGGCTATTTGCAAGACAAGTGCAGATAGTGTTAGATACTATTTGCACCTGAGTGTATTTGTAGTACATTATAAAACAGTATGCATTAAGCTGAAATAATCAAGGTGTCATTGAAGGTTCAAGAATGAAGGTCCAAGTCACTCCAACATAATTGCTATTGCCACTATGTGACAAATGCCTAGAAAACTGAATGTAATTAAAGTGGGCATCAAAAATGACACAAGATTCACTTTTTTCTTTCAAGCACACATTGTACTTGTTTTGTCAATGTCCTGTAGACCACCACAGCAGAGCAGCTCCTCAAGTTCTTCAAGCAAGTGGGAGATGTTAAGTTTGTTAGAATGGCAGGAGATGAAACCCAGCCTACACGTTTTGCTTTTGTGGAGTTTGCTGATCAGGAATCGGTGACACGAGCGCTGACATTTAATGGAGTCATGTTTGGCGACAGACCACTAAAGTGAGTGTTCTTTTTTGAGAAAACGACTCTTCTGAACCCTTTACATACACAATAATCTGCGAGTTTTCTTTAATATAATATTTTCAGTGCCTCCTTTTTTTATCTATGTGCTAGCGTTATGTATTTTAATAGTTATTAATCGACTTTTTTAGGATTAACCACTCCAATAATGCCATAGTGAAGCCTCCAGAGCTCACACCTCAAGCTGCGGCCAAAGAGCTGGAGGATGTGATGAAGAAAGTCAGAGAGGCTCAGTCCACCATTGCTGCCGCTATCGAGCCAGGTATGTCCTCTGTAGCCTGGACACACACAAACAGAGTGAGGCTTTCTCAAAATGGTTTTTTTAATTGATGAGAGTTTTGATTGTTTCTTCCAGAAAATGAAACTCGTTCATCCAGTAGATCTAGACGTTCCAGAAGGTCCAGATCTCACTCTCGCTCCCCATCACACTCACGAAGAAAGCGATCCAGATCCAGGCACAGGTAAATTACACGCATCCTTAAACATGCTTGTTGTTAACTCATGCAAGCTTAAGAGCTTGCTAAGCTACAGGCTACTCACAGTTAAGTAGGTAATGTACTATCAAGCTAACCTTTTGAAAAAGAAATTAGTTACAGAAGTTATACAAGATGCACTAATAAAAACAAACATGCTACTAACAATGTATGCCATTATATTTTATTTCCTTCATGTGAATTTGAATGAGCATCTGGAAGTAGTAAAGCATAGACATTTCAATATAAGAGTCCTGGTGTATTTCAGCTTGTCTATTATTAAAAGAACCATATTATGTACCTTTTTTTTTTCTCTGTTATTATTGGTGTTTTGCACCAACTTCTAATTTGGATGCACTGATAAATTGGTACATAAACCAATTTCGATACACATTGAATCAAAACATGTTACCCCGTTTTGCTGATATAAGTCCTCATTGAAAATGTGCCCCAGCCTGTTTAATTAAGTAAAAGAATTTAACTACAGTTTCTTCTGTATCAACAAACAATTTTTATTTTATTGGTTCAGATCTTTAAAAAACCCCAAAAAGCTGTAAATTGGATTTTAAAATTTCTGCAGGTACGCTGTATTAAATAACCTGAGCTTTGCTTGTTAGATATGTTTGGACATAATCCACTTTATTTTTTATGTTAGCATGTAGCAATGTTTACTGTAGCAATGGAAAATAACTTATTTCATCAATGATGTTTAAAGGGGACGCCTGTCCCAAAGATCACGACAGAAGGTGAACGACTCCCGTGGGTCCCATAAGAGGCGTTCACGTTCCCAAGAAAGGAAACACAGCCGAAGTCGATCTCATTCTAGGTGAACCTGCACCACCATCTTTACACTCATATTCTGTTTTTGTCCGACAAAGGACATTTCAGACCAGTGTTGTCTCTTATACCCAGGGACCAAAGGAAGGACAAAGACAGCAAAGTAAGGAAGGATGATGACTGGGAAGAAAAGAGGCCACGGGACAAAAAGGGAAGGACGCCTCCTAAGGGCTACAGTGGCTCTAGTCGTTCCCGCAGCATAAGCAGGTCAGAAGAAAGTGTCCGTATTAAACCTGAAACCAAGTTTGCATGCTCAAAATATCACCTACAATGCAAAAAAAGAAAAAGAATATACAAATAAAACAAATATTTAGTGATGTTTAACAATAAGAAGAAAAAAAACCTTTACAGTATCAGTAAAAAGAGAGAGCTGCTTATTTTACCAAAAATATTTGTAACCAAAAAGATGAAATAAAACAAAGTGAAGTGTGGGCCACCCTTAGAGCTTTTCCAAGTCTTATCATACAATTTTATATCAATGTATAAATTTAGTTGGAAGGATAATTTTTCTGAGATTTCTTTTAGTGATGTCAGTCGATAAAAAAAAAAAATAATTAATCTCACATTTTTTCTGACATTAATCGTGACAAAACTTTTAAATTCAATCTTCAAATGAATGTAGAAACAAAATAAAGTATAGTTTTATAGACAGTATATTTTTAATATTTGTTTAATGGCATCTTTTTTTATGATTTAAGGTGAGTATCACTGATACCAATACTAATGTCTCTGAAATTTTTTCCTAATATTTCACCATTACCTATAGCCGTTCAGCGTTACAGTATAATTGAGAGCGATTAATTTGAACATTTATACGACTTTTTAAAAATAACAACTTTTAATTTAATTGAACTTCAAACAAATCTTCGCATAAACCCATTATAATAAATGTCATATTTAGGATCTGACACACATGCTCGTAGTTTCATTCACGCTTTAATATGAAATATATAACGTCCGACAGGACAGGAAAATGAGTTTTTACTGATATATGGCCTGACAACATCTCATCTGATTGCAGTTCACTGTTGTTCTACTGAATCTCCTCGTCACCTGTACTATTTCCGCTGGCGCTGAGATGGAGTGCTTGTTTGAAAAGTCTGCTGTTTTATGTGTTCATAAAGACTGTCTGCGTCTAAATAAACGCAATTCTTGTCAAGAAAAACGAGACCAAATCAGCAGTTGTGAGTGGGGTGGCCAAACCAAGCTCCACCCCTGCGTTAACTGTGTCGTTAAACTGGAAAAAGTCATCACCTGCATTAACACTAATTTTGACACCACTAGATTTTTTAGAAGTTAGCTTGTGTGTTTAGATAAATAAAGATTAAAAAATGATCATTTTTTCCCCCTTTATCTCACAGAGGCCATAAGAAAAGAAGCAAATCTCGATCCAGGTCACCAAGGCGGAAAGCCAGGTCACCATCGCCGTCTAAAAGGTTTACTGTGTGTGACAATTTGTGTCTGACATTGTTTGATCAGACTCATTATTAAAATCTTAATCTCTTCTGTATATTTTCAGAGGCAAGAAAGATAAAAAGAGGGATAAAGGACGGGACGGTAGCAGGGAAATGACAGAGAGCTCAATGTCCAGGAGGAAAAGCAGGGATTATGAACATAAAGCTAAACCATCACTGGTGTGTCCAATTTATATTTCAAACACGCATTTCATTTACATTTAAACATTCAGTTTCAGTTATGAAACACAAGCTAAATGAAGTATTGGAGATTTGGTGAAGTTATTTTGGTCTGAGGTTACTTAACGCCTACACAAATACTCTGTGATTTATAATGTTAATAGCGCCATTTGAGTGCAGTCACTTTATTCATATTGTGGTTTTCATGAAACTATGCCTTTACCAGATACAGCAAATATCTGGAGGTGTGCAGACTGACGGTTAGAGCAGTGTGGTGCTAATCAGATTGTGGGTTTGGTTATAGGAGAACAGCAAGTGACAATAAGTCTTCTTCTGACCAAAGTCAATTTCTTATGTATTCAGCTTGCTGGATTAATAACCAGTTTGCATTGCTACTATTATATTGTATTGCTATTACATTTGAATGCTGAAGTGATAAATGAAAACTCTATACCTCTAATGCTCACGTTGAGGGACTTGTTGCTCCCCGTGCATCTCAAAGAGCTCACTGTGCATGTTTAGTTTAAATAATTTGCACAACTTGTAGCTGAGCTGTATCTCAAAGTGCTGCTCTAGTTTTTATAGATAAGAAACAGGTGATCACAGCAGATCCTCTCAAAGATCAACTTTCACAGTCTTTTTTTCTCCTGTCTACCTCTGATAACCATCAGTATGATAGTTTTAACTGTAAAGCTTTTCTATTTCCCCCAACTCGTACATCTTTCTGACTAAGTGTGAACTGTCATACATGTTTTTTTTCCTTTGTGACATTTTTGCCATTCGAAGAAAACATTTTTGACATGGTACATCAAAACATCAGTCTGAAAATGAATACGTCAGTTACAGAATATAAAAATCCATCAGACCTAGTGTAGCGTTTTACTAGCTTTATATGCATTTATGGTAACACTTTAGAATAGGGAACACTTATTCACTATTAACTACGACTTTTCCCTCAATAAATTCCTAATTTGCTGCTTATTAATAGTTAGTAAGGTAGTTGTTAGGTTTAGGTATTGGAGATTAGAGATTTAGAATAAGGTCATGATAGAATAAGGCATTAACATGTGCTTAATTATTACTAATAAATGGCTAATATTCATAGTAATATGCATGCTAATAAGCAACTAGTTAAGAGACACTAAAATAAAGTGTTACCGCATTTATGTGACTTTTATGAATATGATTTATCACATGAATCATTTGCATTGGCTAATAACTGACTTAAAATGCAAGAAATTTAGTAAATTATGATTTGATAAAGTACTGAACAATATTATAATATATATTCAAAACTTTAGATTAAGATTTATTTTATTTAGTTTGATCAGTAAGATTTATGTTAATGTTTTTAAAAAGAAGGCTCTCATGTTCACCAAGGCTACATTTAATTGATCAAAAATACAGTAATATTAGTAGGTAAATTAGTAATATTGTGAAATATTATTACAGTTTTCGATTTTAAAATGCAATATATTCCTGTGATGGCCGTTAAACCAGTATTCAGTGTCACATGATCCTTCAGAAATTATTCTAATATGCTTGTTAGCAATGTTGAAAAGATCTGCTTCTTAATATTTTTGTGGAAACCATGCTACTGTTTTCAGGATTCTTTGATGAATAGAAAAAAAAACTGCATTTATTTGAAATAGAAATCTTTTGTAACATTCTAAATGTATTTGCTGTCGCTTTTGATCATTGTTTAATGCGTTGTTGTAGAAATTCCCCTATGCACCTGACCTAAGTTTACCTGTGGGCGTCTACTGGCGACACCCGAAGCGTCAATATATGCAAAGTTAAGCCAGCGCGTTTACTGGCAACACACTAGTTTGAACACCATCACTCAGGACTAAGATCTTTAGTGTTCCACTAACCTGCTGCGCAGCAGAAACCAGACAGTACCTTTGAATATGCTTTAATCACGGCTGGGAGGACCACATACCGATCACAGAGAATCCCCCGACAAAAAGAACACATTTTGCTGAAATATAATTGGTTCTTCATATGTGCAATTCAGCAAACCTCCTCTCTGTTACTGGCAAAACAAATTTGGTGTTTGATTACTTAAGTCATGGATTGTGGTTATGTTTATATTCAGTCGTCTAGACACCTTGCCATTGCGCAACCTTTATTGCAACTTTGGCCTAAGTGTTGAGGACATGGGATGCTTTCAGTCGGATTTACTCTTGCGTCTCCTTTCCTGACTCACGATTTGATTTTTGCAGATGCAGAGGGTCTATGAGCAGGTGGACCACGAGTATGACAGTGACATGGATGGGTCGGGTTCTGTGGGTAGTGATGACAGATCTCCTCAAGCTCATCTGAACGGCAGCTATAGGAGCATTTACGCAGAGGAGGATGAGCTCTCTGCAGCTGAGTGATTCTTGTGTACCCATAATGCCAAGAACAGTGATGTTGTCTGGAGAGCACAGCATAATGTATCATACTCTTAACAGCTGTCACTCCTTTTGAAGTGCTTTCTCTTGCGTCCATTGCTGTGTGATTTGTAGGCTTCTGAAAACATTTTCTACTGCTGTGAATATGCTACCTGTCATATGATATTCATATGGATGAAAATGTAAAGTTTTGGATAGATCTTTATTGTGCTGAGAGATGCACTGTATGTTGAATGAAGGTGCTTGTGTTGAGGTCACTTTTTTAATCAGTTTTGCATTTGTTTTCTTTTGCATGTAACTTTGTGTTTACATTCTTGTGGGAAGATGTTCTTTTATGCTTCTTTGGTCCATCTTACTAAAACAAGCCATTATTAGTGTGAATCGAAAAGTTATATTTTACCCCAAAATCAAAATAACAATCTCATTATTGCTATAATGTAAAAACATCCTGCCTTTTTTTTTTTAAATTTTTTATTTAATTTTACTTATTCACATTAAAGTGGAAAAGGAGTTGCTTAATTGTGATGTAAATATTGCCAGAAATTGATTTTGGGGTACCTCGAGATTCACCCACTCAACCTGGTCTTTTCCATCATTTCTATTTACTGAGTTAAAAAACAAAAATACATTTAATACATGTGTATTATAACACTCCAGGTGAACTGTGTAGGAACACAGTGCATGTTAAAAAAGTGCCTAGACAGAGTTTGTGTGGCAACAAAATATTTAATGACAATGTAAATCATTTCAAGAGTTATTTATCTAGTATTGTAGGAAAGCTTGTGAAAAATGCATAGTTTTATTCTTATTTTTAACAGTATTTTGTTCGAACCAGTGTATACAGTCCTACAGTAATCTCTTCATACAAAGGATTGTTGTGTGACATATATTCAGATGTTTAATAGGTTTTCTAAGAAGCCTTTACTGATTAATGAGCACAGCAACATTATTAACAGTGACTGCTGTCTCATTCAGAATATCTACAATTTAAGCTTCTGAATATTATTTATTTTTTTATACAGTCTTTTTTTGTTCAGTCTAATTTTGTAAGTGGGTATATATAATTATATACAGTACTTGTTAGCAGCAGAACTAATATGAATAAGAAGCGACTTCTTAATGATATTGGTTTGTGTGATTTTGTGCATCTGTTTAGACATACATATATAAAAGATTTTCCTTAACATAAAATTTACATTAAAGAGTTATACTTCCAGCTAATCAACTGCAGTGTATTTTTCATATTGTGTTGAATGGTGCTTGCACATGTACAACTCGCTATCTTGAGTTGATGTTGCTTTACCATCTCTAAAGAGTTTGGACTGCACAAATCCACAGTCAGACAGCTTGTGTACAAATGGAGGAAATTCAAGACCACTGTTACCTTCCCGAGAAGTGCTCGACCAACAAAGATCACTCCAAAGCAGAACATGTAATAGTCTGCAAGGTTGCAAAAGTTCCCAGGGTAACTTCTAAGCAACTAAAGGCCTTTCTCACATCGGCTAATGTTCATGAGCCCACCATCAGGAGAACACTGAGCAACCATGGTGTGCATGGCAGAGTTGCAAGAAGACAGCCACTGTTCTCCAAAATAGAACTTATTGCTTTAAATGAGAAGTTATGTTCGGAGAAAAGAACACACTGCATTCCAGCTTAAGAATCTTATCCATCTGTTAAACACCGTGGTGGTGGTGGTAGTATCATGGCTTGGGCCTGTTTTTTGGCCAGCAGTTTAGACATTAATGGCTGTGTGTTGAGTTATTTTGAGGGGACAGCAAATTTACACTGTTATACAAGCTGTACACTCACTACTTTACAGTGTAGCAAAGTGTCATTTCTTCAGTGTTGTCACATGAAAAGATATAATAAAATATTTACAAAAATGTGAGGCGTGTACTCACTTCTGTGAGATACTGTATATATATATATACACACATTTAAAATATATATTTAATGTAAAATTGTACATTCACAAAAATATACAGTAGGGGAGAGAAGGGCACAAAGTAACAATTTTTGACTTTCTCAAATTGTGTAAATCCACATGGGGTTCAGAGTATTTCATACTTGTCTAGTACAAATATGTTGCTTTGTTTCATAATTACAGTGTATACGTTTTTCTTTATTTACCCTCAAAAATTGGAAGTGAAATGGGACAACATGCCCCATAGGTGGGGTACATTGTAACATGATAAGCTTAAAATGTTATCTAATCTCATGACAAAAATGTACAAGACAAACTAAAATATTTTGTCAATAAAACAAAATAATTATTTCAAATAAAGTAATGGCAATTTTTAAGAATTAAAAATAATCTGATTTTTGAGTTTGACAATGAACACTTTGCAACCATGCTTGGGATGGCCCACATGAACGAGCCAAAATGCTTTACATGTCTTGAAATAATCATTTCTGAACATTAAACATTGTCAGTCTTTATTCACATGTTTCTCATCGTTTCTCATTAAAATGTATTAAAGTAAATAGTGTGAATTACATCGCTAATGTCATAGAATAGCACGGCAGGGCACATTGTAACGCAGTGTTACAACGTGCCCCGTCTGCGCATCTGGAATTTAAAACCGGTTAGTGTCTTCTGCTAGTTATTGAAGCATTAAAAAAATTATTTAAACTGAGAAATAACAGATTGAAGATTAAAATAATAGCAGATTTGTATCTGAACTGTGTGATTTGTAATAAAAACTGAGATGAAAAATTTACTTAAGCCAGAGATATAATTTTACTATAGTAAAATAAATGTTCCGCGATATCTTCAAAATACTTTTGAATTTTGGCACACTTTTTTTCTCCATATAATGTTGATATGGTAACTAGTAAATTTGGTTATGCTACCATGTGTGGAAATATTTAAACCATGTGTGTTACAACTAACCCCGTGTTACTTTGTGCCCCGCGCTCCCCTACAGATCATGTACAATAAAGCGACTATATATATACAGTATCTGACCATATATATATATATATATATACTAACATTTTATACAATAAAACTGCTAACCAATATAAAGATCTGAAAATTCATTTCATGTAATTGATGTAGTGGTCTCTGTCATGAGCACTTGTGCTTCAGAGGTAGAATTTGGAGACCTGGGTCCAATTCACTGTCAATACAAGTGGCGTAGAGGTGCTGAGTAGCGGCTAAACCTCAGTCAGGAAGAGGACAATGAACGTTGTACCCTTAAATGAGGCTCCTAATCTCAGGGTGCTCCAGAGGGATTGTGTCTACTGTTAAGTGTCCTCTAAATCACCGGATAAAAGCATCTCAGGGCACTGTGATTTCTGGGTTCAATAATTCAGTACTGTTACATGCCACTGGAGGGTTACTGGATTGCTTCTTGCAAAAAATAGGACTGGCGAACATAATCCTGCCCTGGATGTACAAGAACCAATCCAGGTTTCACTGTTTGTATGGATGGACCCTGAATCCCAGCCATAGTGACCTGCTGAAAGATCTCCATGGTAGTGTAATCGCTCATGAAAACCACAGCAGGCTGAGATGCTTGGATGAAGTCTGATCCTGTCGTGATGGAGATGGTCTCTCCAGGGTCTTTGCTTTCGAAGGTTGTGATTTCTTCATCAACAGAAGTGTTCAAAGTGGAGTCTGTCTTATTAAAGTCCATAGGGAAGGTCTCTGTGGACTCTGACTCGTTGGTGGGGACTTGTGTTGGGGTGACAGGTGGTGCGATTTGCTCTGGGATGAATGGGCTGTCCTCATCTTCACCAAGGAGAAGGGTGGTGGGCACACCAGCCTGAGCAGTGGGAGGGCTACAGAGAGGAGATGCCTCCTTCTTGCTCCCAACAACACACACTGTACTGGAATCACATCCCTCACTTTCCTCTAAGCGCTGTCTGTTCAGTGGCTCCAGGATACCCTGCAGAAGAAACACATTCCAAAAGTGATTTCACTCATAAATACAGTATGTTCAAACATCTCATAATGAACTGGAATGTAGTCTTACTAAAAATTTCCATGGGATGTTCATGTCTTTCTTGGCATGGTGCTGTTGTAATACTGTTCTTTTGGACATGTACCATGATAGTGCTATGAAACTGATATTATGGTACTACAATACCTTGGCGTAGCATATAAATACCATGATGTATGAACATGGTAATCAATTTATTCAAAAACTTTAAAATGCAAAATTCACATTCAAGTATTATAAAATAGAAAACAGTTATTTTAAATTGTAATAATATCTCAAATGAATGCAGCTTTAGTAAACATAAGAGACTTTTGACACAAACATTTGAATGGTAGAATACATATACATACTTGGATACACTTCTTCTATGATGTGCATGTTTTTAATGGTTGTATTAAGTAATTTTGATATTTTTTGGGTATCATAAAGTCAAAAAAATTATATCTGCCCTGATATAATTAAGAAATAAGGTTCATTAGTTAACAACTTAAGTAAACATGAACTAAGAATGAACAATACTTCTACAGCATTTATTAATCTTATTAATGTTAATTTCAGCATTTACTAATGCATTATTAAAATCACAAGTTGTGTTTGTTAACATTAGTTAATGCAATGTGAACTAACATGAATAAACAATGAACGACTGTATTTTCATTAACTAACATTGACAAAGATAAATAAATAGTGTAATAAATGCATTGTTCATTGTTTGTTCATGTTAGCTAATACATTAACTAATGTTAACAAATGAAATATATTTGTTTTCAAAATCAATCTCATGTTATCCAAACAACAAGCAGAATCATGCATAAAAAAACAGTAAATAATATCAACGAGCAGACCCCTAAAGAGCCTCATGGCTCAATACGTCTCTTGAAGCATCAGATAATTTCATGTTTTGATGAAAAAGTTCATGTAATGATATTATGAATGGATTCATGATATTTGTAAAAATTAATAAATAAATAAATGAAAATAAATATGCTTTTTTGACATTCTGTGAAGTACCTTTAGTGTACCATGTAAACCATTGTATAACCATCTCAGGTCATCACTGTACTTCTGGTCCTGTCTCAGCAGTGTTTGTATATCATTTTTTGTATATTGACAATGAAATGTATTGTGTCATCATTATATTGTCTTTTGCTTACCAGTTCATAGGCAATTTCGATTTTCTGAACAGCGTTGCTGTTCTCAGGATTTGGTATACTCGGCCACAGCAGTTTCTTGGCTCTGTAAAAATGCAGTGTAAGCTCCATTAGATAACAGACATGCAGTGATATAGAGATTGGTCATATAGTGGCAATCTTTCAGAACATAAAATGCATGTGTCTCTACCTGTGTAGAAGTCGACAGCTGAGGTGAACTGCTAGTAAAAGAATTATTATTCCCACAATGACCGCGGCTATAATGCTGTTCAAAGCTGTGAATTCTGTCAGAATGAGGCATATAGTCAGTACGTATGAAATTAAAAAACAAACCTCTAGACATTTACTCTGTATCGTGAACAGATAAAGCTTGAATACAAGTTCAATAACAGACATTATCATCTCATGAAAAATATGAATTTACCTAGCGGGTTTGTGACAAAGTGTTTGAAATCACTCCGCTCTCCTTCTCCAGCTGTTGTAAATGCAGACAGCTGCACACGGTACGCACTGTTGCTTTCAAGATTCTGCAGCTCATAACTGTTTATGCTGGGATCCACTGTGAAGGCTTCATATTTGAAGAATATGGTAGAAAAAAAATTAAAAATGACTGCCATTAAAAATGTCACATTTTCAGTTATCATTTGGGTTTCACTGATTCTTGAGAATCAGTTTTTAATTTAATTTAATTTTATTTTATTTTATTTTTCTATTACAAACTTGAAACTCTCATGGTCTATCAATTTACATTAAATTTTATCAAATCGTTTTCCAGTAATTAGTCTGGGAATCATTTTAAAAATGAAACAAAATTTATAAGAGATAAGAACAGAAGATAAACAAGTGGTGAAGTGATTCTTGAAATTTTAGCTTACTGCACAATATGTGTTTTTTTTTTTTTTTTTGTCAGATTTCTTCTTTTTTTTTTTTTTTTTTTTAGAAACAGTGTTGAAAATCAGACACAAGTTTAAGGGATAGTATATAAAAAAAACTTTCCAATGATAATTTAAAATCTACTAGTAATGTACCTAATATTTATTTTTAAATATTAAATAACTTTAAAATAAAACATATAAACATATACGTAATAAACTTATGATTGACTTCTACTCACATGTTTTACTATTGTCCCATGTCAAGTAGATGTAGTAGCCTAATAAGAATCCGCGAAGGTCTTCCTCAGACACGGGGCTCCATGTGATTACTGAGGAATGCTGGGTAATATTAAAAATGCTCACATTCCCAGGAGCACCGATAGGACCTAAAATCCCAAAGAGCTTTAGCTCATTCAGACACAATGATGCAGCGGTTATCTAGATTCTTCTTATCTGCTGCTGTAACTATTACCAGGAAACTAGAGCAGAGTAGTTATAACTGTAGATAATCTGACTGTAAATACTGTAAATTTTCAGTGTTTTGCCTTTATTTTTACCTCACACAATAACACATTTTTCTCTGGCAGAGTTAAGGATATATATATATATGTATATAGTATATCACATATCTGTGTTTTAGAAGGGGATCCTGGGGGTGCTTTGAGGGCACTGCCCCAGCGACAAGCTCTACCCCTAAAAGTATAACAGGTACAATTAAAGGAACCCCTAAAAATATTTTTTCTGAGAATGTATCAGCACCTGTCTGAACATCTTAGCTGTTCTTTTCAACATATATTAGTAGTTCTATCATATATGAATATTTATACTCACTTCCTTCAGTTAAGTAAGCTTGGGCTGTGCCATAGGTCGTCTCACTGTTGTTTATATTCTTTATCTTGCAGACGTCTAGGTACGGTCTGGTGTGCAGGACAAAATAATATCTTGTATATGGCTGAAAAACTTAATTCAAAAAAAGACAAAAAAGTAGAACATTATTGAACATTATCTGAATGCTGTGAATGAATAAAGCTGTTAATTATCATCATTTATATATACAAAATACAATATATACAAAAGCGTCTACTATGCTGATTGAAAACATTATTTATTTGTGTCTAGACCTAAGAATTTATTCTAAAAATAACAATAATAACATTTAAAAATTTATGATTAAAAATAGCTAAAAATACTTCTTTAAAAGTGTTTGAAAAATAACGATTAAAAAATATACACTCAACATGTATTCAGTGTGTAATGAAAATATCTTGTACTTTTTTACAAGATATTTACACCAAATTTTTAGAGTTATTAAATCAATATTTTTGAGAATACTAGAAATATGATTACAACATAAAAATAAATATTTCATTGAACTTTTTCTTTTATACTAGACTTTTTTCATCATTTTGGACATCCTTAGTTTACATTGACATTTTTTTTTCATCCTACTTAATAGGGGAGAATGAAAGAGAACAGTACTGCTGTCGGTTTCCCCAGTTATTTTTTTGTGCGTCTGCTTTTTGTAGAATGGACGAAAAGATGGCATCTGTCCTTTGGCCCACCACTCCACAGAGTAACAAACACATGAGACAGAACTGTTCCAGGACAGACTAAAACTGTTGTTGCTGGTTATGTTGACGCTGAATGGCCCAAACGAATCTAAAAAATGTAAATAATACACAGCATTCACAAACAGCAACATGTCAAATGTTCTCGCCCAATGTTCATATACAATATGTTTACTTATTGGACGTAAGGCTAACCAGAGTAGTCTGCATGTAGCATTCAAGAAAATATAAAAGTAATGTACCCCTCCATTCATCCATTTGCTCAGTGGCTATACTGGAAACAGCAGACGATCCAGCAGTGTTTAAAGCTCTGACGCTGATGTTATATGCAGAGTAAGACAGGATCAGGGTGAGAGATGAATCTTCAGTTCTGAAACTGTCCTGATTGCTGGGTTCCCCGGATACTTTCCTCACTGTCACATTGTAGTAAGCCACAGCCTCACTGTTTGCATACTGGGAAAAATAGGTATGGTATGATCACCCAAAAAAATTAAATAAATAAATAAAAAATGCTGATTACGGAATTTCTATTATATAGACCCGATCATAATATTATTAGGAACCTAGTATAGGAACACTATTCCTTTATTAATGAATAACTACACAGGCACAAATGAGTAATGCGATGTTAACATTCTAATAACTAATATTAACTAGTAATTCACAACTGTCATGCTTCTGTTCAGTTTCAGTTTCCTTAGCCTGGACTTTTGGTTTGTAATTCCCTTCCTTTGTTCTAGTTAGTAGTTTGTTTCCACAGTTACAGTACTAATTAGCCTCACCTGTGCCTTGTTTATCCCTTGGTTATCCTAAGTATATAAACCCCTGTGTTTCAGTAGGCTTTGTTATTGTTGTCTTTACATGCAATGTCTGAAGCTGTTGCGTCCCTGAGTTGGATTATTCTCTTCTGCGTCTTGCTGGATTGTTTATTAAAATAAATCACTTGTAAATAAATCCTTGCCTCTACTGCTCTTTCTCCCGGAACAAAAAAGCAACAACTACTAGCTGATCAGCAACTATTTTTTCATGCCTCCTAAGAAAACTGTTAAGAAACTAAATACAGTTTTATTTATTTTACATGAAACTAGTCAATAAATTAACATTTTAACCACTACTTTAATATTTAACCACTTATAATCATAAGGGTGTAGCAGACTTATGATTTGAAGAAGCTGTTAATAATAAGTACATATTATGAGTCCTCTTACAGAACCATTTACTAAAGATTGATCATTTTAAAGAAATGGATTTTAGACTTTGCTACCATCTGTAGTTTTTTTTTTTTTTGTAAATGATATTTACTAGGCTACTTAAAGAAAAGGTAGCTTAGGTCCACACTTCTCACCAAATCACTGGAGAGCCATAAAGACTATTGCAACCTTTCAAGTCATTAGCCACACCCCAAATGCCAGTCACTAATTTAACGTCCCCCGACGTACCCCATACGGTTCTTTATGTGTCTTCTACTTCAGTTTTTAATTCTTATTGTGAATGGTTAGAAGAGTCCATACTTTTGAATTAGGTTTTCCTTAGTAACTACTGTAAGAATGATGGTTGCCCGCTAGAAATAACTCAAGTGTTACCAAATTCTTCAAAAGGAATTGCTATCCAAAACGTAGTCTCGCATAGCCAGACCTTCAGGCTGATGGCAGAAGGTCTGGGAACCTTGGCCGCTTTGAATGGCCAAGGCCTGTTCAAGAGTCCACATGACTGACAAGTAAAGCAACCAATCACGTTTCATTTTGTGTTGCATCATGTTTAGGGCCGTGGAAATGTCTCCACAACAAAAGACCAGTGTGTAAAACTCTTGTACATATTTTAATGATTCTATGCCATGAAATTGAAATATTTTACACACTTTTGAAAATCCAGCTTATCCTGATAAGCGCTAATCGTCACAGTTGTAAACACAACGGCTTTCATCTTCCATGAGAGGGTTGTTTGGCATCACGGCATCTTTGTTTCCAGGCGGAAGGTTAAAGAACACGACACACATGTCTCCCGGAAATCCTGTATAATTCAATCAATCTGATGACGACTTCGAAACTCCTGAAGTATGTCCAATTTTGTGTGCGATATGCATCAGACGTTCACAGCCAACAGTCCATGGGCGTGACATCTGAGGCTAAGACTATCTAAAACCTCAAAAGGTTGTTTTTCACTTTAGAATTCCATCTGAAGGATTTGGTAATATTTGAGTAATTACCATGGTTGTCACATTAGAAATAATTCACATTTATAATGAAAATGTATTTAGTTTCTTAGCAGTTTTCTGGGAGGTATGAAAAATAGTGATTTTTGATTAGCTAATAGTGAACTACTACATTCAAATGAGTGCTAATAGTTTATAGTAGTTATTAGAATGTTAATACTGTGTTACTTGTGTAGTTTTTCATTAATGAAAAAAAAGTATTGGTAACCAGGATCCAAATGGGAATAAGAATTCTCTAAGAATCAAATAAGATCCTACTAGAATTTTTGGTTATTTACATTTACATTTACATTTAGTCATTTTGCAGACGCTTTTATCCAAAGCGACTTACAATTTGGGGTTATCCAGTAGGATCTTATTTGATTAGTGGATTCGTATAAGATCTCATTAGTTCAACCACAGAAAACACCATAGATGGTCTTGGGGAATATGTTAGTACCTCCCACTTCAAGACTGCTTTTCTCTGTCCTGGTGATATAAAACGATTGTGTATATGGTCTTGAATCTCCAGCTGGATTGATGGTGCATCTGTGAGTTCTGGGAATTTTTTTTGGGAAAAGACAGTGGTCAATTAAATATTAAAGATAAAGTGTGTGATTTCTCTGCCAGCAGCACCACAAAATGGACTTGTTTGTTTGAGACTGGGAACATCATTGGCTCAAACAGTGTCATGAGTTTAGAGCGATTCTTTGATCAAACAATGGAAGACAAGGCAGTGTTTTTCCTGTTTCGTGACACAGAAATGACACATTTCAAGAAAATACAGAGATCGGTCAATGCACACACCCTGTGCTCAACTCACCCGGTGGAACCACGATGACCTCGCTACGAGGACACTGCACACACTCTTTGGTGGGATCACAACGTATTCGCAACTCGTAAGGCAGAGATGTTGTCAGATTCCACAAAACACATTCTTTGTTGTTTTTAGACTGTTGCTGTGGAGGACAAGAAGAGAAAATTAGGTGGAACAAGCAAGTCAATTCACATCAGAAAATGGACCTTTGGCAAAGTTTATTGCAAGTCCTACCTTTGTACTACTAGACAAGTAAAGTTAGCCAAGACAAACTTAGTGGGCTTGAAAGAAAAGGTGTAAAAAGTTTGAAGGTTTAAAGGTTTTACAGACTGAAAGATAAAATGACAGAATCTATTCTTAACTACATTTCACCCTTGTTTTGTTTTTCACACTGTGGTAGCCCACTACACCACTACTCTGTTCTGTAGCAAACTGTCCATATTATCAGCTGACTTGCATTCTACTCAACTCCAGTGTGTTATACCACACTGTAACATGCTGCAGAACTTGATACTGTAAATTAGTCTATACAGTCAGAGACACAACGGTGGCATTTGGGCTGTTGCAAAAACTTTTAGCTGAACAGCTTAAAGACCTTGGGGCCTAGTGTACAGTATATACATGTTTCCTGTGCACACAATTGCCATCCATACATACTTTTTAAATGAACTGTGCAACTCCAGTGACCAAGTAATAAACATGCTGCATGATATTTTCTTAAAATAAGACGACAACATGAAACAGTCTTTGGCAGTCTCAACCAATTATGAGTCATGAGAGATGTTAAAAACTGTGTTATTTCCATCTCAAGGGCCACTCTTAAAATGGAAGTTAAGCACATTACATCACAGGTTTTTGTATGCCAGTAAGTGTGCTATAATTGTACACTCTCAGAAAAAAAGCACAAAAGTTGTCACTTGGGGTGGTAGCATTTAAAAAGGTGCTATATGTACAATTTAGGTACTAATGTGTACCTTTTAGGAACGAATATGCACATTTTAGGGGTTAATAAAGTACAAAGGTTTTGGAAAAGGTACAGCCCCAATTACATTTTTTTTTCTTTTCTGAGAGTACATACTGCAAATCAAAACAATCAAACACACCTGCCTGTCATTTTCAAGCAATCCTGAAGATCCAAAAGTTTGATTTTTTTTTAGATGTGTTTGATTAGGGATGGAGCTAAACTCTGTAGGACAGTCTGGCCCTCCAAAAGACCAGATTTGCCAATCCCTGTAGTAGGCCATGAATGTATTTTAAAAATATATTAAAAGTGTAGCTCATGGATGGAACTAGATATAAGTTCAGACCAGACTTAGCTTACTGTACATATAAGCTACTAGGGTTGCACGATACACCGGTACTACGGTAGTATCGCGATACTAAAGCTTAAAAATACCCGCGGTGCCATTGCATTTTTTAAACGGTAGTATCGTCCATACGGTACCATAAGATATGTTGTATGCACGGCAAGAACACTGTTTAAAACGTTCATTTGAACATGCATGCCAGCAGAAACATTACAAGTTGATTGCCAAATGTCTTTCTGCTGTGCTCTGTGTATAACGTTACGCGTTATATGGTGCTGAGTGTTTCCCGATGCTTCAGTTCAGTTTGCAATGAGAAGTCGCACTTGCACGTCGTTGTTCATGCTGCAGTTTATCAGAAGAAAGGGTCTGATTCAGACCATCTTATGTCATTTTAAAAAACAGCAGCTCAAGCATCACTTATTCAACATCATAATATCTTACAAGAAAGTATTCTCACAGTTTAATTAATTTGACCACTTCTAGAACAGGTGTAATAGTTCGTTTCTGGAAGCATCTTTGCGATCAGGAATGCAAATCCATTCATCAGCATAGCGGCTTTGCACTTGGTTCTTATCAATCATTATGTATATTTTGTTTATTCATTTATAATGTTATGTTTTAATATACATGCTGCTAACTCGGAAATTTCAAGATACGCGAGCAAAAAAAATGCTCCTGACAGTTCGGCAATACGACACGAGCAAGAGTGCTGTTTTTGTTTCGTTTGTGTTCAAATCCAAATCCGCGTTGTCTTGGGCGAATCACTGATTCACTGAGCCATTCATAAAAAACAGTCATTTGATTCGCTCCTGAAGGATTCAGCCGTTTTGAAAGAATCATTTGAATGACTCAGTGATTCAATCACGAACTTCTGCCACCTGCTGGCCGTTTTTAAGTTTCCCATCTAAAAGTAGGCATATTACATTATTTTCCAACATATTTCTATATTCAGAATTTAGTATTTAAAACACTAATCTCATAACATTATTTATGCAATTATGTATAAATGCCACATCTAAATGTCACTTCATGCAGCTTCTGTGCAGTGATAAGATGAGTTTTGTTTAAATCATTTCATGGATAACAATAGCCAGTCATTCATTCAGATTAAGTATTCAGAGAATAATATTGTCTGTTTTCACTTACATCTATTTATTTATTAAATTTTGATTCATTTTGTAGAATTGAATTTTAAATTAACACAATACTGCATGGTATCGTGATACTTCAGCTGGCATAGTATCTTAAGACATTTTTATGGTATGGTGACAACCCTATTGTCACGAATCTGGTCTGTACTTCCATTCACTCACCACCAGAGGTCACTCACTCACCATCATCCATCACACAGATCACACAGCTGTCACATATTACAATTGCACTGATTGCACACACAGCTCTCACTAATCACACACTCTATTTCTACCCTGGACTTTCCTTCCGTCACTGCCGAGTATTGTATGCGTTATCGCTGCCCTACAGAGCCCCGTTAGTTTTCCTAGTCTTGCCTTGCCTTGCCTTGCCTTGCCTTGCGCCTTGCCTTGCCTTGCCTTGCCTTGCCTTGCCTTTGTTGGATTGTGTTTTCCCCTGCCTGGACTATCACTGACGTTTTGGACTACCTCTCCTGTCTCGCCCCTTTGGATACTGTTCGCCGATCATCGACCCACGCTTGTCTTACTTTACTCTTTGTCTCGCCCATGTTATACCTGTCTGCCATTGTTCGACCCTGCCTGTTATGACCACGTCTCTCTTCAATAAAAGTCTGCATATGGATCCGCACGTCCCTCGTCTCGTCAGCCCCGTAACACCTATAAGCTTGTATAGTTTGTTTTTACACATACTTTTGGGGTTTAAACCCTCACAAAGGTTTATAAATGAGGCCCCAGATCTTTAACCACAAAGCCACACCACACACTAGTATAAGGTGCTTTCTCAAATCTACAATGATCCACACTCTATTACTTAATAGAAAGCTTAATCAGGGATTAGGAAGAGAAAAAGACACACTTTTGTACTCATCTGACATAAGGATGGGCAAATTATTTAACATGTGTGCTACTGATACTTTTGTATTTTTTATTTTATTTGATAAAAATCAGCCATTATTGTTTATAAGAATTTAACTATGAAAATATGAGAATTTATTTCAAGTAATTAAGTTCACAAATGAATGTCACAATGCGCTATTAACGTTATTTGGTTATGAATTAAATAAATGCCCCTGAAAATGAATTTCATAGGGTGAATAGTGTGCCTTAATTAAACAGTTCATTTCTGGCCCAACTTTAAATAACAAAGTTGAACAAAAGAGTTATGACATTTTACATATGTGTATATGCAGAATAAAAACAAGGAGACATAATGATTGTATAACAAGTGGAGCCTCAGACACTCTTAAACTGCAGGGTGTTGTTACTGACCTCTTTCCAGCTTGTAGTGTTGAACTCTTTGTACTCTACAAAGAATTTTTTAATATGTCTTCTTTCATTTCCCCACTCCACCTGCATAGTCAGATGGCCTGAAATTCTTTTGTAAGTCAGTTTTGAATGAGGACCGCACAGTGCTGCAAAGAAAGAAAACATTAAACAATCCAATGCAGAATCACATACTAACCTGCAGAAATTTTTGTCTGTTAAAAGAATTTTCAAGCAGCTTCGGTACCACTTTATTTCGATAGTCCACTTTTAGACATTATACTAACAGTAAGTAACTTTGCAACTACATGTCAACTAGCAGTCATTAGAGTATTAGTAGACTGTCTGCTTAATATCTTCTAACACTTTATTTCGATGGGTCCACAACATACAACATATGAGAAACTTCGCAAGTATATGTCAACATATTCTACTTACCCTACTGAGAGTTAGTAGACATGTAGTTGCAAATTAATGAGAATTAGTTCACATGTAGTCACAAAGTTACTTATAGTTAGTAGAATGTCTAAAGTGGACTATCAAAATAAAGTGTAACCGCAGCTTCTACTAATACTATAACTTCTAGTAACTACTATTTCTAGAAAATGCAGTTTAAATCAATATATTTAGATTAAGTTCAGAGGTTAGAAACATTAATAAATTGAAAGTTACTAATACTAATATTGTTGATTAACATACTAATCTTGGATGGAATTCCACTGAAATTTTTGTAGGTGCACCAGTGCAGATATCCACTGCTTGCAATGACGTGAGCTGTCACATTCTGATTTGAGTTAACACGAAAGTCATCGGAACTCCAAATTCCATTCTTCTGATGTACATTTACACAACTACATTTCCTCCTACACAGCAAACAAAGAGTGTGGATTGTTTAATAAAATTTTTAGTTATCATAATTTATATACTTATATACAAGTAAGCGATAACAATCAAACAATAGCAATGGTGTGAAACTCAGACTGCAAACAGAATAAAGCTGAAATCATCACATTTCTCACTTCTTACAGAAACTTACTGTTGTATGTACAGTGTGTATGAGGTTGATATGTCTCCTTTCCATTCGCAGAAGAACTCAAGATCTGTCTTATATTTTGTATAGCATGCCAAATCATAGACTCCTGTGAAATGAGAAAAATCCACTGATAATATAAACAAAAAAATGTCACTTGCCACAAATACAGTACAAAATAGGACTTGGAAGTCTTAAAAATGAAGTGTAAACAAAATGTTTAATTCGTGAGGTGAAAACCATTTTATTTTCTAGTAATTACCCCCCTCCCCCCGAAAAAATAAAAATAAAAATAGGGAATAGGGTTGGAAATAACACAGATGCAAACTCATCCTAAATTAAGCTGCCACTATTTTGACAATAGATATTGGTTTGTAGTTATTGTTAAACCAACAGGGCGGAATGTAGAGCTTGTGAATGCAGTCAAAACTTTTCATGTAAAATCTGAGAGCATGCAGAGACTATGTCAAAATTATGACATGATGTTTTATTATTTTAATTGTATTTATTTAATAGTCAAGAAGGTTAAGAGCTAGTTTATATTTTATATTATATAATAGTTCATCTAATAATCTACTTCAACCAAAAAAAAAAAACATGGGATTGCTTATACAAATAGAAAAAGGGAGAAGAATAGGATTGGAAAAAGGAAGATTCAAACTCAGGTTGGTCAGGCCACTGTCTTTATACTCTCACAGCTGCTCTATTTGTCAGAAAACAGTAATAGTTTATAGGCCAACTTGAACAGTGCCAATCTCAAACAATCAATATGTTTTATTGGAAAAGTGGCTATAAGACATTTGTATTGACCCATTTTCATAAGCGCAAAACTTTCTCCAACAATTTAGTGGTGAAATAAAACCTTTTGATGTGTCAATGTACATTATTCCTAATACAAATAAAGTATTATTCAGGTGTATTATTCATTCATGTTACACCAAGAAAAAGTAGGCTATTCTATTTTACTCCAATTTACTGAATAAAAATACATCATTGGTGGAAATGTTAAATTCTTACCTTCAGTGTTGTTACATTTATTTTTCAATAAGTTAAAATGGTCAGGTCCGCAGTAACAGGGTCCTGTAAAGTTACAATGATAAGTTACAAAAGGAGAAATTAAGTTCCACAAATGTTAATTTATTCTCTTGTTTTTTTTATTTTTAAACAAAATTGTTATGAACTCCACAGGTTTGTGCAATCCAGCATGATTTGAGAAAGCACTAAAGAGCATCTTGTGCTTAAATAGAAACAAATAAAAATGCCTATACAAAGATGTTTTATACAAAGAGGTTCACAAAAATCCTGGCTTATTTTTTTAACCCAAATGCTGGGTTGAGCATTGAGCATGAGTTTTTGTGTTACCCAGCTCCTGGGTCAGACATAACAACTCAATGTTTGGGTAGTTTTTGTATTACTCAGATCCTGGGTCAGACGTAACCCAGCGGTTGAGCTATTTATGGCGGGGTTTTGCGTCCTCTTCTGGAGAGAGCAGTTGCGCCATCGAATTGATGCATTTCTTCGGTAAATACAAGTTTGTGTACATTTTATTAAATATATATAAAATCGTTACTGTGCTGTATATCTTTCAATTTCATGCAGAGCAACATACAGGCACACAGTGTGAATCACCTAAATGTCTGTCCATCGCGTGATGGAAAAGCCTGATACTCTGCATAAAATAAACGATTTTATTCATAAAGATATAGAATACAAAGAATACATCGAACACGAGCTCGGGCACGAGAGCCAGCGCCGTTACGGTGGAAACGGAATAACAGAGACTGCTCGATTACAAGTGAATTCTGTTTAATTTTTTACTTTTAATATTTGTTAAACGAGTTTAAATAGGCAACATGTATACATAAAAACGATACACAATGCTGTAAATGATAAATAAAGGAAAATAAAGGAAGTTATCATGCAAACCAGTAGTAATTTTAGAGTATTTTACAAAAGTTTAGATGATTTAAGTTTCATTATTATTACGTTTTACATTATTTCATGTAGGCTATAAAGTAAAATAAGAGAGCTATATTATATTAAAAATTAATCATCCCATTAGTTGGGTTACATCAACCCATTATGATGGGTTAAAAAACAACCCTATTTACCCAGACCTTGGGTTAAAAACAACCCAAATTGGGTTGATTTTAACCCAGTGTTTTTTAGAGTGCAATGCATGTTGTTCATTAGGCTACTGACCTAGAAACACTGCACAATCTTTAATAGGCTATGTCTTTATTTTATGTGAAAACATGTCTTTGTTTGATTTTTAAAAAATCTTTAAAACTTGTTTATTGTTTACAGGTAAACACACACACACACACACACACACACACAGCACAGACACTGCCCGCTGTACTGACCTGTTGACGCTTCAATTGTCCAGAGAGATACGAAACCTGAAATTAATAAATCTACAGAAATTCACTTCAGCAACCATATGAATGAAATGCAATAATATGCCATACTTCTGTTTAAATACTTGTTTAAAAACACAGCTAAAACACATACCTAGAGTAATATAAAATGCAGCCGAGCACTTGCGCATTGTCGCCTCCTCTGACACTCTGCGCCTACCAACTAACGGAAGAGTATGGGATATTCCCTTCTCAATACACATGAAACTACAGCCCAACAGATGCTCTTAAACTCTCATAGGCGGTCTCGGAGCCTAGTGAACTGCTTACCTCGAAAGCACAACTCGGTAACGTTTAGGCGCGCGGAGTATTTTTGGCCATTATAGGCGCTAAACGATGCTGGCAGAAAGTCAGCTGACTCTCCACAGCTTTCGGACACTTCTGTGCTCGTGAAAATGTGCCTTTATAGTTACGTCTCAAAGCCTGAATTGATTTTGTTACACTTTTTTGTCACATTTAAGAAAATTAAGAGATTAATGCAGCAGGACTCCTCCTCATTAAGAAACGCACACAAAAATATTTTGTCTCTCTGTCTATTTATTTACAATGAAAGTCGCTGAGGAAATGAACAAGATGGACATTCTTTAAAATATTGTCTTTTGTGTTCCACAGTTGGGAACGACATTAAATTATGACAGAACTTTTAGGAAAACTGTACCTTCAAGTTCTTATAGTCGGACCAAATGTTCATGCACAGTCAAATTAGCATAGTGCTTACATTATGGGCTATATGGTAGCAAGCTATGCCATCATAGCCATTCAGTATCTGGATGTTAATTAATCCTCCAAAGTATCAAATTGCAATGGAGCTGACCTATACAGTGCTTGTGCAGAAAAACAGTTTCAGTTCTGCAAACTCAGAATAGAACTATTGTTGAACTTTGGCAAGTCTGTTGACACTTGAAATCACTTATGGCTTGAGAAATTTCCCTTTTATTTTCTCACTGAACTGCAGGTTTGTGTCAACTCTTAAAAATAAAACAGCAAAATATTAATTTAAATTGCTATTGAAGACAGTGTTGGGTAAGTTACTTTCAAAAAGTAATTAATCACAGTTACTAATTACATCATCAATATTGTATTTAAATTACTGTACTGATTACTCTGTCTGAAAAGTAACTTAGTTACTCAATAAGTAACTTAATTATTCAAATCGCTAATTAGGCTACATCTTAAAATCCCTATAAACCTTAATAGAAATTAAACTGTTTATTCTTTCAATTTGAGTCAAACATAGAATAGTTTAGCATTTTAGATTTAACACAACTTTAATACTTAAACATTTTTATAAAAAATGTTAACCTTCTTTGGTTAACAAATATAAATACTCTGCAAAATATCTGAATAACAAAAAAGCTTAAAAGTTAAACAATACATTTCAGTTTGATGTTCATGAAAAGCCCAACTAGTAAAATCCATACAGGTTTATGTAAAAATAACACGTTAACTAATGTAGGTAAGAATAAATTACAGAAATGATATTCTTTTTTTTTTCATTAAGTTAATTTAGAAAAACGTTTGGAGTATTTTTGTTCGTTAAATATCAGTTTTATATAATGTATAACGACCAAGCGGCCAGCAGCATACAGTGAGCGGATCATAGCCTATGTTTGATCAATTTAGCCTTCTCAAATCATCACGACTTACCTAAAATAAAATCTATAGATATACTAAAACAGTTCAAGCATATAACAATGTTTAAACGTTAAACCTGCGCTATAATAATGATGTGCGCTAACCTATATCCAAGTTTGTGCGGAGAGTGGAAGCTGAAGCGCGCTCTGCAGGACACGGAGGCACCAGGGACATCACTTGCATTTTTTCAGTGGAAACAACTTAAAATAGCCTACGCCGTCTTTTTTTTTTTTTTTTTCTGATAAAGGTAAGAGTAATAAATCAATCGGAACTGTAAAGGGTCTAATTTTATTTGTGTGCACTCACAATATCAACAAAAGGTTGTGCTTTTATTAAACAAAGAAAACAAACATGATGCGTTTTCTGCCGTCTCGTCTTGAACCGAAGCTGAGCGAATACATGCCTCACATACATGATAAATATATCTATAGAAAACTTTAAATTATCACGTAACGAAAGAAAAAAAATCTAAAACAAAGTTTTATTATAATCTTAATCATAATCAATAAAGAGGCATTTCTCTCTAAAGGCGCGTCTAATGAGGAGACGCCGAGTCAGGGTCAGCAACTTCATCCTTGCGACACGGACTCAGAAAACAGTTTATTAAATCATTCAAATATGTCCTTACTATTTCCCGTGGACACATTCATGGTCATGTTTGCTGGGGCTTTGGGGCAAGCTTCAGCCTATTGCGTGCATTTGAACGCAGAACTCTTCAGCTGTGCTGAAGTCACTTGCTCTCGCTGCTGCTGCGGGACACTAAACACCGTCGAGCCGCTCTCAGTCGCGGCAGCACGGTCTCGGCTAATATGGGACGATTGGCAACCCTACTTATATGTATCTGAGTATTTAAGGTTTCTCTGTGAATCAGGGAAATCTGAAAGTGAACGAACCGGCGCGCGGAGGGTTAACGCCGCTGCATTCAATTTTATCTTTAGATGGTAAATTTAGATTTCAAATTCAATATTGATTTTAGAACTGTTGAAATTATTTAGTGTATGTAACGCAAGTACTTTATAAGTAACTGTAATTAAATTACCTAAAAATGAACAGTAATCCCTTACTTTACTTTTTCAGTGGATAAGTAATTTAATTACAGTAACGCGTTACTTAGTAACGGATTACACCCAACACTGATTGAAGAGAGCTCAACATGTTTATGAATCTTTTTCTTTTTTCTTTTGGCCAGACAAGAACATATACTTTTAACTGCTATTTTTTTGTCTGTAAAACCCTAAATAATTCTATAAATAATTCTCAAGCAAGTTATAGCTACCACCAAATAACCAATAAGTAGTTGTTATTATATAACAGTTAAATTGGACAGACTATAAGTAGCCTGTGTGACTATCTTTATGAATATGACTTTGATATTTGTTTTTTTTTATCTCATGGCAAAGTTCAGTTTTTGTTTACTATATTCACAGTTGAAGTGCAGCATAACAAGTACAAAATGTGTGGTTGGAACTTGCCTTTTTAAGGGAACAAACACTAGATTACTCTTTTTACTCTAGATTACAACTTTTGAGAAATGAGTAAACGTTTCACATGACAGATCTCAGAAAACCAAAGACGAACTGTTATGACAGTTTGATTCTTTGCTTCTGTTGAGCTTTCAAGGAAACATATTCTCAGCCTGATGAATGTACTACACACTCTAATGTCTAAATCAATTAATTCTCTCTCTGGAATTGCTGAAGTTACTAATAAACTGCACATATGAAGTGATTAAATACATATTTCGTGCTTATAAATATGAGAATACCATATTTTTACAGTGCATAAAACAGCACAAAATCAGCATAAACAGTTTTATCTAAATAATGTATCTGGCAGCTCTATAGTTACTACACATAATGTACTAGAGAACCTGTGGTATGAGCTGTGAGATGTTAAACATCTCTCTCTTTCTCCTACACACACATACACACAGGAAGAGGCATGTTCACACTTGAGAGACTTTAACGGTAGGAGGCCCAATTTAGGAAACACATTGCAGTGTAACTTAAAAAGCTTGTCCTCCATAACAGCGTCTACACATTTCATTTATCAACGCAGAAAAGACATGCAGGCAAAACCTTCACATATGCACTGTTTTACAATTTCAATAAGATTCATTGTGTATCGGCATCTACCAACCTGCAATGTTGTTTGTGTGTATGGAAGAACAGAGTATTTTCTTTTTACCTATAGCTTGCTGCTAACAGCACATGGAACATGTTTTTGTGACAGTGCGAACAACGGCAACCGCACAATGATCAGAGGGTTTGATAAAATGAACATCCTTTCATTTTGTTTACATATAGCATGTCACATTCTGAGAAACGAGCATGAGCAAGATTGAAAAAATGAAATATATTTCCTTTGCATATTTCAAATTTGTTCCGACTTCTTGGTTAAACACCAATATGTGAGTAAGCCCTTTGTGTTAGTCTGTTTGACAAACATATATAGAGCAGTCAAAGGGACATTCACAGGAAATTGGTCATATATTTAGAGTAATGTACAACACAGTTTTAAAATCCCCCACCTTTAAGATTATCAGTACTTTCACCACTCATTGCTTTGATCACCTGGTGGATGGAAGACGACAGTCTTGATCCTTGATTTAGATAAGAGTGCGTGGGCTGCGTGACATTGTGGTAAAGGTTGAAACTGAATCAACATCTTGTTTGAATTATACAAGGATAGTGAGATGATAATGACTGTGGGAAAAAATCATTTTAACACATACGGTGCATTCAGAAAGTATTTAGTATAATTTTTTTGCTGTGTTGCAGCCATATGCTAAAATGCATTCAGTTAATTATTACTCTGATATGTGTTTTCAGCTGTGAGCCCTTATATAGACATGAGTGTGCTTTTCCACATCATTTCAATTTATTGAATTTGCCACAGATGGACTCCAGTCAAAGTGAAGAAACATATTCAAAGAAATGGGATGCACCTGAGCTAAAGCAAAGATTCTGAATAAATAGCATTATGTGATATTTCAGTTGCGTCTTTTGATTTTTTTTTAATTATTTATTTATTTAATAAACCCTAAACCCCTAACCCCAATGAAAACAATCTGATTTTATATCATTCTATAGGTTGGACTATAGATTATATTATTGGGAATATCACAAACCTTTACAGTCATAAAATCAATCTATTGTAGATGAGCGCCATCTAGTGTGAAGTAAATGTACTAACTAACTAACTATTTCACCTTTGTAATTTAAACTGTCACTGTACACAGTTACATACTTAGATGGTAACACTTTAATTTGATAGTCCACTTTAGACATTTGGCTGACTGTAATTTTGCAAGTGCATGTCACCTACTAGTCATTAGAGTATTAATAGACTGTTTGCTTAATACAATATCTGCAGATATTCTACTGTCTATAATTTTGCAAGTATGTCAATTTATTCTACTAACCTTAATCTAACAGTTTGCTAATAATAGTGATAGTTAGCTGACATGTAGTTGCAAAGTTACTTATTGTAACCACTTTGACTTTAATTTGATAATGTGCACAATGGTGCCTTTTTTCTTTTCTACTGTATGTAAAAAAGTCCCTAAAATAGTCAATAATCTTGTTTCAACTGTAAATCCAAATAAAGCATTTAAATACGTGTGCATGCATGTTTCTTGAAATGTGTTTGAAAGAGCTACAGAGTGAATCTATAAATCTTGTAGTGAATAATAAGTTGACATTTATAAGTTTACAGTTATTTTAGGTGTGGCACTCTTAATGTGAATCTTTACAGACTAATAACAAGAAGCACAAGGCTCTATTTATAAAGCACAATGACCACAATATTTTATACGGTTTGACCATGTTACATAAAATCTAAAAATCAGGTTTTCTTAATCACTTTGGATTAATTCTCTCTAAAAAATAATAGAGTATGCTGATAAAACTGATGAGTTGATGCTCATGAAATCATTATTATCCATTATAAAAATCTGTCAGATACACAGCATATTCCATACATATCTATGACATAATGTTTGTGATGTGTGCTTTGGCATATGACCTGCCAAAATAATGAAATAAGAATCATAGGCCATTTAATTAATCAACCAATAATTTTGGATGCATGTTTATATAGCTTGTGTTCATTTTGAGTCAATTTTCCATTCACTGTATATCACTTCACATGTTAAAAAAAAAAAAAAGACATGCAAATTTGAATTTTATGTATTCATAGATTGCTGCAAAATTAAATGCACTATATACATTTGTATATAGACTGTATTGTGTGACTGTTTATTGACTTTTCCTGGTCAATTTTACCAACTGTTGAAATCTGCATCTAAAAAAATCAAAGTAATTCACAATCACTTCTATCTAGACAAAGCTGATTGGTATATTACAGTAAGCAGCGAGTCTCAACAAAAATTTAAATTAAAAATGAAATGAACAAATTTTTTCCAGGGCAGACTTCCATGGTGAGAAATCATTTAAACATTTTTTTATCAGCAGGGCTCACACAATTGCAAATAAATGTTTCATTTTGGAGACACTGGCCAATTTACTGACACAGTAACTGGGTTTTGAAGCATGAATGAAATGCTTTGGGTAAGTTCATGTTTTGTATACTGTACATACATTAGTGATGTGATTGCCCATAAAACAGTTGTGACAACCCTAGTGAAAATAAATACTAAAATGTATTTTAAATACATTTATTTAATGCTAAGTATGCTACAAATACATTTACATATTTATTTTCGTGAAAATACTCTGTACTCTGCAACTGTACTTTTATAGGCCTACTTAAAATCTGCTAAATTTGAACAACTAATGTTGTACTTAATGCACTTCAATTGTGCATTAGTGCTGAAGTCCAACTAAGGATATAAGTGCATTTGATTGCCAAAGTGGAACTATTGCAAGAATACTTCAGGTACACTTCAAATATCTTGCATTTAAAGACAGATATTATTCAAAGATCATACAATCCTCATCAATAGTGACAATTAAACATATTTTAGGCTTAATTTAAAGAAATGTGCATTGTGCACAAGCAGGCTACACCAAATAAAGTAAAAAAAATTATATCAGTAAATCTGGAGCAATATGTCGATATGTAAATAGATTTGAACTATATGAACTAAATGTAATATTAGCCCATTTTTATTTTTTGTTATTTTTTTTTTATTTTTTTTTTTAACTAGGGAATTGCCCTTATAGTTTAGAGATTATTATTGGGTTACACATTATTTTGATGGTCCCCTTCAGAAATTCAGTTGAATACTTTGCAACTACTTCAACTAATTATAAAGCCTGGAATACACTACGCGATTTTTGCCCCAATTTCCCCCCCGATTTTACAGTCTGAAGGAGTTGATGCTAGTTGAGGAAAGTCGGAGCCAGTCTGCAGATTACAGCTGACAGATTCCACAGAAAATCGCGTAGTGTATGATGGTCACAGTCTCCGATTTTTTAGCTTCAGACTTTGATTCTATACAGTCGTTGGATATCAAACATGCTTGATATTTTCAGCCGATTTTAGAAAACATATGTTTTCATTTGTCATATGCGTCTCCTAGCAACAAGGCACACCTTTCTGCTTGAGTTTGTTGTGATCGGAACAGCTTTAAAGTCTGGTTGTGTATGATCTTCAGTCACGTAGTGTATGATGCCCAGTTTTCCTTTGTCACTATTTACAAAGTCGGTAAGTGTATGATGCCTAGTGTTTTAAATATCTGGTCAGATTTAAAGTCCAGCCTTTACTCTTAGAGTATTGGTAGAGGATTTGTAGAGGATTACTATTTGAAAGATAACAATGTCTTGCATTTAAATGTTTTTCTTGAAAAGTGCGCTTGAATCTTTCATTAAAGGTCCCATGACATGCTGCTTTTTGGATGCTGTTATATAGGCCTAAGTGGTCCCTAGTACTGTATCTGAAGTCTCTTTCCCAAAATTCAGCCTTGGTGCAGAATTTCAGCCACTGTACAAGCCAGTCCCACAATGAGCTTTCCTTAGGACGTGCCATTTCTGTGTCTGTAGCTTTAAAGACGAGAGGCGGGGCAAGGTGGAGGGTGTGTGTGGCCTTAACCAGCTTGCGCTACCATGTTCTAATCGGACACATAACACGGAAGTAACCTGAACAAAACAATTGTACACAATAAAGCCAAATTACTGGCCTAAGTGTAAAATGATACAAACAATTCGTGTCTCTTGTTTTCATAAAAAAGAAACATAGTCCTTTTTTTATTTTTTTTATCCCTGCTGTAAATGGCAACTTTACACCCGTCAGTATTCTTCTTCGGACAAACGTTTTTCTGTGGTCGCAAGGGTCAGTAGTGCGCCATTGATTTAAAAGGTATTGGCCAACGCGCTCTTTTCTCATTGGCTGATGGGCGGAGTTTGTTTGGCCAATGAAAGCAGACTTTAGTTAAAGACACTGCAGCAATGCGTTAAGCAGGACGAGCAACAAACTTCACTTTCCAATGGATGTTTGTCATGTTTTGAAGATTGATGTTAGTTAAAATTACAGCAGGACAGTGAAGGGAGTTCTTTCGCGCGCTTAGCAGGAGCTCAGATAAGGTGTCCTTCTGCATGTCATTAGTTTAAGATAATTAACGTGATGTTTAAGGGCAATGGAGAGTGAGCAGTCAGGAACATTTGGAGGCGGCGGAGAAGATTCATCAGGCTCCGACACGCTGTCAGAGGGCGAGACGCGAGCCGAGCCGTATCAATCCCAGTTACACTTTGAGGAATATAAATGTCACTCCTCAGATTTTGTAGGTCTTGACGAAAAAGTGAAGGGAAATGATTCTGATGAATGCAGCGACGAGATAAAAGCGAGAAATGGGGATCACCAAGAAGAGGGAGAAAATGAAGGGGACGAGGACGAAATGGTAAAGTACATTAATTATGATAGCACCAAACACTCATGACATTAAGTTTGTGTGAGTTTGTATAATGAGAGCTGTAAGCGCGCCACTGCAGGTGTGTTTGTTTGAGCGAAAACGCTCTGCATGTTGTTGTTACTGATTGATATTGATATTCAGCAGCAACCGTAGGCTAAATTTTGCTCAAAACTCTAACCTAAGTGTTACACATCTGCAGTTTGTTTATTTATTTATGAATTAATTAATGCATGAATGATATGATAAAATCGTAATATATCTGTATGAAATAATTAGCCTTTTCAGACTATACCGAGAGTCACGTGTTCATTGTAATATCGCCATAATTTGCAAACTAAATTGCTATTGTAAGGCTGTATTCGCGTACTGAATTATGATGGGTCTCGTCTTTCACATGTTTCCTCCTCCACGTTTCACTTAATTTTGTTTTCTTCCACATGTTTAACTATTAACAAAGATATAATTGCTTTATTCATGCATGTCTGATAAAGAAAGAAAGAAACACATTTGCACATTGTATTGCAATACAAACAGAAATTTAATGACTTGTATTATTTTTTTTGATATACAGTTAAGAGTTTATTAATTAATAAATCCCTTTATCCAAAGACTTAATTATTCATTGTCAAATATTTATTCGCACGTTAATACTTGTTTGTTTTATCAAAATATTTAATAACATTATGGAAATGGGTTTGCCCTTTAATTAGATAAAATTGGGAGACGTGTTTATTATAATAGCACAATTACACTTAATATAATATTTAAAAGAGCCTAACCAGTGTGAAACCATAGGTTTGTTTTTTAACCCCTCCTAAATTATGCATTATGTTAGTCAACATGAACTCAACCCAGTTTACTTTATGAATACATGCACCTGCTCTTATTGTGATTGATTCACTGAAGTATATGTCTTCATAATCTTTCATCATACTTTAATAACTTGCTCTACATCTAAAAAGACCTTCCTTTCTGCTTGACATCACCAAATCATCTTATTTATTTATTTATTTTTATTCATGTTCTTCAATCACCTTTCACACATAATTCCTTGTTAGTCTCACCCTAAACTTAAAATTCCACTTTAAGTTATTTGTCTAGAGGCATATATGCAATGTTGTACTCGGTGTATCTCAGTTGTATTGTATCTCAGTAATTCCAGACAGTGAGTTTCTGTCATTCAGCTGTAATTCATTCAGTTGTCATTTGAAGGTGTTCGTTTACAGGTGCTCTGCATTTGTACTTTGAACTTTCTCACATGCATTTTCATCTGGTTTCAGTTTCATTCAGCTGTATATGTTGTGTTTGGTTTGCACATGGTCTAAAAACAAAAGATCCTTTTGCTTGTTTCATACAATAGGTTCTTAAAACCAAGAAGGGATTCTGTGACTTTTGTTTGCCTAGTCTAACTCGAAAAGTAGGTTAGTCATTGTCAAACTCTTCCTGACTGGTTTGTCCAGCATGGCTAATATGTCAGACCCTTTTCACTGGGAGTGACGTCTTGCCCGAGGATTAGATGGCTTTGCCACACCAATCAGATACTTGAGATGCTTGTCGCTCTCAGAGCCATGTCATCACCTGTTTACTTACAGCCAGGTCAAGCGAGTGCAAACAAGTCATCTGAAGCTCATAGAGATAGATACTCTTTTGCTGCAATTGTATTACAATGTAGAAGACAGACTTCTGAGAAACAGTGCAGCATATCTTCCCCCGCTGCTGTTTGTTTATGTGACGGGATTCCAACTATTGCATATTTATACACCCTTCATGTGAACAATAAAATCTACATGATCTACACGTGCTTGTGATACTGTAGCTAACAGCACTTATGACATTTAAGTGTCTGGATTATTGACCATATTTGGTGGAAAAAATAAAAATCAATGTACTCTAAGGCATTATCATCCCTGTACTTTGTTGTAATGTCAAAATGATGAATGGAAAGACTTTAAGTCAGGACTTGGACGAAAAGGACATGGGCATTATGGACTTCTTTGAAATACCTTAATATTTTAAATGTGTTAATATCGTAATCATTCAGTACGTGTATAAACCGTGGTACTGTCATGAGCAAGAAGAATATTGCATGCTCCAGTTATTAACAAAAAAAAAACTTTGTTCAAACTATGTTCAAAATCTGAACATTTGATATTATGTAGAACACGCCAAAATGTTTGGATCCTCAATTTTCTTTTGCCTTCTTAGTGATTTCTTGTGCCCTTACAGTATTTCATCCTAAACTTGACCGCTTTCACTCATCAACCTCATTTTAGTTCTCTTAAATAGCCTCTTTCTCTTTTCACCCTTCCCTCATGAATACTGCCCCAGAAAAGCAAAAGATGTCAATGCAAAGACGGCAACACTGCGACACTGTCCTGAATGTATCTTTGATGCTTACAGTTGTTGCTTTAGAGACTATATGAGGACAGACAGCTTTCTGGGACTGTGGTTGTGGTATAGCGGTTGGGTTTTTGGTTTTAGCCAGGTGGCTTTGAATGGTAAAAACTTTCTCCTTTCCAGTCTTAATGTGCAGTGTTTTTATTTTATTTTTTGTATGTTGATTCTACTGGGGCAGGTTCTGTTCTATTTGTTTGGGCATGTCAGCCAGCCTGACACAGCAACATTGACTCATCCAATTCCCTTCAATGCTGCTAATGGTGCAGGAACCTTTAAATAATGAACTTATGATGAAAGGGCAGTAAGTTGTTGAGAGGTAGTACATCACCCAGGCTTTGTTCAGACAGGCATTTTGTCTTTATTTGCGTGTCCTAAAGTGAAGTGGGAAAGGGTGGTCTGGATCGGGAAGGACCGCGGTCTGGGATTTGAACTTGAACTTCCGACCGCCTGCTAACATCCATATGTTGCATTTAAAGTAAAATAAAATGAAATGTTACCGTTCAAAAGTTTGGGATCAGTCAGATTTTTTATGTTTTTTTTTAAGTTTCTTTTGCTCAACAAGGATATATCTATTTGATCAAAAATACAGAAGAAAATGTGTGAAATATAATTGCAAATTAAAGTTGTGTATTTTAAACGGTTTCTATTTTAATATACTTGAAAATATAATTTATTCCTGTGAAGCAAAGATGAATTTTCAGCATCATTATCCAGTCTTCAGTGTCTCATGATCCTTCAGAAATCATTCTAATATGCTGATTTATAATCAATGTTGGAAACAGTTTTGCTGCTTAATATTTTTTGGGACCTGTGATGCTTTTTCAGGATTCTTTGATTTAATAAAAAGTTAAAAATAATAGTGTTTATTCAAAATATAAATTTTGTGTTACAATATACACTACTATTGAAAAGTTTGTGGACAGTAATTTTTTATTTTATTTTTTTTTAAAGAAATTAATACTTTTATTCAGCAAGGATGTGTTGAATGGTTAAAAAGTGATAGTAAAACATATTGTTCGAAAATATTTCTATTTTGAATAAATGCTGTTGTTTAAAAAATTTTATTAATCAAAGTATCACAGGTTCCAAAAAATATTAAGCAGCACAACTGTTTAAAATAATGGCCGATAAAAATTCAATGTGGTGTCCCAAAAATAAATTATATTTTAAAGTATATTAAAATCGGAAACCAATATTAGAAATTGCAATATTATTCCAGTTTTTTTCAAATAAATACAGCCTTGATGAGCATAAGAGACATTAAAAAAAAAAAAAAAAGAATCTTACTGATCCCACACTTTTGAATGGCAGTGAATGTGTATATCTACTCTGGCTGTTCTGTACTAATGTATTTGTGCAGGAAAGACTTAATCCTCAAGATGATATTACATTATTACAATTATATTAATGTTTCCCTGATTATTGTCATAATCTCTCAGTCTCAATATCATACCTTTTAATCATTTCTGGTCATATTTTTGACAGTGAATCATTCATGACCTGATGAGGGTGCATTGTTCTCAAAGTGATGAGCACTGTTATGTGCTATTTCTTTTCTTTCTTTTTTTTCTCAATCAGAATGATCTGTTGTGGCGCTCTCAGCAGGACTCAACAAGTGAAATTCCATTTCTGGAGTTATAAATAACCATCCATTTATTTTAACAGGGTTTCTCGAACCTGTAAAGAGGATGTATGAATGGCTTGCTTGCTAAGAGGATTTGCTGTTAATCTGTTTAGGGTTTCTCCTGTGTCCATTGTGGGTGATGTCATCTCATCCCCAGCATGCCTTTCTGTTTGCTGTTGATTTATTGGTTTCACTTGGTCCACTGTTGATGAGACTGATATAGCATTGGCTTCTGGGAAAACATTTTAATGGCATCGACAAGGAATTTCACAGCATCAGTGTGGACATCTTCTGATGGGTGTAGGGTAAGAATAGAGGAACTTTTCGTTTTCAAACTATATAGCTTTTGATATTGTGTATTAATGTTATTGACTCATCACATTTTTGTTGTAGTATAGGTAGAATATAACCTTATAAGAACAAAACATTATTAGAATCCTGAAATGGTGCAAATCATATAATAACAGTATAGCTGTCGGTGTGGTTTGGTTGTTGCTATTATAAGGTTATGGCTTACTTTTAACACCTGTGTGGAAACTTGGCTGAGATGACAACAAACCATTTTGTAATGTATCTAATGTAAACTATGGTGTCTGTTCTTCATAAATTGTATCTGTATTCAATCTTGTGAGCTGATGGCTGTTTGAGATAGATTCTGTTTACAATACTGCAATCACACGCTAAGCCTGAGGATCCAGGGAAAGTGAAAGGCTTGGCAAATACATCCGTTTTTTTAGGGAAGTGTCTACTGGTTGCTTAACACTCTTTAAGCACTGTTTACACTGCAAATGAGCAGTGGCACTTTATAACTAGCAGAAACTTTACAAACCTCCATTATTCATAAAGGCTGGATTAATTCAAACATATTTGTTGTCGATTAATTATATATATATATATATATATATATATATATATATATATATATATATATATATATATATATATATATATATATTATTATTATTATTTTTTTAAAATCTAATTAATGTGCTGATTTATCAAATTCATTGTTAGTTAATCACGCGTTAATTTAGGCTGAGAAATTACCCCCAAAAGATGAAGTCATTATTGTGTTAAATGAGAAAAGCATGGAATATACATTACAAAAAGTAGCTTTAAGCCCCGTTTACACTAGTGTGTTTTCGTTTTAAAACGCATAACTTTTGCTACGGTTACGCGAATAAAACGGAGACTTTGAAAACGCTGCAGACCCTGTTTTAGTTTAAAAAACGCCGGGGTAGCGTTTCAGTGTAAACGGACCAAAACAGATACTTTTGAAAACGATGGCGGGGCTGCCCAAGTTCTCTCTGCGTATCCTTGACGACCGTGTAAACAGTAACAGAACGCTCTGTATTGTACCCATAGAGACGTATGGGTAGATCCCCATTCGACCGCTCCAAGCACGCAGACGCGTCCACCATCTAAATAACAGGGAATCTACGTTACATATCTATGGTTGTACCTGCATGAATGGTCACGTGACATGCGTTTTCGGTTGTGTAGTGTAAACGGAGCAGTGTTGCCAAACCCCTCAAAAGTCTCCATTTTTCAAAAAAAGTCGCCAAATATGAAAAGAAAGTAAATACAGGTAAATTTGGTAAAGGTAAAGGAAAGTAAATATATATCTACTTTACAAATGATGACAGTATAAAAAATAACCTGTGAAGTAGGCCTATAACAAAAAAAAATCTGAAGTGAAATTAGGAAATGCTTAGGTCTACTTGTAACTCTACTGGACGCATTTGAATCAGTAAATTCTGAATCACAAATTCCAAGTATGGGTCACTTTCTTTTCTTTTTTCTTTTCTATTACTACAAAGTAAGTGCAAAATACTGCATCGCAGCACACATGACACGATGATGCACTGTGTCTTTCAGTATCTGGCTGACATGATTGTGCATGAATTGTGGCATAACTTTTGTGTCTGTGGTTAAAAGATGTTCATGCACTGATGTAATCATATTTTTCTCCACCATCTTGATGCTTATAATGAAATGGTGGTGTGTGTCATCATGTCTGAATGGCAGATGTACTGATGTGTGTTCACTGCGCAGACTCATTAGGCGCGTTCCACTTTAAGCGGCGCTGCGCAGAATGGTCAGTGTATGACATCAAAGTACCGCGAGAGCGATAAGAGAGCAGACGGATCCTATGCATTCAAATCGCTCTCGCGGTACTTTGATGTCACTGACCATTCTGCACAGCGCCGCTTAAAGTCGAACGCACCTATTGGCATGATTGAGAGCAAACGTGAGAGGTCACGGGCCTAAGGTGTGGCCAAGTAAAAAAAATTAAAATCTCCAAAAATCGCTATTTTTATTTAAATATAGCTAAAATAGCTCCTTGTCGCAAAAAATCAGTACAAGTCGCAGCAACAATGAGAAAGTAGCTAAATTTGGCGACAAAATCCCCAAATTGGCAACACTGAAAGGGAGATAGTTTCTGAAACACAGTGGAAACGCCAGTGTAAACGAGGATCGTTTTCATTCTAAAATGCCGTTTTAAAACGAAAATGCACTAGTGTAAACGGGGCCTTAGAAAGAAATATTTTGATTCAGTATAGAATTTTTTGTAACACTTTAGCGAAAAGGAAACGCATTCACTATTAATTCAGATTTTCCCCCTCAATAAACTTCTAATTTGCTACTTATTAATAATTAGTAAGGTAGTTGTTAAGTTTAGGTATTGGGTAAGATTAAGGGATCTAAAATATAAAGCACATATGCTCATGCAGATTAATGCATTAATAAGTACTAACAAATAGCCAGTATGCTAGTACTTAAATGCATGCTAATAAGAAGCTAGTTAATAGTGAAAATTGGTCCTTAAAATAAAGTGTTACTGAATTTTTTCCACAAACATTTAAGGCTACAATGTGCCCATGAATTTGTTTTCAAAAACTTCATATGAAATGGCATTTATGTATATTTAAGGTCAATTCCCACTGCACCGACAGACACAGGACAATGCTGAATTGGTGAAAACAAGCACCGGTCAATGTGTAAATTGCATTTACACTGCAACTAGAATTACTGCATAAAAAGAAATGCAATGAGATTAATGGATTTTAAATGGGCATTAACGATTTTAAAAATAAATAATGAAATTAATAATAATGTAATAAGAATGTAACAATATTAACTTCTTGTTTTTGGAATTGCTGGTGTAAAATCATTCTCACATTTGTTCTCTAAGATGACTTACAGGCTTGGGCCGAGGCGAGGTATGTTGAAAGCATTAATCATTTTTTTTTTTTTTTTTCCCCAAAATTAATCGCACTGAATTAAGGCATTAAACCGACAGCCCTTTTTATTTATTTATTTGGTGTTAGTCCTTGTCCTATACAGTTTTGCGAGTTATGTAAAGTGTTTTATTTTGTTTTTTGTTTTTTTTCTGGAAGGATGCTTATTTCAAATATCCTCTAAAAACGTATGTTATCCAGACATACTGGATGTCTGTGACGTACTATTTTTGGAGAATCCTATGATTTGGGTTGCAGTAATCTTATCTTGATTTTAGACCGATATACTGCAGTGCACACAGAGCAAACAAGCATAGTGACAAAACTTGATCCTGTGTATCCCCATTATAACCACAAAGCTGTCTACACTGCAAGTGTGATCTAGTTTTTCCACATTATGTGAAGACTTTGTTGATTTTATAATCGGAATGATCCAGTTTTGTCTTGCTGCCTGCTTTCTGAGTACATTACATACACTCTGTTCCGCTGTCCAACTTAATGTTATATGAAATGACAGCTTTTCAAACAATATTTTTTCTGTATATTTGATGGGTTTCTGTTTTCACAAACAGCATTTTCTTTTTGATGAAGCAATTTCTTATTTTTGTGCCTTTTAAAGGAATATTCTAGGTTCAGCACAAGTTAGGTTTATACAGTAAAACAGCATTTGTGAATTATTGTTGATTGCCACAAAATAATTTAAACTTGCCCCTTGTTTTCTTATAAGTAAACAAACAAACAAACCGGGGAAGTGAATGGGACCAATTTTTTTGAGGTTTTAAAAGCAGAAGAAAAAAAAAAGCGTGTGGCTTTTTTAAAATTTTTAATTTTTTTTAAAGCAATTTAATTTAAATTCTCCATAGTATTTGAGTTGGAATTGTATTTTTTTTTTAATATTTGAGATTATGCCATTGGGTTTTCATGGCAACAAAGTTGTAAACTTGAATTTAACTTTACACAGAAAAGTTAGTGTTAGACTCATGTTCAGTATTTTAGCATTTATGGATTGGATTGTAAGTTTCTTACTGTAACCTAGATTTATTTATTTTTTTGTTTATTTAAGAAAAGGAAGAAGTGGACATGTCATAGAAATCATCATTATGCCACAAATGCTGTAGATTGAGCTTGACTGAACTGAACCCAGAATGTTCTTTTAAAGTTACATTGTATCAGTGAATCTGCATGGTGTGTTTTGATGTTTGCTAGCAGACACACTGTCATCTGACATACTTCTCTGGCATTTTGGGAGTTCCTTCATGAATGAACATGTCCAAATAAAGATGAAGAGCAATTTCCTTTTCCTCCACATATAAGAAATGTGCAAGCACGTGTACTCGATCATGCTTCTAAAAACCACACATCTGTTTATATCCAGAGGGAGGTTTTGTCAACACAGGAAACATGGCTTTGCTACTGAGATTTTGCAGGGCTGTTGACACCAGTAAACCTTTGGGGGAAAGGAGCAGTGCAGTTTGACGGGGGGACATGCCTCTTTTAGGGCAGTGGGAACTTCTGTGACACCGGGACGTTCTGGTGAGGCTGACCCCAGCAGCACAGCACAGTAATGTGAGCTGTTTAACCTTCAGAGGAACATGATTTAGTTGGAAATGGAGCAGGGGAAATGTTAAGGTCAGGCAGATGTGCAGAGATGACGTTAGCTGCTGCACTGGAGTTTTTCATCATTGAGAGTATAAATATTTTTTTCTTTAGGGTGAAATGTCATTTCTTAATTGTAGTTGTCTCTGCACAATAAATGGCTATTATTGAATGAATTTCATGTTACATTTTAACTTTACGTATGGCCCTTTTTGCTATTAAATAGAGATGCACTGATTGCAATTTTCTTGGCCGATTCAGATTTTTTTGTTTTGGAAGTCTGGCCTGCCGATTCCGATTTTTGCGGATTTCGATTTTCTTTCCACTTTTTTTCTTTCCACTTTTTTGAAAAGTTTGCCACTTTTCAATGGGTCAGACACAAGCAAGTGCTTCCTTTTCAATGCTCGGGTACTTCGAGTTCAGCCAGTGACAAGGTCCGGGACGCAAAAGCGACAATGCGCTCTGTTTTATCCTTGCGAACTTGAGCAAGAACAGCGCCCAGACCGTAGTCAGAGGCATCTGTAGATGCCACCGTAGGCAAATCTGGGTCGAATAATGAAAGTGCAGGGCTATTAATGAGCAATTGTTTTACAGCATCAAAGCATTGCTGTGCGTCCTCGGACCAGACGAAATCTGAGCCCTTTCTGATACAAACGCGCAGAGGTTCAACTACTGTGGCAAAATTAGGAATGAATTTGTTGTACCACGACAGTAGCCCAATGAACGCGCGGCGTTGGGTCGCATCTTCCGGAGCAGGTGCATGAAGAATAGCTGAGAGATGATCATCATCAGGTTGAATTCCTTGTGCGTTCACTGTATGTGAATTGGCACTTCGATTGATTCAGCTTCAGCCCAGCATCCTGTAAGCGCTGAACGTCGGCTTTGAGCATGTGGTCATGTTCTGTTTGTGTACGTCCCCAAAGAATAATGTCATCCAGGTAATTGGCAACATTCGGAAGTCCTCGTAAAACTGTTGCCAACACTTTCTGAAAGGCGGAGGGTGCTGAAGCAAGACCAAATGGTACCCGACAAAATCTGAAAAGTCCTGTGTGAGTAATGAAGGCAGACAGATCGCGGCTCTCCTCGTGTAATGGCAACTGAAAGTAAGCGCACTCCAAATCGATAGTGGAAAATAGTCGCTCCTCTTAACAAAGACAACAATTCTTCAATGTGTGGTAATGGGTAGCTATCCATAACTACAGCCTTGTTGGGCTCTCGCAGGTCCACGCACATACGAATGGCACCTGACTTTTTCTGTATTACTACTATAGGGGAGACCCATGGCGACGCGTCCACTCGAGTTGGGCATTATTGAGAGAGAAGGCGATGAATTTCCTCACTGACTGCGTCTAACAGACAAAGGTAAGCGGTGGAGTTTCTGGCGCACATGAGCCACAGCTGACAAAATCTTTACCTTGTGCACAAAGCCTTTTGCGCATCCCAAAGGAGGTAGGGGTGTCAAAGCAGACAGTCGCAAACACAGGAGCTGATGTGCGTGCTGGCAAAATTGAATTGCCTTCAAAACGAAGATGCAGCCCATTGATCAGATTCATCCCAAGCAGAGCTGTGCCAGATTCAACCACGAACAACGACATGGAGCAGGTGATGCCATCCTTAGAGACAGTGACAGGTAAGCATCCAAGTATGGGAATCGGAGCACGAGAATACATCACCAGCCTTACAGAAGGAGGCTGCAAAGCGTCTTTCCTGAAGTGTGTATCATACACAATTTCGGCAAGATAGAAACGGATGATCCAGAATCCACGGTAAGCTCTATAGGCACAATGTCGCAATGACTGCAGTGCACTGAATCCGTTATTGAGTCATGCATATAAAGGATCTGAACCTCAGGTAAGTCAATTTCAAGCACTGAGCGAGCTTGTCCCGAACAACACACCCACGAATAATGTCCCACCTTTTGACCGTTATTGCACTGTGCTGATGCAGCCAGACAACTACGGTCATTCACGAGGTGTTTCCTAGAGCCACACGATAACATTCACGGGATGATGAAGCAGGTGCAGTAGGTGAAGGCTTTGAAGAACGTGCTGTAGACGGTGGCTCTGAAGGTGGTCTACAGCGGTGACGTGCAGCTACAGGTGGAGACTTTGCATGCATCACTTGCACAGGAACTGAACGATTACTCTGTTAATAACTTGGCTTGTTCACCAGCAGCTTCTGGTTGAGTGGCAACAGTAATGGCTTTTTCAAGAGTCAATTCAGATTCCAAAAGCAATCTCTCACGAATCCGATGTCTGGACACGTTCTCCACCAGCTGATCACGCAACATGTCGTCCAGAGTAGCTGCAAAGTCACAAGTAACTGCTAAATCCCGTAGAGCAGCTACGTGCTGAAGTATGGTTTCTCCTGGTGCCCGAACACGTTTCCTGAAAGCATGATGCTCAGCCACTGTTCCGTCGAGGAGCAAAGTGTGCTTTCAAGGTTGCAATCGCATCTTCCATTGAATCACCTTGATTCGGCAAGGTATAAAACAATCTCTGGCCTTAAGTCCCCAGACAATGTAGAAACAGTGCTTGATTTCGTTAGATCGGCCATACATCTCCAGAAGCACCAACAACGAGCAAATAATTCTTGAACATCGTATCAATAGGGATAGCCGGTTCTCCAGGACATGGCAAAAATGGTGTGGGAAAAGTAGAAACAGCTGCCATCCCCAAATCAAAAAGTACCTCGTCACCAATTTGTTATATCCTTGGTAGGAAGCAATGAGAGGCATTTGAAAATAAAAAATACTTTTTAATTAACCAATTTAAGTAGCAGAACAGGTACAACACATGCAGCAGCAGGTGGAACTCTTCTGACTCCCTTACTCTTCTATATTCGACATACATATACCACAAACCTCTATCGCCACCTACTGGCCAATATGCACCAAAGAACACAACAATATTGATAATCGGGGAAACATCATGGCCGTATAATGTTGCTTATCTAAATCATATATTGTAAATATCTCTTTATTTTTTTTTTTTTTTTTCCTACGGCAGTATGCATCTATAAATTTCTGAGAGTTACTTTGTGTGTGCTGACTCTCTCACACACTCACTCAGGCTGTGCACGACATAAATACATTCAGTCGCCATTTACACTGAATGCAATTAAAATGAGAATCATTCTCACGGGAAATGTCGTGTTTACACGTGACTGTGAGCGTGTGCGTGGCTGTGACGTCATTTCCTGCGCCGCTGGCAATAAAAGGATCTGCTCGAAATCTGCAAGACGTGAGACTGATCGGTCACCGATTCGGGTCATGCGAAAAATCGGCGATTCCGATCACTGGCTGGTCAATTGGTGCCTCTCTACTATTAAATAATCCAACAATGATAATTATTTATTTTATTTGCCCTCATGATGTTGTTGTTGTGGTTGTGTTTGTTGTTGTTGTTGTTGTGTATATATATTTTTTTAGAATTTGTGAAAAAAAGGGAAAAAAAAGTGTGTGTATGTGTGTGTGTATGTGTGTAGCATGAGGGATATAATATACAATTTTTCTTTTTTTGATGTTCCCCTTAAAAATCTGGATGAAAGCTTGATGAAAACTGATTATTATCAGCATTAAAATTGCTTTGTCTGCTGTTTGATTTCTGAGAAACCAAATACAAAACATCATGATATGACTTTGGAAACTTGGAATAGAGCACAAATGGACTACTTTTGCTGTTATTTATATATTTAAATATGCTGCCCTCATTGGACCTTGAGAGCCTCTGGTTACTGTGACCTGTTGTAAGTTCTCTGCATGGAAACTGTTCAGTTCTCATTTGTGTTCTAGAGGGAAAGGAACAAGCATACTCCTTTAGAATGAGATGAAGGCAAGTTATAGGACATAATCTTAATTTTTTTTTTCTTGATGAACTCCTCCTTTAATAATGACCATGTAGGACAGGAAATTACATTTAGAAAGTGGAGCGATCGGCAACTGATGCAAGATAACTCCCATCGCCTCTATGAAAAACATGTTTACATTTATAAATTTCTAAAAGGTAATGCAATTAATAAAAATGAACTGTTCACATAATTGTTTCTGTGTGGCATTTTGAATGATTGTTTGATCCCACAGTGTATTATTAGCTGGACACTGTATGAGCAGCCTCCTCAATTCCTCTGGTGATTCTCAGGATATGAGGCTGTTGTTTCAGACATAACTCTGCCAGACTGAAAGGCTATGGACCATTGAGAGCTGTAGCTTTTGCTTTGTGCCAAAGGTCTCCGAGGTTTCAAGGCTAAAATGTTAGAAAGGTTTCTTCCTGCTGTTATTGACTTGTATTTCCATGCATGCCTGTTTACATATAGACTGCAAATGAGACTTGGTCCAGGTAGGGCAAGTTCATGGCTGCAGTGTAAATCAAGGGGTCAAGGTTTGACTGGTTAGCATGGCCTCATTACGCTTTGTTGGTGGATGCTTTACAACATCTGGATTCTTAAAAGCATCTTTCTAAATTCGAGGTCCTTCATTAGTGTAATATACACTACTATTCACAAGTTTGGGGTCATGTATTTATTTATTGTTTTGGAAGTCTCTTATGCTCACCAAGGCTTCATTTATTTGATCAAAAATACAGTAAAACATGAATACAATTTAAATGTTTTCTCTTAATAAATTATTGTATTCATGGTGATTAAAGCTGTATTTAGTATTCAGCAGTGGCTTTTCGTCCATATAAGCTGTGAATTCTCTGCATACCCAGGGCATTTGAGAGAATAAGTTCATGGGATAATTAATATTATACATGACTAAAGTGTATCTTTTGTCATTTGAAATGTAACTTAAAGATAAGTATGTAAAATGATTTATTTGCCAAACGGACCAGTTGTGGTTACTTCTGGGCGAGTGGATTCTCTGCAGCTTTCTTGCCTTTATTGCTATGACTCGTCAAGATTGTAGCGCATTCTCTTTGGTTTACTGGCACGCGGCTGATTTCATGCGTGAGTCAAGCTAGGCGAAGTGCTCGCCCAAGCGGAAAAATGGCTGTTGCTGACATACAATACGTATGTCAAATATAACTTTTAATTCTTTAAAGGGGTCAACACCCTCTGCTAAAATTGGCTAACATCTTATGAAATGAGCAGAAGTGAACTCTCAAACTTTTACTATTACTATTTGCTTTTTTACTACAACAGCTGCCAAGACTAACTGATCATGAAAAGTGTTGATTATAGCATTATATTTAGAACTACTCCCATTGGATTAAAGGTTGCAGCACTGCACTGTAGTCGAACGCAGTCAATGTCTACTGAAGACACAATCCAGTGATCTTATTGCAACACGATTTCTGCAATAACAAATGCATTTATCGCAATTATCACAATGAAAGCACAATGCAAATTAGAGACTCGTTGAGCAGTGTGAACTGTCATGCAAAAATGCAAAAATCAAGTCACTGAAAGAATTGCACTTTTATATTGAATCTACTTCTGCAGTTATTATAAAGAGCAATTTTTGATTTCTTTCTGTGTATAATATAATCACAATCTAGATAACAGATGGCTTTCATGCTACTAACAGGAACAGTGTGACTGTTGATTCCTTATTCACTTATGCATAAAAAAATACAGTAGATCACTTTGCAACAAAAAAAAAATCCATACTTGAGCCCTTACAAATTAGACAGATCACGGGTCATGATGGTCAAAAAGTGCAGTTTCAGATTTTTTTTTTATTGTTTATCGAGGCTAGTTTTATTCAGAGGTACATGCATATGAACCCCCACCACCAATTGTGTTGCAGTTGGTTTAACACCTTAACCGACTTGACGGGTGCATCGGGGGTGCATCATTACATCCCTAATTGCAGAGTAACACTTGCATGTGTAAATATCAAGAACAGTTTGATTCTTTATTGCATGACCCCATTAAGGATAAAAAGACCATTGTGTGGTACACCTTTGAGTAAAGCATAACCAAATAAAGCCCTATACAGACAGTAATTGTTTCTCATGGGGACAGAAGTGATTTTCACCATTTACGAGGGGTAGTCAGTGATTTAATTGCCGCCTGAATCCAGGATGTCGGTATTTATCGCTCACCACCCCTGTAAAAATCCCCAGCCAAATTACCTACTGTTGTTTTTTTTTTTTTTTTTTTTTTTTTTGACCAACACCAAGGTCGTGGTAATTTAATTGCTGTCTGAATCCACATCTCCGAGTTTACAAAAAGAAATAAATTCAAAGGGCGAATTCCAAACGGCTTTTTTGCGCCCTTGAAGGGCACTTCGGGAAGGGGACGCCATTTGTAGGGACGTTCCAAACGAAAGTGAGCAACTGATTCCCTTCACGAAGGGCCCTTCCAGAAGTCCGTTAGTGAAGGGAACATGCGATGGTCACTTCACGGAAGTGATTTCCGTTTGTGATCATGTGGTCTTCACTTAGGAGATCTTGCGATGCATTTTAAAACAAAGTTGGGGTTTATTTTGACTTTACATACAAACGTAAGTAGAATAAATTTTTTCTTTATTTTTATGTAATACAAAATATTTTCGTCAGTGATAAAAATATGATTTAAGACTGTATTGTTAGCAAGTTTAAAGGGGTCATATAATGCCATTTTTGTACAAGCTAATATGATTCTTTAGGGTCTAAATTGAAAGTTTGTAATATACTTTAATTAAAAATTCTCATTAGTATTGTAAGAAAACACTAATTTTACCTGGTCAAAAACAGCTCTCTGTTCAGCACACCGTTTTAGTGCGTGTGTTTTTAAATGCTAGTGAGCTTTGCTCGCCCCGCCCCGCCCCTCTGTTCTGTGGGGCGATTTTGACACAACACACGTGGAGTGTTGCCTTGACAACAGTTGAGGGTATATTTTGAAGAATGGCAGCGGAGTCTCTGAGGATACTGTGCAACCGTAACGTTTTGTTCATTATAAACGTGGGATTATTAATTATATTGAGAACGTCAGAATAGAAAACATGCATGTACCCTGAATGTAAACATTAGCCACATACATCGTGAAGCGTGCTAGCGATTTGCAAAGATTAATATAAAGGTTAATTAAACGTTACACTCACTTCTTCTGGAGGTTCAGCAGGAACACGAATAGTTGGTACCGATTCTTTTTCAGGAGCAGCTTCTTAGCAAAACCAGCTTTATACTGACCTTCATTTATAAAGCAGTCTGGTGAAAAATGATTCGCAAACATGAAAACATTGACGTTGCTCGTGGGGAATATTCCTTCAAAAGCAAAACTCAGCCACTGTGTCTTCAGCGGTTCGGACTTAGGAACATCAAAATGACTGCTGTGTTCATTATTGCACCGAGAACAGAACACCACAATCGCTTAGACGCCATTCTGCTCATAGACAGCTCCAGCGTATATCAACAATGACGCGGACTATGATTGACAGCTCACTCACGAGCAAGGGCGGGTCTGTGTTGAAACACTGCTGTCAATCAACCATCGTGGGAGGGGCGTCCGACCGTGTGACGTCACACGGTCGAACGGCTTGATTTGAGACAGGGTAAAACAAATAAGGAGATTAAAAAAAAAACACTGGATGGATTTTTATCATTTTATGATGGTTGTGTACAGGCACTGCTAACACACATTTCAGTACAATCAACTTGTAAAAGTGCATGTATCATTATATGACCCCTTTAAGCAAGTTTAGTTTGAAAAAAGTTTAATAGTAAATAAGACACAGTTAGACACTATTTGAATAAAATAATAATAATAAGAAATATTTATTTGCAACAATTGTTGAAGCGCTGAATGCTGCACGCACGCGCAGCGTTGTCAAGGTAACATTTTGTCCGTCATTCCCTTCACCAAGGGAGTTCCAAACGCTTATATGAGACAGTAATGCCCTACACCCTTCAAAGAACACACTTCAAGGGCTCTGCCCTTCGAAGGGAGTAGGGCATAGGGATGCTCACTTCTGTTTGGAATTCGCCCAAAATTCAGTGTTTAAACCCTTTTTGAACACTCCCGAACACCATACGGTAACTGTTGTACTTCGGTGTAATTTGCATACACATTTATTTCTGAAATTCTGGGAAGTATTTAAAAGAACAATACTTCATAACTGCTCCACCACAGCGACTGGGAGCAGAAAGAGAAGAAAAGCACACAAACATTCGAAATGGGTCTTTATTAGGCAGCAGCAGGTATGCAATACAATTTTTTAAATGTGTATTATTAACAGATATATACATAACTATATCGCGTATACTATGATTATATAAAACTATAGCGTTTCTATTTTCCTATTTTTGATTTAAATAATTAAATAATAAACAGGATTAGACTATAGGCTATATTATAAAATATGCTTGGAATAATAAGAATATATTTTCCATAAGTATTTTTAAATACATTTTACACAATAATAAGAATACATTTGTAAATATAATAAATTTTATTTACAGCAAACAATCATGTGACTGGCCATGTGAGCAGCGATCCCGGGTTTGTAGGATCACAAAACTCACTCCTCCACTGTTAATAAATGTGATTAAAATTTTATTTTATTTTATTATTTTTTTTTTAATACAGACATCCATATGAGAAACAATTACCGTCCGAATCGGGCTTAAGACCTTGCCAGTTCTCCACGTTTCAGTGCTTTTGTGGCTGGTGGTTACATGGTTTACTTGTCTAGTGTTTAAAATATTAGCCTTGGCTATTTTGGGCACATGTGCCACAGCGCAGCTTCTCCTATCGTGTGAGGTTGACCTTTTGAATATGATATAGGTCTTCATGTTGATTCATTTCTGACAGTGACACATGAGACACCACTGATCAGATGCTCAGACAACTTGTAGTAATGGAAAATGTGTTTCTAATGACATTAGCAGCACCATTTGGGAGAGATTGGAGTTCAAGATCTGTTTTCATGGCCGTAATGCAAAAGTGAAGTAATCTGATGCACAAAGATGACCCAGAAGGTCCTATGACATCAACATGTAAACAAACACTGCTGTTTGAAAGTTGGTAAGAAGGGTAAATGACCTAGATCTGTTGTGTGTATTTAGGCAGAGGCCGTTGTCTTTGATAGCTCAACAACAGAGCAACTGAAGCCCATATTTGCCTCCTTATGAGTCACCACTATATGAAATTACTCGCATTACATCTCCTGTTGTTTTAATTTTGCCCATGTGTGTTATAATGAGTGCAGTAAGAGTGCGGAAATCAAAAAATAAAATGCCCACAGATGTACAAAATAAAAAGGTAACACCAGGGTGGCTTAAAACCTTGACCCAACAAGTCATATTTTGTACTCAAGGACTGAATTTGTTTGCTGACTGACCATGAAAGATCAAGGGACTGTCAGTGGCAAATGTAGAGATAAGCCGCTAATAAAAAAGGGAGAAACATAGTCCCTTATCCAAATGTTTTAACTTTCACCCATTCCCTGGAGTAAGTCTTTTACTCTTGACTCATCCCCCCCCCTCCCTCCCCCCCTTCCTGTTGTCAAATTCTCAGCGTAATTGCTAAAATTATGAGCAGGGGTTACTCAATCCAATGAGCTCCTGGTCTGTTTCAAGCACACTTAAGGAAGTAACTCTCCCCTAAATTCTTGTATTCAGGAAAGGTTCACCTTGTCCATCCAATTATGTTTGTTGGCACAACACTGAGTAACCGTTATGTAGTATGCAAGACTAGATTGGTGCATCTGCATTTAAAATATTTATCTGAAATGTCTTGAAGATATACTTTTCCCATTAATATTCAAAGAACAATTTTTTTTTCTTCCAAATTTATTTGTTTGTTTGTACCTACTTGACATTTACAACAATCTGTGCTGTCAGACATTTTATGATGTGGTACTATGTGCTAATAATAGTGCACTGTTTAGTCACTTACTCAGAGCAATGCCTGCAAAGTGCATAGTATAAATGCACAAATTGAGATGCAGTCTAACGATGTGTTTACATTGTTGTGGCCTGAGCCTTTTCAGTTTAACAAAGCATGCATCTTTCCAACTGTTATTGCTAATGGTGTTTTATGATTCATAAGAACGAGTTGTACATAACTGTAAAATACTGTATACTCTAAAGAGAACTGATGCTTTGCCAGGCTGCAGGCATTCATGTTTTCTATTAGTGGTGAAATTGACATTAATTATTCCTACTGTTGCTGAGTGTTTTTAAATGGTTTGCGAAATGTGAAATGTACCTCTGATATAAAAAGTGATCTTATATGATTATGTAACGGAGTGCAGTTTCACTTTGACCCTGCCTGAGGGAGAGAAACTGAATGAGGAAAAACAAATGGTCGACCAGGGAAAGTGATTGATTGATTGATTTGATTTATTTATTTATTTATTTATTTATTTGTTTGTTTGTTTGTTTGTTTGTTTGTTTGTTTGTTTGTTTGTTTGTTTGTTTTATTTTCAAAGATGAGTGCTTTGTTTTTGGCTATCAGAGAATCGTGTCTAAGAACCAAATTCTTCAAATAAATCTGTTTGATCAAGTATCTCCTCTAATATTATACTCATTAGTTTCCAGGCAACACGGCAAAATCCCTGTCCAGCATTACTGATTGAGTCAGTGTTGGGCACTTGGAGATGTCACATTGTTACTAATCTGCTCAAACAGCATGGCGTATGCACAGGTCCTTCAGTTAGGAATACATTTCCGTCTGAAAACTGATTGCAGTTATGCGTGGGACAACAAGCCCTTCTGATAACAGAGAAATGGACGTCACTCTCTAGGACTCTTCACATGACAACTACCTTCTCTTCTCTGGGTTCAGAAACAGCAGTGATTGTAAATTGTCTTTCCAGGAGCCTTTTAGAAGCTGTTTTTTATTTTTTCACAGCATACTGTCCTTCTTTCACTTTCTCAGTCTTTTCCCTGTTTGTTCTTATTTTTTTTATGTGATGAAATCATGAAGTGATACACTAACAAAACAGTAATGTGGTACTGCCATGATTCACTGATGACATCACATCGTAATGCCATGGTACTATGCAGTTACATGCTATTTATATGGTATGCCAATATACCCAAGATATCCTAAGATAAGATTTAATATCATCATTGTACATGTCTAAGAAGCAAAGATGTCTTAAGCTATTTATTTCTTTGCTATCACTTCTGATCAAATTTGATCAATAATTTGTCCTTTCTGAATAAAGGTATTTGCTTCTTTTAGAAAAAGCTCTTACTGACCCCAAACTTGTAAATATGCTAATCAGTACTGATGGTATTACCATCAGATACATCACTGTATCGTGCATTCAGGATATCGGTATTCTTTTGTCTGCTATAGGCACTTGTGTGTTGTTCTCAGCACAATGCAAAGTTAATTCTGCCGTTTTTGTTTCTTTATCATTTGCGGTGCAGTTATTTTCCACACCGATGGACTCGGAGAAGTGACTTCCACTTCAACTGTCTGGTTCTCCTGAATACACTTTCCTGATGCTATGCTCAGCTGCTTTGAAATGAGAAACACCTGCAACAAAACAACTTAGCTTCTGTTATATCATTATTTTCCCTGTGTGTTATGAGTTGTCTAATTCAAGAATTCATTTCAACTATTCTCACACAGGCCATGCAGCTATGTTTTTTTTTTTCTTCTTCTTAACCCACCTGAAAGAAACAGCTGCAAATGCAGTTTTATGAAAGACACTCATATTTAATAGATGTTATTTTGTTTTTTTTTATTTTTTATTTTTATGGACTATGGAGCTACACTCAAAAAAAAACAAAAAACGTAGCTGTTTGCTCAGTTTACTTGAAATAAGCTAAAATAACACATCTTTAGTTTTTTATTCTGTTGGCATTTGCACTCAATTTTATTATAAATAAAATTACATTTGTGTTTGGGTTACATTTAATCATTTGTATTGCATTGACTGAATCTGGGCAGTGGATTTCTAGTTCCCAGCATGCTTTGCATAGGGACAGATCAGGAGAATAAATGTTGAAATTAAGTGCCCTTTAATGTGTTTTTAGTAAGGGGAAAGACTTAAAGTTTGTTGTTCAGTTATATTTGACATTTAAAAGTTTGTTTGTTGATTTTTGAGGTTACTATTATGGTGAAGTGTAAAGCTTGTGGTTAGGCTGTGGCTTATGGAATGCCAATCCTGCCATAATTATAAATAAATAAATGTACAAAGAAATGTGTAAAAAAAAAAAAAGCAAAAATAAATAAATATACAAAGAAAAGTAAAAATGCAAAAATAAATAATTTATAATTTTATTTCATGCATTTCATTTTTTCCCTTGTTTGTTTTGTTTGTTTGTTTATTTATTTATTTATACATTTATTTCCACTTTTTTCACATTTATGTATTTATTTATTTTCACTTTTTTTATTTATACATTTCTTTGTCTGTAGGGTAATGAGGAGGGCGTGTTTTACCTCAGGAATAGCAATTGAGCCAGAGTAGGCGAGGGGTAAGCTTTGAGGCCACAGTGACACCTTGTGGTGCCCAAACGAAGTACAAGAAGTATAGCCTACATGATGCACCAGTTGATAGTGTGGGATGAATGATTTAGACGGGCAATATGGCAAATCTTATCACGGGTTATTATTTCAGTTTCACGTGGGGGGTTGTTTGGCTGGGAAGCGTGCAATTTGCAGAAGCTCGCGAAACCGTGCAGTCGCTTTCTTATACGCACTGTTTTTTTAGGTTTCACTTTCAACGCATGTTTCCAAGATTCGGAATAGGAGGCATCAGTTACTGTAGAAGATTTGTCACCTCGTGCCACTTCTCGTGTGGATGGTCACCACATCAACTGATTATTATGGGTTCTCTTGGTGTAGACACGGCTTTAGATACGGATTAATCACACGTCTTAGGCTGGAAATATCCTGAATTAGGTCAAACAAAACGCACGCACACGCACGTCATGCATTGAACATACAAACAGCGCCTGTCGTGTGCCCTCAGCTTTTTGAGCTAACTGCGTTTTTTTTTTTTTTTTTTATGTTACCAAAAACCAAAAACAACATTGACATCATCAGAAACAAACCCATAAACTGATGTCCAGGGCCATATAAACCTTCAAATAAAGTCAATAAATGGCTTCTACAGTTTTGCTAAATCAAAGACGGCACCGTCCACGGAACTGTGTGTGCACTAAAATTTTCAAAAGCGCAATTCTAAAAAAAAAAAAAAAAAGAATAATGATGATAATTATACTCTTGGACACGTCAGCAAATTTAGCAGCTTGTAGACAAAGACAAACTCATATTCAGCTGCTGGCAGCTCTCCCCTTTCTTTCTTTCTTTCGCTCTTTCTTTCTTTTGCTCTTTCTTTCTTTTGCTCTTTCTTTCTTTTGCCCTTTCTTTCTTTCGCTCTTTCTATCGACATAGAAATGTGAAAAAGTGTTGGCCCTCTTCCTGATTTTTTTTAATTTTTTTTTATTTAATGTTTCAGATCATCAAACAAATTTAAATATTAATCAAAGATAACACAAGTAAACACAACATGCAGTTTTTAAATGAAGTTTTTTATTATGAAGGGAAAACAAAATCCAAACCCACATGGCCCTGTGTGAAAAAGTGCTTGCCCCCTAAACCTAATAACTGGTTGTGCCACCCTTAGCAGCAACAACTGCAATCAAGTGTTTGTGATAACTGGCAATGAGTCTGTTACAGCGCTGTGGAGGAATTTTGGCCCACTCTTCTTTGCAGAATTGTTTTAATTCAGCCACATTAGAGGGTTTTCGAGCATGAATGGACTGTTTAAGGTCATGCCACAGCATTTCAATTGGATTAAAGTCCAGACTTTGATTTGGCCACTCCAAAACCTTCATTTTGTTTTTCTTGAGACATTCAGAGGTGGACTTGCTGCTGTGTTTGGAATCATTGTCCTGCTGCAGAACCCAAGTGCACTTGAGCTTGAGGTCACAAACTGATGGCCAGACATTCTCCTTCAGGATTTTCTGATAGAGTGCAGAATTCATGGTTCCATCAATTATGGCAAGTCATCCAGGTTCTGAAGTTGCAAAGCAGTCTCAGACCATCACACTACCAGCACCATGTTTGACTGTTGGTATGATGTTCTTTTTATGAAATGCTGTTGGTTTTACGCCAGATGTAACGGGACACACACCTTCCGAAAAGTTCAACTTTTATCGCATCAGTCCACAGAATATTTGCCTAAAAGTCTTGGGGATAATCAAGATATTTTTTGGCAAATGTGAGACGAGCCTTTGTTCTTTTTGGTCAGCAATGGCTTTTGCCTTGGAACTCTCCCATGGATGCTGTTTTAGCGCAGTCTCTTTCTTATTGTTGAATCATGAACACTGACCTTAATTGAGGCGAGTGAGGCCTGCAGTTCTGGGTTCTTTTATGACCTCCTGGATGAGTCGTCTTTGTGCTCTTGGAGTAATTTTGGTAGGCCGGCCACTCCTGGGAAGGTTCACCACTGTTCCAAGTTTTCTCCATTTGTGGATAATGGCTCTGACCATGGTTTGCTGGAGTCCCAAAGCCTTAGAAATGGCTTTATAACCCTTTCCAGACTGATACATGTAAACTATTTTCTCATCTGTTTATGAATTTCTTAAGATCGCGGAATGACATGTTGCTCTTTAAACATGCTTCACTTTGTCAGACAGGTTCTATTTAAGTGATTTCTTGATTCAACAGGTCTGGCAGTAATCAGGCCTGGGTTTGGCTAGTGAAATTTAACTCTGCTTTCTAAAATAATGTGGTTAATCACAGTTCTTTCATGATTTAATAGGAGGGGGCAATTAATTTTTCACGTAGGGCCAGGTAGGTTTGGACAGCTTTTTTCCCTTAATAAATGAAATCAGCATTTAAAAACTGCATTTTGTATTTACTTGCAATTATCTTTGTGTAATATTAAAATTAGTTTGATCTGAATCTTTTAAGTGTGACAAATATGCAAAAAGTTTACAAATCCGGAAGGGGGCCAACATTTTTCACACCACTGTATGTTTTGTGTGCTGTGCTTTTATTGGGTAGGTCATGCAATAATAGAAATTAGTGGTTCATATCAATGAGGTGCTGCAGCTGCTGGGAAATCAACCCTGGTTGTAGAGTAAATTAAGACACTGTGGAAAATATATTTTAATAATATAATTGACCCTTAAAAAGGCCAGTGAAGACATAGTTAGTGATATGCATGATACGTTTGGGCGTGAGGTTGCTGGTTCTCATTTCGAAATTATATAAAATATCCAGGGTTGGATTTAGTTTATAATTTGGATTATTCTTGATTAAATGCAACTTCAACTATTTCTGAAGTGTTTCTTGTTGGAAAGTACTCTCACCAGAATGTTTTTCTGTTGGCCTATGTTTTTCTTTCTTCTTTTGTTAAAAGCTGTCAAATTATTAAGCAGTGTCCCATGTAGGTTTTTTCCGCCTGTATTTTATGTGGTGACCACTGGGAGGTGCTCTCGGAATATATTTTTCTTTCTTGGTTTTCTTCCCTGACGCCATGTATGTTGCAAAGTGAAAGTAAAAGTTAAACACAAGTTTGTTGCATTCTAACAGCAAAGAGTTCCATGTCTTTATTTAAAATCAACACTTTTTTTTTTTTTTTTTTTTTAAATAAAGACCACCACTTTCTCGTATAACGCAGTGAAGCAGCCCCTGCATAGAGTGAATAATCGATTCTCGAGTCATCGATATCAACCAATTCAGCACCTGTTAACGTCGCACGTAAGGTATACCTTAAGCAGCCTCCTAAGGTATAGTTCGGGGAACACGCCTAGAACAGGTACACCTTTAGTTAAGGCATACCTTTAGAGTCTTCGTAGAGTGCTAAGAGACAGCGTTATCAGGAAACTCAGCCCACTGGACTGCAGTAGATTTTGTGAGACACTGTAAATGTGTTTTGCCTGCAACTCAAGGCACTTTGGTCACTGAAACCACACAGCTGTTCCCCATACAAAGAACTGAACTCCACATATCTGTCCTTCATAGTCAGCCAGACTGCAAGGAAAGATGGTTTATGTCGATGTTTTCTGATGCACACCTTTTAATCCTCTTAGAAAGTTCAGGACTGATTAATCTGCTTGAGTTGTGCTGTAATTATATAACTTTCATATCTGTTTGTATGAAATCCTGATGAAACAAAGGTGTAAATCCCAGGTAATCTTGTTCTAAAGTTGATATAAAAGGAGGGGTCAGAGAGAGATGTATTAAAGCTTTAGACTTCACAAAGTCCCAAAATGAACTTTGTATTGGCTGTGATCTGATCTACAATCAGGGATCAGAGGCATAATAAAATGTACAATAAAATTGTAACTCATGCTTCACCTCTGTCCCACAGAAATTGATTATAGTGTAACTATGAGTCATAGTTTAACCGTCTACCTGGCCAAAATGCATGATGGTTATTATTTTACAACTTTGTTGTTATTATAGATGGACTGTTGAGATAAGTAAAGAAACTTTGGCGTGTGACCAATTACCATGTCATGTTTATCAACATTATTTCACGACCGATTCGTACGTATTTTATGAGGTGGCTAAATTTTGTACGATTTGTCTAGACCCCAGTGAGGGGGTAGGTTTAGGAGAGAGGTTAGGGGTGGTCCATCGTACAAATTCCTACGAATTAGCAACTTTATGAAATATGTACAAATTGCCACGAGATTGAGTTGTGTTTATATGTATGGCAAGTCATAAAGAGATGTTACCACCTCATGAAAACACCGTAGTGAGTAATACAATATGAGCTCCTCTTCTGCAGGCACAGTTTTTGTTTGCTGTTGGTGTAGGCTTGCTTTAAGTTATGAAGTCATGCAGTAGGCTTACTTTTGTTTATATTACATGACTGACTATTTCTTGTTGATTTTTATAGATACTTATGTTCATAAAACGTTAGTGTTCCTCTCTATGTGCAAAATAGACATTTGTCTGATTCATAGTCAGCAAATTTGGATTTAGCTCAACTCAAAGACATTGAAATAATGGAGACAGTAGATACGTTATTTACTTTATATAGACTGAGTTTATATCAATCAGTCAGAATTCTGTTCTCAGCCAAGCAGGATTGTTGTCAAATAGGGTCTTTATGTATGTATGACGTATGAAATGTATGTGGTTTTTAATCATGTACGTACATACACTTAGTTTTTATTTGGTCTTGAAAAAGAATTATGTAATTTTCTATAAGAGTTTAAATCTCTAGCTCTAAAAATGTTATGTGATGTAACCAAGTCAAGAGGAAACTTTTATGAAATCTTTTCAATTATTATTATTTTTTTTAAATCTTACATTTTAATGAGGCTATTTTCTGTTTTGTAATACCAGGACTGTTGTTTCACCCTGACATATTTGACCTTATGACCCTTAATTTAATTTAACTTAACTTAACTTAACTTAACTTTAATTTAATATTTTTTTTTTTTCATATTTCACAGAAGTGTACAGCAAGTCTAATAATTATGATATCCTATCCTTCTTTTGTAGTTGGTATTAAAGCAGTCAAATTTTTTTGCTGTAGGGAAAACATTGTATTGTTTTGAACACAAACCTTTGCTTTCTATGCATGATTATATCGCATCTTAGCCCATTTTGGCAGAGGAGCACACAATTTTGTGGTCTAGTATGTAAAAGGGCTGGTGGAAGTACTGTACAGGGGTATTATGCTTAAACCCTCTCCATGCAGTTTGTTTCTGCACAAAAAACTGCATTTATTTACATACCAATCATTTTGATAACCTTATGGGCATATTCTGCAAATAATTTCTAAAGGTTTAAAGAGCAAAAATTGTTTCATATTTTATTTAATAGTGACAAGCATTTTCCAGAAATAATGCAGTTTTTAAAAAACCTGTCCTAATGTTCGAAACCTGTCCTAATATGTATATACACAGACATTGTGGATGTTTATAAATTTTGGAAGGGTGATCCATGAACTGGAGAGACGCTGAGCTTTGCTGTCAGCATTGGGCATAAAGCCAGATTGCTCCAGGTGCTTCATTTAATGAATCATAAAAAAATTGCTTTTGCCTTTTCATGAGTATGCCTCATAGCTCTTCATCAGAATTTAGAGTAGTTTAGCTTTTCATAAGCTTACATAAAATAACATAATAAATAACATAAATGCAGGTTAAGATGAGAAAAATATTAGTTGCAAGCCTTACTTCTTTTGTGTAAACTTGGCTGTAAGGCACATTTCCTCCTGTTCCAGCTCACCTTGACTTGTCTTCCTGAGCACTTTGGCAAATGTATTTGGGTCAGAATGTTGCGTTGTGAGGGTTGGGATGCCCATAAATTATGACATTTATCTTACTGCTCAATATGTGATACATTCAAGAGTGCAAAACTTCCTTGCTTAGTATGCTTCCTATGCTTCCTATGCTTAGCTCAAGTCTTAAGCAGGTTCTTAAGTGGTAAATGTGGTGTTTGAAAATGTTGACTTATTTATTTTTACTCATATGTCTGATCCTATTGCTCAAACTCTGAATTATGGTGCTAGCAACACCAAGGTCATGCAGTTTATAAGTCATGTTGGATAAATTCATTTGCAATAAGAAGCTTAAATGTTTTAGAAAGTTTTTATCAAACAAAATACATAGTCTACACTTTTTTTGGTATTGTACAACATTTCAGAGAGACTGTGGTGCCAGTATTTAAATGAGCTGCCAATTTATAGCAAACCGTTTTTTAGCTAACTTTTTATTTTATTTATTTTTTTATTTATTTATTTTTTATACATTTTACCTGCTCCAGTCAGAAGTTGCCTCCGGGTCAAGCTGAAAATCTTTGGCTGGAATAGTCTCATGAAGCTAGACTTGGTCCAGTCTTCCTGTCCAAGATTAAACATGTGACGTAACCAATCTGTACTGCTAGACTTCCACTTCCTCTCATAGGTTCTAAATCACTACTACCAAAACACTTTAAAATTCAACTGTGTAGGGTTATTGTCTCAGAGTTGTCAAGCAATATATATTTATTTTAAGTTCCGTTACATAGTTATTACCAGTGCTATGTATGGATATGTGATATGCCACATGCATTTTACTGGTCCCAGTTGGAGGTGACCTCAGTGTGTAGTATCACAAATCACTTTCCTCAAAGCAGAGGCAGTTCCCTTCCAGTTAGAGAACACACTGGGCCTCCATTTGTTTACATTCTTGGGGAGGAACCTCTTCCTCTACTCTTTCATTGTTGCACAGCGAGGTGCTACTCAGCTCTGCCAGCCTTTCAACTCTTTTTGACAATGGAAAGAAAGAACGTTTGTTATACGGCATGGTGTAGTGTTTGTGATGGCAACAATAGCAAAAAAAAATATTTTTCTTCAAGGCCAAATGTTTACTGTTTTGGAATTGAGTTTCACGTTCAGTGTAAGTGTATCTTTATACATAATATCCTTTAAAACAGGGATGTCAAACTCCTGGAGGGCTGCAGCCCTGCAGAGTTTTGTTCCAACACACAAGCCATGTAGTGTTCAAATAAGCCTGAATGAATTGATTAGCTAGATCAGGTGTGTTTAATTAGGGTTGCATCTAAACTCTGCAGGGCTTCAGCCCTCCAGGAACTGAGTTTGACACCCCTGCTTTAAAATCATACACACAATAAAAATGTATATTTCAGAAGGACAAGGAATAGTAAAATTACTTGAATTACTCTGCAGTCTATCTGGTAAATGAATGAACACTGCAAGTGGTGCAGATCGCTCACCCTTCCACCCCATAAAACAAATCAGAATAAATTAAAAAGCAAGAATTATATGTGATTGCTCTTGGTACGTGCAGCACATGCAGCCGTATGTTTAGAATGATATTTTGGGCACATTGGGTTGGCATTGAATTTTATTTATTTATTTTGAAGCTCCAGGTTTGTTTTGCTTCTTAGAACTGCTCAATTTTGCCAAAATTTTGTGATGTGTATATCAACATGACTTTGGGAAGATTCTTAGCACATATTGGGTTGCCAAATGCACATTATAAGCAACTGAAACCCCGAGCAGATGCAGAGATGAATTTGTGTGGAACAGCATTTACTGTGAACTGAACCAGATCATGAGCTGCTCATGTTTAAATGAACAAAGTGCAGTGCATATTTTAATTAAATTCCAGAGTATGCAGTATAGTGCAGCACAATCTTCAAATTGCAAATTTTGGTTTTATTTTGATTAATCTGCTTTGGTAATAAACAGTTTGTTGTCTTGGATTTCTCCAGTGACATTTCCACTAACGTGTTTATCATTTGAGGTAGAAAAAGCCCTCAGATGTGTTTGCTTGTCTAGAAAGATTCTATCTGTACGAGAAAAGGGCTTGTTTTGTTCAGTGAGTGCTGGAGTGGGTGAAGAGGTAACCTCAAATGAACTGAGAGTGGAGGAAAATTTGTGGGTTATATAACATGTCATTTTAATTTTTAAAATGCTAATTATTATGATGATAACACAGGGGATTTAACAGTATCAAATGCAACATTAATAACGGTTCATGCTGAGATTGAAAATTCAGTCAAAGTGAGTTGACTTTAATGGGGTTGAAAAATAAAGAGTGACGTCAGCCAAAAGGCAAGGCGTTTTAGAGCTGGAATAAGTTACATTATAATGAATGTACTGATGCATTGTTAGCAATGGATATGCAGCCATGTGTTAAATATTTCTGTAAACACTGCAGTGCTATTCCTCATGTGATCTTTATCTGTAATGGTTCCCAGATTGAACTCAATGTTGATCTCATCTCTCTTTCAGCCGGATAACATCCTCTACCCACCCTCGATGCCCTTCCGCAAGTTCAGCAACCCAGAGGTTTCTCATGGCTCCAGTTTAGCGCTGAAATTTAAACGACAACTCAGTGATGATGGCAAACAGCTCCGGAGAGGAAGTCTAGGGGGCGCTCTTACAGGTAACACCCTGACCTTTGTGTACAGCCAGATTTAAAGAGTCGGGGTGTAACGGTTCAACTTAATCACAGTTTAAATAATCACGGTTTCGATATTCAATATGTTTGCTATGTTTAGGGAAAAAACTATACTGTCAAATAAAAATAAAGAAAATAAGAACAAATAATCTACAAGCAGCTGCAAAAATAAATACAAAAGAGTAAAGATACAAATAAAATAAACGGTGCTTTTCAGGTTTTCACTTCGCATTGAGCAAAAATGGCTGGTCTGTCCAGGTTTTTTTCCCCATCGCTGTTGTTGTAATGTATTGGGAATCCAGAATGCATATCCAAAAACAGAAACATACATTAGCCGTACTCTGCCTGTTTTATGTGGTGTTGTTGTTTTTTTACAGAGAACCGTTACATCCCTTGTAAAGAGGTTCATATCGGGCAACTTCATATTTTTATAATCCATGATGATAATGCATTTCATTTGAAATGAACGGCAGAAAAATAAATATTAGATAAACTATGAACATTTTTCATTCCTGTTCTTTTCTCAATACACTGTAAATAAATTTGGCCTAATTTAATTTCTGTAAATTTGTGTAAACAGTTCTCTTGTGGCAACTGTTTACTAACATTGGCTTAACAGAAATAATATAATCAGCCAATAGGAAAATTTAGTTTACCAAACAATGTTATTGGTGCAATGAAATATTTAAAATTGTAGTAACAATTGTTTACTTCTCACTGCCCCCCACCAAATATTAAAAACAGAAATACATAAAAAAAAAAAAAACAACCCAGAAAAAAAAAAAAAATCTTATTTTGAACAAGAAAAAAACACTGAATACATTCAATAAATATCTGCATAACAGGATGTCTTGATTAAAACAATAATAAAAAATACAGTGTACTGTTAAATTGCAAGGATTGTTGTAGAGTGAGGGGAACTAAAAGACAAACATGCATATAAAACAAATGAATTACTGTATAGTGGCATTCATTAGAGACATAATTTATTATAAATCTAAACAAATTTATTTAAACAGAAACTAAAAATATCAGCGTATGGGAAATGCACTATACAAATAAACTATTTGCTTGACATGTTTTGTTTGCTTGACATTATTCTCATTATATAAGTAATTCCAAACCGATAGGAAATTATTTTGTCTTTGGAACACAAATTAAGATATTTTTAATCAAATCTGAATTTTTTTTTTTGTCCATTTTAAAAGTCTGTTCTCCTAAGAAACTGAGAAATCAAAAAAAAAAAAAAAAAATTCTCATATAAACAATAATTAGCCATTCAGATTTGTGGAGGGACAGAATTTAATTCTCTCAGGTTTCAAATTATCCTTTTGTGTTCTGAAGATGAGAGAGAGAAACAGAGTGTTTGAAATAGGGCTGTCAAACGATTAATTGTGATTAATCACATCGAAAATAAGTTTGTATCTACAAAATGTGTGTACACACAATACATAAGAAAAAATATATATTTTTAAAATGTATACATGTATATAATAAATATATACAGTGCACACACATTATGCAAACAAACTTTTATTTTGGATGTGATTAATTGCAATTAATTGTTTGACAGCCCTAGTTTGAAATGAACAAAATGGCCAAATATTTCAGAACATATAGTGCCATTTTGATTTTTAATACTTTTCTTTTTTGGATTTGGTTCTTCAGAACTTCATTGTGCTGTTTTCATTAGACTGGACATTGCAATCACCATATTCGACTACATTCCGTGTCAATTCAATGTCAGTTCTCTTTTAAATGTTACACATTTAAAACCCACATTTGGTTTCCGACCACTGAAAATGGGTAATATTCAACAACTGAGATTCCACACAGCCACACTGATTCCAATATCTCTGACAGTGAACAATATAGGTCCTTGAAAATGAAGATTCAAAAGCAAAGGTTATTAGGAACCGTAATCTAAAAAGATATTAAGATAACTTTTATACTTGAGTTAAATGTGCAAACTTTGGGGGGGAAAAAAGAATATTTATGGGACTCTGTTATGTTCTATGCAATTCTTTTGATGTAGGGAAACAAGATACATTTCGAGTTCTCTTCAATAGAAATAAAGCATTGTGTATGCAAAGTGACCCACATTTGGTTTTTGACCACTGAAAATATTTACATATTGAGTTTCCAATATTGCTAGAATGGAACCATATAGAGCCTTAAAAATGAATATGCCTAAAGGAAAGTTTAAGACCCAAAATCTAAAAGATCATTAAGATATCTTTTAAAACTTCTTGAGTTACAGGCATGCAAACTTACCACTGGCATGCAATGCAACAAAGATTGCTAGTCAACAGATTTTACTAATAGATCTACCAGTCTCTGTGTAAAAATAACATAATGATGCTGCCATCTTTCTAGTCATTTTTACCCCCCTGTAATCTGGCTCCGAATCCCAGGTGAAAATGCTCATTTTGATGCCCCCATGACATTTAATATTTTGGTTTTCATTACTATACGTGTTTATATTTATTTAGAAAAAAAAAATTGACAATCTAAAATTTGAGCCGGGGAAGATTCTGAAGTTTGGTTGATTTGACACACAATGACCCTTCTGTTCTATTTGATGTTTGTCTTGCCGTTTCCCGGGGTCTGACATGTTGAATCGGGTATATAGGGCACAATGTTGAAATGTGCTGAGGGTGTCTAGCTGGCATTTCCTTAGTTCTGTGGATGATGACTATGTGGAAGCTGTTTCGCATTGAGCAGGAATTGCAATTTTCCTCCTACGTGTCCTGTTTTTTTGACCTGGCTCTGTGACCATGTAGAGCCCACAAACACATAAATATGGGTTAGCAATAGGTTGTCTGGGAGACGATGCTATAGCTGAACTAAAAGTGTCTCTCTTTTATTAGTTAAAGGATCCTCTCTCATCTCTCCTACACCGAAAACTGCAAAGTGATCCTTTCTCCTCAGTTTTTTGTCTATTTGAATCAATCCAATTCAATTCAGTTTTTGTCTATGTACTTCTAAACGCTATTATTTTTTCCATTACTCTGTAAACCTTACAGCAGTGAGGTTTTGTACTGTTGCCAGGGAGAAGATTGTTCTGTATTTAGTATTAAAGGACAAACAGCTGCTGCTTCATAAAGGGCATTAGAAATTCAGGCAACACTTAATCCTGAAGAACACTTGAAAAATAAAACAAACTGAAGAGCAGGACAGATACGCATGGACAAACACGTAATGCAAATGGTCAGATAAATCCATTTTAATCGCATGGAGAAGTTCTGGTTAATACATTTGATTGCATTTTGTATTTGTAATAATCATCTGTTATATTGTCTTGACTCAAATTAATTGAAATGAACACTATGATGATGCTTTTGTCATGGCCTTACAACCCCTGCTGTTCTCTCCTTTTCTTTTTTTCCCCCCAGTTTTGTCTTGCTTTGCATGGACAAGCACCACTCACATTTTGTTCAGAAAATGTTAAATTGTACTCATTTTACCAGTATTTTACCAATCTCCTTGCTACAGTAATGCATTATTTGCTATGTAAGCAGTTATTTGGAAATAACACATCAAATATGTGCTTCTCTCAGACAGCCTACAAAACCATTTCAAATAACGAGCTGCAGTTGTACGCAGCACCTAATGCACCGTGAAAACAATTCCTGAAATATAAGATCGCAAACGCGTAAATTGATCATATTAAACTGTATATAATTTGGTTCTAAGAGAGATAATTTAGTCTGACACAACTTCTCAGCCAACAAATTACATTTGGTATGGCAGCTCAGTGTTATGAAGGTATATTAGATTATCAATCAAAACTCTGAACAGATCGACGGGGGGCTGGAAAAGGATCAGTCAAGGTGAAGAGGCCGTCCACAGTGCTGTGATATGCTGTGACATGGTGTGAAGGGCTCGAATAGGAGCTGAATGTTGGTCTATTGCAGCTTCTTTCTGTTTTAGTGGATGTGTGAAGTCAGTTCTCCTCAAGTTCATGCTAGTGTCCTAGCAGAGTTATTGCAGGAGTAGTTCATCTCATTAATTATGAATATTACGCACTAATATTTGACAAATGGTGTATATACAATAATAATATGGACAAATGTCCTTATTTTGAACAGTAGGGAAAAATAGGGTCAGATGCCCCACTGGGCAATATGTGCATCTCTGGAAACTGGTGGTTTGTGACACTTTTTTAATTAATTTTTTTATTATTAATTTAAATTTGAATTGGGTGTATACATTTTAGATTTGTGGAGTAATGGTTTTTATTTTGAAGGGAAATGCGTAAGGTGCCCCCAGAATTGGCATAGAAGGCCCAAAGTGGCATGTTGCTGCTAGTGTTATAATTTTATTAAAACCAATAATTGAGTGGCTAATTTGGTGAAATCATTCAGTTCTTATTCACAGTGTTGCTGCCATGACCTATTGTACTGTACCTTCAATAGAACATATGGGAAGATAAGTATATTCATATGATTGCATGTAAGTTTGTTTGCACAAAAGTTATTGTCATGTTGTTCCAAAACTGCATGACTTCCTTTCTGCTGTTTATTTTGAAATAAGACATTTTGAAGAATCTTTCAACAACTTTGGACCCCATTGACCATTATTGAATAGATTAAGAAAGAAGCACTGAGACATTTTTCAAAATATAATCCATTGTGATGCACAAAAGAAAGTCAGTCATACAAGTTTTTGTGTTTAAACATGCATTTTAATTTAAGCTCTGCATTTTTAGTACATTGTTTCATGCATGAGATGCTGCAAAAGATACAACATGCGAGTGTAAAGCCCGAGAGACACTGCACAAAGACTGGCATCGTGAAACAATCGTGGTGAATCAGAAATCGTCACGATTGTTTCACGATGCCAGTCTTTCGTCTGGGACAGCCGAAAATTGTTCAGTGTGTCTCGGGCTTAAGTCAAACGTATCTGTGTAGTGAATTGTTTACATAAAAAAAACAATGGCAAAGCAGCACAGTGGAGTGTGTGAACAGTTCCTAAATGTCCAAATGTTTTTGTGCCAGCCATACATAAAATCAGTGTGTGCATTCACACAAATGATGTGCTATCTCACTGGACAGTATGACTTTTGCTCTTAGCCATTCACATGTCTATAGATGCAGTCATTTGGGTCATGTTGAATGCCATGTGTTTGTTATGACATGTCCATTATGATGCACCAGTGAGTCATTGGCTAGATTAGTTAACACATTAACCTTTAAGAACCTGTTTTGTTTAGTATGCTACCACAGTACATTTTACTTACAGATATAATGCAATGTTTAAATATAAGTAATAAAATGTTTACTCTTTGTTTTTTACTCGCATACATCTTTTATTTCCCTCCCAGGGAAGTACCTGCTGCCATATGCCTCAACCCTGCAGACATGGTCAGCTACTGGCTCAGAGACCACCAACCTGGTGCGCATGCGCTCACAGACCCTTGGCAAATCTGCACCCTCTCTCACAGCCAGCCTGGTCAGTATACCACAATCAAAGTTTAACCTGATATCACATGGTAGATTCCCCACTCAAACACTAGGGAGCACTGCTGCATCAAACTGCGAATAACATATTTTGGCCTGTTCTGATGGACTCTGTGATGAAGAACCATTTAATTTCCATACAGTTGTCTAGCAGGATATTGCTTTTATAGCATGTTGCAGAAACAAAAAAATCAGGCATTTGGCGTGAAATTAGAACAAAGTCTTATGAACTGATGAGATTGATTGATTGATTGATTGATTGATTGATTTATTGATTGATTAACTTGTTCTGACTAACTGAAAGATCAATTTGGAAAATATTAGCCCAATAGTTAATTAGAAAAATATATAAAACTCAATCACAGTTAAAACATTATTTTACTGATTTTCTATGGGGTGGGAGGAAGGGTTGCCTCTGGCCTTGTATACCTCCCACTATACCCCCCATGCATACAGTTCCCAAAACACATTGAATGACAATTTGTGGTACCAAACATGGTTCCAGTTTTATGAACAGACATGTCACACCTGCTGTCAGAATCTACTTAGCTTTATGCGTTTTAATTATTTTTAACAGTGTTAGACTTATCGAGTTATTTCGCAGAATGTCCCAGCTGCTCTATTCCTTATAATGAAAGTGGTCACCCGAGGCTGTCAAACTCCATAAAAGCACTGCATATATTGCAATATTTATAAATTGCTCAATATAAAGAAATTCAGGATTGTAGCAAGTTGGAGAAGCAGTCTGGATCAGTAAAATTGTAAAGTTTCTTTTGTCGGCTTCAGTTTTTTTGTTGGCTGCATTGTTCACCCAAAAATTACAATTCTGTCATGATTTGCTCAATCTCTTGTCATTCCAATTCCATAATACTTCTGTTAATCATCGGAACACAAATGAAGATATTTTTACAAATATTTTCATTATTTTTGTCCATCCATGATCTCCATGCAACTAAAAACTAAGCCTTGTTTGATGCATACAAACCAATAAAGTTTGTTCATGTGTGTCAAGCATGCATGGTTGAGCTTCTGTTTACCATATTTAATGTATCCTATGCATGTTAAATTAAATCTTTTAAAAACTTGTAAATTAGATCGGTTCATTAATGCAATTATATCTATTTAGAGGACTAAATGGTTGGATTCCTATAGATTATTTTTTTTAATGTTTTTATGAGTTTTTGTTAATGGTTTCAAGGACTTTCAATGGATGGACAAAAATGAGATGGGGATACTTAAAATATCTATTAAATATCACTTTAATATATGTAAAGTGATGAAGTCTAATGATAGTCAATAAATGAGGATCTGTTTTCTTTTATTTCTTTCTTTTTTTAAGTTTAGATGGTGTGAAGTAAATAACTAATTATTTAATACCAATGTTTTTTATTTTTTTCAATTATAAATTGTATAATACCTCAGCATTGCTCACTGGAAAAAAAAAAATCACTAATCATATATACAAACTTAGTACATATTTTTAGTTTGTCTGCAAGACCTAGCATTGCCTAAGAGGAGCTATGTTGATGTTAACACAGCCATATTCCTATTCCAATTTTGGGACCAAATATCTTCAAGATTTTGAAACATTATTTTTGTCTGTGTTGAGCTGGAAGCTGTGATGATACACTGAGAAACTGCCATGTCTTATTTGCCTCTCCTGAGCTGTGGCAAACAGAGGTCCAGGTTCCATGTTGGGCGCCTGATTGAAATTAATGAGCGCAGAGAGCAGGGTCAATGCTGCAACAAACAGAATGTCATTTACTTAGCTGCCGTATCCGATCTGCTTTCATTGTGGCCTCCTGGGTTTCTCTCCCTCTTCCCTGCTGAAATAAACAGCCTTTGACCAGCTTAGATAACCAGTTAAAACCATACTCCTGGTTTCCTGTATTAGGTATGCTGCTGAGGGTTGGAAAACAAGAACCAATTTTTATTCAGAACCAGTTCTGTTAAAATAAAAATAATACTAAGAAGAAATAAATGAATAATGCTGGAACAAATGCTTCTTATTACATTTGGTCCCATTGTTGGTTCTTGTCTCTTCAGTGAATGACTCATGATTTTTAATTTTTTTTTTTCTCTCCAGTGTGGACAGAACACTAAAGTAGTCCATTTATAGCACAGTGCAATAGAAATGGACTCCAGACTGTGAGCTTTCAGACTGGACATAATATGATTCTTGAATGTGATTTATTGAATCCATCAAAAACAGTCTAATGGATCACAAAGTTACTAAATGGGTCTGGTTTTTGACTTGCTAAACTGCATTTATCATTTTCATGATGTCTTGAAACGGTCAGAGAACTGTTACTGTGTTAAGTGTAGCACCAGCCTTTGGGGTTGAGGACTTTTGGGTCTGGGGCATTTGAAACTGGGCACAAGATTTAGTCCTTCAAACTTGAGGTTTGCCACTTTCAAAAAAGAAAAAAGTGTTCCTTTGGATAAAAGTGTCTGCTAAATTAATACACGTGAACGTAAATGTGCAATGCAGAGAGACTGAAGTGTAATTGGAAACTTTTCACCATGCCTTAATGCTATTTTTCAAATGTCTCTCTTTTAGTTTTGTTTTACCCCTTTCCCAGACTAAAAACTTCTACATTTAAATACTTCAATTTGAAGAAAGATTTAAATGTTCATTTAATATTGAAATATTCATAAATATTTTCTAATTAATTTTCAGGAGTCATTTCCATCACAACCAACAATTTCTAATATTTTATGCAAAAAAAAAAAAAAAATTGTGCAGCATTTCCAATAAATCTGTAGTTTTGTGCAAAATATGAAAGAAAAAATAAAATAAAATCTTACAATAATGAAATATTTTCTGTGTTTAGGATACTAGAAACTGCTGATTACTCTTTCCAAGATAAGGGAGTCACTGTTTTATTCCAAAAATGTAACGCATGTAATTTACACCATTATATACCATTACAAAATGATAGTGAACATAATATATAATGTGAGATTTCGGAAAAAAGTCATAATTTCCTGTTTGTGTGTGTATGCAGTTGCTTTAAAAAAAAAAAAAAAAAAAAAAGAAAGAATCGTTAATAGAATTGTGTCTCTCTCTCTCTCTCTCTCTCTCTCTCTCTCTCTCTCTCTCTCTCTCTCTCTCTCTCTCTCTCTCTCTCTCTCTCTCTCTCTCTCTCTCTCTCTCTCTCACACACACTCTCTCACTCTCTCTCTCAGTGTCTGGTATCATCTCAGCTGCTTTGGCTTTATCAGGCCGTTTACATGACCCTACTTCTAAATCGGCCTCCCTGAAAATCAATGATGGCGGGGCCTTCCCGCTTTGCGTTTACTCCCATTGAATTGCTAATGGTCTTTTCCCCTGCGCCATTCCTGCGCTATCTTTTTGGATGTTCCCCCTCCTGCAAAATACAAAGGGAAGGAGTATGTCTTGGGAATGTTAACGCTGTTTAGTGAAAACGAGTGCCTGTGGAGTAGGCTGACGGTTCATATGTGACCTTGGAAAGATATTCCTCACACACAGAGGGAGCTTATCTGTTTTCCCTTTGTAAACCTCATGTGGAGGGTATATGGGTTTTTGCTTTGGTCTGTTTGGATATTCAAGAAATTTGTAAATTGTATGTGTTGTTGGAGTCAGTTGGGATGAGATAAAATGTGGTTTTGTTGGTTTTTTTCTTCAGTGATCGTGGTAGATATCTCCGTTTTATCAAGGGAATTTTGTGTTTACAGTGCTTTTTGCTTTTTATCGAGTTCTTCACACGAACTCTTAGAACAAACAGTTAAACAAGAAAAAAATGGATTGTGCTTCAGCGGAAATATATTTGTTTAGAGGTATTGTGGTTTTGCCTGTGTACATCATCTTAACAGGAAATACTATATAACCAGATGAACCGTTAAAGGGATAGTTCACCCAAAAATGAAAATTCGGTCATTAATTACTAATGTCGTTCCAAACCCGTAACACCTTAGTTCGTCTTCAGAACACAAATTAAGGTATTTTTGATGAAATCCGAGAGCTTTCTGACCCTCCATAGAGAGTATGTAACTGATTTAGCTCACTTTTAGCTTTGTATTAACACTTGAGTTGAAAAACGCCCCAAAACAGTCATTTTATTTATACAGTATTAATGTGTCTGCATAAACATACAGTTGAATACTATATTAGTGTGTCGAGTTGCGACATTGCATAGCAACCGTAAACAATCTTTAGTCATGCAGTATTTACACTGGACATGTGAGACATGGCTCGACGTGCTGAAATGAAATCACTCCTATTACAGTCAATTTTGCTGTCTACACTGGAAGCACCCATCTGTTTGCAAAGTAGGCTATAGTTTTCTGTTATGTGTTGGACTTTGTAAATCGTGGTGGATATACAGTGGTGACACGTCTTTACTGGTTGACACATTTCTGTTGTAGGCGTAACTGGAAAACAATCATATGACATCACAAATAAGCTTTTTTTTTTTATGTAAACCATGGAAACCATTTTCTTGTGGAATACACAAAGAAATATTACATAATGAACAAATGTTGAACTCTGCTCTTTTTTTATACATTGAGAGTGGATGGTTACTAGTGACCATCAAAATGATTAATGCATTTTCATCCAAGACTTCTAAAGCAAGAAACTATATACATGTATATGTATGTGTGTGTGTGTGTTTATTTACTTACTTACTTAATTAATTAATGATTTATTTATTTACACACACACACACCTTGCCACCCTAGCTGTGAAATCTGAATATTATTTAGCATGTTATGTATAAATCTGTGTTCAAACCGCTAGGAGAGCTTTTCAGATATGCCCACCACCTTTTTCTCTTCAGTTTCTTTACTATGGGATTTGTGCTCCATAAATCAAATTGTCCCAGCAGACCTAACTCTGTCATATCTGAAACTGATGAATTATGCAATTTATTAGAAAGATTTTGAATCGACTCTGTGCTCTTTTGGCAGGTCCGCTTAGGGCGATTGCAGTTTTTATTAGGATCCAGCGGTAGTCGCACATGGTAGAATGCAAATTATGACTACAAAGGGATTGTTTATTAGTTATGACACTGAGTCACCAGAGTTAAAGGTCCCCTTAGAGAACATTTTCATCAGTTCCCAAATCCTGTCTGAGCTATAAGGAGATGTTTGGATAAATTATATTATATATTGTATTATATATATGAATAGAATACATTATATTATAATTCTATCCTTACAATAATTTGCGACGTTAACAATAGTTTGAGGCAAAATACCACGAGTCTACTATTATTGTTAATACTGTAAAACTAAATTATTAAATTGTATTAAATTTAATAATAAATCATTTATGATCTCCAAAGTTCTACGGTTTATAATAGAATTTTGGTGGAAATTAGGGATTAATTGGTGCTAAAATACTGGTTTAAACCTAAAAGCTCATTATTTACATGTGGTTGATAACCAGTAAATAGACAATATTCAAGTTCTATGTTTTAAGAAATCATTCACAACCCTATAATGCGCAGTATGATAGAATGGATTTTCATTTATAGATTTCCTAAAGATTACATTTTAAATGTGTTGATACTGTAAGAATAATTAAATATACACTATAAAATAACTATCATATATATTTTATATATATATATACATATATACATACACTGTATTTTCTAGAAAATAAGTTGCATGTGACTAAGTCACCAGGTTAAAATTATTATAATTTTTTTTTTTTTTTTTTTTTTTTGAAAGAGAAAGAAAGAACCCTGATAAGTCACATCAGTGTATAAATCACATTCAGAATTAATGTAAAATACCAGTAAATAAAATGTTTATAAACAACCTTTTTAAAGACAGTAGTTTCCCTTTCTTCACAGCAAATCCTTTTCATTATTAACAACATTTAAACTTTTTTTTTTTAAAGCAAAACAGAAACTACCAAAATGCGCTGTTTTGCGTGCTTGATGTTAATTGCATTATTTACTTAGTTGCTTTGGAATAAGTCACTGCATGTTTTAGTAAAAAAGTGAAAATATGGTAGTATAATAAGTAACTAAAACCAAACCTCTGTTGTGCATCCCTTGTAGAAATTACCTTTATCATGGACCAGAGCAGAAATTTCTACAGTTGTCTTACAATTTTACACAAAAGTATGTTTATTAAATATTTTGCTTTGATGTTATATAGCTTGAGGTCTTTTATTGCCTGGCTTAAATCCAAGAGGAACTTGTCATGTGGATGTTTGCTGAGACACTGCCAGCACTTCACCATCTGTGTAGTTCAGAGTTTTTTTTCTACCACTTAAATTGTTTTCGTATTTGTAATAGTATAGTGCAAAGTCCTGACTTCATGTAGGTTTGTCCTCTCCTCCACCTCAATCTATTTCTCCCTTCAGCGAGCATTACAGCTCGTCATGGTGCACCATGAAGCCCTTGTGTTTTCATGCTGATTGTGGACCTGTTGAGCCAAACAAATCTTAGCCAGATCCACTGTAAGAAATCCAAAAATCTGATCTTAGAACAGTGTGAAGTTTTAACCTGCTTCTGTCATGGCGTCTCATCTGTCCTGAGCATGATTAACTCTGACAGGAAATCAATACAACTCCTCCTGGCCAGATATGGAGATAAGACATCATAATCCTGATGTTGGGGCTTTGTGGCCGTGAGACCCTCTTCATTATTTTGGCCAGAGATGTCCTTTACTGATAACAGTGTCTTTTGTCTTAGCCTGTTTTCTGAGCCAGAACCGCAGGGCAGGAAGAATAACGTCACTCAAACCAACAGCCTTTCAGGTTTTATGTTTGTGCTTTTAATGCTGTTGTTTGATTTGACGGCATACTGGTTGGTATTTTGGTCATTTTAAAATTATCTACACTTTTTTTTTTCTCTCTCTCTTTATTTATTTACTAAATAAATAAGTAGCTTTTATTGAAATTCTGTTATTTACACATCAGCATTGCATTGGTCATTTGCCACCTAACCCTCTGGAGATATCAGCATTTGGCATTGAAAACTTCATAGCCACTTGCCATTTGTGTTTAAAGTTCAATGCTTTAAGTAGGACTTAAAAGAACCTTCTAAGTGGTGCTGTCCTTTCTTGTCGCATTTGTCGCTGTGGTACATGTCTGTTTTTCCTTGACTTTCAAAATCATCTCGAGAGGGTTATGAGAGGTGAAAGCCTCGTTTAGTAAACCTGAATTGAATTACAGACATGCTGCATGTCAGTGTGTACACTGGGAGACGGCAGTTAAATGGGAACTGTCTTTCTGATGAAGTGGGAGCAGTTGGGATGTTGAACCCTTGACTCACTGGCCCGTTCCATTTTGAAATGGTTTTCTATTGAAATAGCACTGCATTAACCATCAGGTGAAATATGACATTGTTTGTCATATTCTCCAACCTTCAAAGTGTTATAAGATGGTGAGATATTTGGAATACGAGCAATAAAAGTGAAATAGCTAAGTGCAAATTTTCATAAAATTATATCTAGGGCTGGCAGGTATTGCCAAAATAGTAGTAGTAATAATAATAATAAATGATTTCCACACTGTAAAGTTGAGGGTGACAGAGGGTGAAAAAGGTAGGTGTGTGTATGTATGCAATATTCTGGGGGAAAACAGTGTGGAAACTGTCTGTATGTGTATATGTATCTCTCTCTCTCTCTCTCTCTCTCTCTCTCTCTCTCTCTCTCTCTCTCTCTCTCTCTCTCTCTCTCTCTCTCTCTCTCTCTCTCTTCTCTCTCTCTCTCTCCTCTCTCTCCTCTCTCCTCTCTCTCTCCTCTCTCTCCTCTCTCTCTCTCTCTCTCTCTCTCTCTCTCTCTCCTCTCTCTCTCTCCTCTCTCTCCTCTCTCTCTCTCTCTCTCTCTCTCTTCTCTCTCTTCTATCTATCTAATCGTGTGTATGTGTCTCTTATATTTATATCTGCATTTATTTATTATATCTGCTGCTGCATTTATTTATTGGCATCACTGGAATGATTTATATTTTAATATATATCAAAATCGAAAACTGTTCTGTTATTTTACAGTATTACTCAAAAAAATGCAGTCTTGGTAAGCATAGAGACTTCTTTTAAAAACACCTATTTATTCCAAACTTTTGACCGGTTGTGTAGCAATAAACAGAAATGTATGCCTATCAATTTTACTAAAAGTGCTACTAAAAATTTTTAAATTGATCCTTTGAAATATACCTTTTGAAATGTTTCACAAAAATGAACCAAACCTACAGCACCAACTTGAATGCCATTTTAGCTACTGAAATTTAAATATGCTGTTAAAAATCATAATGTTCACGAAGCTTGAATCTAATCTGGTGTGATGGGTTTAGAAAGCAGTGGCAGTGTTGCTTAAATTTTATAATGCCAGGTCAAGGGTCTTAATTGTGACATGTTGATTTGATACAATCGTGTAATATGATATTTAAGAAAGTGATTCTATTGCATGACGTCATTGTGATCTGATGTGATACTCATACTGCAGGTGCTCTGTGGTGGCCGTCAGGTTTACCCTTGGTGTTTGATGTGTCAGTAAAAGCGTGCTGTTATCAGGTCTGGTGGGACAGACTGTGACTGGAATGGTTTCAGGTCTGTGAAGCAGCATTGTGTGTGTGTGTGTGTGTGTGTGTGTAGTCTCTGCAGGCCTCTGGCTCATATCCTTACACCCCTGACAAGACTCGGATGGGCTAGAATGGAGCCCGACCTCACAGGTCACTCAATCAACCTTCACCACAGGCCCCTGTGCCCTCACCTCTGAAGCCCCTTTCCACTTTACGTCTCTTTCTCTATCTCTCCATTTCCTTTAGACTCTTTAGACTTTCATATGGAAGCCTCTCAAGTCTCCCACCCACTGAGAACAAAGAGGTCTCTCACATCCTGTTATGACCTCTTGGTCAAAACCTCTTTCTTCACCTGTAATGACCTCAACATGACCCTGCACTGCCCATCTCCCTTGTTCCCTATCCCCATATTCATCTCCACCACTATCAGACAGGATGCACAATGTAATTTATGTGCAAAGCATCCTTTGTTGGACCTGGACCTTTCTATTAAGCAGTAATAGGACTAACCTGCTGTATCCTCACAAGACCTTATAAACATATCTATAGATATTTTATATTTATATTCTATAGATTGTTTCTAATGAAATTTACATCTTGAGAGAGGCTCTCTGTTAACATTCCCATTAATTTCAAAGGTTGTAGCTCGAGTAAGGTATTCATTTAGTCAGAATACATGGCTAATTTTGATTGGCTTTCAGTAGAGAAGGATGGATTCTACCCACAGAATGGTCATGATTATAGTTATATTGATTTGGGAGTACAAATAATTAATAATACAAATTTTATAATAATATTTAATGTATTGGAAAATGTATTTATTTGGGCTGTCAAAGTTGCCTTAAAGCGTTAGTTCACCCCAAAATGAAAATTCTGTCATTATTTACTCACCCTCATGTCGTTCCAAACCTGTGAGACCTTCGTTCATCTTCGGAACACAAATTAAGATGTTTTTGATGAAATCGGAGAGCTATCTGACAGTCCATAGACAGCAACACAACTGAAATGTTCCGAGGTCCAGAAACGTAGTAAAAACATCGGTAAAACAGTCCATGTGACATCAGTGGCTCAACTTCAGTTTTGCTACGCTACGAGAATCCTTTTTTTTTTTTTTTTTTTTTTTTGTGCAAAGAAAACAAAAATAACACAATTTACTCAACCATTCTTCTCCCCGAGTTACATCTTCCGCTATTTTGGAGAGTACCTCACAACGTATTTCACATAATCAGTGGTGTTTACGTTCAGGGGGAAAGCGCAAGCATGACCGCAATCTGCGTATTAAGTGTTGTTTACGCTTAGGGGAAAGTGTGTATGCGCGTTGTGATACTCTCTAAAATGGCGGACGACGTAACTCTGGGGAGAAGAATGGTTGAGTAAATTGTTATTTTTGTATTCTTTGTGCAAAAGAAAAGTATTGTCGTAGCGTCGCAAAACTGAAGTTGAGCCACTGATGTCACATGGACTGTTTTACCGATGTTTTTACTACGTTTCTGGACCTCTGAACATTTCAGTTGTGTCGCCATCTATGGAGTGTCAGATAGCTCTCCGATTTCATCAAAAACATCTTAATTTGTGTTCCGAAGATGAACGAAGGTCTCACAGGTTTGGAACGACATGATGGTGAGTAATTAATGACATAATTTTTCATTTTGAGGTGAACTTACCCTTCAAAGAAATATTTCACATAATTTGAAATTAGAGTTTGTTGTTCTTCCTAAAGACTGGCCTGGTGAATACTATAGAATCCAATGATGTTCCAAAACCAACAAGGATGTTGTTGTACTTGGGTAAATTTACGTTAAGTGAATTGCATGCAGCGGTCGACTCAAATGTATTCCTTATTGAATGTGTTTCCTGCAGTTCTACAGGAAGTAAGGGTGATGGTGTGAGTTTTCGCTTTTGTCAATGAAGTGGTTTCCAGCCAATTATGTTTTCAGTTCCTGCATGGGTTAAAAAGCTTTGTTGTCGAAAATCGTTTCCTTCAATACACTTGAGGAAGTTCAGTGTTTGCATTCATACCCCGCCACAGGGAGCATACCCAAAACCGAATGAGAAATAACAAGTAACAAGTAAGGGAATGTTGTAATTGTTCCTTCTCCTACCATTCGCTGTACTTGCTGAATCAGGACTAATTCTCCCAGGATAATCTTCCAAAATTGTTCATCTACAGAGAAGAGACCTATTTTAATCCAAGCTCTTTACCTCAGTTTGGAAGAATTTTAAAATGCCAATGTCAAATTATGCTTCTTAGCGTTCTCTCACCAAATGAACACTGTTCTCCTGCAGGCAAACTGCGGTAGATGAGCTGACGAAGAAGAGTTTATTACATTTTTACACGTTTGACCTTCTAAAATCATTTTCAAACATATTCTGCAGGTAACTGTCAATCTCTTTTGTGCTGCTCCGTAACTGGCATCGTTCAAGCTTCGCTGGAGAAACAAGGGGAACTGGGGGGAACCCACTTAATATTCACACGGCAGTCATGGTGAATTGAAATGAATGAGTGAGAGAGACTAAGGGTTTGTGAGTATGTTGGAGCGAGAGTGTGAGTGTGTGGGGAGGTGAGAGAGGGCGAGCAAGAAAAAAAACACACAGCAGACTGTGAAATTGACGATTGGGATTGGTCGTCGCTTAAAGTTTCATCTCTACATATTAATAAGACTGCACCGCTGTATAACACTCCAGGAGAAAAAAAGATTGGTGAATGGATGCCTTAAAAATACCACTACAGCTGCCCATGAAATCACACTATATTGACTCCCAATATGTAGCTGGTTCTGGGGATAATTCGTTTTTGAAAGGCATCTTACTGGGAAAAACCAGGTCATATACCAGCTGACGGTGGTCAAGTTGATGGAACATGGTAGCTGGTATAGCTTACCAAATGATAGTTTAGCTATGTATAGCTGAACTTTTGACTGTTAGCATTAAGTCTAGTCCACTTGGCAGCTTATTTTGGGCATTGTTTTATTGCTATAGCTATAAAATTACCAAACTGTATTAGAATACAATTCTGCTCATCGATATGTCGTCTACATGCTACTGAGTGGCACAAACAAGAGTAAACTTGTAAACTTATCCAGTGATTATTTGTTCTTTTTAAAAGTGCTCATTGTTAACACACATGTGTTGCCAGATAAATTTCTACCTGTCCTGACTCCTAGAAATTGTGTAAGAGCAGTCAAATCTGAACTGGGGCCTCATGTATTAACATGTATTAAAATGAGCATAAAATGTGCGTTTTTTTTTTTTTTTTTTCCCCACGCACGTTTCTGGATTTATTAAAAAAACTTGGCGTAAATATATGCGCACCGTACGGATGCTCTTGACTGTGCGTACGCACGCCTTTTTTCCAGGAGTGAGAAAAGTAATGAAGTAAACAAGGATTATCGGCAAAATTGCATGAACTTAATTTGATTTGAATTGTTTAAAACAATTTAAATACTATTTGGTCACTGTAAAATGAGATCTGATAACTGTTTTAAAACAGTTTTATTTTTATGGGTATTTTGATATATTTATTCTAAAGCATAATAAGGATATTAGATGATTTTTAGCAATAAAAAAAAAATTGTAGTCCGTATCTCATTTTTCCTTAATGTCGTCTTATCTTTGACTGTGTTAAACATGGTGTCACGTGGATGGGAATATGTATGGAAATGATATGTAGATTAGGTTATGCATAGTAAAACTAGGCCTTGTAAGCTCCATATATGGTTATTTCAGGGAGGATACGGGGTGGACTGGGATCTTCCCCTGACTGGGATTTATAAAGGGATTTTTACTCAGGTTCTGGCGTACACAAAATCTAGCGTTTGTGCCTACGTAAACTTTTAGGATGAAATCTACGGAGAGTTTTATAAATGAGGCCCCTGGCCATTTTAGCATGCAGCTGCTGAGACTAATAGGATGTACAACACAACATATTTTGTTTTTATGTATTTATTTATTTTTACATATTTTGTATATATAACACATTTTCAAAAGCGACTGGTTGGGGAAAATAGCTTTAACAAATAATCTTAAAGGACAAGTTCGCCAGTTTTCAACCAGCTTTGTATTATTGCCATGTCAGATGCAGGGGCGGCACTAGCGGGAGAAAAGGTGGGACTGGGCCTAAAATTAACGTTCAGTAAGAGCCAAATGCAACCTAAAATAAATCTGCGTTGTTTCCCTTATATCATGCAACCAACTATCTGTATCTATTTGTTTATGAGAATAGTTTATATTAAACATTATAAATATTGTATATTATATTATATAGGGTGCTTTTTCTCAAGTTACCAACCATTGGGAGTTTTGGCAAATAGTTAATTTTCGAATTAGGAAAACCCTTATTTTATTTTTTTTTTTTCGGGTTTACCTGACCCTGATCTGTTTCACATTGATGCATTCTTGTGTTCAAAAACTTTTGCATGCATTTGCCAGTTTGCCAAAAGCCTAGAGCTCATTGCGTAAGACACTGAAAAAAAAACATGTGAAAGGTGACAGAATGACCAAAGACATTGTCTGCATGTTTATGGCAGTAGCAAAGCTGGTTTAAAATGAAGAATCTGATAGAAAAGATTTTATTGTGCAAGCTTGTTTATGTTGGAAAGGAAGGAAAACTCTTCCTGTCAGCTATGGCACATCACAATAATGAAGGAAGTGCTTGCAAACTAGCTGTTACAGGATGCCCCATCTACCCCTGTGCAGTCCTTCCATCTTATTTCTGCCTAGTTCAACCTGGCCGTGACCGCCAAGCCTTCTGACCTTCACTCCTGACTCCTTATCTACAGCTCCAGTTGAAAGACAAATAGGAACTCAATACCATTCAACATCAGCTCGTTAACAACATTGACCGAATGTGGATGCACACACAGGATGCCAGCTGCATTGTTTAGTGCGGGCAAAACAATGCACAACAGGATTTCCTGTCTCTTTCCCTGCAAGCGGTTACTCCAGGTGCCACAGAATGTGCCTATTTGGGAGGGAATGAATCGGCGGCCCTCATGAGATTTTACACTGATTTTAAGCTGCCGGTCTTCACCCCCCTACCTCTCTACTCCTCTCTCACCCCTCCTGCATTCCCTATCTCTCTTGCTCTTCCATCAAACACACGTTCACAAGCTCTCTCTCTTTCACATGCTCCCATCCTCTCTTCTCCTCAAACACGTACATGCTCGCACATTGTCCTGAAGTTCAAAGAGAGCGAAACGCCGACATGTCAGCTGACCGGCCCCCTCCAATCAGATAAGTTCTGATGTAAGTCTTTAGCAGCTGCTCGGATCAGATGGAGCGTGCCTGTAGGATCGCGGGAGCGCGGTGCAGTATGGCTAAGTAGCAGTGAGACGCGCGTGCACACACAGCGAGAGAGTGCGAATGAGAGAGTATGTGCTCTGCCTCTCCGGCATGGATGAGTCCAGCATTCTGAGGAGACGCGGGCTACAGGTAGGGAATATAGAGCGATGCGGGGCGTGGGTGTTTGCTGCTTCCTTGTTTTGTAGCTTTTATGTGATCACTTGGATGTGGGATGAATTACAGAATAGAGTCTGTGTCTTCGCATGCTGAAACATCCAAATGCTGAGCTGGAAAACAGAAAATGTGAGTTTTGTCACTGAAAAGACTGCAAAGTGTGAATCTAGGTACTGGTTACTGTGTCTCTGCACATAGTTTATACCTTCAGAACTTGTTAGTTTCTTTTTAAACAAGATCAGCAACTTTACAAAACTGATAGAACACAACAAAATTATCTTTTTAAAAGAAACTGCCTTTGTTAGACTGTTAAATTCTTGGTAATTGTAATAAAACAATGAAGCTTCTGACAGCATTTTAGTTCATTCTATTTTTATAATTTTTTTTATTTATTATTTTGAATATTGTATTTAGGCTGGATCTTTTAATTAATGTTTTAATTAATGTTTTTAATGAACAAATTTAACAATTAATTGGACTTTCCATTTTAGTGTGTTATTTGTGTATTGTTGGCAGTAACTGAAAAATTATCTGAGGCATTCACGATTTTGAAAAGTTTCTAGTTTTTTGTATTCATTGTTGTACGCCATTGCCACTAATGTATTCCAAACCATTATGACTTTCTGCTGCAGAACAGACAAGAAGATAAAAAATGTAGGTAACAAACAAACAAAAAACATTTCTCAAAATATCATCTTTTGTGTTTCACACATGGGTTTGGAACGACATGAGGGCGAATAAATTATGGAATTTCCTTCTTTGTATGATCTATCCCTTCAAGACATTATATTTGGAGTAACTGCTGTGTGAGTTTATAAGGACTAATTAGTCATCCATCCATTGGCGGTTAATCTCTTTGTGAAAGGGTGACATTAAAGAGCCTCTTATAGTCTTTTCTTTGTTTAGGCATGGGACACTTGTTTCTAAACTCTGCGTGCTGTGGACCTCACCACAGCTGGCGATTAAAACAAAAAGATCGTTTGCCCTGAGGACAAGATTCAGAGTTCTGCTGTATGATTTCATGTGGGACACAGTGTTTTCATTTGTCAGTCAAATGCATGTCAGTGCACTGTTTCACACTCTGTATTGCTTCAGGCTAGATGAGCTCATAAATCGTAGACTGGGGCGACTGGGACATTTTTTGATATGGAGTCTTTTATGTTAGGAAACTTCCTGAATTGAGTTAATGCTATAATTGTCAGTACAGCAGAGAAAGTGAGTGCGTTACATGGCTAAATTTAGACGGGTTGATGTCAGTGAGAAGGTTGAGTCAATTAGCTGCTTTATGTCAATTACATCAAGGTAGCTGCAGCATGCAGGACAATTGTTCTGAGACCCACTAAACACACAGCGTCACTTCTAATTGTGTTTTGTGAGAGCTTTCAGTATAATTATGTTGGAGTTTAAATCTAAAAGCTTGTTCACACACCACGATTCCATATTCGCCACAAAAACTTTGATTTGTAACCATGCATTTCTGTGAACTCAAAGAATCCTAAAATGATAATCTGTATTTGTCCAACAATAGAGCAACAGAGCAAGGTCCCCCCCCCCCCCGTTTTTTTTGTTCATTCACTCGTTGCATTTTTTTGAATTCGCTCATTCTTGTTTTTGTTTTTTTAATTCATTTGCTCATTCTTATTTTATTCATTCACTCTTTTTTTTTTTTTTTTTATACATTAATTCGTTCATTCTTGTATTTAATTCATTAACTCATTCTTGTTTTTTTTTTACAAAATTCATTCGTTCTTCATTATTTTAACTCATTTGTTTAGTCATTCATCCATTTGTATTTCTTATGTCTTTTATTCTGTCATCATTCTAGAGATGAAACGGTATACAAATTTCTTATCACAGAATTGTTAAAGTGTGCTGGAAATGTTTAAAAACCTAGATGTTCAAATAAAGCTTTGAAAAAAATGGTAAACCTCACATTTCAGCCTTTAAATTAAGAAAAGGGTTAAATGTCTTGGTGTAAATAAAATGTACCTTTCATCAATGATCCGTTTTGCTATATTGTGTTTGGTGTGAATTGGTCAGGAAGGATGTTAAATGGAAATGTTACAGTCTCAGGTTAAACAGCATGCCATTTCACTTTCCAAAGCATTGATAGAATTTTCTCACTACTGCCCAAATGTTCTGCCTGTTATCACATTAGATTCAGTAATGCAATTCAAAAAGACTAAAACATATTGTTTAGCAAATAAACATGGGTCTTCCAGGCTGTATCCTGTAACTGTATACTGATCGGCTGGTTCCACCGAGGATACTGTTGTCAGCAGAACATATTGAAATGGGCGGTAGATACTGGCAGGTAATTAGAATGAATAGACAGTAGTGGTGCTATATTAGCTTTGTAATTACAGTTGCAGTGAATGTGTGCGTTCAGAAGTCTCATGGGGTCATCTTCCTGCATTTGTTTAGTTGCATTGAGCTTCGCTTCACATTTAGACTTGATCTAATAAAAAAAAAAAAAAAAGTGCAAATGTAATTGCTTTTTTTTTTTTTTTCATGGAAGTAATTATGTGGCAGTCTTGAGGAATATGGATTGTGTTTTTAAAAAGTAATCTGTGTTTAAGGTCTAGGATATTAAAATATCTTTATGGAAAAATCACTTAATATCCTGTATACTTCATACGTTTGTAATGTAATGTTTGTTTTGTGAATGACTTGCCGTCATATTTGATTTATGTGTATAGTGAGCAATCTTAGTCACATTCACAAAGGCTGACAAAGACGAGTGCTTTGTTGTGTATGATATATGACGATGTATCAGAATTCAATAAGCATGATTGATAATGTCTAATGAGAGCTGTTTGTGCCCGTATGGGCACATCGGTCAATTCTCATTTTCCACACTATTAATGTGCATGATTCACACGTTAACTGTCTGGCTTTTTGTATTTATGCACTGGTCACTGTGTGCTGTGCATTCATTAAGAATTCTGGAGAACAAACAAGGGCTTTTAAAGTTAAAGGTAATATTTTATTTGTTTATTTATTTGTAATGTGTGGACAGATAGAAGTAAAGCATTTGCCCTGTGGTGCTTTCAGAAAATTACTTTTTATACAATGTTGGTTCATTATTATTTGTTAATAAAAACAAGGCATATTTAATAAAAACACTGTTGATACTGGATTCAACTAAAATACTAATACTGCAACAACAGCATGTTTGTTCTGATATGTTGTGTAGTTTTGAGTTCTTTCTATATTCATGGTAACATCAAAAGCCCACCAGTCCAGCACAGTGTGTGTTCAGCTCTTCTGGAAGTTATCAGCACATCTAAGTTAAATTTGTATGCGCTGCGTGCCATATGTTGCCTATCTGCACGGTTGACACAGTGTTAATCTAGCAGTGGGAGTCTGACTCTTGGCCAGTAAATACACACTTCTTCACATACGCTTCTTAGACTGTTGGAGAATCATAAATTGGAGGGGGGAGGGGGAGAGATAAAGCCTTGTGTGGATTGCAGAAGGTAAGTGAAGATGGACTTTGTGGAGAGATTGAAAAAGCATTCATGAAGTAAGTGGAGAAATTGCAAAAGTGGGTCTGATTGACTGACATAATTAGGGCTGGACTTTAGAAATGTTGAAATTAGATTGACACTGAGGTGCATTTCACCTTCAGAGGTGCCGCTGAAAGAAAACAAGTAATGGAAAGTTCAAATGAGCTCCAAATCAGAAAAAGCTTGCCAAGGTAAATGACCCACATCAAACAAATGCACATTTTCTCTGCTTGGTGCTCGACAAAGATGACTTTTTTTTTTTTCTTTTTTTTTTTTTTCCCGCCTGGAAATTAGACATTGTTTTGTCCTGCACAACCTAAATTAGTCTACTATGATGAATCGGATATCTCTGCAGATGAATGTAGTGTTTATATCTTCATATTACTATTTATCATTATTTTATGCTGGAAAAACAACGTTTGGTTGTTCTGATTTCTTTTATAATCATTATGCATGCATTTTTAGATTTTATTTTATTTTATTTTTTAGAGAAGAAAGGTAATTTGAACAGAAACATGAATTAATAAAATATGAATGAAATGAATAAATATTCTGATAAATTTATACAACCCGAAGTGTAATTTTTAAGAGGAAAAGGGAAAGTTTGTCTGGATAAACTTTGAATGTTGTTCATTTGTTGGATTTAGGTTGAGTAGATGCAGCAGTTAACAACGTCTCTATAGCATTTATATGAATAACTGAACAGAAGAACCTAAAGTGTGTTAGACGATCATATGAGGAGTGGCAGAATCTTGTGTGTGGCTGTCTCTAAACACAGGCCACTAAAACAGTAATGAAAAGAAACAAGCTTTTTGGCATAGTTGTCACTCTCACTTAACTGTATTTTACTGCATTCTCTAAAGTCTTCTAGAAATGCCATATAGTGCAGACCTTCCCAGAGAAGAATAATAATGTGAATCAAAATGCTCAGACAAAAGGACAAAATACTGCGGGGTAACAGATATGATGGTGTGAAGGGAAGCTAGGCACGTTCCTTCAGCCTGTCATATCAGCTGACCTTTACAGATGATGAAAACACTGGTCTGTGGCCCTGAGGGATCTCTGAGTGCCATGACCACATTATTAGCTGGATTGACCTCCATAGCACTTCCCAGCACTTGTACCCCAACCACTGACCTTCTGTCTGACCAATACAAACTCCAGCTGAATGCAGAGTTCTTCCTTTTTACTGGAGGAACAATGTGCACTCCCCTGCCTCCATGGTTTTCTTTTGCTTGGTCAGCTTGTGGATTCTTTCTTTCTTCCTTCCTTCTGTTATGTCTCACTCTTAGGCCGCCTGCCTACGTATTTATTTACTTATTTATCGGATGACAACTGCACCTTAGAGGTTAGGTTTCTTCTTTTTTATTATAATTTTTTTTTATAGGGGTTCAAGTGCGTATTGCTGAAATCCTATTGTAATTGTTAGAATGGCCAAGGATCCGCAATCTCTCCATAAAACTGATCAAGCAGACTAAACCATAAATCCAGAGACTTGAAACTTGGAGGGATGGTAGTACTTGCACCGTCTACAACATCACCAAGGCTCGCCCCAATTGGCCCAAAAGTCTGAAATCGCTCATAGCTCCTGAACTGTTAGTTACAGAGTCAGCTATATCATGATGGCTCGCATCAGACAAAACGCATGCCTTGGACTTTTGCCTTAGAAATTTTCGGGTGTTTTGGATTTTTTTGAAAAACCTACTTTTTGCGGATTAGTCCTAGGAACAAACCAACCAAACCAGTGCAGAAAGTTTCTCTGGAGAGTGAATATCAGTAATTATCCAAAAAAAAACTTTCAACTCACGGTCGCAAAGGTATGCCAAAACGTTCGAAAGGGGCAAAGTCACTTTTACTTAAACAGCTCTAACTTATGAACGGAATGAGATATCTTCGGCAGACTCAGAACACATATATAAGAGCTCAATCTGAGGTCACATGAAAAAACTCGTGGAGTTTGGCACTATAAGAGGGAAAACATATAAAAATGGCTATAACTAATTTGTCCTATCAACATGAAAATTGGAATGCATGTCTTGGTCAAAAGCAACAAGTGTCTATAAGGACATTTGTGTATCTCAAAAAACATGGTATCTCAAAAAACATTGGCCAATGAAGTTTGAGCATCTATTAGACAAAGTTAGTGGAGGCCGAGTGGAATGAAACTCAGTGGGCCTGTTTGACTCACGGCCCTAAAGGTCTGTGAGAAATTTGAGAGAAATCGGCCACTGGCCACTGTAAAAAAACAAAACAAAACCAAAAAAGTCCTAGGTTTTTCACTCAGTCTGGAAAAACACTGCAGTACAATTCTCTGGACTCTCTAGGTCAATAATTATCAAAAACAAATGTTGAAATGTACCCTTTGGGAAGCTATAACGGGGGCATTACTAGATCACTAGATCTTGAACAACTTAGCCTCTAGGACATGGTTCTTTAAATATTTGATTATTTATAAAAAAACAAAAAAAACAAACTACTTTTGCGAACTGCTCCTACGTTTTACACTCAACCTAAAAACAAAACAAAACAACAACAACAACAAAAACTGCAGTACAATACTCTGGACTCTGTCAATAATTTATAAAAAAAAAAATTGTTGCCCTTTGAATAGCTATAGCAGGGTCATTTAGAAAATGGGCGTGGCCAAATATTCTCCAAATCCTATAAATTCTAAACGAAAACTCAAAACTTAAGCACATACGGCACATGAAAGCAGCATGCAAAGTTTTATGAAGATCGGACCACAGCTGTCATTATAACAACAACATTAAAAATCATCATGTTTCTATTGTAAATTACCTGGATTTGCCAAAAATGCTTTTTAAATCATTGAATTAGGTGGTTAGGCGGCTTGATAAATAATACGTAGTGTCTTTTTTCAAATGTACTTAAATGACTTAAAGCGCTTGAACCCTGGTAATCACTGCTTGCAGCTTTTTTCTTCTTTCTTTCTTTTTTTTAAATTTGTTTTTTTATATGTAGTAACTTAAATTATGTCACTGGTGGTTTATTCCATCAACCTAATGTTCAAAAAAAAAAAATACATTACAGTGGTCCATATGACTCCTGGCATATTCAACGTCTCCTGAAGCCATACAATAGTTTTGAGAAACAGACTAATGTTTATTCTGTGAAAGCAATATGAATCAATATAATTTAATATAAACAATATAATATGAAAAGTTTAACAGTGTAAATCATCATCCATTCATACAGGTTTGTAAAAGGGAGAGTACATAAAGTAAAGTTTGTTTTTTTCCCCCCCTTTTTTGCTGAACTGTCCCTTTAATGCTTGCTGATTATGCTAGTTCATTGTTCATTTGGTAAACACTGTAGAGTCTAAAGCAGGAAATGTTGCAGATTTCCCTTGCCATTGTAAAGAGTGAGTCACTCTGATTGCTTTGTCTTTGCAGTTAAAGTATTCATTTTATCATAAATCATAATAGAAACATTGTTTCTCTTGACCGGAGGTTTCACCACCACTGTCATTTTGGCAAATAACAGATGGTAGATCCGGTTAAACTTTTCCATCACTTTTCCATTTTGGGAAGGAAAAAAAAATGGGAAGAATGAGAGGGGAAGCCCTTACAGAGACAAGTCAGCATTTCACACTGCATACTTTTGATCTTGAGAGAGTGCAGAAATGCAGCAAATTCAAAGGGAATTATTAATACGCTATCATGGCAAGGTCTTTAAAACAGTATCACTAAAGCTTTGATGTAGCTGGAGTATTAGGAAGTTTCATGTCGTGGTCTGGACATGCAAAAATCCAGAGATGTTTAAGACAGTAGACAGATGTTTTACTGTGTTTTTTTTTTTTTTTTTTTTCTCTTCCCTGTTTTGTCAGATAAGAGGAGCTGTGTTACTGGGCTGCTTTGCCAACTTTAGATTGCAGTTTTGCATTGGAATTACTTGCTGTCATTGAAATTACTGAAGGTAGATGTCTTCAAACGCCCAGGGATGGTTTGATGTTGGCTGTCTGTCAATACCTGAAACATTATGTTTGAAGGCACCATGACCTTGTAGTGCTGATCTCATATTTCATTTATTCTTAGTGAAAAGATGAAGGATGATCTACATCTGTATCTAAAAACATAAGAGAGAAAGGTAACACTTTATTTTAGGGTCTCTTAACTAGTTGCTTATTAGCATGCATATTACTAGAATATTAGCCCTTTATTAGTACTAATTAAGCTCATATTAATGCCTTATTCTACATCCTTAATCCTACCCAATACCTAAACTTAACAACTACCTTACTAACTATTAAAAAGCAGCAAATTAGGAATTTATTGAGGGAAAAGTTGTAGTGAATAAGCGTTCCCTATTCTAAAGTCATCTTCAAAATAATTTTTTTAAAGATATTAATACTTTTTATTCAGCAATGACTCATTAAATTCATCAAAAGTGACAGTGAAGACTTATAAAATATTATAAAATAAATGCTTATAAAATAAAAAAATGTTCTTTTGAATTTTCTATTCATCTTTTAAAAAAAAAAAAAAAAAAGAGGAAAAAGTTGATGACTTCCACAAAATATTAAGCAGCACAACTGTAACAAAAATATTTTTTCTTGCGTAACAAATCAGCATATTAGACTGTTTTCTGAATGATCATGTCACTGGAATAATTTAATAATAACAGTTTTGCCATCACAGGAATAAATTGTTTTAAAATGGAAAACAGTTATTGTAATATTTCACAATAATATTATTTTTACTGCATTTTTGATCAAGTAAGTGTAACCTTGGTGGGCATAAGAAACCTCTTTAAAAATCAATTTAAAAAAAAGCAATGCTGACACAAAAATTGCATTTAAAATAAAATATTATAAAATTGTAATTTGCATGTTAAATATCTTGTAATGTCAGATACTGTGTCATGTCTGTTGTAAATAGTCTTGTTGCGTCTTATGCAGTATGGATCTTTTCCATGTCCTCACAATGTTCATTGTTTGATTCTCTTTATCCCCCATGATTTTGTTTAGGAATTCCGCTGAAACATGATGGAAATATAATTCAATCATTCCCGACTTTCCACAGGCACATCTTTCCTAGTAGCTTTGAGAGTGAATAGTAACGCATATATTCATGTTGAGCCGTGGGTGAGCCTGCCCAGCGTTGAATTCATGGGTAAACCCTGCTAGAGTCGCACCATTTCACTGCTGTTCCCTGCTGTGCTCTGCAGCAGCTCCAGCGCTCCTTTTCATTCATTATTTTTGAGTAGCGTGAGGCTACGGTTTCTCAGGGTGCTGCAGCACCATACGGCAGAGCTTGAAGTCACAGTCGCACATCAGAAGTTCAGAACTAGCTGCTGCTGGAAATGTGACATGATCCCATTTTTGGAAACAGTAGCCCTGCTGGAATATATGCATTTTATTCTGAACACATGAAATCTTTTTCTGTTGATGAGTATGATGTATAGGAACAGAGACTAGATGGTTAATTAAAAAGAAAAAAGCAATATAAATGACAAATTACTGATTAAAAATATAATCATAATCACTGTATGAAAGTTACCTAATTACTGGGTTTATTCAAGACATTTGTGTGTTAATGTTGTGACTGGAACTACTGTAAATTATTTCCCCATCTTTTTATTTTTATTTTTTATTTTTTTCTGGTCATATACAGATATGCGGACCATATTATATTAAAGCCTAGAACAACATAATAACATCAGATGTTCCTTCCTCACATAAAAAGGTCTCAAATTGTATCAATTATTGTATCAGCTCAAATGCCCTCTTGTGGTCTTCTGTGACAATTGCATGTGCTTATTGAGGAATCATAACTGGATCATCTGCAGTTGCTGAAATGGGAATGTGGTATAGTCTATATTGTATTAATTTCAATTTATACAAGTCTAACCATCAATTAATAAACAAATTAGGTTAGGAATATATTTCTTTATAAAGGGTATACTTCACTTTGTTGAAGGTTTTGAGAGAGAACCAATAATCTGAAATGAATTATTCAATTTAATGTTTCTGCTATTATGGATATGCTAATTTATGGTTCTACAGTAACACAGAGCAAATCCATTCCTGTGATTAGGTAAACACTACTGCTTGAAGTTAGCAAGTCAGTAAGTGATGTTTTGTAGTTTTGAAAGAAATTAATACAATTACATTTAGTCAGCACTGATGCATTAAACTGATCAAAGGTAACAGTACATTTATAATGATGATTTCAGTTTCAAGTAAATGCTGTTCTTTGGATTTTTCTATTTAAGGGAAAAAAGATGATAATGATATGTGTTCTTAAGCTCCCTTGAAAATTGCCTTAAAAATGTACTATATTTTTGATAAAATAAATGCAGCTTTGGTCAGCATAAGAGAACCCCAAACCTTACTGACCCCAAACGTTTGAAAAGTATAGTGTATTCAGAACTACTCTTACAAATGTTTGAGTTTCACATACAGCCAGAGCTGAGGGCTGCATGAGTGCAGGGGTTAAATATTCATGTTGTCTTTGGGACTGAATGGATTTAGAGAGCCGGAAAACTAGGTCACCACTGGCACCACTGGGGTTACCGTTAAAATCTGGGTCACCTGTTAGCATGCACTGACGGTGAATGACTAAGCAAAGATGGCTGGTAATTGGCTGTCAGGGTGCCCAAGTTGCACATCCAACTTGGACAGTAGTTACGATTTTAGCATTCAAATTTTTACACACATCACCTTTAAGCATGACATGTTTCTTTATATTATAAATAGTGTGTGTGTGTGTGCACGCATATTTTGTGTGTGTGCATATTTTGTTTGTGTGTGTGTTTTAATCTACTCAATCATGAACTTTGTTCTTTTTTTGTGCTTTTTTTTTTCAGAAAGAGCTCAGCCTCCCCAGACGAGGAAGTTTGTGAGTAAAGCTACTTTAATTGTCTTAAATTTAACACAACACACAATTGAGCCTAGACATAAACCTGCATCCCCAGCATAACATTTTTTTAAAGATTTTTTTTTTTAATCATCTACAGAACAGAGTCAGGGTAGTATGGAAGCCTGTTTCGGAATTAAAAATTTAAAAAACAAACAAACAAAAAATAATTGAGTTTTTAATCTAACAATTCAATTAATTGCAATTCTATATTCTATAATATCTCAGAATTGTAAAAAAAGTTTGAATTGTGTGACATTAACCTGTAATTGTGAATTTCAAACCTTAAGAGGTATAAACTTGTACTTCTGAGAAGAAAAGTCAGAATTCTGAATTTATAGCTGTTCTGACGTTTTTCCAAGTTAGATAAAAAGGAAATGGAATGGGCCTCTGTAGGGTAGGCACCATTAAGATATACTGTTATACTGTTGTGTACTTTGTCATCATCCAGCCATTGAAACATTGAAAATGCATCTTTCCAAAAAGAAACTTTTAAATGAATGTGTTGGAAAATGTAGGAGTGACCTAAGACTTTGAGGCAGTGTTGGACTTTTGTCAATCACAGCCTCCTTTTAATTGATGGAAAATTTAAAATGACGTCATCTGTGATCTAGCTCAGGATCTGTTTATCATAAGTGCAATAAATTCTTACAGGCTTTGTTTTACAGTGAATTACTAGATTTCATTATTAAAAGAAGAAAAAGCATATCGTTCTCTTGGTCATATAATTTTTCTTTTTTTTCCCTTTGCTTTGAAGATTTTAAGAGACAAAGATGTGAAACGTGCCTCGTTAGCTAAATTTCTCAAAATAACACTGTTTTATGTAAATTACCTTCCCAATTACTTCCCATCTCGAGATTCTTTATGCAAGTTGATGAGTAAACAGTTCTTTTGTTGTCCTTACATCCACATAAAAGGATTTGCTTGTTAAAGCATGGCTTGCATTCATATGTTTATTTATTTAATTGTTTATTTTTGGAGTTGCACATTTGCATACAAACAATATGAAATAAAACTTTTTTTTTTTAAATGGCAGCTGCTGATGATTACAGAATGGTGATGGCATACCTGTAGATACCACTGAGTTTTGTTTACTCCGTCGTGTTGAGCTCAAGGCTGCAGGCGATCTCTTGCATATAGGCTGAGTCATCACACAGCTGTCTTGAACTTTGGCAGTGACCAGAAATTTGAAATATAAGATCTTTGACTGTTATCTGAACTGGGCCCTCAGTAAACTGTCATCTACATGTTGCAACATTTATGGTAGGGCTTCATAGTTACTTGAAATTGAAATCATAACATGGCCTAGAATGATTATTAAACTGTAATCTCTATGTAAACTGAAGTGAATATTTGACCTTCATGGGTGTCATACAGGTTTGGAATGGCTTGAAGGCGTGAAAATGATGACAGAATTTTAATTTTTCATCTTTGAGGGGTTTTATAATATGAACTAAAGCTTTTTTGTTTCTCTTTATAGGATGCATACTCATCCGTTGCATTTATTAATGAAACCTTCACTCTCTGTTTCTTTGAGGGAGTCTTGGGTAACAGACTGACAGTTATATTTCTTATATTTCTGACAGTTCAAATAAACCAATCTGTGCGTTACACCCTAGCCATTGGTTTGATTTTCAAACATGTTCCTTTGAATTTTTAGGAGAAGCATTATAAATATATAAACATTAACAAATAAATAAATAAATTGGAAAAAAAAAACTGTTGACTGGTGTAAAGTAAGAGTATTGAGCTGTAAATTGAATGTGGATGGTATAGCTCATATTTTGGTTTGGGACAGATGAGATGAAGATTTTCTGAGTTTATATGAAAAGCTGATATTTGAGGCTTAGGTATCTGAGCACAGCCTGTGACATTGTTAATATCTCTTCTTAAACTCTAGAGGATGTATATGTAAGAGAGCTAAGGTCTTTACAAGAAACAGGATACCTTCCCAAAAGTCTCCATTTAATCCAATTTATTGTCCAGGAGAAATAATTGCAAAATTAAAAACATTTTACTGGTGGTTTATCTTGTTGTTTTTTTCCTCTCTTGCCTAAGAGTTGTCAACATAGCATTGGTTAAATGTCTCTTCACAAAGTATCTAATAATGTATCCATGACATTTTGAAACATAAACACTGCTTTAAAAGTGATCAACTCTTGTCAATCCCTGCATTCCCTCTGAATGTTATGTTGTCTTTACTCACAATGTTCTCTACTGTCTGTGAACACTCAGATACTTTTGAACAAATTTGGAGAGCCCACAGGCTTTCATAGCACACATTGTGGCATATTGTGTATTTTCACTGGTTGTATGTGCTAGACCCCCATTCACTCCCATTATAAAGCTGGGAAGAGACAGGATATTTTTTAATGTACCTCCGATTATATTCATCTGAAAGAAGAAAGTCAGATACATCTAGCTTGGCTTGACAGTGAGTATATGATGGGTATATTTACATTTTTGGGTGAACAATCCCTTTAAAATCCCTGTTGGTGTAATGGGCTGGTCCCAATACTTTTGTCCATGAATGAATGTACTGTATGAATTTAAATTTTAATATAATGCAGCATTTGTTTTCTGCCCAAGCCCTGTAATCAAGTTAGATTTTTGGCTCTTCATAGTGAAATGGATGGATATTCATGGACTTGAAGGCAGAACCGAGGGGTGGAGGCTGTCTAGCTCGGGGGTCTTAGGATGGCATCTATGCTTTTTGAGGATGATATCATCCTGATGGCTTCATCGGGCTGTGAACTTCAGTGTTTACCTGGGCTGTTTGCAATTAAGTGCGTAGTGGTGGATAGAGAAGTACCTCCAAAGTCTTTTTCACAAGTGAGGGTAGGTTGGGGCATGAGATTGACAGTTGGATTAGTGTGGTGGCAGCAGTAAAGCAGTCATTGTACCAGGCTGTCGTGGTGAAAAGGGAGCAAAGCCTGAAGGCAAAGCTCTGAATTTACCAGTCGATATGTGTTCCATACTATTCTCATGAGCTCTTGGTAATGACCGAAAGAATGAGATTGTGGGTGCAAGCGACTGAAATTAGTTTTCTCTGGTGTCTGGGCTGCCCCTGAGAGACAGGCAGCAAAGTTCAGACATCCAGGAGAGACTCAGAATAGAGCGGCTGCTCCACAGCGTTTAAAGGAACCAGTTGAGGTGGTTCGGGAATTTGGTCAGGATGGCTCCTGGTCGCCTCCCAGTGGAAGTGTTCCAGGCATGTCCAACAAGGAAGGGGCCCAGGACAGACCCAGGAGGGATTATATCTATCGGCTGGCCAGGTGAACGCCTTGGGATCCCCCAAGATGAGCTGAAGGAAGTGGCCAGGGAAAAGGACTTAGCCTGCTGTCACCGAAAACCCAGTCCAAAGAATGGGCAGATGGATCTCTGGTCTGCATCAAAAAGGTCTTCATTAGGGCTGTTAATTTAACACTGTAATTTTAGAGGTTTATAATTTAATGTTAAAAAGAAACAATGCAATTAAAATCATTAAGATTTCAGATTTATTTATCACATATTGGGGAATTAATTCTGTTATTAAGATTGATTGACACCCGTAGTTTTAGACCTAGGTATATAGAATTATAGGCATATAGAATTGTTTTATACTTTTATCAGTAAAGTTTGGAGGAGTCAAGATAATGACAGTTCAAGAAGGGTCTGGCATATGTTTATGTCTGTTTGGTGGTGGTGGTTGTGGATGTTTGTGTTTGTAATAGGTCAGAGATTTCAATTTCTATATTTAGAAACCATGACAGTTGGCAGTTTTTTTTTTTTTAAGGTGACCCTGATGACTGTGTCTGGTGTCGGTTGACATGTCGGGCATATGTGAAGGTGCAACTCTGTACTTTACCAAGATCACAAAAGCACAGGTTGTGCAATAGTAGTTTTTAGTTTGAAACAAGTAACATTAGGAATTTACCTTACAACATATATAGCGCACCTTTCTTTTAACAACCAAAAAATGTCTGTTTCGTTGTCTGTTGAGGAAGTACAGACGTTCTTCTCGTTGATAGCCGAGGAGCGGATCCAGCGAGAGCGTGATGGAGCGACACGGAATTAAAAAGTTTTTCAGGGGTCACGGCAGTAGAGGCGGCGCAACTATAATGACACGTGAATAATCCCACCCATGCTAAAGCAGTACTAAACTGCAGTGGAAACGCAAACCGAGCCGAACTGAGCCATGCCGTGCCGTTCTGAACTGAACCGAGCCGTACCACGCAGTGGAAAAGCGCCATTAGATATGTAACACTTTTTCCCACTCCACAGTGATCTCATCCTATGTTCACTGTTCTTTTCAAAATATTTATTTCTGAGAAAACTGATTGCTAGTGCATTGTCTCTGAAAATACATGCTCATCGCACCCATTTTCCGTCAGTTACGCTCTCTCGGTTGGATGTATATGATAGATCTTCAATACGTCTCAACCTGTCAGAAACAAATTAGAAGAAAAAAAACATGTCAATGAATTTTATTGGCCTTTTGCGTTTATGATTTATGGCATGCTGCCGTGACGGCGGCACGGGCATTGTGTGATGAATGTGCTGTTACGGTTGTCTGTTTGTTTCTGAGAGGGAGTGAGTCAATGCAATGGTCATGTGACTGGGCTCGATCAACAGTGGGATGTAGTTGAAGTGGTGGATGGGGAGGTTATGGACACTCAGGTCATGCTCTCCAGATGTGTTTACTGAATGTTAATGAGAGGTGAGTCACCCGTTTATGCATTCGCATCAGCAGCAGCAGGTCAATGGCAACAAATACTCTACTAATAAAGTATCTTTTATAAATGTATAAAATAATAAAATTAATTAAAATTGTGAAAAATTAAAGCATAAAAATGTCTAATTTTAATTTTAAAGGGGTCATCAGATGCCCATTTTCCACAAGTTGATATGATTCTTTAGTGTTTCAATTTAAACAGTATTTAACTTACTATCTTATTTCAATTAGTTGCCAATGCAACATTTCTAATTTAATTGTAAGCAGAAATGGGTTTTCCTGTAATATTTCTATTTCAGTTTTTCTCAGCTACTATATCACATGATTAGCAGTGCCTTTTTTTTAATTTAATGAAAACACATAAATGACATTATTGGAAAATATACAATTATTAAAATATGACGCCTTTAAGTTGACCTCATTTAATTCCTTTTGATATCCTTCTAACGCACGTGTATGGTATTGTCCAATATGATGGCAGTGTGGAAAAGAAAGGGTTACAGCAATTAATGAATGTAAATAGAGGTTAATAAGTGAAGTGTGACCTGTTAAATCCCAATGGTGCAGTCCCAGCAGCCTCAGCTGATTGCTTCTTTCCCTCAAACACGTGCACATGCAAACAATGAGCCTTGAACATTCTTGAACAACCTAAAAGATTAAAGCTATTTTGATTATTCATTAAAGCATTCCCTCTTTGCTTCAGATAAATATGTTTCAGATAAATAAGTTTTGCTAATCCAGTTTCTCAGCATGAATGAGTTTGGCCTAATTCAGAAGAACTGCAGCAGGTGTTTAACTGGGTTCTGTCCTTACGCCCCACTTCCCGACCGCCTGCTGCTCCTGCTCGGTCTTTGATGCACTGTACACTGTCATCTGCGATTGTGTGCTCCCATGAGCCTGCCAACTGTGGACAACAATTTACTTTTCATGAAATGCAGCCCTTTAGATTCAGTGTATTCACATTTGTGGTGTAATTGGCTTTGCCTTCGTATATAGTTTCTACACAGCTCCTTGTTCAAGCTCTTCTTGGACTATATTTTCCAGCCAGTTCTGTCAAACCTCTACAACTGATCTAGAATGCGGCTGAAAGATTAGACTTTAACGAGCCGAAAAGAGTATGGTACACCTCTGTTCATCAACTTGCACTGGCTACCATAGCTGCTCGCATAAAATTCAAGCTATTGATGTTTGCTTACAAAACAACCACTCTGCACCCCTTAAACTAAATCTAGACTTATGTGCCCTTCAAAAGCTTGTGTTCTTTAAGTGAACAGCCCTTTGTAGTGCCATCGCAAAGAGGCACAAAGTTCAGACACTTTCACAGACTTTTACCTTAATTGTTCCCTGCTGGTGGAATGACCTGCCCAACTCGATCCGAGCAGTCCTTGGCCATCTTCAAGAAATGTCTAAAGACACATCTCTTCTATCTACACTTGACCCTCTATCATTAGAACTCTGGTAACACTTTAGTATAGGGACCAATTCTCAATATTTACTAGTTGCTTATTAGCATGCATGAATATCGTATTGACTATTTATTAATACTAGCTCTATCCATGCTATCTCTTTTATATGTACTTTTTTTATTCTTTTTGCTTATTATAAAAAAAAAAAAAACATTGCTTTTTGCACTGTGTTAGACTAAACATGGACTATAACTATATATTGTTGCTCTTTTGTTGTTTTGATTTGCTTCTATTGCCCTCATTTGTAAGTCGCTTGGGATAAAAGCATCTGCTAAATTGCTAAATGATTAGATGTAAATGTAAATCTTCATCCTGTTGTTTGCCTGAGCGCTTGAAAGATTGTTGTTGACATGAGAACTTTTAAGATTTTAAATGTGCATTTAAATAAAAAAGAAAAGAGATGATCATGTTGAATGTGGTGTCCAGCGTTACAGTAATCTCAGTATTGCAGTCAAGCACATATTGCAGAAAGTACAAAGTACACATGCAAATCCAGCATTTATGTGCACCCATAGGTTTTTGTCCCCATAGGATTTAGTGATCCTCTTAATTTTGTTGTCACCCTTGTTTCAAAGTGCATTTCAAATGTGATGTATGTATTCAAACATGATGTTGCATCAGTTAGTAATGTTTTCAAGAATGCCAGAGCCATTTTTCACTCCCATTGATCACAAGTGTTAATTTTACAGCATGTCTTCATCTGTTTAGCCATTTCCTACATCATCTAGGGTTTTGAGTAATATGTCTCTCATTTTAGTGGCGCATATTGATGTTGCTAAGCAGAAGGACACATGTGGTTTCAGGTCTGATGCCTTTCCCGGCTTTATGAGTTTCATTAGCAGGTCTTTAGCGGAACTCGGGTTAAATTGCTTGTTAAATCTTGAGCTCATTATAGCAGCGGTCTCCAAGCACCTTTGTCCCCAGTGAAACTCAGTGTCTGGTACAGACTAGTGCAATATTCTCCATGTATCATAATCACAAGATTCTTTTCAAGGCATTCTAGAAAATTGATGTTTTGTCATATTCCTTAAAGCAGAGATATTCAATTAAAGCTCCAAGATGATCAGTCTTTATATTTCCTTCCCAGCAGAGGCCTGGATAATACTTTTTTGGAATAGTTACTGTAAATTTCCATCTCCAAAGCATTCAAAAATCATTCAAAAATTCATAAAATATTTCATCAGTTGACCCCAATAAGATATGAATATTAAAAGCTAAGATAAATTGTTTTACCAGGCTATTTTACATTTCAATACCTGTGGCAACAATGCACATAATAATGAAAACGCTTTCGCTCTCATCAAGCAGAAAACAAATAATTAACTAGTAATTTCAAAGTTTAGTTTTCTTTTCTTGCCGTCTACATTTCATCTATTTATTTATCTTTATTTATTTTGCCGTTCACTGTTTCTGCTACTGTTGTACAACCCTGAGCAGTTGTGGTGTGTACAGCTCTGTGGTTTTGATGCACTGCTCACTTTGAGCTGTGGAAACCGTAAAAATGTTGCTAGTTACGTCTCATAGTTAGGAACCAACGAAACCTACGAACCAAGCTAGAGTCAAGAATTGGACTGTCCGCTATTTGAGGACCACTGTTTTGGAAGTTAAACTTTTTCAGTTTGTCGGCAAGACAGCATATATTTTTGTTTAAGCTTTTTGCCTAATATTTATATTTTATTTTATTTAAGCTTTATTTTAAATAATGAACATGTTCATTTGAACCGTTTTAGTTTGTGCACTTCAATGCTAGTACAAGTTATAAACTCCCACCTCCAAATCTCTATGATACTCTGTTCTAAATATAGCTCAAGTCCTTCCTTCAATTGAAGTCTGTGGAATTTTCTTGCCCTTTTTATTATCTGGCAGGTAAAACCAAAAGTCTTATTGCTTTAGAGAAATAACCGCATATGATTTGAGATATGATTTATATCTGTAGCAGCTGTGCTGGATGAGATTAACACTTGGGGTTAAGGATTTGCTCAAATTCTTAACTCTTATTTTTATTTTTTGCCTTCGCAAACACTAGTGAGGTGTCTTCATTTCTTGTTCTTGGGTTCTCATTTGAGGCATTTATTGCGTATTTCACACCTTTATTTTGAACATTGACAGTTATGCTGCAGTGTAATGTGGGAAAAACACCAACACTGTGAATGATGGTCAACAGCCCTGCTGCAGTTAGGAAGTGCTGCATGTACTGTAGACTCCTCTGACTGTGCTTTGCTGACGTAAGTCTCCTTCCTCAGTGGAGGAGGGGCATTAGATCTGTTTAGTGCTGGTGCGTGAGCGACAGGGGAGGGGAAAAGCATTGTCGCCCAGCCTCCCTGCCCTCCACAGGCAGTTGATGATCACATCTGACAGCTCAGGGTGGAAGTTGAACGGCTCAGAGCGCTGGGTCCCCAGTATCTACTCCTCCCCAGTGAACAGCTCTCAGTCGCTTTCTCCGCACCAGAGCCTGGCTTTGGCTCTTTGTCAGCGCATGGGGGTGCGGGCAGACGAGCGGCATGAATATATCATGTACACAATAGAGTGAACGAGTGCAGCACGACCATGAAAGCCCAGCGGGAGAGGCTGAGGATTCCGGGGTTGACATTGGAGTGAGTATTTTCCCTTCTCTCTCACGTCTTCTCTGGCTGGGATGACAGCAGACTGTTTATCTGCAGTGTGTCTGTCGCTGTAGTGGTGACGGCACATCTGAGCTGAGCAGTGCAGCATTACCACAGTGGCAGCGTATGCGGCATGTGTTGAAGGGTAAATATAGGTTTGCTAGCTTGTGTAGATCCAGCTAGTGTCCCTTTGCGGCAGCTTTGCATGTGATTTTTATGGAACGGGCTCATGGTTGGATAAAAGACGATGATGCTAGATCAATACAGGATTATCTTGTAGTCATGGCTTGTCAGACTAGAGCCAGAAGGACTTGCGCAGCAGCTGGGTGACCGGCCTTTCTGTTTTGCTACGCTGACATCTCCTCTTGCAGCGTTTATACTGTAGCTTTTGATTGCTATCGCTTACTAAATTAACTGGTTGAATCCCCCTACAGAAGGCCTGTTTGTTGTCGACCTGTTAGCAGGTCAAAGACGCCACCATACTGTAGTGTTTGGTGCAGCGACGTAAACAGTTAATCTCTCATCATACTCGATTGGCCATTGATGCTTTGATGAGATGAGACGCCTTTGTTTTTGTTTACAGGGGTCGCAAGAGATGCATGTTTGTGGCTGTGATCAGGTGTTGCATCATGGCTGCTGTTGCTAAGGATACAGATACATGCGTATCTCCTGGACATGTCAGCTCAGCAGTTTCACCTGACATGTTTTGTTTCTCAGCAAAAGCAATGCTTGATAAACGCATGATGTTTGTAATTAAAAATAATTTTTTTGGAATGTTTTAATGTTAATTCAATTGGAACGTGTGGCCAGTCTGTATAATATCAACAAGTATACAATAAAAAAAAATAAAAAAAAGCATTTCATGCACAGGCAATGAAATGGACCATTGTTGTGGCAACCTCGTCACAAAACGGTATCTTACCCGAAATGCCTTCAACGGTCATGCATGATGCTGCTCTGTGGTTAATGCATGCCAGTTCGTGTATTTCTCTGCACTCATATAATCTCTCAACTTCAAAAGCTACATCCTGAGAGAGACTGTTCTTGTCCATGATGAACATTCACAAAACTCAATTTGACTTCCAGCCTCACTCCACGAAGCTTGAGCCCAACTCCCACAAGCCCTTGCAGCCCATGCAGCCCGCTGCACGCGTTTCATTTTTGGAGGTAAGCGCGTGCTTCTTTTACATAGCCATTTTGTTTTGAGGCTTACCGTGTTCAAGGCTCTGTGTTCCGCCACTGAAAATGAAAGCATGGAGTTCAGTGATCGAAACGGCACAGGGTCTTTATTCATTTACCTCTTTTGAGTTTTATTATTTTTATGTTTGAAATCTTTGAATGGGAATTTATTGTCTAAAACTGTGGGGAATAGCTTTGTTTCTTGTGCTTATATAACGTTCTTATATTCACCCCCTTCCCCCAACCTTTTTGGTGAGTCTCTCATTCGCCCTCTTTTATGTGATAAATAGGATTTGCTGCTTTGGCCATTGAGCATTTTGGTGGAAAGAGCTCTGCACCATTTCTGGTGGAATCCAGGTCATTTCAAAAGATTAAAAATGAGGAACTGTGGCAGCGATTATTTTTACGGCAAAGACAAAGGAAGCATTTTTGAGAAAGCAAGACTTTTTGAATAGTATGTTTTTCAGGCTTGATAATACAGTGAATTAACCAATTGTAAAATATTGTGGTTTTATATGTTAGAATACATTTCATGAGGAGTTTACACAAAATGCATTAATGTGCCTTTAAAAATACATAAATACATTTAGACAAAGATTATATTATATTAATACTTTGAAGCAAGTGTGGTGACTTTGTGTTTTATGAACATGCATTGGAGCTCTTGACAGTGAATGTGTGTTGTCACAAAATCAGAAACCCCTTCCTTTGAAATCTGTTCACAAATGGTCACCGGATACTCATTTAAGACGCATGTTGTCACCTGTTAACAGCAAAGTGTCTCAGCTCACAATCTTGTAATTGGATCATTCAGGACAGGTTTTAAGACCAGGTATAAACGTGACTATTGATTGCTTGAATCTAACACTCATTTCTTAAGTGAAAATTGACAGTCATCACATTTTGTTGAAGCTTCCTTTTATTTCACAGCTTTGCTTCCTTTTGTTTGTTGCTATATGCTTTGTGGCCTGTTTGAGAATTCTATATTTAAAAAAAAAAAACTGTGAACAGCACAGCCAATCTGCCTTTGCTTGTCATCAAGTAAGTCTGTTGGGCTTGCTGTTGAAATGGGTCACTGAGCTGTTTGAACTAGTTTGATTAGTTGGTGTTTACACACAATAGTTGAGAAACTGTTTAGATAAGGAGGTCATGATTACATTATAGAACATTCATACACATGGTTTCTGAAAAATAATATGAAAAGTCTTGAGTGTGCAAAATCCCATTCCTTGATAAATGAGTGGCTCACATGAAGCTAAAGAAAATTCCACAGTGCGTTCACTTCATTGTGTGGTTGGATCTAGTGGATCTTTCTTTTCAGGCCCTCAAATCACTTTTTCTACATGGTCACAGTAATTGGGCTTCACACAGACAGTGCACACAGATATCAGCAGACTGTACTGATAAAATGATGTCACACAGATTTTCTGCAAGCCAAAGCAGAGTGCGGACAAGGAAGGTATACTCTGAGCTAGGGATGCACCGAAATGACGATGAAAATTAAACACTGGGCTGAAGGCCGAATACCGAACATGGTTTTTCACGTCTTTCTCCCATGTATTTTGTCAATTTTTTTTTCACCATTGCATAAGTTAAATGGCCAAAATGTGCCTTTTACTGTTTTGTCTTGCTTTTCAAAGAAAAAATCAATTCCAAAACAATTAAAAAATATATTTACTTAACACTGAATTTTTTTTTTTCAATATTCTAGCAGACATTTACACAAACAAGGCACAATTTAACTTAAAATTAATAAGTCAGAACAGAACAGAACAGAACAGAATAGAATACAATTTAGTTAACACTGAATTTTTTTGCAATATTCTAGCAGACATTTACACAAACAAGGCACAGTTTAACTTAAAATTAATAAGTTAGAAAACCAATAGTTTTTGGCCATTTTTGAGACCCCCTTCTTGAATCAGTTATGTATTTATTATTTTTTTTTACTGTACAAATAAATGCAGCCTTGCTGAACAGAAGAGAATTCTTTTAAAACGTTAGAAAATATTACAGATCCCAATATGAACACTGTGTGAATGTTATAATAAATGTATTAATAGAGCTGTTGTATTTATTATTGTGGTCTTATTTTTAAATTTTTTAATTAATTATGTTACTGAGCAACTAACGAGTAACACTGTTTCAATGCAGATTTTCCTTGTCCTTTGGACTTTGAACCCTGGCTAACAAGCAGATAGTGCCGTGAGCTCGTGCAGCGCTGTCAGAATGCATGCAATTCGCGTGTGTATTAGAAAGCACAACAGTCTGCACTTTATTTAATTGTTTAAGGGTATTTCGCGATTTCAATCATCATACAGTAACCAGCAACAACCACCCCTTCCTCTTCTCATTGAAGACATGCCATGTAGTACTAAACGGTCTCTCGCTGTCGGTGCTTATAATGATTTTTGCATCTTTCTCAGACACTTTTAAATGTTTCTACACTGAAGATGTGTTTGCTGCATTAGCGCGTGCCTCTATTTGATCGCGTCACGTCATTGTTCGGTACAATTTATCCGATCTTTTCGCTTATTCGGTCTTTTGCTATTTTCGGCTGAATAATTTCGGTTGCCGAACATTTGGTGCATCCCTACTCTGAGCTTTATATGCTAAAAAAGATAACTTGCACTTGGTTGAATCAGACCACTGCTATTGTTTTTGGTTCATCCTCTCCAAATTGGAGCACCAAAAACAGTGCATACAGATATAGAGCACATGCTGACACAGAAGAGACTAGGCTTGGCTTGTTACCAGATTTAAGTTTCTATAGGTCACTGGCCTTGCAGGAAGAGATAAGAAGTCATGAGACTAAAGTTGTGAGATGACTGAACTAGACTTTGCTCACTTCATGCGTGACCAGCTTCCTTATGATTATGTCCATATCTGAAGCACTCTTTGAAGCTTTGATTGTCTCCTTATAGTGATGTCCTTTGCCTCACACCTTAGTGGCTAGCGGGCCCTCTGCATTCAACAGCTAATTGTCGAGGGCGAGTGGCCCCATTCCACCCCTCCGACTTCATCTGTCATGTGTCAGGGAGGTTGGGCCTTTCCATGTCCCTGCCTGCCAAAAGAGCAGATTGAAGAACAGAACAGGAGGAGATGAAAGGTGATGAAGTGGAAGAGAGAGGGTAGTTTTCTTCATATGGTAGGTCCAGAAAAGGGGAAAAAAAGGAGAGGGGTGAAGAGGCTTGGCTACAGGGTGCAGGACTTGCACATGGCTACGGTTGAAAAGCTGTGCATTTCCATTTCAAATGGTCCGATGAGTTCTGGAGCGGGGCCAGACTGGGAGAACCGTGATTGCATTCACTGCGTCGTCTGCTGATGATGCATTGCTGCTCTGACTCACGCCCCCCTCCCTTCCTTTCCTCTCCCCTCCCCGCCTCAGGATGTGGTACGGTAGGTGCCTGTTACACGATATGGAGCGCGCCTGAGTCTCAATGAGTCTACGGGATAGCAGCAGAGCCGTGCGACTTTCACATCAAAACAAAAAGTCATCCTGCTGGAAGCGGTCCTGTCCCTCTGTCCCAGAGGCACCCAGCGTTCAAGCAGGAGCGGATATGACCTGAATAGGAAACAGCTCAGAGGAGCTTTCACACTCTTCGATTTAGGACACTTCAAAGGACACACTGTCCCCCTTGACAGCCTGTGTATGCTGCAGAGAGCAGCAGATGTGCATGGACGAACCTCTGTAGTGACAGAGCGTCGCGCTGGGAGGACTTCCCAGGACTCTTGCATTGGGTGCCTACTTCTTGTGGAAGCCAGGCATTTTTCCTCGCTCTCTTTTCCAAGACAGCTCAGAGCACTTTGGGGGCATGACTTTGGGACAATGTCCGACTCCAGCTTATGGACTCTACTCTCCAACTTTTCTATGCCTCACTTTATCAGTGGAGCAAGATTACGGCGCTCCAAAAGGTAAACGAGTTGATTGCTTGTCACTACTTTCGTTGGGTTTTTAGGTGGTAAACCTTTATCAAGGATTAAGTCAGTTGAGGTTAGACAAGAACAATATGGTAATGCAGGTGCTGTGTTTTCTATTGTGTTAGATTTCCGTTGTGAATGTTGAACTGGAGTACCTCTTGATTGTAATCAGGGCGTTATTGTTCAGTCCATGCAGCAGGCACAAAAGATGTTTACCTACATGCCTAATTACTGCACATTTGCCTAAATATGCATGTTGAATGTGAGGAAAATGGATTCTCTAAATCCTCCTGAAAAGAGCTGGGCATCTCAATGTTATTTGACAGATACAGTCAGATACACTGATCTCGCAGGAAATGCTGAAGTTGCGCCGTATCCTTTTCACTTCTCATGTGACAAGACCAGACCTTCACCAAAAGGCCAACCAGCCATACTGTAGATATCTCTGCTAGCAAACATTAATGTGCATTACTGCTTGTGCTTTTCCATCTTGCGCACTTTTTAATCCTGGGAATGACCTATTTTACCATTGATGATACAGATGATCCGATTAGTATCATCAGGCTGAGTAAATCAGACTGAATCTATCATTTATGTTGAAATAAATTAGTTGTGGAGAACATGCAAAGAAAATACGAATGTGCTTTCTTCACAGTGCTGTTTATTGGTTTGTACTGGGTGGAGGTTTCAGTAATGAGTAATGTCTTTATCTGTAATAACTTTGATAATGGCACTCAGCTGTTACACTGCTAGCAAAGTGGTGTATTCCTTCTGTGTTCTATAGTTAAGTAGTATAAGAACTACATTTTATGTTGTGTATATACTAGCGAAATGCATGATGTATCATCTGTCAAAGAGATCCTCATAATTTATAGTTATGACCTTGATTAATCAATTCTGACACCTCAAATCTAAAGTTCTTGCTTTTAATCGTGTTTTTATAGCTCTCTTTTTGTATCTGACAATAGTGGACCTAATATTTGCAGTGTTCTGAAATGTTGGCCAAATAAAACCTATCATGTGTTGACACGAGTTAGATAAGTGTCACTTGTAAAGTAATTTAGTAATCAGAGCTTTCTTTTTTTTTTCATTTTTGTATTGAATGACCAGATATAGTTCCATAAATCGTACTTCCAGGCAATGTTTAAAAAAGTTACTGGATGTTTTGTTGGTGCTTGATAAATTGAACCTCATATAATTAACATTTATATAATGAATACGGTATTTATATACAAAGAACAATGATGGATTTAAGTCTTTTTACAAATTAAAGAAAGGACCCACTGAGGCCAAGCTAATAAAAAAAGATCATTAAAGAGACTGCTTCACAATTAGCCTTTGTAAGCTGTCTGTAAATGCCTGAATGATTAGTCAGTGACGAAAGCAAAATGTCTGCTGTCAAGTGGCAAAACAGTGACTGATACTAGATTCAGTTATTACGTTGCTTGCAGTCATTTCTGTGTGGGTTTCCTTCAAGTGTAGCATAGAGCTATTGCATTTTCATTATGACAATAACGCAAGAAGTGTGGAGCTGAGCACTGTCCATTTCTAATCTGCCTGTGTGCAGCAGCTGTATAAATAGCAAAATCTGATCCTCTTTAACTGAGCGCTCATGAACCAGATATTATTCTGAATCATGCTACAGTACCTGTTTAAAGGGGTCATATCATGACAAGACATTCCTTGCTCTTATAAAGTAAAGGTATACTGTTAACTTTCAAATTCTTAAGTCGAACCAGTTTAAAACCCCATTTACTGCAAAAATAGCTTATTATCTTAACATCATAACAATAAGCTCACTACAGTACCATATGACTGCCCATGCTTGCATATTCAAGTTACATGTCTCTACATATCTAAAGTCCAAGTGGTAGGTGGAAGGTGGAAAATGGTCATGTAAAATTAAATTGCATCTGTGTTTAGTGCAACAAACCTTGACTAACACAAGTGGGCTTTGAGAGAAAATATTAAAACAAGAATGGTACACATATGTAAGATATGGCTCCTTTTGAAGTGCTTCAAAATGATTATTTGATTCATTGCAATTTTCCTTGCTTGACATTTGATTTATTTTTCCCCCTTTTAGAGTCATCCGCCTCTCCATCTGCATTCAAGAAAATTACTTAAATTGTTTTCGATTTTCTTGCATATGTAGACAAATGTCATATTATTCAGTGGTTTGTTATGTTTCTGTATGTTGTATGAATCATATGCTTCTTTACTGGTAGTAGTGAAGGTCCTGCTTGAGTACTTAAGATTGTTGCCTAGTTCATCCTAGTTCACTAAAAGCTGGAAAGTGTTTGTTGTTTTACTAAAATCATGCACATTTTCAGCTAATGTGGTGACTCTCTAACTCAGAGAGGAATATTCAACTGTCTTAACCTTCCTGCCCATAATAAGCTGTGGCCAACGCTTATTTCTTGTGGCCTTTTCCTTAATAAATTATTCATGTTTTCAAGAGGAAAAGAAAAAAATAAGGATCACAGAGACTGTTAAAGTCATGGTTCACACAAAAAGTTGCATTCCATGCAAAAGAACAGCCTGGGCATTCCGTTTAACTTCTCTTTGTGGGCTCCTCAAAAAAAAAAAAAAAAAAAAAAAGTAGATGATGATAGACTTATAATTTTTGGGCAAACTATTCCTTTTACACCTCCATGAATGTGATTGGATTCACTGGCAGCTGCTCTTCACAGTCTCTTTGCTGAGGTGATGGTCACAAGGGCTTTGCAATGTCATCTGTGATGCCTGCCCAGCTGCCATTCAGACACCAGCTTTGGGATCAATGGCTAGAGAAGAGGCCACAGTCACATGTTCAATTCCCCTCTAGGATTTCACCCTGTCCTCTATGATTGTGTTGCTAAAGCATAACTATTACTTAGGTCTGGGCGATATGGCAAAAAAAACTAATAATAATTTAAAAATAAATAAATATATTAGAATTCTATTAGAACGGTGTTTGCCATTTATTATTATTTTAACTAGTCAGCTTAAATATGCAACTGCAACTTGATTCAAGTAACATTCTTTTTTATTAAACATCTTATTTGAGAAAGTTCTATTCTAAATGCACCACACATGAAGTGGTCAGCATGGTCATTTAAAATGACTTGAAATGACTTGGTTAATATATTTGCAGAAGAGAAAAAATTAAAAATATTTTACAAACTTATTTTAAACATATCCTATATGTTCAGAAAAAGAGAAAAAAAGTTAACTATTTCTTCAACTCAAAAAGTCAAGGCAATTCAAAATGACAAAGTATAACATTACTACAGGTCATTATTAACAGTAAATGTTTTGTATAAGCAAACAACACACAAACAAAAATAACAGCACCTTTCAACTGGTCACTTTTATTGCAAAAATGAAATATCAAACATACTGAAATAGTTCTTTTTTGCATTTCACTGCCCTGTTTTTTCTTTTTTCTTTTTTTTGTAAACGTTCACTTGACAGACAGAGCAGTGTTACAGTAAAAGATATTTGCTATATACTTTTATGCAGATCATATATAAAATCAGTTGTCTATAATAATACTTTCAAATCTATAGTGATATTTTATGTAAACCATGACAGATGCACAATTAAAGTATTGATGCCTCTCTTTATTTTTTCTTTTTGTGCCAGTGTGACTAAGTGTTAAAATGGCTCACCTGTCTTAATGCTGTTGTCATTTTTCTGTAATGCAAAGGTATTACTGCAGTGGTCTGATGCTTTGGTCTGTTTTTCTAGCTGCAGAACAAGCAACAGAAAAAGTCTGATAGGGAGTGGTCAGTCATCAGCCCTTCCTCGACCACACTCACCTCTGTCGTCACACACAGGTAACCTGTTCAGTGTGTTTGTCTGCATGTCTGTTATTACTGATGGTTTTGGTGTCTAGAGTCTGTCCAAGTGACACTTGAATTCTTATTTTTGCAGTGTAGGCCTACCCATAGTGAAGTCTCTAATAAAAAATAAAAAAAATTGTAAAAATAAAAAAAACCCCTCTAATATAAGCTTTATATTAAACTACTTAGCTTGCAATTATTTAACTGTTGCTTCACACCTGGTTAGGACATGGTTTAATACTTACCTGTGTTGCAGAAACAGTCTGTTTTAAGGCGGCCAGGCCCACAAAACTCGATAAAGCACTGCAGAAAAAAAGTGTTCAAGCAGCGATCCTGTCTGATTCATGAGCTGTGCACTAGGTTGTCGTCTCTCACATTCTGCAGACTGAGCACCCGCTGCACCTGTACTGAAAACCTTTAAAGAACATTCTGCATTACTGTTGATTTAATTACAGTGTATTAATGTGATTAAACATCGCTTTAGTTTTATAGTCATGAAATGAGGCATAGTCAGCTGGCTCATAACAGCTTATGCTCTCAGATACCATTTAGCATAGCATTTATAGACTTGAGTCATGAATTATGTGAGGATAAAGAATAATGCATTTATGAATTTATTTTATACATTACTGGTCTAACTTTAGGGATCTGAAAGATATTTTTAAATTGTTTTACATAGTGTTTTCATCAAGGCTGCATTTGTTTGATCAAAAATATAGTAAAAACAGTAATATTTTTAAATATTACAATTTAAAATAACTGTGTTTTCTGTTTTAATATATTTAAAAATGCAATATATTCCTGTGATGGCAAAGGTTTGTTGGTATGGTTTGGGTAAAGGTGTAGGAGTAGGGACGACTACTACTACTACTAATTAGCAGTATGTACTATATTGAAATTAATCACGGATGTAATTACAGGAAAATATTGTAAGTACAAACACATAAAAACATGCATGTACGCAATGAGTGCATTGTATCAAATAATTACTTTAAATGTAAGTTCATAGTAGTAGTAAAAGACATTTAATGCATATTTGTTGAACAGAAGTTTAAAAAAAAAAAAGGAAAAAATAAAATGCTGAAGATATATACATACCACAATTGTATTGTATTAAAAAATACCGTATGAATTATTTTTTATATATTGTATTCATCAAACACAAAACAAGAACACGCACATCACTGGCAGATTGTTCAAAAATAACTGAAAACAGACACAGGAGATAAAGTTGACATATCGCAATTGCAAAATTGTAGAAATTTATTAACACAAAGGTGACGTTTCAAGCACACAGGCTCTACATCGGATAATATATTGTATTCATGCCACTGTATCAGCAATCTGCCACTTTGTAGATATTGGCATCATCTATTGAAAACCTCATATCATCTAATAAAATGCTAATTCCATATCATTATTAGTTTCTTATTTGCATTCATTTCAATTCATTCTGACTCTGTTTATCAGTTGTGTGTGAATATCAGTAAATGAGTCACCACTAATGAGGAGCCACCAGCAGCAAAGCTTAGGGGCCTCTCTTTATCAACACCGGTGGGGCCATAGACATGTCTGTTAATTAACTATTAACTCCTTCCCCTGTTCAATCAGGTTAATTATCTGTAATTATTGCAGGGCAGAAGGCTGTTTTTCTGTTTGTGGATTGGAAGTGGGATACTGGCTCTAATGGCCATGATTTGGGATCTCCCAGACCCTCAATTGTGGCCATGTTGCCAAAAGCAATCCCCAGAAACAGTGGGGTTTAGCTAATAAGAGGGCACATATGGTGACAATGGCGTATGGACCTTTCTGGGTTAACCGACTTCTATGTTTGCCAAAAAGGACAAAGGGCCTCATAAAATACTATAAAAACTGTCCATATGTGTTATTAATTATAATCCAAAGCATTTAAGGCAGTGTAATAGTTTTGGGGCCAAACCAAAATGTTGTTTACTGAAAGTGTTGCCTATCCCTTCAAGAAGAAAGATGGTACAGCTGGCACAGCCATATATTGGCCATATATAACTGCAGAAAAAATGATGTTGTTAATATTGTTTGAAGATTGTAGAGTATTGCTGGCACGGTTAAAAAAAAAAAGTGTTTTTTTTTTTTTTTTTTTTCCCCTTTGTTCAGGCACCAGTCCACAAGACAGCCCTAGAAACTTCTCCCCTAGTGCTTCAGCTCATTTCTCCTTCACACGCAGGTAATGACTACAGTACACTCCAAAAAATCCAAGACTTGCATTAAAGGTGGGATCCAAGTTTTATCTAGGGACAAGAGTATTATAAAGATTTGGGCTGGGCTCTTTTGACATTGTGATGCAAGTAGCAGAATATTAAAATGTGTAAAGAAGAACAGTGTGTAAACTACCTATAGCACCCATAATTTAAAAGGTAAATATCTGTATTATTAGAATAGCGGTCCAAATCTGTCAGGAATATCAGGACATCATTACAATGTTCAAGTAAACAATGTTCTTTTGAAGTGAGGAGCATGTGGCTGATGAAAGCTCTTGGTTGCTGCTTTTGAAAAACTCAGGAGCTGACAGGCTTTGTACAGTTTTAGATGGGAACAAATTTAAAAACATGGTTCAGAAGTTCAGATTTAACCTGTCACATCAAACTCTGTTCGATCAGACAGGATGGGGTGAAAAATGGGTCTTTTATTTCAAAATTCATTTTTTTTTTTTTTTACTTCAAATATTATTATTATTTTATTAATGTATTTTTATTTGTACTATTTATAATCTTCTAGTCATGGACTAAGAGCAGACAGGTAATTCAAATGAAACTTATCGAGCGAATCTCATGATACATGTCTTTAACTTTTCAGGTCATATTTCACCAAATTCAAAATAAGTCAGTGTTTTTTTTTTTTTTTAATAATGTAATGTTAATTTTACAATGACAAACAAACAAGCAAAATAAACTATTTATATTGTTTTTATATTAAATTATATTTTTATAGGAATGATAGTCTAATAAAAAAAAAAATTATGGCAAATGAGAATTCGGGTAAAATGTCTTTTTAATTATTATGGAAAAAATGTCACAATAAAAAAATATCTTAATGTGTATGCATGTATGCATGTAACAGTGGGGGGTGCAATCTGACCTGGACATGTTGTCATGAGATTCACTCTATTCTTGTACATTTGTGCTAGAAATCAACCATAGTGCATCACACTCCTTTCCTTCTACATTAAACTGTTCACTGTAGATATGTGACTGCACAACCATTTTTTGGCATCTTCTGTATTTACTCGGCCCATGTAACACTCCTCCCAGTGTTTGTGGCATTTGTCTTCCTGAGATTATCATCAGATCATTCAATCAGCCAGGAGACCCATAGGAAATTGCTCACAGAGCACTGCTCGAAAAGATAGCAGCCCCGGCTCATGGATTACTCTGCCACTGTCTTTCATCTGCTCTACTTTGAAAATAAATGACTCACTCAGCATTTTCCTTTTATCTAGTGTACCACCCGTCTCTCATGTCTTGGATCCAATGCAATGCAATCTAGAATATGCTATTTACTGATGATGATTCACAGTACCTGTAATTATTTGAGAGGAAATGGACTGAGCGATGTCTGTGTTTGTAGAACTGATGGGCGACGCTGGTCATTGGCATCCCTTCCCTCCTCTGGCTATGGAACAAACACACCCAGCTCCACCGTCTCTGTAAGTACCACATGCTTTTCAAATAGCAGAAGATGCATTCACTGGCAGAGATTTGAAGCAACAAAATAACTTGAAGTTTAAATGACACAATGACATTAATTTTCATTGGAATTTGAAGAGATATAAGCAACGTCCAAATTTGGCTTTGTTGAGTTGAGCAGAATTCCAGCATGTAAAGATGTTGGTTCGATACTTTGAGCAGGAAGGCCTACCAGCAACAAATGGCAAAAACATTTTGGTGGCGTTAAGCAAATAAATGACTGTCAGTATGAATGCCATCTTAGAGTGAACCTAAAGTAGCATTGAACTCTATTCCTTAGGCTCTATTCCAAAATCTAGCGAGCTGCCTTGCTCTCTACTGCCTTTAAAGGCAGCTAACTTTTAACTGAAAATGAATCTTATAAGTGATCCCGTAAGTGAAATGAAACACTCATTAGCAACTTTTTACTCCAAGACCTCCTATTGTCTACAACCCCTGCCCCATTTTTAATAAATAAATAAATATATAAAATAAAAATTTAAATTAAATTCAGTTCATTAAATTAAATTTCAGGCTTCCAGAGTCTTTTGTTCTGTAGGGTTCTCACTCTTTTTAACCAATAAATTTACATGACTTTTCCAGTTGTTCAGTAGATAAAGATTTAGTCTTGGTGAATTTACTTCAGATGCAGCTCCCCTCATGTGCGGTGTCCCTCAAGGCTCTATTCTCACTCCAATCTTATTCTCTTTGTACATGCTTCCCCTGGGGTCGATTTTTAGAAAACATGGTGTCTCCTTCCATTGTTACGCAGATGATACCCAAATCTATCTGCCCCTGGAATCTAATAACAAGGGTTTAGATGATCTGCTGGCGTGTCTAGCTGATGTTAAGGCTTAGATGTCCCTAAATTTTCTTCACCTTAATGAAGTCGAAACTGAGATTATAGTTTTTGAATCATCAGAAGTTGCTAGCTCCCCTGGCTTAAATCTTGGCCATCTGTCTTCCTGTGTGAAACCAGTAGTGAAGAATTTGGGGGTCTATTTTGATAGTGCTCTCAAATTTGACACACAGATTAGTACAGTAGTCAAAACCATTTTTTCCAACTCAGAGTCTTAGCTAAAGTGAAACCATTTCTTTCTTTTAAGAACTTTGAAAGGGCCATTCATGCTTTTATTTCAACGAGGCTTGATTACTGTAATTCCCTTTATATGGGTATTAATCAAGCATCTCTTAGTCGACTTCAAATGGTACAAAATGCTGCTGCTAGGCTCCTTACTGGTGTGCGTAAAGGAGAGCACATTACCCCAGTATTAATATCTTTGCATCGGCTCCCAATTTAAAGTCCTGCTGCTGGTTTTTAAATCTCTGAATGGGTTAACTCCTGTATATCTGTCTGATTTATTATCTGCTCACAATCCTGGAAGGTCTCTTAGGTCTTTCAACCAGAGACTATTAAACGTTCCTCGGGCTAAATTGAAATCAAGAGGTGACCGAGCCTTTGCTGTTGCTGCTCGGCAAATCTGGAACAGCCTACTGGTTTCTATTAGAACTGCCTCTACACTGAATGAGTTTACAGCCAAACTCAAAACCCATCTTTTTGTGCTGTAATTTGTTGTTCTTAGTGCTAATGTTTTGATATTTGATTGATTGCACAGCACCTTGGTCAACAATCATTGTTTTTATTGGCGCTAAATAAATAAAGTTGAGTTGAGATTTAAGGATATGGATTTTCAAAAATACTTTTATTCACCATTTTATTCATACATTTTATTCTTGGAGGTTTGCTAAGGCCCCCTGCATACTTAAGTATCTACTTTTGTAGATAAAAACATTGCGCTTCGGGTATCCCGTGTTTGAATCCTGACTCGAAGACCGATCCCGCCCCCCTCTCTCTCCAACTTCGCTTCCTGTCATGTCTGATCTGTCCTATCACAGTAAAGGTAAAAAATGCCCCCAAAAAAAGTTTCTACTTTTAACAGTACATTTAAGTGTTAAATGAAATGTATTTATAATCAACATTTCTACTGACTCATCTGCTGTCTTAGCAGTGCATTATGGGATCGCTTTTTCCTCAAATGAGATACTAACTTAGACAAATAAAGGCAGCCATAATGTTGCCTTTCTGTCAGAAGCACATCTGTGATGGTTTAAAATGTTATTTAGGTATGCAGCTCACTAGGTTTTGTAACAGAGGAATCTCCAACTATCAACTAAAATTGTATGCATCTTGTTGTATACAATGAACACCACCAACATTACTTCTTTGTATGTTGTTGACATTGCAAGCTTCATTGCTGTTTCTGCTTTGAAGCTTTTGGTTCGTGTATGTGTCCTTGCGCTTACATGCACAACTGAATTGATACTTGGCTGAGACTGTCTGCCACGGGCAACAGATGCTGCCATGAATGTCTCCCAGTCTGATTCATGTGCCTCTGAGCATCGCCAGATTTGTTTGCTGGTAAATATGTCCCTGAATCCATGCCAGACTTCCCACCCACTCACTCGCTCACTCTCTGGTTGCTGTTGTTTAGTGACACAGTTGCTGCAGCTGCCCATCTTTACAGGAAATGGCAAACGGTGTGATGCTGGCCAACCAATGTTCAGTTTACAGAAATTTCCCCTCAGTATCATTTGTCAGTAAAATATTTGTATTCATTAGAGATTAATTCTTAGTAAAAATTTACTCACTTTTATTAAGTATTAATCTCTAATAATAAAAAAAAACTTTGCCATTACAGGAATGAATTGTTAAAGTATTAAATAGAAACCTTATATATTTTTTTTTTTTTTAAATCTGATTTCAATGTGAATGTGAAATATAGGGTTTTTGTCCTGTCATTGTTGGTTAGTGCACAACATAGCAGTCTACAAAATGGTGAACAAAATGTTTGTTTTTAATATAGTACATAATAAGCAAAATGAACCAATTTTCCAGAATCCACCACAATATATTGTCAGTTTCAAAAGAATAATAGATTCATAGTTAATTTTTTTTTTATTCCAACTCCCTTACATGAAAGGAGTAGTTGACCCCAAAAATGAAAATTATATATTTGTGCAGTGAAATGAGGTGGAGTAAACGATGACATTTGTGTTTTGGTTTTAGCAAACTTGGTAGAGCTAGCATAGCATTATGCACAACATTTGCACAATAGCATTTTGTTATTCTTTTAGATACTTCACTTATATACTTGCGTATTGATGGGGGTCTCTGCTCCACATCATTTGTAGACTTGCATCATTGTGAAGAAACAGAAAAACAGTGAAAACCCATTGCTGTGTTTTAGTTTTATCCATCATCTGCATTATCACCTAATGATGTGTTATGTAACACATCAGGGGCATCTTTTCTTTTTTGATTTGTTTTCATTTCATTTCATTTTCTCTTTTTCTTTTCTTTTTCAATGTATTTTCGTTTCATTTCCAGTCGTCCTGTTCATCACAGGAGAAGCTCCATCAACTACCTTTCCAGCCCACACCAGATGAGCTCCACTTCCTGTCCAAGCATTTCTACACAGAGAGCATTGCTGGAGACGACCACAGGAGAGCTACACCTATGCGGCCACGCTCCCGCAGTCTCAGGTACAGGAAGCTTAAATGTTTTCTTTTGGAACTTATCTGAGATCTGTATCCCAATGCATCACAATTCACATTCCATCTGTCTTAATATGCAAGAATTACTGCATACCAAATCACAAAGTAGTATGCCAAAGGTATGAAGATGTATGTTAATGCTGTAGTGTGTCACAAATGTTGAAATGCATGTACATATGCAAACTGGGACACATCCCATCTTATTCTTAAAATATTAATTTTACAGTTTTATAAAGAATTACAACACGACTACTGTATGAGTGTATTGCAAAATTATTTTTTCTTAAATTGTATTGACAGTCCTGGAAGATCCCCATCATGCTGTGACCATGAGATTATCATGATGAATCATGTATACAAAGAAAGATTTCCCAAGGTAAGTGTAACCTACTTTCACCAATCTTCTTCATTGTGGAGTGATTGTATCTTTAAAGGGGAATTCATTGTTGGTTTGTATTCTCCACCCTTCAGGCCACAGCTCAGATGGAGGAGCGCATCAAGGAGATCATTCAAAGCAACTCCCCTGAGAATGTCTTGCCCCTGGCTGACGGTGTCCTCAGCTTTGCACACCATCAGATCATTGAGCTGGCCAGAGACTGCTTGGAAAAGTCCCGTCTCGGCCTTATTACCTCACGATACTTCTGTGAGCTCACGGATAAACTGGAAAGGCTTTTTCAGGAGGTAAATGATGCCTCCAGAGACTTTGCTTTCTTCATTCTTCTGAGCTAAAACTAACTTTCTGTAGTTAAAATACTTTTCCCCTTGTGTATTCTCACATTTCAAGTTATTTCTGATCATTGCTTTCATTGATGCATGCATATCAATGGCCACTTGTGATGTGTTCTGCCATTGTAATTCAGTCAACTGAGCGATCGGAGAGTGCAGAGGTGACCTTCATCAAGGAGCTGGTGAAGAAGATTCTCATCGTCATCGCCAGGCCTGCTCGACTCCTTGAATGTCTGGTAGGTTGTCTATAAGAGTTTCTTAACAACGGTCTGGGTCAGTCGGCCTGATTTAAATCAGTATGACCAAATGCTTTAAGTTATGCAAGAAGTGAGAATCCTTTAGTTCAGTCTGGTCAAAGTTTTGTGTTAAAGATGAATACTTTCTGTCTTATAGGAGTTTGACCCTGAAGAGTTCTATCATCTCCTGGAGGCTGCAGAGGGTCATGCCAAAGAGGGCCAAGGCATCAAGACCGACATCCCACGCTACATTATCAGCCAACTTGGTTTGACAAGGGACCCACTTGAGGGTAGGAGGACCTCAGTACATGGTTTTCAGTAGTCTTGGCCTCAGAGGGTTCACCCATGGTTTGTTCATAAGCTGTATGGTGCATTTTCCTTGAGTGCCAAGAACGAGTAAAAATTGTTTCAGTTTGCTTGGCTGAAAATCATGCAACTTCTGGGAGTCTGGGCACACAGGTTTTTATCAGTCCATCATGAAATAGTTTTATTCACAGGCTTTCAGGCTGAGTGCTTCCAAGGAACAACTAGTTGCTGGATTTTCCCCAGTTTGTGTCAAACCTTTAAACAAGATAAGATGAGTTCAGTCTATAAAACTTGTCACTCTGCTGGGAGTTTGTTTTATTGTTTTACAACATTAAACCATAAAGGATTCAATTAAAGCTTTTTGTGATCAACAGAAAATATTCTTTTATGAAACAAAATTTACAAATTGGTCAAAATGTATAACAATTATTAAATAGTACGTATTTTTTTAAAGGGGAGAGTTCACCCAAAAATTAAAATTTGGATGTTTATCTGCTTACCCCAAGGGCATCCAAGATGTAGGCAACTTTGCTTCTTTAGTAGAACACAAACAAAGATTTTTAACTCAAACCGTTGCAGTCTGTCAGTCATATAATGTCAGTCAATGGTATTCATGGCTTTGAGAGGGGAAAAAAACACACCGACAAAACCAAATTAAACCCTGCAGTTCGTGACGATACATTGAGGTCTAAAGACACAAAACAATCGGTCTGTGCAAGAAACCGAACAGTATTTATATAGATTTTTTACCTCTGATCCGCTGCACGGTCCAACTCTCCTGAGCTCGTTCACACAACAGCCGGCGCGTGATGCGTCGTCGTCGTCTTCTTGCTTTATGGCGGATCGCAGACTTGAGTTTTATTTCTTGTAATGTAAGCTGAAAGCCTCGTACAGACACAACATACTGTAACGAAGCTCTGAATTTGTACTCAAGACTATCATTATCGGTAATGAGAACAGAATACGCTCGTAGACCTTGATGCCTCTGTCTTGCCATCTCTGCCAAAGCAGTGTTTGGTACAAAGCCCTCCAAGGCTTTCTAATCCTCGGAGAACATCCAAATCATTTGGTGTGATGATTGGAAATGTAGATCGGCAGCTGTTGTGAGGGCTTTCTGATGGGCTTAGTTGTCTTTCGAGGCAGCCGAATGACCCTCCGGTTCATTACCTCCTGCTGTTCATCAGTTACTTTTGGAACCCCCTGAGAACTGCCTCACCGGGATTTGTTCAGAATGGCAGTTTTTCCAAGTAAATGTTTCATGATGTGTGTAGATTTTACCGTTGCTTTCCACACCATTTAACTCATTTACAAACCACAGCAGTCAGCTCTACCAAGTTACTCTTTTGGAAAAATGACTTGTTAGTTTTTGTTTGTTTGTTTTCTTTCAGTCAAAAAAAAAAAAAAAAACACACAATGGAAGAATAGTTTTGACTATTTTAACAATAGAACATTCTGGGTCTTTTAAATGACGAAAAAGATTCTGCATAGAAGACAGCCTCACAAATATGTAAATGTAAATGAAAGGCCAACTGTAGTCAAAAAATTATGTCCAATGATTTGGAAATAAACAGTATATTGATTTTGTTTAGCAAGAATAAAAATTAGAGGGTCATAGTTGTCATTGTTTGTATTCTTGGTTTCTTTTTTTAAGCTTGTTTCAAAATTTTTTTTAGTCCAGCATCTCATTAATTCTCATTGTCTTGCAGAAATTGCCCAGTTGACTAGCTACGACAGTGGGATTGCAGAAACTCCTGAGACGGATGAGTCTGTCAGTGTAAGTAGTTTTAACTACTGTAAACCAATTAACCAAGACAGCAAAATAGTACACTACTGTAGAGCACAATTGTTGTTCAGAAATGTATAGAATATAAAGCAGATAAACAACTGTGATTATTAAAGCATCCCACAGAGAAGTTATTAAAGAAATTATTCTAGAAAAAAAATGTAATTTAAGGATGAAATATATGAAAATTACTGTCATTCATTTGCTAGTGAAGCCGTCTACAAAAATATGATTGAACTTATATATCCAGTCCCACAGTTTGAGTGCAGCACTGCGGCCCCGGCGTAAACCCTGTGAGCTCGACTTTGAGATGATCAAACTGATCAGTAATGGGGCTTATGGGTAAGTAACTAAAATGATTATTTGCAGTACATATAGTAGTACATACAGCACAGTAGACAAAATCGTAGTAATCCATTCCAAGGTTAGTCATTTAAATTAGTTTTCTCTATATCATTGTTACTGTGTGTTAAATGATCATACATTGTTAATTTAAACCAATAAATGTTTTTCCCCCCACAGTGCGGTATATTTAGTTAGACACAAAGAGACAAAGCAGCGTTTTGCCATGAAAAAGATTAACAAGCAGAACCTGATGCTGAGGAACCAGATCCAGCAGGCTTTTGTGGAGAGAGACATCCTGACTTTCGCTGAGAACCCTTTTGTTGTCAGCATGTACTGCTCCTTTGAGACTCGCAGACATCTTTGCATGGTTATGGAGTATGTTGAAGGTATGCTGTAACACATTTACAGTGTTGGGGAATGTTACTTTTTAAAAGTTTCATTATTCTGTTACTGCTAATAAAAGTAATGAATGGCACCATTGTATAGGTAGTGACATGGAATGCAGGGTAACCAGGGAGTAATAAATAAATGACCTGGTAATAATAATGATACTAGATTTAACGTTCTGTAACCACCAATTATGTCTGAGTGCAGTCAGAGTTTTTTTTTTTTTTTTTATCAGCTCAATATTTGTTCAAATATTTAAGTAAGCTGTCAACCATGTCAACCGGTCAGTGAATAAATAAAATATAAAATAATTCACATAACTTTTTTCAGAATCAAATTTCAGGGAAAAAAAACAAAAACAGATTTACCAAAAAAGTGCTTGAACCAAGAAATAAATGAACATAATAATGTAACTATGAAACGTGTTTTATGCAAAATGTTATGCTATTTATGCAATTTATTCATATTTTTATGGAGCATTAATTTGTATGTTTCCTGTCCTGACAGGAGGGGATTGTGCTACATTGCTGAAGAACATGGGTCCTCTCCCTGTGGACATGGCTAGAATGTACTTTGCCGAGACTGTGTTAGCCCTGGAATATCTCCACAACTATGGAATTGTCCATCGAGATCTCAAACCAGACAAGTAAGCTGTGTGTGATTTGATTAGAGAACTTTAAGTGAAATGAACATGAAGAGTGAAAAATCTGTGAAAAATGGAAGTTGATTTCTTGCTGATTTGTATTGTTAGTTGATTCAAGCCTGCCTACCATCTGGTGGACTGGGTTTCTGTTTGGAAAACAATCTTTAAGCTAGCTAGAGTATGCAAAGCATTTCCTGGAACTGGCAAAAAAAAAAACTGCTACCAGCTTTTTCAAGCAGGGTTTTCCTCTGATGATTCTAATAACTAATTTTATTTTTTTTCCTTATGATCCTATGATAGTCTGTTGGTCACTTCAATGGGACACATCAAGCTGACAGACTTTGGCCTATCGAAAGTGGGGCTGATGAACATGACCACTAACCTCTATGAGGGTCACATTGAGAAGGATGCTAGAGAGTTCTCTGATAAACAGGTAAAGATCCAATTCTCTGTGAAAGTCCTGACAACTAGATATTTCATTTGAATTTACATAGCCATTGTCATCATAACCTCTATGTTAGATATCTGCTCTGAAGATTTGGTCTTTAGAGAAGCTTGAATTTCCATGCTGGCCTAGGCTGGTTTATCCTGGTTAGATGACTAGCACAGCCATGCTTTTAGGTAGTTTTGCTGGTTAACATGTTGTATATCTTCTCAAGGGACAATACTACACAAATGAAACTTGGATATATTTTAGAGTAGTCAATGTGCAGCTTGTATAGAAGTACAAATTTACTGCCCTCTAAATATGGCTCAACATACAGCCATTATTCTCCAAATAACTGGCAACAAAAATGAGTACACCCTAAGTGAACATGTCAAAACTGTGTCCAAAGTGTCAATATTTTGCATATGTAGCACTGCTTTAATCCTCCTGGGCTTGGAGTTCACCAGAGCTGCACAGGTTGTTGCTGGGATCCTCTTCCACTCCTCCATAATGGCATCACAGAGCTGCTGGATGTTAGACACATGGTGCTTCTCCACCTTCCGCTTGAGGAATGCCCCACATGTGTTCAATAGGGTTCAGGTCTGGAGGCATACTTGGCCACTCCTTCACCTTCAGCTTCATCAGCAAGGCAGTTGTCATCTTGGCAGTGTGTTTATGGGTCGTTATTATGTTGGAAAACTGCCATTCGGCCCAGTTTCTGAAGGGAGGGCATCATCTTCTGCTTCAGAATGTCACAGTACATGTTGGAATCCATGTTTCCCTCAATGAACCACAGCTCCCCAGTACCAGCAGCACTCATTCAGCCCCAGACCATTATGCTACCACCACCACGCTTGACTGTAGGCAAGATACAATTTTTTTGGTACTCCTCACCAGGGCGTCACCACACATGCTGGACACCATCTGAGCCAAACAAGTTTATCTTCGTCTCATCAGACCACAGGACATAGTTCCAGTAATTCATGCTCTTGGCCAGGTTGCCTTCAGCAAACTGTTTACAGGCTTTTTTGTGAGCCAGCTTCAGAAGAGGCTTCCTTCTGGGACGACGGCCATGCAAGCCGACTTGTTGCAGTGTGCGGCGTATGGTCAAGTCAAGTCAAGTCACCTTTATTTATATAGCGCTTTTACAATACAGATTGTGTCAAAGCACTTAACAGTATCAAATTGGAGGATAGAGTGTCAGTAATGTATAATGATAAGATTAAACACTCAATTTTCAATTTTCAGTTAAAGGCATTTCATTATTGAATTCAGAGATGTCATTGTCTAGCTCAGTTTAGTTTAAATAGTATCTGTGCAATCAAATCGGCGATAATCGCTAGAAATTAAGTGTCCCCAATGGTCTGAGCACTGACAAGCTGACCTTCCACTTCTGCAACCTCTAAAGCAATGCTGGCAGCACTCATGTGTCTGTTTTTTGAAGCCAGCTTCTGCACCTGACGCACGGCACAAGGACTCAACTTCTATGATCGACCCTTGCGAGGCCTGTTCCGAGTGAAACCCGTCTTGGAAAACCTCTGTATGCCACTGGCCACTGTACTTTAACTCAGTTTCAGGGTGTTACCGAACTTCTTATAGCCTAGGCCATCTTTGTGGAGAGCAACAATTCTAACTCTCAAATCCTCAGAGAGTTCTTTGTCATGAGGTGCCATGTTGAACATCCAGTGGTCAGTATGAGAGAATTGTACTCGAAGCACCAAATTTTAACTGCTCTAAAACAAGATACACAAATTTGTATAGTCCTGTCAAGCAGACAAAACATGAACATGATGAATAGCACATGTGGCTTTGCATGGCTAAATGACATATAGCTGTTGTCACGTAGGGTGTCCTCACTTTTGTTGCCAGCTGTTTTGACAGTAATGGCTGTATGTTGAGTTATTTTCAGTGGACAGTAAATCTGTACTGCTATACAAGTTGCACATTGACTACTCTAAAATATATCCAAGTTTCATTTCTATAGAGTGATTGCCGAAATGTGAGGGGTGTACTCACTTTTGTGAGATACTGTAGATAAGACAAGACAAGACACCAGCATCTAAACCTACTAATTGACCAGCTTTGTTGAACTTGAGGGTTGAAATATCTGCATACATTTTTCTTTACAGGTGTGTGGGACACCTGAGTACATTGCTCCAGAAGTAATTCTAAGGCAAGGCTATGGGAAGCCAGTGGACTGGTGGGCAATGGGCATCATCCTCTATGAGTTCCTGGTGGGCTGTGTACCATTCTTTGGAGACACTCCAGAAGAACTGTTTGGGCAGGTCATCAGCGGTCAGTCACATTCTGAATTCCTGTTATGCAATACAGACTTGCTTCATTCAGCAAGAGCTTTAGCAGATTCAGACTGTTGCGTAATCTCAACTCTGCTTCTCATTAATGCATATCAGTATCTCATAGGATCAGCAAAAGACCCCTGCAGACATGTGGGTCTCCTGTTCTTATCCTCCACCTGTTGTTATGCAAACCTTGATCACTCTGGATTTGTTCATTGCTGTCTTATGCAAATGAAATCACATGTGATTCTGTTTTTATATGAGAAGAAGCAAAGTGTGACAGGTAATTTAACTGAACAAAAGACTTACATTTAAGTATTAATGGGTTACTCCACCCCAAAATGAAAATTTTGTCCATAATCACTTACCCCCATGTCGTTCCAAACCCGTAAAAGCTTTGTTCGTCCTATTGACTGCCAAGTAAATAACACTGTCAAGGCCCAGAAAAGTATGAAAGACATCGTCAAAATAGTCCATCTGCCATCAGTGGTCCAGTCTGAATTTAATGAAGCGACGCAAACACTTTTTCTGCACAAAGAAAACAAAAATAACGACTTTATTCAACAATTAGTCTCCGCGTCTCATCCGCGTCACCATAGCACCATTTTGGAGAGTATCCGCTGGTTGCAAACAGTATATGCTGTTCTGTCTCAGCCGCACCACACATATGGAACGACATGGGGGTGATTAATGACAAAATTTTCATTTTGGAGTGGAGTAACCCTTTAAAAATTGCCTGAAAATTGCATTAATAACGTCTGTACCTTAAATCAAGCAATCAGATTTGACTTTCAAACATATTTTACATTTTTAAATTAAGTGTACCATTATACAAAAGAAATATGTTAGCTTTATTCACTTGAAACCGAAATGTGTAAATTTGTTTTGCATATAGCTTGACAGGGGCCTCGATATTCGTATTATTCATATTATTATTTTGTTTAATTTTATTCTATTTTCTAGTTAGTCTGAGAAGTATACAGTACATACGATTTATTTTTACATGTAGTATCGTTTTCATGGTCATGCATATCTGATAGAACACAGCCACTTGTTTTAGCAGTGTTGCATTAAGTTAAGCCAAGTAAAGTGATGAATATCTTCATGACTGTGCCAAAATGTGTTTACCCTAATTCAGTCCTCAACCAAAAACAAACCCTTAACATTATAGTTAAATTGTTGTTGGTTGTATATTCATTTGGGCTACTTTCAGAGGGACTTTTAAAGTACAGTATATAATGCTGTTTTTATATAGTCATATAGTCTTGTTTCCAAGAGATTTAGGATGATCTTATTTGTATTAAATGCCATTTGAAGAATCAGAATCAGAAAGAGCTTTATTGCCAAGTATGCTTGCGCATACAAGGAATTTGTTTTAGTAACATAAGCTTCCAGTACACAGAGACGACAACAACACAGACAATAAAAATAAGATAAGAATAAAAAATACACACATGTAAATATAAATGGACAAAAATTGAAAAATAAATAAATTGTATGTACAGTTGTGCTATAGATGATAGAATGGAACAGAATAGAATTAGATGCAGGGATGTGATAGGATGGAGGTGGTAACAAATAAATATAAGAAATATAAGGTTATTGCACATTTTTATTGCATAATGTGGAGAAAATTTAACTGTTCATAAGGTAGATTGCCTGGGGGAAGAAACTGTTCTTATGCCTGGCTGTCCTGGTATTTGGGGCTCTGTAGCGCTGGCCAGATGGCAAAAGTTCAAAAAGGGGTGACTTGGACGTGAGGGATCCAGAGTGATTTTCTGAGCCCTTTTCCTCACTCTGGATTAGGGCTGTCACGATATTAGATTTTTCATATCACGGTTATTGTGGCCATAAGAATTCACGATATCGATATATCACGATATCTATAGAAACCTTGGGGTTTAATAATCAGTCAAATTATTTTTTACTTTGTTTGAGTTTTTCTTTTTCACCCAACGAACATAAGGATAATGATAAACGCAGGACACAAGACTTTCTTGTCTTGACTTTCTCGGTCTTCTTTGGAGCTCCTATGAAATAACAAGAGAAAAAAATACTGTCAGTTTCAACAGTATGATGAATAAATATGAATGGTAACGCATTACAATAAGATGTCATTTGATAACATTAATGTATTAACTAACAATATATTTATTACACAATTTATTATTCTTTGTTAATGTTAATAAAAATAGTCGTTCATTGTTCATGTTAGTTCACGGTGCATTAAAGTTTACAAACACAACTTGTGATTTTAATAATGCATTAGTAAATGCTGAAATTAACATTAACTACGATTAATAAATGCTGTGGAAGTATTGTTCATTCTCATTTCATGTTAACTAATGTAATTAACTAATGAACCTTATTGTAAAGTGTTGCCATGTTAACATCTAAACTGATACTTTAACCTGTTAACTTGTATACCCGTATTTTAAGCTCTTTAACTTATAGTTGCGCCGGCGCCACTGAAGTCATGCAGTAAGAGCGCTGCTAATTCAGTTTTAATGTGCATCTAGAACGGCTGCAGATGAGGCATTAAGTGCATGGCACTGCGACCAGCTGAACATTTTACAGAGTTTAATATAGCAATGTGGTCGCTCAGTTTTTCAAGATCAGTTTTAATCGTGTAACTGTTAACAGATTTGAACAAAGAAATGAAGTGTTACTACGCACAGGCTGTATTGATTGCAAATACAAAAATAAGTCGAGTAAAGAAAACACAGTACTTATTAAATAATCACCCTTTACTTAAATATATGAACACAGAAAACCTCTGTTAACAGGTTAATGTAACATTTCCCATTCTAATGACTAGTAAAATAATGGAAACTTACTCTGATGAACACGGCTCTTCTCGGAGTAGCTGTGTGTGCTGCTGCTTGTTTGACAGGTGTCAGTGTTAAGGTGCAATACTGCCACCTGGAGGTCAACCAGGTACTGGCGCTGGAGTGTTTACATGTGGTGTTATCAATCCTGTTCATTTTAAATATTGCGGTTATCGCCAATACCGGTATATCGTCACACACTAAATTAACACTATATCGATAATTGTTGCTTTGAATATCACGGTTATCGTCAATACCGGTATATCGCGACACCCCTACTCTGGATGTATACAGTTCTTGGAGGGTGGGCAGGGGAGCACCAATAATCCTTTCAGCAGTCCGAACCGTTCTCTGTAGTCTTCTGATGTCTGATTTTGTAGCTGAACCAAACCAGACAGTTATTGATATGCACAGAACAGACTCGATGACGGCTGAGTAGAACTGTTTTAGCAGCTCCTGTGGCAGGTTAAACTTCCTCAGCTGGCGAAGGAAGTGCAACCTTTGTTGGGCCTGTGAGTGTGAGATGTGTGTGTCCCACTTCAGGTCCTGAGAGATGATGGATCCCAGGAACTTGAATGTCTCCACTGCAGCCACAGTGCTGTCTATGATGGTGAGTGGGGAGAGTGCAGGGGGGTTTCTCCTGAAGTCCATGATCATCTCCACTGTTTTGAGCGTGTTCAGCTCCAGGTTGTTAAGACTGCACCAGACAGCAAGCTGCTCAACCTCCTGTCTGCAAGCAGACTCATCGCCGTCCTGGATGAGGCCGATAACTGTAGTGTCGTCTGCGAACTTCAGGAGCTTGACAGAGGGGTCTTTGGAGGTGCAGTCGTTGGTGTACAGGGAGAAGAGCAGTGGGGAGAGAACACATTCCTGAAGGGCACCAGTGTTGGTGGAGTGGCTGTTTGACATGAATCTCCCCAGTCTCACTAGCTGCTGCCTATCTGTCAGAAAGCTGGTGATCCACTGACAGATAGAGCTAGGGACGGAGAGCTGGGTTAGTTTGGTCTGGATGATTGTGTTGAAGGCCGAACTAAAGTCCACAAACAGGATCCTCACATAAGTCCCTGATTTGTCCAGATGCTGCAGGATGAATTGCAGTCCCATGTTGACTGCATCATCCACGGACCTGTTTGCTCGGTAAGCAAACTGCAGGGGGTCCAGTAAGGGTCCAGTGATGTCCTTCAGATAAGCCAGAACCAGTTTTTCGAATGACTTCATGACGACAGACGTTAGTGACACTGGTCTGTAGTCGTTAAGTCCTGTTATCTTGGGTTTCTTTGGGACGGGGATGATGGTGGAGTGTTTGAAGCAGGAAGGGACTTCACACAACTCCAGAGATCTATTGAAGATCTGTGAAAAGATGGGGGTCAGCTGGTCAGCACAGGTTTTCAGACATGCTGGTGTCACACCGTCTGGGCCTGGTGCCTTTCTTCTCTTGTTCTTTCTGAAGACCTGCCGCACATCATCTTCACTGATCTGAAGTGGAGGAGCGGGGAGAGGGGGGCTACAGAAGGTGTTAGCGGTTGTGTAGAGAGATGGTCAGGACGGGTGTGGGGGGTTTCAAATCTACAATAAAACTCATTCAGGTCTTCAGCAAGTTGTTGATTCACCTCAGTGCTGGGGGATGGTGTCTTGTAGTTGGTGATGGCTTTCAGACCTTTCCACACTGAAGCGGAGTCATTGGAAGTGAACTGATCTTCCAACTTTTTAGCGTAGGTCCTTTTAGCCTCTCTAATCTCCTTATTCAGTGTGTTCCTGACCTGATTGTACAAGACTCTGTCCCCATTTCTGTAGGCATCCTCTTTGGCCTGATGAAGATGTCTGAGTTTTGCTGTAAACCATGGCTTATCATTGTTGAATGTTAAATAAGTCCTGGTAGGAATGCATATATCCTCACAGAAGCTAATATAGGATGTTACAGTCTCTGTGAGCTCGTCCAGATCGGTGGTAGCAGCTTAAAAAATGCTCCAATCTGTGCAGTCGAAACAGGCTTGTAAAACCCACTCTGTTTCGTTGGTCCATCTCTTTACAGTCTTTACTACAGGTTTAGCAGATTTAAGTTTTTGCCTGTAGGTTGGTATAAGATGATCTAGGCAGTGGTCAGAGAGCCCCAAAGCTGCCCATGGGACAGAGTGGATGCATTCTTTATTGTGGTGTAACAATGGTCCAGTATGTTACTGTCTCTGGTGGGACATGTAACATGCTGTTTGTGTTTTGGCAGTTCACGGGAGAGATTGACTTTATTAAAGTCCCCAAGAATGATTAAAACAGAGTGATCTGATCAGCGAGTTTCTGTAAAGCTGAGCTCACGTGCGTTTGCAGAGGAATGTAAATACTCACGAGAATGAATGCGCAAAACTCCCGCGGCGAATAGAAAGGCTTACAGTTGAAGAAGAACACTTCTAGATCGAGACGGAACATCTTTTTTAACACCGTTACATCTGTACACCACCTTTCATTGTTGTAGAAGCATGTCCCGCCACCACGCAATTTCCCTGTTGATTCTGCGTTGCGGTCCGCTCTAAACAGCTGAAAGCCCGGCAGACTTAATGCGCTGTCCGGAATGGCGTCATTCAGCCAGGTTTCCGTGAGAAACAGTGCAGCAGAGTGTGAGAAATCCTTATTTGTCCGGGAGAGCAGAAGTAGTTCATCCGTTTTGTTGGGTAGAGAGTGGAGATTTGCCAGATGGATGCTAGGCAATGGCGTTTGAAATCCGCGCTGAGCTTCACGAGCGCGCCGGCTCGCTTCCCCCGTTTGTGTGTCCTGAAGCGGTTGATCAGCGTCACTGCTCCTCCAACTACTATGTTCAGCAAAACGCCCTGTTACGGGTTTTGTTTTGGTTCTGTTGTTGTTCTCTTATTTTTATAGGTTAATTGGATCCATCTGTTATCAATCACAAACTGGACATCTAAGAGATCTGGATCCTTTGTGAAGAGGCTCCTGCATTTGAGCTTGGCTGGACATTTTGTCAATTTTAGTTTAATTCTGTTAATTATGTGATTCTTTATTATTGTTTATTTTTCTTCTTTTTGAACCCCTAAGTTAATAAATATCTGATACTTGGACTCAGAACCCTCTGTATTTTGTTGCTTCCTTGAGCCGGGATGTAACAATCGGAATAATCGAAAACTGGTAGGAGATTTTGTGGTGTGTTCTGCCGAATGTTCAGCAGTTCATCCCTGGTGAAACTAATCGTGTTTGAAAAACAAAAAACAGGAAAAACTAACAAAAACACTAAAACAACTGGAGAGCAAAGCACCGTGGCTGCCGTGTGCGGCGCCATCTTGTTTTACTTTTACTTAAAGAATACATTGATACATTTTTATTGATAGAAAGATGTGTTTCAATCAAATATATTTGCTCTTTAAATTTGACCTAAAAATGTAAATTTCCAAAATATTTGTGTGGATTCTTTTACTATCCATTAAGCAAGAAAACCTTGAAACAACCACCATGTGTTTCTGCAGCTCCTAAATATTTGTGCTACCATTTATACCTTTAGTATTAGTTTTTTGCTATGGGGTTAGCATAGGTGTGAGTCTTAATTAATGAGCCCAGCGAGCTGCTGTTGCCCTGGGCTTGGATGCATATTCATGCTGCTTAATGTGATTCAAATGTGAGGCTCATGTTGCTGTAGAGACAGTCGAGAAACAAACAAAGCACAGCCCTTCATTTATTTCACTCCCCTGGCCTTTATGCTAAAGTACCCATTTCTTTCTGATCTAAGCTCAGTTTTGTTGTTGCTCTGCATTCATTTGTGGTTTGATTGTGTCAAGGGCCCTGTTCTTTGATTAGTGAAAAATGCCAAATAACCTCTGGATGCTGGAAATCCATGCATGGAATTGATGCATGAGAAAGTGGAATATTAGGATGTTTTATGCATGCCTATTTATGTTGTAGCAGGCATTTTGATGCATTTTAATAATCAGATTTGATTCATATGTAAAAATATTCTCTGTATTCATTAGTTTGGTGCTGTGCACGAGTGAACAATTCTGTGTTACAATAAAGACCCAACAAAACCAGAGAGGAGCTTTCATTTTGAATGAAAAGTAATGATTTTTGGAAAAGACACTGATTTTGTTCCATTTGGCTAATGAGGATGAAACTGTGTGCTGCTTCTTCTCTTAGATGAAATAAACTGGCCGGAGGGAGAGGATGCGCCACCAGCTGATGCTCAGGAGCTGATCACCCTACTGCTCAGACAGAACCCTCTGGAGCGCCTTGGCACTGGTAAGGGTCCAAAATGTTTGCGGTAATACTTGCCAAGCTCCAAAAATGAGTAAAAATTACTTTTGGCATTTAAGTGAATGTTTAGTTGTCCAAAAGGTATTTTAGGGTTTGCAAAGTAATGCATGGCTCTGTGGATAAAATGCAATGTAAAACATGCATATATACATTAAGTAAATTAAGTAAATATTATTCCATGGCTGGTAAAAAATAATAATAAATTAATTTTTAAAAAAAGTAAATAAAATAAATATTTTAGAATCATCACCACTTTGCCAGTGAAAGTTTAAACTATATTCGCTTAATAAAATTTCTTGATATTGGTGATATTAAGAAGATTCCAGCATCACATTTTTGGCATCACATAAAGTGAAAATATTGTGAAATGCAACAAAACAACAATTACTAAACCAGATATTTAATACACAAAGTGGAGTAAATAGAATTTACCGCTTGTTGCTTTATCACATTGTTTCTGAAATTTGATTGGATCTATATCTGTAAGCAGGAGGGGCATATGAGGTCAAGCACCATCAGTTCTTTCACAGTCTGGACTGGAACAGCCTGCTGAGGCAGAAGGCAGAGTTCATCCCCCAGCTGGAGTCTGAGGATGACACCAGCTACTTTGACAGTGAGTGACAGCAGAAGTGAAGTCATTGTCCTTCATGGTCCATGCAAGCAGTGCAGAGCTGAGATCCAGTGTCCATGTCTGTTTTTATGTCAGGAGGATCAGATGTTCCCAGACTGATAGATTAGTCATATTTTAGTATAGCACAGTTGGTTGATGATATGAATCTTTGTCATTTGTTTGGAGAAATGTCAACAATTTGCTGTAGCTTAGTCTTTTGCTTTGCTTTGGACACTTCATTGTCAAAATGTTTCTCATCTTATATATATACGCAGTAATAACAATATAGATTTAAGTAGACATGCTGTTTTTTCTCCTTCTGTGTATTGTATAATGACCAAGCTAGATGACTGAATGTTTATTTTTGATTGAACTGTCCTTTTAACATTTCTTAGAAGAATGGACTCTTAAAATAACTGACATGAGAGCATCTTGACAACAGACATCACCGCACAATGTGACATTTTCTCTTTCAATCTCAGCACGATCTGATAGGTACCATCATTTGGAAACTGAGGAGGAGGATGATACCAATGATGAAGATTTCAATGTGGAACTGCGCCAGTTTTCCTCATCTTCACACCGATTCTCCAAAGTGAGTTGCGTATCTCTTTTTTTCCTCACACTGTTTAATTCATGCAGTACAGAATGACTCCGTGACCATTGACCAGTGTATGTTCAAATAAAAATGTGGAAAACTATGGCCAGCACCATCTCTGCCATAGGGCTCAGCTCATAGATTTACGTGCATTTGCTTTTGTGAGAGGGATATACTTTTGTAGGTCAGGGAACAACATCGCACACAACAAATACTCGCGCACATCCTTGTTCTCAGGCATGCAAAGCTTTGGTGCATTGCAGTATCAGTTGCTTCCAGAATATGGTGATGGCTGTGTTTTATAAATATATGCTATAATTTTGGGATTGTTGCTTGATTTTAATTTTTTTTTTGTATAAACAAACTAGGACAGGGGGAAAGAATATGATTTATTGATTCTATGTATTCTTTAGCATTTTAATTATTTAAATTTATTAAGAATATTATTACTAATATAAAATTCAGGCATCATCAATTGTTATTTTTGGTGATGATTGCCATTTTATTAATTGCTGTTTTCTACTAAATTCAAACAATAATTCAAACCATTGTACGCAATTCGTATAAAAATATATTTTGTATAAAAAAAGTAAGCATGAAGCTGCATCTATTACCCCGACCCAAACCTTAACCTCAGTGGAATGAGATTGTACAAATTCATATATATTTGCCACTAATTTGTTTGGGAGAGTAAGCAACCACCCAGAACACCTTAGGAGCAACCTAGTAGTGACCAGCAGAAGCATTTCAAGTTACATTTCCTCGCTTTTCAGGATTCTTTATCTCATTCTCCTGTTTGAATGCTGTGACACATGCATATGTTTACTACAAGATCTAATGGAGTTTATTGATGCATAAATATGCTGTTTGTTTGTATGTGGTGTGTGTGTAGGTTTACAGTAGTCTGGATCTGTCTCGAGGACAGCTGGAAGAGAAAGGAGAACAGCCAGAGAAGACAACAGACAGTCCTCTCACTGTTGACTCACTGAGCTGGACTCCAGACTTCACTGAGATGTATGTTGAATTTAACGGGAAAATCCAACTTCTGATAGTAGATAATTTTACATTCTCCAGGTTGGTCATGTATGGTCATTAACTGGTCCAGATGGTTGATTAGATTGGACTACCTGCTAGCGTGGTCAAGGCCTACCTCATAGTCCACTATTAATAAAGCTGGTAGACCAACAAAACAGCTTCTATGTTCCTAAAACTACCTTAAATTTGTAGAACCTGACTTTTTCAGGTGAATCATGTCATTTTTCCTTGTTTCTCTTCTCCAGCCCCTCTCTCTCTCACTCATCTGACACTGAGAGCACCAGCTTGAGCAGATGTTCTGGTCTTCTTCCTAAGTTTGCAATCTCTGCAGAAGTGGAAGACGATGAGGGTTCCCTGGCTTTGGAAGACCCCAGTAAATTGACCTTTAGTATTGGGGAGTTGCCTCAGGATGAGCCTGATCCCACCACACCCTGTAGCACCATCAGTAACTCCACTCTCTCAGGTACAGGGGTGATATACAGGAGATGGGATCAGACGTCCTCCATAAATAAATGTTTACTTCTGTTTGAGACTACATGTATAAAACATTAATAAATGCAATTCATTTTCACATGCTTTTGGTGCACATGCAGTACTATAGGCAGTGGATTCCTGCAGTGTATTTACTGTATTTTATGTTGATTGTATTTTGAGTTTTTGCCAAGGTACAATTGACCCCCCATTTAACTGAAAAAAAAAAAAAAGTGATTTGTTTGTGATCAAACAGATAGTAATTAATATTTAAATTAAAAAAATTATTAAAAGGGAAATAACACAAATTTTAAATATTACAATTATTTATAGGTTGCATAATAAGTATGCATAACTGTTATAACTAACTGTTCTCTCTCTTTTTTTTTTTTTTTTTTTTTTTTTGAGTAGGCAGTTTCTCTGAGCACCTGGATCAGGCGCCATCACGTGGAGATGGAGTGGAGAGTCTGGAGAGCTCCTGTAAGCCCTCCTCTGATACAGCCTCCTTCCTGACTGCTCCCAAACCTGAGAGCACAGAGAAACAGTGTGCAGTCAGCAAAGTCCCAAAATCAGTGTCTACCAGCGCCCTGTCACTCATGATTCCTGGAGGTGAGTGTACAGTATGTATGTGTATGTGAAAGAATATGTTGGAGTATCTTTACTTTTGTGAAAGTGTTTGTTATTGTCCATGTCAGGTTTTTTTTTTTTTTTGAAAGATGGTTACCTGCTGTTGCACAGCACCAGTCAGTTGATTTATTGATTTATTCCCCCCAGATGTTTTTGGTGTGTCGCCATTAGCAAGCCCCATTTCTCCATACTCGCTGTCATCAGACCCATCCTCTAGAGATTCCTCCCCCAGCCGAGACTCCTCCCTCAGTGGTGTCGTCTGTCGTCAGCCAATCATCATTCACAGCTCAGGGAAGAAGTTTGGCTTCACTCTGCGAGCTATCCGGGTCTACGCCTGTGACAGTGACATTTATACAGTGTATCACATGGTCTGGGTGAGTGTGGCAGGGCTGTCCAGCACACCACTATAGAACCCAAACAGCTGACAAAATGTATTCTCACTTAGATTTTTCATATCTCAGTTTACTGCATCACACACAGTTAAGATATTGATGAAAGCTTTCGAACCATGTATGATTTACTATGTATATTGTATCGTTTGGAAATAGAATGTAGAGGATGGTGGCCCTGCTCACAAGGCTGGTCTTAAGGCTGGAGACCTGATCACTCATGTGAATGGAGAAACAGTTCATGGGCTGCTTCACACTGAGGTGGTGGAACTATTGCTGAAGGTGAAAAACCCAACCAATGTTACAACCACAACACTATTTTCACAGCTTTTTTTCCCATTTAATTTTGTGTTACAATATGTCTGTAAGTGTCATGTGCTTATTTCGCAGAGCGGAAGTAAAGTCGCGATTTCCACAACCCCTTTTGAAAACACTTCTATTAAAACTGGTCCAGCTAGAAGAAATAGTTACAGAAGCAAAATGGTGAGAAGAACCAAGAAGCCGAAGAAAGAGAAAACTCAAGAAAGGTAAGAAAACAAGAATATCATCATTCATTCAAATGTTTATTTACAGTACATAACTACATATATTTGGATAAACTACCTACACCTCAGTAGCAAGATCCCCCACTGCCACTAGATGTAGCTGTTACTGCATTGTTTTTGTAATGTACACTCTGCTCAGAATGGAAGATTTGTGTACTTTTCTGCTGCATGCCGTGTAGTATATACAGTATATAACCTACTATTTTAAAATATTATTTAAATCAGTAGGCTGTATGTATGTATAATAATTTCATTATCCAGTGTGCTTTTTCAGTTTAAGCTTTTTTTTTCTCTCTAGGCGGCGTTCAGTATTCAAACGTTTTGCCATGCAGCCCTCTCCACTTTTACACACCAGCCGTAGTTTCTCCTCGCTAAACCGCTCACTGTCTTCAGGAGAGAGTCTACCTGGATCTCCCACACACAGTCTCTCGCCACGCTCCCCCACAGCTGCCTTTCGCCCAACACCCGACTTCAGCCAGTCAGGTGTGTGTCTTACATTACCCAGACATTGGTCCTGATTTAAAAAAAAAAAAAAGTATATATATTTTAATGTTGCCTGTCGTGTCAAGGGGTGTAATTATTGGTGTTCTGTGCACATCCTGTTCAGTTCAATGTGAAATGATGAAATCTGAATGAAAGTAATAAAAAAAAATTGCCGCTTATCTTAATGTTTTAACTTTCAACTCTTTCATCCAGGTGCCAATTCATCACAGAGTAGCTCCCCCAGTTCCAGCGCACCCAACTCACCAGCAGGTTCTGGCCACATCCGACCCAGCACTCTGCATGGCCTGGGTCCCAAACTACCTGGACGTTTACGTCAGGGTCGACGTAAATCGGCAGGAAGCATTCCCCTCTCACCACTGGCTCGTACACCCTCCCCGACCCCTCAGCCTCAGCCGACTTCTCCTCAGCGGTCCCCATCTCCCTTGCTGACTCACACTGTGGGAAGCACCAAACCCTCTCAGGCCTTCCCTGCTAAAATGCACTCACCCCCGACTATTGTACGCCATATGGTACGACCTAAAAGTGCAGAGCCTCCTCGGTCCCCACTCTTGAAGCGAGTTCAATCTGAGGAGAAGCTTTCCCCCTCTTACGCTGGTGACAAAAAACATTTATGCACCCGAAAGCATAGTTTGGAGGTCACCCAAGAGGAGTCTCAAGGGGAGGCCTCATCTAGAGGGGAGCATATCCCACCATCTATAGAGGAGAGCAGTTCCTGTGAGCCACCCACCATTACTCGGGTGAGGCCTGCTGAGCAGGGTTGCCTAAAGCGGCCTGTCACTCGCAAAGTTGGTCGTCAGGAGTCAGTAGAGGAGCTAGATAGGGAGAAGCTGAAAGCCAAAGTGGTGGTGAAGAGGCAGGACTGGGCTGAGAGACGAGAGTTTATGCAAAAACAAGACACCGTGCAAGATGTGGAAGGTGCTGCTGCTGAAGATAAGGAGTGGAGTGTCCTTACACGTCCCAGTGTGAGACCCCAGGGTTCTGAATCTGGATGCCTGGACAAGTCTACAAATGCTACTTTAAAGGATGTCCTCTACAAAAAACTAAATCCGAGAGTCTGTGAGAGCATAGCTGAGTCTGTCACCAGTGGAGACTGTGTATCACTTTTAAGTGAGAATGGGAGGTCACCTTTATGTCAATCAGATCGTCAAATGTCTCGGGCAATGAAGGAAAGTAATAAACCAGATTTCAAAGCCTCCAACATGGAGTTTGCCAGAAAGAGACAGTCCTTTGAGGACAGAGAAGACTCCTTGTGTCGAATATCCTCTGGTGTTCATGAAAGCATTCATTTCAACACCACCAGGTCCAAAAGTCTTCAACTTGATTCCGCGTTGGCTTTAGAACATGTTAAAGGGGGCATGTGCAACATCCATGGCACTTCTGAAACTTTGGCCCCTAAGCTTTTTAGTGGAAGAGGAGAGAGTGCAGTAGAAAAACTTCAGATGATTGCTTCCGATGGTCCTATCAGGAAGACCTCCTCTGAGTACAAATTGGAAGGAAGGCTTGTGTCCTCTTTAAAGCCACTAGAGGGCACCTTGGACATTGGTCTGCTTTCTGGGCCTCGGGTATCCAAGACTGACACATGTCTTTCCAAAATGGCAGACAGCCATGGTGAAAGTACTATGTTGGCAGAAGATCTTTGTGGAAAACAGCCTGTTCAACAGAAAACCACAGAGAAACAGAAAAGTTCTCATGCAGGGATGTCTGGGACACTTAACCATAAGGACAATGTGTATTTGAGCAGTAAAACGTTTACAAAAGAAGAGTCCATTTCCAATAAGGACTCCACAATAAGTTCTGCTTGCAATGTGGCCTTGCATGATAGAAATAAATTTAATGATGGAGTGAAGTTGCAGATTACAGCCACTAAAGTTGAGTCCATAGACACGAGTGTGAAAGTGGAGACTAGGCTAAAGACGGCTCAGGAGATGAGAGCTGCACGACACAATGCTCACTTTGCTTGTGGGAAAACACCCTCCATCAGGGAAGTCAGCAATGAAGACCAGGAAGATGACATGGAAAATATAGAGGATACATCTCCAAAGCAAAACGAAACTCAGCAGCAGATACAACCAGTTCTTTGTAAAACAAATCAACCTGAGGAAATCCCAGTGTCTTCTGCTGTTCTTTCTCAACCCATCTCTGTCCAGCAAATCCCAGAAGCAAATTCTGGCAAAAATAATAGTAGGCGGAGTGAGACACCAATTAGTTCACGCAGTCCAGCAATGTCTACAGTGAAGGATAGCATAAATAAAGACAAACCAGCTGATACAAAGACCACTGCAGTGATAAAGCAGGTCCATTCATCAGAAAATGTTATGGACAATGCAAGTGCAACATCAAGCCCAACTTTGTCTAAAACCAAGACTGTGATAGATAGAAAGGATAGGGCTGGTAGCACCAAAGACCTTCTCAACATCAATCCAGAACATCTTCAAGATTTGAAGGAAAGCAAAACATCTAGCCGAGTGAAAATTTTGGACAAAAACGTAGAGTCTGCACTGGGAGGCAGAACTGATGGAACACCAACCTCAGCTGCTGACTCAGGGCAGGCTAAACCAGAGATATCGGTCAAAGAAACAGCACCCATCCCGCAGAGTCTATCTTTAGCTTCCTCGGTCACAACATCCACTGAGTCCTCTGTCTCAGCGCCGTCAGATGCACCCGAGACCACTATTGTTAAAAGCTCATTGTCTACCCTTCAAAGTAAAACCACTCCATCTGCCATTGCTGCCCCATTGAAAGACATGCCTGCTACTGATTCCAAATCCAAAGCCAGTGCAAGCACCACCCCACAACTTTCTGAGTTGGCTGAAGTAAAAACAACCACCATCCAACCTCCACAGTCTGATCAGACTTGTGCCAAAATTTCAAGCTCTGTTGGATTGGCAAATGGACAGACAGCAAGTATTTCAACTCAACTCTCCAAACAAATCTCAGACAGAACACAAAATTCCGGTGCATCAAGTGGTAGCAGAGAATTCAGTGTGCAAACCCATCAGTCTCAGCAAGGCTTAAACAAAAATCAACATGCAGACAAAGTAAATGCAGAGAAGGCAAGTAGCCAATCCAATTTAATGGTGAAGGATCTGAAAACCCTGCCAGCATGTGGAGACAAAATGGACTCGAGAGATAAAATGGCTTCTAAAAAGGACTCCAAATGCAGTATGAGTGAAAAGGTTACTTGTGCCTCTAACCCTTCAGTCAAAGCTGAAGTTTCAGAAAACTGTGAAAAGCAGGAAGCCATCTTCAGAAGCCAAGTAAACATGAATATCACATCAATGGACACGGGTTCAAGCCCACCAAAGACTAGAAGTTGTGACGCTTCAACAAAAGACACTGTGCATGTGCAATCTGCAATTAAAACAGAAGAAAAACAGAAATCCAAGACTGTTGTTGATGTAGACACTGAGAAGGCCAAGAAGCAAGTTATGGACATGTCCATGATGGAGACAAGTCCAGCACAGACTGCAATAAAACAGACGCAACCATCTGGTAGTGCTACACTAAAACAAACCCCTTTGAGTTCCAAAAACAAGCCCCGAGTAGACTCTCCTCTTGTTACGCAGTCTTTAGGGAAGGCAGTTGAAGTTAAGGGAAAGCAGGAAAACATAGCACAGCTACAGCCTATTGTCAAAGACAACATGGTAAAACCAAAGGAGCTAAGAGAGTCAGTCTTGTCTACACCTAAATCTCAGCCTCATAAAGACACCCACACTGGTTCTCAATGTGGCTCTGTGCCAGTGTTGCCTGTTCCAGCTGTTAAAATCCATGTGTCTAGTGGACTTCCTCCTGGTAAGGGCAACACTGCTGTAGCTGAATCACTTGGACCTTCCTCAAAGGAACAAGTGAAGTCCAGAATTGATGTTCCAAGATCAGAGTCTCTCAAGGGCTCCAGCACAAGTGATCCCATAGGGAAAACTACTACTACTATATCCAGTCCTGACCCTAAACATGCCTCCAGTGAGTCAAAGGTGACTGACAAACAAATTTCATCCAACCGAAAAGAGCAAGTGGAAAAGAAGAGAAAGGAAACTACTCTAGATACATCGTCAGCACCCAAAACTAACCGCAAAGATTCGTCAAGAGGCATGCCTTTGGCAAAGGATAGTACTACTGTTGAAAAAGATTCAGTCCGTCCTAAACAAACAAAGGATATCCCACGTGGTTCAACTTGTAAAAAGTGATGTATTGTATTGTATTGTAGTTGCCAAGCGTATTGAATTTTAAAAAGACTATGAGGTTGTAAACATCAGTTTTGTCTATATGTAATATCATGAACCCTTTCTATCTGAGGACCGGTGAAGCTGTTACTTTGGGTATTCATAAGAAACCAGAAATTAATTTGTTTGTTTGTGTTGTGATCTATCATGCTCCGTTAATATTATGTCAAAAAAGTGTAGGCTGAATGTTGACTTGTTTTGCTGCTGATTTGTGGTCTTGTTTTAGATCTCGCAAAAGCGCCAAAATTAGTCATTGTATTGTGTTGCGATGTGATGTAACGTGTGGCGTGTGCAATAATTGGGGAGACGGAGTGTAGATGCCTTTTTTAATGATTAAATGAACTGTGCCAATCCTGGTTGAGTGTAACTGTACCAAACAAAGAGCACCTCAACTTTAGAGATGAAGGTGCATGTTAACTGACTGTGTAAAGTAAAAAAAAAAAAAAAAAAAAAAAAAGCTTCACGCTTATTCAGGCTAGTGTTATCATGTACTACACTGGTTTTTGATGTATTTTAAAACCACTAGGAAAATATATGTAGCAATGGTGCTATTGATGTGGCTTAAATTCTGCAAGCAGAACAGATCACTTATTTTATTTTTTTCACTTGTGTTTTTTTCTTTTCTTTTTTTTTTTTTTTTTTTGTGACCTTGTCAGCAAAGTTTTGTTTTGGGTAGTGGTGCACAGAGGGAAAGCACTTTGTCCTGTGCTTCTCACCTGGAACTATTTTATATTGGAATCATCTTATGGTTCTGGATTCGTTGTGGAAGGGGCCTTAGAGTTTTTTGGGGAAATATGACTTGCTGTTCTTAGCAGGTCATGGTGAAATTCACATTCCTTTCACATGCATTTGTAAGGATTAATTTTTATGCAATATATTGTAAATAGAGCAGCATTAATTGTACAGAGGGGTCGGTTGAAAATGAGTGTTGTATGTTTTATATGTATATATTTTGCTATGTCATATTATGTTTGTATACTGTACTCAATGTCAGTCTCCTGGTGATCTGCTCAGTAATTGTGATGATATAGAGTCTAAACTAGCAGAATAATGATAGTCTCACTCTAAAATGAAGTGTACTTGAAGTTTCACTAAGGTATGTAGGGCTTAACCACATGCATTTTCAGATATGTATTTTAAGTGACGCAGCAGAGTTGCTCTCCGAATGTTCATTATACTTGATACCACTAACAAGGAAATCATGCATTTACGTGAAACAGGGACGAGGCAGATGTAGCACACTATATAAAAGGCAAGTTTCAGAGACTGAAGGATTACCCCATGATTAAGGTTTGCTACTATGTAGATTATATACAATCTGTTTTTCAAAAAAAAGAAAAATGTCAAGCTTTTAGGGCTAACATTTGGCATACAGGAACATGATGCATTTCCCCTGGTTTGGTTAAAAGGGCTTATACGGGGATAATAAAATGTGTTTTAGCAACATGTCAGGGCTGGTAGTCAGCGCTTGTGGTAAATGTCAGGAGTTTCACTGCATGTTCGTTCTTCATGTTCCATCATATTCATATTTCTTACATATTCATATGCAAAGTACAGCACTTACAAATGGGGACTGTGTAATACTTTACTAAATGCATTTGTGCTATTAACGTCTCTAGTCACGCAATAGGACTGCTAAGTGCATTCCCTGCACTTTTTACCTTCAAGACCTTTCAAAGCTCTCCTTCCTTTTTGTGCTCAAACTTTAAAAAGCATATTTGTCATTAGTTATGCTTGATTTGACCTTTAAGCAGTTGCATAATGACCACTGAAGGTTAGCATCAGAACAGAGAAGAGGATTAATCATTGTGTCTTTTGATAACATTTGGTCTGAACTTTAAACCTGCTATATCTCTGCTGGTGTGCATACATCTCGTAACAACTTAAAGTAAAGCGACTGTGTATAGTATACCTATATTGTGAAAAATCTAGGCTATATTACCGTATGATATTGAAGTATTTGTGATTTAATGTTTTATGTAAACAGAGTATATATCTGAGCTGAACACACAGGTCTGCATAAGTAACTAAACAACAGAATGCACCATGTCTAATGAAAAGATTGTAGAGATTTTAAAGCGTATTCGCAGACTGACGTTTCAGTTCCTTATAGGCTTTACAATTGTAGCTTAGGAGGTCTAAAGAGCTACAAGGCACCTTAAGATTAAAAACACAACGCTTATTGGGAAATTGGGGAAGAGATTCTAAGCAAACATAATAGAAACTGTAATGATAAAATGTGAATGTTTTATAGGACACATGCATTGTCTGTTCTCCAATATTGATAGTATTGTCATGAATTAACCCCAGACATTCATGTTGTTGGTGTTTCTTTTCCTTCCCTTTTCTGACAATTAATGTTTAAATCCTTTAAGAAGCACATTAAATGTTTGTTTACAACTACTTCATGGATGTATATTTTGTACATTTGTGTTATTTGCCAAATTAATGTGCTGCGTCACAGGCAGTTATGTTGTGATCGGGGGAGTGTGTGTGTGTGTGTGGTGATCGGGGGAGTGTGTGTGTGAGTTCCTCTTAGCAGACACTTGCTGTTGAAGACAATTGGTGTGGTAGCCTAATGTTGTCCTTCTAGTTCAGTATGTTCTTGCTTGTTTTCTGGAGTTTTCTTTCCTCTCTCTATGTGTGAAAACAGTGTTTATGTAGATGATTCTGCTTATCATTGTCTTTTAGGATCTGTGCAATAAGAGATGTGGTTTTGAGTTTTGTATATCACCCACAGAAAGCTCTATGGATGTCATAGATGTTGTATACTAAACAAATATTTATACTTCTAAAGTTGTATAATACTGAAAATAAAAAGGCATGTCAAAATGACCTTTTATTGCATTTTATTGTCTTTTTGTCTTTAAAATTACTTAGACTTGAAATCGCCATAATCAAGGAAGTAGACTTAATGAGACTGCAAAAATACAGTGTTGATCTCCAACGTAAAGCAGATGTTCATGTTTTATGTTTATATAGTCTGCATTTGGAGGGAGTCCAAACAAACTCTTAATTTACAGTTGTGAATATCTTGAATATTTTCTAATTCTCCTGACAAGGCAGAAAATGGCCAATATAATTATGATTGCAACTAGAATTATAACAGATGCAAGTACACCAACAGGTAATTCACACTGAAGTTCGGCATCAATAATCCTTGTTCCTGTGCCATTACAAGTGGTCTCCATTAAGTGTTTTACTTTGATTTTGTTTTTTATAACCCAGTTGATGAACTCAAAGTTGCTACAGTTGCATACCAGGGGATTGTAGCTCAGATCAACAGTACTGATGTTTCCCAGATCCATAACGCTTCCAACATCCACTGTCACAATGGCATTACTGGCATAGTTAAGTTGGAGAAAATGCAGGGAGTAAAATCCAGAGGTGCTCAGTTTGACCAACTTGTTTTCACTCAGGTCTACTTGCCTGAGATGCACAAGACCTTTAAACAAGTTCTCTTCAAAAGCAGTTATTTTGCATGAAGCTAGAACAAGGGTTTCCAAAAGGGGGACGTATTTAAAAAGCTCCGTCTGGGTAAGAACCCCTCCTTGAATTGTATTCCCCTTTAAATTGAGGAGTTGCAAATTCTTCAACCCTTTGAAAATGCGCACGTTTGTCAGACTGGTATTTGACCAGGAAAGATTTAGAGTTTTGAGATTCTGTAGATTGCTAAAAGGTGAGCTGTCATTCAAAGTGTAGTATGAATGGCTGAAGTCCAAGTGCTCCAACTGTGGCGTTGCACTGAAAGGCTGTGAACTCCAGAAAATTTGTGAGCCATAGCTGAGATTCAGGAGCTTCAGTTCACTCAGACCAAACAGCTGGTCATTACAACAAGGTCCCCTGGGATTTACTAAACTAAGACTGAGATCTAGCTCTTCTAGGATTCCGAGACTCTCCAAGCATTTGCTGCTAAAATTAAGTTGCTTTGAATTCCCGCTCACGGACAAGTGCGTAAGCAAGGGAACGTTTCTGGTGTTGATGCTGCAGACATCTTTAAAGCGGTTCTCATCTAGCACCAGATGGGACAATCTAGATGGGCCAGTCATGTTAAATTGCAATGAATCCAGGTGAGCTCTAGTAAGGTCGAGCTTTTTAATCCATTTAAGGCAATCAAATGGGAAATTATTTAGGTCTGAGAAATGCTGAAGCTGGAAATCCAAGTCTGTAACAAAGATCTTGCACAAAGATTGTAGTGCAGCTGATGGTATGTACACATTTGGATCGGTTTCATACAATCCCAGGTTCAGTCTGTTGGTTGTAAGGCCTTCAAGCCCTTTCAGTAGGGAGGAGAAGTTCATCTTGCTAAAGCAGCCACTGAAATCAAGACTACTCAAGTTCAGTGACTTAAACGCACCTGGTTCTATATTGATAAAATCGTTTCCTTTGAAGCTGATGCTCATCCCGTGCACATTGCGGAGTGGTGCTAAATCATCCTCTCTTATCCAGTCAATGGAGTTCATGTCCAGTTGCAGACTGTGTAAGTTTTGACAGTGGAAACTGCTTAGTCCATCTAATGAGCGAATTTCACTTCCCCCAATTTCCAAAACCTCCAAATATGCAAGATTATATGATGGGATGTCTGATAGGCTTTGTATCTTTGACTGAGCAAGGCTTAGATATTTGAGTGCTAGAGGTCCAGAAAAAGCTCTTTCTGCGATGAACACAAGTGGGTTTCCGATTAGGATAAGGTCCACCAAGTCAGACTGATATTTAAAAATGTCTTCATACATGAATGTGATGCCACATCTGTGAGTTTTAGGGTTAGATGTGAGAAGAAGAAACATTAGATTCTCTGATGCACAATTTTATACAGTTCGTCTTGAAATACATGTTGTTTTGCTCACCTTGTCAGGTCTAAATAATTCAAGCTCGTTAGCCTCTGAAAAGTAAAGTTGTAAAGGGCAGGAAGATAGTTGAAGCTAAATTTCAAAATTTGGACAGAATTTGGTATCTCATTTGGAATGACTTGTAGGTCCATATCACTACAATCATAGCCATTTACAACCTGAAAAAAAAAAATAAACTGAAACCAATCACTGAAACATAACATAAAACATAATATAAACAGTATATTAGTTCCATAATCATGCAAAATAAGCCACCATAAATGTACCTGATGACACTGTCTCCTAGCCCATGGTGTTGCTTCATTATGCTGTAAAAGGTGAAACAGAATAGTGTAGCATAACGTGTAGAAAACAAATTGCTTCTCCATAGTGTACAGGACAAAAAGAGAACAGTGTCTCCTCTTCATATAAATATATAGGTAAAATAGAGGAACTTCACATAAAACAAGAAGTGTCCAGCTGTAACTTCCCTTTATGTCAACAATGGTTTTCTGTATGTTTAGAAGCCCACAGGATATCACTGTGATGTACAGAAAGCAAACATGCCATTTTCAACTTTTACCTCTTTCAGTTTGAAGTAGATCAGAACTTTCCAAAAATCAGATTTGTTTTGTTTTGTGTTTTGTTTTCATCCTAAAGGGTAGTGTGCTAAAAGAAAAAAAAAAATCGTTATTGAATATTGAGTAACAATTTGTCTGAAAAAAGTACCTGTGAATTGAATTAAATAAATTTTTATCTACGATTGTGACCGGATCTAATGTGTGTCTATTTCGTACATCAGTTTCAACCAAATTATCTTGGCGTATGCCGAACTATTTGTTGACTATTTGTTAAACTATTTGTTGTAATATAATATTACTATTAGTGTTCAAGGGGGAAATGATTTCCTGGGGGCCAAGACATATTTGCATTGACCTTTAGCTGCATTTTACCCTCAAAGAGAAAATCAAATATTTTAGGTGTGCCTTCTTTATATTTGCTTTATACCATAGTCTGCTTGAATACTCTATTCTGATTGGTAGACAGGTGTTCAGGTAGTTCCAGTCCGATTAATCACCATTCTAAATGTTTGTTGGAACTGGGTACTGACTTGTGGAATCATACTGGAACTGAACACACACCAATCCAATGTCCCTCATGAAGCCTTGCAATAGAAACAGCTTTGCTGTAGGGGGAGTTATTTTGCTGTCTTTGCTCTCCTCTGTAATAGGGTGAAAAATTGTAATGTTGGTAGTTATGCAATCCTTACATCCAATTGAGAGATAAAGGCCACACTTATTGTAATGTACGTATAAATAGAAATAAATCTTTTTTACATTATAGTGTCTCAGTGGGGCCAGAGGATTACTCTGTTTTCAAATCCAAATGTTAATACACAGGACATGACTCCAGATAGGATTTAATGATTCTTGTATGTCTAGTGTGGACCACCAATTGCTTTCATGGATTTGTATTGATATGTGCATTATATAATTATGTATTTGGCACAATTCATGTCTTTATGGATTATCTTCACATATCTAATTTATATAATTGCTAATTTCTCTGTATTATTTCTCATCTTTATTACTAGTTTACAAAACACCTACCTGGATGACTGCTACTGTTTAATCAAAAAGAGCTTCAAAGATACAGCATTCTAGCAGCAATACTGTTAAATAAGTATTGTGGACAGTCATTGTGACATCTGATACATTCAAGCTTTACTTTTACAGTGTTAATAAGAATTTCAAGGAAGCTGAAAAAAGGGAAACTGTGGAAATGATGTACTGACGATCATCTGCATTATGACGTTTCACTCATAAGATTAGCAAAAGTGGTGATTTTGCAAATTTTCCCAAAGCCACTTTTAAGCTCACATGAGCTGATTTCAAGTATTGTGCAAAATAGTGGATTCTACCAGGAATGTGTCAGCAAAACCGCATGAGTCTTAAAAAAATACCTTAACAACCATAATATCCACCGAACTTATGGAAATTCCATACAGTTATTTTTTGCTAACTGTCTTTCAAAAAGCAATTTACAGAGTTTCAAGGTCCTTCAGTAGTATTTAGTGGATTGACTGTGGTATTTTGACAGAATCTGTAGCTGCATTGTCTAATAAAAACATACATGCATACAAAGAAGGAAGACAATGTTTTATGGTTTACAGTAAATGTGTAGAATTGATGATGGTTATTATGATTAGTATTATTATTATTATACACAGTTCAGGACAGTCGTGCAAATAGTAATCACTCTCTATTCTACTAATGAACATTTTTCTTTTATTCTATTAACTACTGACAACATTTATCCAAAATTCCAAATAAACATTGTCATTTAGAGCATTTATTTGCAGAAAATGACAGCTGGTCAAAATTGCAAATGTGATGTAGCATTTTCAGACCTCAAGAAAGCAAGTTCGTATTAGTTCATTAAACAACACAATACTAATGTTTTAACTTAGGAAGGCTTCAGAAATCAATATTTGGTGGAATAATCCTGATTGTTGGGTGACTGCATGCCACTCCTGTCACAAAAATTCAAGCAATTCGGCTTTGTTTGATGACTTGTGATCATCCATATTCTCCTTGATCACATTCCAGAGATTTTCAATGGGGTTCAGGTCTGGACAGGGTCCACTGGCCATGACAGGGTCCACTATCCACACCTTGATTGAGCTGGCTGTGTGGCATGGAGCATTGTCCTGCTGGAATAAATAATAATAATAATACTAATACAGTCCTCAGAGTTCGGGAACATTGTCAGAGCAGAAGGAAGCAAGTTTTATTCCAGGACAACATTGTACTTGGCTTGATTCTTGCACCCTTCACAAAGACGAATGCGCCTGATTCCAGTCCTTGCTGAAGCGCCTCCAGATCATCACAGATCCTCCATCAAATGTTACAATGTGTGTGAGACACTATGGCTTGTAGGCCTCTCCAGGTCTCCTTATAACCATTAGATAAAAATTGGACTCATCAGAGTCTACAGTCCAATCTTTTGCATTTTAAGGATGGAACCAATCTGACACTGCCAGTACACCATATCTTAAAAATAAAGGTGCTTCACAATGTCATAGAAGAATCTTTTTGTCTAAATGGTTACATAAAGAACATCTTTAACATCTAAAGAACCTTTCTGTTTCACAAAAGGTTCGTTGTGGTGAAAGAAGGTTCTCCAGATTATAAAAAGGTAAGCAAGAGATGGTTCTTCTAGGGCATCTCTGTGAAGAACCTTTTGAAGCACCTTTATTTTTAAGAGTGTAAAGCCAGAATTGAACCTTTTCTTTTTCTTCTTTCTTTTTCTCTCTCAAAACATTTCTTTTTAACTCCTTTGGCATGGTCTATAGTTATTTCATGCATTCTTATTAATTAAATTCTAATTACTTTTGATGTACTAGCACTGTTATGCCATCCAGCTGGTCCTATTGCAAGAGAATAGTGATGGTTTGTATCCTTTTTCTCATTAAATAAGATCTGGTTGAGGTGATTTATCTAATCTGTACTTCATTAAGCAGAATGAGGTGTGCCTGTGTTGGAATTCAACAGACACTGGAGTGGAATGGCTCACATGAAGAGATGCTGGTTTAAGAAAAAGTTTGAGTAGTCGCTTAATTTTTTCCAGAGCTGTTCTTGTTTTATTTTTATTTTTCTTTATTTAAAAAAGACCCTTTAACACTAGCACTCTCTATTTGTATTCTTCTACTCTATTCTATACTTTCTTTTTATTTATTAAAAAACAAACAAAAAAACTGTAACACCCTGTTTATAATATATACTGTATATATATATATAATAACTTGACCCTCTAAACACTAACACTCTTTATTCTATTTCCATTCTATCTACTTTTTATTCTTTCTATTCATTATTAAAAAAAAAACCTTGCTACATGTACTGGGACTTTTCACAGCACTTACATATTGTTGCTCTTTTGTTGGTTTGATTGCTTTTATTGTCCTCATTTCTAAGTCGCTTTGGATGAATGTAAATGTGCATATTACATCTTTGTAGTTGCTTAAAATATTTTGAGTTATGAACAATTAAACCATTCAGAACCATTCATAAAAGCCACAATCTTTTTTTTTTTTTTTATATATCTGTGAAACAAGAGCTTTTCCATTTTTCTATTCAAACACTGAAGCATTACCATGTGTATTATTTTGGTGGATGAAGCCACAATTTGGTCATTATATTGCACATTTAATACACACTACCCCTTTTTAATTCTTGGATTAATGCTGCCAGTAATAAAGGATTAGAAATAGAGAAAATCTGCCATGGCCGCATGCTGAAGCATAATAGCACACTGAAATCACACCCCCACATGGTGACACAGAAACAAAATTACCGGAGGGCCTATTCAGCCCACCACCCACATCAGCTGTTCTCAGTCGTGATACTGCAGATGCACTTGTGCCCACTCGCAGATATTACTAAGCAGAAAAAAAATCCTTCCTCCCAGACCATAATCCTCTTAGAGATTTTAATGCTCCCTGCTCTCCCTCCCTCTTAAAGTGAGCTTCGATGAAATGGGGCAGAAAACTGCACTGGGTATTGAGGACAATTGTGGCTACTGTCATAGCTGCACGAATCAGATGTCTCGTACGAGAGGAGCGGCACACAAAGAGCAGACAGCAGGCCTCCTCTGACCCAAATTGCTAAATTAGACTTCAATGAATAACCCTTAATCTCACCCGACTAAATTGAAATCATTCTGACAGCGCTCTTGTCAGAAGTGAATGCAGAAAGAAAGAGGTGGCCATTCCTCCCTTTCGCCTTTTATGAACTGTTCATATCGTGTTTTATGTAACACTTCAACCCCCACTGTTCTTCAAACATGCACTTACACAAATATATCAAGGTGATTGATGAAGAACTGTAATTAAAATCATGTGCTATCATATGCTGCTCTCCAGGCCTATAATACTGTTTGTGATTTCAGTGAGAAAAATCTTTCCAATAGCCTTGAATAAGTTTGCTTCGGAACTCATAATCTTGAAGGCTGCTTAAGAAATACAAACAAATGAGATGTGTTAAGAATGCGTGGGATTCTCTATCTGTAAGCAGGCCAAGGCTTCTGAAAGAAATGTGTGTTTCATTTGTGTTATAGGCCTACGAGTTATTCACAACAGCCAGATGTTGGATATTTAAGAAGCAGAAATTAAAAAATGGTAGTTTTGGAATAAATATTTTTTGGTAGTTTGGAATCAATAGTCCAAAAAAAAAAAAAAAAAAAGGTGATTTAATTACATTATCTTACTTTCAATCTCTTTGTTAGGAATATGGACCTGTTTTGTTGTGTTTTTCCCCATGTGCTCCCCGTGACCCAGTTTCTCCCTCTCGTTTGATTAATCATTTGGTTTAGGTGATTACCCTCATTTAGTTCAGTATTTAAAGTGTTGTCTGTTCCTTGATTCCTTTGTCGTCTGTATTATGTGCTATATGTGTGTTCCTGCCAAGCTCTGTGTTACCCCCTTGATTTTGACTGTTAAAGACTGTTATCCTGAATCTCCTTTGTCTCTGCGCTCCTTTGCTCCTCACAGTAGCACCGTGACACTTTTAGAGTAATTACTGATAAAATACAATAAAGACAATATCAGACTGCTTTGTTTCCCCAGATAAAAATATTTGGTAACACTTTACTTTACATTGTCCTTGTTACTGCATGTACTAAAATCATAACAATAAATTAATAAATAATTATATGCAATCAATAAATCAATGAATAAATAATTGCATTCGACTAACCCTAAATCAAACCCCATAGTAAGTACATGTTGCTAATTAATATTACTCAAATAAATAAATATAGTGCAACAATGACACCTTATTAAAATAAAGTGTAAGCACATGATTCTATTCAGAATTGGCTCTTTAACAAGCAACTAACACTAAACCTATCCCTCAACCTACAACAACTGAATGCTGTATATTCATTTTACAGACAGAAATGCAAAAAATAAAAATAAATAAAAATAATTGTTTTGTTTTATATCTCATTTAAAACATTGTGAACAGTTGTACATAAAATGCAGGTAAATCAACAAAAGTAATAAGTCTATTCAAATATAACAAACAATTCTGTTTGTTGATATCTACTTACTAATTGCCTCAAACAAAACCCTGAATGTCTTTCAAATATTTTATGCAACTAGCCTGATAAACTTTGGCAAATCCAATGATTATGTCATCCACACTAACCGTATCAGCTCTATACTGTCACGGCGCAGTAAGGGAACACACCGTGTAAACAGGGATCTGGGTCCAAATGCAGGTCTTTATTAACTTAAAGGAACAAAAGATGAACAAAAACCACCCCGAGGGGGAAAACAGGCAGGCAGGCAGAGAGCTACAGCACACATAGACAAACCCACACACGATACCAAACATCCAACATTAACAACGTAACAGCACAGGACTGCAGACACCAGGAGACTATATGGGGAGCCAAACGAGGAGGACACAGGTGAAGTAACTGAAACAATAATGAGATAACAAGGAGGGTGGGGTCAGACAATAGACAGGAAAGCACATGGCACAAACAACAAACAATAAGCCATGTGCTAACACACACAGTGACATCTGGTGGCCAACCAGGGCACACCAGCAGGGCCGTGACACAACCCCCCCTTTAAGGAGCGGATTCTAGACGCTCCACACACTAAAACTGAGAAGAGGAAACAAAAAATATGTCTAGGAGAGCGGTGGGCGGAGGCGGATCAGGGGAGAGATGGTGGGCCAGGCCCATGTAGCGGCAGAGGGGACCTGGGGACTGAGGCAGCGCCGGCGGATGGGGACCCAGGGCAGAGCCCGCGCCACCACAGCGGTATGTGTGATTTGCCACCTGGGAACGGGCAATGACAGGCTCTGCCGTTTCGGGAGCCTTGTGTGCGGACACCGCCGCTTCGGGAAAATCGTGTGCGGACACCGCCGTTTCGGGAACCTTGTGAGCGGGCACCGCCGCCTCGGGAGCCTTGTGTGCGGACACCGCCGCTTCGGGAAAATCGTGTGCGGACACCGCCGTTTCGGGAACCTTGTGAGCGGACACCGCCGCCTCGGGAGGAACGTGTGCGGAAACCGCCGCTTCGGAAGCCTTGTGAGCGGACACCGCCGCCTCGGGAGGAACGTGGCGGGCACCGCCGCCTCGGGAGTTTTGTGTGCGGACACCGCCGCTTGGGAGGAATGTGCGGACACCGCCGCTGAAAATCGTGGCGGGCACCGCCGCTTCAGGAGCCTTGTGAGCGGACACCGCCACTTCGGGAGCCTTGTGTGTGGACACCGCCGCTTCGGGAGCCTTGTGAGCGGACACCGCCACCTCGGGAGCCTTGTGAGCGGACACCGCCACCTCGGGAGGAACGTGAGCGGAAACCGCCACCTCGGGAGGAACGTGAGCGGAAACCGCCGCCTCGGGAGGAACGTGTGCGGAAACCGCCGCTTCGGGAGCCTTGTGAGCGGACACCGCCGCTTCGGGAGCCTTGTAAGCGGACACCGCCGCTTCGGGAGGAACGTGTGCGGAAACCGCCGCTTCGGAAGCCTTGTGAGTGGACACCGCCGCCTCGGGAGGAACGTGTGCGGAAAACGCCGCTTCGGAAGCCTTGTGAGCGGACACCGCCGCCTCGAGGAACGTGTGCGAAACCGCCGCTGAAGCCTTTTGTGAGCGGACACCGCCGCCTGGAGGAACGTGAGCGAAACCGCCGCCTCGAGGAACGTGTGCGGACACCACCGCTGGGAGCCTTTTGTGAGCGGACACCGCCGCCTCGAGGAACGTGAGCGAAACCGCCGCCTCGGGAGGAACGTGTGCGGACACCGCCGCTTCGGGAGCCTTGTGAGCGGACACCGCCGCCTCGGGAGGAACGTGAGCATAAACCGCCGCCTCGGGAGGAACGTGTGCGGAAACCGCCACTGAAGCCTTGTGAGCGGACACCGCCGCCTCGGGAGGAACGTGTGCGGACACCGCCGCTGAGCCTTTTGTGAGCGGACACCGCCGCCTCGGGAACGTGTGCGGACACCGCCGCCTCGGGAGGAACGTGAGCGGGTACCGCAGCCTCGGGAGGAACGTGAGCGGGTACCGCAGCCTCGGGAGGAACGTGAGCGGGTACCGCAGCCTCGGGAGGAACGTGAGCGGGTACCGCAGCCTCGGGAGGAACGTGAGCGGGTACCGCAGCCTCGGGAGGAATGTGAGCGGGTACCACCGCCTCGGGAGCGCGAGCAGACCACGCCGCTCGCATTGACATCAGTGGGGGTTCCTGCACGCTTCGTATCAGCCCGGGACGCTCTGGAAGCGGGCTGGAGGTATTGGGTGAGGCAGACGAGTCCTCTGACACCCTTTTGATTGCCGCTGGGGGCCCTGCAGCTTCTGCAGCTTTGTCGGCCACCACTGGAGGTGCTGCAGCTTCGACGAGCACTGCCTGAGGCACTCCAGCTACCCTAGCTGGGGAACGTGCCAGGAACTCCACAAATTCCCCAAACGTCAGGTGGTCCAGCCCCCTCATCCTCCACCATTTGAGGGGCTCCTCAAGGGCACTATTGAAAAGGTCCTTGAGGGCCGCATCATTGTACCCCAAACCCTCTGCTGCACCACAGAACCTCAGGGCAAACTTCCTCACATCAGTGCCCTGCTGACGGAGGGAGCTCAGGGCCTGGAACTGGAGGATGCGTTGGTAGAGGGGGCTGCTGACGTTAGAGGCTGGTGGATGGTGTGAGCCCATTCTCCGCTGAGTCCTCATTTGGCTGTTTCGTTCTGTCAGGGATCGGTCGAGAGATGAGGCGAGGACTCAAGTGCAGGAGAAAAGTGGGTCTTTTATTAAAAAAAGAAACAAAAGATGAACAAAAACCACCCCGAGGGGGAAAACAGGCAGGCAGGCAGGCAGAGAGCTACAGCACACATAGACAAACCCACACACGATACCAAACATCCAACATTAACAACGTAACAGCACAGGACTGCAGACACCAGGAGACTATATGGGGAGCCAAACGAGGAGGACACAGGTGAAGTAACTGAAACAATAATGAGATAACAAGGAGGGTGGGGTCAGACAATAGACAGGAAAGCACATGGCACAAACAACAAACAATAAGCCATGTGCTAACACACACAGTGACATCTGGTGGCCAACCAGGGCACACCAGCAGGGCCGTGACATATACACTGCAAACACGACTTTGTTACCAGCTGGACTGATGAAGAACCCTCTGTCTGCTTACTCCCAAAATATGTATAAAGTCAGCCGATCAGATCAAGAATGTACTTTGAATAATAATAATAAATTCAATAAACTATATTAAAATGATTACATTTGTTTGAAAGTCAAAATATTTATTATTCCTTCTTTTATAAATGGTTTGATTTAGTCCACCCCTAATTAACATTTAATTAGCATTGAACTAAATCAAACCATTTATAAAAGAAGGAATAATAAATACATGTACTAACATGTAGTTAAGGCAGCATCATTCATGCATGAATCGCTCCAGTCTTAGTTAAGGATAGCTCTTGATTGGTTCATGATTAGCTCATGTCTTCACTAATCATGAGTTCATGCTAAAGTAAGTATTAATTCAGTTATTAGTACATGATTATTCATGTACCATTATTGTAAAGTGTTAACCTTTTGTCTATACATTGTATGTGAACATATACAGATCATGCACTTGAGCAAAATAAGCAAGCTAACATATAGTACAATTTATATATTCATTCCATATGTATATAAATTTCATTCTATCTCTTTTTAGTTTGTTAATAATTACATTTACTGGCCACTTTATTAGGTACACCTCTTCAACTGCTCATTGATGCTCAACTGCTCATTAAAAAAGCAAGAGCTGATAAAATGTAAAAACTGTAACTTGAATGCAATGTAAGTCACTTTGGATAAAAGCGTCTGCTAAATGCATAAATGTAAATGTAAATGTAAATGATGCAAAGATCTAATCAGATAAAAATTAAAGCATTTAGGCAGGGCAGAAGAAGCAGAGCATCAGAATGGTGAATAAAGGTGATTTGGTTGGCATGGTTGTTGTTGCCAGAGGGGTTGGTCTGAGCATTTCAGAAACTGATCTACTGGGAATTTCACACACAACCATCTTAAGGGTCTACAGACCCAAAAAATTAAAATATACAGTGAGCGACAGTTCTTATTGATGCCAGAGGTCAGGGGAGAATAACCAGACTGGTTCATGGGTGTCAACCCATCACCCTGTTTGAATTTTGGTTACCTGTCTTGTTCTTTGTCCTAGTTTCTGTCTCCCATTTGATTACTTGAGTTAGTTCACCTGTGTCTTGTCAGTTATCCTCATTTGCCTGTGTACTTCAGTTCTTGTCTGTTCGGTGTGTGTTTGTCAGGTCTTAAACATTCATAACTCGTGTGCCTCTAACCTGCCCTGTCTGGATTATACCTGTGTGGATTATTAAAGCCTTTTTGATATCTGAATCTTCCTCTTCGTGTATGTTCCTTCGGCACAGTCATGTGACACATTTGCAATAGAGGCTATTTACACTAAGAGAAAATAGCAGTATTTTTTAGTGATATGCTATTTGCACAGTGCAAATAGCTTTAGATTATATTTATTCTATGTTAAAATAGCAGGATATTCTGCTAATTACTTATTGCAAATAGTGGCAATTATCTGCACCTCAGCATTGTAATACATTATAAAACTGTATGCAATAACTTATTGAGAATAATTTTTTTATTTTATTTTAAATTATTAAATGGATGCCACCTTATTGGGACAAGCCCTCCCTACACCTACCCGATACTTTATTATAACTTTTTGATTAAAGATATGCTTTTCTGATGTGATTTGAAATTTGAAAAGGGAGAAAAAAAGTTCGCCAAAAGGTAGATTCGAACCCCGGTCGATCGTGTAAAAAGGAGTGTGACACATGCTTTACCATCTACACCACTGAATCTGACGACTAATGATCGTCTTCATCTTTTTTTTCTTTTTCTTTTCTCGGCGCCGGATTGCTGATGTCTTTTCATGGGCATAGCTGTCCATCAATTATGATCATTTGCATTCAGCCACAAACATGAGTTGCGAGGGGTCGCGGATGCTTACTGTGTTCACCGTAAAATGCCTTATGTTTATATTTTTATTTACGTATATGTACGTTAATATTAATATAGAACGGAAGTTATTTTTTAGCAACTGGGATGGTGCTCCCCTGGGAGTTGGTGCCCTATGCAAACTGCGTACTCTGCATATAGGGAGTGGAGGTACTGACCTGCACGACCATGGAGGACTGTAGTGAACTGTCTGTCCCAGCCTCCTGCTCCCGCCTCCTCTTCTGTATCCTCCGTCATTCTCTGTCCCGCTGCATCCTGCCAGTTTCTCAGCTCATCCTCAGCTCTCTATCTTTGGACTCCGCCTCGGCCTGTCGACCCATCGGCTCCACCATGGCTCACAGCTACCTTGTCTCCACCAGCTCTGCCAGGCTCCCTCATCCCTCTGGCTTCGCCTTGGTCAATCATCAACCAACTGCCACCTCAGGACTCCACTCTTCCGACTTCGCCTTGTCACTCTGTCCCTCTGTCCCTCTGGCTCTGTCAGGCTCCTCCCTCCCTCCCTCTGGTTCCACCTTGGTCCCCTGTCGCTCCGGCTCCACCGCGTCCTTTTGGACCCCTGCCTGCACCTCGGTCGCCTGAGCCATCTGCTCTGCCTTGGCCCTCCGGATCCTTTGCATCAACCTGATCGTCGGCTCTCCTTCTTCGCTTTGGGCTCCTTTCCCTCCTGCTCTGCCACTGTCAGTCGTCCCGGAGTTGTCAGCCTTTCCTCCACCATGGCTTCTCCCTCCATCGGCTTCACCGAGGGCTGTCTATCTGGCTGGGCTCTGGAGCATCCCACGTCTCATCCTGCTCTGGGCTCCTCCCTGGTTCCTCCCTCCATCTGTTCCACCCTGGTTGTCTGCCTACCTTTCTGACAGCCCTTTGCCATCCCTTGTCGCCATCCCTCTGCCGTCTCCTGACCCACCATCACCCTGTTTTGACTTTGGCTGCTTGTCTTGTTCTTTGACCTAGTTTCTGTCTCCCCTTTGATTACTTGAGTTAGTCCACCTGTGTCTTGTCACAGTCACAATAGGCTGATAGAAAGACAACAGTAACTCAAATAACCACTTGTTACAACCGAGGTATGCAGAAGAGCATCTCTAAAAGCACAACACGTCGAACCTTGAAGAAGATTGTTTCAGCAGCAGAAAATCACACTGGATACCATACCTGTCAGCTAAGAACAGGAAACTACGGTTACAATTTGCACGGGCTTACGAAAATTGGACAATAGCAAATTGTAAAAAGATTGCCTGGTTTGATGAGTCTTAATTTCTGCTGAGACATTTGGATTGTAGGGTCATAATTTGGTGTAAACAACATGAAAGCATGGATATTTTCTTGACACATTTTGGGCCCCTTAGTACCAGTTAAACCACAGCCATTGATATCAAAGAGATTGAGGACTTGCAACCGCAATCTCTTGCATATGAGCAGAAAGCATTTAGTGTTGCTTTTGGCTGCATTTGGCTGCAGTTGGTGTGTCCTGGCAACATGATCTCACAGAATTCTGTGTAATGTTCACGGATTTAATTAACCTCCGAATCTGTGGTGGCATCACAGAATCGCCGAAAATTCCGTGATGGGCTCACAGAAAAAATTCCGTGATGGGCTCACAGAAGTGATACCAATGTAAGTCAGTGACAGGCATCAGCCGTGCTCCACGCACGGAAACCCTTAGCATCAATATGCCGATGCGATACTGGGGAATTTATCGTCATCATTATTGTTCAGAACTGGGTAGGTTTAGGGTAGGGGTGGGGTCAGGTACTCCAGTGAAAGTATAACTGCATCGGAGTCACTCTTTTTACGTGGTCCGATGCAGCGCTGGTGTTGAACCAGTAAATCCGTGCATGGACCACGGCTGATGCCTTCTGTGAGCCCATCACGGAATTTTCGGCGATTCCGTGATGCCACCACAGATTCGGAGGTTAATTAAGTCCGTGAACATTACACGGAATTCTGTGAGATCAGGTTGGTCCTGGGCAGGCTCTGGTAGTGAAACAGGAAGTAGTTACTGTTGTGAGCAAGGAGGCCACAGAACATATTCCTCCTCTCAAGAGGGTGTCCGGGTTCTACATCCTGTATGTAATCGTTCCATGGAATGATGGGGGGTTGCGTCCGATTCTAGGTCTGTGCAGATTGAATCATTCTGTCAAAATGTTTACATTCAAAATGCTGACATTGAAACAAGTCTATTCAGATCTGAGGACTGGTGTGAGGACTTGTCACCATAGAGGACACATGCATCCATGCATTGATCCTTCCACAACACATAAAGTGCCTGAGGTTTGCTTTTGGGGGCAAAGCATTTCAGCATTAGGGTTCTTTCTTTCAACCTAGCACTGTCACCCCGCACTTTCACCAGTGTATGGATGTAATTCTGACACCTCCATGACTCCAGGGCATCCACGTATTGAATTACATCAATGATTGTTTGATATTAGCTCAATCAGAGAGATTCGGTAATTTGGCATCAAGATGTCATTCTCGCTCACATGAAAGAGCTTGGTTTAAGGGCGGAACGCCAAGAAGAGTGTGCTTTCTCCAGTATAGAGAACCACTATTCTTGGTGTTGTATGGGTTTTAACAACAATAGAGGCACGTTTGTCTCCTATTAATATTATTTGATTCCCATAGCCGTAACAGTGTGAAGCTAGGTCAGTAACTCACTGTAAAACAGTTCCAGAGGGGCAACCCATTTTGCATGATCAAAATCACTCACCAATGCCTTCATGCCTTAGTCATGTGAAAGAAGCCTTGGTTTCTGTCCCAAGGCCCTGTGTTGGGAGCTCTATGTCATTATGTACGCTTTCGACTGATGCACCCCTAACGGGCTGGGAAGAGCTTATGAGCAGATATCCTGCTGAGGCAGGGGCTGAGGCCTCCTTCCCTCCTTCACCTTTTCCCTGATTGCTGTGCTCCCAGGAATTCTGGACAGAGTCCACCGGGATGGGGTCCATCTATTTCTAATAGCCCAGTGGCTGGCCCAAGATTGGCTCTCTGGCCCAGTTTCCCTCCTTCGGATGCGTTTTTAAGCTTCCTGGTCTCTACATCACACTGCCTTTGACATCTCACCATTCCATTGGACCAATTTCATTCATGCTTCAGGACACGGTCACGCAGAGGTGTCCCCTAAGCATTTCTGATACATTGTCTGGTTCCCCTCTGGAAATATGGTTACATACCTAACCTAGAGATGTTTTGTAAATTTTTGGGATACAGTTGTGACTAGCTAGTTATTTTCTCCAACAATGTATCATACTATCGTAGTCAAGTAGCAGTTGTCATTGGTCAGGAATTTCACCCCAGGTTATGATGTTCAAACAAATAGAACAATGTTTTGATAGCAAAGCAGGAATCAACCTATGAATCGCTTATGTACTGTTCAAATCAAGCTGGGATAGGAGAAAGTACTTTACCATGAAAAAATTACAATCAGCTTCAAACGGAGCAGTTCCAAATAATCAGTTTGGGGGTTCATAGAACAGAGTCACACCATTTTAGAAAAGCAAATGAAACAGGCGAGTGCATACTCAGTATATCAGATAGGACAGTCAGCATTTCACACACTGATGTCATAACACATTTCACAGGGCTGCCAGGAGTAAATGTATGTTCCAAATAGTTGACTTTATGTAATCTGCTGATGTAAACGTGTGATACATAGCAGATGTCCATTGGCAAAGCCAAAATGCTGAGTAAAATGGAGCAGAAATGCACATTTGTTTAACAAATAGCTATCAAACAAGTTATTGTTGTGGACAAGGACACTTGTGAGACTCAACACAGTGGCCTTATTATTAAGACAACAATATTTGTCTGTGTTGTATTGTGCTGCAGGTTACAACGCCCATTCAGTGATATGTAAATTCTGTTATTGTCCTTGCAAACTATTACCAGTATGAGATGGATAACTTCTACAAACAGCCCTTTTTGAGCACCGTATGCTAAATATTTAGAGTTCTTTGGACTCCTTTTTTAACTTGAAATGTCAACTTAAATTGTCAACTCTATAATGCTTTTGCGCTGTAGATTAAGTCTTGTGCTATAAACGTCTCTTTTGTGTATCTGAATAAACTGATACAAGTTTTGAATCAACTGTGTTTTGTTGTTCATGGGATGAAGTGGTCTAAAGAAACTCTCACTTCCCTCTCTCTCTGCAACTGGTTAAATAAATATTAGGGTTATGTATACAAGCATTTTTAAAATGCAGGACATTTGGTAACAGAGTAGGCAGCGCTTAACCTCGACATAGACCGATTGTATACACAGCAATCTGAGAGACAGATAAATCCTCCGCCTGTATTAACTTCAGATGGAATTAATTCAAGAACATTTTGTGAACTGGGAGCAAGCCAAGCTTCAGCCCAACAGTCCTATGTTGCAATTAACAGTCAAAGCTCCAGTCCTAAAAATGGAAACGCTGGCTGCTTGTACTAAAAAACAAGAATAAACATATCAATCAGAGACAATTTGTTACATGAGAGTTTTGAAAGAAAAACACATTGCAATCTTAACATCAGGAATAACAGTGTGTAGAATAGTCTGAGATCGATGTGTGTTTAGTTGGCTGGAAAAGCACAGAAAACATTCCAGATGCATATGGGGAAGAGCTTCCAGCACTCATCCCAGCTATTCATCAAATGTTTGCTCTTGGACTGGGAGTTGGCAGACTTCCCATCTCATTATATGGTTCATATTTAACTGAACAGGAATTGTTTCAAGCGATCAGTGGCCTGATCAAATAATACCAATTTCATGGATAAATGACAATTAAAAATTTTTTGTATTAATATATAAAATATTATTATTTTTTACTTTTAGAAAATGTGAGTGATACTTGCTAATGTAACTTGTTACCATGATGGATGGTGGATGATTGCCAGGGGTTTGGCTTGGAGTTTTTTAGTGCATTGCTGGGTTGTTGCAAGCTAGTTTATAACTGCCAAAATCCAAAGAACCTGCCCCCAGATCCCAGCGTGATCTTTGTGGCTGTAAGTATTCATATGCAAAGTGTGGTTCTAGTAAACGTACATTTTGAATATTGACAGTATGTAAAACAGAAGTAGGGCTGGTCAATTTTGGAAAATAATCTAATTGCGATTTTTTTTTTTTTTTTTTTTACCAATATTGTGATTGCGATTTAATATGCAATTATTTTTTAAAGCTCTTTAAAACATTGTATAGTGTGACCAACACAATATTAGATAGATTAGACATAAATGTTCTTTTCTGTAGGCCAGGCCTATGTTACGATGAAATTAGGTAATGTATGAATTGATATGAATGACATTATTTAACAACTACAATCACAGTAGTATATTGACTGATTTGTTGAACTTCCAGCCTTGTAACCGTGTAATAATTATGACAACATAAAGCACTGACAAATAAGCCTGGTGTAAACATTATTATGAAAGTCAGTAACAAATCACACAAACTAAAGTAGATTGCAGAAATATAAAAACAAATCTGTTGCTTTACCACACTCAGTATTTAGGTAATTCATTCAAAGTCACTGTAATAAACATATGTAAACATGTGGATTGCACTTTTTAAACACTGTCTGTTAACTTTAGACAGACTTTAAATAAATAAATAAGAATATATATATCATCATGTTTTCAACAAATGAGCTCAGTGTAATGTTCTATGATTGGGTTTTAATATTCTGTTCAGTAATTGGTTAAAGCCGAGGTGGCTGCCGCTGCCTCTTACAAAAAGTTAAAATACTTTTTATCTTTAGCGGCGCCTGCCGTGAAGGTCTGTGCTCGTCTAAGCGGCATGATTTTGGGTGCACGAGCACCGCTTGCGCTCTACCTCCGTGCCGACAGCGAAACCGCCCGCGGTTTGCCGCTTTCCGCATGTCTCCCATTGAAAATGAACTAGACATTCACGACTGCCACATCCCATGTGAAAGGGTCTTAATAGTAATATATTATGCTTTCTCTCGCCGTACTTTGATGTCATTCACCTATCGATCTTCCAGTCGAACACACCTCTTTACTCTCGCGTGTCACGTGACAGAGTGTAATCGCAGCCTCTGTGGTTGAAAAATCGCGTTTTTATATCGCGATATTATCGCAAATGCAATTAATCTTTCAGCCCTAAACAGAAGCATTTTACATAACATTAGCAAGTGATCACTTCGAATAGCACTGCCTCTTCTCTCCTCAAAAAGGCACGTTTTGATTATTTGTGGCATTATTAATGTCTGAAATGCAATGCTTTTGAAAAAAGTGATAGTAATAATGATACTTCCCCTAACAAACACTATAAAATAATCGGCAACACTTTATAATAACTGCACGCTATGAATCATTAGGTAAGCATTAGTAAAAAGTCAGTTCATCCTTAAAGCATTGCCCCAACATTAATAGTCATTAGTAAGCAGTTTATAATTGCAAGTTTATAATCCTCTGAAAATGCAGAGGTTTATTTTTCATTTTTTTATCAAGTGTACAGTTTAATTTTTTGCATGTTGAAAAAAAATATTTCTGTGTTCTGAATCCCTCTGTGTCGTGTTTGTTTAACTTTTCTGTTTGGAAGATAAATGAGCCTTTAAATCTAAAAAAGGTATATATAGTCCTCACTTTAGATGAGCTCAAAAAAAAAATAGATGACATAATCATGAATTACAGCAGGAATATGTGTTAATAAAGCATCTATTAACACACTGAACAACTATTATCATGTGTCTAAATAATAAGATTTATAAATGTACATTTAAATAGGTTATTAATCATTTACTTACTCTTTCTAAATGATCATATAAACCACTGACAACTCCTAAATAACTGGTTTGTAAATAACTTAATTTAGAAATGATAAAATGATTGTTAATAAAGTATGAAAATGCAATTATTAAACATTATAGATATGCTCAAGAACAAAACATTTATAGCTGTATTTATAAAATGCTTACTAATGGCTATTAATGTTGGAACAATGCTTTATAAAGGATGAATTGGCTATTTACTAATGCTTACCTAATGATTTATAGTGTGCAGTTATTATAAAGTGTTACCAAATAATCAATTGGATCAATATTTAATATTGAATTTAGTATTTGATATGAAGGTCAGTACAACAACTTGGAAAAGAATTCACAAAGATTTAGTTTATAATGACAGTTGTTTAGGCTACATTCAGCTTTTGCTCTTAAGAGATTTTAAAGTGTTTCTAAAAATAAAGACTTATGATAACATACATGCAAATAAACCATGCCTCTACATGACAGGCAGTTTTGATATAACACCATGCACTCAAAACACTTACTAAGGAACACTTTGATATTAGTTTCCAATAAAAAACATTGAGTCATAATAATGCCATGTAATACATATAGATGTGTGTTTATTAGTTAAAAAACAAATGTGGTATGTGAATCTGGAATTGCACAACTGCAGTTAAACTTTCTATAATATGATTGACAGGATGGGTGTTGCTTCACACATCTGTCACACGGAGAACATATTTCACTATGTGTGTCCTTTGCAACTTCACAAACAGTTCAAGCAACATCATCTAAAGAGCTTGTTTTGGAAAGTAATGCCATGAAAAGATATGTGAGAGCCAAAGATTGTCACTTAACGTCAGTTTGTTCTCGCTACCCGTTTCTAAACATTTGGAACATACCTTTGGGGCAAATGGCATTTTACCAAATTCTTTCTTCTCTCATACTTTCCTGGCTTCTAGTTTGTTCTCTTTATAGTTTATTTAGGAAAACACCTTTATAATTTCAACGAGGTTATGCAACCTGTTGCCCGAGGCTATGTTACATTAGTCTGAAAAGACTAATGTAAGTGAAACAGTTTTTTCCTTTGTTGAGCGAAATCTTTATTATGGCTCTGAGAAAGGGCTTGTCATCATATTTATAAAGAGATCAAAGTGGTTGTTGTGGCTTAAATTGCATTCAGAGTGTTTGAATTCATAGGGTTCCGTGGCCACTGGGATATATTTCATCTGTAATCTTTTAGACCAGGTGGTGGATGACACTCTCAAGTTTCATCATATCATTTGGCTGTCTGTCAGGAAAATCCCAATACGATATATACATCAGTATGAACTGGGCTCAATCATCCCATTCATTCCTGAGGTGTGGCTTGAGCAGTCTTAGCACATTGCTTAAACTGCACACTAAAAATGCTTTTTGAAATAATGTTGATCACTGCAGATTCTTAAAGACAAATCTCAAATGCTATGACAGTCACGTGATGAGCGACCTGTTATCAGAACACTGGAATGGTGTCATGCACCTAAAGAAATAAAAGCGGTTATGGCAGTGTCAGAGAAAACCTTTGACCTACTGGGCTTAAGCTGAGTTTCCGCAATGCGAACGAAAGCTCTTCATTATTTTCTCTTCTTAGACTTGGCCCAAAACCATTGACTATATATTTCAGGGTGTAAAACTACACTTCAAACTTCTGACCTTGATCAGGTGGTAGTTTTCTGTGAATTGCAAGAACACAGTCTGTGTGGCAAGGCGTAGTACTTAACACTCAGGACTGATCATCAGAAGGGCACTGGTTGTCAGCAGGAGTGAGGAATGAAACACCGGAAGGACTGCTCCAGAAGGACTGTCCCTTTAACTAGATATTTACACCATGAAAATTGTCAGAACAGTTGCTAAGGTGTTCTGTGCAGTGTTATATTTGTAACAAAACCTGAAATGAAAGCTAAATGGAAACATTTGTTATCTGAAATCGACTGTGTAAAACTGAAACTAAATTAATATTTTCATGATTTCAAAACGAAAATAAGAATATTAAAAATGGCCTCAAAGAAATTTTTATTTATTTATTTATTTATTTTTTTGATGCAGTGTGTATTATAAAACAACACTTTTACACATTTCTGCTTGTGATACATCTTTTCTCCCATATTGTGATTTATATCCTAGTCTATATCCTATCGTAGTCTCTTATCAAGGGGGGAAAAAAATAAAAAATTCTGTAGAGACTTGATTCTACGCATTGGTTGATTTTTGGGTTTTGGAGGCAGACAAACATCAGCTTTAAGGGCTAAGTTTAAGCCAAATAAATACAGTCCTGAAAGTAGAAAGTACATAGGGTGAATTTTCATTTCACACTGGTTTTAAAGATGAAAATTCCACTTGATAGCAACAACACTGTGCTGTGAAATAAAATAAAATAAAATAAAATAAAATAAAATAAAATAAAATAAAATAAAATAAAATAAAATAAAATAAAATAAAATAAAATAAAATAAAATAAAATAAAATAAAATAAAATAAAATAAAATAAACGGATAGGGAAACAAACAATAACACAAAATAAACAGATAGGGTAACACTTTATTTTATAGAACAATTCTCAATTTATTAGTAATTTAAAAGCACAAATTAATGCCTTATTCTGCAATACCATATTCTACATCCTTTAATCCTACCCTATACCTAAACTTAACTGCCTTACTAACTATTATTAAGGCATTATTGAGGCAAAAGTCATAGCTAATAGTTAGTAAATAATTAGTTCAAAACTCATAACCCTGGTTTTCTGTGGTTGTTAGATGGTTACAATACTAACTCACTGATCTTTTGTTCTCTAAATGAAAATAAATAAAAAATCTGGTAACACTTTACAATAAGGTTCATTAGTTAACATTAGTTAACAACATTAGTAAACATGAACTAAGAATGAACAATACTTCTACAGCATTTATTAATCTTAGTTAATATTAATTTCAGCATTTACTAATGCATAATTAAAATCACAAGTTGTGTTTGTTAACATTAGTTAATGCACTGTGAACTAACATGAATAAACAATGAACAACTGTATTTTCATTAACTAACATTAACAAAGAATAATGAATAGTGTAATAAATGCATTGTTGAATGTTTGTTCATGTTAGTTAATACATTAACTAATATTGACAAATGACACCTTATTGTAAAGTGTTACCAAAAATCCTAAGTGTGATCAAGAGTAATAGTGATGCTACTCTAAATATAGTATTGTTTTAAAGCTTAAAAATGACTTCTTTTGACATAAGCTCAACAGCTTCTTAGGCCATGCCTATGGTGCAGCTGTGCACATAGTCTTCTTCAGGGTATCGCGGTAAGGGCCAACTATAACAATAATAATGGCTGTTTATCTAAGCCTTGGAAGCCATGCATTGACCTGCCAATGACCAGCTCTGTCCTGGGAAGCTGAGGAAATTTAATGAAACTGTGGTGTGTGTGTTTGGCCTGAACAATGTGGGCATAGCTTTACAAACCCAAAACCGACCCAAAACTTTTCATTTCAAAATACTGCTTGGCTCCTAAACTAATAATAAGCAGAGTTTGCAGAGTCATTTGGAAACAACTTTCATTTTTATTTTCTTGAGATTTAACAATAGTTCCTGTGTGCAAATGCCAGCCCTCATTTTATCATTACAACACTTAATTTTGTAATGACATGAGTCACCCGCTCTGCATTATCGTGTTAATTAAATGGCTTTGAGTTAATTCTTAAGAGCTTGTAAAGATGAAGTGGTGCTTAAGTTTATTTATTCATTTACGTATTTATTTACTTATTTATTTATTTATTTATTGTGCAAGAATGAGTATAGAGGTAAAATAAAGTGAAGGAAGGATCAGGAATGGAAGAAGGAGGGGAAATACCCTCTCAGACACTAGGCCAAGACCTTTAGCCCAGAGGAGCACCAAGTGTCCAATGTGGGCCCACATCAAGTATATATAGACAGACTGAGGAGGATTTAGGCCTGAGGCTTAGCACAGATCAGAGCAGCATTCTGCAGATGCAATTACATGACCATGAAAGAGGAGTCACCCAGTGTGTTATTAAGGTCACTGCAAAGGACTTGATTAGTAAGGCTAAAGCAGGGTCAGAGGAGAGCTAGATAACTTGAGTGTTCCCCAAGACAGACAGCACCCTCAGCATGGACTCCAAAGAAAATATTACTTGGACAAGACTGAGCGAGTAAATTCTTAGTCGCAATTTACAAAGGCTTCAGTTTTAAACCATTTCAGAATTGTACGATCTGTCTAGTTATTTTATGTAATGAATAAAGAGCTGAAATAGCTAATTTAACGAGGTCAAAGTCAAAGCACCTGAAGTCAGACAAATATAGAGATAAAGTACAAGACTACACTAATCCCATGATGCATTGTAGTGGCTTATATTCATGACTTGAAGTCATTGAATAAAGTCTAAAAGGCAAGTAAAAATACATTTGAAGTTACTGCAAAATATTCAAGTATGTACAGTCAAACTTTTGAGACCACTGCATGCAGATTTTATTATAATACATTTGCTATATCTAAAATACTGTCAGAGTAGGCACCACATTTGATGTAAAAAATATTTTACAACTGTAAAAATACAGGTGCATCCCAATTTATGTACTTTTGCACTATTCTAAACTGGTTTTTGTATAATGTGATTAGTGTGTTCACACTGAAAACTGTGAAAAAAAGTGTGCATCAAATATCTGAATGATGCTCTTAATTAACTGGGTGTGAAATGTTGGTCACTTCATGCACTGAACTGTCACAGCTTTAATTATGTAGGGTAGGGGGAGGGGCTACCAGACTTTGATGTTGAATGACAAAATAATCTTATATAATTCATAAACTGATTTATTAAGTACATTAAGTGCATGTTTCTTAAGTAGTCAGGTACAGTCAGATTGTCAAGTTAAAGTTTAAAGTACATTTTAAATCAGTTATAATAATCTTACTTTTAAAGAAGTACACTTATTGTAATGTGATTTGGCTAACAAAATAAGCACATTTGAAGTATTTGATTATTATTTGATCTAAACTGTTATCCAGTTTTACATTTGAAGTTAATCATTTTAAATGTATTGCATTTCAACATCATTACAAATATTCAATAGAAATACCTTTAAAGTATATTTCAGTTATTTTAGTGTGTGTCAATAAATGTGTCAGTACATTCAATAGCAACCATATTTCAGACAATAGAAACAATAATGAAATAACATATAAACATCTACTAAAGTCCCAAAAACATGCATTCAGTTTACATGCACAAGTATTTGTCTTCTACAGTATTATTTCTGTTTTAAAAGTATGTATTGTGAAATCCCCATTCAAGTGTTGTAAGACAAGAAAATAGATACATGGAAGGCATAATCAAGATGGCATAAAAACTGACTCTAGCTGAACTGTTGCCCACACATTTTTCCAGAAGGAAGAATGAAGGAATAGGACAGCCAATCTGACCTTCCTCTGACAGTGTCTGTGTGATATAATAACCAAAGACCTGTATGTAGAGAAACAATGCTTCTTTTGTCCATTCGCAACCACTTGTTGTCTTTTTCACTACCCCTGTTATTCTGTGCTGTGGTCTGTGTTTAGGAGAAAGGAAAGCAACCCAAGGACTGTTATGAAAAGCCAATCCCAACATGTGCTGGCCACAGCTGGTATGTCTTGCATAAGAGTCAGAGAATATCAAGTGGTGAGAGCGAGCACTGCCAATCCAATTCCTACCCAAGCTTTCCCAGGCAGTGATATCTCCCGCCGCTGCCCAGAGTGGATTAGCCCTGATTGAGGTTGCTGTCCTGGATTTCTGTAATTTATGGGACAGAAAGAGATCGCCCAGATTTAAAGCTCAGTTCATAAAAATGTGTGCATGTAATACCTGGGTCAAAGTACTACAGTATGTCTGCTGGAAAATGGACTAATCCTCCATATACCACTTTATGGCCTTAGCTTTATGCTTTCAATGGAAAATTAAAATCAATCTTGCGAAACTCTCTAAAACGGTTGTGCTACTTTTGGACTTGGTATTATGGACACATTTCATTTTCAAATTTTCCATAACCTTTTACCCCACTTAACAAAAGCAGAAGGCCCAGATCTACTGTACAGCGAGGATATGGTCTCAACTTGACCAGAAGTTTTAGGTTTCAAACTTAACTACTACGTGTACCCACTTGCAGGCTGAGATTACAGAAATACAGCACACATTTCTTTCTTTCTTTCTTTCTTTCTTTCTTTCTTTCTTTCTTCTAGCCTAATTATATTTATTTATTGTACAGTATTGTACATATACTAATTCTCTGCCTTTGACTCAGTTTTCAATTTCATAAAACACTTTTTGCAAAACACAACACACAAATCTCTATGTAACAAAAATCTAACAGGAATTAATATTATGGCACATCGGTGTTTGTGATGTGTTTGTGATATTTTGAATGCAGTGCTTCATTTTGCAAGAGATGTGAGGCATTTTTGTGTGTGCAATTCTTGGATTTGTGTGCAAAGTTTTGAAGTCTTTTTTTTTTTCACTGATAATTGGCACCCCCAATGCTCATGAATCCATTTGTCCATTTAATCCATTTGATATAGCAGCCACAATTATGATTCTGAATACATAAGCTGTACTGTATATTCCTACATACACTGCATGTTCAGTGGTGACCACATTGATCATGTCAGAGAGGAGAGGTGATGTGCTAACAAACACAGACGGGAACTGATCAGATGCTAATGCACTTACTCTGGTAAGCGGTGTTAAGTGTGTAGTGTATTATAGTAATACACTGGATTTGTTGATCTGCGTCAGAAAGTGAATAACTAGGGTTGGCTTAGGACACGTGGGCCACAGCTGTGCATTTCATCAGCCTCTGCCTGAGCCATTAGTGAAAGAGGCTTTGATACCCTCAACACTAATAAGCCATTGTCAGATGGAGGTCGCAGAGGTGGAGGGTAGGGATGATTTGTTGGCCCATTGAGGTCAAAAAAGCTCAACCTCCAAGCATTATGACACAGAGGTAGTGTGTTGTTAATGAAAAGGACAGTCAGTTTTAATGGGACCGTCAAACACCATCACTCATTTCCATTTGCATTAAGTTAACTCTCTTAATAAAATGATGACCACTCTTTTTTCTTCTTCTTGTTTTCACTAAAACATATTTGTAAGACACTGCGATTAAAACTGAAAGGCCATTATGGAGGATTTTTTTTTCATGTCTAAAAGGTTCTTAACACTGTACAGATGTCACATAAATTTTCATAGATTCTGTACAGATATATAGAGCCTTGCGTACAATAGTAAGTGTTAGCGTTAATAATTCATTACCATTAACCATTATAAGAATAAAAGGGCATATTTGCAGAGAAAAAATGTAAAGATGCAGTGTAGCAAAAAGCAACAAACTACAGTAGGCATTATTTTTTTCCACAGTTTTTCCACAGTGGGTATAATATATTACATATTAAAGCAATAAACCTCAAGAAGCCGTGGTTTACAGCAAATGTAGAACAGCTAAGGGCCATAGTTAGGCACAACACTCAACCAAGTGTAATCATGGATTGGAACTTTCCATTTCATAATATATGTTAATATTATAATATAAATTTTTAATATATTAGTAATTTAGTATTATATATTTTTTATATTCTATCCATCTTGGAAATAATAATGGAACAATGGAAATGGGATGATATCACAATAATGGAAAATTCAGATCACATCTTCTTCATTTTTTGCCTGATGGTTTATTTTTGTTTCTCTGGCCAGATCAGAATGGGATTGGTTCAGTTTAGGAGCATGGTGGTTGTGACCATGTTTGTTTCCACAGGGCTGTATCAAATAACATGACATTTAGTTGGTGGTCAAGCTGTTCCTAACGGTATCACTCTTACTAAACATGCAGTTTCTGGTGCAACATATGCAACTATATTCACATTTTTGCACCCTAAACCACAGATCAGCACATTTGGGTTCAAGAAACACTGGTAAGATTAAAACAAACATTTCACAAAATAAAATCCATAGCATGTTGTACTTGCAATTAACTTATGTCCAAAAGATATTTGGAACTGAATATTTTAATTTTAGTAATACATATAATGTGGTAAAATCAATCAACATGTTTATATATAAAACAGCACATGATTTTCATTTCAACAGTATTTTCATTCCAGACTATCTATTACGTTCAAGTCACGACTCATGCAAACAATAGTTGTTTATGATTTCAGAAATAGAAAGGAGATTAAATATATATCTGCAAGAAATTCTCTTGCTTGTCCAGACATATGACTCCCGCACATAAAAGTTTTTCATCATACATTGTGACAGAGGACAACAGGTGTTATTAGTACATTTAAGCTTAACAGCAAGGAATTGCAGCTGTCACCTGCCATATTCCATCTACAATGTTGAAACATTCTAGAAGCAGTGTCCACGTCCTTTTCCCAGAGCTGGCACACAGAGTGGAGACCCGTTTATTGTTTCTGTAACTTAACATCGTGTATATTTTTCCTTGCTTGGACATGTCAGGCCAAGCATCCCGTTAAGCATGTGCCCGTGTAATCCCCTGATATGTTTATATTTGAAATAGTTTGGACCTCAGATGTGTCTCTTGATAAGAACAGACCCTTGAAAAAATGAAAGTAGTCTGGATCTTGGGTTGGAAGCTCTGCTGGTTTGGAGAGAGGGACTAAGCTGACAGGAGCCACAGGGTGCAGATGTTCTGTAATTATGGGCTTGTGCTCTAATCAGCTTGAGGGGGAAATGTGCTTTCCTTCTCTTCAGCCTGCCACTCGCATTATCTCTTTCTATCTACCACTTGATCTGTGTCAAATATTAAAGGATGACCTTCAAGTGTTCTGATTTTTTTTTTTTTTTTTTTTCATTACATGAGAATTTCATACTGAAATAAATTTCACAATCAATGTTAGGGAGTGACTAATGAAAAGTAATGACACTACAAACTTGCATTGTTAAGTAGCATGACAGTTGCATCATCTTAACTAGTCTGTACATTTGGATGGTACATTTAAATACAGTTAGTTACTTTTTATTATTTGCTTGTATAGCATAACTTGACTGTAGTTGAACAGCTTCTCAAGCTACAGTTTTAAAGCAGTTTCCCAAGCACTCCGGAAGCTGTTTAAGAGACATAATATGACATCACTAACATTATGTATTATCATGAATTATCATCATGGTGTTTACATCCATAATGCATGGTAGAAATCTTCCTGTGGAAAATATGATGTTCTTAAGAAATGAACAAAATAGTCTCAGAGCATAATTCATTGGACTAGTACATTAACAAAAGAACATTTTCACTTTTCTACAATATGTCATTTGTCATAATTAAAGATATGTGTAGATGCACCGAGTTTCATGAGTTTCGAGTTTAAATATTGCTGATGCTTTAAATTACAAATGTGCAAAGTTAAAATATAATTAAAAGCTTTATTGAAATACATACATTTCAAGTTATTATTCTATTTTAACTTTTAGTACATGTAATCCAGCTTCACTTGTTGCCGTTGTGTCGACAGTTTCAATCTAGCAAGTACACTGCCAGTCAAAAAGCTTGGACAGACTTTACTTAATTTCATGATCTTAAAACCTCATATAACTCCTTGTGCTTGCTTAAATGCTTGAAATTAGTTTTAGTGGAAAAATATAAATTGTGTCAAAAAATATTTCTTAAATTACTTAATGAATAAATGAGTTGAACTGGATAGTGAAGGAAAGTAACATGTAGCATGCATGAAAATCTATACAATACAATTGTTTAAAATGCATCCCAGAATGCACTTGAATGAAGCTGTTCAAGAGAGTGTTCAGAGCTGTACTGGAGAAGCTCAAATACTAGATTTTTGAATGTTTTTAGTCACTACGTACTAACTGTACTGCTGTAATGATATTCCATCTTTTTGATTGCTTTAACATTGAGAATACTAATGAAGAATTAGTAGACCCGTTCAAATTTGGACTGTAATCAGATTGTATATTATTTTATTATAATAATATAATTTTAAGACATAGTGACAGCTCCAGCTGCATTTGTATTCTGTGGTAAACGTTCTATTTCAAAATGTAAAATTATGCCTTTTAAACTCGTTTCTCAAAATGAATCAGGTTTATGAGCAAGAATGTAGACATTAAACAAACTCTGAAAATAAAAGTTCTTTGGAGTTGCATCCACTTGCCCTAACTGAGATACCGATCAAGGGGGAACATTCACACAGGAAGCCATGAATCACATTAATCTGAGCAGTTCAAGTAAAAAAAAAAAAAAAAAAAACATTGCTTAAATGTTCTTCCAGTTACTCTTATCTTGTACAAATGTTTTCTCTGAAGTAGTTCACTTTTGAAGTTTCTTCCTACGTTTTCATTTTGGTCCCATGAAAACAAGCATTAAAATATTTTCCTGTTTGCACAGAAAACATGACAAAATATTGAACATGAAATAAATGCATAATTACACATATGGAAATAACCATCCAGACTTATTTTGGTTCCACAACTGTATTATATTCTTAATACGTGACTTGCCTATTTGATGCAGCATCCAATGTCAATCATGTTAATTGCAATATCTAAATATAAAACTAATCCAATCTTCCAGGTACACTATGAGGGCTGCTCATAAATACTACACAGTATCAAATTGCAGTGCATGCCAATTTTTTCCACCAGGGTTTTCCCAGGTCTTACACCCCTTATGAGAAACGGTGTGAACTGTGACCCAGAGGCCAACACTTCAGCCCAACTGCGCAGCTGGAAGAGGCCTGTGTGCCCCCCGACCACTCAGGTTTCTCTGAGTCGCCAAGAGATATGAACCCTCAGATGAACTGATCCATTCTAAATTGGACATGCTTTAGGGAATTTAGCGTGCCCGTTCCTGAATAACGGGTTCATTTCCATTGTCATTCCTCTCTGGCTACAGCTCACATAACATGATCCTGCACCCATGGCATGTGGTGACCTGAGAGTCCACAAACATTTCGATAAACATTTTTGACAAAAATAGGGCAATTACATATCAGGCTACAAAGGAACCTTTTTGATGAATGATAGTTGAATGAATTTCTTGATGAATGATAACTTACATTGAATTTGTAGATTGGTGCCATATCTGGAGACAAGAATATCACAGAGACTAGAATTTAGACACATTCATTAAGCAACCATGTAGAAATGGCCTAGGAACCACCCAGAACACCCTAGCAACAACATAGCAACATGCTAAAATCCATCCAGAACAGATTAGCAACCATGGAGAAACCTGCTGGCAACACACTAGCATCATGGCAGCAAGTTTTGCACATGAAATCACAAGACACATTTTCTTTAAAAAAATCAAGTTGCCTTAATCAATGAGTCTATTTACAGCAGTGGTGGCCGATATAAAGCCAGGTTTAAGATTCCGTAAGAATACCTCAGTTTCCCGAGTCAAGCTGTGTTAACTGGTCTATTCCTCCGGCTGCAGCGCCACTTGCAGACCGGTGGGGAGACTCGCCGTGAAGATGAGAGTCCTAGGGGTACGTTAAAACACATTTATACGCTTTTCTTCATCGTCTTGTATGAATTTTTTTAATGTTACTTGCTCGCTTTCCCGGTAAAGCTGTCCTAACCAGTATTTTCCTCCCGCAGCGTGCTGGCAGAGCGGCAGGGAGACTTGTGAAAACGAAAAGCAGTAAGAGTTCGTTAAAGGATTAGTTCACTTTCAAATGAAAATTTCCTGATAATTTACTCACCCCCATGTCATCCAAGATGTTTATGTATTTCTTTCTTCAGTCGAAAACAAATTAAGGTTTTTGATGAAAACATTCCAGGATTTTTCTCCATATAGTGAACTTCAATGGACTCCAAACGGTTGAAGGTCAAAATTACAGTTTCAGTGCAGCTTCAAAGGGCTTTAAACGATACCAGACGATGAACGATCGGTTATTTAAAAAAAATAAATAATGCTTTATAAAACAAATGCTCGTTCATGACTTCATGTAATACGTACCCTACCTTTTTGAACCGGAATACACAGAGGAAGAAATTAGGCAGACGGAGGACACTGCGGCGACACAAACCTCTCAAGCGTGACCTTTTCAACGTAATTACATATTACGTGAAGTCATGAACGCACACTGCAGAACAGAGCAAGGCCAGCATTTGTGTTTATAAAGCATATACATATATATTTTTTTTTTAAATAACCGATCGTTTCGCAAGATAAGACCCTTATTCATCATCTGGTATCGTTTATAGCCCTTTGAAGCTGCACTGAAACTGTAATTTTGACCTTCAACCGTTTGGAGTCCATTGAAGTTCACTATATGGAGAAAAATCCATCCAAAACCTTCATTTGTTTTCAACTGAAGAAAGAAATACATAACCATTTTGGATAACATGGGAATGAGTAAATTATCAGGAAATTTTAATTTGAAAGTGAACTAATCCTTTAAATTGTTAGGTCAACTTTAAAACACATGTAATCGCCTTATTTGTTTTATACCAATGTTATCTGTAAGGTATAAATACGTTTGATTTAATAAATGTCTGTAAGAACATCGGGTGCACTCTATTTGTTTCATTTTGTGCGGTTAATGCCTCAGCTATAGATGATGCGTTGCGCAGTTGCGGCAACTAACGTTAGTTGAATTGTGTTAATTGGGTTTCTTGCTTTAGTAATAGCATTCATTCTCGCTACATAAGATACCTGTCTGTGATGCAATACCCTGTTACAATGCATTTCTGTGTAATATTTATGGTTTCTATAGCCGTGGCATCATTATGATGTATTAAGAGGTGTATTAATTCATGTAGGATGCCATTGAAGCCTAGGTGTAAAATGCACAACCCGCCACTGATTTACAGTAAGTTCAAATACCCCATCTTGTTGGCAAGGGCCACACGTTCCGCCCACCACTGTCTGTTTGAGCCAGACAAAATTACAAAAGAAACCTATCTGGTAACTGGAACAGTGGTGTGGAGAGTAAGGATAGTGTTATACAATATGACTGACCTAAATCATTATTACACTCCTCTCTCTCCCTGCATACTAGCTACGAGAGGTGTTTATTTAAAAAAAAAAAAAAATGTAAATGTAGGAAATATTCAAATAATGTAAATAAAGTAGGCATATACCTGAATTTGAGTAACACTTTATAATACATATACGCTAATAAAGGACTTACAAATCATTAACAAACTATTAGTTTATAGTTAATTCATAGTTTATAATGTCATTAAATTAGAAAATGTCATTAATTAAGTGCTTTAAACCAATCTTTATTGAACATTAATTGCATTCATATTCACTGTCCCTTCAAATCTTTACAAATACATTATTCTCAGACTCTTCATAGGCATCATAGTTTTTATACTGTACTGTGCAGGTTTTTATACTGTAATCTATTCCTAACTATTTATTATAACTATAAGTTGTTAACAAAACATAATCTAACTCTTTACACATGAGCTAATTAAACAATAATAATTTGGTTTATTACAGTGACAATGAATAAAGAAAAGTACTTTATTAGAATATTTAACATTATAAAGTTTTACCAAAATTTGCTGTGGTATCCCGCATTGATGGGTTGGCACATCCACAAAGTCTACAGCTCATACTGTAAGTATACACTCAACCGTGGCTCCCTTCATGGATCACTGAATATTTTGTTATAACTGAATACTGTTTTACAATGTACTGCAAGGAACTGAGGTGTAATAGTATCTTCCATTATTTGAACTATAAGTATAAATAGAATCTATTTACAATTAGTGCAAATAACTGATAGAGTGGAGGCAGGCTGATGGCTATCGTATTGTGTGAAACTCAGCAGATGGTCTTTTAATAATACATATGTTGGATGTTCCCTTGCCCAAGCTGATGGCTATCATAGCACAATGGGTTCACCCAGGGTTCAGTAGCCCTTCCTCCTGCTCCCAACCCACCCAACCAGTTGAAATATAATAGTGGGTTGGTCTTTAACCCTTTTGAAACCCATAGGTGACAGGGCACGAGTAATCCTGTACAGTCCAGCCAAACTCTTAACGTTCTTTCCACTGAATGATAATGCAAATCCTGTCTAGGATCACAGACAGGGCTGTTGAGCTACTTAAGGGGCTTTCACAGCATTGCAGGTTATTTGTTGATTATGTCACCAATTATGTCACTGCTTCCGAGTCTTGCACTTTAAAACACAAGGAAATGTATTCACAAATAATACACTAACAGTCTAAAATTTTGAATTTCAGTGCATCCGTGTTCCTCAAGGACTTTTAATCTAAAAGTTTCTGCTCAAATGCTTGAGCAAATATTAATCAAATATTCAGATAGTGACAGAAAATCCAACAAGTGTCCAGCATACATGGGAACTTCAGTGGATCCCATAAAAGCATTTAAAGAATGTATCTCATGAAGGAAATTGAGTTGAGAGAAATTCCGTTTGTGTTATTTCATAGTTTTGATGACTGGAGTCAGTATGAGATGTGTCCAAAAGTATGAACGCTAGTGTATGTAGTGAATTAAATTAAACTGTCTAAAGTCAAACTGTTTCCTCTATTCATTCATATGATTGGATAAAATTATACTTTTTTTTTCGCCATGGGTTGTTCCTCTCCCACCACCATTCTTCAACAGACGTTTGACATCAGGAACTTCAAGGCTGAGTTGCCATAAACATTTCAATGTTCCTTTTATATTCTGTGCCAAAGCATTCAACTGAAGTTTACATCTTCCACCTCCAGCTCAGGGTTTGTGTGTGGTCTGTAGCATCAGCCAACCATCTGTGTACACGTCTGTGGAGAGTGGGGTCAGTGAGTGGAAGCAGGTTTACAGGTGAGGAGATGAGCTGTGTTAATTCTCATCTAACCTCTCCTTTACCTTATCCTCTGCTTTATCCATGTAAAGACACCATATGTGTGAAATCCACTAGGTTCATTCGGGCTAAGTACTTCTGTAAAGTCAAAATTTGAAGTCACAAAGTGACAAAGGTTGAAAAAGGCACTTGTACTGGACATGTCTGTGTAGCTTAATTTTTTAAAAACGAATTAAATTTTGCAAAACTTATTTTTAGTTGTTAGCTGGTATACTGGAAATCTCTGAACATGTTGAGTGTGTGTAATCAGAAATATTCTGTATCCAAAAATCTCAGTGCATCTCAAGTGTATGAATGTGTTTGGGATTCAGCACACTTGCCTGGGAAATTTTCGGACATGGGTTGCACACCTTAAGTTTCACTGAAATTTCCAGTGTCAGATTTATCCTGGAAATTAGACTTTTCATTCAGTGCTTCTTTTCAATATAATTTCACAGAAATCAACTTGTAATGAATTCAATATGTTTTAAAGTTGTAGAGGACTGACATTTTCATACACTAAGCAGACTGGTAAAGGTTTTGAGGCCCTTCCTCTAGCCCACCCTGCTTTTTGACATGTGTTTTTATTATGAAATAACAATATTATGTAGTAAGGGTCAACCAGAGTTCCCACTAGTGAGGTCCAGTGGGTTGTGATGATGAAATGGAAATTTATTATTATTCTATATGCAGGATCCCAGTTTTGGATCTGTGACTCTCGGGAACTGCCAGACAGTTAATGCACATGAATACGGAAAAACATAAATAATAGTATGGCTGTAAATTACTGAATGTTTTATGTCAACTGTTATATCTTGCGGTGTTGACACAGGACACAAGACCAGCATCTCATGGGCAACAATATGTACACTAAATGTACTAATACGAGTTAAAATTTTGGATGCGTAAATGTCATTGAAGTCATTAAGTCGTTAAAACTGTGAAATAAAATAAAAGGAAGTTTATGGGAGTTATAATGACCAAATAAATAAATACTACAGTATAATCATACAAATTAGTAGAACATTAGTAGTAATAAACATATGCCTTTTTAATAATACAAATTTAAGTTAATAATAAAAATATGCCTTTTAGAAGTATCAATTATCACACAGTAATTTACAGTGAAACATGTAATCAGATATTTAATAGGACAGTACATGTACTATACGTTTTCATTAAAATGTTGTTTGTATAAAAAATTACCTTCAATTGTACTATGACTGAAAACCAAAAGGATTTTCCAGTGTGATGTCTCTCTATGTGATGCATGATATTTTATTATATTCTATTTAAGTAATAATATTTTATTTTTGTATGCAGTTATGTGCAGTTTAGTTAAGGTTTATTGCATCATTTCTATTTCTATTTTATTTTGCACGGGTAACACTAGCTCAAGTACTACGTATTTATGCATTTAATTAGGCATATTTTTTATTAACTTTACCCTCAAGTTGCCATCTGTATTATTATGGTGGCCAGAGTGTTTTAAAGCCAACCAGCCCTGGTCTGCCCTATATGTTTGTTCAGTATTTCTCATCAAGAAGAGAGCTGTGAACATTATGTTGAGTTTTGCATTCACAGAATATTTAAAATCTTTTCTCCACAGCTGTTTTCAGTTCTCTGAAACCAGAAGGTTCAATTACCTGGTAACTGGGGCAGCATTATATTTTTTAATTAACATGCAATGACATGCACAGCACACATGCTGGAACGAAGTGTTCAGGGTATCTTTGTATCAAATGCTTGGAGCAATCCCAAGGACTGCAAACATTTCAGCATACCGTTTATTTAAAGATCTCTCCTTGGAATGTCCGTGTTATGTATTTACACTGATTGCTATAAATAATTTTACTCTGGGATGTTGTCTACATTCTTATATGGGCTCAAAGGAAAATACATTCACTATATTCCAGTGGCGAGGCTATATACGAGCCAGGGTTACACTGACCCACTCAGATTGACCGCTGGTCCACCTAATTTATTTATGTAAAGAGAAAGTAATAATATTCTGGTGGATGAGTGCTAATCTTCCATTTGTGCACTTCTATTCTGTAGTGAATGATAAATGCAAGAGCAGTCAAGATGAGCAATCAATTGTATACTTCTTTACTCACCATCCCTTCCCATAATACCTCAGATCCAGTTTCTATTTGTTAAACTTCCCAACAACTTTTCGTTGAACTTTTTGAATGATGTTGGGAAACATCACATCAGCAGCAGCAGCATTATCGTGACGTGATTGTGTTGTGTGCGTGTGTTGTGTTTGGGCTCATCTGAATCTAGAACACCTGCTCTAAACAAATACATGTAATCTACAATGGTTTACTAATGTTTGCTACAAACCAAAACACGGCCAAAAATGAACTTGGTTTTTTTTTTTATTCTCCTGGAATAATTAGTATGTTTATTGTATTCTGTATTCTGTTTAATCAATATATGATTCAAGACTATCCATGAAGCGTAACATTTATTTGCAGTTCAGGCATACATTTTCGGCTTTGTTTTTGTTCTTTTACTCTTTCAGGCAAATACCAATAATGCTGATACTTTAGTTTGAGAGTTGGCTCTGAGGTCCATCCTATTTTACCGAGGTCCACTAGCTTTAAAATTTGTGGCCTCACTTCTGACTTCTTGAAGTCTAAGCTTCTTGAAGCTTCTTGAATGCATATGCATTATCTAATGCAATGATATTCATATATTTAAGGGTGAATTAAGTGTCCAAATATGTTGGACCCACCATAGATGGAAAGCTGCATTAGCTAACACAAAACTACTAACTGCTTTACAGCTAACTTTGCAATTCTAAGAAATGTAAAAGAAACAAAACAAACAAACAAAAAAAAAACACAAACTGTAAATCACATTTTTGCTCTGCATAATAGGATATATCATTCTGTATTTATTTATTTATTTTGAAATTAGTGATTGTGTTATTTATGTCAAACTGTAAGTTTTATATCAATACAGTATGTGTGGTTATATGTGCACTTTTTATTATATTTCTTTGAAAAAAAACATATTCCTTATTATATATTATACTATATAAGAATTATATTTATACAAACTTATACCATATTTTCAAAGAGAACAGGACTAAGTTATGGGATAAACTCATTACATCCTAATATTTGATTTGATTAAAAGTGTAGACAGAATTATGGGAATTTTTGGGGTGAAATCTGTGGAATTTAGTGGGATTTTAAAGAGGTAAACATTAGGGCTGAGACAGTGGCAGATTTTCACCATGGTGGCAATGAACTGTCGGTGGCACGGTGTTGTTATATATAATTTATATTAATTATATATAAAATTTATATATAAATAAATATATACATAAATCAAATAATTATAAATAGGCCTATATAAATACATATATAGCATATATATATATATATATATAGTTTTGAAACACAAAATTAGCCTAAATAAAAGAGGCTCGAACATCTATTAACAAACGTGTTTATATTAGCATTAAAACACTAAAACAATATCAAAGAAATAATAGGCCTACAGTTAAATAAGAAAGTAACCCAAATAAGTTAAAGGGATAGTTCACCCAAAAATGAAAATTTTGTCATTAATTACTCACCCTCATGTCGTTCCAAACCCGTAAGACCTTCGTTCATCTTCAGAACACAAATTAAGATATTTTTGATGAATTCCAAGAGCTTTCTGACCCTCCATAGACCGCAACACAACTGTAATGTTCCCAGGTCCAGAAACGTAGCAAGAAAATCGGTAAAATAGTCCATCTGACATCAGGGGTTCAACCGTAATTTTACGAAGCTACGAGAATACTTTTTGTGCGCAAAGAAAACAAAAATAATGACTTAATTTAACAAGTCTTCTCCTCCTCATCCAGTCTCCTGCAATGCGCCGCCATTGTGGAGAAAGTATCATGACGTATGCGCTTGTTTCTGCATCGTTACATTATGTAAGCAGCGGCACCATGCACATGCGTTGTTTGGATTGCATCAAAAATATCTTAATTTATGTTCTGAAGTTGGACTAAGGTCTTACGGGTTTGAAACGACATGAGGGTGTGTAATTAATGGCAGTATTTTAATTTCTGGGTGAACTATCCCTTTAAATACACCCTGTCTACAGGACTTGAGCTGTGCGACACTACAAAATGCTATAGAACTCATTATAATCAGTGATGCTTTCTACGAATTAACACATAGACTTATAGTTTAAATAGGCCTAAGCAAAGTGCAACTGTCACTATTAAAACACTTATATACAAAACTTTATATTTTATGCTTCTTATAGAGTGTGTGACGTCATGTCCACTACTGCCGGTGACAACAGAACACCGTAGCGCAGTTGTCATTGTCATAGTAAACATGATAAATAGAGCTGAGAGTGCTATACTTGTATTGGCAAAATATTTAATACACAATCACAAATTTATAGAATTCAAGGAATCGTCTGTGTAAAAAAAACGGTTAGAAATCAGTAGAATTTTCGCTGCTGCAGATTCTGTGTGAACATGGACACCGGCACCAGTATTGGCAGAATGACTAAAAAGGCTTTTCGCAAACTTTGTAGCTATTCACAGAAAATGTTCTGTCAAATGTGAATGATTTGCTCTGTGGGACTTGAATGAACTGGCAGGGTCTCAAACTTCAAATGAGATCAGTAAAAGTCAAGAGTTTTCATTACTCAATACTCACTCATGTGATGGATAGACCTTTGCTGTCATATGTTTGGTACTAAGGAAATCTTTATTACATTTAGGTTGCTTTTTCATAGCTCAGAAGACTTCTCTGGAGTTCTCAGCTATGGTTTAAGTAACTTTGTCTAAGATATAGTTTAGACTTACAGTTCAGGAAGTACAGTCCAGATTATTTGATCTATCAAGAATGATGCTCTTGATGTCATTGATATATGAAATAATAATAATTTTCTGACAGCATTGGGTTAATTGAAATTTGTCACAATTATTAACAATTTATTGGTTTACAACCTTCAGACATATGGCAGGGAATGTCTGTAGAAACCATTACTGCTATTTTTGTTTCTCTGACAGAACCAGTCCCAGGTCAGAGAAGAGCTGAAGTAGCAGGAGAGGAAAGTGACCAGAGTGAAGGGGCAAGAGAGAAAGTAAAAAGTAACATTGTGAGTTTATTAGGAAAACAGATGTTAAACCCCAGTGAATGATTTCAGATTTAGCTGCTCTGGCCTCACTGACAACTGTAGCCTATTTTATTGTTTGAAAAGATAAATAAATAAATAAATAAATAAAAGCATTATTTCAACCACTGTGATTTTCTACCTGAAACTTGTTTTTTTGGACACCAGAAATTAAATATTGTGTTCCTTTAATAGTGTGGAAAAACAGACTTTTACTTTTCTGAAGTAAAATAACAACTGAATTAAAAACTTTATAGAATTTCATAGTAATTGATGCACAGTTAAAACAAATCTAGAGTGAGACATACAGTAAGTATACAATAAGTATACTGTAAACACAGATTTTTATAAATGCGTACTCAGAATGCCCATGACCTACAATCTTTGATACTATATTTATTATTAAATGTGTATATTATTAAATGTACAGAATACAAAAACATATACTGCAAGAAAAAAAAGAAAAAAAAAAAAAAGAAAGAAACCTTCTTTCCAGTGTGATGAACTGGAGGTTATTACCGGTTTAAAATATTAATTTTTCTACACAAAACTGAAATAAATTGCAATCTAACTATTTATTTCCAGTAAATCACATGCAATGCAATGTGATAGTCTTGCACACTACTTTTTTTAAAAGATAGTTATAGCATATTGTATAGGCCTACTATAAAAAAAAAATAATAAAAAAACTGCACAGTATTTAGTATAGCTAATATTTCTATTCTGAACACAGTAAAGCTTAAACTTATTCCAAAGAGGATTTTTTTTTTTTTTTTTTTTTTTTTTTTTGTGCTTTATGTCTAATTAAGAAACTTGACATTCTGGGGCCAGTTTCAAGGCCAATGTTTTTAGGCAGTGGCTCTATGCCAGGAAATGTCACATGTGTGTTCCCGTTGTGTTCCTGTCTGCCCTTATTTGGTTTAGTTCCGGTTCTTATTATTAGTTTCCATGGTTTTTGATTAATTACTCCACCTGCTTCTGTTCTTCCTGATTACGTTGCCCGTCTTTATAAGTCCTGTGTTCTCCCTTGGTTTTTGTCAGCTGTTGAATGTCTTCCTTGCCCATGCTCTGCGTTTCCCTGTTGGATATTAAAGACTCTCGTTTTGTGAATTCCTCGTCTCCTCATTCCTGGCTTCCTTGACTCCCTGTGAATCGTGACAGAAACAGTTTAATTCAACATTTTTAAAGATATATCCCAAACAAGTTGACAGAAAGCAAATGACTGTTTAAAAGCAAGACTAAAACAAGCTAAAATGAACATAATGACCGAGTGGTTTAATAAATATAGTCTGCAATATTGTACTATATATATTCCTTCAAAAAAGTGGATAATAATAAAATACTTTGTACTGATGACAACTCTACTGTTCAATAAACATGTCATAACATGAGATGGGCCAAAACCCTATACTCAAGCTGTGCATGCTGAAATATGTGTTTCCACGCATGATGCATATCAGATGTTCAGTATTTACTTTCTCGATTTCACTGATTCTGCACAGAACAGGCCTCCATGACGGACAATTATATATCTTTGCATGATGACTCAACTTGCTCTATTACCACTAGTTGACAAGAACATGCAGCGTACCAAATGTTCCCAAGCGACCTTGTTTTGCTTCTTAAAAGCCCGCCCACACACACTCTGTGCTAGCAATCTGAAGCCTATCTCCGACCATAACACACAGGGCCCCGCTCCAACCTGATGGGCTACTTAGTATGCATAGGGCTTTGTGGCAGATGCAATGTGCACACAGTCAAAAACAAGCTGTCTTGTTCTGTTGGAGACAAGCGAACAGTTGGCTGAAGTTGCAAAGTATTACTATTAGATAGACAAAGTATTACTATTAGACATAGTTTGTGGAAAACTGCATAGATTTACAGAAAACTGCATTTCCGTCACTCGTTTCAGAAAGAAAACTATCAAATTATTTGATTTTATCAGAAATAACACTTGCAGGGTTGGACATAAGAAAAGAACACTGTGAACTCTAAAATCAGCATTGGTAGGTGTATTCTAAGTTCCTTGGAAACTTGTATTTAAAAAAAAAAAAAAGATCGATTATTTGTTAATCTAAGTGTTACACTATGCTTGCAGAACAACACACACAATACTATACATCATTTAAAGAAAAAAGTTATTTATATATATATATATATATATATATCAGTGTAAATAAAACGTAGGCAAAAATATTATATTTTATAAATAAAATAAAATAAAATTTGTCAAATCTCTAACAAAAAATAAAAAGCATAATTGCATTGTAATGCTGAAATAAATACATGATAGTGACACTTTGTGTTCAGATTTATTTAAATGAAAGTTTGAAAAAATAATTGTGATATTTCTGTTCTGGCATTATCACTTGATGTGAACACACCGGTTGATTTGCAGGCTTTTCACTCCAGTCAACGAAGAGTAAAATCCATTTCCTGAATCCGATTCTGAGTGCATTTTATGTGCCTTTGAAGTATATTCATAAATATTAACTAGTGTCAGAAATCTGTGCTAACAGATGTTATTTACTTGTGGGTAAAGAGGATGAGTGACTGACACACAAACACTCAATCACTGTACAACCTAAAAATTAGATTACGGGTAAATGGAGTGTGTGACATTACATGAATGTCAACATTATTCACAATCAACTGGAATGAATACTTATGGCAACATTCATAATTCATTTCATAATGCCACCTTTTATTTATTTGTTTGTTTGTTTGTGTGTGTATGTATGTATCATGATAACCATGATTTTTTATCATTTTCTTGACTCCTTATTTAATTGGACTGTCAAGAGGATGTTTAGACATTTTTACACAACTGTCGGCTATTAAAAATGCAAGATGCTAATTGAAAAGCTCAGGTTACATAAAAGCAGTCCTTACATAAGACTCTACCTCTGTTACTTTAATAATGGAGTAACTTGCATGTCAAATGAGGATATGTCTCAGAGAGTTATTCAGTCTCACATGCATGCTTCAACAAGTCAAATATAAACAAACCACTTTCCCAGTGTGCTATCCTCTTACCCTATAGATCTTTAAATAACATTCACATTTTGAGGTAAAAGCATCTGTCCGTTCTTTTCTGAACTGAGAACATGAAATAAACAGACATTTGATAAGACTGTTGTTTGTGTTTGAGTGCCACGTGTATTTGTTCTGTGTTGTGTTCCTGTGACTCTGTGAATGTGCCCTTTGAACAGTGTCAGCAGGTCAGTGCTCATTCAGATCTGGACAAGCACAGAAGAGAGGGTGTGTCTCGAGCAGCCAATCACAAAGTGTTTCATCAGAAGCCATAAATACCTCCCACAATCATCTGCTAGCTATAGAGGAACAACATCAGTTTTCTTTTTCCAGTGGCAGCATATTTTATGTTGTTATTCCATTTCACATTGTCAACATTATATATTATCTGCAGTGCCAGTTTCAAGTAAAAAATAAAATAAAATCTGTATGGCATTACATTAGATATAATTATCAAACCAAGTGTCTTCTCTAAATAAATGCTTAAAGTTTCTCAGAACGAACTTCAGGTTTTTCCAAATCATTTTTGCAATGCCATTTAATAATAAAATAATGGGGTTCCTTTGGAATTCTTCAGCTTTTAAGAACTGCCGGGTTCTCTGGTAGTGGGCGGAACTAATGCGCAAACGACAATCTCATTGGCTGGCGCTCAGCTGTTATCGTCCCTGTTTTGATTTCAGCAAATCAATTCGAGCGAACGCAGACAACGTGATTAATATCCCAGCAGCTCATTGATCCTTAGGGCGTTTTATATTGATGACAAATATGCCTTCATACTTGGTTATTCTAATTACTAAAGTTCTATCATCATATAATATTAAATTATCATAATATTATATTATAATGCTTGACTGACTGATAATAAGTGTCAGTAGATAAATAGTGTAGATTAATGTAGAATGTTTTATAAGAATAATTTATTCTTTTTAGTGTCCATTTCATTAATTGAACATATTTAATATTGGGGGCATCCAAAGTTATTTGACATTTGAATATTTTTAAAAAGTAACACAATAGTTACTTTCCCTGGTAATTAGTTACTTTTATAATGATGTAACTCAGTTACTAACTCAGTTACTATTTGTGAGAAGTAACTAGTAACTATAACTAATTACTTTTTTAAAGTAACATGCCCAACACTGCTAATGAACAAGATCAACTAACATGCACAGACTGCTTTAAATAGACTTTTTTTAGCATTTCAATTTTAGGATTGAAAAGTGTTAGTGCTATGTTTCTTTAAAATGAATTCCCTTTGGGCAAAAATAAAATAATGAAATATTGTGGTGGGTTACTTGCTCACATGGTGAGACTGCTGCATAGTTGCTGTGTTTATGTTTCAAATGATGTATTTAACACACAGGTAGACACAATGCAATGGTTATCTATTCTATAACATGTGTAAGAAATTACACAATAACTCATGTTTATGACGGGAGCCTTCCATTTCAGAAGATTTGGCATAAGAAATTATGCTCACCTTGTAGCAAACATACAAATCTAATTCCAATGCGAATGAAGACTTGAAAGGTTTTCAATTAGCTTTTGTATTTCCACAACAGAAACACACTGAGTAATATGTAGGTGTCAATCATTCTTCGGTGGGGTTAGATAAAAGATGTGATGGGTTTAGTTTTACATATCTCACTAGAACTGTGCAGGTTAATGCTTTATTCATGCACATGTATGCATCTAAAAATGCTTTAAAGTTTCAAACAGGGATTGCTGTACTTTTCTAGCCAGTTATGTAACTTTCTTTTGCTGCATCTCTATTGTCCCTAAGCATTTCTCATTAGAGCTGTAACACGCTTTGGATAGAAGTGTCTAATAAATTACTAAATCTAAATGCTCAAACATCCTTTACACTATAATTTTTAAAAGAAAACTTTAAATAATCATGTAAATAAAAAAATAAAATATATATATACAGTGAGGAAAATAAGTATTTGAACACCCTGCTATTTTGCAAGTTCTCCCACTTAGAAATCATGGAGGGGTCTGAAATTGTCATCGTAGGTGCATGTCCACTGTGAGAGACATAATCTAAAAAAAAATCCAGAAATCACAATGTATGATTTTTAACTATTTATTTGTATGATACAGCTGCAAATAAGTATTTGAACACCTGAGAAAATCAATGTTAATATTTGGTACAGTAGCCTTTGTTTGCAATTACAGAGGTCAAAGCGTTTCCTGTAGTTTTTCACCAGGTTTGCACACACTGCAGGAGGGATTTTGGCCCACCTCCACACAGATCTTCTCTAGATCAGTCAGGTTTCTGGCCTGTCGCTGAGAAACACGGAGTTTGAGCTCCCTCCAAAGATTCTCTATTGGGTTTAGGTCTGGAGACTGGCTAGGCCACGCCAGAACCTTGATATGCTTCTTACAGAGCCACTCCTTGGTTATCCTGGCTGTGTGCTTGGTCATTGTCATGTTGGAAGACCCAGCCTCGACCCATCTTCAATGCTCTAACTGAGGGAAGGAGGTTGTTCCCCAAAATCTCGCAATACATGGCCCCGGTCATCCTCTCCTTAATACAGTGCAGTCGCCCTGTCCCATGTGCAGAAAAACACCCCAAAGCATGATGCTACCACCCCATGCTTCACAGTAGGGATGGTGTTCTTGGGATGGTACTCATCATTCTTCTTCCTCCAAACACGTTTAGTGGAATTATGACCAAAAGTTCTATTTTGGTCTCATCTGACCACATGACTTTCTCCCATGACTCCTCTGGATCATCCAAATGGTCATTGGCAAACTTAAGTCGGGCCTGGACATGTGCTGGTTTAAGCAGGGGAACCTTCCGTGCCATGCATGATTTCAAACCATGACGTCTTAGTGTATTACCAACAGTAACCTTGGAAGCGGTGGTCCCAGCTCTTTTCAGGTCATTGACCAGCTCCTCCCGTGTAGTTCTGGGCTGATTTCTCACCTTTCTTAGGATCATTGAGACCCCACGGTGAGATCTTGCATGGAGCCCCAGTCCGAGGAGATTGACAGTCATGTTTAGCTTCTTCCATTTTCTAATGATTGCTCCAACAGTGGACCTTTTTCACCAAGCTGCTTGGCAATTTCCCGTAGCCCTTTCCAGCCTTGTGGAGGTGTACAATTTTGTTTCTAGTGTCTTTGGACAGCTCTTTGGTCTTAGCCATGTTAGTAGTTGGATTCTTACTGATTGTATGGGGTGGACAGGTGTCTTTTATGCAGCTAACGACCTCAAACAGGTGCATCTAAAATGTCCACCTCCACTCCATTTATTATCCTAAATTAAAGGCAGACTAACAGGTCTTTGAGGGTCAGAATTCTAGCTGATAGACAGGTGTTCAAATACTTATTTGCAGCTGTATCATACAAATAAATAGTTAAAAAATCATACATTGTGATTTCTGGATTTTTTTTTTTAGATTATGTCTCTCACAGTGGACATGCACCTACGATGACAATTTCAGACCCCTCCATGATTTCTAAGTGGGAGAACTTGCAAAATAGCAGGGTGTTCAAATACTTATTTTCCTCACTGTATATATTAAATAAATAAAACTTTTTGGTCATAGGTGCCTTTCTAGAACATGTAAAATGTGCATATCTGCTAAACATTCATTTACAAATACATTAGCATAGACAACCTTAAAACTAACATATACAGCCTAAAATCCGGAAAGCTCAAATTTTGATTTATTGAGCCCAAACATAATTTATCAAACATTAATGATAAGCCTGTGAAAACTACACCATGCCCCCACCAAAACTTTTGTGCCCCCTTTCCTGTTCCACCGAACTGCTTCAATTAAAATTTCAAACAGGGATTGCTTTAAAGTTATTTATACTAGATGGTTTTCTTGGAAGAAAATAAAAAAGAACACGAATACTTAAATTTTTTATGAGAGGGGATGAATCACACACCACAGCAGTTGGAGTTTGACCGCCTCTGCTTGTGTAGCACGCGATAATGACCACAGCTAGTCGGTTCACTTTGTGCTTCTGTCTTTCTGTTGCCAGTTTTCATCTTTGATGGGGCCAGATGGCCATTTTTACATTTCTCTCTTAAAATGCGTCATCTTAAATTCTTATTTAATTAATATATCTCCCTCCAAATCTTGTTGTATGTTCAGTTTTTAGCTTTCTTGTGAAAGTGGAGGAGATGGGGAACCAGCAGGCACCAGTGTTGCCTGTTCAGGCCGCTCCTCCCTCGTGAGAAATGCATAAAGTCTGCCAGCCACCGCAGCCCTTCCTAAGAAACAGAATTGCAGTGGCTGACAACAGCACACTTGTGTACGCCATTTTCAGATGGGAGTGTACTACTTGCTGCATAATAAAATAAAATAAAATAATATATCATTAATATATCAATATTATAATATTCCCGTACAGCACTTTTTTTTTTTAATCTTGCCAAAATCTATTTCAAATTCATGCTGAATATACGGTGTAAATAGCATGCCTCAATGATTGTTTTATTATTATTATTAAAAAGATTGTATAAACATACAAATTCCAAAATATGTTATTTAAGTATGTTATAGTATGTAATGCATTTTAAATAATGTTTTCAAGGGACAAGAAAATGCCTTTTCAATCTTAAAATACATTTTGGGTAAATGCAAAAATAATTATATATTCATTAGATTAACAATATACTTTTAAAAATGCCCTCAAATATAAAATAATATAAAAGTTTAAATATAAAATAATAAAAGGAATAGAAGTCACTGTTTGGCCCTGCATGAACTAGAAATGAAAAACACTTCTAAAGCATTTATTAATCTCACTTAATGCTAATTTCAATTATCATTACTGTTAATATTAGTTAATGGTCATGAACTAACAATGAACATTTTTATTTTTTTATTAACATTATCAAAGATTAATACAGTTTGTAGCAAAAATATAGCCTGACAGACTCAAAATTTAAGTTTCATTGTAATCATCAACAAAGCTGTATGCATTACCATATTCTTTCAATCTAGACAGATTCAATTATAATTAGAGCAATCTAATTTTGCTGCATGCTTGCAAGGTTCAAGAGCTTTCTGGTTGAATAATTTAAGCTTCAGCCTGTCGTTTCAGTCTTAAATTCCCCCATCTGCACTCCCGCTGGACTCAGAATGTATAAATGGTGTTCAGCCATGTGTTTGATTTCATCTGTGCTGCAGGTCAGGAAGCAGGACACTGTCAAGACTGTGAACTCTCGCATTACAAACCAACAGAGGAATGAGATTAGTTTCAGTTGAATGAATACTGATCATTTTACTGTGATACATATGTTTGCCTTTGTCACTGAAAATGTCACAATGTCACTAAGAATGTCACAAAAATTTATTTTAAAAAAGGAAGACAAGTAATCTCACAGAAGTCTGAATTCAGATTGTTCCAAGAAAATACGAACTGATCTAAACAAGATTTGGAACGATGTGGTGAGTAAATTATGACAGGAATTTCATTTTTGAGGTGAAATATCCCTTTAAGTCTGTCTCATAAGCTTTGAAATAAAGACCTCTGAGTAATGAAATACTTCCCAGCAAATTATACATCCTGTATACCCTTTTTTCTTCTGAATTTGAACATTATCTCTTGCTAACTTCTTTTGGTAACACTTTAGTATAGGAACCAGTTCTCACTATTCACTAGTTGCATATTATCATGCCTATTATTAACATAGTGACTGTTTATTATTACTTATAAAGCACACATTCTGCATGACCATGTTCTACATCCCTAATCCTACCCAATACCTAAATTTATCAACTACCTTGCTAACTATTAATAAGCAGCAAATTAGGAGTTTCTTGAGGCAAAAGTCATAGTTAATGGCTTATTAATAGCAAGAGTTGGACCCTCTTATGCACACAGTCTGCATTGTTCCCAACAGAACTCAATCTACCGCAGTAATGCAATCTGCATTACAGAGAGCCATCCCACTGCTTTTATACAACACTCAATGATCCATAATGCCAGAGGGTACTTATCACAGTGTTTCTATCCATTTAGACCAAGCTGTGGTGTTTTTTAACATTTAGCATCCAACTTAAAATGCAAATGGAATAGAATGAAGTGTGTACTTATTTAACATTTTTTGACCTACAAAGATACTTAGCCTGATTTTGCTACGGGAATATGGCACAGACCGGGAAATAATACCTTAGAATTATCACATTCTGTCAGATGTTAAAACCATTCTACATATTGTGACCAGATGCTATGTGGTTTCTTTGGATTAACCCTATAGTGTAAAAATGCACTTATCATAGCAGTGCAAGAAATACATATGTGATGCATTGTTGTGGAAACTAACTAGATAGTCACAAATGTTTCCCGAATATGGTTGAATCCCTGCGTTATAGGGCTGGCATTAATGACATCATGTGCATGTGGTGGCGTATGTTAATTACTTGATTCCAGATCTCTGAGATTCTGTATTGAACAAGGCATCTGATGATGACTTTACTATTTTTGTTCCCAGTTATTTTGCTTTGTTGAATGTTTACTTCATTGTGGGTTCCCTCTTGCTTACGTCATACACTTAGGTTCCCTTTGCACATGTGCATCCTTCAGAAATTCTCACAGAAATTCATAAAAGAAGAAAACAATTTATGCTAATACCTATTATAGTGCCCCTTGTAGCAATGCTGCAAATGCATGGCATACTTGATGTATGAACAATGTTCTGAAACATTTCGGTATGCAACAGTGCAACAAATCAAACTAGAGTAGCTACACGCTAGTCTATCATGCATCACATGTTTTACCTGAGTAAAGTAGAGGTAAACACAAACCCAAGAATTTGTCCTCAATCCTTTTTTAACTCTGAAATTGAAACATTCCAGTCACAGAAAGAATGCATTTTGCTGCCTTAATGACAGTCTCACAATGCTATGTTTGTCTTCTGGACTTGTGCTGCATTCCATTTAAAGTTGGAAGACTGGAATTTCCACATTTTTATTTGGAAAAATCCAGTTGAATGGCACTTGATGTCAGACCTCAAACTTGGAAACTCATGCAGGCATTTACTCCAACATTGCAGCGATGCAAATATATGATATAACATGAATGTGGTGGTGGCACCCTCCCTGGGTACACACTGATCCATTGATACGCATACTGAACATTCAGTTTCAGGTAAATAAAATGCAGCAATGAATAAATGTCCCTTCATTACATAATTAAATCAGTTTAGCAAAGATTTGTACAACTGCAGGTGTGTAAAAATTATCCTCTCTGTATACAATCATACACCTGCAGAACAAACATACTAACATTGCATAGCATCACTTGCGGTGTGCCAATTACGGAGCTTTATGGAACACCTGCAAACCAAACAGATTGTGTACCATTTTGCTTTTTAATTTGTGTTATCTTTTGAGCATCGAGCAACGGAGCACTTTTATGAGTGACAGTCAAAGATATCAAGTAGGAATAGCCTATACTTCCAAAACAGTACCTAATTCCTAACAACAATAAACCTGCATTATAATACAATACATTTATGTCAAAGCTGTTTGATTCACTGTAAAATCTGCTCTTGACCTTTGGAGCAATATCTGTATACTCCAAAACAGCCACATAATTTATGTAAATATCCTTATTCGATTGGAAGAGGTTTAAATGAAGGATGGCTTTATTTTATATGCAATTAAACTGAATGATGGGCCTTTGCTCCTCACACAAAGGAGGAGTTGATTGCCTCACCTTTGATTTCATATCCCATCCCATGAAGGTGGAAAATCAACAATATGTAAATGAGGGAGATAAATTATTGTTTCAAATAAATTCTGTTGTTTCGAACTTTCTGTTCATCAAATCCAGGAAAAATGTTTCACGGTTTGCACAAGAATATATAACTGTTTTTAACACTGATAAAAATAAGAACAATTGTTAAAAATTGAGCACCACTAATAACTGATAATCAGTGGCGGTTCTACATTGAATTACTCCCCGGGCAAGACCCCCTCTGAGCGCCCATTAATTTTATTTCTAATTATTAAATGGATGCCACCTTATTGGGACAAAAGCCCTCTCTACACCTACCCTAACCCTACCCGATACTTTATGTTCAACTCTTTGATTATTTCCTTCATTTTTATTAAAAAATAAATGCTTTTCTGATGTGATGTGATTTGAAATTTAAAAAGGGAGAAAAAAAGTTCGCCAAAAGGCAGATTCGAACCCTGGTCGATCGTGTCGAAAGAAGTGTAACGCAAATTTTGCCATCTGCACCACTGAATCTGACAGCTAGTAACCGTCTTTTGCATATTTGACTATCCCAATCATACATTTGTGGGTGGAGTTAATCTAAATAGCCTCTGCCAGCAACATAGCTATTTGCACTTAAATAGACACTCCGATTTTTTTTTTTTATATATTCCCAACAATTAAACAGTTGCCCACATGAAAAAAACACTTCCCGCGCCCCTGGGTGTGACTGACTTTAGCCCACTTGTCCCACTAATTTGGGAGAGGTGAACTGTCCCCCGCGGCCGCACCCCCCTCCCCTTTCCACTTCTCACACAGCTTCTGTGCTCGGTACCTTCTCAACAAGCAGGGGCGCCAATTTGCCAATTCCCCGCACAGTTATATGATAGATAATATGATAGATAATAGAAAACCGCTTAGCGTCGCAGATGATTTTTTTTCTCCAAGTGCTTGTGCCGCCCCCCACGTGTCATGAAAACGCTGCCCCGTTCGCCCATGCCTAAAACCGCCACTGCTGATAATAGCGGAGCACCAAATCAGCATATTAGAATGATTTTTGAGGGGTCATGTGACACTTTAGACCAGAGTAATGACTGCTCAAAATTCACCTTCGAAATCACAGGAATGAGGAATATTTTTTTTTAAGTAGAAAACAGATTTATATTAAAATAGAAAACCAAGTATAATAATATTTTACAATATTACTGTTTTTTTGTATATTTGATCAAATAAATGCAGCTTAGTTGAACATAAGAGACTTCTTTCAAAAACATTTGAAATGTTTTATTATTTTACAATTTTGACCAATACTAGAGGTTTTCAAATTCAAGAATGAGAAAAAGTATCACATGACTTGCATGGAATGGTGCTTGTTTGTCCTTTTTGGAGCATCCCTTACCAAAAAGTAGTATACTTCAAGTTTATTTTATTAAGTATACTTAAGTAAAGTTTAAGTATATTTTTAAGTTGATGTAGTAATATCAGTGTACAAGTAGTATACTTGTAAGTGTACTGTTTCAATACTCCTTGGGACCATACATACTTTAAGTATATTACTATGTCCGTATTTAGGTATTAATTTGTATATATTTTGTTATATATATATATATGAATATCTGAACATACAAAACATCAAAAGAATGAACAGGGCATCTGCTTGTAAACAAAAACATTTTATTCTAGCTTCATGCATTCTTTTTTAACACTTGAATGTGGGTAAGTTTCATAAATAAAAAATAAAGAAATAAACAACATTTTGAACAAAAAGCTGAAAAAAGATAAAAACGTAGATGGAGTCGATCAACACCCCAAAGCTTGACAGTCATTATTACCTCTTCATTGGTCGACATTTTATTCCATAATGTTACACAGTTTTGATGCTGTTTTATGTCAGATGATCCTGTTAGATTACATGTGGAAGTATCTGTTGTTTCGGTTTCTTCTTCACTTGTGTTTTTTGGAAATTCAGTACAAAAGATGTGTACTAGCACCCCCTATAACAATGAAAACATGGATTCTAGAGCACAAGTATAGCTCAAATATATTTAGACTTTTTCTAAGTATAAGTCAAGTATACTTAAATGTAATTTTAAGTATATTTCTGAGAAGTACATAAAGCCCATTAATGAGAAATACATAAAAAGTAGACTAAAAGTATACATTCCTATTTTTAGATTAAAAGTAGTGTACTAATAGCACACTTGAATAAACTTATTTTTCATAAGGGATGGCAGTCTATGGTCACAGTATGTTTTCATGGGAACGTTCTTCAAAATTTGTGTTTCACAGACTAAAGAATATCATATGACTTATGACTATGAGTTTTAGGTGAACTATTGATCTCTCTGTATGTAACCTACTTACCTAGGTATTGTTTCAGTAGAAACATGAACTTTGAGTTGTCACAGTAAAGTTCTGTAATAATATTCTGTAGTGATAGTAATCATATAATGTAATGTGAGCAGCACTGCAGGGAAAACACTTCTCGTAATTATATTCTTATTTCTGTGACTATCCAGATGTTTGCCTTTAGAGTTGAGGGGTAAGTTTAATTATTCACTTAAAAAAAGGGAACATAATAATATTTACCATTATCATTAAAGGGATTCTTTGCCTAAAAATTAAAATTCTGCTGTCATTGATTCATATTGTTCTAAAACTATACGACTAACTTTCTTTCTCTTTGCAGCCTACTATAACTATATAGTTACAGCATCTACCGGTAGGGGCTTACAGGCCATGCTAATCACCACAACCTTGACCCCTTGAGCCCAACATGCATCAACTAATCGCTTGACTTTGGACAGGACTATGTGTCTCTGTTTGTCTGAAATCAGTGTTTTCATTTCAACACCAGATTCAAACTTGTAGTTCCTGCATGAGCACCACTGCTTAATATGTCTGGAGCTTGTGTGCTAACAGCTAGGACACTAATCAGTGTCTGACCTTATAGACTGGATGCATGCCTACAGTGTCGTCCACTGGGTTCATGACGTTGTTGAGGACAAGGTGAAAAATACCTTTGCTGTTTCTCCAGCTTTAGGTTTAGCAGATCAGTGTGGTATGTGCTTTGTCTCTTTAAGCAATGCAGCCTGAGGCTGTTCTGTCTCCTGTCTTCTATCAGCACTCACACTAAAGTACTTGTTGACTATCTCTGTCACAAGCGTGCAGGATTAACATCAGAAGAAAAGTTTAGACTAGTCGTGTGGCTTAATCAGCGAGAAAGGTCAAACAATCTCTGGACCATGTGTAACAAGATTCTGGCACCAACATTTGGCATTACAATTATATTTGCTGTGTCCCGATGTGTTTAATCATTTCTTTATCAAGTATAGTGTCAAGCATTAGAAACTTTCTTCTGATTTTTTAAAATAATATCACTCAAGGCACTTGTTCAGAACATGAAGGAAGCCACTGACAGGTTTGACCTTTTATACATTTAACTTGAGAAGAGATATTATAATCACAGTATTTTATTAGTATGTCAGACATCTTGTACTCATACGCATTGTGCATTATTGGTGATACTGAAAGAGACATGAAGGAATTAACATGGGTGACATCATTTAAAACAAAATCTTGTCAAAATTAAGTTGGTTCAAAACAGATGACTACCGTGAACTTTCCAGACAAGTTTTTGCTGGCTGTTAAACACTTTCAAACTGCCATTGGTGGTCCAAGATGATTATGTAATAGGTGCCTCCACCTTCTTTAACATAAAAACCTTTTCAGATTCATTTCTTTACTCAGGCAATCAAGGTCAGACATTAGTAAAAGCATGAATACACTGGAGTGTCAAATTGCAGAAATGATGTAAACATATCCGCATCTATATGATCAGATGCTATTTTAACGGCCTTAAGTCAAGCGTCCTTTTTACTATCATAGCTATGCTTAGGGTTAAGGATTCAAATAAACATGCAATGATCATGTGAAGCACACCTGAAGTTTAAGTTAATACAGGTATTCTACTGAAATAACTTTTGTGCATAGATGAAAATTCATGTATGTTGGGAAGAAACTATGTTCTGTTCGTTTTATTTTCTTTCTATTACTTTTATTTTTTTTGTGCTTTTAGCTTTTATCAACATTTATCAGCTTTAAGAAATCCAATCATAAGTGGTTAGACGAGACACATTTGAGACACATTACTAGGTGTAAATAGTGACTTGTCTAGCCTGACCACTTGTGATCAGATTATCAGAGATGGATCTTTATGCCAGGAGTAAAGATAAAGGATTCATTCAAAAATGAAATGAAAATTTCATTTAAATAAATTCCATTATTGACTCATTAACAAACCATTATAAATGTAATATAAGGGAACATTTTTGAAATGGAATTTTTCTAAAATAGAATTAAAACACATGATAACAACTATATTATACATTCACAAAAACAAGTTCAAACTGAAAAGAGAAGCAATGGTGGTGAATACTTCAATGAAATGAAGTGGGGCATTATTATAAGTCTTTGGAGTGGGTGAGTCATGAACAGTGTGAATAGGAGTCTGGTTTCATGTGGTATGGTGCTTTTATCCAGCCTCTTCATAGTCGTAAGAAACTCAGAGAGATCTCAGTCGTGATGATACACTCATGATTCCAGTAAGCAGAGGGAACTATATTTACCACCTCCCATCAGAAACCATTTGATTCCTTGTTTCCTTGGTGACATAATGAACACAGTGGATGGCTCTGCTGTTGCCTATAATTACAAAGTGATTTATCATGCTGGCTTTAAGCTTAGGAAGTTAAATCTTCCCAATTTTTGGTTGCTTAAAGCAATTATCACTATTAGCTTTTTTTTTAAAAACTTGCACTTCTCAACTCATATGGCTAAAATGAGTTTGTGACCTCAAGGTTAGTTTATTGTAATGCTTTATTGGGTGGTTGCTCTTTGCGCTTAATAAACAAACTCCAGCTGACCTAAAATGCAGCAGTCATTTCTGCCACAGCAGAGTTCTTACTACAACCAGTAAGTATGACCATATTAGCCCGGTTCTGTCAAGACTGAACTGGCCCCTTATTGAACACCAAATACATTTGAAAATGTTGCTAATTACTTATAAAGCCCTGAATGGTTTTGCTCAGTGATCCTCAAATATGGCTCGCGAGATCCACTTTCCTGCAGAGTTTAGCTCCAACCCTAATCAAACTCACCTACCTGTGATTTTTTAGTGATCCTGAAGACATTGATTAGTATGCTCAGGTATGTTTGATTAGGGTTAGAGCTAAACTCTGCAGGAAAGTGGATCTCGCGAGCCAGATTTGAGTATCCCTGGTTTAGCTCCTCAGTATTTGAGTGAGCTCTTATTGCATTATAGTCCATCATGTCCACTGCGATCTCAAACCTCTGCCCATTTGATAATACCTAGAATATCAAAATCAACTGTGGGTGGTAGATCCTTTTCCCTTTTAGTGCCTAAACTCTGGAACAGTCTTCCTAGCATTGTTCGTGAGGCAAACACACTCTGCCAGTTTAAATCTAGATTGAAAACCCATCTCTTAGCTTACACATAACACACTATCACATTTTTGTAATTCAAATCCATTAAAGGATTGTTAGGCTGCATTTATTAGGTCAACCAGAACCTGGAACACTTCCCATAATGCCCAATGTACTTGCTATATCATAAGAAGAATGGCTATTCCGGCTATTTTCCTAACATTATAACATATTATCTACGTTAATATTAGTCTGTTTTATTCTTATTACAAGGTCAGTGTAGCCACTCAGATACAGTCCGTATCCAGATGGTGGATCAGCGCCTAGAGACAACCTCTACAGACCCGAATGTCAGTGGAGACCACAACCACTACATGAGTCCTAGAGACATCTGACCTGCACATCTGACTTGTGTTGCAGCCTGGAATTGAACCACTTCATTCTGGTTTCATCTGGCCAGAGGAGAATTGGCCCTCCCACTAAGCCTGGTTTCTCCCAAGGTTTTTTTCTCCATTTCTGTCACTGATGGTGTTTTGGTTCCTTGCCACTGTCGCCTTAGGCTTGCTTAGTTGGGGACACTTAATTTCTGGCAATATTGTCAGATTGATTGCACAGATACTATTTGAAGAGAACTGAACTGAGCTGGATGATGAATCAACTGAATCACTGAATCAACAATGAACTGACTTTACCTGAAAAATTGACTGTTATTGTCTTCTTACATTATTGACACACTGTTTACCTGTTTAACACTGTAAAACTGCTTTGACCCAATCTGTATTGTATAAAGTGCTAAATAAATTAAGTTGACTTAATTTGATTTGAGGGTGCACTCTTTTGACTTATTTTTGTAAGTAATCACCTAAGAGCTACCCTAGTAACTGTGCAGTATGTCTCTGCTCTGTATCCTCAGTGAAGTAAGAAAAGGACAATTAATTAAAACTATATTCTCTGAAATTTTGCTTATTGCTTATCTTGTTGTAAAGATGGTTAGTTTTACTGAAAAAACAACAAGGCAAAAATACTGATCAATAAAATGATCTTTGTGTAGAAAATCCCTCTGGAACAGTATATTTAGGGACTTAAAAAAAAAAAAAAAAAAGGGTTCCTCAATTCAAAGCAAAGTTCAATATTTGCATGTCAAAAGACTGAAACAATGGAGCTTGTCAATTCATGTGGACCATGACGTGCAGTACTGGTTGTAATCAGTTAAGCCACATCAGACATTGACTGTGCACCATTAAGAGCAATAACCTGAATAATATAATGTTTACAGCTCACAATTCTAGTCACTTTAATTTGCGCAAAAAATTACATTGGTTTCTGTCTTGACCATTTCCGTGAATTGCAATTGACATTTTTACAGGAAAAATTAGTCAGTTGAAGGTCACTCACAAGGTTTTACGTCAGCAGTGTTTTAGCCACTTAGAGTTTTAATTTGGTACATCAAACATGCAAAGGCATCTCAGTTTGAAAGTACTTGCAGTTCATATGCACTGGGGGATGGGGGATGTATAGCTGTGTTATATGTTTCTTTGTTTTCAGTTCTAGGTTTTCACAGAGCATACAACATAATACATGACCTCACAGTATAATTTGAACTGCTTTGTCCATGAATCTCAAGTTCTTCCGTTTGACCAGAAGATTTTAAGTCATCTCAGCATCCTTTTTAAGGCATAGCTGTTGGAACCGAGAAGAATGTCTAGAGCAAGACTGCCTTGCTGGAGAATTCACTAGTCTGTGCCCATCACCCATAACCACACCAGAGCAAAACTAGGTCAACCCTTCCTTTCAACCCTTCCTTTTTTTCAACCAGATCACTTCAGTTTGCTTGTGAATCTGCTGCTCTATTCTCCAGGGTCTTACTCAGCCCCCAACCCCTTCACTACTCCCTTTGTCCTTCCCTTGCCTATATATTCCTGTTTCCATTCCTTGCACAAAATCTGTGTGTGTGCATAACCTTCACTTCATTGCTACCATTGCTTTCTTTGCATTTTTCACCTGCAGAGTAAGAGGCCAGAAGGGTTGTGATGGGTTTGACGTTACAGAGCAAAGAGGGAGAAAGTGGAAAAGAACATGGACTCAATATTAAACTGAGACAAGCAGTTACAGAGAGTCCTTTGTTTTGACATGGTTACTTTTAACCAAAATTGACTACACCCTAAGAAAAGGCCTCAGAAATCAGTGTACTGTTTTAATATAAAATAAATTTTATTACTGATTTTTTTTTTCACAGGAGTTTTATCCATTTTTTGAATTACACATTGCATTATGTTGTGTTTTAAGATTGAAGGAAATTTCTATAATCTTAATGGAATAGTTTGCACTGGTTATTGTCTGCCAGGACATTATCCTTTTTGTTTTACAGTGATAATTTACCAAAATAATTCTATATAACAACAAAAATTATTTACTGCCACATTGAAGTATGGGAGTATGGTGGCCAAAAATGTTAAATTCAAAATCTTCCATTTCAATGCTTTTACATTACCAAAGTTTGGACACATCTGACAGATGTTTAAATCGATGAATTTACATTTTACATGATGCGAAAAAGAATTTAAAAAATACAATAGTAGCATTAAGTAACTGTGGGAAATAACATAAACCCACACAAGTTTATATATAATGCTTATGATTCTTCTGTAAACCTGTTTTCCACTGAAACCAAACGAAACCTTGAGGAGTTGGCTTTGACGAGCCAAAGGCGAGAACAGTGCAGAGTATTCAAATCAAGTTTTATTTTTTTTATTTATTTTTTTCTTACTTTTTTCATTTAGGTCTTTCCGTATTTTCATGTACCAGTATTAGAAAAGTAAATAGTACATGTATTAGCTTCAGGCGGTTTTGATTTGATTAAGTACACATATACCCATTTGTACAAATGCAGGTTTATATAAGCCAGATCTGTTTGGTACACTGTAAAGTACATTATGTACCCACACATTCAGCTCAAAAAGGCTTGTATGTCATTACAGGATGAAAAGGCATTACAACTGAGGTTTAAAAATATTTTGTGACTACTTCTTGGAAACACGTATTTCATGTCTTTGTGGGAAGTCTTTATAATCTCTTGTATTACCACATTTATCTTTTGTAATTACTTCATTATAAAGTCTCACTTGCCAAAATCACACAATTACATGTGTGAATTTGGTAAGTCTAATCGGGTCATATCTTCCACCTTGATAATTATAAATCTCTAATGCCCTAAACTGATGTTAAATATCAGAATTCGCCACATTTATTGAACCAATAGTTTCATTTGATGGTCTAAGAGTATGAACTTTTGAAGTATGAAGATTTTGGCCTCTCAGTCCTTTATGAAGCATAAATAATGGTCTTATGAGAATGAATAAGATAAATGTTCTTGGGGTCTGTTCTTGGAGCAATATCTGTGACATTCAAGGATTTTTATGTTCAAGCCTAGAATAGGCCCACTGTTTATCTGAAGAGCTGTTCTGTCATTACCGAGACCTGAAGCAATATAGAAAAGTTATAGAAAATATATTTTCCTTTACTTTATTATTATTATTTTTTATTTTTTTTTTTTTTTTGTAAAACGACTAATTTGCTGCATGTTGTCAGTTTAAATCTGTATACTTATATAAAAATTTTAAATAAACATTATTTTATTTATTCTCTGTAATTTAAATTTGTTGAACATTTTTATGTTTTTACATTTTCATATAGTACTTGCAGGATTTGTTGTTCCTTATTGAGTTCTTGCACCAATTTGTGTCATGTAGAACAATGCATAAAGATGGTTTTGTGATCCATTTGATCTGTGCATGTTGGTAAAATCCTGCTTTTAAAATTACAGATGAAGTCAAAGGTCAAACGAAGTGTGATTAAAATAAAAAAAGAGAAAGGTGAAACAGAGGACAGCATAAATCTTGGCTTAGAGCAATTCTATAGGGGTTTAGTTTTAGCCTTTAGCTTAAATCTTTTTTTCTCTCTTCTCCAACAGGAATATTACCAAGAATAGTTTTATTGCTCAAAATTAGTCTCCTAGAATTCCTTAAGAGAAACATAAAACAAATTCTGATGTAAAGTCAGAGAATAGAGCTATACAATGGATTTGGAAAGTAAACCTGAGCTACTGATCATTATAGGTCTTTAGGCAAACATTAGATGAATTTGATGAGAAATGTTTGTGTGTAATATCTTCAAGGATGATCAGCTGTCCTTCCTGTTTTCCTGTAGTGCTGTTTTAGGCATCTTATAAGGACATTGTAGTTTATTGCTCTGGCTACATCTGTAGTTCTCATGCCTCCCTGCAGCAGGATTATGGCATGTTCACGCATTTGAGCAGGAACACTGGGCATCTTTCATCTGGTGTTTTTCAGTCACCAAAAAAGTATTTTTACTGTTCTAAGTTATTGTAACTGTGACCTTAATTGCCTGCCGCATTATCTTTAAAGTACAGTATCCTGAAACAAGGCCCTTTCTTTTTTTGCCCAGTTTATGCATACGTACATACATGCATCTATCTATCTATCCATCTATCTATCTATACACATCCAATGTGTATCACTTTAACATTCATATTTAAATGCACAAAAACAATGTGACATTCAGAACTAAAGCTTAAGAAAAAAAAACTGAAAGTGTTTCCATTATTTCCCCACGCAGGATTGGGAGGAGTTTAGGATTTACAGTTATTTAAATCATGGCAGCCATGGCTATCTACATCAATCGAGGATGCAAATTCTCTTTTTAAAGAAAACTGTTGGGTAGCAGAACAGACAGAAGATCCATCAGCCATAGTTCCCACCAGACTGTCGCCTCGAGTCTTTTTAAGCAGCGTCTCCCAGTCGGTTGATCTGGGCCTTTTTCAAAACACTGTACTTTACTGCTTTTAAAGTTTTTTTTTGTTGTTGTTTTTTTTGTGCAAATCATTAGTGATATTTGGTTTAAAGTATCATCTTCGCACTGCACACTAAAGAGAAATGGAACTAGACAGCGTCATTTAATTGCTAGCTTGAAAGAGGGAAATGCTGTTGTAAATAGTGCTGTGTGTTCAGGGCCGAGCAGTGCTAGGGTGGAACTAAGTAAATGTAATAACTGTATATCTATGCAAACATATTCTGTTACAACATCTTACATGCTGTTTTTATGTCTTACTATATTGCAAATGCAGTCAAATAATCAAATGTGCAATGAAACAATCTCATATGTGGTGCTGGGAAGTAATTCAGACCTATGTCATGTAGACCAAATGTTTCAAAAATGTTTCACCTATCTATTTGCTGTTACTCTTTATGTTTAGCGGAGTTTTTAAAATGTCATTAATAATAATGGGTTTTCATAGTTCAAGACTGAAAGCCTGGATCTGGAACAAAAGTAAAATAATAAAATATTGCCCTGTACGTAAATATATAAAAGTGTCTGGAGTTATAGAAAAACAGCGAAAGGTTTTATGGGAGTTAATATTCTCCATACTGTGCTGTGAACTTAGCCGCCAGTAATGTTATTGAAGATAAGTTCAGTGTCTTCAGTGCCCTGTTTGACATATTTGTCCATATAAATGTCAACATATGATATATTCTTCACTATATTAAGTTGACAACCGAGGTGTTGTCTTGCAAGAAGGATGGTTCTTTTAACGTCTGTGTGGGGGAGCGCTGACATACATGAATTATGGGACTTATAGAAGCTTTGGCATGCATGTATAATGTTCAGTAAAGCAGTGGTTGATGGGTAGAAAGAAAGAAATAGATAGAGATGCATAGCAAGAAAGAGGGCTCTTATCCAGGTTAGTTTAAATAAGCGTTGGTGGGTGATTCATTTCACAGGTTCCTCTTATGTCACTGGATATTATGGGATAGACTATGTGAGAATTCTCAGCTTGCTCACAAAAGTGGGAGAATCAGTGAATGGGAGACTAAATGAAAGGACAGAGTCAAAAGAGCCGTCACTGCAGCAGTGGAATAAGGAGTGAATGGGTCAGATAAATGGTTTAGGGGACCCAGTTTGTGCAAAGTTAATTTTTTAAAAGGTAGATTAGACATTCACTGAGGGAGTGTAGAGGGACCTTCTGTTGCCTACCTGCAGTGTTCAGTTAAACCAAGAAAGAAAAACAAATGTGCAAATGGTTTGTACTACGCTTGAGGGCAGACATAGAATATTTCCTCTCATTTCTCAGAACTACTGTGTGCAGAAAACACATGCTATGCCTTGCAACTTCTGTGAATGTGTCATAAATTAACACATGTACTTACTGTGCAGCTGAAATTGCAATCATTGCATCGCACTGGCTGCTCAATTTCAGTTCAGGTTGTTCAAGTTAGGATGTTCTTTGCATATAGGTGGTTGCATGTGGCCCAAATCAAAACAGCCCAACCCCAACAAGTCTCTATAATATTCTTCAAAACTTTTAGATAATTTTTTTGGCATTTCATCATCCATCAGACAGAAATGCTAATTTGATTGCTTAAAAGAGTAACCGTACACCTTTCCTCAACGAGCCACATAATTTGAGATATAGGTGTTATAATGAAAATTAAATTGTAAAATCTTTACAAACCACCTATATTAAACATGAAAATCCCACTACTGTATTCATGTATGTATGTATGTATATATACAGTCATATCGGCATATATAAAAATATCGGCACCCTTGGTAAATATGATCAAAGAAGGCTGTGAAAATTAATCTGCATTGTTAATCCTTTTGATCTTTTATTTAAAAAACAATTACAAAAATCTAACCTTTCATTGGATAATAAGAATTTAAAATGGGGGAAATATCATTATGAAATAAATGTTTTTCTCAAATACACGTTGGACACAATTATTGGCACCCCTAGAAATTCTTATGAGTAAAATATCTCTGAAGTATATTCCCATTCATATTCACAATTTTGAGCATTCCAGGGTGATTATGAACATGAAATTATCCAACCATGGCTTCCTGTTTCACAGAAATATAAATAGGAGGGAAAACAAATTCCCAAAATCATCCATCACAATGAGAAAAACCAAAGAATATATTTCTGATGTGCAGCAAAAGATTGCAAATTAGTGAAGTGGCTTTAAGAAAAGAGCTAGAGCAGTGAAAATTCCCATTTCCACCATCAGGGCAATAATTAAGTTTTTTCAATCAACATAAAATGTTATGAATCTGACTGGAAGAGGACGTGTGTCTATATCATCCTAATGCACGGTGAGAAGGAGAGTTTTAGTGGCTAAAGACTCTCCAAGGACCACAGCTGGAGAATTGCAGAAAATAGTTGAGTCTCAGGGTCATAAAACCTTTAAAAAAAATTGTCAAACAGCTACATCACTGTCACGGATCAGTCAGGCCCTACAGCCCACCAATCACAGCGATCCACATCACCAGAGTACTAATCACGCTCACCTGCACCCTATTACATCAGTCATCAACGCCAACATAAAAACCATCACTTCAAGCACTCAGTTGTCTGATCTCGTAACTTCAACGTGGACTCTGCTCCACTAGTGTTGAGTATTACCTTCGCTGACTACTTCCCTCTGTGTGTGCGCGCGTGCGCCTTACCTCCTGTTTCTGCTCCTAGTATCCTCCTCTCCTCCCAGATTGTCTGTATTGGCTCCCAGTACGTCAAGTCAAATCACCTTTATTTATATAGCGCTTTTAACAATACAGATTGTGTCAAAGCACTTAACAGTATCAAATTAGACGATCGAGTGTCAGTAATGTATAATGATTAGATTAAACACTCAATTTTCAGTTGAATTCACTGAATTCAGAGATGTCATTGTCTAGCTCAGTTTAGTTTAAATAGTATCTGAAGATTTCCCCATCTTGCCATCGTGGCTATCCTGTGGAAAGAAAGACATTACCATCGACCTCCTCACCAATCGGATCTCTCCATTGAACACCATCACATACCTCATCACGTTGATCCTTCACTCCAGTCATCTGCTTCATTTCAATAAATACTCACGTACTACCACTTACCCTTGTGTTCGATCCAATCTGTTACAGAAGATCGGACCTAGTATACCGACAGCAAGATGAGTTCTACAGATCCGTTTCAAGAACTGGTGGACTCCTTCAAGAAAATATTACTTCAATCATCTTCACCACTGGCACCATCCGCTCCTGCACCTCTTCCGGCCTGCACACCTACCAGCACTTCTCCGATCGTTTTTGCCAGTCCCATGGCCAGACCAGCGCCCTTCTCTGGATCGGCGGAGGAGTGCAATGGCTTTCTTCTACAGTGCACCCTCACCACAGATCTTCACCCACATATGTTTCCCACGGATCAATCCAAGATAGCCTTTGTCGTCACGTCCCTCACGGGCCCTGTGCTCAGATGGGCAGAAACAATTCTAAACCAGGCCGGACCAGTAACTCAGACATTCTCCAATTTTATCAACCACTTCCGAGAAGTATTTAGTAGCTCTCCAGTAGACTCCTCTGTTGGCGAAAAACTGTATCGACTTCGACAAGGTTCTATGTCCATCCATCAATACTCTCTCCAATTTCGAACCCTCTCCGCTGCTAGCGGTTGGAATGAACCATCTCTACTTACGGCCTTCCGACAAGGGCTTAATCCCCAACTCCGTCTTCATCTCAGCGCCTATGATGACACGTATGGTTTGGAGAAATTTATTCAGTTGGCTATCAGATGCTCCGACCGCATGCAGTCTTGTTCCACCGATTCATCCACAGCCATTGCCACTCCTCCTCCACGCCGACCAGAGACCAGTGACCCTCCAGAACCCATGCAAACTGACTCAACCCGCCTTTCACCGCAAGAGAGATGAAAACGGATCACCCAAGGTCTATGCCTATATTGTGGTGCTAGTGGGCACAAGATCCTGGAGTGCCCGCTCCGTCCGCCCTGGATCTTGGTGAGTACCGTCCGTCCTCCATTCACCAAACTAAATCCACTATCCACTTGTGCTCAGCTTACTGCCAAATCCTCTGTGATTACAGTTACCTTCCTCCTCGACTCCGGCTCTGTGGGAAACTTAATCTCTGGAGACCTTATCCAGCAGCTCCAGCTCCCGACCTCGGTCACGGAGACAGCTTACGAGGTCCAATCCATAACTGGCAAACCCATAACACGACGTCATGTTCGCCACAGTGCAGGACCCTTACTGTTACGCATTGGACAGTTACATCTGGAGGAACTGCATTTGTTGGTTCTGGAGGGTTCCACTGTAGACATCATCCTTGGCCGCCCCTTGCTGGTGCAGCATGATCCCCACCTATCTTGGAGGACAGGAGAAGTCCTACAGTGGGGCAAGAACTGTTTCCCCAGGATACCAAAACCTTCCATCAAGGATCCCATCCAACTTCCCGTCCAAAACACATCCATAGAAAGCCCAGTGGAGAAACTATCCATCGAGATCCCATCATGTTATGCCCACTTTAGTGACGTCTTCTGTCCCAAGAAAGCTGCCCAGCTACCACCGCATCGGCCGTGGGACTGCGCGATCGATCGATCTCATTCCGCGTGAGCCAGTACCACATGGGAGAATTTATCCTCTTTCACAACCAGAACAAAAGGCCATGGAGGAGTATGTTAAGGAGTGGATTTCATTACCGATCTGCCAGCCTCTGATGGTAATACATGTATCTTCGTCATCATCGACCGATTCTCTAAGTTCTGTCATCTGATACCCCTCAAAGGCCTTCCCACAGCATTACAAACAGCTGAGCTCCTGTTCAACCACATCTTCCGCTATTATGGTATACCTGAAGACATGGTATCAGATAGAGGACCTCAATTCATTCAGTTGTCCAATCTCGTAACTTCAACGTGGACTCTGCTCGCTGCTACACTAGTGTTGAGTATTACCTTCGCTGACTACTTACCAGAGGTGGGTAGAGTACCCAAAAACTGTACTCCAGTAAAAGTACTTGAAGAAATGCTTACTCTAGTAAACGTAAAAGTAATAGTCTGAATAGTTACTTGAGTAAGAGTAAAAAGTATCGGATAAAAAAAAAACTACTCAAGTAGCTAGTTACTAGTTACTTTGGATCATATACTGAATATAGTATATTTTTATTTAGATATATAGATATTTAAATAAAATTGTATATACAAACATTCTCACACACACACACACACACAGCCGTTCAAAATACTTTTAATGTTGTTTTTTTTTTATTTTTTTTTTTATGTAATTTATTTCAGTGATTCAAATCTCAATTTTTATCAGCCTGATTTATTATCAGTGTTCTTTTTCAGCTTTCTATTCATAAAAGAATCCTGAACAAAATGTCACAGGTTCCAAAAAATATTAAAGGGTTAGTTCGCCCATTTAAGACATGAAGTTGTATGCAATCCTTACCAGCACTATAGTGCATACACACTGACCCACCCTTTAGTCACCTCCCTGGTCAGAGTTCTGGCCGCTGGAAGTTTTTCAAGATGGTACTCCCGGTTAGTTTCCGGGCCTCAAAACTGTGGGTTTTACGTGAAAAAGTATTTGCGTTTCAAAGCTTGAATAATTTACATCACAAAAAACACGCCTGACAAAATTCATACCTCAGTTTTAATCGGCACTATTTTCTTTCCATTTCTATCAATCCGCGCTGCTGTCAACGTCAACAGTGCGCACGTTCAGATCAGCTGTTGATAGCGCGACTCGCTTATAAAATGTCTGACTACGAAACTTCTGATGACGAAACCAATTTTAGCACAATGTCAGGCGGAACAGATGATGATGAAAGTAATTTTCAGCTTGTTTACCGTACAGTTTAGACATTGGATCATAAAGTTAGTAAATAGAGCTTACCCGTGGTACTGGTACAGCAAAACTCTTTAAAATCATTTTTTTTTCTTTTTCCTCCTTGGTTGGGGATGTAATCGTCTTCGCTGAAGTGAGCACTGCACACACGGAAATCCTTGATTCTCGATATTTTAGCTCCCGAGTAGAGTAGCCGATGGCAACCAGCCAAAGCTGTCTAGCTATATCCGAAACTGGGAAAACGATGGAATCTGAACGGTGATCCCGGCACATTCTTGTGGTCACAGCCTGGGAATTTACAAGTTCACACCATTGTTAATTTTCTACTTTTTATGTCGTTGTCATTCGATTGTGTAAACACTATGGAACAGCTGATCTGAACGAGCGCACTGTTGACGTTGACAGCAGCGCGGATTGATAGAAATGGAAAGAAAATAGTGCCGATTAAAACTGAGGTATGAATTTTGTCAGGCGTGTTTTTTGTGATGTAAATTAATCAAGCTTTGAAACGCAAATAATTTTTTCACGTAAACACGCACAGTTTTGAGGCCCCGGGAGTACTATCTTGAAAAACTTCCAGCGGCCAGAACTCTGACCAGGGAGGTGACTAAAGGGTGGGTCAGTGTGTATGCACTATAGTGCTGGTAAGGATTGCATACAACTTCATGTCTTAAATGGGCGAACTAACCCTTTAAGCAGCAAAACTGTTCCCTGTTGAAAAAAACCGCATATGCTGGTATGGGATGTTTTGAAGCATGAGATGCTGGTTTAAGCTGGTCATGTGCTGGTCCGACCAGCTCAAGAACAGCACATGACCAGCATTCCAGCTTCAAAACATGCCTAACCAGCATATGCTGTTTTTTTTGTTTGTTATTTTCAACAACACTGGTAATAAATCAATATATTTGAATGATTTCTGAAGATCATACGACTCTGAAAACTGGAGTAACCGCTGATACAAATTCTGATTTGCATCACTGAGTTAAATTAAACTATATCTTAAAGTTTAATTGTTTTATGAATGTGTATATAACCTCTGACACGGAGAAGAGTGAAAACTCCTCACATGACCGCAACTGAACATCTGAACATAACGAAACAAATGCACATTGACGGATCTTCCGTCTGTTCTGCAAAATGTAAACAATTATAGCCTTTATTTCTGCAAGTGTAAATATTGTGACAATATCAGTATTAATTGTCTAGGCAAAGGCATTCCTCCTGGAACTAACGCGGGTTTGGCGGGTGTTTATTTCATACTCTGTGACGGCTTATTTAATTAATAAATTATACAATGTATTTAATGTGTAAGGTAGCCTAGTACATGTACAACAAACTGGTAATGTCATAGTGGTATCGCTTGGAATAAATTGAAGGATTTATAACTTGTAGTATTGCATTAAGATAAAGTAACGAGAGGAGCGTCGCCCACAGTAACGAAGTAAAAGTACCGTTTTTTTCACTAAAAATTTACTAGAGTAAAAGTACCCATTTTAAATTTACTCAAAGTATTACATAGGAGTACTTTTTTTGGGTAACTCGTTATTACTTACCTCTGTGTGCCTTACCTCCTGTTTCTGCTCCTAGTGTCCTCTCCTCCCAGATTGTCTGTATCGGCTCCCAGTACATCTTAGAAGATTTCCCCATCTCGCCATCGTGGCTATCCTGTGGAAAGAAAGACATTACCATCGACCTCCTCACCAATCGGATCTCTCCATTGAACACCATCACATACCTCATCACGTTGATCCTTCATTCCAGTCATCTGCTTCATTTCAATAAATATTCGCGTACTACCACTTACCCTTGTGTTCGACCCAATCTGTTACAATCACCACATGTTGTTTGAGAGGGTTTCAAGAAAAATTCTCCTAGCTCATCCAAAAACAAACTCCAGCATATTCAGTTATCAGACACGACTGGAACTTCAAATGGGACTGGCTTCTATGGTCAGATGAAACTAAACAATGAGCTTTTTAGCAGCAAATACTCAAGATGGGTTTGTTGAACACAGGGATAAAAAGTACCCCCATGTCACGTGTACAATGAACTATACTGCTGTATAGTTATGTAAATGTGTGTGTATATTATTTGTGTATATCTATACATATACTGTGTGTGTGTGTGTGTGTGTATATATATATATATATACAGTGGTGTGAAAAAATGTTGGCCCCCTTCCTGATTTTAATTTTTTGCATATTTGTCACACTTAAAAGATTCAGATCATCAAACAAATTGTAATATTACACAAAGATAATGCAAGTAAATACAAAATGCAGTTTTTAAATGATTTCATTTATTAAGAGAAAAAAATCATAAAAGAACCCAGAACAACATCTAAAGAACTGCAGGTCTCACTCGCCTCAATTAAGGTCAGTGTTCATGATTCAACAATAAGAAAGAAACTGGGCAAAAACAGCATCCATGGGAGAGTTCCAAGGCAAAAGCCATTGCTGACAAAAAAGAACACAAAGGCTCATCTCGCATTTGCCAAAAAATATCTTGATTATCCCCAAGACTTTTGGGCAAATATTCTGTGGACTGATGTGATAAAAGTTGAACTTTTTGGAAGGTGTGTGTCCTGTTACATCTGACGTAAAACCAACACAGCATTTCATAAAAAGAACATCATACCAACAGTCAAACATGGTGGTGGTAGTGTGATGGTCTGAACCTGAACTTGCCATAATTGATGGAACCATGAATTCTGCACTCTATCAGAAAATCCTGAAGGAGAATGTCCGGCAATCTGTTCGTGACCTCAAGCTGAAGCGAACTTGGGTTCTGCAGCAGGACAATGATCCAAAACACACCAGCAAGTCCACCTCTGAATGGCTGAAGAAAAATAAAATGAAGACTTTGGAGTGGCCTAGTCAAAGTCCTGACCTGAATCCTATTGAGATACTGTGGCATGACCTTAAAAAGGCGGTTCATGCTCGAAAACCCTTCAATGTGGCTGAATTACAACAATTCTTCAAAGATGAGTGGGCCAAAATTCTTCCACAGTCGTGTCCTGTGGGCCAAGGCTCATTTAAAATGGACTGTTTCAAAGTGGAAGTGTTCTATGGTCAGACGAGTCCAAATTTGACATTCTTGTTGGAAATCACGGACGATGTGTCCTCTGAGCTAAAGAGGCGGGAGATCTTCCAGCGTGTTATCAGCGTTCAGTTCAAAAGTCAGCATCTCTGATGGTATGGGGGTGCATAAGTGCATACGGTATGGGCAGCTTGCATGTTTTGGAAGGCACTATGAATGCTGAAAGGTATATAAAGGTTTTAGAGCAACATATGCTCCCCTCCAGATGACGTTTATTTCAGGGAAGGCCTTGTGTATTTCAGCAGGACAATGCAAAACCATATACTGCAGCTATTACAACAGCATGGCTTCATAGTAGAAGAGTCCGGGTGCTGAATTGGCCTGCCTGCAGTCCAGATCTTTCACCTACAGAGAATATTTAGCGCATCATTAAACAAAAAATACATCAAAGATGACCACAAACTTTTCAGCAGCTGGAAACCTATATCAGGCAAGAATGGGACCAAATTCCAACACCAAAACTCCAGAAACTCATAACCTCGATGCCCAGACATCTTCAAACTGTTTTGAAAAGAAGAGGAGATGCTACACCATGGTAAACATGCCCCCATCCCAACTATTTTGAGACCTGTAGCAGGCATCAAATTTGAAATGTGCTCATTTTGTGCATAAAATTTTAAAATTTCTCAGTTTAAACATTTGTTATGTTATCTGTGTTCTATTGTGAATAAAATATCCGAAACTGAACACTTCCGAAATTCGGGTTGCACACACACACACACACACACACACATATATATATATATATATACATGTACATATACATATACATATATACATATATATACACTACATTTACATTCATTCATTTAGCAGACGGTTTTAAGCGACTCACAATTGAGGAATACAATAAGCGATTCATTATAAAGAGGCAAATAGACACAGGAAGTGCTTGCAATACAAAGTTGCAGGCATTGTTCAGAGTAAATACTAGCTAGACATGGAGAGGTTAAGGAAAGAAAGCAAAGTTTCTCTTTTTTTAAGATGAAGTCAAGTGATGGCAGAAGAGATGAGTTTTCAGGTGTCGCTTGAAAATTGTCAGGGATTCAGCATTCCTGACAGGGGTGGGAAGTTCATTCCACCAGCCAGGAACAGTGAATGAAAACGTTCTGGAAAGTTATTTTGTGCCTCTCTGGTTTGGAGCCTCAGCATAACTAATCTACAACAAGAACAAAAGACCAGCTGACAGTTCCTGTCAAAATTGGTTAGGCTTTGTAACAGTTCACTCAATCCAAAATCCCATCAAATATACACTGTATATTCTGTATATTATTTAAGTGTCAGACATGCATACACTGAATGTTATGGTACGCCCCTCTGTGGTCATGTACAGGCGTTAATAAAACACATTTTAAAACTACACTAACTCACAAGAGCCAAAAGCAACAATCTGCGGACAGGACTGATTTTCTTTGCTTTCAGCTTGTGAGAAAAAGATGGGTGAACTGGGGGAGGTGTTCTGTAGTTTGGAAAGAATGTGAAATTTCTTCTGCATGAAATTTTAATAATGAGATTCAGTTTCTTTCAAAACTGTAAATGATGCATCCTATGTAGAAATTCATCAGGGCTAATGTCTATGCAGATAGTAAACATAAAGGTGAAAATAGAAAGAAAGAGGCACTGCAGCTAGCAACATGATGAGGGTTTTCTTTTTTAGACATGTCTAAACTTGCTTTAAAGCACTGAGGCACATTTGAGTGAGTCCAGTGTTCTCACTAAGTATACAAGAGTGTTTCAAGGCCATGAAATTAGATTTTTTGATATTGTGAGATATTACAAATATCTAATTTTAAAAGGCAATAAAGGAATAGTTGAATGAAAAAAAAAAATCTGTCATCATTTATTTACCCTCATTCTCCTTCTTTTATAACAACGGTTCTCAACCACGTTCCTCCAGGGGTTTTGGAACATTATGAAAGTCAGTAAATTATGGTAACTTGCTTGTATAAAATAACTATTAAAAAAAGAAGAAAACATTGAAAAAGAAAGAAAGAAAAAATGCAAGACAGGGTGGTTGAAAATGCTCAAAGTAATTCTGCACACATAAAAGTACTACGGTATACCATTATGGACATATATGGTACAACTTGCATGACAAGTACCTTGGAGGACCATAAAAAGCATGATTTTCAGTGATATGGTATATATATAAAAACAATCCACCACAGTACTTGCAACAACATGTTTTGTAGGTACATAAATCATGAAAAAAAGTGAGCTAGTAGTAGGACTAGCAGGTATAATGCTAATAAACAGAAAGAATTCAAGTCATTATGCTACAACCCTGAAGCTCAGAGCTGTGGATGGGATGATAGTGGTGTAATTACCTGCAATTGTATATTGCCTGTAGGTCTGTCTGCTCAGCTCTGAAGTGCAGAAATTGTGAGTGAATGTTGTTGCTCAAGTTTTGTGAACTACAGTAACTCCTTGCTATCTGCCATTGCCTAATTCATCTCTATATAGAGTGCTATAGGTGAAAATGCAAAACAAAGCTGCAGGATTTCAGGACAAACTGTTCCACAAGTCATAAACAGCCTCTATCAGTGGAACGATGCTTCTGGGCGACCCAAGGTCTGGATTTGTAATGTCGAATTGAGAGCCTGCAGCTGATGGGCTGGAACACAGCCAACATCAGCATACTTCCATTAGGGAGAGAGCCATACTTTTTTGTCTGCTTCTGTGGGATACTCGTATGTCACAATGAGTTCGGCTAATTTATGATAATGCAATATGAGTGGAGCGTCTTTTCTAGCTGTGCACTGGATTTGAAAAGCACCGTGTGCAAATCAGACCGAAAAATACCCTTCTGAAAAAAAATTTGTATTTGTAGAGTACTGAAAATATTCAACGTATTTAAAAACTATACTTGTAGATTTACTATTATTGATATTACTATTATTAAATAAAAGCTGCTTAAATGTCCTTAAAGGAAGTTTTATGAATATGTTTCTTAACACACTTCCAAAAAAGTGCACCTTGTAATAATGTCACAAGTTTTTAAAGTATCCATGTATTAGAAATAATTGAAATTACATTTAAACATACTTACAACAAATCCTACTTAAGTGGATCAAAGAAGCACTCTCCAGTGCAGCTAATAGTATTTAATAAAAAATTTAATCCTTAAAGTCTTTTTAAAAGTATGCTTTTTTTCACAACTGTATACAGCTGTTTTAATGCTTATTTTCCACTGTAACGTGTCTGCCTGTCCTAGTCCCCGTTTTCCTTATTTGGTTTAGTTCCTGTCCTCATTAATTATCGTTTCGTTGTCCCCACCTGAGTTTAATTAAGTTGTTTGCTCTTTTGTTCCTGTTCCTTTAAAAGCCTTCAGTTCTCCATTTTGTTTTTGGCCGTTCTTGAAGTTTATTAAATGGGAAAAGTGCGTTGAAGCCATTTCATTCTCTTGTCATTCATTTAGATTTAAGTTTGCTCACGCCACAACCACAAACCCGTAACATCCACAGCCATTTGTCAGAAAAAAAATGTCAATGTATTTCTACTGCTACTGTTCATATTGTACTCAGTATTGGTATTATTGTACACTTGCATATAACTCGTCTCAAATAGTTTTTGCCTGTATTGTCATCTAAAATTATCAGTATTTTCAGTTGTGTGTTTAAGACCACTTAAAGAAGCACATATTTCATCTGAACAATTTACACACACAAAACAAATTGGTTCTTCAGCAGTTCTTTGTGGTAGTTGAGGTGCTATATAGCACTGCTAAGTGGTTCTTTGGCTCGTAATCGTAGCCAAATCATAATCATAGCTCGTAATCAATTGCTATAGCACCTATAAAGAACCTGTAATGGTTCTTCAGCAGTTCTTCGGGGTGGTTAAGGTGCAATATAGCACCATATTTAAAGATATAGGTTCTATGTCCCCTATGATTACGAGCCAAAGAAACCACTTTAAGGTCTATTTAGCACCTTTTTTTTTTTTTTAGAATATTAAAGCATATGCTTTTGTGTGTTCCATACATCCCTAGTCATGTATCTGCAATTTAAGAACATTGAAAACCATTGCTAAATTTCTCATACGTTTATCGGTCCGACTTTATATTAGGTGGCCTTAACTACTACGTACTTACGTTTAAATTAATAATTTGGTACAATGCACTTATTGTGTACATGCATGTTTTTACATTGTACTTATATTTTTAAACATACCGATATGTGATTACATTTATAATTACACTGTTGACCCATCCCTTACACCTTAAACCTACCCAAACCACCAAACCTGTACCTAACCTTACTCGTATCCCACCTCAATAGCAGCAATGGTGTTTTGCAATACAGTATGAACACAATAAGTACATTGTACTTATTTTTTCATGTAAGTGCATAGTAGTTAAGGCCACCTATATAAAGTGTGACCCGTTTATCTAAGTAACCCAATAAGAATAAGCAGTATAATAATCCAACAGATTGAGCTGGCTAGTTAACTAGCTTAACACTAGTGTCCATGAATTCATCATTCGGAAAACACTGTAGAAAGGTGGTGTTTATGGGAATGCTCCAAGGAGGAAACCACAGCTATCCAAACAGAACATACTGCCTGTCTGAGGTTTGCCAAACTCCACCTACATGATCCATGTGGCTACTGGAAGAATGTGATACATTAATACACTGCTTTACATTCTAATGTCACAGTAACATTGGTTGAAATTCTTTCACAACATAGCTTTATTAAATTATTCTCTAGCACAGAATGCTGTACGCTCTCTCTGTATCCTTTGGATGGTAGGGGATTTCTGCAAGTTAACCTCCCCCGTGATCAGGCCACCCACATTCACAGTCATGTGGCTGGGATTGGCCATTCTAAATGAGTCCAGTGTACTCCATATTGAATCCTGACTGGCAGGGAATAATGGAACACAGGAAATGGCCGCTGCTTTGATATGACCACTAAACTTATCTTGGAGTGCTATATATTTTGCAGAAGCTGAATGAAACCTGCCCACAAAAGACTGAAGGAAATCTAATTTCTTATACTTTTGAGAGAAAGAAAAGTTAACATCAGTTGTCTAAATGTAGATGTGTGAAATTGTGAAAGTTATTTTTTCTCTATAAAGTTAGTTTTATGAAGAAATCAATTCATAAAACAATATAAAGAGAGGGATAATTTATCAGTTATTGGTTATAAATGCAATAAATTCATGCAATAGCTGCAAAGAGAAAGAAAGAGAAAGAGAAAGAGAAAGAGAAAGAGAAAGAGAAAGAGAAAGAGAAAGAGAAAGAGAAAGAGAAAGAGAAAGAAAGAAAGAAAAGTATTTTCTTAGAATGTAAAGTTGAAATCAGGTGATAAGATCACATTACATTTATATGCGTTCACAGACACATGATATATTAAATTTTATTGACCTTTAATTCGATTTCTTGAAATTCATTACTGTGTATTTTATGAGGAAAATGTGACCAAATTAAGATGAATGTGTCCCAGTTAATTTTTTTTTTTTTTTTTTTTTTGCAATATCACTGCTTCACAGCGTCCTCCTTAGTGCACAGTGATACACTGAGGACATGTTCTGCTCTATTCTGAGAAGGCTAAGTGTTCCAATACTGAGAAACAGGGTGACTGTGGAAGAAATTCAGCTTGATTTAATTAGGCAAAAGGAACGGGGAGTTAGAGAGAAAATGTTGCATGAAACTCTTATGCTTACAGTCTTTCTTTATGCTTTACGCACCAGACTGCAAGAATGCACCTAACATTCTAACAAAACCGTCGGAAAATAAACAAATTAAAAATGTGAATCATGTGGAATGGCTTCTTTTTTATTTATTTTTTGATAATACACACAAAAAGTTGTTACTTTGATTTTTACAACAATAGGCCTAAATGGTTACCATATTCATGCACCTCATTATTTATATCAAGAATCATTTTACTTGTATTTTTTGTTATTCTCACCTGGTTTTATTTTACAACCCAGATTTTGCATTTGACATCAATTGGCAATCAAACACATTATTGCTAAATTGTTTTGTAGTTACAGAAACTTGTACCACTTTTACCAAAAAAAAAAAAAAAAAAAGTTCATGTTTCAACATAATTTCATAATTTTGTGTTATTCAGTACCGCAGTATAAAAATACGGTGACATCTGATACATCATTGATTTATATTTTGTGAACCAATCTAGTAACTTTTCTAAGAAGATCCACATTAACTAGGCCTTATATTACGATTGCTATGATCAGGATAACAGCTGTTTATTTTCTAGTTATTGCTCTAGAAACACCCCACATGTGGAAGTTACGTAACTCCACCATGACCGACTGGCGCGGGCGCAACCAGGCATGTCCAGCCGTTTGGCACATACTGTAGTATTACGAGAACATACATATTAACTAGAGAGGCGGGGCATGAAAGGGGACTGTCGCTGACGCAGCCCAGAAGGCGTGGCTTGTGTTCTGGTGTTCCTGCCATTGAGAGGATTCACTGTGCGGTGACTCGGGCGGAGTCGGCTTTACTGTCGGGAAACGAGCTCAATCATTAAGTTAAAGTATTTCAAAAAACACACTCAATTAGCGTGTTGAAATTTATCTTACCTCTGGATGTTACTTCCCTGAAGACGCGTCGTATGAGGTGTGTTTTATAGCGGTTGTGGTGAGTGGATTTGTTGGAGAGCTGCTAAACTGGAGTTACGGGAAGCGAAGGAGATTTTCTCGGCCCTGGTTTTCATGAACGGGCCCCTTACAACTTACTAAAGTTCACAGATATACTTCAGCTGCTCTCTATTTTCACCATTCCCCGGTACGTATGCTTGTTTTATGAAACAGAAAAATCTGTTTAGGATTAGTGTGTATTGTAATGTTGAGATTATGGGAGGTTTAATAGGATCGCTTTACTGTGTCGATTGTTCCAGTACAGCGTGTCCCAACTGCATCCTATTACAGGCTCTACTCGCTTAATTCACATTGACTTTATTTTCTACCGCAACCGTGCGTTTTAGCGCGTAATTGAAGATATAATCTTTCTAAAGTTATTTTGAGTATACGTTGATGTATTTCGCTCTAGCAATAATGTTATATTATTTAAAGCCAACGTTAGCAAATATGCTAACCCCGACCACGTAAGATTAATATAAATCTATAAATATAAGCATCTCCGGTTAACGCCACAGGTCATGAGGTCAGATCGATTTTATTGCATCTGCAGAGTGATTTTGAATCTGATTTGATTGTGGTTTTCAGTCTTAATACTGCACTCTAAAACTATGAAGTTGCACTTTAATTGTCTTTTTATTTAAATAAATAATTCACACTGGGTTAGTTTATGCTTGGCTAAATTGTTTACGTTTATTAATCGTAATCTGTTACATGAAACTCAATCGAGAGTTTTGCACGGTCAGCATTGCGACTCTTTGGAGGTTCTTTTGCGCCATTTGTTCCTTTATTTGCACTGCATTTGTGTATAGTGTTATCCTTTTGATGCTTTCTCAGTCAGTTTGTCAGTTTTTTTTTTAGGCATATGGTGTTTACAATTTTGAAAGAAGTTTGTTTCATGACGGAGAAAGAAAAATAAACGTTCCATAAATCTTTTCAAAATACTAATATAAAATGTAGCTAAAATTTTGTTAAAAACGTCAAGCATTTACTCTAAAATATGCACCATATTTATAACCCATTGTTGTTTATACTATTAAGCTACTATAGAAAATAAACACCTGCACATTGTTATTATTTGTGTTATTTATTTAGTTTGAGCATATAATGTACAATAAGTACATTTACAGTGTTTTCCCCATGGAAGTTGAGCCTGTGTGTAGTTGATGTGCTTTTTTGTGTGGCGTGTGTAAAATGGCTTCTCTTCTGTGTTTCAGGTTCGAGTTACTCTGTGAGATTCACAGGATAAGGCCTCACACAGATGGGAAGAGTGTGTATAAAGCACCTTGAAGGTGCACCCAATCATTGGACTATTAGTTTTACATAATCCACTCATCCTTAGAGACTACAATGTAGATGATGTTAATAAAGACGTAAAGTCTTAGGGAGAAAATAAACAACAACTTTTTTTGACTCTTGCCTCTCATCCAAATATTGGTTCAAAGAACCATTGTAAGCAATCATTATCATTTTTGTGACACCAAAAGTTTGAGACGACGCCATCAAAATGAGTGCAGAAGGATATCAGTACAGAGCGCTGTATGACTATAAGAAAGAGAGGGAAGAGGATATTGACCTGCATATAGGGGACATTCTTACAGTCAATAAAGGTGCACTACTCGCAGTTGGTTACACTGAGGGGATGGAGGAGAGACCAGATGAAATCGGATGGCTGCCTGGCTTTAATGAAACCACTCAGGAAAAGGGGGACTTTCCTGGTACGTACGTGGAGTTCATCGGCAAGAAAAAGATTTCTCCACCAACTCCCAAACCAAGACCCCCAAGGCCTCTACCAGTGGCCCCAGGGCCTGCAAGGCCAGACTCGGACTCTGAGCAAAGTGAGTGAGCTGTTTTTGTTTTTTTTTCTTTTCATGAATGTTATTTTCAGCATTTTTTTTAACCACATTGAGTCCTCAGGATATGTTGCTAACTGGGCTCAATCCTGCGTTGGCTGCATAAGCACTGCAACTTGGTGCATCTGAATGAGCTTGTGAATTCAAAATATTTATGTCTCAAACCCTCTACCTGTCTACCATTTTGAGCTGCTGTTTAGATAGTTGCCTAATTCCACAGAAGCTGTCTATAGTTAACCTTTAGATTAATATTTGGTCACCAGAGTTGACCTTAACCAGTGGTCACAAAGCAGGTCTTGTTTATTTACAGTAAAAAAAATTGTCGTCAACCATTTTAGCTCGGTTTCGTTGGATCTCAGGGTGCATAATTTTAACGAATTCTCTTTCCTCTGAACTAGATCCATTCATGCTGATGCCAAACCCACGTGCCTCTCTCAAAATACCCACTCGCCACTTTTTCCATTTTCGTAACTAGTGACCAGATTTTACACCACCATTTCATCAAGAGATTGGATTTATAGCTGCAGCACACAAATGTCCCCTGAATATTTAAGGCTGTTTTAGGTTTGCGCTGGGCTATGATTCGTAATTGCAAACATGGCAGGAAGCCCAGATCTGGATGAAGGCCTGTACACAGTAGTTTGTAATTGTCTGGCGTGGCTGCATCTTTCGCACAGCCACAGTATGAGCATTTAGAGCCCCCTATGGCTCCTTTAACATATCACCCAGATCTTTTAATCTGTAGTTTTGGTCTATGCTGTCTTCTTGTGCCAACTGTTACATTTCTTTTCTAGTGATGTGACCCGCAACGTCTAAAAAGGCTTCTTCTGTATATTTATTGTACATGATACAATACAGACGCTAAGGGCACTTTCATGCTTGAACTTTTGGGGACCCAAATCCATTTGAGTTTAGTTTGTGTGGAAATGTTTGTCAACAGTATCTTTGCTCTTCTGTTAGGCGACGCTAATGGTATAGAAAGTATTTACGTTTTAAAGTGTGTTAAATTTAACCCAGTTTCCCATACACAGCTAGTATTCTTCTTTTATTTTATTTTTTTTTCTCCTTGTTTACCTCGGTTGTCATGGTGACAACTAAGTTAGATGTGGTTTTCAGGTTATCGTGTTATGGAACATAGATCATAAGTGAGATTATGCCACTCAGAATCATTTCTGTTGAAAAGCAGTGGCAAACTTGTTTGCTACTTCCTTGTCCTATGTGGTTTGATGCATAAAAACATGAGCACATACCTTTTTTTTCTTTGACGAGAGCTATTTTTGTTTGACGAAACCCACCTAACTTTTCCCGGAGGTCAGGATTGCTTAAGCAGCATGACTGTGGCTAAAGTGACACTATGGCCTCTTTCTGTTCTGAATGACTATTCTGATTTGTGTCCACGTTAACGGAAGGGAAGATATAGAGAGCGGAGTTTTGCGGAATGTAAAGCAGATCTGGATGATGGCCAGAGCTCTTGGCATTATGCTTCTCACACAGTAGAAACAGGACTCAAACCCTGATCCCCCACACCACCACTAAAACCACATAAAATTTCAGATAAAATTCCAACTCAAAGGCCTAAGCACTTTTGACTTGGCAGTGATAATTTAAAGAACTGAAAGCTGAGGCTGTTTTACACTGTACACTTTTAGTCAGTCTATTTGCATTACTGTTGCATAAAAAAATCAGTGCAGAGAGAAGTGAAATTCCAGAAAATGATTCACAATATTGATGCTTGATGCTTGATGTAAATGTCATTTTGACAAATGTTATTTCTGGTGAAACTCTAAAAGTATTTTCGGTCACACTTTATATTAGGTGGCCTTAACTACTATGTACTTGCATCAAAAAATAAGTACAATGTACTTATTGTGTTCATATTGTTTTGTGTTCACTTTTGCTGCTATTGAGGTGGGATACGGTTAAGGTTAGGGACAGGTTTGGTGGTATGGGTGGGTTTAAGGGTGGGTTAAGGTGTAAGGGATGGGTCAACAGTGTAATTATAAATGTAATTACAGAAATTAATTACAGATGTAACTACATATAGGTATTTTTAAAAATATAAGTACAATGTAAAAACATGATTGTACACAATAAGTGCATTGTACCAAATTATTAATTTAAATGTAAGTACATAGTAGTTAAGGCCACCTAATGTAAAGTGGGACCATTTTCTCAGTTTTCTTTAAAACTTAAAAATAGACAAATAGAAATTGTGGTTTCCACAACATGAACATGGTACTAATGGGAAAATGTCACAAAGACGGCAATACAATAGCCTAGACTGTGATTTAATGTGTGATAGGAACCATTGCATCTTGACTCACAGAAACTGTTAAATGTTCTTTTCGGTTCCAAAAGCTGTACAAGTTATCTTAGTCCTCAAAAACATATCCAAGTCTCATATTTTGCAGTGGAAAACCCGTAAAGTGACATTCCCAGAATTCTTTGCGTGACAGCCCACTTTTAAGTTTCATTATTTTACTGGTACCATGATGGTACGGTAAAGTTCTGGCAACCACAGCTTGCCTTTTCTTTTCTTTTTCTTTTTTACCATAAATTTCAGGGGGTTTCTCCCCCCCCCTTCTCTCTATACTGTGTACCATCCATACTGTTAAACGGCAGTACTTAGATCAGTGTGAATGTATTGTGTATTTAAGGCACCCAGGTTTCACTTCTCATTGCCTCGCCGTGTTTCAGATTTATTAGCTGCTACTGAATGGTCTTCCAGATTTTTCTCTTTCTCTCTCCTAGCTCTCTCATTTCTCCATCTTCCTCTTTGAATTTTTGGATTATTCTTCTGGGGTCAGACCTGATGGAGGGGATTAAGGGGGAGTGTTCAGCTTGGGGCCTCTTGCATTTTCTGTCTCTGTCTCTCTCTTTTTGAGCCGCTTGGGTTTGCTTCAGAGAACAGCAGATGTGGAATTCCAGTCCGTTCCGGCTCCCAGGCTTTTTTATAACACTAACATGCTCCTTTCTGCGGGCCTCTGGAGTGAGAGAATCCGTATGTGCCCAGCCCAGCTTTTTGCACAATTCTTGTTTTATTTGTTAACCCATTCTTGCTAAAGCTTCTGCATTTTGGGTCCACAAAATGTATTTCTCAGTTTTTCCTTCACTTGGGTTCCAAGTTGATTTTTTTTTTTTTTTTTTTTTTCTCTCTGTGCATGACTCCGAACAGGGAATGAGATCTTTTATGGCTTTAACTTCTTCTGTTCCATGGAAATTAGAGTTCCTCTATCTACAACTGTTCTGTTTTATTGCATGGAGAATGATGGGGCTGAGCTGCTAAACATGAGTACTTGACCAAACATGAGGCATGAGTACTTGACCATTTTTATTAATGTAATGTTGCAGTGATTATCATAATTTATTCATCCATGCACATCATTAGGAATGCATATGCCCTCGTAATAAAATTCAAAGTAACCTCCCCTCCCTCTTGCAACGACACCTTTTCTCTGATAACATATGGTGCGAAGGTGGGACAACCTGTCACTCACACGAGATCGCAGAAATGGCAAACGACAACAATCAAATGATCAAATCAACTCTCGAAGTGCCAAATGAAATCTGCCCAACTTTGTTTGTTTTTTTACTCTCATTCAAGAAGCCGTTTCACTCAGATTCGCCTCACAAGAGGGAAGAAGATTACAACTTCTGTTGCATATCAACTTGTATAGTGGAAAGAATGTTTTTTTCAATGACCAATATGTAATTCAATAATAAATATGAGGAAATGGCTAAATAAATTAGAGCTGCAGTGGTTACAAAAGTGGACTAGTCATCCAAAAACTGATTAGTGATTTGATAAGAGTTTTCTTTTAGTGTTGACATTTTTAGCGGTGCTTTAGCTGTTACATGGTTAATTATTACATGTAATTAATTTAAGTAATTTAATATTGCTTCTGAATGTTTGAGTGCCCTATCACAAGCGTTATGTTTGATTCATCAAGTTAAAACAATAAAAAAATAAATAAATTTATGTAAAGCATGCTTTAGAAATAAAACGTTCAGTAAGGCCACTAAATGTTTTTTTGTTCTGGTATTCTGGAGTTCAGGATTCTCTATTTTCATGGATAAAGTAGATGTGATCAAACTTTGTGCATGGTGGGACTAAAACTGGTTAGTACATTCAAGTCCATGCAAGGCCCACATTCCTGTGCTTAATGAGATATGGCAGTCTTTTAGCATGCGAGTTTGCAATGGTGATGCTGTGCTGAGATGTTATCTCCTTATTTGTTCTTTTAATTTAATCTCAATCTTATTTACAGGTCTCTTGTTGTTGTTGTTGTTGTTGTGCAGTTAATGAGCATTTATTTAAAGAATGCAGGACATCACAAATTAATTGACAAAAAAAAAAAAAAAAACAGACTGTGAGAGAGTACATGTGAGAACTGCCAGGGAGAGCTGTGGCAGTTAACTGAAAGTGTGAGCTAGTTGGGGAAAGGCATTGCTGGTGTTTGAGATAATGTGCTGCTCTCCTTTTTGGGGCCTCTTCAGTTCTTATTTGAACATCTGCTGCATGGAGCAGCTCTTTGAGGGAGAATTGTTGCTGGGTTTTGTAAAGAATGTGCACTTTCTCCTAACCAAGCAGTAAACCAATATATATGAAAAGGTAGGGCTGCTCGATTATGGCAAAAATCATAATCACGATTGTTTTGGTCAATATTGTAATCACGATTATTTAAAAAGATTATGAGGGGGCCATATGACCAAAACTTTATACGAGTGATTTATTTAAAGATAGTGATACATATCAAATATATTTCCTGTAAATAAGGTTGCTATGGCATCTACATTGTAGAGACCAGCGAAATTTCACAATTCTCAATAACAGAGCAGAGTAGGTAACTTTTAGTAACAAACAAACAAACAAATAAAAAGTCCTCAATTATTGAAAATAATTAAACCATCAGTAGTAAAAAATAAAAATAATAAAAAAAGCAAAGGACAAGTACAATAGAATAAAAAGATACAAATGAAACAAACTGTGCTTTAAGGTTTTTTTTTAATGCAAGTCTCAAGCATTTAACAGCCTACTACAGAAATGAATAATCAAATGTAAAATAAAACAGTATCTTTCACTGTAAGAATTAAACTTTCTTTTTCTTATTAGAGCTACAAAAGTCCTTCACTCAAGATCAGTATGTGATTTTGAATTTGTTTTTTGATTAATATTAAGCACACAGTCGGAAGCAGGAATATAGCCCGCTGTCACTTTAAGAGCCGCACGGATCCAATTTACCATTACATGTGTATTTTCATTCTTATCTTAACTCTTTACGTTCATTTATTACATGACTGACGAAGCCACGAAGGTTTACATGAATAATCACTAAGCGCCGCATTCTAACACATTTTGCTTGTATTTGACCATTTAGGCGTGCACCTTGAGCTAAAAGACTTTATAAGGTGGTGGAAGGGGGTGCAATAATCGTTTTATCTCGATTATTGTATTTTCATTTAAATAGTATAAAATAATACATTTATTAATGTATTTGTTTAGATGCTTTTAAATATTTGTTAGGTTCCATAAAACACAATGATTGATAGATTATTATACATATTATTCTTGTCCATATTTAGCATTATAGTAATATAGTCTTCAAAAGTATAAAGTTACAATGTATTTTAAAAATGACAAATTTAAATATCATCTTCAAAGTCAACAACTTTGTCTAGAATGCTGCACAGGACATTTTCTCAAACAGCTTTGTTAGGTGCATCCTGCTATTTCTTTTAAGTTTCTTTCCCTGCTAAAGGCATCGTTCCTATGCAGAGTAATGGCTCTCATTAGATCATGGTGGTTGTAACCGGGGCAGGATTGGTTTGTGGCTGTGGGCGTAATGATGCACGTTCCTGTGGCTTAGTTTGAACAGCTTGTGCCCGGTCGCCACATTTAGCATCATGACGAATCCGTACAATCGTCTCTAAGTGCTGCACAGTAGGCGGCAGAAAAGTGCTCTTGCAAAAGGAAAGCTTGTGCTAGTCCAGATGACTGCATTTGGCAAGGTATGGAATGGCCATTACACATCCACTATGTTTTAAATCGACTTGTTCTCTGAATAAAGCAAAACAACTCTCTGTGGCTCTTTCTGTAGGATAAAGTGCTGCGTTGCATAACAGTCACAAGAGATCATATCTGTTGGTGCCTATGGGTCAAAAGTGTATTGAAATTGTATAAGGTTCCCAGCAGTAACATACAAAACCTGGAAAAGAAACTTGTCAAACAGAAAGGACTGGACTTCAGTAGAGGGTTGTTGCAATGGAGGTGGTACCGTTGTGAAAGCTGGTGTTTATTGGGATGTGCGTGAGAGTGTGTACATGTGGTCTTCATTAATGATCGCCTCCAGAGACACGGGGCTGAATTGGCAAATCTTCTTACTGAAGGACAAGCATGTCTGCTCGGCGGATTAGAAACACGTTGCAAGAGGTGGAGCAAGAGCAGCTGAAGAAAAGCAGAACTGAAATATGCACAAAGGGATAACTGAGTTTTGGTGCTATCCCATCCCCCATTTATCGTTTGCATGCGTGTTGGTTATGTGAAGAGACATGGAGTGTTTGTATATAACACAAACTAAACATTAGTGGTGGGAGAGAACACAGCAGATGTAGAGCCTTTTCCAAGCCCGTGTAGTAGAGTTGAAGTCAAACTTCAAGTTAATTTCTCTAATTGAGTTCCTTTGGATTGTTTGTTTAAAAAAGGAAGATTTTCCTAGATATCGGTACCTTTTTTCCATACAGGTTTTTAATGGGTATTTAAACCCTTCTTGTTTCAGCAAAAATCAAGGTTACAATTTACAAGCATCTTTAAGGAAAAATGTGCTCTTTCCATTTAAAATTAGAGGTAACCACTGCATTTTAATCATGATCCAAACAAAGATGCTGCCTACATACAACATGAGCAGTTTTTAATCTAAATTAGATTGTATAATTTCTAAATTTGAAGCAAAAACAGAATGGTCTGAAAAAATGCAAAAAAATCTGCATGAAACAGCAGATGAGCAGAATGGGACGCAGATTCACTCTCTGCCAGCAGGTGGCACTTAAAGCGTTTCCTTGGTTTCCGGTGTAAACAAAGCAGCGCTGCACTTATGAACTTTAATATGCATTATACAGAGACAAGATGAAAAGGAAAAAATACCATCTAAACTTTTCTAAAGACAGTAAGTACCCCTCAGACATGCATTCATATAAACTCCTACCCTTAATTGTATCGCGATTTGTTTAGCATCTCAACCGCTTTGAATCGATTTTCAACCGGCTCACGATTGATCGTTACGTCCCTACAATTATTTTATAGCATGAGGTCTGATCTTAGATCTGTAGTTTATTTCATTATTTCCAGCAGGAAAATGTGTTGCCATCAGTGAACGAGCACTGAATGGCTAAACCAGGGGTGTCCAATCTACGGCCCACTATCACTCATGTGGCGGCCTGCGAGGGATTTTTAAAAATGATACGAATCTGCAGAGGTGGGCGAACTACGGCGTTTTCATCCAGCCCGTGAGGCAGTTGGTCCAAAATAGCTAATTTGATGCAATATCAGTAAAATCCAATAGATGGCGCTGTAGCCTGTAGTGCATATAACCCCTGATTTACACCGTAGTGCCGCTCAGACCACTGGAGCTGATTGCGGCCACTCGAGTCAATGCTTGTGTTTACACCAGCCATGCTGCGGCATGTTTCAGAAGCGGCTCTCTGTGCCGCTTCGCTAAAGATAGGTGCCTAGTCTATTTTTGACGGACGCTGCGTTCAAGCCGTACAGCAAATACAAAATAAAAAGTAACAAAATATACCCTACAAAACTGACACAATTGTAAATTACTTTTAAAAATGAAAGGGTTCATTTGTTTTGAAAAAATGCTTTTTGGTACGGTTTTAAAAATGCTTGAAATGCTCTAGACTTACCAGTTTCAGAACAAATGCCAGTGCTATCCTCCTGCTCACGGGTACTGTAATTTCGTGGGGAAAACATGCAAATAATTTGTTGTTTTATCTTGCAAAGATGTGCTTTCTTCTGTTTTCCACACACATTTTTATGAAAATGGATATAGTACTATTTTTTTTTTTCTAGATTATAAATTGCGTTTTTTTGTTTTTTTTCATCTGAAAAGTGCTGCGATTTCCAAGGCGACATTAAACAATCAAGGTCAAGCGCAAAACACACACATTAGGATTGATAACGAACGAGAAAAGGCAAGTGAGTTTGTTTTGAGCTTGTATTGTGCATTTTCTAGCAACCACGCACTAGTTTCAGTTTCGCTTTAAATAATTAGGCTGGGAGTTTATAATATATGTTTATAGTGAATGCCACTATAATTTGTTTGTTTTTCACTTATTTTTGTTCTTTTATCTATTCTGAACACTGCTAAATTTACAGGATTTTTGTGGAGTGTGGGGAATATACATGTTTTAATGTTTGTAAACTTTTAGTTTATTTTACATTATTTCTGAATGAAACTATAAAATGTGTCTTACACATCAATCGACTTGTAGGCTACACTAATGCAACTAATCTATGTCATAAAGTGCTCATAAAAAAAAATAGGTAGAGATGGTACAAGAATAGAACTGCCATGTATGTACAAGTATACAGTACAGTAGTAAGTGAGTGTCAATTTAGAATAAAAAAAATAATAAAAGCTTAATTTGTCATAAACATAATGCAGCCCCTCACTTAATGTGGAAAACTTGATGTGGCCCTCGAGTCAGAAAGTTTGCCCACCCCTGGGCTAAAACCCTGCATGCAAACTAAACCACAAACACTAAACTTATTAAAAGAAATAGAAATAAAAGGATTTTCACTCCAGGGGTTTGAGATTTTTACAAGCTCTTAAAGCAGCTGGAAAAAACAAAGAGCCTGTTATCTTCATGTAAGATCACAATACATGTGTGCTGTTTTCAGGGCGTTAAGATTGAAAACATGAAAACAGCCCATCTGTGTCTCAGCATTATTTTTGCTGTCTTGCTGTATAGTGTCTTGTGTGCTGTGATCATTTGTGTGTGCTATCAGAGGCATTTTCACACGCTGCCCAAAGTGTTGTTACATTGAATGTTTCATCACTGTAATATCTCACATTGCTATTACCGTAGATGTTTCAAAACACAAGTGTCTTTTTGTCTGAAGTCTTTCTGTTAAGAAGTGGGTTGTTTGAAAACCCCTTTCTTCTGCTGATTTGAGCTGTTATGCTCTTAACCAATAGGGCAACACACAATGTTCACTGTAATAAATTTTGTTCCTATTTTGGTAGCTTATATCGGTAACACTTTAGAATAGGTAACACTTGTTAACTATTAACTATGACTTTTCCCTCAAATTCTTAATTTGCTGCTTATTAATAGTTAGTAAGTTCAGGGCTCCAAACTGCGACTAAAACGGTCGCATTTGCGACCAAAAATCTAAATTTGCGAGTGAAGTTTTTGCTGAGGTCGCCGCTGGCGACAATGTATATTTACATGTTATGACTATTTATTTATTTTCCTGATTGTTTTGCATTAAACTGAGACGATGCGCATCAAAGTTTTAGTGGAAAAAAAGTCCTCATCTCTGCAGAAATGCTGCTAAACGCAGCGCGAGAGAGATCAAAATGACGGAGACGTGTAAAGTGAGTGCAGAAAAGCAGTGTCTATTTCTTGCACAACTTGAACAAACTTCAACAGGTAAAGCTGTCAGCTGTGTGGATATTGGCAATATCGTTAACAATTCTTGCTTATAATAATTACTAATATGGCTTCTTGTTATCAAGATCTTAGTATATGCTGTTCTGTTAATGCCTGAACTTCATATTAGCCTGGTTGCAGCGCACTTGCTGTCCAGTAATCACCATAAGCTTTGTGTTTTGTTACTTTTTAATAAACAAAGTATCAGCTTTAACATTCTGCCGAAATGTTCTGAACGAAATTCATTCAATAAATACGGTTTTGGCGCTCTTTAATGAGGCAGGCGCAAGCACCTCAGTTCAAGCGGCAAGTGAACCCATTATATCTTTCTCTACTATAGTACGAAATGAACGTGAATTAACATCAAAAGGTAGGCTATTTTATAAGAGAGCCTACAGTAAAACATATTGAAATGTCTCATGTAATCGCTCATTCTGTGTCAAACTGGAAAATGTGCAAAGCTTGTAAACAATGCCACGTAACAATACATTTACCTCAACTATAAAGAGGAGCATTTTACTATATTTATTCGCTATTGCATATTAATGTTTTTACTTAACCTGTTGTCTACGTGATAAAGAATGCAAACTAAAGATAAAATTCAACAAGTCCTATAAAATTGCATGTTACTAATGAAGAAAAACTGACTGGATGTGTGAGAGATATGACAACATTTCTATAGGATGCATTGAGGAGGAGCCCAAACTAACACTGTAAAAAGCGATCAGTTTTCTTAAAAAAAAAAAAAATTTAAAAAACAAAAGGAAATCCGTTGCCTTTAAAATTAAGTAAATAAACTTAATGCATAATTAAAGTAATACAATAAGTCAACTTGACAATTCTGAGTTACACTGTCAAATAACAATTTGAAAACATGTTGTCTTTTTATTTTAAGTTGGACTAACTTAAATTTATTAAATTGCAATTACTTAAGTGTACACTCAATGGCCAAGTGATGCTTATGGTCCATGATATTGGTACAGATTCTGTGTAATAAACAATTCTTTGTGACTGTATATTTAAGTTGGAAAAGACATTTAGGATTAGGGATGTAGAATAAGGCATTATTAGCATGCTTATTATTAACATATTGGCTGTTTATTAGTACTTAAAGCACATATACATCCCTAATTCTACCCAATACATAAACTTAAACAACTACCTTACTAACTGTTAATAAGCAGCAAATTAGGCAAAAATTCATAGTTAATTGTGAGAATAAAGTGTGACCCTTATTTCTTTCATTGCATTTTACTAAAGATTTAATGAATAAAATAGATTATTTAAAGATGTTTTATAGGAGACATTAAATGGGGAGGGTGGGGGAGATTTTGAAGGATCATCAAAGAGCTCTGGACCACAAGAACCAGACGATCACACCATGCTGGATTTGTCTGGCCAGAGGAGAAATGACCCCACCCTTGCTACTGGGTTGTCACTCCTTGCCACTGTCCCCTTAGCTGGGGACATTTAATTTCTGGCAATATTGTCGACTTGATTGCACAGATACTATTTGAACTAAACGATGACATCACTGAAAAATTTAGTTTACTGTGGTCCTCTTGCATTATCGACACACTATTTTACTGTTTAATATTCTAAAGCTGCTTTGACACAATCTGTATTATATAAAGCGCTATATAAATAAAGGTGACTCGACTTGACTCTTTCCAAAAATTCTGTCAAGCTACCAAGAGGACCATTTTTACGTACACAACACAAGTATTAACCAGAGCAGCTGATGACTCTTATGGAAACGCTGCTTTCTGCTACACCTTGACAACTTGTTTCCTCAAAAGCAGGTTAAGACACTTAAACATCCCTTATTGATGCTTGGGGGAAATGATCATTTAGTGGTTTGCTAGAATGACATTTCAAAGAAGAATAAGTCAGTAATGGAAACACTAGGTACACGAGTAGACGCCTAAAATTAGCTGCTGAGGAAATTGTCTTTAGCACCATGTGCACTTTCTCTGATCTTAGTCTGTGTTTCAGATGTGCCGAGTTTGTTCTACAAACCCAGGCAGCTGCTTTCCCCTCCTTAACCTGGGATTCTTTCCTTGCATCCCATGGCATAGAAACAACAGGACCACCACACATTCAGACGCATGTTCAGACTTGTCCATTGACTCCCTCTTCCAAGAGTTGCTACGGCAACTGGAATCTGCAGCCCACTTTGATTGGCTGTCTGAATCTGAGCTGGGCTGCTTTCTGCCTGTTTTCTGTTTGTTTAATTTGCTAGCAGAGAACTAGAGGCATTTTAAGCAGTTTTTTCACGCACAAATGTTGCTAATGTTTACCCTTTACCCGTAAAGTCTTACAGCACTTGGACTTCACTGTGAATGCATCTTTAATTGTTTCCATTGCCCGGTTGATTGTGTGATCTCAACTGCACAGCTTGAACAAATTAAGCCTAGTAGTTGAAAACAGGGGGTGTTTTCATGTGGATCTTTCTAGAGCATTGTTCACAGGAACACTCACTCACTAAGTTCCCACTATTGCTACTCGCAGTGGGTTGACGAGCTTGGCGTGAGTATAACATTGCGTGAGTTCACGGCGCAGTGCATCCAATCTTGCTGGACTGCCCAGTTCTTAGTGACGCTTGCTTATACTTGGCATGTAACGCGTCACGTAGCTTATTTTGGAGAGTGGTCAGACTTAGTTTTCAATGAACAATAAATAGCCAGAAAATTCCATTGAATTACACTGAAGAACAGACCCAGGCTGAAAACATTGAGATGGGCCCTTTTGACTTTTTTTGCAATGTGTTTTGCATGCTCAAAACCTAAGAACCAAAGTCTAGTTCCTCTTTAGTTACACCAAGAAGTTGTCTCAGGGACATAGTGGAACCTTGAACTAAAACATTTGGACTATTCTACTATCATCAATCCTGAATGTCATTCAATCTAGCCGTGTGGAAGGCCAGTGCTATCAGGTCACCCTGAGTTACTTAGAAGCAACTCATCCCCCCCTCCCCTCTCAGTCTCCCATCTCCGTGGAAATGCCCATCCAACACATGTAAATAAACACAAGCTTCTTGGAATATACAGTTCTACCCTGAAATAGGGTGTGCGTTATGACATTTGTTTATTTTATTTATTTTGAGATTCCAGACCACCATAGTGTTATTCACTGAGCCAGTTTCAATCTCACAACAGCATAGTGACTTTAGCTATTTCACCAAACATACGTAGGAAATGTAGAGATCTGTTAAATTCAAAGACCATATTTGTCGCCTTTGACCAGAACATTTCGAGCTAAGGTAAAATTAGCCCAGCACTTTGAATCTTGATTCTAAGAAGCAGTGGGCTGGATAAGGTGTCCGTTTGGGCACAAGGTTACCACTCAGTGCGGCGTACCAAAGTGACACTACACTCCAAATTTCTATATGAGGAATCCGTCATTCACTCTCCCTGCCTCGAGTTCAGCAGTTCTCAGAAAATGAATAACTCTTCTTATGCTCGATGTTGCCTTCGCAGTAATGGACTCCAGCTGGCTGTTGTCTTTCAAAGCGAAGTTCAAGAGAAGTGGTGTGATATCTACAACTTTCCTTGCTTATCTCCCAGGCTAGCAAAAAAAAGTCCCAGAGCCTTGGGACTAAACAAGACTATTATTTCTAATGGCTTAAACCCCCATTTCCTCATGTGTGGTTGTTGTTTTTTTGTTCCCCATTTAGGCAGCATCCAAACTTTTAATTTGAGCCATTCCTTCCAAGAAACTTTGCAAAGATACTCTTGATACCTCTATAAAAAAGACTCTGTAAAGGGAATCCATTCATAATCTGCTGTGTTTGGATCTCGGACATTGCTAACAGTCAAGTCTTTTAGAAATCCTAGCCTTTTAAAATGCTGTGCAGTGAATCCAAATAAAGCTCAAGCCAGGCCCGCAGCCCTTTCATACCCGCACCTGGACTTGTAGATCTCAGTAACCCTCCACCCTACACCAGCGGCTGCATATTGCGGTCTGTTTGCTTTAGCCTTCTCGTCCACCTTCACTGCACACTTAATCATATCCTACCGGTCAGCACCAGCCCTAAACCCCCCCGGCCATGCTTAGATGTGCCGTCCAAATGTGCTTCTTGCTGCACCACACAAATACACGAGGACCATTATTGATCTAAGCGTGCCGTGACTCTCTGGAGTGGGTCGTGGTGTAAAATTCTTGTTTTCCTTGGAGGCTTTGAAATGATGGCGTTTGGTGCTTAATGAAAAGCTAGTACTTGTTCAAAGGTACCTGGCGGCTTTTTGATCTGAGCGTTCCACTTTCTCTCCTCTAGGCTCGAGTGCTCTGGTAGACCTGACGGAGCAGTTTGCACCTCCGGAGGTAGCACCGCCCATGCTGCTCAAGCTCCTTGAGGCCATCGAGAGGAAAGGTGAATAGAATCCATCATGCATATTTCTTTGTCACATGTATGTGCACACCGTAATTATTGCATTTTCTACATGTATTAACTTACATATAAACTTTGTACAGGTTTAGACAACCCTACGCTCTACAGAAACTTCACTGCTGGAGGAGGGCTGGATGTCAGACAGTCCTTTGATAGTGGTAAGTGATGCACTGCATTAGGTTTTGCTACCGTTAGTTGTCTGGAGCGATGCAACGCATGCTTTCTGTCCACGCTGAACGTGAAACACAGCCTTTGGATACTACTGTTGCTCCTTTCTCAAAAACCTCAACCTGAAGTAATAAAATTTACGTAACTCTTCTCACATAATTGGCGCTACAGACGTGGCTTCTTGAGAAAAGGTGTTCTGTCAGTTGTCTAAGCAGTCAGATTTACAATTTTAGGTAAAATTCCATAGACTTACACTTGAAAGCACTCTGAACGTATCTGAAGACCAGATTGTCACGTAGACTTGGCAATGGATTTTGACCCAGGACACCCTAGCAACCACATACAGCTACTCAGAATACTTTTAGAAACCACATCTATGTCCTGGCAAACCACCCAGAACAAGCTAGCATTGTTACATTGAGCACCACTCATATTTTCAACATGCTACAAATATAAATCATAGCTAAAGCTGGTTAAGGTGAAAATGTATAGATCGAAAAGATTTAATGCTTGTCTCTTTGTGCCTGGTGCTAGCTCACTGATGTTTGTGTTCTTTGAAATAGACCCTGCCTCGGTGGATCTTGAGCAGATGGACCTTCAGATGTTGTGTGATGGTCTGAGGAGGTATCTTCAAGATCTACCTCAGCCTGTCGTCCCCTCTGTGGTCTACAGCGAGATGATGCGCATCGCTCAAGGTGGGTTTCCATAGGTGTACAGCATATCAGCATTAGATTAACAGCCTTACAATTCTCAGGGGGTTTCCATAATATAATAATAATAATAATCTATATTAATAGAACTATGTGAATCATTGGATTTACAGTGGGATGAGTTGCCAATTCTCAGTTTGCCACTAAGCTAATGTTTAAACTGCTATGAAATGCTGTGGCTTAAGTCCTTTTTAAATCGGTTCATTCATTGGTCAGCATAGTAACATTCCTATGCTATGTTCTAGCTATGCAAGTACAGCTCCTATGTTACCGGATCAGATTTTGGTAACACATCAAGTCCCCAATAAAATCTCAGTAACAATATCTTAAAATTAGCTTATTTAGCTACAATCAGGCTAACATATGTATTTTTAAAGAATTTTGATCAGGTTGGTTATGCTAATGCACGTTTTAGAGTAAGGGCTTTCAGTTATTTCATTTGAAATGTAGGACTTCCTTTCAACTGTCATGTTCAGAGTCCTGATATTTCCTGTTCGTTAGTGGTCTGGTTCATTATATGGTCTGTCTCTCTGATGTGAACTCCTGTGGTCCATTAAATTAAACTTAAAAGCCTTAAAACCAAAGGATGTATGGAATAATCAAAGCATTTTTCATTGATCTCAATTCATTATTCGAGCCACAGGGTGGTGCAATTGTTCTGATATGTGTTTGCCAGATGGTGAGCCTCCTACAATGGTAATAAAGTATCTCAAGGAGTCCTCATGAAAGAAGAGAGTTTTGCACACTCCCATGAACTTCTGAAAGCATCAGTGTGGACTCATCTAGCAAAATCTTGTGGTTGTATCATCTCGGCGTGTGCTTTTATGAGTACACATGTTCCAACGCTTATCTGTTTTTGTGTCTACAAACCCCAGACAATTTGACAGTGAAAAGTATTCCAGGTGGTGTATTGGTGGTTGGCTTGAGGATGTTAACTTTATCTGCCCTCGCTGTGTGACTGAACATTCTGTCCGTGTGCAGAACAAACTTTCAGCGGTGTAAACTAGCATGTATCCAGTTTGAAAGAGAACACGGTGTTATTTTCTTTATTTCAGTTCTCTTTTGGGTAGTGTACAGTCACGTGGCTGGAAACAGGATATCTGTGGTTAATAGACCTAAAGCAAACCTGAAAACTTATCTGCGACATCAGCGCTGTCAACCAATCACCTCTCAGAGTACCTTACTCACTCTGTCATTGTCTCGCTTAAGATCTTGTGTGGTTAGATGCACACTGCGCACAATTTTCCACATGACTGCATGTACACTTTTTTTTTTTTTTTTTTTTTGCATATGTCCTCGCTGCTTATTGGAATGTTTAGCTCACTATAAATACATAGCCCTTGAGTCAAATGTCAAGGGATGTGTTCTGACGACACACCAAGTGTGTTAAAGTGGGTGTGAGAGCCCTTTTTCACACACTTTTTTTTTTATCTCTTGTCTCTTCAGAAGTGCAGGGTACAGACGAATGCGCACATCACCTGCGGCTGGTGGCCAGCTCCTCTGCACTTCCTCCGCAGTACTGGCTGACCCTGCAGAGCTTGCTGCGCCACTTCTCCCGTGTTTGCCAGGCCTCAGCGGCCAACCTGCTTAGTGCTCGTGCCCTTGCTGAGATCTTCAGCCCGGCACTCTTCAGACAACAGCCCACCAGGTACACCCTCACACATATATGCTGATGAATCACATTGTTGCCAGCTAGCGAAAAACCCTGATGTTTAATTTCCCTTCCCCAGCTGTGAGCCCAGCCCAGAGGCACACATCCGGATAATTGAAGTCCTGGTGACCAGCGAATGGAGTGATAGTCAGGCGGCTCCAGGTAAATATACTACAATATTGAGTACAAACCACAAATTACAAAGCAATGGTTCTCAACCAATAAGTTATTTTAAGTTACTTTATTGAAATTTAGCTATGTTAACAAATGAAAAATAAATATGTAAAACTTTAAACTTGACATCATATTCAAATGCAGCGTTGTAGTCGAAAAGGTTGAGAAACACTGCTCTATGGCATTGTATGTAGTGTAGTCATGCTGCTTTTTACTGATATTTTTGACAGGACAAGAGACAATGGTGGGGGAATAGGATAGCGATGACGAGCTATATTCAAACCAGTGTTGTGCAAACATTGAATACCATGGCTCAATGTCTCACACATGCACCTTTTTTATAATGTATTCAAGTAGATGGAGGGTAGGCAACATTGGGAAGAAGATAGGTCAGGTAAAGATTTTGTGTAATGAACTAGCAACAGGTTTTACTGCATGAGCTAGCCCACAGATCCAAATGATGTTCACACCTTGTACGTCAGATCAAAATCAAACACTGCTCCAAAGAATTGCTGAAATGGACAGAAAAGAGTTGTAAAAAAGGGAGATGTCCAGTCCTGATTTGTTTTATGCAGTTAAAAAAGACAACACTATTGATGTTCTTAATTATTATGTGAAGTAGCTGTGCCCCTTCACCTCAGCAGTGTGTAATCTTGGCTGCAGTGTAGCACTTTGATATGAATGTTTAATGGATGGGAGTGCTCTGTTGAAAAATCTGTGTTCCACTCCCTTGCTTCTGTGGGTCAGGTTCATTTAGAGATGGGACAGGCCACAGAGACACTTCTGCTGTGTGTATGCTACCCTGAACACAGACCAGTTGTCTAGTTGGGCTTTTATAGCAGCAGTAAAGTTTCTCTCCCTGTCTTTATCCGTCTATCTCTCTCAGGCTGCCAGGGGCCCCAAGTCTGGCTGTGTGACTGTTTAAATGTTTTATTACCTGTTAGGGCCTATTTATACCTTGCCCTGGCATGGAGCGAGCTCAGCTGTCAGTAATTTGCACCTGCAGGAGGCTGGGTTGGGCGAGCCCAGACTCAAAAGCACACTTGCCTCCTTTCTGCTCGTGCAGCTCGAATACTTCCTGTACCTTATGTGCAAGCTTTTACACAAACACGAATCACACAAGTGCCACCTTTAACTGCTACTTGTTGCCTTACCAACCTGCCCATACACGATTCCTGCACATGTGGCGGTCGGTAACTGTGGATGTGTGTGTTAATTTGAGTGCAAGGGTGTGTGTGTGTGTGTGTGTGTGTGCGCATGTTCCTAGTTACTGGGTGGCTATTTTAAGCTGGTGGCAAAAGGCCCACTTGGATTGGGTTGGATTGAAGTGCTGTCTGCTCCACAGAGCTCTCTTGTTCCCTTGCAACGGCGGCTGTTCTGTCTTGCATGCATTCTCACACACTTGCAAACGTTCACTTCCGAGGACTTTACTCCACCCCCTGGCCCCCTCCTGCCTGTGCCACAGTCCCCTCCCAAAACATAAGGGTGCACAGCTCAGCAAATATTTGAACCTGAGCAAGTTAATCATGAGACTGAACCCTTGGAGCCAGACAGAGTGAATGAGCAGAGAGAGAGAGAGAGAGAGAGAGTTGGTTAGCAGCAGTGCGACCCCAGCAATCATTAACCTAGCCGTCCCGGAGCAGGCGTCATTCTCCACCCCTCTCAGACCTGCTTTAGTTCGTCGGGCTCTACGGTTTCAACCTGTCGCACTCAGCTTCTCTTTATCAACTTGGATTTTGCTGAATTTCTTCAGACTGCTACAGTGAGTTTTAGACTCCTGCGCCTGTCAAGTGGGAATATTTTTTTCAAAAGGACTGTCTCTTGGATTTAATCACAAGAAATGCTTCCCGGGCGGACTTACTGAACAAAAGGCTGCTTGACTTCTGCTGAACATGCACAACTTGCAATGTAAGTGTGTGGTTTTTGTGTCTCAGGAAGTTTGGTGTAATGATTGGGTACTTTTAGAAGTGCATCAAATCAAAGCAGCATTTCATTGCTTTGGGAAGTTACCCAGCTTTTCAGAGAGCATGAGTGGCTCTTCTCAGATATCCTATTTTGTGTCCTGTTCTAGCTCTTTCACAGACTTGAATATCCATGCTTCTCCACTGTGAGATTGGCTAGTGCTCATGTGTATCAAGACTAGCACAAGTGCAACCTGCTACGAAAAGTGGGTTAACCTGTTTGACTGACACTGGCATGTCTGAACACGCGAGGTGAACATGTTGTATTATTCATTAAAGTTATTAAAGTTTTCAGTGTTTTTTTTATATGCTGCTTTATCCAGAAGCAGTCAGTTACACTTGACCTACTGCATGACTGTTAAGCGCCCCAGCTGAAGTGCCTCTCTGACCTGTCATTAGAGTGCTGAGCGTGACAATAGCCCACGTTCCTGGAGCCGTTTTTAACCCTACTTAGAACTGCGACTATTTCAGGTACCTTCTCAAGCTCAAATAGCTGATCTCTCCCCTCCTACGGTCCTCCATGAGTCGCATTTGGGGATTATAAGAAGTATTTGCAAGCCGTGCCTGCCTCCTGACCCGGCCTTGTCTTTGACGTAGGGACTGCCTACGTGCCGCTGCAGCAGCGATCAGGGCTCTGCTTTTGTCTGCCTACCAGCAGAGGGGCTGTACTGATCGCTTCTGCTCAGAGAGGCGGGGCTTAGCAAAGCTGTATCATAGATACAGGAAGGGAGGGGGTGACAGAGAAAGACAGTGTGAGGCTTCAGTTCCTTTCCTCATTCGAAAGATGCTGTACTGCAGTGCACCTTGTCGATGATTTACCTCCCTGCGTTTGGCAGCATTGAAACGGCTTAGACAACGCTTATGTTCCACACGGATAAAGGAAATTGCTGGATCACGTACTTCGGAGCAGATACATCTTTCTTTGCTACGTTTTTCATTGCCGACTTCTTTTGAATGGACAAAGCACTGTTGCAATGACATCACTGCACTCAGGACTTGGAAGAAATAGAGGCAGGTGATGAGGCAGGAGTGGCCAGCAACAGTCCCGCTGCACCATTGGCTGGGGTAAGTGATGTAATGGTTTTCACCGACCCCACTCTCCAAGGCTTTTCGAAAATTGATCTCGAAGCAATGAGCAAGAAGAACCTGGATTTATAGTATCTATTTTGAGGAGGTTTGCCAAGAAAACTGTATGCGAAATCTTCCAGATATGCAACAAACCATTAAGCATGGCAGATTTAGAAAGCCTGAGACTTGACACTGGATCAGGAGCTGGATCAGACCTGCTGTTTTACCTAGAAATAGACGTGCCAGGTAACTGTTGAAGTTGGTACATAACAAATGTGTCATTCTTAAGGCTCGATTTGATGGGTGACAGCTCTGTATGTTGTCTTGGATGCATTCGTTCATCTGAAAACAGTTTTAATATTTGATGTTGACTTATTCTTATGGTGAAACATACATTAGTCATTGCGTAGATTATTTTGTGTGTGTTTCTTTTATGGAGGATGCATCTGCTGCAAGTACTGCAAAGCATTGGGTGATTTGTCGGATAGATTCTTGTAGGTGTATCTGGTTAATTAATCTTTGTGTGGTTGAACTAGGCTGAAAATGCTTAGCGACGATAGTGACTGAAGTGAACAAAGGAGAGACAGTGAGTGTGCATGAGGTGGGGGGGGGTTGGAAGATAAAAATAGCCCACCGCTTCAGCTCTGCCTCATGCTCCACGGAGACTGCACTGCCCCCGCTGCTTCTCGTCACTCGGCCCAGCAGCCAATCAGATGCAACCTCTGCCTCCATCCAGCAAAGCAACATGTTCTCAATGGTTAAGGATTCTTGCATGAATGTGCATATTGCAATGCTTTAAAAAGCCCATCACTGGGTCTCTGCATGCTGTCAGATGTCATTGCTTCTAGAAATGGTGCTAATTCTGTTCTGAAACACTTGTTGTAAATGTCAAGCGATGCTCAAATCCAAATTAAAGCTCCATATCCCCGTCTTGTATATCCGTGATTTATGTGTGTGATTTTGCATCTCAGGAACAGTTTATGTGGTATAATGCTGTCCAGATCCAGAAATAGTGATGATAAATATTTTTTGAAAGGGTCAATGAAATGCATTCTCACTGAGTAAAGAATCCGACTCCCCGCTGAGCGCTCGAGAGGCATGTGCTCAGCTGCATTTAATGAAATGGAAAACGCTGGAAGGGGAGGAGGCAAGAATTTGAGAAAACTGCAGTAACCGTTGCATGCTTTTAAAACATGACTGTCACATTTGGGGGAAAACAACATTCATCGCTTACTTGACAGAAAAATGCTAAAGGATTTTTTTAGGGGTTTTCCTTTCTCCTCATCAGATTAAAGCATCCTTTAGTAATATTGTTGTTTCATATTGACACATAGGTTTGAGCATGCCTGCACATGTTGTCTGTGTAAATGACCTTGAGTGCTGCTGGTTCATCGGCAGTTCTGGTCTCAACCAGTTTCTCTCTTTTTCTCTTTACAGCACTACCTCCCAAGCCACCCAAACCAACGTCTGTCACTAACAACGGTATGAACAACAACATGGCTCTGCAAGATGCTGAATGGTACTGGGGGGACATCTCCAGGCAAGTACTCATCAACCCTAATGTTTGGTCAGATAAGCATGCATTTTTTTTGTTGTTCTTATTAATGTTTCTTCTTGTAAAAGTTTGACTCTCTTTCTGTTGCAGGGAGGAGGTCAACGAAAAGCTTAGGGACACTGCTGATGGTACATTTTTGGTCCGAGATGCTTCCACTAAAATGCATGGGGATTACACACTGACACTGAGGTACAGATCTCCTCTGTAAAAACCCATATGTGTGTATGCATTTTTTTTTTTTATTGAGGGTGCTTCCCTTGACTCAAAGGATTGATCTAAATACTACTTTTTATTGGCCGTACAGGAAAGGAGGTAACAACAAGCTGATCAAAATCTTCCATCGTGATGGAAAATACGGCTTTTCAGACCCCCTGACCTTCAACTCTGTGGTTGAGTTGATCAACCACTATCGGCACGAGTCTCTCGCCCAGTACAACCCCAAACTAGATGTGAAACTACTGTATCCTGTGTCCAAGCACCAACAGGTAATCATCCTCTGATTTCACTGGAATGTAGAGTGCCCTGAAGCACTTCACTCTAGATCATCGCGTTTCATTTGGAAACATTTTATTGAATATATGGGGTTTTTTTTGTATTTACAGGATCAGGTGGTAAAGGAGGACAATATTGAAGCTGTTGGGAAGAAGTTGCACGAATACCACCAGCAGTACCAAGAAAAGAACAGAGAGTACGACCGACTCTATGAGGAATACACTAGAACATCACAGGTGTGCTCCTAAATGTGTTTATAGTAGATGATTGGCTATATGTATTTCACACAAAGCTTGAGAAAAGCCCTTCAGGGAAAGCTCACATTCTGACATGCTTTTGTCTGCTCACTAGGAAATACAAATGAAAAGGACTGCTATTGAAGCTTTTAATGAGACCATAAAGATCTTTGAAGAGCAGTGCCAAACACAAGAACGGTACAGCAAAGAATATATTGAGAAGTTCAGGAGAGAAGGCAATGAGAAGGAAATCCAAAGGTGAGTTCTGAAGCTGAGAACTTCCAAAGTAGTCTTTTTGTGAACATTTCAGAAGTGTAATGCAACATCTCTGCGATGTTTCAATGCAGGATAATGGTCAACTATGAGAAGTTAAAATCACGCATCAGTGAAATTGTGGACAGCAAACGGCGTCTCGAGGAAGACCTGAAGAAGCAAGCGGCGGACTACAGGGAGATCGACAAGCGGATGAACAGCATTAAGCCTGACCTCATCCAGCTCAGAAAGACCAGGGATCAGTACCTCATGTAAGTAGCTCATACTCCATAGGTTCTGCACTTCAGATTTAACACACAGGACGCAATCTTGCATTCAGAAATGACTAAATGGAGCACAATGTAATGTAATAAACAATTCTCCTTTTTTTTTTTTTTTTGCTGCACAGGTGGTTGACACAGAAAGGGGTCCGACAGAAGAAACTCAACGAATGGTTGGGAATCAAAAACGACAACCAGGACGAGTGAGTATTCTGCTAAGCACATTATAGCCACCTGACATTTAAAAGTTTTCCTGGTTACTAAATCAAACTCTCTGCTTCTGCACTAGTCAATACTCAATGGTGGATGACGATGAGGATTTGCCACACCACGACGAACGCTCTTGGAAGCTGGGTAACATTAACCGCCTCCAGGCAGAGGCCCTGCTGCGGGGCAAGAGAGACGGAACATTCCTGGTCAGGGACAGCAGCAAAGCTGGATGTTACGCCTGTAGTGTTGTGTACGTACCACTTTTTTGTGCTTGTAGGGCAGCATCAGTTCACATGTAGGTTGTTTTTACATAGACATATCTCGATATGCTGTGCAATTCATTGACTACTAGACCAGTTGCATGTTGAAATGGGAAATTGCAAAAGGCACTGATGACTAAAACCATCTCTTTGTCTTCTCTCAGTGTGGATGGTGAGGTCAAGCACTGCGTCATCAACAAGACACCCACAGGATTTGGCTTTGCTGAGCCCTACAACCTTTACAGCTCTCTGAAAGAACTGGTCTTGCACTACCAGCATACGTCCCTGGTTCAGCACAATGACTCTTTGAATGTCACGTTAGCATACCCAGTCTACGCACACCAGAGGCGGTGAGGACTCGTGAACACACCCTTGGGACTCGTTACAAACACGGGAGTTGAGAAAGGGCCTCCCCTCGAATGGAGACGCCTCCAGTAAGGCTGCTACCGAGGGCTTCTTTTTGCCTTGAAACGACCATGTCGGAAAGCCAAGAAAGCAAAACCCAAAACGAACATTTCAGCCACTGAGACTTTTGCCAGTCTGAATGTAGTTTTCTTTATTGAGCGGAAACTGCTAAAATTTAACTCTCTCTCCCAAAATGGAGGACTTCGGAGGCCTTTTCCAAATGGTGCTTGTTCATTTCAAAGCTTTACCCGCTGCTGGAATGTGGAACATTGATTGAACGTCTAGAGTGCATCTTTTTTTTACCTCTTCTACCCCTCGACCTGTTCGGTGCAGGTCCCCATTTGTGTGTATGCGTGTGGTTGTGTGTGTGTGTGTGTGTGTGTGTGTGTGTGTGTGTGTACGAGAGAATGTGACCAAAACTCACAGTATATGAAAGCTATCGGGATGTTTAATTTTCACGAACAGACCATGGAATCAGCTGATCAAATGTAGCAAGATGGCACTTTCGAAACAGTATCTACTCGTTTTCCTGTAAGAGACTCCTACACAAACATTGATATGACACATATCGCCTGAAAGGAGCAGCGCGACGAGAAGCGAACGAGATGCTTGGCATTTCTTTTGTGAGCATTATAGTGACAGACTCTAAAACCATTTCTGCTTTATGGACTGGCAAGAAAGGAACTGAAACGGACTTCACGCTGTACATACAGATAGCATCAAAAGCTATGTGACACAACCATATTGTACCAAAAACGCAGTTCCTTCTCAGTTGTATTCTAATCTGCTATGCAAATTCTGTATTTTCCATCTTCTCTGCAGAGTTGTGATTTTATTTTACATGTTGCTACCCATAATATAAACTTGTTTTTAATGCTTAAAGTCTTTTTTTATGTATCTAAGAGGATATTTTAAGTGTCAAAGCACCAAGAAGGGTGGCTTCAGTTTTACAGAAGAAGTGTGGAAAAAGTACTTTATTACATATTTCTTTATCAGCCGCTGGTAAAATTAAAGAGAGAGTATTTTATTAGTCTTTTTCACTTGGAGCTGATTTTCTCTTGGGCAGAGCCTGGAGGACATTAGTGCTGTTTCTGTCTACAGTAATGGTGATATATATCTGAACATTTTCACTAGAGCAAACATAAATGAATAAAACATGACATTTGAAATAACTGCAATTGAATGATTAATGTCACGACAACATAATACTGCAGGTTCCTAATCCAATATAGAGGTTTATTTTGTGATATCTTTCCCATAATCGAGAGTGTATTGATTTGATCCTCTGGAATGATGGAAAACAAAACAAAACAAAAATTCATTTCGGTGACATAACTCCCTCTCATTCCTTGTCAACATAGTATTTTTTCTGTATCAGAAAATCCTTAATAGTGTTTACATAAATGGATTAACTCAGTTCGACTAGTACCCAACGTTCTAGTTTGCGCCACATTCTCTAAAACAAAAAAGTTTATTACTTGGATGCAACAAAGTTAGGGGAACCTTCCAGCTTGACATTCAAAGCTAGCTACAGTATTTCTGATTTTATCATCACTGACATCAGTATTGCTTTTGCCTTCCCCTCTCATCTGCATTGCAGTTACACTTGACACATGCAAATTTGCATTTGATGTTCCACATAAATAAACATCAATGTGACACCATTAATTAATGTTATTTTTAAATCACTTTTGTTGGTCAACTCTCTGTTCCTATATTTTGAATTAGTTTGACTCCTTGTTTTAACTAGGCCTGATTGCCTTAAAATGAGTCAGCTGTGTATTATTATTATAATTTTTTTTTAAGCAGAGAGTACTGCTGAATTTCACCATTTTGGGTTTTGTAAGTATTTGAAGGTCTTTAATGTAAGATTTAAGAGGAATGGTAATTCTTGCGTTTTTCTGCCACGTCTATACGCACAATTGTCCTATACTATTATGATTTGCCCACCGAGTTAGCATAAAGTTCTCAAATGATAAGATGGGCTCTCTCCGAGTCCCCTTCTTACTGAGTAAACTAGCATGTGGTTTGAAGCAAATATTTGAACTTCACAGGCCAATTCGTTTCAAACTTTTACTGCTTGTGATTTTGAAAATCTGAGAATCAGGAAGTTTACATGTTCTAATTCTTAATTTGTTTTTTAACCATTTTTTTTTATTATTATTCAATCTCTGCAAATGTCACCGTAAACCTATACTCAATTACAATGGGGAAGAAAAAAAACACACAACTTTCATGGTAATTTTATCTGAGGCTTTTTTCTTTCTTTCTTTTCTTTCTTTTCTTTCTTTCTTTCTTTCTTTCTTTCTTTCTTTCTCCCCTTCTGCGTTGTACTCTTTTCACCTCTCGCTTAAAGGCCACAAACTTCCGTGTTTCACATTATCATGGTAGTCTTCTTTCTGCAGCCCCTGTTCTCAGAATTTCTTGTATTTTGTGAATCCAATTTGTTTTTTTTTTTGGAAATTGTATAGCATTGGTTTACAGACATTGTTACCGGAATGCTGAAATTGAGATTAACCAGTGTGTTCCAGTTCTAAAATGCTTCAGATCTGTATTGGCTTTTTTTTTTTTTTTTAAGGTTAAATAAAATGGTTTAGAAACTAAAAGTCTTTGGTTTTTATGATCATTTCTGGTCTTTTCTATATATGTCTATAAGTTGACAGTTGACTGTTGAACTCCCTGTACCATTTCAGAGACTTTTGAGGTTATGCAAATGTTGTGGTGTGATATGATGGCACGGCATTGATGTCATCAGTCACAAAATGGGCTGAAGGTTAGAACTTTGTTCTCGCATTGAGAAATGCAACAGGTTTACTTGATTAGTTAGTTGACTTTACTTTATTTTTAGGTCTTTCCTGGCTAACAAATTGTGAAGACAATTTATTAAACAAGGGCCTAACTAGTTTTACCTCAGAACCCAACATTTCAATGGTGGCAATCCAACACAGTACTAACACTGTTTGATTTTCAAAACTTTAAAATGTGCTGACATTACTGTGCCTTGCATAGGTCCAATAATATGCAAAATTGTCAATTATTATTGTCATGACAATTTGAATAGGAAAATTAACAATGTGATTAGCTTCAAATATATGAACTTGCACCAAAATATCTAAGAGTTTGATTTGAGACAGTCTCAGCAACGTCAGTAATAAAAGATGAAACAAAAGAAAAACTTTTGTCCTCCCCCTATTAAGTTAATAAGCATATATATTGTACTCTTCTAATTATACACTATTATATGGTTTGTGGCACATGATACAGAACTGCCTTTAACTGAAAATTTAGTGCTTACTATTGTCCTTTTGCATTATTGACACCCTATTTTTCATTTTTAATACTGTAAAGCTGCTTTCACACAATCTGTATTGTTAAAAGCGCTATATAAATAAAGGTGACTTGACTTGACTTGACTTGATAGACCTAAAATGGGTCCCTGCTTTCAGTAGTATGTACAATAATGCAACTACATATTAGTTTAAAAGTATAAACATTTTGAGATATGTACATAGTAGTTAAAGCACCTAATATAAAGTGACACAACTTAACAGACTTTAAATTCTGGCCGGAAAACCTGATAATTATTTTCATGACTGATATGGCTGATATTAAAATATAAAAATATTTAATGAATAAAAATAATAATAATTATAAATAAATAAATAAAATATAGCTGCAAGCAGCGATTACCGGGGTTCAAGCACTTTAGGCATTTAAGCACATAAGGTAAAAGACATTGTGTTAACGGCTGTAACCACCTAAATCAATGATTAAAATAGCATTTGGTAAATGCAGGTAATTTACCAAAGAAATATGATGATTTTTAACAGTTATGACTGTTATAGCGCTACCTATGGTCAAATGTACATTAAATGTTGCATGCTTGTTTAGAATCATCTGTTGCATATGCTCACCGAGTTTCATGAAGTTTTGAGTTTTTCTTTAGGATTTATAGGCTTTTGGGTATAATTGGCCACATCCCTTTAAAAGTGACGCTGTTGTAGCTTACCAAAGTGTAAAGTTTAATATTTTTTGATAATTATGGATCTAGAGGGTCCCGAGAATTGTACTGCAGTGGTTTTGTTGCAATCGAGCGAAAAACCTAGGACTACTTTGCAAAAGTAGCCTTTTTAAATAATCTTGAATATTTAATGACCAGTTTGATTGACAGCATTGGTCCAGGAGGCAAAGTTGTTGAGAATGAGGAGATCTATCATATGATATGAATAAACTTGTTTTTTTAGAATTTAAAGTCATTTTCAATTGAAATGTTGTGTTTTTGAAGTCTTTTTTACTGTTATAGCACCACCTATGTTCCGATCTTAATGAAACTTTGCATGATTGTTAAGAGTTATCTGACAAATGTTTTCACCAAGTTTCGTAAAGTTTTTAGTTTTTGTTTAGGTTTTATAAGCTTTTGGGCCCAGAGAATTGTGCTGCAGTGGTTTGATCGAGATTGAGCGAAAAACCTAGGACTAGTTCGTAAAAGTAAGTTTTTAACACAATTGAGAATAATTAATGAACGATTTGATTGACAGCAGTGATTCTTGAGGCAAAGTTTCTCAGCATGAGGAGATCTATCAAATGATATGAATATTGAGTGTATGTCTGAAAAATCGTGCAATATACAATCATTTATGTACTTTAAAAATGCAATTTCGCCCCCATGGTGGCCGATTTCTTTCAAAATTCTTACAGACCTTTAGGGCCATGGGTCAAACATGCCCACAAAGTTTCGTTCCGATCGGCCTCCGTTAACCTTGTCTAATAGGTGCTCAAACTTCATTGGCCAATGGCAGCCATGTTTTTTGATATACGCCAATGTCCTCATAGACAGTTATGGCACATTGGACAAAGACACTGCATACCAATTTTCAGGTCAATTAGGCAAAGATTAAGCTCTTACACATGTGTACTGAGATTGGTGAAGATATCTAATTCTGTTCATGAATTTAATCACGAGTTCAGCGAGCAGTTTTTGACATTTCAGGATTCCCCCATTCATTTAGATAGGACTTGGTCTTATTTGAGCTGCCCGGAGGCATTGCAAATATGACAGACTTTCCTTGAAAGGGACTTTGGTTAAAGCCATTTTAGTAAAATTGGCCCCGCCCCTTATGAACATTTTGGTGTCCCTATGAGACAGCGAGTTTTTTTATAATTATTGATATTCACTGTCCAGAGATGGTGCAGTTCTGCAGTGGTTTGGTTCTGATCGGGCGAAAAACCTAGGACTACTTTGCAAAAGTAGGTTTTGAATTTACTTCATAATAGTGGGAAAACCAGACCTCGTAGCGCGAATCTACGAATTTCTGGGCTTTTGTTCGTCTTGACCCAAGGATTTCAAAAGTATTAAATTTATACTTATACAGACAAACGGTCTGGGAGATATGAGCAATTTCACGTTTTTGTTCGCTGTAGCGCCCCCTATTGGCCGATTGGTGTGAGTCTTTGTCAGGTTCTCCCCAAATTGAGCTCTACTATCTGGCCAAGTTTCAAGTCTCTAGGCCTTACGGTTTGGTCTGCACGATCAGTTTTACGGCGGAAAAATAATAATAAAAATCCTTACAATTGCAATAGGGTTTCAGCACTACTTGAACCCCTAAAAACTAAAATTAAAAAAAGAAAAATGTAAATGCTACAGGTATTTATAGATCTCACTGCATTTTAATGTAAATTTGAAAAATGGAAGAATGTTGGTAACCAAACTGTCGCTGGAAGCCATTGATTTGAATCAATGCTTTGGATGTCAATGGCTACCATACTCTCAGAAAAAAAAGGTACAAAAGTCTCTTCACTTAAAAAAAAAAAAACACCCAGCTGTATGCCACATGTGCATAAGGGCAGAAACGGTCTCGCATAACTTCCTGCATAACTGAAGTATTTAGAAGTCAGTAGTCATATTGATGAATTGCTGAAAGAGTAATTTTTTTTTTTTTTTGAGAAAGAGACATTATATAGCACACATTGCATTTGTGTCCCCTCTAACAATAATGTGTACCTTCTAAAACCGAATATCAAATGTGACTGACATCAAAAAAAGCAATGATTTTGCAATTGTTACCTTTTTTAGGAAAAGAATAACACCGATAATGCAAGACTTGAGAAGTGGCTTTTAAAGTTGTGACCTACTTTCTGTCGTACTATAGGATTTGGTTGACCATGCAGTTCTTTACCACGCCACTCTGTAGCAAGAGAAGACGGAAACAGTAAACCACAGTCATGAGCAGCGTCAAATGCACTGTTCTCAGGAAAAGGGAAGAGTGTAAAACTGTCTTCTCACATCATTAAAACAGGCCAGATCTACAAAGTTGTCTGATATACATGCATTCAATGCATTTACCACCATGTCATGTAGATTGTAACAGGTTCAGAATGGCATGCAGAAAAAATCTAGAGTATGACTGACAGACTGTGAGATTTCTTCACTTGTGCAACATGTACACAGAGGCCATCGGACTGTGTTCATCAGTATTGGAGATGACGCTCTTTTTCTTTTTCACAGTGATGCAGGGTGGTGTCTTTATGTCATACTTCTGCAACAACATTCTTACCGTATAGACTACACTATGCACAAAAGTGTGGATTCCCACTTCTGATTAATGAGTTTGCTAGGAGCCTTAATTCCACTGAATAAAATAATAATAATAATAATGCTACAGTTTACTATGACATTTCGAAAGAATTGTGTGCCCTTCTGTTTCAGCATGACAATAGCCCTGTGCACAAAACAAGGTCCATATAAAAAGTCTGTTAAGAACCCGACTAGCCTGAACACTCGAGGTCACAGACAAAAATGATAAATTTTCCGTTGTCAATAGTGTAACGGTGTATGAAGTAGCAACGGCAAATGTGACTGCATCTTAAACATGGAAGCCATTAATTTGATTAACAAATACATCAGAAATGTGTGGTGTTCAGGTGCCCACATACTTTTGAGTATAATACATCTGCATAGTGTATTGTATACGCGATTACAGATGTTAACAGCTTGCACATTTCAGATTATTGTTTTGAATCTACAGGAAATTATGTGTGACTGTAATAGGCAGGTTATAATAGGCAGAAAGGTCCTCTATCCAATTGTAACTAGACTTCCTGCAACATCTGTAATAATGCATTAAAAAAAGTGTGCCCTGTGAAGTATATTTTGTAAAAATATCATATTTTGCCAATAAATATTGGCATAATATGTTAAATTCTATGTTTATTATTATTATTATTATTAGTAGTAGTAGTAGTAGTAGTAGTATTGACTTACACCCTGTATACCAAGTACTTTTCATGAACAAAGTCTAGGTCCTTCAGTCTAACTTAAATTTGTAAATAGAACATTTTAAGCTTAAAAAATAAATAAATGGTTTGATATGCAAATAAATAAATAAATAAACATTGTTTCTAAGTCAAATTTGTGGCACTGCAATACATTTGTGACATTGACCATGTGAACTTCTTTGTACAGATGTTTTTTTATATCATTCTCAGACCATGCTGGAGAACATGATCATCAGGTTGTACACAAACTTGTTCATTAAAGAATTGTACTAAATTAATAAAATATAAAATAGAATTTAAACTAGATGTCTCAACATTTGGAGCTCATTCTACATCTCATTTGTAGGGTTGGTTTGCTATAATGTATCTTTTACTAAGCTGTTGATCTGTTGGTAAGGCTGAGAAGCTCAGATCTGTATGAGTGTGGTGAATGTCAGAGTGTCGAGCTGTAATCGCTCACTGTTAAATATTCATTAGAGACTTTGCACTTCCTGGTAGCTCTCAACCTACTTTCAGAAGGCAGACTCTTCACTTATAGCTTGAAAAGGCCTGATCAATCCAAAGCATATAAAAGGTTCATATACCAACTCAAATGTTTAATTTAGCAACACACCATTGAATGTCAGCAAACATATTTAAATCCAACACTTTTTTTAAAGTACCATTTTCATTTATTACAAAAAGTCTTTTGAAATCTTTTTGATCAAAATGTAGCTCCAACTCTGAAACAAATTTATTTTTCAGCTAATGTCACCAAGGCCTCTTAAAGGGATAGTTCACCCAAAAAAGAAAATTTGCTGTTAATTTACTCACCCATTCAAGATGTAGGTGACTTTTTTCTTCAGTAGAACAGAAAAGAAGACTTTTAGCTGAAACTATGGTTGTTAATGAATCATAAAATGCAAGCCAGTAAGTACTGGTTTTTGAGAATAAATTTAAAAAACAAATCTAATTAAGAAACACAAATTTAAGACCTGTGGCTCCTGACAATATATTGAGGTCTTATGAAGCGAAATGATCGGTCTATGCAAGAAACTGAACATTATTTACAACATCATTACCTGTAATCCACAGCCAGCTGGCCAAATGGGTGCCCTAAACAGGATTGTATTGTTGTGCCCTCTCCCTTAAATATTATGGAAGTAAAAAAATAAATTAATTTAAAAAAAACCTACTATAGGGGTCAAAATAGAACGTTAATAAAATATAAAAGTAAATAAATAAATAAATTGTAATTAAATTGTATTATTTACAAATTACAATTGTAGCTTAGTCTAGACAGTTACCTATGGCTATTATTTTATTAATACAGTTGTCTGATTGATTTTATGGTCTCATGCAAAAGAAAATTAAGCAGTTTTACTACGAAAACCATGGTTAATTTTTGTAAGGGTTGTGATGTCCACATGTTTTTTGTTGAAGAAATTATAGAGGCTGTGTCATCTATAGCAAAAAGGTGTCCAAAAATTAAAGATTAAGTAGATATTTGAATTAAATGTTTGGTCAATAGCCTATTAAACAAGGATATGATCATCCTGTAAGTGTAACAGCAGCAATTACCAGGCCTTTGGCTCCCTTTGCAGGCATTTGTAATAACATGTAATGTTGAAAAAAAAAAAAATAGACACCATCACAAAATTTTTTATGGTTTTACTAGTTATAACAGGACTTGTATTGGTTTTAATGGAAACTGTAATGGACCCTGTTGGTCTCTAATGGTAATTGGTCACCTTCTATTGGTGGCTTGTTAAAAGCAATAAATCCTAATGGAATATGTCCCAAAGCACACTACAGAAAATGGTTTGTAATGGTATTTGGTTTCCTATTATTTATGTAAAAAACTGAGCTGATGAAGACAAGTTTATTTACTCTATATGCTTTAGATGTAAAACATCCACATTTCACATTATTGTTTGCTTTAATTACATAATTGTGTATTACATCATTGTGTGATTATATCAACTGGTGAAACAGTCAAAAAGAACCAGTTTGCAGAAAAGAATTGGTCTTGCCTGAGGCTATGGGTTACAGGTCAGTAATGTTCAGGTTCATGCACAGACCGATCGTTTAACTTCATAAGACCGCAATATATCGTCAGGAGCCACGGGTATCAATTTTGTGTTCCTTGATATGCTTTTATTTTTTATTCTCAAAACTAGTAGCTGCTTACCTGCATTTTATGAATCACCAAGGCCCATGGTTTCAGCTAAAAATCTTCTTTACTGTTCTACTTAAGAAAAAAAAGTAACCTACATCTCCGATAGCTTGATGGAGAGTAAAAGAAACTATCACTCTAAACCCCAACAATACTCTTTCTATTGGATTATCTTGTTTAGTTTAGAAATACTTCACATTAAGGAAGTAAAATCTGTTGAGAATGACATTTCGTGTCAACTTTCAACATAAGATATTTCACTGCTACAGTAATCCTTGGTTGGAATGACTGTATATGTACACTGGAGTGTAGTGAGAAAAACTGAACAAGCATTTCCGATTCGTTCATTATGGCAGCTCATTGGCAGGCAGGCTTGCACAGGGGACTGTGGAAATAACAGCAGAGAGAACGTCAAAAAGAAGAATTCATTCTAGCACAGCCTGAAGTGCTATACAACATTCACGGTTACTAATGTGCGATGTGCTTTAAATATACACAAACTGCAATTGATCAGATGTCATAGTTGTTTTAGATGTATACAATGTATTTCAGCGCAGCTGTCATGTTCAACATGAGAGAAAACACACAGTATGGGTTTGTGGGTACTAACAATATTAAATTACAGTACATATTCAGTACAATACAATATGTACACAGATTCTTGACAAATAACATATACGTACATTTTTTTTTACCAACATTAAGTTAAAATCTATATAAATATAAAATTAACAGTGTTTATTTTAGGTGATATGACTGAAAATTTAATTAAATTTTTCACTATTTTTAATCACCTTTCAGCTTTTAGCAGTAGTGGTGTCACAAATAATTAATGAAAGTACAATATAAATCATGCAGACATTAATGTGATGTCATAAAAACTGCTTGTACAATAATTTTAGTATAGAGTTGATGGATAATCTGAAATTTCACACTTGAGTGCTTGAAATTCCATGCCAACTATATATATAAACACTTAGTAGTGCAAAATGAATAAGTAAAAGTGTGTACAAAAATTGGGACAGAACTAGGACTTGCAGTTTGGAGAATGCATAATGCATAAATATGTAATGACTACACACATATCTATAACCATACCAGGGCCCATATTCTTAAAGCTTCTAAGAAACCTCTAAGAAAGCTCCTAATTTAGTATATATATATGTATAGGAGACTTAGCTTAAGAGACATTTGAGACTGAGAGCAACTCTGAGCAAGGAAAAGACAAAACCTTCATCTTAGTGAGGAGGTGGGGCTCTCTCACACACACATTATATATGTGTATATATAATATACATACATACACATACACATATATACACATACACATATGCACATACATATACACATACATACACATATACATATACATATACATACATATAGTATATACACATATATACATATTATTATACTCACTGTCATGCATTGTGTGCAACATATTTCTTCTCCCTCTTCAAGTTTTGTCCATTTTCTCGACTGCTAAAGAAACTCTTAAGCTTCTTAAAAGTCCTCGCCCGTACTCCTAACAGTTTTAAGATTTTTCATGAATACGGACCCAGATCTTTAGTAGATGGATTAGTTTATTAATTAATTGCCTGATTTTTTCACATTTTTGTGTTGGCAATTTTTGAATATGTTGCCCAGAATATTCTTGAGAAAACATGTCAAGACTTTGGCAACAGAAGGGCTGTTTCTTCCATTCAAACATGCTTGAAACACAGAAAACATCACAAATATCTGTAATCATTTATGTGACCTATTTTGTACATTTTCACCAACTTAAGCAGTCTTACTGAAGTAATTTCTGGAAATTATTTTTTTGTTTGACTGTTGTTGTTGTTTTTTATACACTTTGTGAATTAAGTTACTTGACAGTTATTTGTCATTTAGTGACTGAAAGCTTATCTTTTATTGTTTTGTTTTTTGTTTGTTTGTTTTTTGTTTTTTGATGGCACTGTTCTATTGTATATGCAATCTGCTGTGTGGTCTTTGTGCCAATCACATTTTTAATGGAGAACAAAGAATATTTACTTGGCAGTAAAACAGTTACATTTACATCTCCCTATGGGACCCCCAGACACTTTGGGGCCCCAGGCAACTACACATATCCCCTGTAGGCCAAGCCATCCCTGGCTGTTCCACCTGTTGGCCTAGATACATTCTAATCTTTTACATGGCAATAACCCTGCCATGGGTTCACAAGTAATAAGCTTTTAACTTTGTTAAATCTGATTAGAATGCTGAGAACAGCTTTTATAACAATATTTCTATTTCAAAAAGCAGTTCACAGTTTACAATTCATGCTTGCCTCAAATACAGGAAGCCAACTGCTTGTCAATTACTTCAAACATAATTTAGCAACTAATGTCAAATCAGTAGTAGTTTTGTTTCATCTGCCAAGATGGATTAGTTATATATATTTTTATACTTTTTCCTATGTATTTTATAATATTGACTCTTACTGGCATTGAATGGATTGGGTGCTTTTGACTCAACTGAGGGTCCTGAGGTTCCTATGTATGCTATGAAGATAAGATAAAGGTTTAAAGTGCACACCTGAAAGAGCTCAGACCATTAGTTTACTCTTATGCAATAAGCTGTTAATGGTTTGCCAGGCATATCTATGATATTGAAATGTTGCTCCTTCAGTGTATCTCTAAGAAGAATTATCTAAAAGCACTTGTGGAAAGCATGAAGCACTAAATTTGTGGGTTTATGTATATTTAGGGCATAATGAGAAAAAAAATAACCATAAATGAATAGTTAAATAACATGGTCACTCAAAGAAGTAATTCCATATTTAGTCCGTGCTGATGTTTTGCATATAAATGTATTAAATGAAGGGTGGCACACTGTAAAATAGCCAACTTAAAACTTTAATGCAGCAGCTTCAGCAGATTTTTGAGTTCTTTGTAGGAGATTTTTGATTTGTCTCAACTTTTTGTTGTATAAACTTAAAACAAATTGAGAAAACTCAAAAATCTGCTGAAGCTGGTTACCTTAAAATTTAAAATTGGCTCAACCTTTTTTTTTTTTTTTTTAAGTGCAAAAAAGGTAAATATTTAGTAGTGTATTCCAAGCATTCTGAATGCAAATGTTATTTTTCTGTGAGAAAATCATTTAGCCTCAAAAGATTTAATCAAATAAATAAAATAGTGCAGTCATATTACCACATTTATCATCTGTGGTGCTTATTTGTCATTTTGGATCTCACAGCCCAAGTCTCCATTTACTTTTATTCTATGTAAAAGGACATTCTTCAACATTTCTCCTTGTAGGTGTTACAAAAAACAAAAACATTCTCTGTGAACTAACCCAAAGTCATCAACACAATATACTCATGAATTAATAAATGGCATACTATCTAAACCTATACATTAAACACTTATGGTCTTTCAGTAAATGAAAACTTGAGGAAATAGTTTCATATCAGGAAATATCAGGAATATCTTCTTATTCTGTTTCTAACAGATTGACAGAACTGTTTAGGTTACGCAGGTTATAAGCTTATGACAAGTATTTCCAACAGCTCATATAATAAGCCGTGATTATCATTCCATAGCCTGCTCTATGTGTGTCATTACACCAGTGCAACCGGTGAAGTTAGCTTCTAGGAAAAGGATTTAGCTTGACGCTGTTTTCTGCTTGAGCAAGACGCTAATCTTGCTTAGCCTGTGAGGTTATGCACTTCCAAACATAATACAGGCGCAAAAACTTCAGTGCTAGTACTGTACCAAGAACCATGAACAGAAAAAGAAAGTGCTCAAAAAGGATTCTCTTTCCTTTTTCTATTAGTCATGCCCTTTAATAACCCTGCTGGTATCTGTCATGGTAATTCCTTTTAAGATCAATGATTCATATTATCTTTGGCAATGTACCTGTATGTGATATGATAACATAAGACACAACCTTCATTTAAAGCAATGCTGTTATGAATACAAATTGCATTAATGAACAGTTTTTAATGCATATGTCACGGTGTGGTGCGGGAGAGAAGCACTAATATGACGAAGATAACAATAAACAGTATTTAATAATCCACATATGGGTAATCCATAGCAAGGAAGCAGCATACTGAAGCACCTGAAGACGGAGTCGAGGGATCCTCCAGACTCAACGCCAATGGAGCTGGAGATGGGCAGACTAGCGGCGAGCCCACGCCACAGATGGTGAGCTGAGGGTGAGCAAAGGGGCTGAAATGATCCTGCGGAAATGGCATTGAGGAAAGGAACAGATCAATGAGAGGCGGTGGGAGAGGGAGGTTGGGTGGGATATTTTCCCAGGCACACAGTTCATGATGATGGCTGAAGGACGAGTATCTCTGAGTGAAAGTCTAGTAAATCTCCCAGGTCCAGTTTGTGCTCACCCCCAGCGGTGGCACCGTAGCTGGGGCTTTCCATTGCCTCCACGATCTCCACAGCTGCATCCACCATCACTTGTGCTGTTGGCTCTCGCACCTGGTCAGACACTCAGTCAGTTCTGTCGCTCCTGATGGCAATGGCTCAACGACCGCAGCAGGCTCTGGCTCTCCGTCTGCGGTGGGCTCGGGCAGCTCCGCGCTGTGGGGTGGTAGATGACTGGGCTCTGGGTCCTGAGTGGGGCTGGTGTCGTCATCCGTGATGTCCACGGTCAGATGTGACTTGCAGGACACCAGTACCCACTTGATGAAGTGTAGAGGTGTTCAGTCCAGCTTGATAAAACGAGCAGAGGTAGCTGTTCGGGTAGTGTGTCAGGTTGGCAAGAAACACAAAGTCTTCGGTGTGGTCCTCTAGAGAGAGGCCCCCCTGCTCCAGCAGGAGCCAAGTCAAGTCAAGTCACCTTTATTTATATAGCGCTTTTAACAATACAGATTGTGTCAAAGCACTTAACAGTATCAAATTGGAGGACAGAGTGTCAGTAATGTATAATGATACGATTAAACACTCAATTTTCAGTTAAAGGCATTTCATTATTGAATTCAGAGATGTCATTGTCTAGCTCAGTTTAGTTTAAATAGTATCTGTGCAATCAAATCGGCGATAATCGCTAGAAATTAAGTGTCCCCAACTGAGCAAGCCAGAGGCGACAGCGGCAAGGAACCAAAACTCCCTCTGTGACAGAATGGAGAAAAAAACCTTGGGAGAAACCAGGCTCAGTCGGGGGGGGCAGTTCTCCTCTGGCCAGACGAAACCCGCAGTTCAATTCCAACCACAACCATGTCAGATTGTGTAAAGGGCTTATCTGATTCTCGTGGTCTTGTTATATTTGTGTTTTATTCATTATTTGAAGTTTTTCATTTATATGATTTATTCATTTGCTATAATTGTAATGTATAGTTATTAAACTATACATTTATTGTTTCTCTGTCTATTTTTATAATATATATTTGTTTGTTTATGATAATTTAAATTTATAGTTTAATTCATTTAATATATTTCTGTTGTATATATATATATATTTATTTATTTTATTTTTTGGAGGACGAGGACAGCAGGATCGTCCATGACAACAAACAAAAAACTGGCAAAAACAGAAAACAAAACGAGGGGAAGACGACGCTATACTTTTTTTATGGGTCCGGTCATCGGTCACGGTGTGGTGCGGGAGAGAAGCACTAATGCGACGAAGATAACAATAAACAGTATTTAATAATCCACATATGTGTAATCCATAGCAAGGAAGCAGCATACACACACACCAGGGTAATACAGACATAAGACCGGACGAAAAAACACTGAACTGAATACAACTTATATAGGGAGGTTAATTGACGAGACACACCTGAACATGACACAATCAGACATAGACAGAAACTAGGTCACACAGAGCACATGGGGAATAAAAAACACAACAAAACAGTCCTGGGGTGTGACAGCATAATTACGATGACACAATTTTGATACATGATTTGTGACTGGAATTATATTTAATGGGGCTGAAAAAACAACTATAAGAAAACTTAAGTATACAGTATCTCACAGAAGTGAGTACACTCCTCACATTTTTGTAAATATTTTATTATATCTTTTCATGTGACAACACTGAAGAAATGACACTTTGCTACACTGTAAAGTAGTGAGTGTACAGCTTGTATAACAGTGTAAATTTGCTGTCCCCTCAAAATAACTCAACACACAGCCATTAATGTCTAAACTGCTGGCCACAAAAGTGAGTACACCCCAAAGTGAAAATATCCAAATTGGGCTCAAAGTGTCAATATTTTGTGTGGCCACAATTATTTTCCAGCACTGCCTTAACCCTCTTGGGCATGGAGTTCACCAGAGCTTCACAGGTTGCCACTGGAGTCCTCTTCCACTCCTCCACGACGACATCACGGAGCTGGTGGATGTTAGAGACCTTGCGCTCCTCCACCTTCCGTTTGAGGATGCCCCACAGATGCTCAATAGGGTTTAGGTCTGGAGACATGCTTGGCCAGTCCATCACCTCTACCATCAGCTTCTTTAGCAAGGCAGTGGTCGTCTTGGAGGTGTGTTTGGATCGTTATGTTGGAATATTGCCTTGCGGCCCAGTCTCCGAAGGGAGAGGATCATGCTCTGCTTCAGTATGTCACAGTACATGTTGGCATTCATGGTTCCCCTCAATGAACTGTAGCTCCCCAGTGCCGGCAGGACTCATGCAGCCCCCAGACCATGACACTCCCACCACCATGCTTGACTGTAGGCAAGACACACTTGTCTTTGTACTCCTCACCTGGTTGCTGCCACACACGCTTGACACTATCTGAACCAAATAAGTTTATCTTGGTCTCATCAGACCACAGGACATGGTTCCAGTAATCCATGTCCTTAGTCTGCTTGTCTTCAGCAAACTGTTTGCAGGCTTTCTTGTGCATCATCTTTAGAAGAGGCTTCCTTCTGGGACGACAGCCATGCAGACCAATTTGATGCAGTGTGCAGCGTATGGTCTGAGAACTGACAGGCTGACCCCCCACCCCTTCAACCTCCACAGCAATGCTGGCAGCACTCATACGTCTTTTTCCCAAACACAACCTCTGGATATGATGCTGAGCACGTGCACTCAACTTCTTTGGTCGACCATGGCGAGGCCTGTTCTGAGTGGAACCTGTCCTGTTAAACCACTGTATAGTCTTGGCCATTGTGCTGCAGCTCAGTTTCAGGGTCTTGGCAATCTTCTTATAGCCTACGCCATCTTTATGTAGAGCAACAATTATTTTTTTCAGATCCTCAGAGGAGTTCTTTGCCATGAGGTGCCATGTTGAACTTCCAGTGACCAGTATGAGAGAGTGAGAGTGATAACACCAAATTTAACACACCTGCTCCCCATTCACACCTGAGACCTTGTAACACTAACGAGTCACATGACACCGGGGAGAGAAAATGGCTAATTGGGCCCAATTTGGACAGTGTACTCACTTTTGTGGCCAGTGATTTAGACATTAATGGCTGTGTGTTGAGTTATTTTGAGGGGACAGCAAATTTACACTGTTATACAAGCTGTACACTCACTACTTTACATTGTAGTAAAGTGTTATTTCTTCAGTGTTGTCACATGAAAAGATATAATAAAATATTTACAAAAATGTGAGGGGTGTACTCACTTCTGTGAGATACTGTATTACCAGAATCAATTGTGTTAACCACAGACCTTTTTTCAGGCATTGAACCGAAAACCCATTCAAAAATCCTTTGAAGATGGAACCAGAAGTGCTAAAATGCTAAATCAGTTCCGGGTTTTGGCCTACAAATGTCAGATGTAGGTCATCCCTGCAGCCCCAAGTGCTATGTTACTTGCCAACTGTAAGCCATCTGTAAGCAGTTTATCTGATTTATACTATCAATAAATCATAATTTATTAACTATTTATTGAACTATTGGTTCCTTGCCGCTGTCGCCTCTGGCTTGCTCAGTTGGGTACACTTAATTTCTAGCGATTATCGTCGATTTGATTGCACAGATACTATTTAAACTAAACTGAGCTAGACAATGACATCTCTGAATTCAATAATGAAATGCCTTTAACTGAAAATTGAGTGTTTAATCTTATCATTATACATTACTGACTCTCTATCCTCCAATTTGATACTGTTAAGTGCTTTGACACAATCTGTATTGTTAAAAGCGCTATATAAATAAAGGTGACTTGACTTGACTTGAACTATTAATACATTATAATTTATTAACTATTGTGTTTTTTTCATGGTGCCTAAGAACACCCCATACCCGTGGTAGAATCAGAGAAATAAAATACAGAATAATACTTTTGTTGTTACAAAATATTTGAAATTTTCTTCCATTTGTGTTTGGCTTAGTGTCTGGAATTGTTGCTGTAACTGAAGTCCTATTCCAAGAAGCCATTCCCAGTCAACTCAACCTGGCTCAAATTTCAGTAGTATGTAGAGGGGGATCAAAATGCCAATTTTTGCCTGAGATTCAGAGGCAAATTACAGGGGGGTAAAACGGAAAGATGACAGCACCATATGCCATTTTTTACATTGAGATTAGTAGGTCTTTTAGTAAAATCTGTTGACTTCAGCAATCTTTGTTGTATTACGTGTCAATGGTGACCATTCAAAACTGAGGGAAAAACTATTTTCAGGTTTTTTCTCCAAAATTTGCATGCCTGTAACTTGAGAAGCATCTAAGCTATCTTAATGTCCTTTTAGATTTTGGGTCTTAAACTTTTCTTTTGGAAAAAATCTTCATTTTTTTTTTATGTATATGGTTCCAGAGATATTGGAATTTCAATATGGCTCCAGTAGCAAATTGTTAATTGTACAATTTTTCAGTGGTCAAAAACCAAATGTGCATCACTTTCCATAAAGATGATTTTCTTTTAAAGAGGAATGTCTGAAGAACAAAAATGTTGAAACTAGAAATGTATATCATTTCTTTCTGTCAAAAAAACTGTTTTGAACATACCTGTTCCATACCTGTGCCATTAATATTCTTTTTCCAAAATTTGCATGCCTGTAACTCAAGAAGGTTTAAAGATATCTCAATATGATTTTAGATTCTAGTACTTAAACTTTTCTTTTGGAATCTTCATTTTAAGGCCCTACATCATTCAGTCCCAGAGATATGGGGTTCTCAGTGCAGCTCCATATTCAGATTGTTGAATATTTCCCATTTCTTGTATTTAAAGGGAATGTCTGAAGAATAAGTAAAGTTGATAAAGACAATTGCAACAAATTTACTAATAGACCTACCAATCTCTGTGTAAATATAGCATAGTGAAGCTGGCATCTTTCTGAAGTCATTTTTACCCCTCTGTAATTTGGCTCTGAATCTCAGCTTAATATGGTCTTTAACCCCCCCTACACAAAATAGTGAATTATTCTCTAAATATACATAAATTACATTTAATATTTTGACTTTCATAATTATACATATATATATATCTTTCTTCAGAAAAAGAAAAAATATTTACAAAATCAAAATTTGAGCCAGGGAAGTTTCTGATATTTGGTTGATTTGACAATATAATGATTAAAAAATAATAATAATAATTAAAAAAAAGACCATATGGCAATATGGTCAAAAAGTTAAATCAGGTCAATCATTTCAAAGCTCAATCAGAAAATGTACATCGAGTTTAATGCTCTCCAGAGACTATGAGATTAATATCCCTGGAGATGAGGTTGTAGGGCTCCTAATTCACTTAAACAGAAGAAATTACTAGAGCACTAGTCTATTGTGCCTAATTGAAAAAGCGGAGCCTATCAGAGATCACTATAAGCTATGAATAATTGAGCGTATGTTGTCACAAGGAAATCTGTACCATCTGAATATGAACTCAAACAAGATTTGCTTTCCCTTAATTTATTTTCTGAATGTTTGCCTTTTCACATTTTCATAAATAAATATTTAATTTCATAATATAACAAATAATAAAGAGCCCAAAAAAACGAAAGAGGGAAAGTTATCGGAAAAGCTTGCAGGTCAAACGTGTGTCCTCTGCATAAGCTCCACAACTTAACATGTAAGGCACACACTTAAAGCACCCTAAAACATTTTCTAATTGTAAAAGCCTGCTTGCTTTAGATGTTCAAAAGATTGTTGCACCAAACCTTTAAGCACCGAGGTCTATTTAAGCACCGAGAAGGGTCTTCAGTCAATCACTATGGAAATGACCGAGTTCACCTGGTCCACTTTGTTACTGCAAGTCATGCATAAATGCTACATTTAAATTTACTTTGCTGGGAACATTGTTTATGTAATCAAAATTCAGTGTATTCAAGTTAATGAGATGTAACTTGAAGATCAACTTTTACAGTCATCGCCTATCAGCTTATTTTTAGTAATCTCTTTCTCCCCATCTCCCAAACATCTAAAGCACTTCAACAGGCAGAACACTCTGTTCTTAAACATTTCCATACAGAATGCCAGTATAGTTGTCGAGCAGACCTAAAACAGTAAATCTTCTCATCAGATAGGATGTCAAATCTATGTTTAGCAGAAGACTATCACTCCCAGATGGAGATTTGAGAATATGAGATGTCACAGCAGCAGGCTTTTGAGGACCTTAACACTAAGAGTTCTCGGGGATTTATTGAGCTCTAATCCTTTTTTTTATCCATTGTTAGTCCCAAAATAAACTCACTATGCAATGAGTTTTAATCCAAGTACCCCACTATCCAGATTGGCCCACTGGATGATGTCACAGCACTTATGTAAGATTAGAAAAGAGCTGAAATTCACAGCTTTTGGTTTCCCACTCGGCAGTGTTTGCTTGACATTTTTAAACGTGTCATATATAGATTTAACATTTTCTAAAGAGAAAAGTCACTGATGCTCACCAAGGCATTGGGGGCTTCTAAGTGGATGGAATACTGCTAGCTAGGATGTTGCTAGAAGAGCCCACCTGCAAATCTCTTGACTTGATAATTCTGGGTTCCTCCTTCAATGTATACAGTATATATATTGTGACGAACGCCCCGGTAACTCATCAGCGTCGCCCTGGAAACGGAGCAGGAACACCTGCACTCCCTCGTCACCGGCTGCTCGGTCCCAGCTGCGGCTCATCAGCAGCCAGCTTCTTAAGCCACGCCAAACTAAGCCACAGGAGAGTTTGATCTCCATGAGGCAGCACCTAACGCCTTTCTCTTGTTTCCTCCACAGACAGCAGCATATGACCGAGCGGCTCCCCTTGAGCACGAGCACGGACACACTGCCAAGAAACTGGAGGAGAGAGCACTGACGGCACTGAGGCGCCTTTTCCCCTCACCCCCCTGTTTGTCTGTAAATAAACCCACCCTCCGGGGCATTTATTTGAACAGTCCTTGTCGTGTGATTCTTCACCCCGTGACAAGTGGTGGAGAATGCGGGCATGGTAGTGAAGGATCACCGACAAACGGGATCACTTGCCTGTTTTTTTTTTTCATCCCGAGTTTTTTCTCCTTTCTGCATAGGTGCGCGCTCTTTCCCCCCGACATGGACGAACTCCTAAAACACCTCACCGAGGTTAGCATCCGCCAGCAACAAATCGTGGAACATCTCGCCACCCGGCAAGGACAGACCGAGCAGGAGCTCGCAGCTCTCCGAGCCTCCGCCCCACCCGTTCCGCCCCCGGATGCCCGCGCGCAGGCTGCAAGGTTACTCCCAAAGATTACTCCCCGCGATGACGTCGAGGCGTTTTTTTCAAATGTTTGAAAATACAGCGACCGTGGAAGGTTGGCTACCCGCTGACTGGGCCCGGGCCTTGGCTCCCCTCTTAACTGGTGAAGCTCAACGAGCGTATTTCAGTCTCCCCGCGGTTACCGCTGGCCAGTATGACGAGGTCAAGTGAGAAATCCTAGCCCGACTGGGCCTGTCAGCTGTATGTGCAGCGCAACACTTCCACGAGTGGGAATATAAAGCCCGAGCTCACACGGTTGGCGCAGCACTGGCTACTGGAGGGGAACCCGTTGGGGAGAGAGCGCCGCCGTTTCCCCGGAGGGTGGGCCAGGAGCGACGCGCGCCGGAGGGCACCCTGTGACACATGAGCAGGCCAGCGGCTCCCTCCCCTCGGGACGAGCCCATGCCAACGGAGCCTCCCACACCTCCCGCTCGAACCTGGCTGGCAGGCTGCATCGTACACCGGGACCTTCCCGCTGGGGCACCTGAGACCGAGGTAAAAGTAAATGGAAAGTTGTTCCGGGCCCTCCTGGACTCGGGGAGCGCAGTTAGCCTAGTCCAGTCTCACGTCCTGGCCCCTCGCACTGACTACAAGACGTACCTGCCAATAACTTGTGTCCATGGGGACACCCGTCAGGTCCCAGCCCGCCGTGTGACCATCTCGGCTGCTCCAGGCACATGGCCCGTCGAAGTGGGCGTGATGAAGGATCTCCCCGTCCCCGCCCTGATCGGCCGAGACTGGCCCGGGTTTGACCGCCTCCTGGCGACCCTCACCCAGCCTGCCAGCTCTGGAGGGGGCCGCCAAAAACGGCCAGCCCCAAAGCGGCCGCGCAAACGCCCCGTCCTTCTGGCTTCGGAATGCGGGAGAGATGGTGAGTACCCCTCGGCTCGTTCGGCCGAGAACAACGGGAGGACGATAGGCTGAAACACTGTTGGGCCCCATCCTCTCCCGCATTTCGTTGTCCAGAACGGCCTGCTCTATTGTGTTGCGTAGCGAAGGGGGGAGGAAAAATGGCTACTGGTGGTGCCACGCACCAAGACCGAGATGCACTCCCATCCCATGGCGGGACACCTTGGGCCGGCCAACACCGCTCAACGAATTAGAGATCGTTTCCACTGGCTGGGCCTGGACGCCGAGGTGAAACGGTTCTGTCAGGCCTGTCCCACCTGCCAGGTGACATCACCCAGAAAGCCTCCCCCTAGCCCGCTTATTCCGCTTCCCATCATTGAGGTGCCCTTCGAGCGCATCGGGATGGACCTGGTAGGGCCGTTGCCAAAGTCTGCCCGGGGACACGAACACATCCTGGTGATCGTCGACTATGCCACCCGGTACCCAGAGGCAATCCCCCTGCGGAAAGCCACGGCCAAAGCTATCGCCCAGGAGCTCTTCCTACTGTCCAGCCGAGTCGCCATCCCAGCGGAGATCCTGATCGATCAGGGGACCCCATTCATGTCCCGGTTAATGGCTGACCTCTGCCGGCTGCTGAGGGTGAAGCAGTTGAAGACCACAGTCTACCACCCCGAAATGGATGGGCTCGTCGAGCGCTTTAATCAGACCCTCAAACAGATGTTAAGACGAGTGGTGGCAGAAGACAAGCGCGATTGGGACCTCATGATTCCCTACGTCCTCTTCGGGATCCGCGAGGTCCCCCAGGCCTCAACTGGCTTCACCCCCTTTGAGCTCCTGTTCGGCCGACAACCCCGTGGCCTGCTGGATGTGGCGAAGGAAGCCTGGGAGCAGCAGCCGGCACCCCAACGCTCAGTTATCGAGCACGTCAAGGAGATGAGGGAGAGGATCGACCGTGTCATGCCATTAGTGAACTTGCTGAAGAAATGGGTGGGGATGAGAGAACAGCTCGCCGCCCTCGCCACCTCAGAGCCCGTGGTTGTAGACTTCAACCCCCATCTGTCGGCCGCCCAGAAGACAGAGCTGCAGCACCTGATCGGTCAGTTCTCTGATGTGTTCTCCCCTCTCCCCGGGCAGACCAATGTCATTCAGCATGATATTCAGACACCTCCTGAGGCTCGTCGGCATGCTATTGAGGTGGAGATTCAACAAATGCTGAAGTTAGGGGTGATTGAGCCATCGCGCAGCCCGTGGTCCAGCCCCATCGTCTTGGTCCCGAAACCGGATGGCACCCTCCGTTTCTGTAATGACTACCGCCGCCTTAATGAAGTCTCCCAGTTCGATGGCTACCCTATGCCAAGGGTCGATGAACTTTTGGACCGCTTGGGAAGGGCCCGGTACATCTCTACGCTGGACCTTACCAAAGGCTATTGGCAGGTACCGCTATCAGAAAATGCCAAACTTAAAACTGCTTTTTCCACCCCTAGTGGCCACTGGCAGTACCGGACCCTTCCCTTCGGCCTTCACGGGGCTCCAGCCACGTTCCAACGGATGATGGATATCCTCTTGCGGCCCCATCAGTCGTACGCCGCCGCCTACTTGGATGACGTGGTAGTCCATTCAGAGACCTGGGAGGACCACCTGGAAAGGTTACGGAGGGTGCTGTCAGAACTCCGGAGGGCTGGACTCACCGCCAACCCCCGCAAATGTCATCTGGCGCTCTCAGAAGCGAAGTACCTGGGATTCCAAGTCGGGCGGGGTCTAATTCGGCCGCAAGAAAAGAAGGTGGAAGCCGTACGCTCCGCCCCTAGGCCAAAGACAAAAACCCAGGTACGAGCCTTTTTGGGGTTGGCGGGATATTATCGCTGCTTCATCCCTAACTTCTCCTCCTTAGCCGCCTCCCTGACAGATCTGACCAGGAAGGGGCAGCCAGAGAAAGTGCAGTGGACATCAGCAGCAGAGGAGGCCTTTCGGAACATCAAGGAAGCTCTTACCTCCGAGCCCCGGATTTTAGCTGTCCCTTCCTGCTGCAGACGGATGCCTCCGATACAGGACTCGGGGCCATCCTGTCACAGGTCCAGGAAGGTGAGGAGTATCCGGTCCTTTATATCAGCAGAAAGCTGTCCCCAGCCGAGAGAAACTACGCCGCAGTAGAGAAGGAAGCCCTGGCTGTCAAGTGGGCAGTCCTGGAGCTGCGGTACTATCTCCTCGGCCAAAAGTTCACCCTGGTCACCGACCACGCGCCCCTACAATGGATGGCCTGCACCAAGGACACCAACGCCAGGGTGACTCGGTGGTTCCTCACACTCCAGGACTTCCACTTTGTTGTGCGTCACCGGGCCGGAGCCACGAACGCCAACGCAGATGGCCTCTCTCGGATCTGGGCAGTTTTCTCAGGTCTGTCAGGGGTCACTCCCCACCCACCCCCAATTTCTCCCCTACTGTCTCACATCTCCAACAGGACCAGGACGATGCTTAGGGGGGAGGGAGTGTGACGAGCGCCCCGGTAACTCATCAGCGTCACCCTGGAAACGGAGCAGGAACACCTGCACTCCCTCGTCACTGGCCACTCGGTCCCAGCTGCGGCTCATCAGCAGCCAGCTTCTTAAGCCATGTCGAACTAAGCCACAGGAGAGTTCGATCTCCATGAGGCAGCACCTAACGCCTTTCTCTCGTTTCCTCCACAGACAGCAGCATATGACCGAGCGGCTCCCCTTGAGCATGAGCACGGACACACTGCCAAGAAACTGGAGGAGAGAGCACTGAGGCGCCTTTTCCCCTCACCCCCCTGTTTGTCTGTAAATAAACCCACCCTCCGGGGCATTTATTTGAACAATCCTTGTCGTGTGATTCTTCACCCCGTGACTATATATATATATATATGTATTACTGCACCCGAAATGGAATACTTCCATACTATATGGCTAATGAAAAACAGTATGCGAAAAGAGTAGTTTGTCCGTATTCATAATCGAAAAACAGCAGAAAACTAAAAGTAATAATAATAATACATTTTATTTATGAAGCACTTTACATTTTAAAGAAAATCTCAAAGTGCTACAAAAAGAGTCATAATATTATAAAGCAATTAGAACAATTAAAAAAAATAAATTAAAACCAGCTGCCAACTAAGATTAACACCGAAATTAAACATCAAACATTAAAAGACTTTAACAAGTAAGATTTTAGACCCCTTTTAAAACCATCAGTCATTTGTGGAGCCCTCAGATGTTCAGGAAGGGCATTCCACAGGTGAGGGGCGATGGTGCAAAAGACTCAATCCCCAATGGTGCGGGTCTTAATTTATACCTCTGCGTCGGACCTACGTCGTATGCGTCAGTTTTCATTTATACTTCTGCATATCAAATCATTAAATCATTATTTAAAACTACAAAAAGGAGACAACAACGGAACAGGAGAAGATGGCATTCTTTCAATCAGCACAAGCACTTGTACCACGGCAGATCAACATTGTTTGTCGCGGACAACTAGTGATGTATAAAGCTACATAGATATATGTAGTATAATAAATGATAAGACACTTGTTCTTTGCTTTGTTTTATTTTAAATAAGAAGGTGTGACATTAAAATATATTAAAGTGCACATAAACACACACAAAACTCAAGTACATACAGAGGGAGGGGTTCTAGCAGACCAATCACAGCGCTTGCGTTCCGTGTGGAATTGACGCGCTGTTAGAATTTTGGAGAGGTGCACGTCAGGCTACGGTGTAGGTTATGCCGTACTACACAGAGCTACGGTGAAGGTTCGACGCAGAAGTATAAAATGGGCTAGTCCTAGGGGGGAGGATCTATAAGGGTGGGTTGCACCAACAAGGATTAAATTAAATTAAGCAAAGTTTAGAGCTAATCAAGGATTTGTTGATCTGGGTTTTTTTTTTTTTTTAATCGAGTAGTGTTGCACCACTTAATTTTAAACTTAGATTAACAAATCGGGGATTAGAATTCTAACCGGATCGCCGTCCAGCACACCTATGGAGCGGGCGTGAGAAACGAGAGTCATGGCCGCGATCCCATCTTCTTTGCTTTGTCGTACGCCGAGATGCACCGAGATAAGCGATGGATTCACATGCCAGACTTGATAGCAGACGCAAATTTACTACGGTCTGCCACGACCCTCACAATCTGCCGGCTCAGTGCGCTTTTAATTTTAATTTTTATATATAATAAACACCTCTCTGAGACCTGACGACACACCCACTGTTTCTGTCTTTGTTCATTCAGCCACATATTGTAACTGTAGGTGAACTTTATTTTATTTAAACCTCCTCACCTGTAAATTGAAAATTAATCCCTAATTGAGATTTAAATCTGAGTTTAAAGTTATGGAGCAACAGGATTAATGTTAATCTATTTTAAATATAAAATAAATCCAGGATCAAAATGATGGTTTAAATATAAACCTGCTTATTTTTAAACAAGGTTTAAAGTTTGGTGCAACAGAATTATTAGATAAACCTTGATTTAATCTAGATTTAAACTTAATCCTTGTTGGTGCTATCCACCCTAAGTGTTTGTGGAGCGGAGGGAATGTGCTGAGATCTGTGGAGTAAGGAGTCATTTAAGGTAAGTGGGGGTATTGCCATGGATGCATTGACATGTAAGGGAGACTTTGTATTCGATCTGGGCAGAAATGGGAAGCCAGTGTAATGGTTGAAGAATTGGTGTAATGTGTTCATATTTACAAACTCTCATCAGGATCCTGGCGGCACTATTCTGTATGTGCTGGGAGTTTCTGGATGCTCTTGCTAGGGATCCCGATGGGAAGAGTGTTGCAGTAGTCCAGTCAGGAGACAAAGGCATGGACGAGCTTCTCAGCATCATGTAGAGTGAGTGTAGGACGAAGTCTGGCTATATTCCTGAGGTGATGAAATGATGTTTTGCAGATTTGTTTAATGTGGGCCTCAAAGGTTAAATGAGGGTCAAACCTAACACCAAGATTGGTGACTAATGGTGATAGTGGAATGTCCTGGCCAAAGAATGTATTGAAAGTTATGGTAGATGTTCTGAACTGATGAGGGGAACCAATGAGGATGGCTTATGTTTTTGAGCTGTTCAACTGAAGAAAGTTATGATTCATCCACGCCCTTATCTCCTTCAGACAGGCAGTGAGTGTAGGTAGAGTTGTTGATGATGATAATGATGATGATGATGAGTGAGGATCAGTTTTCATATATAGTTGTGTATCATCAGCGTAACAATGGAAAGAAATTCCCAAGCGACTGATGACTTTGCCAAGAGGGAGCATGTAAAGAATGAATAGGTCTGAGAACTGATCCCTGTGGAACCTCGCATCCAATAGCATGTGAACAGGACATTGAGCTTCCCATGGCCACAAATTCAGATTTGTCTGTGAGGTATGAATTAAACCAGCGCAAGGCGGTGTTATTAAGTCTGATGGAGTGGTGTAGCCGGTTGAGAAGTATACCATGATCAACAGTGTCGAACACTGCAGTAAGATCCAGGAGGACAAGAAGCGATGGTGAATCAGCATCAGCCGTCATCAACAGGTCATTTGTACCTGGATGACCTACGTTTGCTGAGATTTCTAAATGGATACTTTAGTATCCCAGGAGGCCACAGGAGAGGTTCCCTTTTTTTGTGTGTTTTTTTTTTTTTTTTTTGAATGGCAGTGAAGTGACGCAAGTGAAGCTGGTAGGTCATGTGACAGTAACAACATGGCAGATGCAGTACGTCCAGATTTCATTCATACTACTACACATATTCATACAATATACACTGATCGGGCATAACATTATGACCACTGATTGAAGTGAATAACACTGATTATCTCTTCATCACATAACCTGTTAGTGGGTGGGATATATGAGGCAGCAAGTGAACATTTTGTCCTCAAAGTTGATGTGTTAGAAGCAAGAAAAATGGGCAAGTGTAAGGTTTTGAGCAAGTTTGACAAGGGCCAAATTGTGATGGCTAGATGACTGGGTCTGAGCATCTCCAAAACTGCAGCTCTTGTGTGGTGTTTCCGGTCTGCAGTGGTCAGTATCTATCAAATGTGGTCCAAGGAAGGAACAGTGGTGAACTAGTGACAGGGTCATGGGCAGCCAAGGCTCACTGATGCACGTGCAGATCGAAGACTGGCCCATGTGGTCCGATCCAACAGATCAGCTACTGTAGCTCAAATTGCTCAAGAAGTTAATGCTGGTTCTGATGGAAAGGTGTCAGAATACACAGAGCATCGCAGTTTGTTACGTATGGGGCTGCATAGCTGCTGACCCCTGTCCACCGCCAAAAGTGCCAACAGTGGGCACACCGGGTGCGTGTGCGTCACTTGCCTGAGGAACACATGTGGAAGTTACTTTGACACACACCACATAACCAAGCATTGTTGCAAAGCATCTGTGGGATCTGCTGAACAAACAAGTCCGATCCATGGAGGCCCCAACTCACAACTTACAGGACTGAAAGGATATGCTGCTAACATCTTGGTGCCAGATACCACAGCACACCTTCAGGGGTCTAGTGGAGTCCATGCCTCAACAGGTCAGGGCTTTTTTGACAGTAAAAGGAGGACCAACACAATATTAGGAAGTTGGTCATAATGTTATGCCTGATCGGTGTAGTGCATACTTTTTAATGGTCACAAAGCAAGTTTAAATTAAAAATGTAGTACCTACTGACAGTATGCGATTTCAGACACAATGTATGAGATTTTTGTTAAGTGTGATCATTTAGAAAAGTAAAGTAATGGCACACCTCTCCTCAACCATCACTAATTTATCTAAAACAGGCATTATGCATTATTGGTCACACTTTATTTTAAGGCACAATTCTTGCTATTAACAAACTATTAACTACGACTTTTGCCCCAATGAACTCCTAATTTGCTGCTTATTAATAGTTAGTCAGGTAGTTGTTACATTTTGGTATTGGGTAGGATTAGGGATGTAGAATATGGTCATGCAGAATATGTGCTTTATAAGTACTAATAAACAACCAATATGTTAATAATAGTCATGCTTATAAGAAACTAGTTAACAGTGAAAATCGGTCCCCATACTAAAGTGTTACCGCATGATCTTATCTCTAGTATTAAATTAGTACACTTTACTGAAAGACTTATTCATTGCACTTGTCATATACTAAAATATACATTATAAACACAAGTCTATAAAATGTATGTTTTGTTCTTTACATTGTAATGATCTGAAGCTCATTAGCCTTTACTAGAATTTGTGTTCTGTCTTCTGTGGCACCAAAAAAGGCATTTGCCTGAAACCACAAGCCTTGTATTAAAAGCATGGATGAAAAAAGACTAATTGCAAAAAATAAAATAAAAAAATAAAATAAATCACACTCTGTGTGTTCTATCTGCCCTTGGATAACATGAATGACTTTAAACGTCATGAAGTTATTTATCTCTATCTGGATGGTCTCACTCTTGTGAATACACCCCTTAATAAATCCTATTAATGTGGTGTGCAAATTGCTTCGCTTCTTGGTGTGAGAAACAATAGAAGTGGAATCCATATATTTGATGAGAGCAATTAACTAAATAAGCAGTACCATAAATCTGCAGTGACTCCATTAAAGCCATTATGGGGTATAAATCAAAATGTCTATAGGTAATGACACCATAACATAGAAAAAGCATGTGCAAGATCATTGAAATGTTATTCATCGTCATGAAAAACGACTTTGCACATTTCGTCTAATTACCGCAAAAGCTCATACACTTCTGTTAAGATTTTCATGTGTGTCCCTATGATGTCATCAAATATCAACAATACTAATTGTAAGTGTTTTGAGTGTCATGCTCACTTGCTTTGTGAACTAATTCGAGCTGGAAGTCTTAAATCCTAGCACATAGATGCCTAGGTCATTTTAGTATTTAATTAGATAATGTATTAGCAAACACATGAATGTTACATTTGGACTATACTTTGAATTAAGGTGCCTTGGCGATCACAAATCACTTTTACAGCTCCGATGATATGATTTAGCTCTTCATTTGGATACAGATCTTGCTGCTAATCAGGTTAAGATTAGGATTTAGAACAGTTTATCACTTTTGACCAATGGTTAGCATGAATGTGTATGCATGTTAGTATTTTGCTAGAATGGGCTAAATGACTTTGGCGTTTGTCCTAGATTCACTGGCTACGTCTTTTCTTATCTCCTGGACCAGATCTTGATGATTCATCCACTGGACTGTGAGTCTGGTAGGCCTTTGTCAAGCTGGGTTAGAGCTGGTGCCAAAACTAGATAAGAATCAACCAGAAACCACATTCCAAAAACCAGCTTTGTTACCTTTGATCAGTCCAGTGTGGTCTGGTATCATTTTTACTTTTGACTCACAGACACTGGCCAAGTGCTTTCCTTATCACCTTTTTGCCTTATCACCTTCGTCATCTACTGTATCCTTCCCCAGAACTGAATTCTACAGCGCATGCAATTCATGGGAAGTTGGACTGTATAGGTCAAGACGCAGATTCCTCAAGCGATCATCACGTTTTGATCAAAGTCTACAAACCTTTGTAGATTCAAACTCAAATGAGCCAAACTCAACAGCCTATTGTAAACAGAATTTCTCAAATAAAAGTTAGTTAACAAAAGTCACCAAGTCAAAGTAGTTCATTCCTTGCATGGCAACAGCTTTGTGCGTCCGGGCTTCTCTTGTATTAAAAGTACACATGACAGGCGGCAAAATCGCGAGAAAAGCTGGATGTACACCAGCAACTACACATTATTTAAGAGTATTCTATTAGTTAGGGTATTGATATAGGATCTGTTGTTGTCAAGCAAGTTTCATCTCTTATATATTGTCCCTCATAAGCAGTAGTACAACAACCCTATTAGCAAGCTTAATTGTTATATACCAGTTTGACATAGAACAAAAATAGAAAAGTTTTGTCAAAATACTCCCTCACCTTGCTTGTCTTCCAAGTGGACGTTTCTCACTCCATATAATGTATTCATTTTTAAATGTAACATTAACATGAGAGTAATGCAAACATAGCCTTTGTAAAACTGTTAAAGCAAAACATAAATGTGCCAAATAAATAAAATAATGTAAATGACTTTATTTCCAATGTCGACTAACAGCAGCAGTATTGTTTAGTCAATTAGTCCAAGTAGTTTTTCTTGAAGCTTTCATTTATATAGTAGCACTGTTCTAGATGATTGTCATATAATGTTAACTTAACCACTAAAAACATAAAAATGACAACAACATACACTATTCACAACCATAAAACATGGCATGACCTATCTAACATCAACCACAACCAGCACATACATCATCATAGGCTAGGTAAAAGATGACAGATGACATTTCTAAAATTCTCCAAAAGTACTGATTTCAATCAGATGAAGATCATTCCAAAGCATGCACACCAAAACATTTTAGACCTCAGGATGACTAGAAAATTCTGGTTTGATATTCGTAAAGTCCTTGTTGGCATCAGTAATTTAGTAATATGGAAGGATGCTAGCCCATGCAAACCATAAAAAAAGTAAAATAAGTAGTATAAAAATATATTGTATTCTTTAATTGGGACCAGTAAAGTGCTGACAGAACTTGCCAGAACAGTATTTTGAACAGCATGGCGCTAAGAAAGAGTAGACTGACTTGACTTTTGCTTTCCTTCTAAACAGCAAATGGTCATACTTTGTTTAGCCTACCACAATTGACAGCAAATGGACTAGAAAAGAAAAGTCCTCTGAACTTCAACAACAGTTATATAATATTCAGTCTGGTACTTATTTCGTTTTATTTAATTTGCAAAATAAAATGATCACTTTCATTATCGCTTAATCTGAATGTTACTGTGCGTTGCTATGTACACTATATAGTTATCATTATAGTTATCATTGATGGTGTGAACGGGACTTTAGGCGGAGATTATTTCAGAATTGATGCCATATCACTAGCAAAATGGCATTAGTTATCATTGAAAAGTAACTGCACAACCTTTGTACAGGAGTTCATTTGTGTGGTGAAATAGTTTGATCCAGGCCTTATTACATCCCACTCGGAAATGTACCAATATAAGGTTACATCATCAGTAAACCTTGACATATGAAAACCTTTCCTAATTGATTTGCTTTTGCTCTTTATTTCTCATTTGTCAATGTAACTGACTTCTTGATTGGTGAGCAAACAATTCTCAGTGTTCTCAGTCCCACAGGCAAGACTGATTCTGCTCTTCAGACACTTACGAGCATAGCTCTGGTGACTACGGTGGTGTTAACAATACGGGAGGACAGACTGTCGAAAGTGGATGAAACTCAATGAGCAAATAATTACATAACATTTGACAGCAAACACTGGCAGCTGTAATGTGGTGTGCTGATGGTTCCATGAATCATCTGCTAATCTGGACAAATGGTGGAAAGGTGGAGCTTATCAATTTATTTAGTGGTGCATGCTAAGCAAGCATATCTGTTATCATTGACCAAATGTAAAGTTAGGGGTTTCTTTTAAACTCTGTGACTTCTGGGAAGAAATTGATTTCCACTGAGTCTCTAAATCAGCTGAGAGAATAAGACATTTGGGTCAATGACATGACGCTGGAGCAATTCATTTTTCTCAAAACTTAATGAATTATAATTCATAATTCATATTTGTAAAACAAAAATAAAATAATTATATAATAAAATAAAAATTATATAATAAAAAATAGAACAATATATATATATATATATATATATATATATATATATATATATATATATATCTTAAGACAAACATTACATGCCACTGAATTGAAACCTTTCTTGAAAATATATTTTTAACAATCAGGATGTTTTAGAAAAAAAATTAAACCACATGAAACCAACATACAAAGAGTACATTTCTAAAAACTACTAAGAACTGCACAGCGGTTTTAAACCATTGTTTAAAAGATATATATATATATTTTTTTTTTAATCTAATCTTGGACACAATTTTTTTTATTGACCCATCTAACAACCTTTGTGAAAAACCTGAATGGTATTTTATGAATTTACTTTTAACGTGTACAGAATTTCTGAAGGGGCATATAGATTTTTAAAAACAAGTGGAAACATGCAAGTAAGCATGTGCTTTTTTCATCCAAAGCAATCAAAACAACAAATAACAGATGTGTCTGTGGCTCCCTTACTTTTTATTGCATGGAGTTGGAAATCACCTTACTTCCAAGGCCCTGTATTGTGTGGTAGTAGCCAAAGCTTTACAGTGCTAAGTCCTCTTATTCACAACACACACAGATGTAATCAAAGTTCATCTTTTTAAATAAAATCTTGGCAATACGCAACTGGCTTTGTTAATACAGTGTGTGTGTGTGTGTGTGTGTGTGTGTGTGTGTGTGTGTGTATAGTTATACAGATAAATATCTGTAGTAACATTAATCCTCAAATCTGTAGATACTGTCAACAAGATATTATTGGATTGAGTATTTCGAATACTTAATCTGAATATTTTAAAAACATACCTATTTTAAATGAAAATTATTGTTTACAAAATTACATTGAACAGCCCAACCTTACCATCATTCCAGAATAACATTTAATTAGCGGTGCTTGCTAGGGCAAGCATCGCTATGGCTGTTACTCACTTAGGGCTAGACATTTGAACAAGCCTTGTCCTACATTGTTTGTGGTACAGACATGAATGATGCTATGACACAAATGAGTGTGCTATTGTGACTTACTCACAATTTTCACCTTGTAAATGATAAAATGACCAAGACATATCTGAAGGCCAGTAGGGTGGGCACTTTTGACTGACCAAGTCACGTATGGAAGCAACCTCACTGAACACCCTGCCAATACTCTAGTAAGGTTTTCACATATGAGCGTCACTTATTTTTTTGCATTATTTAGTTTTTTTTTAATTATCCTGACATCATTCTGTGATTTGGTGGACTAAGGAGTGCATTACTTGTAATTTTCACTTTGTGGCACATAACGAGAAGCTCACAATGAGTAAATAATCATTACTTTATTATAATGATTACTTTAACAGCATGACACTTGGCAGATAGATTTTTTTACTTGACTTGACTTGACTTTGCCCTCAACTCTTGACGATCCCAATGGTTCTGAAAAAAGTGAACTTTGACTAGTGACACATTTTTTTAGCTTCTGACAATGTCTTCAAGTATTTTGCAATAAGATAAAAACAAATGGAGACTTTACTGAAATCTCCTTCTACTCAGATTATTCTGCTGAGAAAAAAAAAAAGGTCTTTGTAATCTTGCATGTGTCTCCTTTACAGCTTCTTAGAAGAGGTCTTAACAATGTCTCACACTGTTTAGATACAGTCATGGCCAAAAATATCTGCACCCTTGGTAAATACACTGAACAAAATTATAAACGCAACACTTTTGTTTTTGCCCCCATTTTTCATGAGCTGAACTCAAAGATCTAACACTTTTTCTATGTACACAAAAGGCCTATTTCTCTCAAATATTGTTCACAAATCTGTCTAAATCTGTGTTAGTGAGCACTTTTCCTTTGCCGAGATAATCCATCCACCTCACAGGTGTGGCATATCAAGATGTTGATTAGACAGCATGATTATTGCACAGGTGTGCCTTAGGCTGGCCACAATAAAAGGCCACTCTAAAATGTGCAGTTTTATCACACAGCACAATGCCACAGATGTCGCAAATTTTGAGGGAGCGTGCAATTGGCATGCTGACTGCAGGAATGTCCACCAGAGCTGTTGCCCGTGAATTGAATGATCATTTCTCTACCATAAGCCGTCTCCAAAGGCGTTTCAGAGAATTTGGCAGTACATCCAACCGGCCTCACAACCGCAGACCACGTGTAACCACACCAGCCCAGGACCTCCACATCCAGCATCTTCATTCTCCAAGAAGGCACAACAGCGCCTACACTTCCTCCGCCGGCTAAAAAAAAAGAGCAAGCCTCCCTCCACCCATCCTCACCACTTTCTACAGGGGAACCATTGAGAGTGTGCTGACCAGCTGCATCACTGTCTGGTATGGGAACTGTACTGCAGCAGACCGCAAGACCCTACAGCGGACAGTGAACACAGCTGCAAAGATCATCGGTGCCCCTCCATCCTGGACATTTTCCTTACACGATGCTCCAGCAAAGCCAAAAGTATTGTGAAGGACTCCACCCATCCCTCCCACAGTCTCTTCCAGCTTCTACCATCAGGAAGACAGTACCGGAGCATCAGAGCCCGCTCTGCCAGACTGCTCAACAGCTTTTTCCCCCAGGCTGTGAGAGCCCTGAACTCAAATCACCCCGCCCCTCTCTGAAACCCCATACAAACCCCTCCTGACCCCCCAGGACCCCTGTCTAATCAGCATCTTGATATGCCACACCTGTGAGGTGGATGGAGTATCTCGGCAAAGGAAAAATGCTCACTAACACAGATTTAGACAGATTTGTGAACAATATTTGAGAGAAACAGGCCTTTTGTGTACATAGAAAAAGTCTTAGATCTTTGAGTTCAGCTCATGAAAAATGGGGGCAAAAACAAAAGTGCTGCATTTATAATTTTGTTCACTATATGATCAAAGAAGGCTGTGAAAATTAATCTGCATTGTTAATCCTTTTGATCTTTTATTTAAAAAATTCACACAAATCTAACCTTTCATTGGATAATAAGAATTTAAAATGGGAAATATCATTATGAAATAAATGTTTTTCTCAAATACATGTTGGACACAATTATTGGCACGCCTAGAAATTCTTACGAGTAAAATATCTTTGAAGTACATTCCCATTCATATTCACAATTTTGAGCACTCCAGGGTGATTATGAACATGAAATTATCCAGCCATGGCTTCATGTTTCACAGAAATATAATTAGGAAGGAAAACAAAGCCCAAATTCCCTTAATCATCCATCACAATGAGAAAAACCAAAGAATATATTTCTGATGTGCAGCAAAAGATAATTGAGCTCCACAAATTAGTGAAGTGGCTTTAAGAAAAGAGCTAGAGCAGTGAAAATTCCCATTTCCACCATCAGGGCAATAATTAAGAATTTCCAATCAACTTAAAATGTTACGAAACTGCCTGGAAGAGAACGTGTGTCTGTATCGTCCTAATGCACGGTGAGAAGGAGAGTTTGAGTGACTAAAGACTCTCGAAGGACCACAGCTGGAGAATTGCAGAAAATAGTTGAGTCTCGGGGTCAGAAAACCTTAAAAAATTAATTGTCAAACAGCACCTACATCACCACATGTTGTTTGGGAGGGTTTCAAGAAAAATTTTCCTAGCTCATCCAAAAACAAACACCAGCATATTCAGTTATCAGACCCGACTGGAACTTCAAATGGGACTGGCTTCTATGGTCAGACGAAACTAAAAAATTAGCATTTTAGCAGCAAACACTCAAGATGGGTTTGGTGAACACAGGGATAAAAAGTACTCCATGTGTACAATGAAATATACTGCTGTATTTTTGATGTTGTGGGCCTATATTTCTGTTGGAGGTCCTGGACATCTTGTTTAGACACATGGCATCATGGATTCTATCAAATACTAACAGATAAAAATTAAATAAGTGACTGACTCTGTTAGAAATCTTATAATGGGCCATGTTTGGATCTTCCAACCGTACAATAATCCAAACACAAACCTCAAAAACAACACAAAAATGGGTCACTGAGCACAAAACCAAGCTTCTGCTATGGCCATTCCAGTCCTCTGACCTGAACCCTATAGAAAATGAGTGGGGTGAACTGAAGAGAAGAAGCACCAACATGGAGCTGGGAATCTAAAGAGTCTGGAGTGATTCTGGATAAAGGATTGCTCTCTGATCTCTTGTCAGGTGTTCTCTAACCTCATCAGGCATTATAGGAGAACATTTAGAGCTGTTAAAATGGCAAATGGAGGTTTCAAAAAGTACTGAATAAAAGGGTGAAATCATAGTCTGTTAAGTAAACTGTTTCTAGTCTTTCTGCAGAGAAGTTCACTGAAGACCAGTAAAAGCAGGATCCAGATTAAGGCCATCTTTACATAGTCACTTTCTTAAACTGTCACAGAACTGAAACCAGACCACATCACAATCTCGCACCCATCTGCCTCACTCCTCTTTCCATGGAAAGCATCAGCTCATAATCCAGAATTATGTGGCATTGCACACATCTTTGTAAACAGAGAAAACAACATAAATCAAGGAAAGTGAAAGTCATTTGACAGTCAGTGTCCATGTAGTCAAAACATAGCTAAACAATGATCATAATATCAGATTATCTAGATTTCTGCTCACCCATGCAGAAGCCACCGCCACCGTGCTAGTGTGGTTGTGTTCTGAGTGGCTTTGTAGTATGTTGCTTTGCAGTTACTTAGCATTCTGGGTAGTTGCTATGGTCTCTTAGATGGTTGCTTATTGGTCAGTCAAAAGAGCCCACTCTAAACTCAGATATTTAGGTGTTGTTTCATCGTTCCTCATATGGTTGATGGTTGCATGGGCATTGTTAAGGTATTTTGAGTGGTTTTGTTGCAATCATAAGTCCAATAACTTGCAACGGTAATAGCACAACTCTACTCAAGAAGACAATATAAGGTAATATTCATGTCTGCAGGACTAATGGTGTGGTATGTAAGTTAATTGCCAAAGTTTAGTTAGGAGTATTTTGAAAACTGAGTATGAGCAATAGTAATAATGATGCATGCCTTCTTTCGAAACCAGCATGTTTTTAAAGTTATCTGGTTTGATCTCTGCAAGACTGGTACACTGGAAAATGTTTACCTAGCCAGAGAAAGCAAACATAGTTGACTGTCATGTGTTCTGTGTTGTTCTAAGCAGGAGAAATATGTTGATACAGTTGCTCTGTCTTAGCGACCTCCAGCCTTCAAAGGCCTTGCCTGTTCCTTGAACAGTTTGTTCCAAGAGGCCAAAAGTCAATCAAGAAGCAGAGCACTGGGAAAAAGTGGGTAAGGGAGGAAGAAAAATAATTACTACATATTCAACCCCTGCTTTCCCTCTTTTCTTCCTTTCCATTTCCATCTTGGCACTGAAAGCTGTGGCTCTTGCCAAATACAGCTAATGTGTGTGAAGCATGAATGGTCACACTCAGTGCAGAGTCTTGCCGTGCACTTAATATAGCTGTTCTCCCCATAAATGACTAATTTCCTCTGACAAACTCTAGTGTGCTTTGCCTTTCTGTTCTCTCTACATGCATGCTGAACGCTGAGTGACTCGGTGATGTCATTGCTGCTCCACCCAGCGTCCCTTTGCTTGCAGTTCTGGCAGGAGAAACCGGTTTTACTGCAATTTTATATAATTCTGTGGTCACATCATTCAAGAATGCACAAAAAGGGCTGACTGGGGACATGAGCTAATGATGGTATAGCATTCAACAGCCTCTGAATACACCCTGAATAAATAAAAGCTGCAGCATGTTCATTTCACAAAATGAAATAATCTCTTTCATGCTAAGCAAATATTGCAGTTGGTTACACGAAAGTTAACATGTGATGTAAGAATGCATCAAAGAATTTCATTGTATTACAATCTATAGAACACATTTTAACATATACTGTGCCTCAATGACACGTGGCTCTCTTGTATCTGAAAAAATAAAAAGCACCATATTGCCACCTAGAGGTTGTATTTTGAAAATGATTACATAAGCCCATTTTGAGGAGACATGATAGCTATAAAAATATATAGGTATATATATATATATAAAGCCAACAATTAATGTTAAATACTACACATCTCCCTAAACGTTTTTCATATAAGAAACAAAGGCCTATATGCAGCAACAGCAATAATGGCGTTAAGATATTGAAAGAAATTAGTTATAATCACCTCTGTTACTCCCCTGCTGAAAAATTAATCATGTTATCCCACTGTATCTCAGTTAAGAGCACACTGAGGAACTCCATGGATCACCCTAACTCTTTTATGTATTTCATTTTCATGTATTTCAGTGCATTTACATGCATTACACCTCTTCAAATAATTTAAGATAAGAAGAAAATTGCATATTCCTTCCTGTGCAGCAGACTCTTTAGCAAGACCTCAAGCCATATCTAAAAGGCCACTGCTCATGGCAATCAGGTGACAATTGCAGAAATTAGGGGGACAGTCTGTTCACTTGACCTTTTCTGTGGAGAACATTATAGAGATATATGAGCAGGACAACAGCAATGCGAAGGTCATGGCAATTTGCATACCCTCTTAACGTCATGACTTCCATCTGGAGCCTGTACTAAACTAATAACATATTCAACACATGATTCACCTTGTAGGAATAAAAATAAACTTTGTTTTATAAACTAGACGAATTGGCAGTGAGATTGTGGACAGAAGGTTTACGTAGGCCTACCTTTTAAATTTATTAGTCGTCAGCTAATATCCCCACGATGATCTTATTTTTCAATCAACTGTGATTTGAAACCTGATTGACAAAAATGTATAAAGCTCATTATAAATAGATTTAAAAATAAATAAATAAACAAACAAATAAAAAAAGATCATTCATACTAAAATATTAACAGGCATGCTTCATCTTATAAGGTAATCACAGCAGTGCTGGTATTCAGGCCAACAGTTGGATTGTGAGTGTGCTTCTTATACAACAGCTCAATAAACAAAAGAAGTTAAGTATCTTACATTTACACACAACTTTGCCTGTTACTTTTTGCTCCCCCAAAAGCAGATGAATAAATTATTCAAAGACTCACTAAGTCAGTCACGTGTCCTCACACTGCGTAACGATATAATTTATATTTAAAAACACAGTTGAATTCCTACCACTGTATGGGAGGCGCTAACACAGCTAAGCGGAGTGAAACAAACATTGAGAAGTTTTGGACTTTTTATATTGCACTCCTTGAGTAATTAAAAACAAACAAAAAAATAAAAATAAAAAAAAATTAAAGGAGAAACTCAATAAAACAATTTAACGTAAACGTTTCTCTTACTCAGGCAAAAAAATAATGAATATAATATTTTGGTAATAACAGCACAACAGCACAACACTACCGAATTGCAAAACAATTGAAAAGTAAAAAAAAAATTAAAGTCGCAAAAAAAAATAAATAATAATAATAATAATAATTCAGATGACATATAAAATGATCTGTTAAAGATAAAAAATTTCAAAAAAACACAATTAGAAACAGATTTTTTATGTATAACATAAATAGTATTAACTGTAAAAGTGAGTTTATACTAAACGGTGCTAGGAACAAGACTTTTATTTTGAAAGCCGTCACAGATGGAAGCCATATGTAGGGAAATGTTCACGTCACTTCAACTACAACCTCACTTCATAATGTTGCTGCTAGCTAGTGAAAACAGATGATTTTTATTAAATATGTATTTCGAAAATCAACGGTTTTTATTTCAGGCTTCGGCGCTGTGGGTCAGCAATACATGAGCGATTTTAGCACCCCCAAAGAGCCTTCAGTTGTGCGGTTATTGTCGGTTTCAGCTATCTAAATAGGCTAGCACAGAAAGACACAACAGCTTTTGTTTCTCAGTGATGAGCTCCTAAATGGATAAACAGTGAAAGATTATAACACGCACAAAGACATAAACGCACAAATAAGAAGCATGGATGAAAAATACAGTAGTAATGTCATCTCAGGTGGGAAGCTGGGACGAGTTGAGGTTCCAAATGCCAGGTAAGACAAGAGTCTGTAAATATCACCCTAAATACTCATAAATAACAAGTACTGTGGCAGTACTATGTTACAGTGATGTTATGAGGTGGTGATATCAAGTTACTTTGATATATACTGTAGCACTGTCTTGTGTGTTAACTGTATTTATAAACCATGGTACCTCAAAAATAATGTGACTTTACCATCATGTTAATGTACAAAATATAGTATTGCCTGGATAACGTTTACAGTACTTACATTTTATAGAGTCTATTCAAAGTCTTCCGAGATAACTTTCAAAGGTGTAGTTTTACACTACCATGGTGATAATACTCTGATAATTTAAATGTGCATTAGAAATGAGGGATTATCAATTGCTTATGGAATTACTTTGTTTGGCAGGGTGCTTCAAAAACTACGCTGGTTTTACCATACTGCCATGTTTTAAAAATTTACTGGTTTGCTGATGTGGTAAACCAATAGATGGCTTACTGAAAAGTACTATAGTATTCTTTAAATTCCTTCATGCATTGTATGATTTCAAAGTACTTTAATATTACTGTGATGCATCACAGACAATGTACCATGGTATAGCCACAGCACTTTATTGTAAGATATGTGCTTTGCCTTGTTTTGTTTACCACATTTAGAGAAAACTTTAAGAATACCATGATGGTAGTTTCCAAAATCAGTGGTATGCAGTGGGTTTCATGCTATTTTTATGGTACCGTTGTAGTTTTTGGTAAGAGCCGCACAATTTTGTTTGTCTGTTTTTACTTTTCTTCTTTAACTGAATGTTTTGTTTTCTTATTTCCAGACTGACGCGGTACATAGTATTACTCTACTTTACCAAGCTTCTGAAGGCTTTTGGGATGTTTGAGTCATATGATCTCCTCAAAGTTGTGCATATTGTACAGTTTCTCTTTATTTTGAAAATGGGGTAAGGAATGACATCACATAATGAATATACAGTATATGTCATGATTGTTTATTTACAGTATTTGGTAGTATAAATACCTCCTCTTTTCTGCTTAGGTGTGCGGTGATACTGGTTTTCTTTCAAAAGCCATTTTCATCTGGAAAAATGATCCCCAAGAGACAGGTAGAATGTTCTTCTCATTCTAGGTTAAATGGCTCAGTTTTGAAGTTAAGGGTTAGTTCAGGGTTAAGGGTTAAGGGTTACTCGCCCTCATAACTCTTTTGTTCATCTTCGAATTACAAATGAAAATATTTTTAATATTCTCTCATCCTTTTAGTCCATCCATTGAAAGTCCACAAAACCCAAACTTTCACACATTAAAAAGTACAAAAAACATTGTAAGATTGATCCATATTAAGTAGTATAATCCAAGTCTTCTGAACGAATATGATCACTTTATAGAGATGACCTGATTGAATTAAAGCTTTTATATTCATATAGCTCAACCGTACTTGATTGACGTACAAGAACAAACCTCATTGATTTTTGTGCAGTCTTAAAATGCTCTAAAAATGCTAAGCAAGCACATTTAAGGGTTTTACATGCTGTGTGATAAATCTTGGTTCAAATCAAAAGGCCTCATGGAACAGCTTACCTCTTCACATTAGCTCTTGTGCCACTCTTAATGCATTTAAATCTCATTTAATTTTTTTATCACTTGCATTTTACTTCATTTTTGATGTATTTTATGCTTGGTTTAATAACTCTAGGTTGTATGAATGTGTTAGATCCTGCTATGTAAAGCACTTTGTGTTGTTTTTAAATGCGTTATATAAATGTGATCCATTGGTTGATTGGTATTACTTTTACAACGTTTTATGAATATTTTGAAGCGTCAAAGTTTTGGTTGTTCCAAAGAAAAAAAAAATCTTGTCATGACATACCCTCCTCAGCCTCTGAAAAAGCTTTTCTTTTCAATTTAATACCATTTAATGTTTATTGTATTAATTGTTACAGCAAAAATGGCATGTAATTCCCATTCTGGTTCAAAATGTTATGGAATAAGATGGATTGAAAATGCCATTTCATGTGGATTTTGTGCCTATTGTGAACATGTTTAACTTCTGATTTCAGTGGATTAGAATCCTCAAGCATGCTGTCATGAGCTGTGTCATCTCCCTTTTGGGTTTTTTTGGGTTGACACTCTGTGGACCACTCAGGTATGTCTTTGGGCTAAATCTAAAAAAAAAATCATCTTCCTCCCTTTGTCCTGCTATTCAACAAGCATTTGGGCTAAACAGATGTGATTTCTTTCAGGACCCTTTTGCTGTTTGAGCATAGTGATCTGGTGGTGATCTCTCTCCTCAGTGTTCTCTTCACCAGCTCTGGAGGGGGACCTTCTAAGGTCAGAACTCTAGAGAAATCAGAAGAACCAACTGAAAACTCAGCTCTTCCGTCAGCACCTAACCACATCCTGTTGAAAAAAAGAAATGAAACAAATTCATCTTCCCTTTAACTATTCCTTAATCCCTCTCTTTTCTAGTTTATACTATTCTAAACAATATGTGAAACTGTATTTCTAGTGCTTCTCGTGTTTATTGCCTCTTTGTGATGAATCGCTTGTATTCCTCAGTTGTTAGTCGCTTTGTATAAAAGCATCTGCTAAATGAATAAATGTAAATGTAGAATGTTTCATATATTCCAGCTGACACATTTCCCTGTGCTCTTTTTTTTCTAGACAAGGGGTGCTGCTTTCTTCATAATTGCTGTGATCTGCCTTTTGCTCTTTGATAATGATGATCTCATGGCAAAGATGGCAGAGCACCGTATCCTTTAAGGACCAGAAATGTGTTTACTGTTGTTATTATATTAAGGTGAAATTTGTAATTTTTTGACACCATGCAGGCAAAATGTCAAAAATAATTGTTGTTTTCAGATGAAAATGAAAGTCATGTCAGAGGTGGAACAAGTTATTACATTTTAATGAGCATTTTACTATTTGGAATGGAATTTACAGTTGAACTGTTCACAATGCCATCATGAGTGTTTATTTGGTAGGGGTGTAACAATCCTCTCTAGTCACGATTTGGTTCAATACGCGATACTGATCTCACAATACAATACTCTCACAGTACTTTTCAAACAAAGCCAAAATAGAGTTAAAGTGGTTGCTTTTAAATTATTACTTCTAATATATATAAAAAGTTTACAACATTTGGTATTACATCCTGAACTTGATGACCCTGGTCCTTCTCCACCATCCACAGGGCAATGGTGACACCAGAACAGAAAAATTCATGATTCTGCTTAGCTAAAATTACAGAATTTAATACACACATGCTTGCACTCTGTCCCAGACTACATGCGTTTTAAAAGTTTGTAGTATTGCATTTATTGAATAATGTATTTAATTGATTTATTTCCCATAATTAATGCTAAATGAAATCTGTCTAAACTTTAATTTTGGATGAACTTCACACACTATATAGAGAGAGGGAGAGTCACCCTCACAGTACATATTGTTGCATTTTTATATTGCAATATATTGTTACACCTCTAGTATTTGTCCATTTTTACTTGTTATGTGGTGTTATCTACAACTGTATACTCCTCAACTCTTATTTCTTATAGCCGAGGGACACCATGACAGTGCTCTTACCCATGCACTGTACACAGGAATTGCATTTTTAGGTGTGGCGGACCACAAGGTGTGTTTTTGATTTTGATTTTTAAGCTTTAAATGCTGTTCCTGAGTGTTGTGTCATTGTTTACTGCAGTACAGACTCATTTTCTCACTGATATTTGCTCAGATGAAGGATCTGCAAGATGATATGGTGATTAACTTTCGTTTTCTGAGCAGGGTGGAGTGGTTCTTCTGGTTCTAGCTCTGTGCCTGAAGGTGGCCTTCAACACAGCATCTAGAAAATTATCAGTGGAGATTGGGGGCGCAAAACGCCTATATGCATTATCTAACCTGGTGTCCGCTGTAGTTCTACTGCCCTGGGTCATAGTGCTGTCTGCAACCACTGAGGTAAGAACCAGCAGAAGCTTTCTTTCTAATGCAGTGGTTTTAGTTCTGTTTCTCGCATGAGAAAGACTGCAGCCTTTAAATGTGTTCATTTTGTAATTTATGTTTTAAGTTTATTTGATCAACTTTTTTTGGTGTACACTAGTATGACCTCATAAACAGACATGGACTTAAAGCCACAAAACTTCAATTCTGATTTCAGTGGGAAATCAGTGTACCATATTTAATTATATTGAACTCATTATGAACATTTTAAATGATACAGACAGTTCTGTAAATTGTTGATCTTTTTAAAAATGAAAATCCTCAGAGTAAGGTGGAATCCTGGTCTGGCCTCATCTTGCCGTTCGCCATGATCATCTTCTCTGTGATGATACTGGACTTTTACGTGGAGTCCATCTGCACGGCAAAGCTGGAAACCTCACGCTGCGCTCGATATGGCTCCATCTTCTTGTTTCTCAGTGGCTTGCTGCTGGCAAACTTCTGGACCCACCCACTAACCGACCAGCTCAGAGCCATTAGTAAGCCAGGCCAGCAGAGTAGCACTGAGCATGTGCTATCTGGTGGAGTGCTGGTCAGCGCCTGCTTCTTCGTTATGGGTAAGTCAATATCTCTGAAATAGACTTAATGTAAAGAATGTCTCCCATCATAGAACCAATCTGAGTTTGTGGTACAAAAATCAAAGTAAAAATTCTTATAACAGTGATATAAGTGTTTACTGTATTGTACTGTATTGACAATACTTTTTCTAACTGAATGAACCGTTTGATGTTTTCAGCTGATAGCATTCTGTCAGCCCCATCTTCAAAGGGTCAGAAGGGAACTTTGGTGGGTTATTCCCCTGAAGGAACTCCTCTGTACAACTTCATGGGAGATGCGCTCCAGCACACGTCCCAGTCTCTGCCTCGCTTCATCAAAGAATCACTCAAACAGATCCTGGAGGAATACGATTCACGGCAGATCTTCTACTTTCTATGTCTCAACCTGGTATGTTAGCTCATATTTTTATTAGATTTTGGTCAATGAGTGTAGGAGACACTCAATTTAAGTCTTTTAATGTTAATAGCTCACAATTTTTGTTATTTCTTTAAAACAAGTCATATTTACAGGACATTATTGTATGATTCAAATGTTTTAGAGTACAGAGCATTGTGGCATTGAAATGTAAACTGTCTATCAGCTTTAACTTACCTAGATTTTAATTAATGACCTATTTTAACAGTCTATATTAACTATCATGTTAATCTTGTTTCAGGCCTTCACATTTGTGGAGCTCTTCTATGGTGTGTGGACCAACAGTCTGGGGCTGATCTCTGATGGCTTCCACATGCTGTTTGACTGCTCAGCTTTGGTTCTGGGGTTGTTTGCTGCCCTCATGACCAGATGGAAAGCAACCAGGATATATTCCTATGGGTAAGGTTGTGCTAATTTGAAGAAAAATTCCATATTAGCGCTTATTTGCTATACACTTGTATCCAATTAGACTGGTTTTGTTTTGTTGACGATAAAAATACTCAAGAATACCATAGATTTTAAGGTGCAACCACATGTACTATTGCTCTGTGAAATGTCACAGACAAAATCCCATCATTCAAATGGGAATCTACCATTTCCAGATTTCATTTAAATTTCAAGTTAGTCACACTGACCAACAGAAAGCTGCTTGGTTTGAAAGTGACTTATGTGTGAGCTGAACCCATTTTAAAACACGGGCAATTGTTGACTTTGTAAATGGCTACAGAGAAAATCAAAATGACTGGGGATCTCACACTGTCAGACTTTCAAGTTGTTCCGAACTGAAACTCGCACATTGTTAGTAGATACATGACCACAGTGTGTTTTAATGCTGTACACTACCTGATATTCTGTGAAATCTGTGCAAAATGTGCAGAGTTGCTATGACCTTCTGCAACTAGTACAGACTCGGGGAAAAATTGAATTTTTGTGTATTCCAGATTTTATAGTGAAGGAGGGAGAGAATAGATAGATAGTCATTAAGACTTGGGAGTGGATTTAGTAAGCATCCACCTAGAACACATCAGTAACCACACCGTAATGTGCTAAAAGCCACTCAGAACACTTAGTTGTAGCATAGCAACGGTAACCCCATTGTGGCGGAGGGTTTTGGATCGCTTGTGGATCTCACACAAAATGTAGTTTGCTTGTGTAATTACTGTTTATTGATTTTTGTTTTCATGAACCAATTCCCCTTTTTTTTTCAAATATGATACTTGAAGTTCATCACTTTTGAAAATGTAATTGTTGTGGAGTCATGACCATAGATATATATACGTAGATGCCTCATTAGCGACTGTTTCTATGGGCCACGGTATGTTAGCCATCTGCCATTTTTGAAACGTTCTGCGAACCCTCGAACGCAAGTTGACTGTGTGCATCTACAACAGCAAGTTATACGTATGTATATCTTTGAATATTCATTGATTATGGTGAATGACGTCAAGTTGACTGTTCCAAAATGGCGGACGCATCAACGTATCTAGCATATCTATGGTCATGACTGTGTTTAATCTGTGAACAAGGAAGTGGTAGTTCTGATTCTGATTATTATCCAGTAATCATGATTGATGGAAAAGTCATGGAAACTCATTGGTGCAGGAATCCTGATTGTTGAATACGATACAACTGTGTTCTGTCATTTTAATGCTGTTAATATTACATCTTGTCTCATTTCAGGTACGGTCGTGTGGAGATCCTCTCTGGGTTTATCAATGGCCTATTCCTCATGGTCATAGCTTTTTTTGTGTTTGTGGAGTCCGTCACCAGAGTCATCGATCCACCAAACATCAACACAGACATGTTAACAGTATGTACAGCTAACCTCCAAGAAGACATTGTTGTCAGGATTGACAAAGATATTGTTGCCCATAAATGGGTTTTGGTTTAAGTTAAACAAACAAAAGTAAGGCAGAGTTAAGTTTCTCATGTGAATCCTGTCACCTCATGCTTATTCATGTTCTTAATCCATTTGTTCCTATAAAGCCGGTGTCGGTTGGTGGACTCCTCGTTAATCTGGTGGGCATCTGTGCCTTCAGTCATGCACACTCCCATGGGGCCTCCAAAGGTAGCTGCTCTGGACATGACCACGGCCACTCACACCATGGGCATGGGCACGGGCACGGAAGTGCAGAACACAGCCATGGAGGACATGGACATAGTCATGGAGGACACGGCCACTCTCACGCCCACGGGCATTCCCACGGGTCTGCTGGAGGGGGAATGAATGCTAATATGCGAGGTGGGTCTGTTTTGAGTGCATGTGTATGTATTTATTACATACATGATAGGGTTAGTTCATCCAGATGTGAGAAGTCTATAGTCATTTATCAATCCTGATGATTTTTCCTATTTCCTGTTTGCAGGAGTATTTCTGCATGTTCTTGCTGACACGCTGGGCAGTGTTGGTGTGATTATATCCACTATTCTCATCAGACAGTTTGGATGGCTGATTGCAGATCCCATTTGTTCGCTCTTTATTGCCACACTGATTTTTCTCAGTGTCATTCCTTTATTAAAGGACGCCTGTGAGGTTCTTCTCCTGAGAACGCCACCTCAGCATGAAAAGGAATTTAACTTTGCACTTGAAAAGGTATAAATAAATTTAAAAAATACACTACCGGTCAAAAGTCTGCAATAATTAAGTGTAAATACAGTAAAAACTGTAATGTTGTGAAAATAGCTATTTTCTATTTTAATATATTTTAAAATGTCTTTTATTCCTGTGATGGCAAAGCTGAATTTTCAGCAACCATTACTTCAGACTTCAGTGTCATGTTATCCTTCAGAGATCATTTTAATATACCGATGTTGTGTCAGTTATTATTGGTGCTCAATTATTAATATTGATTCTCATCATTATCAGTTTTAGAAACTGTTTTTGCTGCTTTACATTACATATTATTTAATGCTTGCTTGCTTGTCACAGATTCAGAAAATCGAAGGAGTTTTATCCTACCGTGATCCACACTTTTGGAGACATTCCGCCAGTGTTATTGCTGGAACCATCCATCTCCAACTCATGTCTGATGTAGTGGAACAGCGAGTTATTCAGCAGGTATGAATGCTACATCCTAAACATGGACTGTTTGCAAATTTACATCAATTTGTTTGGGCTTTCAAAAACTTGTATTACCATTTTGCCAAAAGGCTAGACATTTAATTAGATGTAATTTTCTTTTTCCTTTTTATGTATTGATTTATTACTTAGAATTAATGACTTTTTATATTTGGTTATTTCCAATATTTTGTTGTGGACAAAAATATCTGACCAATTTCTATTGTTTCTACTGAAATTCTTCTCAGGTGTCTGCCGTGTTGAAAGATGCCGGTGTTAATAATCTGACTATTCAGTTGGAAAAAGAAGCCTACTTTCAGCACATGTCAGGCCTAAGCACTGGATTCCACGAAGTTCTAACTATGACGCAACAGATGGAGTCCATGAAATATTATAAAGATGGCACATGTATCATGTAAACTGCTTTTTTAACACATATAAATATTAAGAAATAAAGGGACTGAAGGTGTAATTTTACTCTCCTCGTCTTTTTTTTTTTTGGTTTTTAAATGAACTTATTTTACGATGTCTACGACAGTCTTGTTCCTAACTGTTATAAACACAATAAAATATTCTATTATATTATGAACACAAATTTGCTTTTCCGTTTTTATAATAAAATGTTTTGTTAAAATGTTTTATATTACATTCTTGTGACATTCCAATAATTTCTATTGACAATCACATTTTTTTTTTTTTTTTACATCACACATAAATATAAAATTTTATTATACACTGTAATACCATGACAAAAGTTACATATCAGAGATAAATTAAGGGAGTTAGGAAAGTTGTGTTGTATGTGTGTATATATATTTTGATTTTTTTTTTGTGTGTGTGTTTTATTTTCGTTAGGGAATTTAGAGGGTATATTAAAACTAGTTATTTTTGTTAGTTATTTTGGCCTTGTCCACTCCTGAATTTGTTCCCTATGTTACTATTTTTCATTATAAATTTGTTAATAAATCTACTCTTTGTTTGATACAATTTTGGGAGTGAGCGCACATTTCGTGTTATGGCCAGGGGTGTTGAACTTAGTTCCTGGAGGGCCAGAGCCCTGCAGAGTTTAGATGCAACCCTAATTAAACACACCTGATCCAGCTAATCAAATCCTTCAGGCTTATTTGAAAGCTACATGGTATGTGTGTTGGAGCAGGGTTGGAACTAAACTCTGCAGGGCTGCGGCCCTCCAGGAACTGAGTTTGACACCCCTGCCCTAGACAATTGTAACAGAAGAAACAAAAACCTTCCATAATACCCATTTATTTTATTTTTTTTTTTTTTTTTTTGTTAGAGTAGTGTTTAAATGCAAGGTCTTTGTAACCAAGGCATTAGTCCTGATATGTGGGTTGGCTGGGAATATGTAATCATTCATTAATAATTATCACAATTTTCTAATAGCATGAATGAAGTTTATGAAGGAAACTCAGACACTGTATACATGTCTCAAACCACCACAATATATTACAATGATACAAACATAAATAGTTTTGACAGCCACATTTACAGGGCCCTGAGAATTAAAAGAATACATGACAAATGAACTGGTCAGAAAGCTAAATGTCAATGTCTAGTGTGCAACAACATATCAACAGAAGCACTTATTGTCAATAAAGTGTTTCAGTATAAGCTAATAAATGCATTAGAGTGGTATGTGCAGTTGTTTAGGTGCATGCAAATTGTATCATTGAATTATAGTAACAGTAGCAGTAAATAGTATAATCACTTAACATATTTATTAGCAAAATAATTATATTCTTCATAGAATTTTTAAGAGTAAGTAGTAATAAGTATCAAGTAGTTATAAACATAAGAGGAGTGTAAATTGGGTTCTCATTGTACTCAGTTTAAGCAATACTGTACAAATATAAATTATTTAGGAACATATTTTGTGGGGTGAACGTGTAACATTATTTAGGTAGCGAAGTTGCAGGCAGCCACCACGCTCTCCGCATCAAAAGATGGCAGTGGAAAGCACACAAACTATAGTACACTACAAGAAGAACATGTTCGACTGGTATCCCCGCCCCTGGGCGTCACGTGGTCATTAGTTGTCCTGGTAACGCATTGAAAGCAGCTGCGACTGAGCCAATCATATCTCAATGATTTTCGAACCCAGCGAATCACGTTCGAAAGAGCGACAATTTAAACCACAGTGTAGAATCAGTGTTACATCGAGCTCGCTTGAGTACAATCAATCAGTTTGTTCATCGAGTCGCAGCGGCAAGCTTCTAAAAAAAAATAAATAATGGCTCTCCGTGTCACAAGGGTAAGTTGTTTTTAGAAGGATTTAGGATATTTATGTTTAGACACAATGTATTTATTGCATGAAGCTGAAGTTCACTCTTTCTTGTTGATTTTAATTGGTGTAATCCCGGAAATGTGCCTCTTACCTCGCACGTCCTTATCTTACTGTGTTTTAACTTGTTAATAGTTCAGTAAATTACATGATATTCGAAAACTTACTGTGCAAGCTCTGCGTAAACGACGCTTAAAGGGCGTACTTTTTTTTTTTTTAAAGGGCATGTTTAGCTTGTTACTGGTCTGTGCTACTATGCTTTCCCTCCTAGTGTACCTAGTAGGTGTGAGATCAAGATGGAGTTCTTTATAATTCAAACTTGGTCCTGCTGAATCTTAAATGGCGAAATGTAGTGCGAATGTAAGTGACTAGCTAAACCAACCTACTCTTTATGCAAGATTGGTTTGTGCTCCTCTCGCAGAACACTCGCCTGGCCAGCAGCGAGAACCAGAGCGCTCTGCCCGGAAAAGCAGCTGTAGCCAACAAGCCCGGACTCAGACCCCGGGCTGCGCTGGGGGAGATTGGCAACAATCCCCAGACACGACAGGCTTTGAGGAAGAAGGTAACAGCATTCTGTCTTTTCTAGGAAGAGGATTTGAATTGTCTGTCTCTGTCTAACCCATGTTGTACTCCTTTTTAAACAGGAGGTGAAGGTTGCACCCAAGGTGGAGGTTGTGGCTGAGAAGGCACCTGTGGTTCAACAACCCAAAAAGGAGTCCCTTAAAGTTCAACATGACGTTCAGGTGAGCAGTAGATGAAGTACTTATGGGAAAGAGCAGCTTGCTAAACTGCGCTGAAGGGAGGGATCCACTGATGCTTCCCTAATACCTAACCTCCTTTGTGACCTTGTACCACAAAACCAGTCATATGGGTCAACTTTTTAAAAATTGAGATTTGTACATCTGAACGCTGAATAAATAAGCTTTCCATTGATGTATGGTTTGTTAGGATGGGACAATATTTGGGTAAACTATTTGAAAATCTGTAAACTGAGGGTGCAGAAATCAAAATGAGAATCACCTTAAGTTGTCCTAATGAAGTCATTAGCAACGCATATTACTAGTCAAATTAAACTGACTTGCAGTAGGAAGCTTTACAAGATCTTCATAGAACATTTTCTTTTTATTTTAAGTCAACTTTGCCCCATACAATGTATTGTTGGCTACTGCTACAAATATACCCGTGCTACTTATGACTGGTTGTGACCTTCTTGTATAGTAAATGGTGTCATGTCAGTTCCCAAGCATATTTCAATGGGTAGGGCTAGTGCACATTCGGTTTAAATTGAGTGTAGGTTTTTAAACCCTGCCTTCTACACTTGCCACCGTGGCTGAAGTTGCTGGTTTAAGTGCAGTCTCACTCCAATACAGCACAAGGCAAAATGCCAATCTAAAAGTAAGCGGTCACTGGCAAGTCTGCTATATTAGAATTAACTACTTTCGCTTTGTGAAACTTCCTTCTGAATGTAGGTCCTTAGGAAAACTTGCTCCCTGCTGTGTAGTTGTAGTATCAACCAGCAGGGGTCAGTGCCCACTGTTTTGTGGCTGTAGTGTTTAAATTTGTAAACCTGTCCTGAATTAAGTTCGTTTTCCAGTTCTACCTTGCATGAAGCTTCACTTGTGTGTTCTGTTTCAGATTGTGTCCGAGCCCTCCTCTCCTGTTCCCATGGAGACCTCTGGCTGTGCTTCGGATGATCTGTGTCAGGCGTTCTCTGATGTTCTGCTTGATATCAAGGATGTGGATGCAGATGACTATGATAATCCTATGCTTTGCAGTGAATACGTCAAGGACATCTATTTGTATCTGCGTCAACTTGAGGTTTGAAAAATATATGCTGTAGTTTCAGATTGTCTTATCTTGTTTTTGGCGAGGTGTTGAGGTTGGTTTATTTTGTTCTCCCCTTTTGTAGACTGAGCAAGCTGTTAAGCAGAAATATCTTGACGGAAAGGAGGTTACAGGAAATATGCGTGCAATTCTTATTGACTGGCTTGTACAAGTCCAAATTAAGTTCAGGCTGCTTCAGGAGACCATGTACATGACTGTTGCAATCATTGATCGCTTCCTTCAGGTGAGTCCCCTTCCTGTTTTGGTTTGTCATGTTGTCTTGAGCACTCCTAAATGGCCTCCACTTGTCCCTCAATCAGGATCATCCAGTTCCAAAGAAGCAGCTCCAGCTTGTTGGTGTAACAGCCATGTTCATTGCCTCAAAGTATGAAGAGATGTACCCACCAGAGATTGCAGACTTTGCCTTTGTGACTGACCGTGCCTATACTACTGGTCAGATCCGGGAGATGGAGATGAAAATCCTCAGAGCCCTCAACTTCAGTTTTGGGAAACCTCTGCCTCTACAGTTCCTTAGGAGAGCCTCCAAGATTGGAGATGTAAGCTAGTTTACCAGGCTATTTTTAGAAGCACTTCTGTTAAGTTGCATGTTCTCATGGCATTAATACCGTTGTTTTGCAGGTTACCGCAGAGCATCATACACTGGCCAAGTACTTTCTGGAGCTCACCATGGTTGACTATGATATGGTCCACTTTCCTCCCTCCCAGGTGGCTAGCGCTGCTTATGCTCTTACTCTGAAGGTCTTCAACTGTGGTGACTGGGTGAGTTATTGGGCAGTGTTTGTGGGGTGTGGCTTTTTTTTCCCCCCACCCCTCCTGACCATTCCTATTGACACTTGCAGACCCCTACTCTTCAGCATTATATGGGCTACACAGAAGATGCACTGGTTCCTGTGATGCAGCATATTGCCAGAAATGTTGTGAGAGTCAATGAGGGGCTTTCAAAGCATCTGGTAAGTGGATTCAGCCTGACACAAAGCCAGCCTGCTTGACTGCTTGGTTCAGGTAGCTATTTCTAGGAGACTTGTTAATGTGACCCCACTGAAGATTGTGCTTGCTTCTCCAGGCTGTGAAGAACAAGTACTCCAGTCAGAAGCAGATGAGAATTGCCTCAATTTCTCAACTTAAGTCATCCTTGATCAAGGACCTGGCCAAGCAGATCTCATAGTGTGGGATTGTTGAAGAGACTTAAGCACTATGTGCTGCCTTGTAAAAATTGTAACTTATGCATGCTTTTACTGTTGAGACTTTTATCACTTGTTTTACAGATTTCATCTGCACTGCCATGTTCTGAGTAAAGGACCTTTTTAAATACTGATGGATGATTCAAAGTGTTTATGCAACTTTGTACATTTGATTTTTCAAATAAACTTTTAAAACCTAAGCATGTCTTTCATAGTAGTCACTAAGTCGACTCGATTTGCAAGTTAATTGTAGGTTTTTTTTTTTTTTAAATTAAGTCCCAAATTGAAATCAGGCTGGACTTCTGAAGTAGCACTTTTGCAGCAATATCATTTAATCTTAAGAGATTATAACTGTCCTATGTTTCTTTTCTTTTTTTCCTTTTTTTGAAGTTGAGATTCATTATGCAACACTGCATTTGCCCTTGGGGTAATGATTCCCATCTCACTTCATTTTTACATACTCCCATATAAATTGGGAGTGGGATTTGGCTTCAGAGTTTATTGTTTGGTGGGTACCAGACTAGTAACACTTCATTCTCTAATGCAAAATTATAGTAATTCAATCATCCACATGGACTTTCTCTTGAGCCTGCCTTTTTTTTTTTTTTTTTTTTTGCATGACATTTTAGAAACTGTTGCCTGGGAATAACAGCATGCATGTCTTTTGCATGTTGATTTTCCTTCAAGGAATCTTATAGCCCTTTCTATTGTATCAGGAGACCCTTGTTGGGGCCTTGCTTCCTTTCAATTAGCCAAATCCAACAGCTTGTTTGGGTCTGCAAGCATATATGGCAGACTATTTTAGTTGTCGCTTTTTGTTCTAGAGAATTTCAAGGTACTCCGAAAGTGCAAACTGTTTTACAACGTAAAACTATTCCATGATTTCGACTGTTTTTAACAGTTAAAGGGAGCTCTTCGGAGACGTAGTGCACCTACTGGCCTGTAGGGGGCGACCGTTCACTTTTAATCATGTGAGACGCTTTTCTCAGACGTAAACAAGGGTCTCTTTACAATTTTATATGATTGAGTGACCACGTTTACATCACTGCTTTTTAACGTTTATTGCTTAAGTCTTTTTACGGTTTAATTGTACTGTTTAAAAACTATTTAATTCAACCTACACATTGTGAGCCCCTCGTACTGTACATACATTCAGCGTCAGTCTGAATGGACGGACCCCAAGGACATTTTATTCTATGATCAAGTCATTCATTGGAAGCCATAAGAAGCTATACTATGCTATGAAGCGGTTTCATTCAAGACCTTAATGAACATCACAGAAAATATAAACTTCTGACCAGTTTAGGGTGACTGTCTCTCTGGGTTGGCTGCATTTCCAACCGCTTAAGCATCGTTTTCTCAGTTGCTTTGGCTCAATTCTCAAATTAGATTTTGTCCCTTGAAACATCACAGTTAGATCTGTGAACAACTGTTATTCATACCAGATTTGAATTTCTTATTGAAGAAGCCTGTAATGTGTTTTGGCACATGTGAGCAAAAGATTAAGTACAATTTGCCCGATAATGAAATGTACATGGCTTGCTGATCAAAACTGATGAGCCGATTCTCATTGAAATTGTCATACTCTTCTCAACTTCTAAACCGCCTTTCGTTGTGTGAGCATCAAAATAACCCATTCAATTGTCAAAATCTATCAGATATAGGCTTCAAATATTTTTAATAAATATCTATGCGTGTAATACGTTGCAACAAAAATAAATGTGCACTATACAAACAAATGTGCATATTGATTTTTCCCAGTAAACTTTTAGCTGCTGTTGAAAACTCTATCTAAAAAGTGCAGTGTGATATAGGGCTGGGACAATAAATCGATGCAGAATCAATCCATGGATCGAATCTACATCGATTTGTCGTCCCAGCCCTATATACAATAGCATTAAGCTATACAAAAGTATGTTTTAACATACTGTAGACTGGTGGTAATTGACAGCAGCAGCAATGTAAAATGTCACAAAATAAATCGAACCATTAATTTGGCCAAACGATATTGTAATAAATGAATTGTATTACAAATCCTTACAAACCTGCTCTGACCTTATATATATGAAAAATACTCTTGTTCCAAAAACGTTCAAGTAAAGACTGCTGTCTTTATACAGCTAGTTGACTTGGGTTTTTGGCTCAAAACCACATAGGTACTTGGATACAATATTACTGATGGCAAACACTGTATGGCAGCTCATCAAAATCTCCCCTATTCAGGCACTAGGATATGCACAGCTGCCACTTCCCATATTGACTATAAGGCTTCGTTCTTTAAGAGGGAAGGGCTTATCTCCTTTGCTCCACCCTCAGTGGTTGTGCTCCTCAGGGACCGGTGATAATGAGTCTCAGTTTCTCTGGCAGGCTGCGCTGGTAAATGCAGGTCTGAGCTGAGAACTCATTCTTGCACGCTGAGGTCATGACTGGCCAGTGAGATCAGTTTACAAGACAGATTCCTTGTGAAAAGAAGAGCCATAGGGCTGCAGTTCAACAATTTAGCTCCAACACTAAAATGGATGTTTTATTGTGCACCGTTGTTTGTCTGCATAACACTATCACAATAACGTTTCCAAAGCAAAATTATCATATAAAGGAAATTCGCACAAGCACACTATACTTCACAAATTGATTTGACCCTGAAATCAGTTCTTTATAATTGTTAATGCCCAATAAAGACTCTTTAAAACTTAATTTTTTTTTTTGAAACAGTGAATAGTAATATTGCAGAGTACGATGTGTTTCTTTCTTGTTGGTCATGGATCTTTTGCCAAGAAACATAGTTCTAACCATATCCTTAATAAATATTATGCCATCATAAAACAAGGATATAGCCTAATTAATCCATAAAACTGATATTTTTGTCACACATGGCCTGGCAGTTTATGTGCACGCTCCAACACAATGGCATTTATGATCAGATGAGTCTGACTCAGGTCATATCCTGACCCTTTGACCTTGTGATTTAAAAAATATATATATTTAAGGAATAATCGGGCCATTGAATTAGTAAAGTAATAAAGCCCAAAGTCATGGGTTACGGTGAATTTAGAAAAGCTAAGGGGAGTTATTTAACACGACACAGAGCCCCCTTCATTTGAAACCACGTCTTTGCAGGACTCATTGCTTTTGTAAAAATGGCTAATCCATAATAATATATATACACAGCAACAAAAATGTATTATATACGTAAAATATATATTTTATTCTTCCACCAAGCAATGTATTTCTGATGGCAGAACGGCTTTGAGCATGGCTCAACCAATCATAGTCAAGGACAGAAATGATCCGTTTTATGCTGAAAAATGCACACCCAAGCTCGTGATGTGGCCACAAAGTGCAGCTTATACCATGCTTACCACACCTCAAAACCATTGTTTATATTTCAAGACATTTGTCCGGTTTTTGTCATTAAAATGCTCTTGTGTCCCAAGCCTCCGTTACTAATTCTAGAGGGAGTAATGGAGGCCTGAGCCATTGATATGCAGACTATGCAGTTACCTGAAAGAAATAAAAGGTAAACATTTTTATCATATGATATTTCTTTGCTTGGTCACTTGTCTTTGTTGGTTTTGGTTCATTTGCTGTTGTAAGGACTTTGATATAACAAAAATAATTTGCCCGGACGATGTTTAGCTGTAATGTAGTCAACAGACCTGGAAGTACTTCATAGTTGTGCGTTTACCGAAAAGCAATTGAACACACCTTGGAACTTCCGTCAACCAATCAGAATCAATCATTCAAAAACCCAGTGGTATAAATATTATTATTACATATTTTAACTAATATATTTTTTCATACTCAAGACCTCTAAATTTAGTGATAAATGTCTGTTGCAATGTTTAATATGAAAATAAATAGAATTTGGTTACATTTTAGGTGTCTTGTTCAGCTGATAATTACATTTTACTCCTTTTCATTGTGTTTATTCAAGCCCACTTCATGTAGGCTAGCACCTCTGACAATTTGGAATCTCAATTAAAATGTCTAAGTAATGAAATCCACTTTCCAGAGACTGCACCTTGATTATGTAATTGTAAACCATCATCCCACATTGAGTTACACCTCACATTGTCATTTAGCAAATGTTTTTATACAAAGTGATTTATAAATTAGAAACAATGCAAACAACTTATCATAAGAGGTAACAATATTCAGTATAAGCATCGAGTTCCAAGTATAAGCTAGTGCACAAATTGGAGGACAGTTAGAGGAAGTCATAAAATGTAAAAATTTATATTTATCACTTAATAAAATCACTTAAATTATCATGCAATTTACTTCTTAAATAAATTTGTCTTTTTGTGAATTTGTATCTCTCGGCCTAACTGTATGTCTCAAAATTACAACTTTGCTTTTCAAAACTGTGACTTTATTTCAACGTAATTGTGACATTTTTAAATGATTCTTAGAGGGTTTTTTTTTTTACAGAAAAACAAGATAAAAAATATGGAATAAAAAAGTTATTCCATATTTTTTCAGTGAACAGAAAACTGCAGTCTCCAGGTGAGATTGATTACTCTTTTCTCTCAATCTATAAACAGACCTCAGGAACCCATGTGAATGAGGTGCTGACACAACCATGTGGAGTGGACGGAGAGACACTAATAAGAGCACAGCTGGCATCTGGGCCGCAGTCTCTCAGAGCCTGGAAACCCATGCATAAATAAACACCGAGGCATTCATTTTCACAATTTATAGATTTTCAAGTAAAAGCTCGATGTTCTTCCTGAACTTTACAGACCTGTGCTGTTCTATGGCACATGAAGGGAATAAAGTGTTCTTTTGTGTCCAAGCCTCAGTGTTTGGTTTCTTTCAGGTGTGAACAGACATTAAGACTGCTGTGTTCAGAAGCATCATGACTGTGCAAAAGGCCCCTCAGTGTTTGATTCTGAACTTTAATATTAAATTTAACATTCATTTATGTATTATGTATATAAATCTACTCCATTGTATGCTTGTCCCAAAGACATCTGTTGTTTGAGGTATTTGTCTAAACTATTTTCTGTACTAACTGACAGGATCTATTGCATAGAGTTTAATTTTCATTTAACACGTTAGTACTTATTAGCAGGTATTTGTTTGATTTGAACATTCAGTGTGAGTAACTTGTCATGCACTATAAAAGATACCTATTATTGTGCAGACTGTTGAGGTATGCTTTTATCAGACTTTTTCACTTGCCAGATGATAAAAGAGAGCGAAAGGTGGGCTCTTGATTTGAACCAGTATGTAATCACCTAGCAACCATCCAGAAGCAGCTGCATAGCAACACGTATAACCACCTTATCAACCGCATAGCAGCATCCTAGCGTCATGCACAAGAGAATACCACTGCAATGTACATGATTAACTATGGTTTACCAATGTGTTTTTGTAAAGGTATACATGAAAACTGAGTAAGCAGTTCCAAAACCTTCATTTGGGGGAAGGAGAGCAAAGTTTATAGATCTAAATGGGTGGCATTGTATTGACTACTTTGACTCTGCAATGACCCCACGAAGAGTTGTGCAATCACGGATGTATTGTTGAATCATGGCTTGAATCATTTAGCTGCAATCCCTATATATAAACACAGATGTCTGGCACCTCTTCTTCAATGTGAGTTGAGATGTGGTAAATCATATTCTAGATCAAAATGTACAATACATTTTCCCATCTTTTGCATTTATGGTGAAGAAACATTTACTGCCGCTAAGTTAATGATAAGGAGATATAATGATGTCATAACATCACACTTCTTGGACATTAAAAAAAGTATTTAGTGATAATGACAAAGTTCTCACCAATTCTGCCTGATATTGTCGTGATTGTTGAAAAGCTGTTGTTTGTTTGTTTGGTTTTTTTCTTTTTCATTTGCTTAACACATCTCATTACTTTCATCAATCTTCAGAAAGAAGCGTTTTTTTGTTTATACTTCCATACAGTCAATTACTACTCAGGGTCACTTGGTGATCCTTGCTGTCATCTGGGTCATGTGCTATTTCCAACGTGATCTCATGGCAATTCGTACATATTTTACGAGGTTTTACACGAGGTTTAAACTCGATTTAGCAAAAATCGTAAACATTTGTACGATTGTTTTGCTAAATCATATGTAATTTAGAAGTTCCCCAATTTGTATGAATTTGTACTAATAACCTGACTTAACCCCGTCCCTAAACTTCCCCATCACTGGGATCTAGAAAAATCGTAAAAAAATAAAATAAAATTCATACAAGTGAGGTCGTACGAATTAACCACCTCGTAAAATACGTACAAATTGGTCTTGAGATGCCGTTGGCTGTTTCAGACATGATTCAAAATAATTACTACCTTTCATAAACAAAAGATCTATTCATTATTTATCAATGGATATTCTGTCTAAAGCTGCCAGCATGAATGATGCAATCCTTAATTCATGAATTAATTTTCTGAAAGACACAACATCTCAAAGTTTATTCTTATGAGCCATAAGAAAATCTCTCTCGTTTGTAAAACACCCATCTCAAAATGGACACCATAATAAAACAATCAAATTTCCTCTCCATTGTATTTTGTTTCTGTACACCCCCATTGTCTTATTTTAGACATATATGCCTTGTAACCCGATGCAGGAGCTTCTGTCACTCACACCAGCGTGATTTCATTAAAGCAGCTCAAATAATACACCAAACTCAAATGACCATGTCAAACATTTGAGGGATGGGTGCTAATTCAATTCGGTTATACCCCAGCCTTGACTTCATTTCCCAAAATGTCTTGTTTTCCCCTCACGCACACATCAGCAGCAGCACTTATTGATTGGATTCAGTCAATAAAGGCTAGTTTCCTCTATTCTGATCCTAATGCACTTAGGGAGAAGGTCCCTGCCTGCATCAATGCTGCCAGGTTATAACAGAGCTGAATGCAGAGCACATAAATTATTCAGGAGCCGTGCTTCTGCCCAGGCCTCCATTAATGATGTCACCCAACCCCATGGAGCCAGACACTGTCCCGTGGGATGTTATGCTTGATACTGCTGCTGTGGGGGTGCTGATCTATAGGACCCCAAGCCTGCTATAGATTTCCTACATGAATCAACACAAAGGAAATTCATTTCTAATAAACAATATTGCAATCACAAACAATATATCTTGTCAGGCTGTTTTTTTTTAACATTTTCCTAAATGTAAAAATTGTTTTACAGATTTTTATTTTCAAGCTTATTCTATCAAATCTCCTCATTAATTGTTGTGATTTGTCCTGGTTCTAATTTGTTGAACCTGTGTATAAGATAATGTATGGTTGTATTGACTCTCTCTTTCCAAACATATTTTGGTAACAAATTATTTGCTTTTTACTTATCTAAACAATAATAATGTTTTCTACAAGATCATTAAATTTGATTCGTCATAATGATACCTTCTATTGATGATTTGTATCAGTCTATCATTCTATACTGTTGCACAAAATATTATATAAGACACGAAGAACACTGTCATTCAGCAGATCTTGCAAGATAGTCAGACTGTCAGATGGTGGTGTAAACAGTTAACGGCAGCAGAGCTGAATGAATTGTATCTGTCAGTCTGCTTAGAGTTCTGGGAAGTCAGCTGAAGGTATTCTTCTTGGACATGGAAAATCAACATAGAAAAGACTAATATTTTGCCAGGAGCTTTTGCCACTGAATCAGAGGGCCCCTGGATCGCCAGGCAGATATTAAGAGCTCAGAACCTCCAAATTATTGGCTTGAGCAGTGATCCATGTTCTTGTTCTTTATAATCACCGGGAAACCCTGGAAAACCTTTTGAGTTGTTTCATTTTATGTGCATCCCACATGGAGTTTATTCCAGTGGTTTATTAAAAGTGTAACCATTTCTGTTGAATTGTCTTTCATACAGTCTAATTGAGCAAAATTTTAACCTGCAGAGCAAATCCTAGAAATGCCTGTTGAAACTTAAGCAGCCATGCTGTAAACAGTGTTGATTTCATTTATGCAACACATGATTTTCTGTAGAGGTTGGTCTACAGTATTGTGAATAAACACAGCTATAAACACATTTAAGAAGGAATGTTAGTAAAATAAGAGTTATTTAAAAATTATTAGAAGAGAATCGGGATATTTCTGATATCGCAGGCTGTTGCTCAATAATGTGGCGCCATATGCCCAATGAAGCTGTATAGATATTGTTTAATGGGTTTTCAATGGTGTTAGTACAATTACATTACAAATCAAGATAATGTTACATATAACCACTCATTTTAGACAGAGAAAATGCTTATTTTAGTGCATACAATCTCAAATGTATCGTTTTTTGGATTTATACCGAATGCTATGCACTATTTGTCATTATAAATGAATATGTTTGTAATGTCATTATAGGTCATTATAGTGCCAGCATATCAGAGCGTTTCCAGGAGTCCTCTGTTGAACACAGCTCTAAGCTGTTGAATACCAAAGTTATTGGTATGGCACACAGCCATCCCAATTAGAATCATTTGTACTTAGTATTCACTTAACATTAGCCGGATTTTAACAATTGTTTATTATCGCTTTCCTAGAAAGCTCTACATTTTCCTTCAAGGAGACAGACGAATAACAGAAGAATAAAATGTTTCCAGATGTCAGATTTTATTTTTTAAACTGTAAAAAGGGTATAATTACTCGGAAAAAAAAAATGTGGGGTCTTTTCCTAAGTCATTTTCAGTCATTTTACATGGACTGGTGTTTAGGTTATCTCCATACACAAACTCTTGCTGTTCTGGCATTCTTGCAAATCATTAATCTACTTTTAAACTCACAATATATATCGTTTTTTTCTTCAACAAGAGAAATCCTGAGAGAATTTAATTTTGAACACATACTGAACATTAATCATGAGTCGTCAATTTCATGAGCAATAGCAACTGCTGGAAGTGTGAGTTTAACTTTATGCAAGTGAGCAGTAATGGGATTTGGGGTTATCCAACGGCGGTGCGGACGCTGACCAACTGCCTAAGGAACACCTACTACCAACCAGAAACTTTTGTAATGCAACAATATTGTTACTTTTTGTTACCTTTTAGTGTGGCTAACTATGAATAGCTTGTTGTAATTACTTTGAATTATATGTAGCTTGACAAAGTTTCAAAGTTATTGGCTACTATATAAGGTTACTTTATAAAACACTAATATACATAATAATATCCACTACACAAAAATGTTGGTAGAATCCAGGGCTCGATTTTACAGGAGTAAGTTTTGGGGCCCCAGATTTTTTTTTTTTTTTTTTTTTTTACTGCAAAATATATCAATATCAATAGTCTATATTGTCATTCAAAATTCTATGAGTTTGGACATATTATTATTCACCTGCTAGGCTAGATACAAACTAGAGCTGGTGTAATCTTTAGCTGTCTCACAGGTTAATGATATTAATTTAATGTGCCATCATATTTAGTGCTCTGCACTTTCACAGGGCCGTGGGACACACAAATAAAGTTGACGTGTCTTACCATATAAGAAGCAGAAGCTCAATAGAATTTGCAAAAAGGTATCTGTCCTACAGCGTTTTCTGCTTTAATACTGTGGTATGCAAACATATAATTAAAAGTGAACAAAAGGGGGTGATTCCTGTTCAGTGGAATAACTCATATTGTTAAATTCATGGAAAATAGGGTAACCAGATTGCAAAACAAAATACATGGTGGACATATGGTTTAAATTTAAGGGCTCATGGTTACTTGTTTACATTTCTTTTGTAAACAAAGCTTCATACTAAACTTGTGTCGTAATATTCAATTAAAACAACATTCGCATGTTCTTCTTTGACATATACAGTGGGGCAAAAAAGTATTTAGTCAGCCACCAATTGTGCAAGTTCTCCCACTTAAAAAGATGAGAGAGGCCTGTAATTTTCATCATAGGTATACCTCAACTATGAGAGACAAAATAAGAAAAAAAAAAAAAAAGAAAATCACATTGTAGGATTTTTAAAGAATTAATTGGTAAATTCCTTGGTAAAATAAGTATTTGATCACCCACAAACAAGCAAGATTTCTGGCTCTCACAGACCTGTAACTTCTTCTTTAAGAGGCTCCTCTGTCCTCCACTCGTTACCTGTATTAATGGCATCTGTTTGAACTTGTTATCAGTATAAAAGACACCTGTCCACAACCTCAAACAGTCCAACTCCAAACTCCACCATGGCCAAGACCAAAGAGCTGTCAAAGGACACCAGAAACAAAATTGTAGACCTGCACCAGGCTGGGAAGACTGAATCTGCAATAGGTAAGCAGCTTGGTGTGAAGAAATCAACTGTGGGAGCAATTATTAGAAAATGGAAGACATACAAGACCACTGATAATCTCCTCGATCTGGGGCTCCACGCAAGATCTCACCCGTGGGGTCAAAATGATCACAAGAACTGTGAGCAAAAATCCCAGAACCACACGGGGGACCTAGTGAATGACCTGCAGAGAGCTGGGACCAAAGTAACAAAGGCTACCATCAGTAACACACTGCGGGGACTCAAATCCTGCAGTGCCAGACGTGTCCCCTGCTTAAGCCAGTACATGTCCGCCCGCCTGAAGTTTGCTAGAGAGCATTTGGATGATCCAGAAGAGGATTGGGAGAATGTCAGATGAAACCAAAATAGAACTTTTGGTAAAAACTCAACTTGTCGTGTTTGGAGGAGAAAGAATGCTGAGTTGCATCCAAAGAACACCATACCTACTGTGAAGCATGGGGTGGAAACATCATGCTTTGGGGCTGTTTTTCTGCAAAGGGACCAGGACGACTGATCCGTAAACGAAAGAATGAATGGGGCCATGTATCGTGAGATTTTGAGTGAAAACCTCCTTCCATCAGCAAGGGCATTGAAGATGAAACGTGGCTGGGTCTTTCAGCATGACAATGATCCCAAACACACCACCCGGCAACGGCGAGTGGCTTCGTAAGAAGCATTTCAAGGTCCTGGAGTCGCCTAGCCAGTCTCCAGATCTCAACCCCATCGAAAATCTTTGGAGTCCGTGTTGCCCAGCGACAGCCCCAAAACATTACTGCTCTAGAGGAGATCTGCATGCAGGAATGAGCCAAAATACCAGCAACAGTGTGTGAAAACCTTGTGAAGACTTACAGAAAACGTTTGACCTCTGTCATTGCCAACAAAGGGTATATAACAAAGTATTGAGATGAAATTTTGTTATTGACCAAATACTTATTTTCCACCATAATTTGCAAATAAATTCTTTAAAAATCCTAAAATGTGATTTTCTGGATTTTTTTTTTTTCTCATTTTGTCTCTCATAGTTGAGGTATACCTATGATGAAAATTACAGGCCTCTCTCATCTTTTTAAGTGGGAGAACTTGCACAATTGGTGGCTGACTAAATACTTTTTTGCCCCACTGTATTTGGTCGACTAAGCCTTCTCGTCAATTAATGATTAGTCAGCTGATGGGGAAATCCCTAGTTATGAAATGTAAATGATTGGCTAAAGAGATGTCTTTAATCTAGATTTAAACTGGGAGAGAGTGTCTGATCCACGAACATTATTTGGAAGGATATTTCAGTTTAGGAGTCTAGGAGCCAAATGTAAAAATGTTCCTCCTTTATAGTAGACTTTTGCAACCTTAAAGAACGGGTTGTAGCATGATAAAAGATCTGTTAAACACAGAGAAGCTAAAACGTTTAGGCCTTATAAGTAAGCAGCAATATCTTTCACAGGTACAATGAATTTCAAAGTGAACAATACATTCAACAGATGAACAATGAGGTGCAAATTTTATTTTGAAATTTGAAATTATTATGAAAAAATGCCTCTTTCTCTTCATTGAACAATGCTCTGTAAATAACTGTTCATTGGCATTCTCAGTGTAAGAATTTCCATTATCATCCTCCACTCATTATTTTGGATCTATTTTTATTGAACAAAATATGTATGACAGAAATGTTGTGTTTTCTCTTTCTCAGTCAGCATACTGAACCTCCATTTAAGGTTGCCTGTCGTCTCTTTTACCGTCTGCATTTGACAGGATTAGCATTTTAGCACAACATGCAGATAAGGGTCACTCTCGTCTGATCATGGCAGATTTTAATTAGAAAGATGCAGAAGGTTAATTCCTCTCTCAGTATACCCCCTCAGATTGAAGGTCATGCACAATTAAAATGTTCTGTAGCCTATTTGTTTCAATGCAAAAACAAGTTTTGAGAGTTAATGTAAAAATGTGCTTTATATGGTCACATGTAAATATCCAACTAGCATGGTTGGACTGAGTTTTGATTTTAGACAATAATAAAAAAAGGAAAAATGTAAATAAAAGGATCACCAGGACATGGACAGAGAAGAATTTAATTTTAAACCTCACTGATCATATCTTGTCTGAGTCTGAAGAGAATATTTTAAACAAAGGGTTATCATTTGTTCCTACTACACACATGAACCCTTTCAGACTCAAAATGGAATTGTTTACATTTTTCCATTCTTTAAAACTGAGAGACAGCAATGCAAAGGGTCTATAGCCTACTCCTTTTAAAACAAAGAGCACTTTCTGCCCTCCAATGTCTAGTGTGGGATGTTGACAATCTTCATCTAGGAAAAGTGAAACCACATTTTATTGGCTGAGAGCAACAACAACAGAATAACTAATAGTGGTTCTTCTTCTTCTTCTTTTTCTTCTTAATTAATGTGCCTTTCTTGTTGTTATCTTATAATAAACATCACCTCCCCCATGATATGCCCCATGTGTTATTAATCAGGTGAAAAAAATATATTCGTCACCTCCACTGTTGTGTTTGACCGCTAACCAATGACAGGAGACAGGAAGCACAGATTAAACGGGTCACAAATCAGCTAAATAGTTGTGAGGGCTGTAGGAAAAGTAATTGGATGTACAGAAGTGTGGCTCTAATCAAAGCCATAAGGTTAAAGCGGTTAGCCAAGAGTGTGTGAAGGAAGGGAAAGTCTGAACAAATGCTGCCAAAAAGGATAATAGATTCCTTATAACGACAAAATGATGTAGAAGGCCACAGACAAAGGTTGATTTCCCTTTTGTTGCATGGCAAAATGTGTACTCACAGAGAGTTTTCATTCACACATCATTGACTACAATTTGGAATTCTGTCCATTAATTTTGTTAAAAGATTCATACAATGAAAAATCTAACTCTCCTCATCCTTCATTGTTCTGAATAACAGGGGGAGTCCTGCCCCCAGACCCTCACTATTGGTTGAGCCAAACAAAGTATTGCTTTAAAAATGCCTGGCCACGGTGTTTACTCAGAACCACAGTGTATTAGTGATGGAAATGGACTTTTTTTTTTTTTTTTTTTCATCAGTGATACCAAAAACAAGATGGAAAATGTAATTGTTTCATAAAATAAAATCAAAGTCAATCATGTCAGCCTTTAATCTGCTTGAGATTGAGATTGATGAGATGAATCTGTCATAATATTATAATGGATAAATTAATTTAACTATGTAATAGTCAAATGTGTCACGCTTTTCCTGTAAACAACACACTTAACAATGACTATACATCTGTCCGTTTCCCAAACTGCTAATCCTATGAAAGTGGTCTTTGTAAATTATTCGCTGAAGCATAAAGAATTCAAAATGCCGTTTTACAATAGAGTACTTAATATGATGTTATTATTTCAGGAGCTTGTTTTCAAATCAACTACAGTTTTTGTTATATGTTGATACTTGTCTACGATAAAATATAAAATGTTTGGTTTCATTTTACACTTTCCCATCAGCTAAAATTAGATGCCATTTAAGTCTGAGTAAAACTGACTAAGGTTAATGAATATGGCAAGACAAAATATTGATCTTTTAAACTATGATAATAACTATGAACTATGGTAATTCAGCATACATATGACTTGTAGTACTCTCTGCATTATAAGCTAACATTGTAGAAAATATTTTAATTTGGAAAAAAAAAATACTTAATGCTAAAAACAATCACTTACCTAGTAAAAAAAATTATGGTATAAGCATTGATCACGACACCCTCAGATCCCATATTCAAATGCAACACAAATGAAAGAGAAGTATGAAAAAGGAAAATGTTAAATTAGAACAGACGAGAACAGATAAGACCTTAGTAGAATAATCTTTTCAGCATTTAATGGCATCAGCATAATTAAATAGCATCAAGTTTTACATCCTCTTTACAAGCAACACTAGATTAGAGAAGGCGAATCTGACTGCATTCTTTCCGTCGTCCCAGAAGACCTACACCTCCCAGCATGGCCGATACACTCTTCCCACCATGCACCTCATGGTGTCCCTTTTGATGATGGCGATGCTCGGGCTCAGGTCTGTTCCGACATCTCTGCGCTCTGTGCTGAGAAGGCTCTCGGGGAGACTGAGATGAGGGAGTCCTCTGTTCAGAGATGTTAGGGTCCTCAGCAGATTGGAGTCGGTCACCACGATGATCCTGGAGTTGCCTGGTCCAGATCTCAGAGAGTTCTCCTCCAAGCTCTCGCTCAAGCTTTGGAGATCTGGCTCCATGTCTTCAGCTTTGGTCATGGGGGTGGCAGCGGTTCTGAAGTAGCACTCGGACAAAAGTGCAACAGTGATGAGGACGGTACCAACGGAAAGCTTCATTCTTGATCCTGAGTGTTTCTTCAGTGGTTCAGTTGCTGTCTCCTGTGATGTCTTGCAAGCTGGTCTGATGATGGTGGTACCTTGGTCCATTTTTATAGGCCTACCGGCCATAGTCTGCAATGTGCCACGTTATCCTTAGATTCACCATTGTCTTGGTTTCTCATGAGTATATGGCTATTAACAAAAACACAAAACCTCATTGAGAACCAGATGAGACCACTGACAGAGCTCAAGTGTTTTGTTTGGTGGAAAGTTGATTAAGATTTCCTGCAACGTGGCTTGTGTTCAGCACACAGACTGCAGGGTTCCACTGAGTGGGTATCGTAAGAGGGGATGTAATTCCAGAATCCTCACACTTTGAAACAATATGAGAGGATTACAGACCTGTTGAAGAGTCCAAGTCAATAATAACTGTTTTCTCATTAGAATCACATGAAAAAGTCATCAAAAGAGGCTCTAGCTCTAGTAGCTCAAAATAAAGATCAACACCCAGCAGGAGGTTGTATTATTTAATTTGGAAAAGTGCTGCTGATTCTTGACAATGTTGCAGGTGTTTCAATTTGTATCAAGCATCATGTTAGTGCAGCCTGAATGGGGCTCCTGCTAGTAAATGCTGTATGATACAGAGAACATTCATTGTACTCTGAATAAACTCACTGAATGAACCACACTGGCTGTTCATTGAAAACATTTAACATGGCAAAGAAGGTGATTTGTAATACCTTGGTTGTTGTATTCTAGTATTCTGGTACATACAATAACTAAAGTTTTTACCACCTACTAAACAACATGACCATGGGGTGGAAATATTTTTCTTTTAAACATTTTCATTCTTAGGAGTAAGATTAATGTTTACATCACCACCTAAAAAAATATGTTTAAAAAAACAAAAAAACAATATCCAAAAAGAGCAGTTTTAGATTTTGATAACTCTTTCTTTAATCTTCAGAATTTAATCTTCCGTGTCTAATGTACCCAGTCTTTCTTTCTTCTATCTTCTGATTTTTCCCAAAGGATTTTTAAGACTTCTATATTTAAATTCCTCATTTAAAAACACAGTAGTCTCAAAATTGTTCTCAATAGGATAATCGCCTTTTTTTGTGTCAGTTGAATTCAACTTTGCTTTTTAAGACAGAAGACCTTCTTCTGGCCCTTTGACTGGCTTAGTCATTTTCTATAATCAAAGGCCATGTCACATTGTACTGTGAAAGCAGAAATGTCAAAAATAATTGGAAGCAAGGCCTCTAATAGGACATCTAACAGAACAAGAGAATCTAAAGTAAGAGATTATTCAACTGTGCAAAGTCTTGGGCTCATCTCGTTGAGAAGATGAAAGACTGCAAAATAATAAATATGCATTTTTAAGGCAAATCTTTCATATCAAGGACTACAGAAACTAACAAGTGATATTTACAGAACATCCTACAACACAAGAGAACATCTAAATGTATAATTTAGTGGCCAATTAATTATTCTTCCATTGCCCACCCCAGTAATGAAATGTATGATGATTCATATCTTCCCAATATACATCGCCCTCCCCAATAATAAAATGTATGAAATACATGATGATTCATATACTGCATAAACATTAAAGGTCAATTTAAAGTGAACCACTGTACTGTTCCTGCATAATTTCCCTTCTCTGTAGTTTGTCCGCAGTGTATCGTTTGATTATCTACCAAACAGTCATTTCCACTGAGGTGAGCAAAGAGAGCAACTGTGAAACAATAATGAGGCTTGGAACCATGGGAATAGTGTAATCACAGTTGGGATAAGAAAGGCTGGTTTCAAACAAAAGACCTGAAAGTATTCTAAACTGCTTTAGTAATATGCAAACAAGCTCATCTGGTGAGCATTAGGAACAAGGTGGGTGGATTTTACTACTAGATGGTCTGTGGGCTCTAAATGTCCTTTCCTCTTGTTTTGGGGGATTTTGAACAAGGCTGGACTCCTTGCCACCACATTTCCTCTCCCAAAGGGTGTTTCTGTACATGGCAATATGACGAAATGTACTTTCTCACTCAAAATAAATAGAGAAAAATTCATAGTAGAGTTGATTGATTGTGCAGATGTACTGTGAGGAGATATTACTTACTGGTTGTTCAAGATGCAGGAAACACATTCTCTTGAAGAAAAACTTGTAAAAAGACACTTTGAGCATCTACATTTGCATACGTTGTATGCAATTTTGTAGTATAACTACAGTGCAATTAACGTGATAACTCTTACGTTTAAACACCTGAATGATGCACTTATTTAGCTGAAAAAAGGTTAAATTAACATGCAATATTGAACACTTTGTGTAGCTTTTATTGCGGAAGGAGAGGTGCTCTCAGACTCTGATGACAATATAACCATTTAAAACTATGTTATGTAATATAAGGTATAGTTTAAGTGCATAGTGTGTCATTTGGGACACTACTACTCTTTTTGCTTGATATGTGCATGATATTTTAAGGGCCATTTACACCAAGAACAATAACAATAATGAAAACTATATGATGTCTATATTCACATCCACACAATAACAATCTATTTGTTTTAAGCAAGTGCTGCAGTTTATGTCATCTGCGCTTTAAAATCTTGAGCTCTTTAAATGGATTCCGATTGAGCTCCAACACCTGTTCCAAGCCTTCTTCCACTGATTGTGTATGGGTAACAATGCAGTGAGGAAAGAAGCAGAAATCATTTTCAACAGTCTTGAATTTAAAGCGCTGTGGGATGCTGATCTCACTTAGGACCAAAGGGTCCTAAAATCGGGAACACGCAGATGATTAACTCTGATCACAGCTGGGTTTTCTCGGACCGACTTGGGTATCGCACACTATGTTAAAAAGACTTGGGACCCAAAGTAATAGATTGGGATCTGACCTTGACCTGGGTGACTTTTTAAAAATATGGACACAAACCTGTACCCTCGGCTTCCTAGTTCCTTGGGATCTGGCTGGTCCCGTGAAGACCTCTTGTCTCGTTACTCTCTCTCACCACATAGACTGGAGACTCAGAACAAGAAGTGTCTGTTGAAATGGTACATATCCCTTTCTGGTGAGGAGGAGATTACAGTTTGGCACTTTTCCATTTCAGTTCTGTGATTGACTGCTGGCATCAGAGTGTGGAACTCATTTGCATAGTCCAAAACACACAGTTAGAAAAGTGTCCTGAAAGTTTGGCATTACTCACTTACCAAACCACTACCAGAATACCTTTGGCGATGTTCTGAATGCATAAACTCCAATCATGATGTAAAAAGATCAAATTGGTATAAATGCATTCATTTGTCCGATAACAGCCATTTTGTGTAAGATGTTATACTACACATAGCTGCCACCGAGAATGCCTATTTCACTGAATAAGTATGAAATCTGTTGTAGTTTGCATCAGTTTCAATGCATAGTTAGTATGGATTTGAATGAATCACTGTGGCCTCGCTTTGTTTCATCCAATGCTGCTGCATCCTGAGGTTCTAAGGAATTTTAATTGCGGTCACAGGCCAAAACCTTAGGAATTATTCTCTTGATGGGTGAAAGGCAGAAACGGCATGTGGACCAAATGAGAAATCCTGTCCTGCTTGACAACAGTGGTCTTCTTGCCCTCTAAAAGGTGTCTGGCCATTGTCCTAGCATCCTTATTTTATGGCATTTTGACCATTTGTTTGTGTTAGTTCACCACAATCCAATCAAAATGTAGCAAACCTTTCTCCACTGCTGCAGTCAGAGAAGGATTTGGAATGTGCTGTTCACCTGGCAACCACCCACATCACCTTAACACCAGGTTTTGCACAAGCAAAACTATTACTCACATTTTCTTCAGGATGTTTAAAAAAACTATTTATTGAACATGTTTGTAACATCTTTACTGAACATATTTTTAATCATGTAACATTTACTTTCAGACCGTTTACTTAATCTTATCTTAATTCTTTATGCTATTAAGAAGCATTATTTTAAGAGCTGTGTGTGAATAGTTTGTGCACAGATCTGATGTTTGGGCACAGTTTTGTACAACCATTATTTTAAATGACTTAAGATCCTGACTGGGTTACCCAGAACTCAATGGCAAGTCTGATTAAAGTTATACTGGCAGATGTTGATTGAGCCATGGGGATTGTTTGGGGAAAATCCTGAGTGAAAACCCTCACAGTCATCTCCTCTAAAATGTCCCTGTCCATTAACACTTGATTTAGCTTGACAAACAAATCTTACTACATGCTCTATGAGGCTCAATGTGAACTCTAATTATGAAGAGAAAGGAAAAGGAAGCAGGAAGCAGATAAACACGATGGGTCTTCCCTTGACTGTTGATGGAAAAATCAGTGAGAATGTGGAACCGAATCATGATGACAGATAACTTGCACCAATATAGAGAGAAACAAAACAACAGCACTATGATATAGCTTTCATTTACTTGAAGAAATGGAAAAATTTTCTGAAGATGAGGTTTTCACTGGCCTCAAACTCTCTATTATTTTTCTGTTTCATGAGATTATTTCTAATGCACTGAAGCTGTCTCACTAGTGCATTGTAGTGCATATCTCAAATTGTGAAGCTTACGGAGAAGAAATCTCACCTGCATCACATTTTGCATTATTCTGTCATTTTGTACCGAGTTGTGCAAGTAGTGTGTTTACAAACATCATTCTAAGATCAATTAAAACATGGTTTCCTTCACATGGAAAACAGTTAAGTCAAGTCAAGTCACCTTTATTTATATAGCGCTTTTACAATACAGATTGTGTCAAAGCACTTAACAGTATCAAATTGGAGGATAGAGTGTCAGTAATGTATAATGATAAGATTAAACACTCAATTTTCAATTTCAGTTAAAGGCATTTCATTATTGAATTCAGAGATGTCATTGTCTAGCTCAGTTTAGTTTAAATAGTATCTGTGCAATCAAATCGGCGATAATCGCTAGAAATTAAGTGTCCCCAACTGAGCAAGCCAGAGGCGACAGCGGCAAGGAACCGATCTGTGACAGAATGGAGAAAAAAACCTTGGGAGAAACCAGGCTCAGTCGGGGGTCAGTTCTCCTCTGACCAGACGAAACCCGCAGTTCAAAAGTTTATATTTCTATTTTAATTTGTTGCAATTTCTAACAATAGTAGTATTATGTAGTTAGGTATTTTATTATATTTTAGTTATTTTTGGTTGATATATCTGGGGATATGTCTCTGAGGGTCATCTGGGTGTCCTGGTCTCCGCTGACGATCAGGGCTGTAGACATCATCTCTTGGTGCTGATCCACCATCTGATCGGATACGGACTGAGAAACAGACTAGGAAAGAAACAGACAAATATTAGCGTAGATGCCATTCAACTTACGATGTAACGAGTACATCGTGTGTTATGGGGAGTGTTCGGTTCGGTTGATCTAATTAATGCAGCCTAACAACTTTAACGGATTTGAATACTAGAAGCGTATTAGTGTGTTATGTGTAAGCCAGGCTAAAGAGATGGGTCTTTAATCTAGATTTAAACTGACAGAGTGTGTCTGCCTCCCGAACAGTGTTAGGTAGACTGTTCCAGAGTTTGGGTGCTAAATAGGAATAGGATCTGCCGCCCGCAGTCGATTTTGATATTCTAGGTATTATCAAACGGCCGGAGTTTTGAGAACGCAGCGGACGTGGAGGACTAAATAAACAGTGAATGTTTCTTTATGAGAAAAAAAAAAAAAACAACGTTCAATTTGAGATAATACTACCATCCTAAAATTCAAATACATAGTGTGCACGTAAATATACTTACTTTTTTGCCTGGATCCTAGGAACCTCCTAGAACAACCGAGCAACCATATACTTCCGATAAATATTGTAACTTTATATCTGTCCTTGACCCTTTGAAGACACATTGTTTAGAACATCATTTTTTTTACACAGGCATATTGTACATATAACCAATCAAAGATATATATATATATATATATATATAAAACATTGTTTATATTAAACAGTTGCATAGTTCACATTGCTTTCAAGATTTTCTTTTAGATAGCTTCCAAATATGTTTTAATGTGAAAATCACTTTAAAATAAAATAACAAGCAATTATAATAATTTCAAATATAAATACATTTTTAAAATAAGGTCCGAATAAGAAACACCTTAACACTGCATCAGCCATTTACGTTTTGCAGGGACAAACACTATTCACATTTTCTTCTGAAAATGTAATAATCTAGTTCAAATGGCTTATTTGTCAAATAGATTTGTTAGTTGTGGAGGTTTACAGGTACTGGCCCCTGTGTATCAAGGCATGTTATGGTTACTGTTGTCAAAACAGTTCTCAGTATGTTTAAAAGAGTGCTTCTCTCATGTGTGTGTCCTGGGCAGGTGTTTGTGGGTTGGTTTTTGGTTATTTGAGGACAGCTGCAGGCCATATGCTCATAACAGAGCTGTTTCTACAACTATAAATTGAGGATGGAACAGTTGAAGAATTTTAACCATGCTCTGTTTGTCTATATCCAGCTGGACTGTAACCCTCCCTCCGGTGAACATAACTGGAGCAGGGCTCTGCAATCTGTTTAGAGATCAGATTAGCTCATGTTAACGATTGTAATGTATGTGATTTTAATTGTCTGTAATATTTGTGTCACTAGCCGCACTTGTTGTGTTTGCCTCCACCACAGTAATATTACAACACATGCTAAATGCTCGCATGGAGAATATTTCTTAAACTAAAACACAGCCAGTTTTTAGGATTCAACCAAATTCTTCTCACTCTTTGCTTTCCCTGGCACCCTGAGCACTCATAGACCGCAGCTGAAGGTGTTTGTGTGCTATAGAATCGGCCCGTTAACAGTCTTACCGCCACACCTCACCGTCCCAACCAGAGAAAAGAGTCTCCGAGGTCGTAGACTCTGCTCTGAAATGTGCACACCAGCTGACTATATCAGTAGCTGCCAAGCAAAACACAAGACCCTGGCTCAGGGGCCGGAGGAAAGGCAACTTAGCCTCACTTTGAGAGGAGACAGTGCTTCTCACATAACCTGAGCCACCACTCAGCCCACAGCAGCAGAACTTTGCTAACACAAAGAAACAGGCAGCACTGTCGTCCGAGCTGAAGTGTTATTCCAGCTAGGTAAATAATAGAGCTCCCTTCTTCGTGTGATGAATAGCGCATATCAACAGCCAAAAATTCTATTATGTTCCTGAGATCCGTGTGCAGCAGTTTGCTAAAAGCCAATGCGGATGGAAATGAGCAAACTCATTCTTTTACGTTCACATTTTATTCACTTTCTGATTATATCTGAAGAGGAAATACACAGCCGTGTCCTTTAAGGGTGAAAGAAAAAATTCTAAAGTTATAATGTTTATAAGTATGTGTTTTGATAGCTCCTAATATTTTACTGTATCGGCTGGCTTAGGGACCATGTTTATTGATATCACAATAATAAATGTGTCAATTCTGACATTTCAGAAACCATGAAATTGTAAAAATACTGTTGTAAATACAGTCCATAGTAATTTACATAGTAATGCTCTCCCTGAGAAGGTACCACAGTGGTTTAGTGAAGTAATAAAATACTTTTCCAAGTTTCAGTTTTTCCAGTTTGCTCAATAATGTTTGTGTAACCTTCATCGGTGGAATCCAGAGACTCTAAAATCAAAAAGGAGGCATATTCACAGTAAAATGCACATTCCCATTGATAGAAACCCAACGGGTTTTTGTTCAGGGCATAGGCTACATTTTACATTGGACACAAGGTGTGGACTCAACATACAACGTACAAAAGTAAACAAAACAGTCATACTTAAAATCATGTTTTTGTGGATGAAGAAAATTTTGAGGATGAAGGGATGTCACACATGCTGTCTTTTTTGGAATCTGCCTAATTTGACAATTTAATACTGATGCAGTACAATAGAGTTTAATTGGACTAATGGCCTTTGCTGTCATCACCAAAAATCTGATGAGCCTATTTTACTATCCTAACTACACTGAAAAAAGATACGTTGGGCCAAATTGCAAAATACCCTAATTTGTTAAATATGCAAATGTATTATTATTATTTCTCAAATTGTATGGTTTAGTTCAAACTGAATGTTTTGATTTCATATTAATCAAAAATCATTACTCTTTTAAAACCCAAACACATTTATACAAAGTAAAAAGATTTTATATTAATTTTAAAGATCATGCACAAGTATGTATTTAGTTGCATTTTATTATTTACATTTAGCACAGACCTGTGACCAAACTGTGATCCAGTATAAGTTCGTAGCATAGTGGCATCAGATCACATCAGCTAGAAACTAACCATGTTCCAAAACAAATATACCAGCTTAAGATGTAGTTACCAGAAAGAAACCAAATTATGAGCAGTCAATGCTAACTATGAACTGTGACTAATGGTCAAACATTGTTCTGGATGTAGTGGAAGCAGGAAGCAACAGAATCATTCACATTGCTGCTGTTGTAACAGATAATGGTTCCAAGAGTTGTATTTGGATGGGGGGCATGTCAACAATATGAACTGATGTTTTTGGAAACAAAACATTTTTGGAACAAAAATACTGTTTTGCATGGAAGACCAGCTCAGGCCCCAGCTCCAGGCCGAGACCTGAGTAGGTTGAGTCGAAACTGAGACCTGGTTATGGTCTGAATGAAGTATGAATAAGCTTTTTGGTAACACTTTAGAATACTGTTCCATCATTAATAAATAACTACACAAGAACACATGAGTATTGCAATATTATCACTCTAGTAACTACTAGTTACAAGCAACTCTGATTAATGAATTAGTAAGTAATAGTGCTTAGTCGAATGTGGTAGTTCACTATCAGCTCATCAGTAACTATTTTTTTTCATACCTCCCCAAGAACTACTGTATACAGGTTGATAATTAATATGAATAATACATAATGTATAATTCATTCTCAAGTACAGGTCATGGTAACACACTAGTAATGACTCAAGTATTACCAAATTCTTCAGAAGGAATTACTAATTATTTGGATCAGTATTCTAAAGTGAAGATCATGATAACTCCCGAGTAATGACTGAAATCATTGTAAGCTTTTGAGGTTTTTGTAAAGTACTGAATAGTATATTCAGGTGTTACTACATCCTTCTAAAGGAATTAGTAATTTTTTGGATCAGTATTCTAAAGTGAATAACATGATAACTCCCTAGTAATTACTGAAGTCACTGTGACCTTTTGAGGTTTTTGTAAGGTCCTGGTTAGTAATTCATTTTGCTAGATTTGGTATCATTTTGCTAGATTTGGTACACTTAAATCATTACTAGTGGGTTACCGTTATCTTAAATTTAGAATACTGATCCAAATAATTAGTAGTTTCTTCAGAAGGATGTAGTAACACTTGAGTCATTACTATCCAAAACCTTACATATATCTCAAAAGCTCACAATGACATCAGTCAATATTAGGAAGTTATGATGATTTTCACTTTAGAATACTGATCCAAGTAACTAGTAGTTCATTTAGAAGGATTTGGTTATGCTTGAGTCATTACTAGTGGGTTACCATGATCTTCATTTTAGAATTAATTATTCATTATGCATAATTCACATTAATTATGAACCTATATAAAGTAGTTCTTAGGAGTTCTCAGGATATATTAAATGTATCTGCAGTGTTGTAGTCCTCAAGCTTTTGAATCCATGGCAAGACCAATTCCATGAAAATGTCTTAGACAGTGTCTGAACTTGAGTACTACAACATAGCAAAAATGTCAAGTCACATTCATTTATAGTGTTTATGACATGTATTTATACAATACAGATGGTGTGAAAGCAGCTTCACAGTAATAAACAGGAAAATAACAGTGCTAATGTTGCAGAATTCAGTTCAAATGTTGGTCTCATCCAACAGTTCTCATAAGTGCAGCTGAATCAGTAGCATAACTATTAAATAACTATTCATTGTTTTAATCCCAAACAAATTTTTTGTGTTGAAAAATTGTTGAATTGACTAAAGTAATGCAATATTATTTCCACACAATTTTGTGTAGTGTTTGCTAAGGCTCAGGCTCTTAGCAGCCACAAACTGTAGAAGTACCCTGGTAATCAACCAACAAACATTAGCATCATGGTGGTAAGTTTTGCATGGACAAGCACCACTCACAATATCTTCAGAAAATGAACCTAGTAGATTATTCTTCTGTAACCAGTTATGACTGCTTATGCCCTCCTTTGACCCTCTGGTGTGTTCAGAATATTTACAACCAATGTGAGGATTAGATTCTTCAACTAAAACAGCATGTAAACTACTCATGTGGTTACTCCAGTGCACACCTCGGATCACTTCCTCCTGTCTTTTAACCTCAACGTGGTTCCTGCCACAACACATACCCCTCCACATGTCACCTTACATGACATGCTCACTCTCACCCTCTCGGCTATCTGCTATGGTTTCATCTTTGCTTCCTCCCCTAACCAGTTATCATTACTTGATGCTCACATTGCTACTGACACTCTCTGCTCCCTCTCTTCCAGGCCAGCCCGTACCAGCCCTTCTGCCCCCTGGCTATCTGATGTTCTCTGCAAGCATCGTTCTAAACTCAGGGCTGTAGAGAGGGTGTGGTGCAAATCAAAAAATCCTACTGACCCTGTGACAGCAACCAGTCTGACTTCAGAAGTGGACATTCAACCAAGACTGCCTTGCTCTCAGTTGTTGAAGCCCTAAGACTGGTTGTGGCAACTGTGTACCACAATGGAAAATGCCCCAAAAAGTTGTTTTTCTATTAAATTATGATTTTCTGCCATACACACATACAGACACATATACACATGCACACACACACTCATCGTTACAGTCACTGAAGGCCAACTCATCCTCATTGTCATCACATGGAAGAGCCAACTCTGCACACTTCCTATTGCCCTTTCAGTGAAATATTGTTGGATTCATTTTCTGAAAAGGATAAAAAAAAATTATTATTCATACATAAATACAACTATACTACAATAAACACTTCAAATAAATAAATAACTGCAATCATATTATTGATGTTAATATCTATAAAAAATCCCAAATGGGGAAATACATTACTTCAATTCCACTGTGGTACAGCATGCCATATTGCAACATTCATATTTTCCGTAGTGGTACAGCGTTGCCATGTGGCAACATTGAAATTTTCTCAATTTACAGTAAAACTATGTTAGACAATGTTGATTTGTGGATAAAAATATGTAATTTACTAACCAAAGATGATGCAAAAAAATCCCCCTTGAGAAGAGATGTTCAGAAATGAGGTTAACAGAGCAATTTCTGGAGCGCTTAAACAGGTGCCCTCCATATGAGGGTGACAGAGGGGAAAAAGTGTTTTGGAGGAACATTCAAATACTATTTTACATAACAGCACATCATTGACTACCTTAAGGCCGGCCCTTATAATTACCATATTGCAATATTTTGTATTTTTTTCAGAATGACAAGGAAATAAGTAGAAAATAATTGTTGCTATATTATGGCGACTCTGTACCATAGAGGGTTAAAAAATGGCCTGTTTGAAAAATTCCAGTCTGGTTTCCGCCCATTGCATAGTACAGAGACTGCCATGGTAAAAGCTGTCAGTGATCTGATATTACTCTCTATAGGTATTACTAGTGTCCCTTTTGTTGTTTCAGATCTTATCTCTCTGGGAGCACTCAGTCCAACTTCAAAAATTTCAGATCATACTCTTCATCTGTTACCACTGTTGTTCCTCAAGGCCCTCATTTATTTATCATTTACTTACTACTATTGGTTGTATTTTAAGGAAATATGGCATTAGTTTTCATTGCTATGCGGATGACACCCAGCTATACTTGTCCTCCAAGCCAAATTCTTCTTTCTCTCTTTTGGATTGTTTAGAAGAGATTAAATCTTGGTTTTCGTGCAACTTTCTCAAGCTGAATAGTGACAAAACAGAGGTTCTTCTTGTTGGCACTAAATCCAATTTGTCAAAATTCAATAGTTTTTCACTCTCTATTGATAATTCTATAATCTCTTCATTTTCACAGGTTAAGAGTCTATGTGTCATCCTTCCACCAGGAGGGAAAAGCTAAGGTAAAAGTCTGTGAAGTTGATTTTGTGCCTTTTTGGGATGGTACTCCAATGCACCATTCACTTGCAGAAGCTTCTGGAGGGCACATAAGTCTGAATTAGTGAATTTAGTTAAAGGGGGGCACTAACACTAGCACGACCCTCTAACACTAGCACTCTCTATTCTATTTCTATTTTGTCTATTCTATTTGTATTCTACTACTTGCTTCATTTCTATTTTAAAAAAACAATGAATGCTCTAAAACTAGCATTCTGGATTTTTTCTGTATAATAAAAATGACCCTATATAACACTAGCATTCTCGATTCTTTTTCTATTCTTTCAACTTGTTTTCTTATATTTCTTTATTTTTTTAAATGATTCTCTAACACCAACACTAACATTCACTATTCTTTTTTCTATTGTATCTACTTGTTTTCAGTTTATTTATCATTAAAAAAAAAAAAAAACAAACTTAAAGCTACGTATAATGCATTAGATGAACCGAGACTTTTTATATATTATTATATATTATATACTAATTATATATTATTGCTCTTCTTTTGATTTTGATTGCTTCTGTTGTTCTCATTTGTAAGTAGCTTTGGATAAAAGCGTCTGGTAAATGTAAATGTGAGAATGACTAAACTCATTAAAAAACAGTTTCTGTAAGTGGTGAATTTATGTGTGTATGTGTGCATCATTATACCTCTCAATGTCTGACACTGAGTGCAAAACCGCAGAGCATCTAACAGGAAGAGAGGAGGGGTTCAGGTGATGAGACTCAATCAGCTTCTGACCTGTCTGTCCATAAAGCAAAGGAAGAATTAATTAAGGTTGGCTAAATCTGATCCCAGACCAATCCTGCCAGTATGAATGACCACACATAGGACACACTGTGAATTCTGGGTGGGGAAATGTTGTCTTAAGCTCCTGGAGCAGTGAGTGTTAGAAATGGTGCAGTTTGAGAAAGTCTTACACATACTCTTTGGCTAATAGACGTGCTATTTTTAAACTGGGGCAAATAGTAATGGCGTTGTGCTTTGGGAGAACCTTGTCACTGGGAGAATCAACGTTTTGAAGCTGCTCAGTGGCCCAGAGGTAGTGATGCATTGACAGTTTTAGAGAACATGGTTTGTTGAGTATGGTAGGTGTTTGGTGAGAGAGACTTGGAAAAAAAATGACAACACCAAGTTCATGGAAATACTTTCCAATACAACATACAAAGCCCTTAAAGCTAGTTTGCATCTCCCATTACCATACATTATCAAAAGCTTCACAATACATTTCTCCTAGAAATGCCTAATATGAAAAAGGAACACTAGTTTTGATGCAACTTGGAAACAGTACTAAAGGGATCAAATAAGTATCTGCCAAGATACTGAACAAGCTGAAATTGTGGGAAAATTACTTGTGCCTATTTTGTGTCCATTTGGACTTTATTTGATTCTTATATGATCTTATTTAGCATCTCATGAGATAGGAAATGAGTGTCTTTAATTTATCTTTAATATCTGAGATAAAGTAGAAACAAAAACGAGAACTCAATGAAGTCTACACACCAATGAAAGCAAACAATTAGCACTACAATTAACCTTGTGTTTCTATATGTTTTAATTAGGGTGTCTTATTTTTTTTCCATATGAGACAGCAAGAATCAAAACCCTAAACGTATAGTCATCTGAGGAAATCTGTTTCTTTATGCTTAAGATCTTTAGAGTTGTGTCTGAGGTGGCTATAGTGAAAATGCTTCTATTTTGCATTTAATTTTAATTTTTAATGCACATCTTTAAATGATATTTTTAGCATAACGGTTAAATTTATTGAAAAAATTCTGTTTATTTTCAAGTTTAAATGAGATTTTGCACAGATTTTCATTGTGGTCTTTGAAAGTTCAGAATAAGACACTGATTTAGGGTAGAGTGTGGGAAAACGGCCCCACGGGGTAAAAGTTTGTGCTTCAGCTTCAGTGAAGGCAGCGCATTAATTTAGAGGTGATTAAACTGACTGGACCTATAGGTGTTAACTGTTTGAACGAACACCAGCCAATAAGAATCGAGTAGTAAATAGACACACCAACTGCGCTGACACTAACCACAGTCTAAGCTTTAATTACATTCAAAAATACCGTAAAAAGATATAAAATAGAACACAGTCTATGTCTGAATGACACACATCTACACCGCATGAAGTTGACTCTAACCGAATTTATGTCTCCCAATCAAACTGGTCTCAGAGTAGCCTGACGTTTTCACTCATTGATAACAGCATTTTAAGTTTCTAGACGAAGTCTACATTGAATAATTCAGACGTCACGTCATGCCTATGATTAAATAGAAATCGGCGATGAGGAAATTCCCTCATGTGGAAAAATGGCGCTTAACATTAACGTTATTCGACAGAATGCATCTGGAACCAAAATAGGAGCACAACTTGACAACAGTCAAGCAACAAACATAACTACACTAATGCACCTTCAACTAAAATGAGACCTCAAATGTAAAAATCATAAACATTTGGCCTAACGGTCCAAGTTTAAAAACACACACATTTAAATTAAGCTTACTAACAACGACGGTCAAAACAAAGTTACAAATGCCAGAAACCAATATTGTTCAGAAAATATGCATTTTACCTGTTTATTTTTGATCTACCACATCCATGAACGATTGCTGAGTGATTCCCGCCGTACAGCTGCTCCACTGTGTGCCGCCTCGAGGAGAGGTATCCTTCCGCCGCTCGGGATTTCCTCTAGTTCCAATATTTAAAATCTTTATCATAAATGTCCGTTTATTTTAACAAAGAATGTATGATGATATGATAAAATAAGTAATTCTTAAGGAAGGATGTAACTCATTTGGGACCAGATATCACCGTTGACAGTTTTTTTATTCCTGTAAAAATACTATTTAAAAATTATAAAATTACTATAAAAGTTCATCTGTTAAATAAAAATGCATATCTATAAGTTTTGATGAATTCGCGATTGTTTTTTTTATGTGAAAACAAAAACAAAATGTCTTTTAAAAAAAACCTGAACATTTAAGGTTATTCAGAGTTACAGGGTTGCCATGTTATTTTACACAGAACATGTACATTTACAGTCTATTTCTGTAATTTTATAACCCCCCCTCCCCATTTAAAAAATACAGGAAAAAAACGTAAAAAATAGTACAGAAAAATTCTGTAAAATTACAGATTTTTTTTACAGTGTACATCTAAACATAAAAAAGGGCTTATAATTGGTCTGAATTTTATAGATTCTGTGTTTTGTTTTCTTTCTCTTGGTCACTAACCTCAGTTCAACAGTCTGGAGCCCACTGGCTTGTGGTTTTGGGGACGAGTTCAGAGAAAGTACTAATACATTCAGCACAGTGTACAACATTAAGTTACTGTCTGAAAGTGACTTAACAGAATGCACCAGTTCAACTTTCTCCAAATGTTTTCCAGATTCCTGGATGCAAGTCCTATCCATCTTTTGGGGAAATGCCTGGTGACATCCCACTGAGTGATGTGAAAACTGATCCACCATACGCCAATGATTTCATGTCTCATACAGATGTAGCATGTAGAGTAGGACAGGCAGATTATTGAGCACAGATGAGGATAGACAAATGTTATAGTTTAAAGAACAAGGAGAGAAATGATCCAGTTGACATGGGCAATGGTGTCCCAATGCAACTACTCTGTTTCAAGTTGTTGTTATTCATTCATTCATTCATTCATGCTACTTGGTGAAGTGAAGGATTATAGTGAAGCATAATTTCTGGAAAAAAAAAATCTCCCTCGTCCAATTTTATAGATGTGTATAACTATTATAACTATATCTATTAAAACTATATATAATGTTTATATGTATCCTAATTACACACAACGAATACACACACACACACACACACACACACACAATTTATTTAGGTTTTCATCGTTTAAAAAAACCTGAAATAATAAAGTATAAGAACAAAGTAATGCAATAAAATGTATGCATCGTTTGAAAAGATAATTTTTCCAAGGTTGTGTAAAGTGATCTTAATGTTACAGAAAGAAAGAAAGAAAGAAAGAAAACTATTTTTTATTTATTTTTTTATTCAATTGTCCAATGGAAATCAAGTTTGTTTACGTTACCATGGTGAGACGCACAAGCAGCGCTCGCAGGGTCTGTGCAGAGTTGAGAGGTGAAAACAAAAGCACATCGACAAGTGCGATTAAGTTAGTTTAATAATTTAAGCCTCAAACTAACCCAGGCTGTTGCTTATCATACAGCAGCGTAACGCAAAAGAACGTGAGTGCAATGACTTCAGAGGTTGATGAGGAAAATAAACCGGGTGGAAGGTGTTTACTGGGAAACTGGGTTGAGGAGGTATGTTTCACACAGCATGTTTAAATGATCCTGCAGACTGCGGCTTAGCAAAGTTTTGTTTGTCATCCTGTTGGTACATCTGTAGTTGCAGTATGAACGCTTATATATTATCACACTTCACCTTTACAATGACATGTTACACTTTTCACTTTTCTTCTTTCACGCGTTTCAGAGGGCTACTGCATTGCTAGACAGGACCGGGCCTAGATCAGGTGTTCATAAGTACGGACACACAGGGATTCTTACCTTGGACGTGGCTGCTAAAGTACAGGGGATCAGTACATTCAAAGCTACTTTCAATTCTCCTAAAAGCCTTGAGGTGCGACACAAAGGTAGGTTAAAATGATACAGGTGTTAATAATAAGGATTTTATAAATTCATAAATAAACATTTGCTGAAACAGAATGATGTATTTATGTTTTTCAGCTGTTTTTAACAGATGCTTCTGTGATGCATTCTTGACAAAACTTATGTCAGCCAGTAGGGTTTACCTCTGTGATGCACGTAAATTAGCAGAACATTTGATATGTTTTAAAGACAAAAAAATAATTAGATAAAACATGTGCATAATCCACAAATGTAACACATAGTAAAAATGCAGAACTGGACTCAGGAATAGTGACGGTTCTGTCAGCTGACCTAGGGATTAAAAATGTCTTTTGCATTATTAAATTCATTTGACTTGTTGTTAATTAATAAAATTCCTTTTAGTTCTTCAGTTTATATAGTACTCCACAGAGGTCCTTTCAAATAAAAGCCCTCTGTTCTTTCTGCTGCCTAAATCGTAGTAATAAATTTCACTGTTGTTTTCATTTTAGGAAGCCGGGCTGAACTTTTGGAAAATGACCTCATCAAAAGAATAAGGTAGCTAAATAAACAAACATTTACTTTAAAGTTTAATGTTTAAGGACCTCATTGTGTGTAAAACGCGAAAGACATTTTATGATCCTCCCACATTTCTTGTTTCATGTGTCAGTAGAGGAAACAGTGGGAGAGGGGTGATGTAAGAATGTTTGTGTCATGGTTAGATTCATAGTTCAATTAAATCATTTTATTTTTTATTTATCATGCAACATTCTAATTCATTTTTTAACATAACCTTGACAACAAGTCTCAGACCTCAGACAAGTGGTTGCAATATTGTTTTTAAATTAAAAGAGAGAGAGGGAGAGAGAGAGAGAGAAAACTGAAAAAAGTGAGACAGTACCTCATACCCATAGAGCTGGTATAGGCGGGCATGAAAAGACAAATAATCTTTAATAGAAGAATTTCATTTATCAACAGCAAGTTCACATTAAACCATTTTAGCCAAACTGCTTCACTTTCTAGAAAAACAATCAGTGGATCTAAAGGTGAATGCTACTTTATTTATGCAGTTCTAACATAAAGTGCAAATATTTAATCTCATTTTAAGCATCATAATTCATTTCTTGTTTTTATATAATCCTAACATATTAAGGCTGAGTTGGCTCTTCCTCTATGTCAGATCACTGTCACTGTGAATAAATGTTAAACAGACGTGCATACATATATTTCAGTCTGTTTTGTTTCCACCATCTGTTGATTTAGAGAGACTCCTTCTGCTTCACTTAGTCATGAGTCATTACTTCATTATCTCCAGACATCATAGTGACTGTATTTTGCAATATTAAAAACCATTTTCAAGCAGATGAGCTTTATTAAACATCTAAAATCAATAACAGGATGTCAAAATTTTCTTTGAAACTTTTTGGGCCTTGAAGCAAATATGGCAGTTTGAGTACTTCTAGGCTACATGTGTCAGCTGAACAACTGCCATTGAGATGAACAGATTTCTCTCCCCAAGTATATTAGAACTCCTTGATTGAACCAACTATGCAGTTTTTTTAACATAACACTGCAATCTATTTAACAGAGATCAGATACATGCAGAGATGAACGCAGAGCCTCCGGCCCCTGAGTTGTGCTCTGTGACCAAAGCAGACTACAAGGCGGAGGGCTTTAAGTCTGTCCGCGCACCACTGACCACAGTCTGTTTCTGTTCACCGTAACCTTCAAATATAATATTATTGCTGTGACAGTACTTTTCCATATGTGTGCACTGGTGTGTGTGAATTTGTGTGTCTTTCGGCGTTAAACAGCTTGTCTCTTTCAGGATCATGATTACACAGCTGAGCAAGCCATCACATTTTGGAGTGATAACTGTCAGAAGATTCAGGTCAGCATCTACTGTGAAGTTTCAGTCAATATGTTTATTTCTTGCAGCACTGGAGTGGGTTAATGAGTAATGTTTTCTTTTTACAGGGTGTGACAGCAGTTAAAACTAAGGATCATCCATTTAAAAGAAATGCCACTTTTAGTACACCGATCGGCGAACAACTAGATCAGCTCGACGACACAGTGCTGTACCCATCAAAAAATGATGCTTTGTGACGAATGTAAAAATATCCACATTTGATCATTTCTTCTTGATCTTCTTTCATGTTATCATTTTTGTCGAGTTTATAACCAACAATAAAGTTGTGTAATGTTTTCCATGCCAAGTATGACTACTTGTTTTAATGAAGAGCAAGTGACTAGTTAATTCTTCTCTAATAAAATAAATGTACTTGTCTTTGTACTACTTTTTCACTCTGAGAGAGGAGAGCTCTAACCACTTGCTGATGCTCTGTTTCTTTGGATCAGGATGGCTTACTTTCACACGGCTGTGCTGTCAATCAGAGCTGCTCTGTCGCTGCATTCCTCTTTCATGCTTTCAGCAGGGATTAACGTTGGGTAACTATGGCAACAAGTAATTTTAGACTTCATTAATTCAGTGTTTCCCTTTGTTTTCACAAAATTTGTTTTCTCTGAGGAACTTGACAGAAAGTCTTTGACCTGGCTCGATTCCTTAACAATTTAATGTTGTTGCTTCAAGGTTAAATACATTTAAATTATAGTTTTTAAGTTGTTCATTTAGATCCATTCTGTCATGTTTTCTGTGCCTTGCCAAAATTCAGTCCCAGAACAGTGTCATTGTTTTTATACCGTCTTTCTAATGAATTACACTGACTCCCAAAGTCCTAATTTGAAACCATCAGATAGTGATTTTGACTTTTAGTTAAGTAAGCTTTTTTTGTAATGAACCATAATTATAAATTGAAGGCTACAATTATATTTCATAAAGCCCTGGCCAAGCATGTTTATTACTGAGTATATCAGTGCAAAGCTTTGGAGGATGACCTCTTGGCAACAGGACTGACTGTGACAGAGCTTGCTAGTGGGCGGTAATTAAGAATCGTGGGGGCGAGAAGCGGCTGTGAACATGAGTGCGTACACACATACACACACACATGCACTCACACACACAGATGCAGTCCACTGAAGGCACAGATGCCAAATGGATTCTTAATGATCAGACTACGACGTCATCCCTATTTACCACCAAACTGTTGAATGAGCAGTAATGATCAGGGAGTTCTTTAATGAGCAGACAGTGTATGGATTCAAAGAGAGAGTAACACTTAATGCTTTATAATATGGAAATACTGAAAATGTTGTTCTATTATTTTTTTAAACTGACGGTCATAGTCCTACATTAGTAGGAACCAACCATCAATTGGCAGCTCTCTTTCAGTAATTAGATAAAGCCATTGCTAAATACTAGATAGATAGATATACTTAGTTTAGATAGTTTTCAGTATTTTGTTCTTTTAGGTTGTGACTAATAAGATGATTGTATCTATTAAAAGTATGGATAATTTAAAAGCTGACCTGTATGAGATAAAATACAATGATGAGAAGAAACTGGAGTATTTAGCTTAAGAGTTGCAGTTAAGGGAGCTCTGAGAAAAAGTGAGATAATCAAGTGTGCAATTTTCTTTTTCTATTGTGCTAATAAGCTGCAAAGCCCATTGGGAAGGTCTGTTGAGTGAAAAAGAGCCCTTCAGGAAGGATTCATTAATATTCACAATTCTTTAGAAGAAGAGATTTTGCAAGTAATGACAACACAAGAACCTGCTTTTAATTCAGTTTATTGAACAAAATATCTTACAATGTCTTGGATATACATATATACAAATATTACATTCTGATAAAACTTCACTCTGTCCTCAGTCTTAACAACCATCATTCAATGCATTTGAACGTGTTAAGAAAATTTCAAATACACATCACAAGTCTCCAAAAATCTGAATATAGAAAGCACAAAAAATAAGAATTTCACCTGGAAAGATGTACTTAACCATCAGCACATGAAAACATATCTGTAAAAAAACAACAACACACAGCTATACAATTTTTGCAGTTTTAAAGCAGGTATGAAATATACCTGAATTGACCTCCCTCAAAAGGTTTTAAAATGTGTTGTTCCATGCAAGAGCGAGAAACCCTTTCAGACACAGAACAAATATATGAAACAGTGGCTCTGATCCTGGTGACTTCCTGTCATCAACAGTGCTCTCAGATAACATAGACATCTGTCTTCTCTCCCAGAAGCCAATATGTTCTCATTTTGCCTTTACCCTAAAAGAGGAACAGCACCGATCAATAGCATGCATCAATGAGCACTCAGACAGCTCGCTGGAGGAACTAATCAACAATGAGCAATACGCTCTTTCTTAATGAAAATCTAAATAAAATGTGACCCTGGATGACAAATCCAGTCTTAAGTGTCAATTTTTCAAATCTGAACGCTGACTAAATAAGCTTTCCATTGATGTATGGATAGGATCGGACAATATTTGGCTGAGATACAACTATTTGAAAATCTGGAATCTGAGGGTGCAAAAAAATCTAAATACTGAGAAAATCGCCTTTAAAGTTGTCCAAATGAAGTTCTTAGCAATGCATATTACTAATCAAAAATGAAGTTTTGATACATTTACGGTAAGAAATTTACAAAATATCTTCATGGAACATAATCTTTACTTAATATCCTAATGATTTTTGGCATTAAAAAAAAAACGATAATTTTGACCCATACAATGTATTTTTGGCTATTGCTACAAATATACCCCAGCGACTTAAGACTGGTTTTGTGGTCCAGGGTCACATATTAAGAATCCTGCAAAGACGGACAGTGGACAGTCCTCTATGGTGATCTAAGCATTATAAGACTCAGATTGGTATAAAAGGCCATCATCAACACAATAAAGTTCATATTTCACAGGACTTAGGTTGCATTGCATGTGGATATTTCGTCATTTGAAAATCTGAAAGTTGCTGGAAAAATATTGCCTATTCCAAAAATACTAAACGATATACAGAATTTCTATTGAAAGCATTGTGTGGAGCCAATCTTCAAGGATTCAAATAGAATCAATCAAAAATCTTCAAAAGAACTGAACAAAATCCTACTGGATGAACTAATATACTGCGGGATTTTAAATAATTGTCATTTGATATTGTTTAATCTTTATCATAATTCTATTAAGGGTTTTAAAATCATGAAAGATTGTGCTCTAAATGATCTGACTAGTAGTTTTTCTGTGTTATGTTGGAATTTTTTTTAAAGAAAATTACTCATACAAAATAGCTCACACAAACAAACTTTTTTAAACAAAAATTTTTTTAAAATAATTCATGAAAAATATTTATTCTTTCAAATTTTTACATGGTTTATCTTTTCAGAAAGCAAGCATAACTGAAACTTCCTACCTTCATCTCCACATCTCCTCGCAGCTGGAGATCGAAATAGCCAAACTCATCCAGCACCTCTTTGGTGGCTGACGACACATGTATCCTCAGAGCTGTGGAGGAAATCATAATCATAAACAGGGAGATAAAAATTGTCATTATTTACTCGACCTCAAGTTTTTTTTTTTCTGTACAATATAAAAGGACATATTTTGAAGAATGTAAAAGCTGCTAATTTCCATACAACAAAAACATACAGTGAGTGAAAATGTTCAATAATTTAATAGCTTAAATTGCACCATACAAACTGTTGTATGATTTCAGAAGGCTGTATGGTTTACTTTTACAGTATAATACCTTATGTTTTGGCCACTGTATGCTGTCATTTCATTTCCGAGTGAACTATCCCTTTAAGAGCCACAAACACTGATATATAATAGAGATCAGTGGCCACAGCCAATCAATATAAATGCACAGCTGTGAGTGAGATGACACCTTGATAAAAGACGATTCGCCAATTATAAGAATGGCAACAGACACACTACACAATGACCAAACTGGCCTGTCTATAGGAGGAACAACATACTGCTCTTAATCTGAAATATGCTCCATAATGTGTGGGTTCCTTATAGCTAATTGTGCATTAAGCTCCAACAAGCGGTAAACATATTACATGTTATAAATCAAACCGGATATCCGATACTGGTTCCTTGTCACTATTTATTAATTATTAATAAAGCCCACCTCAGGAAGTGGACTGTAAGTCGATACTTGTGGTAAGTCTCAATGAATAACAGCTGTTACTTGCAAATATGTGAAACGCATATTAAAGTACAAGTATACAACACTATTGAGCAGCATTGTCCCAAACCCTAGTGAGCTGCCTTGCTGTCTACTGTCCACATAGGCACCTACCTTCTATAGCATCGTCCTAACCAACATGTGACACTGAAGACTAGAGCTGTACTGTATTTAATCAAATAAATGCAGCCATGGGAACGGTACTGTATAACTGCTGTTTCTTTCAACTCTGCGTTCCATGAATACAATTAATCTCTGTTGACACACCATTGATGTCTTAAAATACTGTCTAGGTAGGCAGCTCCCTAGGTTTTCGAACAAACATTGCACCACATATAATGGCAGGTAATATAAAAGTTGCAACTTTTGTTTATGTACTCTACTGTCCAAAAGTTTGTAGCAAGATGTACTGTTTTTGAAAGAAGTCTCCTAAGCTCACCAAAGCTACATTTATGTGAACAGTAATATTGTAAAATATTATTTAAAATTAAAACAACTGTCTTCTGTTTCAATGTATATTAAAGTGCAATCTTTGATGGCAAAGCAGAATTATTACAAACCATTACTCTAGTCTTCAGTGTCACATTATCCCTCAGAATATGCTGATGCTCAAGAAACATTTCTTATTATAATCAATGCTGCTTGATATTTTTTCAGGATTCTTTTAATGAATACAAAGTCCAACAGCACTTATTTTGTTTTTTGTAAAAATATAAAGGTTTTTACTGTCACTTTTGATCTATTTAATGCATCCTTGCTGAACAAAAGTATTAATTTCCTTCACAAAAAAAAAAAAAAACTAATAGTATTTAAATATATCAAAATCACAAAACAAGGATTAGTCTCATTCTGCATTGTCATAAGCCGGGTTTCCATCCAAAGTTAAAAATTTAACTTATGCGCAAAATTGGAATATCGCATAAAACATTTGCGAACAAGCACCGTTTCCATCCAACGAGTCAAAGAGAACAAAATCGTCACTTCCTGGTAAATTGCTACTAAATAGCCTATAGAAAACTAGGATAAGCTACTGAATATAATAATTTTCATATATGAAAAATTACTTGCGCCTCAGAGCGAGCAGAAGAAGCACAATAAATTCTGTCATTGCTTTCGGAGGTGAATGCTGCTGTTTGGGAACACAGTCATGTAAGACAATTATACAGAAATACTTTGATGACAGACTTTGCTCAGGCATTTCAGAACGAACATAACAAAATTTTAGATGCTGCGAACGAGATCAGTCCGCTGCTAGTCAAGTTATTCCGTTTCATAGCGCAAAGTCGCATGACTTTTTTGATGCGCTGGGAGGAATTTATTCGCAAAATGCATTTCCATCTCCTATTATTTGCATTAACCCTTTTTCACACAAGTCAAAAACCACCTCAAGCGAGCGTAAAAACGTTTTTGCGAACTAAGGGATTTTTATTAGAAATTTGGCTTTTCCATCACTCGTTTCTCATGCGACACTTCAAAATACGCATTAAAGCAGGGTGATGGAAACCCAGCTATAGTGTGGAAAAAAAATCTGCATTCTGAACAAAGATCAAAAACATATTTCTGACACAAACCTTCCCCTGTTGACTCCATGCGGGATGCTGTGTTGACAGTATCTCCAAATAAACAGTACCGGGGCATCTTAAGACCCACTACACCAGCACAGACAGGGCCTGCTCAACATATACACACACACACACACACACGCAGCAGAGAGGGAGATTAATACACTGCAGGAATCCAGAAATTGCTTATACACAATCTTAATGCTTCCTGACAGGTTAAAAAAAATCAGCTCAACAAAAGCAAAAGGCTGCAATGAGATCACATATACTGTATATGACATAAGCACCTTATATCTCAACTTCATATCTACTTATATATAAGAGATGCATAGACATACTCCAGTGGAATCAGAAACAGAAAATATTAATGCTGCAAATAGCCTTACATACAAATCCTTTTTTTTTTTTTTATGGCCACGCAAAGAGACAAAGTTGACAGCAACCTCTGAACATTTTCGTATGGGATACAGTACAAATATTCATATGCATTTGTTATACACTTGGCCTTAACTTGCCATGATTTTCTCAAAAGTAATAAATAAACACTTTAAAGACTTAAAATTAATGAATATTATTAATGCAATCTGTGAAAAAGTAATAATACCTGTGTGGATTCCTATTCGCAGCCGTAGCTGATCGTTGGGTCTATGTCTGATTTTGAAGGTTTTAACCTGTTCCAGCAAAGCCAATGACATGCTGGCTATCTCACGTGCATGCAGCTTCCCGTTCCTTACAGGAAGACCTGAGACCACCATGTATGCATCACCGATTGTTTCCACCTGCAAAAATTAAAGAAGTTTTTGCACAATTCTAAGCCTTCAAAAAAGCTGATGAACGTTAGATGAAAGATGAAAGTATAATAAAGTATAATAACTAATTATAATACAATTATTTATGAAAAAATGCAATGATTGCACTGCTTATTAAAGACACTCACCTTATATACATCAAAATTATCAATGATGGCATCAAAGCATGTGTACAGATCATTCAATAGGGTCACCACCTGAATAGAGTAACAGGAAAGTATTTTATACAAAATTACAATTTAACAAAAAATTAAAAAGAAAAACATCAAGAATATACAGTTGTGCTCATAAATTTACATGCCGCTTGCAGAATATGTAAAATGTTAATAATTTTAATAACATAAAAGGGAATCACGAAAATTGCATGTTATTGTTTATTATGTTTATAAGAAGGCAACACAATGGATTAAGAGCTGGGGGTGGGGGGTAAACTTTTTGAATTGGATGATCAGAGTAAATTGTACTTATTTTGTCTTTAGGGAAACTTTTAAGTATTCATGTAGCTGTATTAAGTGCAGTACCAAGTGAAAAAAAAAAAAAAAAGTTTACACTCTCTGGCTCTTAATGCATTGTGTTGCTTTCTTGAGCAATATTTATACCACGGTTAATGGAAACCTAGAATCAGGCTGTTTATTAATTATTTGAATCGCGCTAACCTCACGTACGAACGGAGCGCTTATCAGCACAACATGACTGAAGCGCCGTTCTTTTAATTGAACACGAGCAGCGCTCAAATCACCCTATACTCTGTGCGCGTTCAGCAGCGCGCTCGAGAAGTGTGAGAAGATTTGCGCGAGCCATTCCTATCGCGAAGCTGATGGTAAAATATGTGATGTATTTGAATTCTATTGAGAAACTGCCACTTTAAAATGCTATGGAGAAAGTAGAACATTATCAAAAAAAAAAAAAAAAAGGCACAAACTTTAGACTGATTAAAAGAGGAGAAAACATAATCTTGCACCAGCACTAACATAATATTAAAATATTTTTAAACTACTCATGACCACCTTTACTATAATTTATCACTATAATTTTGTCTAACTTGTAGAATTTATAATAGATAATCTGTTAAGGGAATACATTTTTCCCTATAGATTTATATTACAACTGTGGCATGTTGTTGCTATTGTTTCTAAAGGCTGCTGTTTCTCATAACCAATTCAATATAGATTAATAAAAAAGTCATTATTGGCCTGGTAATGATTAATAGGCTAGCCTTATTATAACAAATGCTACAGTTAAGAACTATGGTACGTTTTCATAAGAGCAAGTACAAGTCAGAATCGAGAGCCAATGGGTTCTAATGATGAGTGATGGAAAAACCTGGCCTTCAGATATTCCAATGATGGCATAGATTAAATCAGTCTTATGAACTGTTAAGGAGTAAGAAATAAACAATATCAATATAAGAAATTTTTAAGTTAGATTGACTTCTCATGGCATGTTGAATTAGAACATTCTGTCAAACTATAGCCTAAGTGTCTAAATAATATAAAATACATTATATATCCTATGTAAACAAGTAATTGTTAACTAGCCTATTACTTTATTGCAGTTACGCAATCAACCAACTTTGCATATGTGGTGGATAGCACAAAAGACCATTTTACAAAAATAAACATTTAAGCAAACAAACAAATAAATAAACCTTAAGAGGGAGCATGACCAACTTTAACACCCATTTTTTATGAATTCAGTTAATAATAATTTATTAATAAGTTAATAATATTAATAATAAGTTATTATTTTGTCTTGTGGAGTATATATATATATATATATAAACATCCGTTATGTGAAATAGCTTAAGGAGAGTACTAAATAAAATTAACATGCAATTTTCGTTTGCATGTTATATGCAATATATATATATATATATATATACACACATCTTTATTTCCACCATTTGCTTTTATTACAGCTGTCAACTTCTTAGAATAGTTCCACAGAACTTATGAACAGTACAGGGGAATGTTGTGCCATCTGCCAATTGCTTCAAAGGTGATCTTATGTATTTGTGTTTAAACCAATAAACTATAGAAAAGACAGCTCAGAAAAGTTGCATGCTCCTTTAAATTATGAGATATTGAAGGCAATACACTTGACAATAACCCCACTAACCCACTATCTATAATTAAAATACAAGTACTATGAAAGTGCTGGATTGAACGAATAGAGGATTTCTTTGAAATCAGCTATAATACAAAATATGGTCAAAATTCATTAGTGCGAATATTCAGATGAGACTTCTCTTATTCCAGAAGTGTTTTTTTTTCTTTTTTCCCACCTTTTTTAGGTATGATGAGAACCTGACAGAAATAGTTCTACATCTGTGCCCCCCTCCCCCTTTTGAATTAGTTCAAACAGAATGTATAATAAAAGTCTATTGTGTCTGCAGCTCTGCTATGTCTCATGAAGGTTAAACTAGATATGACTGCTGTGATGTGTTTCTGCTTGAACTCTCAATGGTTCCCTCAAATTAAAATACTTTCTCCCCCCAGCCCCATTCTCTACCCCCATCCCATCCCTGGATGTACGCCCAGAAAGAGGCCTTACAGAGACATATCTGCATACATAGATCAGAGAATATGATACATTAACCATGGAGGCATTATGAAACTTCATTATGAAGGTGTCATGCTATAAACCTAATCAATGAAACGTTGCTGGATTTTATATTTATATATTTGAACAGCTGTTGAACTGCAATCACCATGATGGTTCAGTTTAGTTGTGTGCATTTGGTCTAATTTCAGAGTAACTTTCCAAACTCAGTTGGTCTGTGAGTTCAGATGAGAAGTCTAAAAAAAATCTGTAACAATAGCCTCAAAGGTTTCATAATTTAAAAGAGCACACAACTATGTTTCAGGCATTAATCTAATCTCTCACACTGATTCCAGAATTCATGTTTTAGGTAAAATTAAACATATTTCAAGATTTATTACATGGGAAATTAAGGTTACAACTGCCTTTGCATTTGTAAATTAAATTAAAATCTCCTCTTTGCTAAACATTATGGATGTCTGGCACAAAATGTATTAATATACGATCATCAAGTAAGAATATATGACCATCTTGGGGCAAAACCTCAAAAGGTGATCGTCATGTCAAAATACATGGGAATGAGAGGAAAGGAATGCCTTTCTGTGACTCAGACCAAACAAGCACGCCGCAGTCTGTATCTCTGACATTATGAAGTTTAGATATGTTGCTTGCAAAAGAAATGATGCATAGTGCTTAAATAATCATAAAATATTGTAGGATAGTTGCATACTAAATATGGTTATGTTCACTCCAACCACAGATAAACAGATCAGACAAAATATGAAATATGTGCACTGATCATTCATTTAGTTGTTTTTGCTGTGTAAACATTCCCAGTGAAAAATGCCAGATCATGGCAGTGTACTACATCTTCCACAATCTATTCATAACCAACTTAACTCTCAGTGAATTACCTCTAAGATTGTTTTTTTTAAATATATATATTAAGGTTTAAATTAAATCTCAATACAATATAATTGGACTGTATTTTATTTGTCTTATGTAACATATTTCTGCTTTATTTTTTTTACATTTAAAAGAAATAATATGCCATAATTTCCAGAATAAATCATAAGTATTTAAATCATAAGGATTTTTTTTTTAATCATCTGAAACTAGCAGCGACTTAAATTTCAAACTAGCTTATATAATGCATTTAACATCAATCACACAAAACATGGACAAGGCACAAATTTATTTGTATAGCACATTTTCAACTCTACAGTAGTTTCAGTTAAAAAATAATAATTTAGGTTTGCTGTTGATAATAAATGTGTTTATAATGAATGCCACTATAATATATATTTGTTTAATTTTTGTTTGAGTGAAGGGAAATAAAATACAAATATTTATAATATAATATAATATAATGTAAAGATGGTAAAAAAAATCAGTGAAACTTAAAAAATGGCACATAGAAACAGAAATCACTATTTCAAAAAAAAAAAACATCAAATGTGAAGTGTAACATGGGAAATTCTGGGAATGTCAATTCATGGTTCTTCACTGTAAGTTATGCAATTAATTGTTCTTTTTCACTTCCAATCTGCAAATGTACGGTCAGATCTATTAGTTATTCAGCGTATATTGTACGGAAACTTACTGTGAACAATTAACAGATTTTTACTGTTGGTTTTCTACTGTCTTTTACCATTAAAATCACAATCATTTTTACAGTGTGTAATATAATATAATATATAATTTTTTATTAGTTTAGCATTGAAGATACATTGAACATCAAGTATTCAAAATCTAATTTAAACCTAGAAGTAATCAGAAAATGTTAGGATAATTAAAAATTAATATGCAGACCTGTAATGGTGTACTCTCAGCAGACATTGACGTGAAGCCCACTATGTCACTGAAATAGATGGTGACACTGTCAAAGGCTTCGGCCTGTACAGTCTCCCCACGCTTGAGCTGCTCCGCCACTGAACTGTGAGAAGAATTAGGTTATGATGTGAACCATGAAATTGTTTTCCATACACGAGTCCAAACACAATAGCGGACATGCAGTGGCAAACTGTCAGTTATTTTAATAATTCATAGATGAAAACAGAAAATAATTTCATTTAATAAATCCTTATCTAAAAACTAAACAAAGGTATAAAGAAATCGAAATCGAAAATCAAGATCACTTTTGAGATCAATTAGTATGATAATTAATTTAATTTCAGAATGAATGAGCTTGGTTAATTGCTAGCTATTCCCTTAGAGAATTTAGTACTCTATAATTAGTCAGCTTGTCTGCTTCTTCTTAACCCGATCTTAACAGTTCTCACCGCTTACATAATTGTATGAAAAACAGACTTTACTCAAAGAACAGTAAGCCAGTTTTAGATGAAAAATATGGTAGAAGTTGCGTCATATGCAAGTTATCTAGTAATAAGAGAACTCTTGAACTAATAGCTATCTCTTCCTCAATCTGCAATTAAAAGTTTGGAAACTGCATAGTAAATATTACACAACACATTTCTTACTGTGGAAGGATTTGGTAAAGAAGATTTTCGGCTTTCCGTTTCTCCTCGAGGTAGGCCTGTGTTCGCTCCTCTACCAGGTTCTCCAGATTATTGGCATATTGTTCCATTCTGGACAGCAGGTTATTGAGAATACTGGTGCTGCCTTCTCTGTTGAGAAAACAAACAAAAAAAACAAACATTAAGACACCTGCTCCAACACATGTGTAATTACAGCAGATATATATGATTATAATTACAGCAGACAGATTACAGTAGAAGATTGCATTTATGTGAAATCACTGGTAACCCATTAATAATTTAACAAGATGAACTGGAGAGATTGCAGCATATGACTGGATATGAAAAAAGCATGAGAATTGTTCTGAACACAGAAAACAGGAACATGTACTCAGTTCTGCACTTAAGAGCTATAATGCAGTGTAATTCATAAGGAGTATAGCATAGTTGCATCTTATGAGGCGGTAAAATGCAGCACTTATGATAAAGTGTGGTCGATTCTGGTTGAATCATGTGCTGCTGGTGTGTGGTTTGCTGAATCATATTGTTCTATTTAGAGGTCAGTGCTCACTCCTACATGAAGCACACTCATACAGACCTGCAGGGCTGCATTCATCTAATGAGCCACACTTCTCAGTACTTAATTTTTGAAGTTTAACCTTAGGCAATTGAAAATGAGGACAATATGGATATATTAATAATTAAATTAATATTAATGTAATATATAAATACTCTAAATTATATTAATACATTTAGTCACAGTAATAATAACAGGAAATAATATATTGCTCATATTTAGGGGAAGGTTTCCCCTTTAGGGAACTCGCACTGCATCAGAAATGCCTTGGGAATGTCTTTGCATGACCACGCTCTGAAGCACGTGTGAAATCAGTCCAATGGAATGGCAAGACATCACAGGTGGGGTGACGTAGAGACCAGGAAGCTGAAAAGTGCATCAGGTGTAAACAGTAGAAAAGAAGAAAGCTGGCAAACAGCGCTGGTAACACTTTATTTTAAGGTCTCTTAACTAGTTGCTTATTAGCATGCATATTACTAGAATATTAGCCATTTATTAGTAGTAATTAAGCACATATTAATGCCTTTTCTACATGACCTTATTCTACATCCCTAATCCTACCCAATACCTAAACTTAACAACTACCTTACTAACTATTAATGAGCAGCAAATTAGGAATTTATTGAGGGAAAAGTTGTAGTTAATAGTTAATAAGAGTTCCCTATTCTAAAGTGTTACCACAGCGCTTTACTTTGTGTGCTCCTCCCTGCCCCACTGGCAGGGATACGCATGATTTATGCGTTGTTAATCTCAGAGCAGGGTTGCGGCAGAGCGGTGGCTGCAGTCATGGGGGTCGCAAATGGATATGGTGGATGGATTGGAGATGGGCTTCTCCCTTTCTTTGCCCTCACCCACCAGAATTAGTGTTCTCTCTTTCAGGGATCAGAAGCCTGCTCCATGGTTTCTTCCCACCAGAGGGAGGGCTTGATGCATCACCTGTCTTCCTCTGAGGAAGTCGATGTGGTGGGCATCAACCAGGATGAGAATGAAGGCATGCTAGCCTAGTACATCCAGTATTAGGAGGTGCTGGAGGTAGTGACTGTACGGTGGCCAAGCTTAAGATTGACTGGCCCACCAAAAAGCATCATCCCAAGAGTAAGGTGGAAGAACGCTTCATGCAAATTATTCTAATATAGTGGGGCTGAGGAAGCAGGACTCTGGGGCAATGCCTCAGGTAGAGGAGATGCTTGCAGGCTATCTGTCCCCTGAGTTGGTCGAGCGCTCCTCAAGAACTTAATGGCTAGGTTGTTTCTGCCAATTGATTGGCCAGCTTCGAGAGAATAGTTTGCTGCGATAGCTGGCACATAAAATTTGAGTGTGGAAGGGGCGTGCCCATTGTCCAGAAACTCTTGCAAAAAAGTCAGCACATTGGACACGTCACAAGAACCCAGATCCAAGCTTTGTGCTGAACACCAGTCATGGAAGACTGACTATTTAAGGGCGTAAAGGCATCTCGTAGATGGTGCTCTAGCCTCTAAAATGGTGTTGTTAAGTCTCACTGGGACCTGCACACGCTCCTGTCGAGGGCCCAGACATGAAGGCTCCACAGCTCTAGCCAGGGGTGGGAAATCATGCCCTTTGTGTCCAAGAGAAGGTCCTTCCTCTGACTGAAACAGGCGAGGAGTTGTCCAGGGGGCCACAGCTCTGATACAGCGATGCGTTACCCTGATGTAAAACCATCCCAGGTGCCAGGCGTGGGATGGGACACAGGCTTTGATCACAGAGGAGGAGGATGTAAAAGTAAGCGTCTTTCAAATCCACTTGTCAGAAACCAGTCCTCGGGACATATTTGTGCAAGGATCTGTTTCAGAGTAACATCTTGAATGGCTGTCTCATAAGTGAGCGATGCCTGAGATGCCTGCCAGATGCCTGAGAATGTGTTTGTGGCTGCCATCTCTTTAGGGGACAAGGAAGCAGCGAGTTTCGTTGTCTCACACCGAAGTCTGAGTCACTCTGAATCACTAACTGAAACGGGTAACCTCGTTTTATGATAATTAGAACCCAGCTTGAAACATGTGGGATGGCTTCCCAGCCCGGAGCTGGATGGCAAGTGGTTCTATGTTTATGAATGGTTGTTTGCCGCAAGGGGGCGAGGAACTTACTTTCATGGTAATGAGAAGAGGAGAATAGCTCTTTTGAGTATGTGGGTCCACCATCACAGCAGTAGTTTGCTTGGGCTCGCGCTGAATGAGAAGGACCTGCCTAGCCTGAATAAAACCTCCATCGCTCAGTGTTGAACGGAAGGATGGAGAGCGTCAGCTTTCGTTGAGGGAGTTCCAGCCTCAGCAGGAACGGATCCTTTCCTTTTCCTCTCAAAAGTGCTTCACTAGACTCAATCTCGCAGTGAGAGCAACCTCAGCATGTGAAGCACGCGGGTCGGCATAAGATCACTTAAACCTGATTGCTCAACCCGTGATTTCGCCATTTCTTCCTCCGAGGCAGCTGAGAAAGGAGAAACTTGAGAGCGGGAGGGGTTGGGTCACCTTCATTGAAGAAGGCGATCTGCGAGTGAAGCAGGGACAGACTCATGCTTTCACAGTAAAAGCAGCCTGTCTGAACGAGCACAGCCTCAGCGGCGCACACACAAATGTGAAGCTGTCAGCGATACATAAACATTGGTGACAACATTCTACTCCGAGCAGCCTAGAAGGATTGAACCGCTCAATGTAACGAGGGGAGTTGATCCTTACATGTAAAACATACTGGTGAATCAAAGTGCTGGGGGAGAGTGATTACGCGGGACCTGTGTGAGCTCAGTGAGCGCATAGCCTCTGCGTGGGTGCCACCCAGAAAGGCGACGCACCCATTGTACCCTTCTACACAAGCTCCCTGCACGAGCTACACTGGCAATGCGCCATTTGCAATGCTAGGAAATTTCCTCAGAAACATGCTCTTTTACTGCGCCAGATAGCTGCAGGGGAAGGCTACTGGCTTCTTCATCTGCCGGGGCTCTTTCTATGGCTGAGCTTCTTCCTTTTTCTTCTTCGGCTTCTTGATAGCAGAGCCAGCGAAGAGATGATCTCGTTGCTGAAGGAGAAAATTCTGATGAAATGGTGCTCGGAAACAACTTATATAGAGGTCGGCTCTAGTCTTTCTGGCGGGCTAGAGCGCCATTGGTTTGTGCAGCTACATAAACGTGAACAAATCAGGCTTCAGTAACAGAGTAAACAGAAGTTTACCCATGTGTGTTCAACGCAATGGGAGAGACTGTTTGAAAGAGAAGTAAAAATTTTAAGTCACTGGAATAAGGCCATAAAACATACAGAACATTTGTTCACAAGACTTTTGAGAAGTGGATGTGGTAGACTAGAGTTTACAAAATAAGGTTAAAATCATCCTGCTCACTCATTCACAGAAAACTTTGTACGACATGTTTTGTGTTAGAAGTGCTACAGTATATGCAAGGGAGTGACAATGGCCATGAACATTTAGTGATTCACACCTGAGAGACAAGGGGCCCTTCCCTAATGGGCCATCAGTGTGACTGTGACTGTGAGGCAGGTAAGAAAGAATGTGAGGAGATTCCAATAATGGGGGATTTTATTATTTGCATTTATTTAGTAACATTATCATTTAACACATTATAATCAAAATACACACAGTGAAGGTCAAAGACACATTACTGAGCACTCTGACCTAAACACAGAGACTTGAACAGTCAGACACCTTTGTGCCATTGCTGACAACAGATTCTGTTCATGTTGAAACAAGTAAATACCTGATATTTATAAATACCTGATAAATACCAGAAGTATTTGTTGCTTCTTTCCATGGATTCAAGAAAAAAACAACAACCCCATCATCAGTAGTCATGGAGTTTATTTTACCATATTCATGTAGAATATCAGCCCAATGTAGTTGAACAGCTTCTGATGTTTGTACAGCACTCTCAGAGAAAAACAGTGAAGTCTTCAAGGTATCTGGTAACCAAAAAAAAAAAAAACATCTGCTAGCATGACATCAGGAGAAATTATATTATTAAATTAGCAATCACTAATGTTGCCCAAAAAAAAAAAAAAACATGATTTTGTAGTCATAAACACAAACATGCATTGTATGTATTATATAATACAAAATCATTTTATATCTGAGAAACTAAAATTATTGTTAAGCATGTTATAAACATCTACATGTATTCATGAACAGAGTATTTCATAGTAAATATTGGTCTAAACATTCTCAGACTCTAACATTCATAGTGTTACAGTGTAAACACTCATTTCCCCTTCAGGAACTCGAGCTGCGTCAAAACGCTATGGGAACGCCTTCAGCGTGACCGCGCTCTGAATCACGTGTGTAATCTGTCCAATGGACGGGCAAGATGTCACGGGCGGGGTGACGTAGCGACCAGGAAGCTTAAAAGCACGTGCGGTGGAACCGGCGTCAGCTTTCTGTCATTCAGCAAGCGCTCTGTGTATGTGTCTGTCGCTATTTGTTGTGAGTCTTATTTAGTGTTGTCTGTCCCACATAAAATAAGCTCCACAATGTCTAAGAAAGAGGCAAAGACAACAATGTGGCAGGGTTGAATGAGCGCGGTTATAGAACAATGCCCCGGGTCGAACAGACGCTCGCGAGCTATCTGTACCCTGGTGCGGCGTCTCTAAAGGCTCCGACCTTGCCCTCCAAGCCGCTGCGCACAACTTCAGCGCTGGTGGGCAAGGGGTGCGCGGCTGCAGGTCAGACTGGTGCGTGTCTGCAGACCATGGCAGTGTTACAGGCGTACCAAGCCGACCTGCTCAAAGAGCTAGTTGAGAGTGAGGAGGTGAAGTCTGACGACATCTCAGAGCTTCGCAGAACCGCTGATTAGAGTTCCAGGGCACAGCGGTCTCCAGCGAGCACTTCTCTCAGTTTCTTCCGCCTGGAAACGTAGCGGAGCTGAGAGGCTCACCACCCCTTCGGGGGACTCTAGAGCAGCTGCTTCGGGCTTCTCCTGCCGGTCCTCCACTTCTGCTTCAGGGCACCGAGCTAGCAGCTCTAAGTACACCAGAGGCCAGTCTCGAGAAACTGGTTCCCTTAGTAGACTATTTGGCAACGTGGAAACTACTGCCAAATGTGTCTCAATGGGTCCTGTGTACTGTAGAGAGAGGTTATCGCATTCAGTTTGGTGCTCCACCGCCGCCCGTCAATTGGGGTTACTCCCACGCTGGTGGGCCCTGAGCAGGCTCTGGTTATGGAACAGGAAGTAGACACTCTCTTGAGGAAGGAGGCCATCGAGGTGGTCCCTCCTCACGACAGGGAGTCCGGATTCTACAGCCGGTACTTCATAATTCCAAAGAAGGATGGAGGTTTGCGTCTCATTTTAGATCTGCATCAGTCATGCGACTGAAGTTCAAGATGCTCACTCTCAAACAGGTGGTGTCTCAGATCAGGTCCGAGGACTGGTTTGTCTCCATCCTTCCCACTCACAGGAAGTTCCTGAGGTTTGCTTTCGGGGGCAAAGCATACCAATATCGGGTTCATCCCTTCGGCCTTGCACTCTCACCCCGCACTCTCACAAAGTGTGTGGATGCTGCTCTGGCTCCTCTGCGACTCCAGAGCATCCGCATACTCAATTACATCGACGATTGGTTGATTCTAGCTCAATCGGAGCAAGTGGCGGTTCGGCATTGAGATGTCGTTCTTGCTCACATGAAAGAGCTGGGGTTCAGACTAAACACCAAGAAAAGTGTGCTTTCTCCAGTACAGAGAACCACTTATCTGGGCGTGGTGTGGGATTCTCTCGTGGCATATCAACTGCCTGGAGATGCTGGCCGTGTTTCAAGCACTGAAACACTTCCTCCCAGACCTAAGAGATCGCCATGTGTTGGTCTGCGTTCGCGCCCCTTGTACAAGCTGGTGCACCAGAGGCTTGTGTGGTCCCAGGACAGACTTCTCTCACTGAGGGCAGTCTACCTTCCTGGGCATCTCAATGTGGGAGCAAACATCCTGTTGAGGCAGGGGCCGAGGTCCGAGGTGGTGAAGCAGATATGGAGAGTGTTTGGCCAGGCTCAGGTGGACCTCTTTGCGACTCGGGAGACATCACAATGTCCCCTCTGGTACTCTCTGACTCCTCCAGTTCCACTGGGGCTGGATGCTATGGTACAGACTTGGCCGAGGCTTCGTCTGTATGCCTTTCCCCTGATCACTCTGCTCCCGGGAGTTCTGGAGAGAGTGCACCGGGAAGGAGTCCGTCTTCTACTAGTAGCCCCATTCTGGCCGGGCCGAGTATGGTTCTCGGACCCGATTTCTCTCCTCGACGGCTCTCCATGGGAGATTCCTGTCAGGAGGGATCTCTTCTCACAGGCGGGGGGCACCATCTTTCAACCCCGCCCGGAGTTGTGGAAGCTGTGGGTGTGGCCCCTGAGGGAGCACAACTCATAAGCTTCCGGTATCTCAACCGAGATTGTTGAGACCATCCTCCAGTCCAGAGCTCCCTCAACAAGGAAACTGTACGCCCTGAAGTGGAGATTCTTCACTTCATGGTGCGGAAGACAGCCAGCTTGACCCAGTCAACTGCCCAGTACAGTGCTGGAGTTCTTGCAGGCCTGTTTCTCCGCAGGGTTAACCCACTCCACCCTGAAGGTCTACGTGGCGGCTATAGCAGCCTACCACGCCCCTCTTGATGGCCAGTCAGTGGGTAGACACCCCCTAGTCACACGTTTCCTCCACAGTGCGCTGAGGCCTCCAGTATGGTCTCGTGTCCCTCCATGGGACCTGGCTGTGCTGCTAGAAGCTCTCTGTGGGCCTCCCTTCGAGCCTATTAAGGAGATATCTGATCGCCATCTCACTATCAAGACTACCTTCCTTCTGGCACTATCTTCTCTTAAGAGAGTTAGAGATCTGCAGGCCCTCTCAGTGGCCCCTTCCTGTCTCAACTTTGCGCCCGGTCTGGCCAAAGCTTTTCTGTACCCTTGAGCGGGGTATGTCCCTAAGGTCCCCTCCTCTACACCATGGCTTGTCGTACTCCAGGCCTTCTGTCCTCCACCCTTCAGAGAGCCCGACCAGCAGAAGCTTAATTGTATGTGTCCAGTGCGAGCACTGGACACATACGTCCACAGAGCTGCCCTGTGGAGAAGGGAGGACCAACTGCTAGTATGCTATGGTCCCCCTAAGAGAGGTCGTCCTGCTACAAAACAGACCCTCAGTCGGTGGATTGTGGATGCCATTTGCATAGCTTACAAGTCCTCTGATCTCTTCTCGCATTCTGGGGGTCAAGGCTCATTCAACTAGAAGTGTGGCGGCCTCCAGGGCCTTTTTGGCAGGTGTTTCGATGCAGGACATCTGCAACACTGGCAAGACCCCTGATATTCATCAGGTTCTATGGCCTAGATATGCGAGCCACTCCTGGCTCTTCTGTTCTCTCACCCTAGCTGTGCTCCATCCACACTAGGCAGGGATTTGAAAGTCTGGCGGCATGGGCACCTCGTTCCCATAGCGTTTCGACGCAGCTCGAGTTCCTGAAGCGGAACGTCTCAGGTTACACATGTAACCATGGTTCTCCGAAGGGAACGAAACGCTGCGTCTCAGGGCCATACTTCCGGCATCCCTGCGAGCACTAGCTTCATTCCTAGAAGCTGACGCTGGTTCCACCCCGCCCGTGACGTCTCGCTCGTACATTGGACAGATTACACATGTGATTCAGAGCGCGGTCACGCTGAAGGCGTTCCCAAAGTGTTTCGACACAGCGTCTCGTTCCCTTCGGGGAACCATGGTTACATGCATAACCTGAGACGATTACTTTTACATTGTATTGTTTTATATTTTATAGAGCATTAAAAAACATCCTGGTGTCATGAGACATTTAGATGCAATGAAATGACATTTCCATATGTTTCACTTGATTTCATACATGTAGTCAGGAATTTACAAAGAAGTTTAGGAAAAGTCTAACTAGTAAAATGTTACGTCACAATAACAACTAACGCAAGTAATAAAAAATGCCTTACTCATCAGAAATGATTTTCTCCATTGGCTCAAGCCGCGCCACGCTTCGCATCGCGTTCTTCTTCTGAGGTAAATTCTGGCTAATTCTTCTCAGCACATCTTCTTCCAAAAATGAAAAGTATCCTAGATGAATATTTCTGCTTTGTCTACGGAGGTGATGTGGGTGTTTACATATTTGCATGTCTCACGTGGATGATTATTGTAAGAATAGCACGTGCGCGTGGTCATGATCACATTAAAGATAATGAGCTCAGATGGGGAAAACTGTGCCTCGCGTTGGTTTCATAGAGATTACGTTATCTGAGAATATTTGTTTTCAATATGACTTGCATTCACACATAGACATTTCAAGCTTTCTATACATATACTTATCATGTCTGTGAGGCAAGTATTCACTGAGATTTAGGTTGTTTTATGTACGTGTCTGTGAAGAAAGTTGACAGAGACCGAGATGGCAGAGAGCGCACCCTGTTTGTTTTCTTTATTTCACAAAAGCACATTGTTTTGTTGTTATTATAACTATACACAAATAAAAGTAGACCATGTGCAGTTTCAAACGATGCCTTAAGGCCCTTTCACACAGGACGCGGAATGCGCTGCGCTATGAAACCCATTCATTTGCGCGCGCACCGCGGTCAAAGTTCAAAATAGTTAAACTTTTGCCGCTGCGCTCTGTGACGTTTCCCCGCGCGGCCAATAGAAACGGGGCATCCAAACAAGCGCCGAACTCAAAATGGATGAACAGCTGATTCTCTGTGTGTCTGAATTTCCAGAGCTATACGATACAAGTTTGCGGTCGTATAGGGACATTGGGAGAAAAGCTGTGTCATGGAGACACATTTCCATTCAAGTTGGCATGTCAGGTGTGTTTACATGTTTTGCTGCTGACCGAAAGGTGGAACAACAATCCAATGACTAGAAGTATAGAACTCTGCTAAAAATTTTGAAAACTCCGCCTACTTCGCTCTGGCGAGCATAGCGCAAATCGCCTTGTATCTGAAGGGCTGCGCTGAACCCAGCGGCAGGCGCAGCGCTTGTCGCGTCCTGTGTGAAAGGGCCTTTACTTTTATCTGTACAATCAAAAATGACAGAATATTTTTAGTTTATTTCACGGTCATCAAGAAAAAACATGCTATAGTGACGGTTATGTTCCGTTTTATCGGCTCTTAGTTGAAGCTCCCCAGCCCTTCCCGGTGCCTTCTCAGAACAGTTTGGTTTGGCTATGCGATTCAGTTCGGCTATGCGATTCAGTTCGGCAGACATCTGCCGAAGTTTAGTGGCATTCTGTTTTCCACAGTGCAAGTTGAGCCACTGTTCTTCGAGCAGGAATCCCGACCATTCTGGCGAAGGGCATGATAGAGCCTGCCCCCCTGGCCAAGAGGAAGAAAGGGTTTTACAGACCCTACTTCATCGTGTCCAAGAAAGGTGGGGGACCCTGAGGGTGCTGAACCAGGCCCTTCACAAGCTCCCGTTCAGAATGATGACCCTCAAGCACAAGTGCGACCCCTAGTGTCAATTTCGACACTTCAAACAAAATATTTTACAGCCATCTATGCAGTACCTTCTTTATTTTAAAGGGATAGTTCACCCAAAAATGATAATTATATAATGAATTACTCATCCTCACGTGGTTCCAAACCTGCAAAACCTTCGTTCATCTTTGTAACACAAATTAAGATATTTTTTATGAAATCCGAGAGCTCTTTGACCCTCCATAGACAGCAAGGGTAGTACCATGATCGAGGTCCAGAAAGATAGTAAAGAAAACTAAAACAACTTTATTCAACAATTCTTCACCTCCACGTCATCCTAGGGCACCATTTTGGAGAGTACATGATGCATGCGCGTCCTTTTCCTGCACGTAAACAACACATGCACGTGATGCTGCTTTCGCGGACAGAAAAATTTACCTTTTGGACCGTGATTGTAATAGTACCCTTGCTGTCAGGAGGGTCAGAGAGCTCTCGGATTTCATCAAAAATATCTTAATTTGTGTTCAAAAGATGAACAAAGGTTTTATGGGTTTAGAATGACATGAGAGTGAGTTATTAATGATATAATTTTAATTTTTGGGCGAACTATCCCTTTAATAAAAGTCTAGTTTCAATTAGATCCTCTCATCCTCGTTTTCCCTGACCCACAATGACATCACTGGAACAGTATTGAGTTTAGATGTAATTTATAGCAGTTCTCCTGCAGATGACTGCACAAGTCTGTCTCCTTGCAATGCACTATAGTTATTTACGATTACTCCAAAGCACTTGATCGACAACGATTTTCAGGTACTCCTCAAGTTAATATGCTTTTGCGAAGCAGCCTATAATTTTAAATTGGCCCGTACAATCCGTTCTGTGATCTACTTATGGCTTACCATGCTTTTGGGAAACAATGCCCTGGTTTATACTTAGATATCTGATATTTAAACTTCTCTAAACTCCAATCACTAACAGTCTAAAAATGTCAACAAGATCCATTTATATAATGAAGACTGGGCTTTAAGGTCCTCCTTTACATGAAACATACCAGGCTTTTTAGTGGAACTTTGTCAATGTCTGTCAAGTGCCCCTTTGGGGAATTAAACATAAAGCCTTCACTCGAATCAATAAAGGCTGTTTATCAATGAGCTGTCAGCTCTAGGACAGATGCTGAATTCTGTTCAAAGATACAATGCTGCTTCTACTTCATGTAAATATTACAAATCTAAGTAACGTGTGGCAGTGTGCAGTGCTTACTTGTTAAATTTTGCAATAAAGATCTTGATGTGGCTGAAGTCAGGCCTTTCGGCAGGGTCTTCAGCCCAACAGCCGTCCATTAAGATGGTCAGCTCCTCACAGTGCCTGCTGTTATCTGTGGTAGGTCTGAAGTATGGCTTCTGGCCATTCCGCACCTTCTGGATTATCTCTGTAACAAAACCAAACCAAACCCTTGTCAGTCTTGTGCAGCAAATCAGTTTAAATGTACTTGATCTTTGGGGCTTTTACCTTTGGGACTGAGATCCATGCCTTCAACATAAAATGGGCCGTTCCTTAGTGCTATCTCCTGTAGTATGATCCCAAAACTGTACACATCTCCTTTCTGGGTTCCTTGGGGCGGATACCTATCATATATCAGCAACTCTGGAGCCGACCATAGCTTTTCTGAAAAATCCGTTTGGTAAGCAGTCACTAAGTCTGGTCACATTAGTGATTTTATCAGCACTGCATGGGCAAAAGTCAACTGATGCTTCATGCATCAAAACAGAAAACTTCAATAGATTCTTACTTGCGTACAGTGCATGTGAGTCTTCATTTTCACAACACAAACGGAAGCTTGCCAGACCATAATCTGCGATTTTCAAAACGAATCGGCTATCCACCACACAATTAGATGATTTCAGATTGCCATGGGAGCCAATGTAACTGTTATGCAGATAATTCATTCCCTGGGAGCACAAGCATTAAAGAGAACATTATGTCTTTACCCACAGTTTATGGGGCAAATAGAATAGAATACAAATTTTATGTTAAATGTGTATTCCATATTATATTTCTTAATAATACTTCCTTGTACGCTTAAAGCTTTAAGAAAATTACTGGGTTGACAGAAGCCAGATAACATATTTCATGATTACCTTTGGAAGACATAATAGAGAAATAAAGATTAAAGTTTATTGTCTTTCACATTAAACAGCAACTGTATTTAATTTAATACATACATAAACTATATTATATACTGTATATATATATATATATATATATATTTTAGTGCTGTCAATCGATTAAAAAATTTAATTGCGTTAATCACAGTCACGGGCTGTGATTAATCATGATTAATCACAAATTTAAAATACTAGGATTTACCTGTAAATGTGTTGAAAAAGAAATGCATGAAACTAGTTTAAGGAAACAGAACCTTTCACACTTCCGCCAGGTATGAGACATAATCCTTATTATTCTTTTATCATTATTCTTTTGTTTTTATTCAGCCATTATCAGTCTTTATACTGGCAATAAAACGTTTACCAAGCCACATCCTTCAATCCCATTATCTATTATCAAAAGTATTTCTAAATAAATACAAAAAAACATTTTCTTGCGACCTTATGAAGTATTATGACAAAATGTATTATGAAGAAGAATTGGACCTGTTCTGCAGCTGCATTAGAGCTAACATTAGCATCATGCTACATAAGACAATTTATGAGATTAATAGTATCTATTTTAATTTTTATTTGTCTATATACACTTTGAGCGGCCGCGGTACATTAAAAAAGTAGCCCAAAAAAAACGCAAACCACGGCTCTGTAATTTTTTCCCGCGACTGTATTTTCAAAATAGTCCACTTGTGCCGTTACCCTGGCAACACTGGTTCGCTGCACCCTCATCACACAATGATAGATAACCTTCCGATGATGGGAAGAAGTTGGGGTAACCTTATCAAACGATTAATCTGCGTTAAAAAAATATTAACGCTTTAAATTTTTTTGATTAATCGCATGCGTTAACGCGTTAACGTTGGCACCCCTAATATATATATATATATATATATATATTATATATAATATTTAATGCATATATAAACTATATATATATTTAATACTCAGGATCAACAACTTAAGGCAAGTATGTCTGTCAGCCATAAATTCAGGTGGCCTTGGCCTACTAAATTCAGACAAGTTCTATTTTTAAATCAAACAATGCTTTTAAAGCATTTTTCCATCTTAAAAGCCAAAATATGTTTTGTGCATTTAAGCGACAGTTTACTTTGTCGTAGTTGCAGGCCAGTTTTCCAGCAAAAGCCAAATGCTTTTATGTGCCTGGGCTCTCACGTACCTTTGACACTGAACAGAAGATTGGTTTACTTTAATGGAGGGAGAATTTAGAGAGAAATTATTTTCATATATCTTTTCCATGCTATCTTTGATGCCAGGATATTTTCTTTTACTAATGAGGCTCCTCTCAGAAAAGCAAATAATCAAACCAACACTGCTTTATGATTCTGTTTCCCATCTGGCTTTTTCAACAATACATTAGACATTTTAAAAGGCACACCATATTTACTGGATTACAAAAGTATTGTTTTTAATTTATAATGTTTTTAGTACCAGAACACATTTGACTAAACTAAACAATATATTAAAAATATGTGTGAATGAATAGGGCTGATGTATGTTCTGTATGCACATTAGCACGTTATTAGTATTCTCACAAACCTTCACAATGTCATTAATCAGTGAGTATCGAAACATCCAGTCCAGGTTGATGCTCTCATTTTCAAGGATGTCCTGTAAAAGAACAAACTGAAATTCAACACAGCAAAACATCTGAATATACAGACTTCATTTTTGTACAAGCAAATGATTATATATATATATATATATATATATATACATAAACCAAATAAATTGTGATGTGTTAATATCTTGTGTGAATGTTTTATACATAATTACAAGTATGATCATAACAAACAAGGTCATTAATATGGAAATGAAGGAATTGTAATAGAGACAAATGTACAGTTGCCTACTTCCCAGAAATGGACAAAACAAAATGCATTGAATGTCATCCTTTTAATAAACAATTCACACTGCCTGCGATCACATAGTAATACTAATAAATAATTAACAATAATGTTGTTGGTTAACTTGAGGGTATTTACCTGTAGACTTCCCCTGGGGCAATACTCTGTCACAATGCAGATGTTTGGCGGATCGATACAAGCGCCAATAAACCTCGTCAAATGGTTGAACTGCACATCTCTCATCTATTAGTAACAACAAAATGAGTTCTGAATTATAATCTGTATGATGCTTGACAAAATTTCACTCATTCTGAAAATCTAAAACACCATGGCTAACAATAAAATAAAATAAATGTTTTTCAAGTTTCCTCAACGTTTTTTTTTTCTTCAGACCATGTCTATAACAGCGTGGCAAAACATTTACATCATGGAGCTACAGTGAGTGGCAAAATCTATATGAGGTCATGTAAACTTTTCTTAGCATAACTTTTGACCTCCATACCACTGAGGGCAAATGTCAGTGGGAACGAAGAAGGAAGTTTCCACTGCCCCATCCTTACATCCCACCCCCATTTGTCTTTGACTGGCCATTTATTTCACTTTGTCCCGACAGCTAATCAGACCCCCAGGGCTACGGTCTGCAGGGATGACACTTCAGGGATGACTGCTGTTTTACCACACATTCGCCAAGCCATGCAGCCCCTCACATTTCCCATCAAAGTTGAGCAGGTTAGAACTGGCCACAAGTCAGCTGGTGTTATCAGCTTTCCTTCAGAATAAGGCCATCATAATAAACTTAGGCTTCAAATAAGCCTGTTATGGTAAGCATGGACTCACTGCATGTTTTTTTTTGTTTTTTGTTTTTTTTTAGGCTCAGACTCAATCACGGTGGTCTCAGATAGACAGAAAGAACAGATTTGGCCTATGACCATAATAGTATACAACAATATCATTCCTACTATGCATAGTGTGTGAATTTTCTGTATGCACAGAATACCCTAGATGTCCAAAAAGTATAGAGAGCACTATTACTGTTTACTGAGAACAAAGTAGTACTGTATCCCACAATGCAATGTACTCAACTTTGTATTGACCTTCCATACCCAGTGTGACAAAAGAACTGTAGCCAATTTCAGCCATGATTTGGTTTGTGATGGTTTGTGGTGGGCTGTGTGGTTTATCAGAAATTATCTGTGTGAATGTATAAGAGTGTAGCGGTGATGCTTTTGAAGGGGATGAATAAAATAAAATAAAAAAAACATTACTTTAGAAAACATACAAACTAACTGCTAAAGCCATAAAAATGTGTGTGTGTGGGGTGTTTAGGTAAAAATTCATATCACAGTTATAGTGGCTGTTGGGCTAGTTGATGACTGTGACCAATAGTTACTATATATATCATTCAGATTTTAAAAAATTGTGTTCTACTTTATTTCTTTAACAACCATTTCCTGACAATGTCTAAAGTCAGTACATCCTTTCCAAAACACCTTGTAGAAACCCTTTCGACGGCCTCATATTGGCTTCCCAGCCCCCTCCTGCATGTGTGTGTATTTATGTGTGTAGAAAAGGGGGAGGGTGGGTATGGGTTTTAACCACCTTGAGCAGCAAGGCTGTCAAGTGGGGTCATAAACGATGGTCTAAACACATACATGACATGCATACCTTGTCTTCTTTTCTAAAATAAAGACACATATTGATGCAAACAGGGATTTAACAAAAGACATACACTGAACTTCTCTTGTGATTTAATGTGTTCTCTTACATGCTTCAGTTCAAACAGCACTTGTCTGGTGAGCTCAATCCTCTTCTTGTTCACATGTTTGATAGCCACCAGGTTGCCCTGTTGTGAAAGGAAATAAGTATTAAAGATAATAAGATCTGAAAGGTAATAATAAACTGCCATGATGGAAAATTTACAGTATATCATTTATCATCTTCTTGTAGTCTTATAGCTGGATCTCAAAACATTATTGCTCAGAGGTGCTCTTTCATAGCTGATGAGACAAAATGAAGCTTTAAGTCATTTATTTTTGCATTTTAGGGAGAACATCTGAGGCAAAGTTACTTGAATGAAAGGTCAATGAAACTGAGAACTCCATTAAGGCTCCTGAGCTATAAAATAACCTTGGAGCAATAAAAAAATTCTACTTTGTATGTGAACAAAGTAAAATGATCTCTTTGACCGTCTATACTGATACTGAAATAATGGAATGCAAAACAATGAATTTGTTCCTTTGCTTTGTCCTTGTCAATGGCCACAGTGACAGCAAAAATATTCAGCTGGCTCAGTGGACATTTGATGCCTCAGTGTCCTTTTTAGCTTACACTGTGGGACAAAGAGGTGACAGTGACTTCTTTGTTTATACAATGTACATAAATATTTCACATTTCCTGATATTTAAAGCTTTCAGAGAAGTCCTCTAATAGTTCTTGGTTGGTGACCAACCAAATATATTTTATTTTGTTTTCAGACATGGGCTACGTTCCAAAAACTAGTGGGCTGCCTACCTAGACAACAGGTAACAAAAATGTGCTGCCATATTACATTGCTCTCTGGAGTACTTAACTGTGATTGGTCAGTAATGGCAGTCTGCAGTCTATATTCTTCGATAACGACACTACACTGTATAACTGACAAAATATTAACAAAATAACAGGTACAATAATGTACAGTCTTGCCACTTACTACACAGCTTTTCACCACATAAATAATTATGGGGACAAGAGATATTCATTGTCAGTCGCAATATTCTGTGTGTTATTCCCCCAAAACAACCGTCGTCATTAGCAATGCCAAATAACACACCGCTCATCTGGACATTTGAGGCTGGCACTTCTTTCACGTCTATCATATTACACCACCATGCTGTCTCTTATTTCATTCAAACTCAACTGCTATCATCTTGCGCCTCACTTAACATAACATTTTATGTCCTCGTCATTAATTATGTGGAGAAAAGCTGTGTAATTAGTGATACAGCTGTGCATTATGCCTTAAATGTCTGTCTTATCTGAACTTTTGTCTAGTCTCAAAGCTTTGTTAGGAATAGTTTTTCTTTGCAATAGCCTTGCATTTAAAGAGCTATTAAAATATTTCAACACAAATCAAATTTCATGTCTCATTGTTTACTTCTGAAGTCACAAGGGAAAATGTATTCAGCCGGTTGCTATCACAGAATAAACCAATTCGGAGTCAGGGTGTATTCAGCGATAACAACCAGCAGGATGTACATTATCCATTACTTATACAATATTACTATGTTATTATATATATTACATTATTAGATCAACGAAGGTGTCATGAAGCTTAATTACAAAAAAATTCTATAATACACCTGTACACAGCAAAGTCTTTTTCCTCCAGCTTATTTTACAGCCATTTTAACATTTGTGATCCAATTATTGCAGCATAGCACACATAGCAATGAGGATCGACTTTAGAAGCTGCATTAAAGTGTGATCTTAAAGCAACACATTGAGTTGGTAGTGCACCCACTCTCCATTTCTCCAGTGAATACACATGTGTGTGGGTGTGCAGCAGAGGGAGAATGTCAGAAGAACTCAGGCGCACCTTAAAATAGCCTGTTTTTGCAAATAGCTGATATTTTCCATGCGCTGTTATCAAGGACCCATAGCTGGAACCTCTCTGAAAAGGAAATACAGAGAGAATGCAATACTAACACGCATTTAAGACAAAGTAAATTCATTATGCACATCAGAGAAGAAAACATGTATAAGGTGGGCTCCAAAAGTCTGAGACAACAATTTCTGTTATTTAGATTTGATACAATATTGTTTGTTGCAAATTATATTATCAGCATAGGATTTGGAGTGAAAAGTTTAATTTTGTTCAAATTTAATTGTTAAAATGAACAATTGCCTCCTTTTGTATACAGCTCACATGGTCAGTGTCACAGTTTGTCACAAATTTGATTAATCTAAAAACAGTTCATTTTAATCATTTTAAGATTAATATTTCATCATTTCACAAAACTTAATTTAAATTTTACTTCTAGGTTTAATGGAAAAAAATCCTGGTACTTTTGGGCTCTACTATAGTTTTAGATGACTAAAATATACAAGAAATATATCTGAAGGTGCATTTTAATTCTTCACACCAAAAGTTTTTTCCAAAGACTCTGAAAATGGACATTAGCTTGATTGAGTTAAAGTGGCACTCATTAATATACAGAATAAAAAAAGAAAAACATTGAACATTTAAGAATTAGACATTTTTGTACGAGGAGAAGAAAAGCATTAAAAGCTTCATTTAAATAACATCAGGGGAGTAGAATGAATCATACATTCAGTCCAATGATGTGGAACAAATTTGGAAAGGGATTCTGAAATGTGTAATACTGTATACGGCGGTCTGGAAAATGCATTGGCCTTCAAAACGCATGTTCCAAGTATGAGGCCAAAAGAACCTAATAAAAACCACTGTATATGTGTTTGTTTGTGTGTGTGCATGTGTGTGTGTTTACTAAGAAAACAATAAGTCTGCTAATAATCCACAGCAGATCATGATACATGATGTGTTTTGAGTAGGAGACCACGCAGTCAAACTGGAGCAAAGTGTTTAATACGAGTCTGCTACTATAAAACTGAAGAATGTGCAATGTGTCAAGAATGCATAAACTATAAAGATTTTGGGTTACATTTTATTTCGATAGTCCACTTTAGACATTCTACTAACTATAAGTAACTTTGTAACTACATGTCAAGTACATGTGAACTAATTCTCATTAATTTGCAACTACATGTCTACTAACTCTCAGTAGGGTAGGTTTAGAGTTAGTAGAATAAGTTGACATATACTTGCGAAGTTTCTCATATGTTGTGGACCCATCGAAATAAAGTGTTAGAAGATATTAAGCAGACAGTCTACTAATACTCTAATGACTGCTAGTTGACATGTAGTTGCAAAGTTACTTACTGTTAGTAGAATGTCTAAAGTGGACTATCGAAATAAAGTGGTACCAGATTTTGATTTCTGATCTGTGTCTAGTTTATTCCAAATTTATTGAAATATTACAGGGTATTAAACCCATGAACTGTTTTGGCAGATTGTAAATAGGAGCAAACCTGTGAGCTTGTCATGAATTTGATTATTCTCTATTTTAAAGAGGAAGAGAATTCAGATGAACTAAATCAGGCTACCTTTTGTGACCAGCTAACTGACTAAGGAATCATTGTAATTCCCAAGGAATGCCGTTTTAAATGGATATGGCAAAACAGTGCCAGGAATTACAGCCAAGTACAAACAGGCATTTTTATGAGATAAATTAAAACCATATGGACATGGGCTGAAACAGGAGGAAACCTCTTTTATTCAACGTTGTTTATACAAAAACAGAAACTCAAAGACATTTCGTCTTTTAAATATAGATTTGATCCTTGCTCTTTTCAAATGAATTTTAGATTTGTTTTAGAGGTGGCCAGCCGGAAAACAGATCAGTTTTATGCAGCTTTATCCAAAGTATGAGAATACCAGAGAGCACTTGTACCTGGGAAAGAGTGAGACGGCTGCCTGCACGTTTGTGATATTTGTTGGGACTTTCAAACTGCAGTTCCTCCCACCGTATCCTCCAAAGCATCCCAGCTAACTCTTTCTCCAACTTTAGTTTCCTAGAAAAGAGCAGATCGAATTAAAGCAATGGACGACCAGTGCAAATAGAAAACCGTGTTTTGCCAACAATAGATGCTGAACTGATTTTTCATTTTCCAGTGTTATTATGCGGGTGCAAAGGTTTTCTGAGTGGTTTTTATGTTGTTATATGGTTGCTAAAGTCTTCAGAGTGGTTGCTAAGGAATTGCTATGTGGTTGCTAGGGTGTTCTTGATGGTTGCTTATGCTTGATGATTTTCTTTGTCCCATGCCAAAAGATCCCACTCTCAGGTCTCCATGATAATATGGTCTCTAGATGTGGCTCAAATCGTTCCCATCGTATCTGTGGGATTGTGTGTGTGTGTGTTTTAATATAAGCTGCTGGATTTGAGATTTTGGATCTTGTCTGTACATCACAAACGGCGCAGGATGAGCGACAGGCTGAAGTTTAATACTTTGGGTTGGGGTTTTGAAAAAGAATAGTAAGAGTGATATGTGCCTTTGTAAGCACCGTGAAAATGTTTTGGAAATACCATTTCATTTTGCACAATTACTTTAAATAACCCTTACACTAAAAGGTAAGATAACCGGAGGTAAGATAAAAATTTAAGGTGGAAACAATTTTTGCAGCAGACTGAGTTGAAGTTTGATGGGGCGATAAAATGTGAGCCAATCTTGGGGTCACTGATGTCGTGCCCTTTCCAGCATATTATTTTTAAACGCAAGTAAACCAAGCAGTTCAGCCAGCCATGTGGATAAATACATGGGCAACTTCCAAGTGAATCAACACATCTGGAAGAGCTCTCTGAGGACCTGCTATTTCTCAACAGCATCTATTCACAGCAAAGATTGCCTTTTTTATTACAAATCAATCTCTGAATGTTTCATGGATGTGGTCTGAGAGTTGCGAAAGGAGGATATCAATGAAGAGAATCGTAATTAAGTTTCAGAGCACTCAAAACAAAGTACAAGAAAATAAAGCAACCCCCACACATTCCACTACAATCTAAAAGGTGTAAAACACTTCCAGATGGCAGAGTGTAAGTACTGCAGCGTCTGCATTTCAACAGGGTTTTACTCGATTTAAGAGCCACCCTGGTAAGCCCCAAACATGCACCTTTATTTGTTTTTGTGGAACAGAATTTGGAGGCAGAGGTGGAAAAAACCTCTGCAGGATCTTTATATTAAAGAGCCAGGGTCAAAAATTTATGCTCAGCTGTTTGTCAAAGGGAAAATCCTTGTTCTACAATGCTGAAATTCTTTGAAGCGTCGACTGAAGGGAACATCGTAGATTGGAAACTGTTTGGATTGAATGGCCATAAATAGTTGGTTTTACAGCACAGCAGTAGAAATATCCCGAATAAGCCATATAATAATGTATAGGAAAGTGGGTGCAAACAGCATGTTTCTATTTTGAAAGCGTGTTGCTTCATATTTGATGTGGTAAGAGCGTGTGTAGCTCTTAGGAATATTACATTTTCACATTTAAGCTGTTTTTCTACCAACATCGCTCACTGCAAGTGTATCTGTGGCAGTTTGTTTTTAACTTTCTTTCAGAATGTGCACGCTAGTTTTTTACAAAAGTAGTCCATCTCACTAGTGTGCTACATTCTAACTGTAATCATATAATTTCATATAATCAATATCACTAATACAAACACTAATAACTCAAGCAAACAATCATACAATCAAGGTCATTGATTATTTCTCCTTTGACACTGCTTTCAAATCTCTTTAACATATATACAGTATTTCATATATAGGCTATATACACTGTAATATATATATATATATATATTACAGTGAATAATGACTTAATTTTCCTCTGTTCCTTGAGTTCCACAAAGTATTTAAAATATATATATATATATATTATTGTAGTACTTCAAAAGACTAAACAGAAATATAATCGCACAATTCATATTCATTCAGTTCATTTTTGGTGTCATGTTTGGAGCTGGATCCACCCAGGGCTCCCATCCAATGTCATTGTTTAGGGGGGGGGGGAAGCAGCTCCTTTCTTAAAAATATTTTTTTGCATTTTTTAAATTTAATTTAATAACCTTTCCTTTAAAAGTTTGCTTTTAAGGCTCTCAGTCACGTTCAACCACAATATTTATATTGACATTGTGAGATATAAAGGTTTTGCCAAATACATAATAAATATAGACTGAAACATCCTGTGGTTAATATTTAGCTAAAATAATTAATTGTAGTAATTAATAGAACACGTTACATCAAAATATGTTTTCAGGCCAAGGCAATATGTCATATTAATTACAGGACACAAGTCCTATTTGGTCATGGCTTCCATGTAAAAAACCATCAATGGTTCTTCTTATTTGCACCAGCATGGCGCCTTTCCTGCTAAATGTTACATTCTTAGTTATATCCATACCTTTGCCAACAGTTACTACTGTAGCACCAAGGTTAGACAATGTTTCATTAATAATTGACATTCAAAAATACATTCTTGGTAGAACATGGTAGGAGTGCCATGAATTTGATTTCCAAAAAAATGCATTCAATGTATATTACTTCTGATAAAATAATCTGCCAAATGTATTAATGTGAGGTTAACATCTATGATATTTCCTTTCAAAAAATCAAGCAGACAATTCGAGAGCAAGCAGCATAGCACTTCCATTGCTCTTGTTACAAAGCTTCATCATAGCAGAATGATGTCAATCAGCTTATATTCTTACTTGATACATGCTATGTGTGAGTGGGTGTCCTTAAACATAATTTCCATTTTAGAGACATTTTGAACCAAGTTCAGATGAGAATGACAAGTCCAAGAATAAGTCTACCTCTGCTGCAACTGCAGTATTTATTCTAGTAGCCGTGAGGAGCTAACATCAATATTTGTCTCATAGTGTTGACTAAACTGGACATGAGCCCATTTATATAACCCACGAGTCAGCTTCTACAATTCCCTTTTCCACAAGGTGTCGTTCCAGACTATTCAGTAGTATCCGCTGATTTTAGAAAAAAAAGGGAATGCGTTAAAATTGTAGACTGTTTTAACAGACCTTACGGAATGAAGAAAATTGAAAGAAAAATAAAAGGAAAAGTATATATCTACACGCACAAGACTTCACAAAAGATTTTGTTTTTTGACTAGGGCTGCCCCCTGATAGTCGACTAGAAGAGGCTTAGTCGATCAAAATTTCATTAGTTGCTAAATCGCAGAAAAAATCCACAGGAAGTGGTGAAGTCACAAAGTCTGTGACGGACAGATGGTCTAATGTGGTAATTACAGTACATCAGTCAGAACATCCAAATGTTCATTTCGATCATCCACCTCAAATGTGGCTTATCATCTGAATCATGTTAAAGTAGCAGCACCATTACATGGCCGCTAGCTCTAACATTAACCTAGAAAAATGTCCATAATTAAAGTGTTTGTGCAGAGTGTGGAAGCTGAACAGTAGCGCGCTCACTGCATGACAGCTAACTTGGAGGCGCTGGTGCGATCATTTCGGTTGATCAATACAGTAAACATATATCAGTGAATTATTATAATGTTAAGGCAGTCTTCTTGCTGTTTTTTTCCTGACGCATTCATAATCATTACTTCTGCCGGTGCACTGTGGCAAGCTTTATGAATGCGCTTGAGCACTGACAGGCTATAGGCAGTTAAAGGACAATATGGTTCATTAATATAAACGTGTGATTAGTTGACTAATCGCTTAAAATGAACGACTACCAGTTGACCAGAAAAATCTTTAGTTGAGAGCAGGCCTAGTTTTTGACACGTGTATGTGTGAGTGGAGTATATGCACACCTGAGAAGCGTGACTTAAATAAAAATTTACATTCTGCTTGAAACACCATGTTTTCACTGATTTAAATTCAAGTAGAGTTGTGGATTTGTTTAGGCTATACATTTTTGCACTAAATAAGTAAAACTGACATACTATGTGATGCATGCAGTTACAAAATTACAAAACCAAACCACCCCCTATTCACTTAGAAGACGCTTTAATCTATAGTGACTTACTCATAAGCGCTAATAATATCAATTATATGAAAGCAGACTATAAACAGGGTTTTCTATGAATTCTTTTCTAATTGTGTCTGTCTGTATATTATTCCACCCTTAAGACTAAATACTATAGATCTTAAACAAGTCAAAGTACATTTAAAGTAAAATTATTCACCAACTTAAATTGTTTGGTTGTTGTTGTTGGTTGTTTGCTTTTTTTTTACTTCTATGATTTATAATTATTATTATTATTAATATTATTATTATTATTATATAGGGATACATCAATGTTGTTAACTGATAACTGCAGACATTTAACTAAAACTAAAATTTAAAAAGTGAATTTGTATGTAATTTTTTGATAATCATCTTATCTTGTATCAGTTATAATCCAAAAAAAAAAAAAAAAACTCCAGAAATATCTGTAGCTTACTGCAGAAATTGAGTGCCCATCATTTATAAAATAGTACAAAACCTTTCTTGCTATAAAATGCCTACAGAAATTTCATTATGATTTCAGGTAATGAAAAGCCAGACCTCTCAGCACTGTTTAACATTTTTAAAACCCATTCCACAGATTTTCTCCCAAAACCAGTTCAGAAAACGCAACGTCCACAGATTCCATCTGGGTCTAGTCATAATTGAGGCAATGAGGTCAATAGGACAGCCTAGTATTTATTGAAAATATTGGCTGACCAAGTGAAACAAGCACTGAAATATTTAGACTATCTGCATTTGCCTCAGAAAATGTTTTCACTCAAACAACTGCTGAGCGGTTGCTCTGGCAACAATCGTGTAAATTCCACTCTGGCACCTATAGAAGCCTTTCCCGTAAATCCTCTGAAAAAAGAAACTGCTGCAGGTTTGAGCAAGTCTTCTTCCTGTGAACCCTTAAATAACACCTCAACATATTGTCATTAATATGAAAACTAAAATAATTACGGTGTTCAACATATTGTCATTAATATGAAAACTAAAATAATTACAGTAAAACTTGCAGTAAAAAAAGAACATACCTGTAGATGAGAAAACTAGAGATTCCAAAAATGATGAGGGCCAGTCCAGACCCAACTGCTACTATTCCAAGGACAGGAAGATGATCTGAGGAATTCAAACAACAGTTATAGAAAACTTTTGATTCAGTAACTGACTTGTTGGGTACGCTAAGGAGGAAGTCACAAAGAATAAATCAGGCCCGCTGATAGCATTTATTTTAATTTATTTGATGCTTGATTCACTTAAGAAATTATGCAAATGGCTTAATGGCGAAAACATGCCTACAAAATGTGTTACATGCAGCTTGCACTGTACATTTCCTGATTTTGAGGGGCTGATCTAAGTGCCAGCTTGTGGAGGATGCAACGGACCGGTCAGGTTTTACTTTAGTAGGACTGCAAAGCATCATTTCACCACTGCGATCCAGGCACTTGGGTTGGCTCTTTAAAATGCTGAAAGTGAGCTCATCGACATTGCGCATCTGAATATATGCCAAGTTATACCACTCTTTTCCACCATTTGATGAATCACTGCTGATACTATGAATAGAAAAGGTACCCAAACATCTTTTTCCAATGAAAAAAAAAATAGCAATACAGTTTTGTGATGTAATCTACAGTGACACTGATTAATGTAGAAAGGACATGTAAAGTGCTTGCTCTCCGGCTGAACGCTGAAAACTACATCATGTAGAAAGTCCACAGGTGACAGGTTGAGTCAATCAAAAATAAAACCAAACTTAAAACAATTTTGATTCAGTTGAACCCATAAAATTGAGTAAATTGAGTAAAGTGTCAGATATGTGAGTTTACATGAAAAAGGTCACTACCTTCCTTGCATGGTGAGAATCCACATGGTGGGTAGTCCAGGGGTGGGCAACCCTTTGGCCACTGAATTCTCTCTGTTGGGGACCACAAGATTTCCTTAATGGTCCCGTTGTATTGACCAACAATCTGTGTAACAAGGAATAATCATAAGTATATTTACAGTATCATTTAGAGTAAGTGGAAAACATTTCAGGGTAAGGCCGGTGTCACACTTCTGATAAAATAAATATGATTTCACACAAAAAAGTGCAAAAAATTCACAGAATAAGCATGTCTAATGTGTTTTAACAAGAATTGGAGTATGTCAGAAAAGAAAATGAAGAACACAAAAATATATAGGGAAGAGCGGAGCACAAACTAACACGTGTGGTTTAAATATTTCCACACATGCTAGCATAACCAAATTTACGGCATTTACTAGTTGCCATATCAACACTATAATAGAGAGCCAATATTCACAAATATTTTGAAGATATCACTAAATATTTATTTTACCATAGTAAAAGTACATTTCTGGCTGAAATTAATTTTTTTAACTAAATTTTTAGTATTCATTTAAAATGGGACAAATCTGCTATTGTTTTAATCTCCAATCTGTTATTTATCAGTTTAGAGCATTTTTTAATGGTTCGCTAAATAGCAGAAGACACCAACCAAATTTCAATTCCAGTTGCGCAGATGGGGAGCACTGTAACACTGCATTACAATGTGCCCCGCTATTATCTGACATTAGTGATATTTGTTTAGTGATATTTTTTATTAGATCAGATAACAATTTTAGCTGTCCTATGGCCATGTTACAAAGTGCCCCTCACATATTACGATGTAACCCACCTACGGGGCATGTTGTCACATTTCCCTTTCATTCTTTTGGGGTAAATAAAGAAAAACATATACACTGTAATTATGAAGCAAAGCAACATATTTGTACTAGACGTGTATGTAATTAATGCAGATAAAAAAATTATACTCTGAACCCCACTTGGATTTACATAAACTGAGAACGTCAAAAAGTGTTAGGTTGTGCCCCACGCTCCTCTAAGATTGACTATAGAAGATTTGCCAGAAGATGATCAGAGCTGTTTTTGTTGCTTACCTTTTCCATGCAAACCCCAATGTTAATAAACTTTCAAGACTTAAAACTTTCAATTTTACAACTGACCAGCTTCTAAAAACAAATTTATAGCCATCGTTGTAAAGAAATAGATACCAAAACCTGCCAATCAGACTTTTTTTAATCTATGGTTTGTGGTGGAAAATATTTAAACTACATGATTATGGTATATGATGTTTTTTCTGCACATGATTCAGAGTGTGTATATACAACACTGAACATATTGGTGACATAAGGGGTAACTATAGCAACAATGCATGGATAACTCAATCGCTTTGTTACCAGCTAGATCACCATTAGTTTCTTTTCCTATTTTTGTTGCAACAGACCTCTCTAACTCAAACAAGCCTCCCGGTACATTTATGAATGAACAAGTCAAACTGGAAAATGAACAAAACACTTACAAGCACATGAACACATGCTTTTGATTAGGACAGAATGGCAAGTAAAGGATTTAATTTTTAAGCAACACATTATTTGGCATACGCCGCGCCAACCAACCACAGCCACATCTACAGTAATTATGGAAAATGTGGCAAGTGGGTTAAATTAGACTGTTGTTGTACATATTATGCTCAAATCTTTAACCATTGTTATTTATTGTCACCATATCTATCAAAAAGATTTTCATTACGGAAAAGCTACATCATTCATAATGTTACTTCTAATGCTATCAAAAGCAGACATCACAAGTACTATTGCTGATACTGAAAATTTCTGAAAATTTAATTTGGTAGCAGCAGAGCCCTTTTGATTGCAAAGGTAAACTACAGTATTTCGCTGTGGTTGAAGAAAAAAATATTGTTTACAACATTTTGTACACTAGAAAATGTGTTGATGCCTAACAGCCAAATTCTTATATAAACAGCATTAACTGTATTTCCCAAAACAGAGCAGTTTGTCATTATTTATGTTTAAATAAGAATCCATTTGTTCTGTATTCATGGGTTGACTGAATTTGTGTACATTGTACTTACTGCGTATTGTCCAGTTTTCAGGTTAGTCATTCCCCAAAGGCTAAAGTCTGTGTATCTGGCATTGTTCCGATCTGTGCTAACAAGGCCAGTCACCCCTGTGATAAACAAACACAAACCCAGGGATCAAATAAACATTTCTTTTTGAGTGTTGCTTTCAAAGTTATAAAGTAAAAAGGTCACATATTGTTCCATTTTTGTGGGAGGAAGCACTTTCATATGACATTTACTAGACTTCTCATTTGTTTTATGCATGAACTGTTTTTCATATTTTTATAAATAAAAATTAAAAAGAGACAATTGTTCATACAATACAAAGAGCATAGAGATTAAATTAATGTGGGTAGCATGGCTCAGATCTTTTGTTCCTGGAAGAATTTGATTAGATTTTGTGGACACTGGAATCTCGTTTAAATTTCTAAAAGTGATGTGTGAAAGTTTAATATCTATTACATTGCTCTTTAGAAGATATCAATTATGATTGGTCTTTTATCAGTATTTTCAAAAAAGTTAAGAACCTGAATTGTACAAAAAAAACTGAAAAATAGAGACCCGTACACGTAGGAAAAGAACAATGTATTGTGGCTGTGAAGAGAAATGTTGAGAAGCAAAATCATGAGATATGTTTTCAGTATGTTTAAACATTTTACTGTAAAGACTGAAAAAATACTGATTAAGAAAAATACTTTTTGCAGTGCATTCAGTATTCTGCCTATTCCTGTATGTGTTTGGCACAGTGTGTGTAGTTTCCTCCAGGGAGAGGGCTCAGCAGATGGGTTGTGTATTAGAAACAGATTTTCCATCCACAAGCTAGTTGGGACATGCTTTAAATCAAGGACTCTGACCTCTACACTCCCTGCAAGAGAGGCTGCGAGTTTACCGACATCAACCTCAGAAGAGCTCTTACAAGTCCTCTGCTCACTTTAAAAAGAATCTGAGCGGAGTTGCCAAAACACTCCAGCTTGACACTGCTGTTAAAAACGTTACTTGTCATCACATCCTCAAACTGTGAAGGGCTTAAATGTTGTAATCTGCGATCATTTTATTGAAATGAATGTCAAAGCATTATAGGGTCATATTCTGAATGCTTTTGTCAAACATATATCTTTGAATTGGTAAATCGAGAACACTCAACACACCCCAGATCCTGCGGTTTTGCATTCTCACAGTTATGTTGATTCCATCATTCTGAGACACGCCGTCTGCTAACGCTTCACTGAGGGCTTTTGCATATAGCACAAAACCATCATGGAAACAGCCGGCAATAAAATCCATCTGAGGAATAGGAAAACAGAGATTTATTACAGGAAAACATCAAGAAATCTAAAACTACATGTCATCCTGTGCAGACATGGGGAGCGTATAGAGTAAGATATGCCAGTGAAGGAGAAATGAGACGAGGTAAATCTAACAGGGCTGTCCATTGATGAAAAATGTAGCTGAATTAATTAGACCTAATTTATCAAATTATAGTATAAGAAAGCATCTAAACCATAGAAATATGACTTGTCCAAAGCATTTTGTCCAATGTCACAACTTGCCCAGCTATTAAGACATCCATTGTAAGCTGAATAATTTACCTTTTCCAAGTAAAACATAACTGTAATTTCAAATAAATGTTAAAAAAATATGTATTCATTTTTTTTTATAATTAAAAATACTGTCACGTTATCACAAATGTTCACTCTAACATACAGTGGCATTGCATTAGACAACAAATATAAAGTCAATTAAATTCCATTGAAGTTAATGAAGTTTCAAGCCATAAAGCAACAGATTCAAAATTCCTCAGTGACTGTGTTATCTTGAAGAGAACTAACTTCATTCATCTACTAAAAATCACCTTGGGAGAGGCTGGTTAAAAGTCATTGCAAAAATAGCTCAGTAAGATTAAGTTAGTTAGCTCTAGAATTTGTTTGCAGTTGCCAGTTGCTTTCAGATTTTGTTTCTAATGCAATGACATTTAGATATTTTAAGTGTGTTTAAGAGCTTATGCGTCCAAATATATTTTAGAGAAACTGCAGATGCCCTATTCGGACGGGATTAGTTTTACAAGGATAGATGGAGTAATGTCATTTTTACCTCAGGACGTCTGTAATATTAATGGCCAATTCGCACGGGATAAGAAATCTCGGTTTCACTTTATTTTGATGGTCCCTTTAACACATTCTATTGACTATAAGTAATGTTGCACCTACATTTCTACTGACTCTCATTAGAGTGTTAGTAGTGTATTAGTTGACTGATAGGGTTAGGGTTAGATTAAGTTGACACGTTCTTGCAAAGTTACTTATAGTCAGTAGAATATCTGTTGGGAGACCAACACAATAAGGAGTGAGTAGATATGAAGCAAACAGTCTACTAATACTCTTATGAGAGTTTGTTGACATGTAGTTGCAACACTACTTAGTGTCAACAGAATGTTCAAAAGGGACCATCAAAATAAAGTGTTAACGAAATCTCTGTAAAACTAGCAAAAGTGGGAGGGGTAACTTGATTTGCGCTACGCTGTCACCTGCTTGTCGTCATGTACGTTGCTTCCTGATATCCTCGTTCGATTGGACCTAACTGTTTATATCCAATCAAAATGTAATAATTTAATTAATAAATCGTTCAACCGCACCTGTGATATATATATATATATATATATATATATATATATATACACATACATACAAACACACACACACACACACACACACACAAACAGGTTAGGTCAAACGATTTATTAATTTAAATTCTGTTGGTAATAGGCACTAAAGCCAAAAGAAATTTTGTGGCTTTCAGCCTTCTTTTTGATCTGAATGGTGTGTGGAAAACTACTTTTAAACAGAAAATGACGAAATATTTACGTACATATTCACAGCTGGTCTATTCGGACGGGATTAGCATTACCTGAGGTAATTTCTCCGGACCTTTTTACAGAAGGTAAAAGTCGCCGTAATCCTTACTGACATTGTCTGTAATGATTACTGAGATGGCGCATTTGGATGGGACTGAAATCACTGAGAAGCTCTGGTAATAATTACTTTGACCCCACGTTCCCATGTAAAATTAATCCTGTCCGAATAGGGCTATTGAAACAATTCATGATAGACTGGATTGGTATTATATAATTGGTATAATTATTGCTAGCAGAAATTAGATTTTTTTAACATTCTCATAAATTGCAGTACATTTTAGCATGTACTCAGAGGCTTTAAGGATTCATTTCCTGAATGTTTTCATTTGGCAGCTACGTGTGGATCTAGAGTTTCGGGGAGTTGTTTCCGACTTTTGTCAAAGGGTACAGCTGATTCAGGAAAATGGGACTGACATGAGGAAGCCAAACTTATGATTCAAGTGCTTTTAAGTGTCATATCTGATCTTGCGGTAAAAGGAAACACAGTTTAGCTCCCGAAAGCCTATAGAGCTGAACAGAATGCTCAACATTTTTAAGGGAGTGGGCCAAAAGAGAACTACGCTAGTCTGTACAAATGTTTTGATTAAATTTGATGTGACAGATGGCTGTGCATATATGCCAAAACCTGATCTTGTTTATGAGCAACTCACCATTGAGTGTTCCAATTTTACATTAAAATCCTGCATTGCTCTCTTGTGGAGTTCTTTGCGAAAAGCGGTATACTCAGGGCTGTCTGGCTCCCGGTACGTTACAATGAACACAGACTAGAGAGATGGAGAAAAACAGATAGCTAAGAGTCATGAAAAGAACACAACAGGATTACCCCTAGGCAAATACTCATTTCTTGACATAAGAAGTCGCTGAGCATTTTACCTACTTTTTTTTTTTTCACTCATAAAAACTCACCAAAAATGTACATTCTGTCATCATTTACTCACTTTTATGTTGACATTGTCTTGTCCTGTGCATTATTCTTGACTTGTGCATAATTTAAGCTTAGTGTGAAGAACAGACTAAATTTTAAGTCATCATTCACTGATAAAACTCATTTCCAGAAAGTGATTAAACTGAATCATTGAGTCAGCGAACAAATCATTCAGACTGGTTCAGACAGACTAAAAATTATTATTACACAAGTTAAATTGTAGTCTGTTTTTCACACTAAGATATTGCATAGCACTTACAGTATAGCACAAAGTCATATAGACCATTTTATGACACATTTACGTTTTTTTTTTTATATTGTTTCTTTTCAATGTAATTGTATTGAAAATACATAATTCAAAATCGATCATCTTGTCTTTGTGCATATTTCATCTGGTCATACTTTTAGCATATTACTGTATGATTCATAGTTTTAAGTGTTACATAATGTGAAGGCCTTCCTTCTACCAGAGTTATCTGTTATTAATATTTTTAACTTTCAGTGTCCATGCATTCAGTTCATAAACAATCAAAGAAACAAACAAACAAATATCATAATATCATAATGTCTTACATTTTAAAAGACTCCAGGGTTTTGACACTGACAACTGCATTATGATTGATATATTGATACCTTGACATTACATATACATGGTCACTGTCTTTTCATACTCGACAACATTGTCAGAGTTGTCAGTGTCAAAAAACTGGAGTCTTTGAAAATGTTAAGACACTTTAAAGTGAGTCATTCTGGAAAATAATGTTCAGGCATTGAATGCTCCATTAATGACAAACTGATGTCCTGAAAGGCAAAATAATGTGGTAGCAAAATAAATTACTGGGATAGTTCACCCACAAATTAATTTACTCACTTATTTTGTTCTAAATCAGGGGTGTCAAACTCAGTTCCTGGAGTGCCGCAGCCCTGCACAGTTTAGTTTCAACCCTGCTCCAACACACAAACCCTGTAGTTTTCAAATAAGCCTGAAGGACTTGATTAGCTGGATCAGGTGCATTTAATTAGGGTCGAAACTAAACTCCGCAGGTCTGTGGCCCTCCAGGAATCGAGTTTTACACCCCTGTTCTAAATGCATAAGACTTTGGTTCATCTTCAAAATACAAATCTCTCATAATTTTTTAAAGATAAAAATGTTTACTGTAATATTAATTATTAATACTGTAATATTCATATTCATTTATTAAACTGTGAAACGCTAGTTGGCCCTCAGTGTTCAAAAGAATAAAAACATTTATCGAAAGTCTGTTCAATAAATGTCTAGCAACAACATTCAAGCTAAAAATATATATATATATAACTTGTTCATCACATTAGGATGTTGTGTAATGCACATTAAACTGCCAAAGGAACAGCTCCAAATCAAGTTTAAAAGTACTCTCTAATTGGTCCCTACGCTGTTTGACTCAATTATCTGTCAATAAACATTTTGTAAAGACTGAATTTAAAAAGCTTGACAAGAAAGGGTACATTTAATGGCACAAAATTATTTTGATGGCAACTTTCAAGATGGTTTAAGAAAAAATAAATAAAGGTGGTGCTGATGTTTACGTTTACACCCAACAACACATACAGATATATATCCTCTGTTGTACTTGAGTGCAAATATAAAAGAAAACATAATGTTACATCTTTCATTGTCAATTAAAGTGAGGTAAGGTGAGGGTTGGGTGGCCCCAAAGATGTGTATCTGGAGGCCTCATTGCACCCAAGCCTTCTTTTCTGAAAAAGTAACTTGGTTTATTGTGTTAATCAAGCATTTTTAATTGTTCTTCCAAAGGTAATATTTTATGTAACACACATTTCTTGTTTCTTCAGTCTAGCTGCATTAACCAACCTGAAGAGAAATGACTGCAAAAACACTCATTTAAGTAAATGGAAGCCTAATGGATTATTCACAATCAAAGCAACCAGGAAGGCTTTTCAGCTGAGTATTAGTTCAATTAATAAAACCTGTCAAAACAACTTTGCAAAAACCTTCAAATTTAATTCTGCATTAAAAAAGTACATTAACATAAAAAACTAAATTACTCATCTTGAATTATAATGTAAGGTAGAAAACAATTTGAAGCTACTCAAGCAATCTCAAATGCAGACAAATGCCACTGGGGCTGTTACTAAAGCTCGGTAGTTATTATGGGAATTATTAATTATACCTGGAATAGCTTGACGGGGTCATTCCACTGTATCTCTGAACCCTGCCAGGGCACTGGAACATCGCCACTTAAACTCTCTGCAAACACATCGAGGTAAAAGATAGCGTAGTCCTCTGGGTTCTTCACCTCAACCTCAAAGAGCTTCATTATTTGGAAAAACGTCTGTAGAGGCCCACAGATATACACAACTGCAGTAGAAAAAAAGGAGAAAAAAACACTTAATATAGAAACAAAATGTTTACTTTTTTAACATAAATATAAATGTTACTCTTATGATATCCTAAATCATGCACATTTCTGGGCTCCCTCCTTCAGTGTAAGTATATTTGAGTTGCCAGTTTCATTGCAGTTAAGGGAAAAAATTGTCTGATGATGTCATTTAAAAAGGTAATAGCATGCCTGTCCTCAGTGCCACAGTTTGATGTCCCGTCAATGTCTGTAACACAAATGGTGTGGGACAAGTTGCGCCAAAGTTTAATACTTAGGGGTTTGGGGTTTCTTGCGATCATTACCAAAAGTATGAGCAACAGTGCACTGTTGCAAGAATAATTCTGTCAAAATACTGTAAAAATGTAAACATATTTACAGAACAAACTGTAAACTTTAGTTTAAATATGTAATTTACACAAAAAAGACCTTGTTTTGTACCTTTAACATATTACTGACAACCACCGTAATATCATGGAGAAAGCCACATGATAAATCACAGTTCATCACAAGTTGAGTTAAGTACTAAAAGAAGGTACAACGTGTCATATACACACAAATAAAAAACACCATAATGTTAACACAAACAAATAATGCAATAAACATTAATTAAACAACATAAGATGTAACATAAAAGCCTAATATACATAATTGGGTTTTTACTGTAAAATTACATGAAATGTTATTAAATAAATATTTTTTTCCCCAATATAAAAATGGAACATACCAATTAACAAGTTTTTACTGTAGAATGTTTGCATTCTTTTTCAGTTAAAATTACAAATCATTTTTTTACATTGATGCTCGCCTTAGCAAGTACCATGAAAATTTGCTGGATGCACAGATGAAAATGATTTGTGGGTTGCTCCTAGCTCTTAAGAGGATGGATCGAAGCACTGGGGTGTACTCTTGCTGCATGGCACCGTATTGATGCACACGTGCAATCTTCTAAATATGTGTGTGTATGTTTTTCTTGGCGTCTACGCTATGGGCATTATTTCCATTAGCAGTGTCTTTCGGTACTGCTTCTGCCAGCTCAGGGGCCAGACTCCCAGTTAGCAGACATTTCCTTAAGTGTTAGACCAAAGCCGTCCCCAGTCTGCCTCTCAGCCCCCAAATCCTCAGCTCTTCCAGCATAGTGTAGACAAATGCATGCCAAGTAGTCCTGCTGTCTCCTGGAAGCGCTCCAAGACAAATGTACAAAAAGGCTAGGAAAATGTTCAGCGGTGTTATAGAATTTATAAGGATCTGCCTGGACCTGGCTGATACAAAGCCCATGAAAACTGTTGGAGAACATTTTGTTTCAAAAGAGTCTATGATGAGGTTCTGAAATGTGCTTGCGGTTTTTGCGATTTGTTGAATGTTTGCACTAGGTCGTTTTGTTAGTCGTGCCAAAATCATTTGTTTGTTTTGTGCACTGCGCAAAAGATGCTCAGTGGTGCTTCGTTTATTCGAAATTGTCACAACTGGTGGCAAACAACACTGACGTCACTGTTTTTGACTCTTTGAAAATATGCTTATATCAAATGAAGAAAAAGAAAAGATGTGTTATTGATTCACTCGATCATTTCAAACATGTCTGAATTTGATATGCCGTGGATATGAGTTGGATTTTTAAAAAGGACAGTATAATTCCCTTAATTGCAGTCTTTTCAAGAGTGAAGCATGCACACTCTGGTCTATTGTTTGTGCGTTAGTTGTGTGTTTGGAGCTTGTGTAGCGTCCCGCATCTGTTATAGATCGTTCAAAGATTTGAGCAACCTAATGCTCGCTCTTTCATACACACAACACACACACACTGTCTCTTATTCAGCTATTGGACATTTGGTTTTAATCTGCTTTCATTCATTTGAGAGGCAAAAATATGTAGGTTTGAGAAATGTAACCTTTAGAAATGTTCTTATCAAGGCTTTCAGTGATTTATGACATCTAATTGTCAGAATGAACTTTTGCCATTATAAAAATATCATTTAAATTATGATTCAGAAACAGATTAATCAGGAAGGCATTATTATTATTGCTCACACTGAAGATGAGAGTTTGAATCCAGCTCGCAAATATTTTCTGATCCCATTTCCCCATCACTTCCTGTCTCATTGCTATGTGTCTATCCAACAAAGAGGCAAAAAGGCCACAAAAACAAAAAAAGGAAGGAGAAAGGGTTTGTGATGACACTTCACAGCCTAAGGCGGATCATTATCTCATCAATGCATGGAATGTGAGTTCACAAAGTGAACAAGCCCAAACAACAACAACAACCAAAAACATGAATTAATCTGACCTCAGGGTCATAGCAACTAAACTCATTGAGGAATAATGGGAGAGAGACATTCTGATTTATTCTCTTATTTTGAGATCCCTTTGCAATTTATTTCACAGGACTTTGTCAGCACTTCAAACAGGATTAGACTGTGAAATGTTGTATTATTAAAAGAATAAATTATCATCCTCATTGAAGGTTATACACATCTGAAATGGATTATGCCTCTATACATATGAAATCTATATAAGACCAATATATAAAAACCAACCAATCTAGACTGAGACTTTCACACAATGTGGTGTGATTTTAGTGCTTTTAAAGTGATCATGCTTTTATAAAACATAAGACACTTTTCAGTTATGTTCAATAAACAGACAGATATATTAATAATTATTAATAATCAGAATGAACAATTTAACTAAGTTAAATAGCGACAGTTTCCTTTTAACATAGCCGTAGGCTCTTATTATTAGTAATTACATAGTTATGACAATGTAATTAATGCATGTTTTAGGGTTTATATGCTTAAGCATGCTTTTAGACCACCAGTCTGACTTTTCATAACTTTCTATACTTTTTTTTTTTTTTCTTTTTTTGAGACTGTTGAGAGATGGGGTAGAGGGGGCAGAGTAGGATACGATATGAAATAAGTCAGGTTTCAAACGGCATGGGTGCATTAGCAGGTGTTTTATCTGTCACAAATACATCCACTACATGCCCTGACACAGTTTGTATTATTAAAATGTTTTAAAAAGCTTATTTCATATTGGATTCATTACCTTAGCATTACTGAAGTTAAATCCAGAACAAAAGGTCATACATGGCGCTGTCTTGCAATATGTTAATAAATGCATCTTACCAGTGAGTACAAGACATGGCTAATCAGGATCTGGGAGCAGCCAATAAAGCTAACAGTAAAACGGCAACTGCAAGCAATTAGCCATAAAAGTGTTCTAAATGTTCACACACTATAACAGGGTAGTTAAATGTCATAACAATCTAGGTATGTTGAACTGCTCCCAAAGACTACTAAACGATAAGGTAAATATCATCAGATAAAAGTCATGTGCTGATGATATCGCTTATTTTGGTGACGTACTTACTTTAGGAAACACAGGCTACTGCACTAATAAACCAAACATGCCAGACTAAGGTTATGATCAGAGCAGTAATCTGGGGGCAGTCTAGTAAGAGTATAAAACTATACATCACTGTAATACAACCTTCTTTCATTTTTTTATCTATTGATGTTGAGGGATCATATTCTAAGTATTCTTTATCAACCACTGCCAAAGACGTGGCTGTAAATGACAATTATGTCTTTGTTAAAAGTTGTAAGCAGCGTGAGGCTTTCCTTTGCCTTGCATGTTCAAAGGAGACACTGGAAGACGTGGATTTGTGTTGCCATGGCAGTGTGGATTCAGCTACAAAAGTCATTGATCTGACTTATTTAGACTAAGGGATGAATACTCCCTAACTCACATAAATACTACACTTCTGATGAAGACACTTAGCGTAGAACATGAAAACATTCTTCTTATGATTGGATTTGTAACATTATAATGACGAAAACTTAAGACTTGAGCCTTTTATGTTGTGCAAACCTTTTTCGTAAATTACGAGGAATTCCAAATCATGAATCATTCAGACATTTTAAAACAACTAAGCTGCAAGTTCATGAGTAGTCTTTAGGTCAGTGCAGAAAGCATTTCCCACATCTGATATTTCATGGAAAACGACTTAACTGGAAAATACAATGCAATCAGTCAATTTTTTACAAAAATGATATTTAAGGCACATGAAATACAAAATGGGAAACAGTGACACCATCTAACCAGTAAATGTGGTCTGATACTGAATGGACTGCATCTTGCCTGCCAGCTGCAGCTGTTTTCAGCTTCTAACCAGACAAAATCTTCTATTGATTTTATGTGTCACTGAAATCAAAAGAGCTGCACTGCGGAGATAATAAACTTATCAATACGAAATATTTTGTGCTTATGTCAGTGACAGGTTGTATCCTAAATATGTCCGCAGTTCAACAAGTTTTATTTAACAAATATTTGTCATCACAGAAACTAGGCGCATGCAACACTCGTGCCCCGTCAAAAATGCAATGCATGACGCCCCCGTTTAACTTACCAGTAATAATGGCCTAATTACTTTAAAGTGAAGATATCTGAGCAACTTTCACCTGACAAAACAACATTATTTGGTACAGCTCTACAATCAAAGAAACACTGCATATCAATTCACAATTGTCCTGATGCTGGGAACAAATGGAGGGGTGGGTGAAAGGGGCAGGAGGGGTGAAAATTATTACGTTTATAAGACCAAGGCGACTTTACATGTATTTATTTATTAAATATTTGTATGTGTATATATTTAGCAAGAGATATGAGAAAACAATAGTGAAAGAGATATATATATAAAAGTCTAAATGTGAAAATCTGTTTATTTGTTGCAACACTCCATTATTACCGAGTGCTTCTTTTTCTGAGCACTCTCATCTAAAATGTTGTTGTCTAAAAGAACAAAAAAACAGTGAAATAAAACATTATTTAGTTGAATTATTCAACTGTGATATCATCATTTTATAGTAACAGCATTTGGTATTTCTTAACATCCGTGTTTAAACAAAATCTAAGAAATCTGGACTTAATGCATCATATCCTTTAGTATCGTTACACAATCAGTGTTGACGCACTACAAAGTGACCAGCTGTATGCTTTCTTATTTACTATTAATTTATTTATTTTTTTTAGAAATTAATAAAAGTGCATTAATATATTGTAATGTTTAATATATTGTGCTGTGTGAATCCTCAGAGACTTAAATAAAAATAAGACACTAATATCGAGTGTAGACATACATGCATAATGTGCTCTCCTCATTCCATGCATTATTGCAGTTCTGCCACAATAATTATGTTTGACAGCTCAAAGTGTTATGGGAATGTCAAGCACTGTAACAAAGCAAGGAATCAAGCCACACTCTTGAAAATAATGAATTTCAAGAGTTCTCTGCATCACCTTAAGTTCAACAGAGAACCCTACTTATCAAGAATCATTTGTCTCAATTAACACAAAAAAAAGAACATTTGAGTTTTGGTTTCTGGGGTCTTTGAATCACCAATTCATGTGTGGTTTTGTAAGGAATTTAAAATAAAAAAAGGTCTTAATTTATTCTATTGTTTATTCCTTTTTTTTTTTTTTTTGCTTAACAGTATCTTTTGAATTCTGCCAACACATTTCAATAAGTTTCAGTTCAGAACTGTAAAAAGAAGTGTTTGGTAGGTAACTGTACACAAGGTGTCCAAAGATGTTGACTACATTGCTTTATTAACAGTGAATAGGGTGCATGCCCTCCTGTTTTGGTGGTGCTGTAAATAACTCACACAGGGCACCACAGGGCCAAAAATACAGCCCGGGGGAACACAGGTGGTGTCAGTCCTAAACCAAAGCTATCAATGCCTGATTGTAGTCTTCAGATTTTTAGATATATTGGATCAAGACTATCAATGAGGTTGCCGTGGAAGGATGCTTTAAGCAATAACACAAACAGGCTTTATTGATTAAAGAAGGTAAACCATGTACGTGTGTGTGGGCGGGAGGGGTAACAGGGACCGAAACAGATAATAATACTGTGGTATTTTGATGTATACGGTATTTTCCAAGTTAAAATTGTGATGTACTAATGTACAATAGGATACAGTATGAATAAAATGCAAATAAACTGAATCTAAATGTGTATTTTTATCTTTACAACAGAAAGTTATAGAGATCATTTCTATATGAATAAAGCCTTATTGGAGAATTCTGAATTTTTCACATATACTGTATAAAATATAGCCTACTGCCATGTAACATAAAAAGGTTTATGTTACTGTTTAATGTGGTAACTTCTAAATTAACCTTACATGAATGTAATTTCTTAACTGTAGGTTTGGGTAAAAAATAAAGTTAAACCGACACATTATGCACATGTTGGCTATAAATATGTATGTGTAGGCTATATAGGCTATTGTGTTTCTGACTGAACATTTTTGTGGGGTAAAGTAGGCTATAAATCAGATTGAAATGTGTCCTGTATTTTTGACTTGGCCATTTGGTAATTTAAAATACATTGATTGGAGTGGAGTAAAAAAGAACCATTGTATTGCAATGATTTGCTTTTTTTTCTTTCATTTTAGTGGCTTAAACATAGAGACTAATCGAGCTGAATCTAAACTTACTTCTCCCGTTGTCCTTTATAAATGTGATGATGTCTTTATAATTGAAAGTCTGCGGATCTTCGTAAGGGAAAGCCTCCACGGTGATGTTTTCCTCTCGCAGAAGTATGTAAATGCCCTCGGAGAGGAAGTAATGAGGTCGGTCGTCTTGTTTGAGGTCGTGGAAGATCATCAGCGCGCGACTGCTCCAGTTAAAATAAGCGTGCAGATAACTGACAAAGTCTCCGAGTTTCGTGGTGGTCGGGCCCGTCCTGAAGATAGTTTTAAACTCGTCCGACTTATCAAAGCCATACGCTGGTCCTCCCGCGGTTATCAGGGGGAGCTTCCAGTGGGACGCGAACCGTCCGACGGACGCGACCGAGTACGTGCAGCCGGGTCCGATGAACGCGTCTGGTTTGTTGTAAAGTTTTGTGTCCACGGCGATAATCTGCGCCTCGATTTCGGAGCATGAACCAGAGGAATCCTCTGTGCTGTAGTTCAGGAGGTTGATGGTGTGTCCCCTTAAAAGTCCGCTCTTCTGGATTTGCTCTTGCGCCATCCGGATCGCGGGGAGGACGCGCGGCGATGCCCACGAATACTTCAGATTGTCAGGCAGCATCACCGCTACGGTAATATTCCCGTTTTCTGTTCTGCATCCCGGTACGAGTACGTATATAAGCAGCGCAATGAAAAAACTACATCCCATCTTAAGTCCCGATCCCATCTTAAGTTGACAAACAAATCCTAGTGTAAGCGCGCCAGGTAATAGGATTTATTCTTCTCAAATCAAACTTCAATAAGAAAAATCCTCTGTTAAATAAAGAGTACGATCCATTCGTGACGCCTTTCTCCCTTGTAGTCCAACTAAATTGCTTGACAGAGACTCCTGGTGCTTTGTGTGATGGACTCTCGGTGAGAGTCAGTGCGCGTGTGCTCGTGTGTGAAGAGCCAGATGAGCGCAACTTCACCGCGCGCGGCCCTCGCGCTGCCCCTACACGTCATGACAGCTACTAACCGATCCTCTAGTTAACGGCTCCCTCTGTCTGCAGGTCAAATATATTCTCCTTCAGTGAGTTAGGGTGAATTTCTGTGTTGAAAATATTCATATTCAGTACGTGAATTTCATGGCTTTGTCACTTGGCAGCAATTCTAAATTTCCTAGTTATGTGCTTTTTCACATTTGGCTCCCAAAGTCTGGAATAGCCTTCCTGATAATGTTCGGGGTTCAGACACACTCTCTCTGTTTAAATCTAGATTAAAGACACATCTCTTTAGCCAAGCATTCGCATAGTGTATCTTCAGTTACATCTGATTAAATGCACATTTTCATTCTTTTGCTTGGGTTGAACACATCATTTTTTGCTTAGTTGGAACAGCAGCTATGCTAATTTCTTTCTATTTCCTTCTCTGTTTCTGCCACGGGATGCCAATCCTAGGAATTACACAAGCTTCAGTCTGGATCCAGCCCTTACAAAGACCTGAGATGACCAAACACCTGAGAAGAGATGATACCAACCCCCAGAAGACCTCAGATGATGCTGACCCTCAGACAACATACAAAACTACCAAATTTTGCCATAAGTTTGATTGCAACATATAATCATTGCTGTTAATAAGTGTTCACCGCCTGTTTGATTACATGACATTAACTAACTGCTTGATTTTTACCGTAGCCTACATTTCTGCCATATGGACATCAACTTGAGATAGTCACCACTGATAAGCTATTACTAAATATAATGTAGAAACTTTACTTTTCTGTAAAGCTTCTTTGCAAGGATGTGCATCGTGAAAAGCGCTATACAAATAAACTTGAATTGAATTGAATTTGATCACCCAATTAGCCTAATCAAACTTTTTTCAACTCATCAATAAGCCAAGGAGGAAATGATTAAAGCATTTTTAACAATTAAAATGCTTAAAATTTAATGGAGGTGGGTTGGGGTGGTGATGACAGCTCATTGCGACAAGTAAATTTGAATATCATAATAAATTCATGCAGAAACTGTAAACTGTATTACTATAGCCTACATAACTTCATCTAACTAATGGTTATCTTAGGTTTAATTGTATAACCCAAAATGAATGTTTTCAGAATATTATGGGGATAAAAAGCTATTTGTTGGGTAATAGTTGTAGATTTTCCGAATTATTTTTACAAGATAAATATATGAAAATTATATGAAAGTCTGAGACACAAAATGCTGAAACAAAATGTGCTACATTACAACCTGCCTTCGCTATTATATTTAATTATATGTATATTGGCACTCGGGTTTATATTCTGCATTTTACAGTACTTTTTGTATGTGGCACTTTACTTATACACTACAGTTGTTGGGAGCATGTTGGTACCAATACATTTGTGCATGTTAATGAGACTTTTTTTTTTCTTTAATCAAACGGTAATAGTGGTGAGGAAGTTTGCAACAAAAAGAGATCAAATCCCTCTTGAACAGTAAACAGTGGAATTGCCATTTTATAAGCTGCCAAGAGAGGTCAGACAAGTTCATTTGAAACTAGGGAGGACCATTACCACACACACACACACACACACACAAAATCTCAGAAATAATAAACTACACTTAAAAAAAATCACTAGTTAGATCACTAGTCCGAAGTCAACATTCATGGAGGGATTAGACACTTCACATCATTTTCATGTCTTTTAGAGAATTAAAACAGCACCTCTGTGATCCAGAATCAACAAAAACTCCACTGATCTCCAAAGAGATGAAAACTGCAGCATGTTTGCCATGAATCCACTTTCATCCAAGGCCAACCCAGATGCATAACCTGGTGTCAAGAGCACAATCTTGGACATTAAGCAGTGGAAAAAGCAGTGTGGTCTGATGAGTCAGCTCTCATCCAGTTTCATACATTAGGAGAAAGTCAGAAGAGGCCTACGGTTCACATGCTGATCATCCACTGCTGCCCCAAGAATCGCCAGATTAAAATATTTGAACCTTTAGGGCAACTTCTGGAGCACAGAGTGCAGAAAAGATATCCGCCTTTTTTCACAGAGACCTCAGGGTTCATTTAAAGCAGTTGTTCTCAGCTGGATTTACACTGAACATCAGGTGGTGGCCCAATCCAATACCAAACATTCATGCTATGCTACTCAAATGCTGCTGTCATTAAAGCAAAAGAGGAACAAACCAAATTAAGAAATATAGGAACAGCATATATTCAAAATAGAAGTATTTACTATAACTATAAATTTAACACATCCTTGCTGCATAAAAGTAGTAATTTCTTAAATAAATTTTAAAAATTTAAAAAAAGAAAATATATGAATAAATGCTGTTCTTTTTACCTTTTTATTCATCAAAGAATAGTGAGAAAAATGTGTCACAGGTTCCAAAAAATATTAATCAATACAACTGTTTTCAACACTGATAATAAAATAACATATTAGAATGATTTAGAATAATAATAGCTGATGAAAATTGCATCACAGGAAAAAAAATAATAATAATAATTTTAAATTGCACAATATTACAATATTATTGAATTTTGGCTGCCTTGATAAGAACAAGAGACTTAATGACTTAATAAAAACATTAAAATTCTTACAGATCCCAATCTTTTGAATTGCATTACACACACACACACACACACACACACACACACACACACACACAAAGAGTACATATCAAATTTAACCTTTAATTCAAATTATGTTTTTATCAGAAATTATGTAGACATATAGTGTTGGGAAAATGCATTCGCCCTTATTCTGATTTCTTCTGTTTTTGTGTATATCACATACTAAATTGTTTCAGAAATGAGAGCTAAATCTAACATAAAACAAAAGCAACCTAAGCAAACACAAAATACTGTTTTATATGATCATATTAATTATTGAAGCCAGCTAAGCCTGTGTGAAAATGTATTTGCCCCTGTACTTACAAATTCCATTCTGTTCAGATAGACTAGACACAATCAGATCTGATTACTGACAACCTTGTTTAATTAAATCAGCATTTAATAGAACTTTTTCAACAACATGAAGTTGGTTTAAATGTCTTACCTAGTAACACACTATGCCAAAGGTGAAAGAAATTTCAGAAATGATGAGGAAGAAGCTGATTGTAATACATTCTGGGAAGGGTTCTCAAGCGCACCTGGATTAAGCAGCAGGACAATAATCCAAAACAGAGGAGTAAGTCTTATGAATGGCTCCAAAAAAGCAAAAGTTTTGGAGTAGCCTAGTCAAAGTCATGACTTGAACCTAATTGAAACACTGTGGCAGGACCTTAAGTTCCTATCTTATCTTATCATTATACATTACTGACACTCTATCCTCCCATTTGATACTGTTAAGTGCTTTGACACAATCTGTATTGTTAAAAGCACTATATAAATAAAGGTGACTTGACTTGAAAACCCTCCAATGTTTCTGAACTATAGCAGTTATGCAAAGAAGAATTGGCCCAAATTCCAACACAACACTATGAAAGACTTATCTTCAGTTATTGCTGCTACAGGAGACACTACCATATTTTAAGCTTAAGGGGGCAAATAGTTTTTCACATGGGTGATAAGTGTTGGATGACTTTTTTTTTTCTCAGTAAAAATTAATTAATAAAAGCCGTTTACTCTTGCTTTGTTTTATTTTGCATTTCATCTGAAAATCTAAAACTATTTCTTATGAAATACACACAAAAAGAAAAAAGAATCTGGATGGTGGCAAAAACATTTCCACATCACTATATTTTGCATACAAAAAAGACTGCAAGATGTGATTACAAAATTTGTCATTTTATTATTTTGCACAATGAACCAACCAGGATAATTTTGTGTTTTGGGACACAAGTTATGAGATGTTTTTCTGACCTCCACTCATTGGTTTCTGACTACTGAGTGGTCTTGGGCAGCCTGTATACACCAGTGGACACAATAAGCTGGTGGGCCCTGACTTTCTTCTGCAGGAAAGCCTGCAGCTCATTCACATCCATCTCAGTGACCCCAGATCCGGCGGCCACAAACATTCGCAGCATGGAGTGGATCCTCTCCAAAGTCATGCTCTCCAGGTTAGTCAGCATGGCCTGAATGTAGGCCCAGAACAGCTGAGAAATAAGGGAAAACAGTTTAGCATTACATGGCAAATAAAGGTCCTGAGCAGTGTAACATTATTGCGTTATGACAAGAGTTGTAAGTGTATAAATCACCTGTAGTTTCTCTTCTCTCTGCTCAGACTGTGTTGCGGTGTTAGAGTCTCCCTCCTCATCACTGTCTATGAGCATGACACTTCTGTCTGATCTCTCTCTGCAGGAGCTTGTCTCCTGCACAGTATATCGACCTCCGGCTTCCTCCCGCAGCACGCCCTGCTGCTGCCACAGCGCCAACTTCCTGCGCACCATCTCTTGCGGCACGCCTAGGACACTACTCAGCTCTTCCAATGTCCATGTACCTAATAAAGGAAAACAAATAGTAATGGGACTTCAGGCCAACAAATAATCAAGACTGTGGCATGCATTCACACACTAGGTAGTGCACATGCTCATAATGCATATGACTGCTGCAGGCATATTTTTATAGGTCAAAACCTGGAAACCAGTACAGGGAAATAAGGTGTGCGGTTAACACAATATCAAAATATTTTCACGTTTTATTCTACTACATAAAATACATCAGTGATAATGTTATTAACAAGTGCAACTAAATGGAACGCTAGAGGCTGTCAGGGACATTAAACATTATCATGCCAAACAAGAAAAAATTGTCTACCCAGTTGTCTGCTTTCACACTCTTTTTGTGTTTATAATCATGGTTTTGTAAACTATTTTACCTCAAGCTTTCAGGGCAAATGTTTTTGAAATATGGAGAATCATCATCAACTTTTGTTGGTCACAGAGCTATTTCTCCAATGGAAAAACACTATTAGGCTTTCTGTTGAGGGAACCAGGGGTTGGCCTATTTTGGTTTGAGTCCAGTCTGTGTCTGATCCCATTCCCACTGATGTCTCCCAAATAGTTCCAAGTTGCATAAAGTATTAAAATCCTAGCAAAGTCTCATAAAGGCATCACAAGTCAGAGTGTATTGACTGTATTGTTGTTCACCCAAAATGAAAATTCTGTCAGGTTTTCAAAAGATTTCAGTGAATAATGACTTTCAGTTTGCTCTTCATACAAAACTACTGTATGATAATACAAAGCTCAGAATATTTTGCACAACATTTATTGTACTTTTTTGTCATTTTTGGAGTTGATTTTCACTCTATGTGGAAAATAGCAGGCATTTAGGTAAATAACTTTCTATGCATTCCACAGAAGGTTATACAGATTTGGAACAACCTAAGGGTGAAAAAAATATTTTGGTGAATTAATTCTTCACACCTTTGTCCTGGAAGTGTAAAATGATGGCAGCATGGATGGGAGTCACTGTGAGGTTTGCGATGGTTCTGTCCTCCAGCTCCACATCCAGCGTAACAGAACCCAGGTGAGGCTTCCACCTCAGAGTCCTCATGGCCTGCAAAAAAATAAAAAAAATAATAAAGATATGACTTTAAGCATTTTGGTAATACTTTAGAATGGGGACCAGTACTCACTAGTTGCACATTAGCATGCCAATTATTAACATATTGGCTGTTTATTAGTACTTATAAAGTGCATATTCTGCATGACCATATTCTACATCCCTAATCCTACCCAATACCTAAACTTAACAACTACCAAGAAGCAAATTAGGACTATATTGAGGCAAAAGTCGTAGTTAATGGTTTGTTAATAGTGAGAATTGGACTTTAAAATAAAGTGTGACCAGCATTTTCAACAGAACATTAGAATAAAGAAAAATCATCAATGGCATGATTTGGAAATCATGAAGAACTGAAGAATCTAAACAAACACTTGTCACTGCATTGGGTGAACACTTGATGCTCAACCAATGGACTGGGAGTACCTTGAGTTTTTCAAAGCGGTGTGTGTAGTCCTCCATGGCTTTAGAGACGACCGCAGGCAACTCCATCTTCTCCTCCTTCAGCTGGGGCCAGAACTCAGATGAGATGATCATGGAAGACAGCGGTAATGTAGACTGCTCCTCTACAGGAAGACGACTCTCTTCCTCACGAATATTAGCGTTGATCCGCCTAGAGTCTGCTACATCCTGCAGAGAAAGACACGTTCAATAGTATAAATAGCTCACGTAATGGAAGTAAATCCATTTGAGGTCACATATCATGATAACAGGATGACGGATAACTAAGAGAAGTAAATATGTGGACTAGAGCTGAGAAAAGCACAAAACATACCTTTAACATCACCTCACAGTAATGCATGTGGGACTCGCCAAACCTCAGTTTTAGCAGCTCTACGTTGCGAATCTCTCTATAAAAACAAATACAAAGGGAATTAAATTACACAAGTACTGTACATATTACAACCCAAATTCCGGAAATGTTGGGATGTTTTTTAAATTTGAATAAAATTAAAACTAAAAGAGTTCCAAATCACAAGCCAATATTTTATTCACAATAGAACATAGATAACATAAATGTTTAAACGGAGAATTTAAAAATATTATGCACAAAATGAGCTCATTTCAAATTTGATGCCTGCTACAGGTCTCAAAAAAGTTGGCACGGAGGCAACAAAGGGCTGAAAAAGCAAGAAATTTTGAAAAGATTCATGCTGGTCAGCTGACGACGTCTATTTCAGAGAAGGCCTTGTGTATTTCAGCTGAACAATGCAAAACCACATACTGCAGCTATTACAACAGCATGGCTTCGTAGTAGAAGAGTCTGGGTGAATTGGCCTGCCTGCAGTCAAGATCTTTCACCAATAGAGAACATTTGGTGCATCATTAAACGAAAAATATGTCAAAAGACGACCACAAACTCTTCAGCAGCTGGAAACCTATATCAGGCAAGAATGGGACCAAATTCCAACATCAAAACTCCAGAAACTCATAACTTTGATGCCCAGACGTCTTCAAACTGTTTTGGAAAGAAGAGGGGATGCTACACCATGGTAAACATGCCCCCGTCCCAACTATTTTGAGACCTGTAGCAGGCATCAAATTTGAAAATTTGATAAAATTGTAAAATTTCTCAGTTTAAACATTTGATATGTTCTCTATGTTCTATTGTGAATAAAATATTGGCTCATGTGATTTGAAAGTAAAATTTATTTAAATTTAAAAAACATCCCAACATTACCTGAATACGGCTTGTAAAAACTAGCACTTCTCATTCTCTTTTGCTTTAAAATGTCTTTGATCTTTTGTTATAGATCATTATAATATGAAATCATCAATTAAATTTCCAAATATTTCTTAATATTTAAAAAATATGCGGCGGCACGACTGGTCTTCAAGGAACCCAAAAGAGCCCATGTTACACCTCTCTTTATCTCATTGCATTGGCTACCAATCGCAGCTCGCATCAAGTTCAAGACACTGATGCTTGCTCATAGAACAACCACAGGCTCAGCACCCGCCTACATGCACTCACTATTAAGAATCTACATCCCTCCAGAAATCTGAGATCTGCTAGTGAGCGACGCCTCGTGGTACCATCACAAAGAGGCTCAAAATCACTCTCCAGAACATTCTCGTTCACCATTCCTGGCTGGTGGAATGATCTTCCCACCCATATTCGAGTGCTGGATCCCTGTCAATCTTCAAGCAACAGCTGAAAACTCATCTCTTTCGACACTACTTGACTTCAACCTACACATAAAAAAAAAAAAAAAAAAAAACTTTCTCCTTACTTATTCCTTCCCTTGCTAGCTTGTACTTATTTAAACAATGCCTGAGACTTGGTGTTACAAGCACTTCCTTTGTCGAATTGCCTCTTCAAGATGAATCGCTTCATGTGTTCCCCAAATTGTAAGTCGCTTTGGATAAAAGCGTCTGCAAAATGACTAAATGTAAATGTAAATGACTAAATGTAAAAAAAAAGCAGTGTAAAAAACGTTTAAAAACTGAAGAAAAAAGACTGGTCTTTACTAAATTATTTCAAAATATTATTTTATATATATATATATATATATATATATATATATATGAAAACATCCAATTTATTTATTTATTTGTATTCATACTATTTATTTATTGTATTTTTCCTATTTGTAGACTGTTTGTAATGTTGTGAATTCTCAATAAAATTTGATCACAATCAATGTAAAGTAAAGAGGCTGTTACTGAAGGACGGAGCAGTGCAAACTACTTTGGACTGCAACAACAAACCAGCAGTCAATGAGCAAGCATTTATATTATTTCAGTCATAACAAAGGGTGTTCACACACAGCAGTAAAAATGATTTGAGAGGATATGACATGACTGCTTTAAACCAAACCAAAGTTAATAAGATGATTTAAGAGCATTAAGTGAAGGATTATAGAGGGAAAAGTGTATATGTTCATGTTTGCAAGGTGGGTTACCTGGCTGTGTTGTAGTTGAGTTGATGCAGAAGTCGGTCAGCCAGTACAGTCTTGTACTCATTAATGAAGATCTCTTTACTTCCATAAATGCTGACCAGCAGACTGATGATGTCAGAAGAGCGCCGTTTAGAGCCAGTTTTATCTACAGAGATAAAGACAGTGAGAGAGACCTGAAATGTTGATTACCTGTTAGGACCCAAATTTCTGTCACTGCAGACTACATTGACTTGTATGTATTCTGTATTGCTGTATGCTACACACATGCGAATGGCTGGATGCGAAACTGCATCTAGCATTATTAACTTTTTAGAATTGATTTACTTTAATATTAATTATATTTTTTATAAATACTTTTATTCAGCAAAGAATCCTGAATAAATGTGTCACAAATTCCTCAAAAATAAATAAATAAACAAAATAAAAAAAAAACAGCTGCCAGTTAACACTAACCTGTGAGAGCATCAGTAGGATCTGGAGTCCAGTCCTCTGGATCACTCCCCTCATCTTCACTATCCTGTGTCTCCAAGGTAACAGGGTCAGCTCGAGAGAGTTCATTGGCTAGATCAGTACAACCTTCTGCGTCACCCGTCAGACTGCCCACTATTTGACGCACAGTGTCCTCACGCGTTCTGCAATTTCAAACATTACAACAAAGGATTAAATACTTCATTAATGGAACTGGTTTACAATCAAGCACAACTATCTTGAGACATGCAACCCCAGTGACCTGAGATATCTGCGAATGGGTTGGCAGGCCACTTGCAAGATCACCATAGAAGGGTCGAGCTCTCTTAGAGCTTTGATGGCAGAGATGTAAACAGTGATAATGTCAGATGTGTGGACTCCTGAAGTGGGAAAAGAAAACATGAAAGTCAAAATATTTTCACACAAGAGTATTTAGCAATGTCTTGAATCACTGACCTGGATGCAGCAGTCGTGTTTCAAAGGCTGATTTGAGGGAGGCAAGAAGCTGCTGTCTCTGATTGGTCCGTTCCAGACAGAACTTAAGATCCTCAATGGCAGGAATAGACTCTGGAAAATCTGCACCAATTAAGCAGAAATAAGCAATTTCCCGTGAAACAACCAAGATGAGATTACATGTAGTATGCCACATAAATGGAGTTTTGTTCTCACCTCGTATGATGCTGAAGAGCTCCTCGATCCTCATGTTTACATAGATACGGCAGAAGAACTGGTGCATGTGACAGTGCCAGCGCTGGAGGAGAGCATTGGCTGGCTGACCCCTTGTGCCATCACTGCCTACCTCTTCCACCTTACTGGCAAACACCCTGCTCAGCCATCCCAAAACCTGCCCCAACCACTGGAAACAGTGATTTATTAGTGTTATTTAGATGAGCGTTCATCAATAAGACTAAACACAGTTTCTTAATTAACATTATTTTAAACAGACACTTTAAGCTTGAATATTAAATTGTAAAAACAAAAAGCAAATCCACCATATGCTTGAGCTAATTTGATTAAAATCGTGCTTATGCTCACAAATGAAAACAAATTACTATGAACATTTAATCAATCTATGATACGATTTTGACAGGCACATATTATGTACTTACAAAAGTTATTACAATGACTAGATAATAACTATGTAATAACCCTGATCCTAAACTCAATTTAAACTAGTTACCTTGTATTATTCATTCCTTTTTTGGTTAAGTACACTATATATGAACATAGTTTAAAATTAAGTGCAGCTATGATTCATACGACTGACTGTTTCTTAGCCAATCAACCATTTTAAATAGAAAATTTCTCACTAATTTGTGTAGTGGAATAAAGAAATGAAATGTTATTATCTTCTTACATCTAGACAACCCCTACCCCATATTTGTGGGGTCTATTGCATACGACTGCTGCTCATACTTTGGGTTCGGGATCTGCTGAACATCCCCAAACCCCTAATAAAAAACCTGTAGTGTTTTTACACATGTATAACTTTTCAAAAGATCAAAAGTTAATGCAGGGGTACGCAACGTCGGTCCTGGAGTGCCGCTGTACTGTAGAGTTTAGCTCCAACCCTAATCAAACACACCTGAGCAAGCTAATCAAGGCCTTCAGGATTACTAGGGCTACAGGCAGGTGAGGTTTTATTTCAGGGTTGGAGCTAATCTCTGCAAGACATCGGCACTCCAGGACTGACATTGCCTACCCCTGAGTTAATGTAATGATATAAATTATCATTATTTAAACCTGCCACACATCAGAATTTGCACACACTTCTAGTCAAGTTGGCCGAGGTTTTGTGTTGACAAATCAACCTCATTTCAAATCTACATGGATCAAGTTATACATTTCGGACTCTTAATGGAATTTTTACAAAAATTTAAATCCTTGTGCTTAATTCTAAGCATCAACATTCGAGATCATATAAAATGAAACGTCTTCTCTTTAGCTGGATGAAAGGTGTGTACATCATTGAAGTCTGTGAGAAAAGAGCTCTCGTATTCTCCCCTGCAGCGCTGCTCCATCCTCTGCTCTATCAGCTGGTGCAGGATGCTGGTCACGGCCTCTGAGCTCACACGCTCCAACAGCTGTAGTGTGGAGCTGAAATTAGCAAAGACAAGACATTTATGAAGACATTGTACATACTAGCAATCCACCTCTCCAACAAACTTACACTGGGATATATGAAAGGCAACAACACTGCTTGTGCTATTTTTGAAGTATATATCACACAATGAGTGGAATAAAGAAAAAACGCAAACAGCTCAACTTGACCTTCTGTAACTAGTGTGATGAATGAGCCAGAACTAATATCAGCCATTATCATCAACATCTCTTGACTCATTTGATCAGACTATCATAACACATCATAACATTTTTACAAGAAAAGAAAAAAAAAAGAAAAGAAAAACTGGATTAAAAGTAGTAATTGTTGTTTTAATAACGTGCAAGCTGACATTATTGAGAATATCACTCATTTTACAAAAAAATAAAAACACAATGTATTTGATATTCTTCCAATTGTTACTGTTTTGCAGTAATAGATGTGGATGTCTATGAATGTTAGCACACACATTCATGTTTTATGCTACTGAGTATATAAGAATTTTGAAGTTAACTTTTTGAGTCCATTTCATTAGATAAAATATTGTAAATCTATAAGTAAAATCCATAGTGCTATTGTCTGTTGTGATACTGATTAAGATGTGAAACTAAAACATTTTGCACATTGCTTCTCCAATCTCTTTTAATGTGTAAAATATAACATACTATATAAAATACTACTTGGAAAACTGCATGCTATTATTATCATACTGCATGCAATCTGTTTTGGAAAGCTTGTTAGTAGTAAACAGTATGTACTGTATAATATGTTGCATGCTAGTTTTCCATTCCAAACATTGCCACAATTTAACTTATACAGACAAACAGCGCTCTTACACCACAGCAACATTATGTAAGTAATGACTAAACAACAAAGGAAAGGGCAGCATCTGTAGTATTATCAGAATGGTACTTCTCTTCAACTCACAGTATGTGGCTGAGCTCTTGAAGCTGCTCTAGAGCTACCTGACACCAACACAGGTGAGGGAGGACGGCACAGCCTGGGCACAAACCGCCTTCATCATGTTCCGCTGTGCCCTCCTCAGCCTCCACAGCTTCCCCTGCCTGACTCATGTGCACAGAGAATGTGCGGCTGTAAAACTCCAACACACGCTCTTGCAGCACAGGTGGAGGGGAGAACAGAAGAATGGCACGAATGACAGAGAAAGCTCTCTCTGTCAGACCACGGGCCCCTGGACCAGACAGACCCCCACGGCTCTCGTCCTGCCATGAGCCCAGTCTCTCAAGACCATCTTGAAAAATAAAAGAGGGAAAATAAGATTAACACAGAAACACTGGACAGGATGAATCTCACAAAGAAAAATCAGGTCACAATTCCCCCTAAAAATCATTCAAATTAAAATTATAAATAATACATTAAGACATCAGGGCCCGTATACACAAAACATTTTATCTTACACCTAAGAGTTCTACTAAAAAGCAGTAAAAGTTTTTAGCTAAGAGTTTTCTCTTAAAACCTATTCACAAAGCTGCTGAGAGTCAAACATTTACTAAGGAATAGAGAGAAGTCTTAAACTAAGAGTAAGGGCGGGGATGACCTCGTAGCTATGGATGATGTCAGCATGCTTACTAACTAGGCACACAGTGATTGGCTGATAGTCTCTGTCAGAGATTTATTCATAGAAATATTGCAGAGCGCAATATTATGTTGTCATGTTCAGATAAAGGTTTAAAAATAAAAATTATGCACATTCAAATAAAGATTTTAAAATGCCAAGTGTCACTAATTAAACAAGTACATGTTCAGCTAATTGTCAGCCTCTTACATGTGTGCTTTTCATAAACAATTAGTTTCTAAAATGTTTACGTTCCGAGGCACATTGCCAGCAACAGCTATTTTACTAAAAAAACAATAGAAACCATCACAGATTTTGTAATGGTTTTAATGGTAACTGTAGTGGTGTCTGTGGGTCTCTACTGGTAATTATTCACCTTCTATTGTTGTCTTGTTAAAACCACTAAATCTTAATGGTATATGTCCCAAAACACACTACAGGAAACCATTTTTTAATGGTTTTAATGGTTAAAAGTTGATGGTTTGTAATGTTTGCTTTCCTGTAGCTCAAATAGTAGAGCATGGCGCTAGCAACGCCAAGATCATGGGTTCGATTGCCAGGGAAAGCAAGAGCTGATAAAATGTAAAAACTGTAACTTGAATGCAATGTAAGTCGCTTTGGATAAAAGTGTCTGCTAAATGCATAAATGTAAATGTTTGTAATGATATTTGTAGTGGAAACCATTAGAATTTCTGTGATGGTTTGTATTGTACAGCAGGGAGGATAGATTGTGATTTGGTCTTAGTGACTTAGGAGTCCTCTTCACTACTCATAAGGTTTCACAGATTTAGGAGCTAGTTTTAGCGCTAAAACTTTTTGTGAAATACTCTTAGAGCAAACATTTAGGAGTCCTAAATTTAGGATTGACACACCCATTATTTTTAAGATTTTCTCCTAAATCAGAATCAGAATCAGAAAGAGCTTTATTGCCAAGTATGCTTGCGCATACAAGGAATTTGTTTTAGTGACATAAGCTTCCAGTACACAGAGACAACAACACACAGACAATAAAAATAAGATGAGAATAAAAAATACACACATGTAAATATAAATAGACAAAAATTGAAAAGTAAATAAATTGTACAATTATGCTATAGATGATAGAACGGAATAGAATAAGATGCAGGGATGTGCTAGGATGGAGGTGGTAACAAATAAATATAAGGTTATTGCACATTTTTATTGCATAATGTGGGGAACATTTAACTGTTCATAATGTAGATTGCCTGGGGGAAGAAACTGTTCTTATGCCTGGCTGTCCTGGTATTTGGGGCTCTGTAGCGCCGGCCAGATGGCAAAAGTTCAAAAAGGGGATGACTTGGACGTGAGGGATCCAGAGTGATTTTCTGAGCCCTTTTCCTCACTCTGGATGTATACAGTTCTTGGAGGGAGGGCAGGGAAGCACCAATAATCCTTTCAGCAGTCCAAACCGTTCTCTGTAGTCTTCTGATGTCTGATTTTGTAGCTGAACCAAACCAGACAGTTATTGATATGCACAGAACGGCTCGATGACGGCTGAGTAGAACTGTTTTAGCAGCTCCTGTGGCAGGTTAAACTTCCTCAGCTGGCGAAGGAAGTACAACCTTTGTTGGGCCTGTGAGTGTGAGATGTGTGTGTCCCACTTCAGGTCCTGAGAGATGATGGATCCCAGGAACTTGAATGTCTCCACTGCAGCCACAGTGCTGTCTATGATGACTTAATTTCTAGCGATTATCGCCGATGTGATTGCACAGATACTATTTAAACTAAACTGAGCTAGACAATGACATCTCTGAATTCAATATTGAAATGCCTTTAACTGAAAATTGAGTGTTTAATCTTATCATTATACATTACTGACACTCTATCCTCCAATTTGATACTGTTAAGTGCTTTGACACAATCTGTATTGTTAAAAGCGCTATATAAATAAAGGTGACTTGACTTGACTTGACTGTGATGGTGAGTGGGGAGAGTGCAGGGGGGTTTCTCCTGAAGTCCATGATCATCTCCACTGTTTTGAGCGTGTTCAGCTCCAGGTTGTTAAGACTGCACCAGACAGCCAGCCAGCTGCTCAACCTCCTGTCTGTAAGCAGACTCGTCGCCGTCCTGGATGAGGCCGATAACTGTAGTGTCGTCTGCGAACTTCAGGAGCTTGACAGAGGGGTCTTTGGAGGTGCAGTCGTTGGTGTACAGGGAGAAGAGCAGTGGGGAGAGAACACATTCCTGAGGGGCACCAGTGTTGGTGGAGTGGCTGTTTGACATGAATCTCCCCAGTCTCACTAGCTGCTGCCTATCTGTCAGAAAGCTGGTGATCCACTGACAGATAGAGCTAGGGACAGAGAGCCGGGTTAGTTTGGTCTGGATGATTGTGTTGGGATGATGGTGCTGAAGGCCGAACTAAAGTCCACAAACAGGATCCTCACATAAGTCCCTGATTTGTCCAGATGCTGCAGGATGAATTGCAGTCCCATGTTGACTGCATCATGCACAGACCTGTTTGCTCGGTAAGCAAACTGCAGGGGGTCCAGTAAGGGTCCAGTGATGAACTGGATACAAATCGGCAAATTATGAGCTACTTTTAGCCTTAAGATGTTTTGTGAATACGGGCCCAGAACTTTTTGGATTTCACATTATGGAAACTGAAAATTCAAGGGAAAAAATCTCAATGTCTAGAAAAAAAACAATGAGTTATTTTAACAACCCGTAAAAGTTTGAAAATACCACTTACCACAGAACTCCATTTTTTTAAATTCATTTTACAAAAACAATAGCTTAAAACTTGAATAGCTCTGCTCACGAATACAACAATATGGAAATAACCTTTACTGTACCCTCTGATCACAATGCAAAAAAGTGATGTTTTCATTCAGTATTTTTGTCGTTTTCTAGTTGAAATGTCTAAAGATTTATAAATCAAGATACATTTACTTGTTTTCAATTGATCAAGTTTATAATTTGAAGTTTTCATACCCCACTGACAGATACTTATTTGTTCTAGTTTTAAGCATAAACTCACTTAATATTGTTCTGTTTCTCAGCTTTCATATCTTTATTTTGCAACTCAAGTAAATATATAAGGATGTTTGGATATTTGTCCTGGAAAACAAGAGGAAATATTCTCTTTTTTTGTGGCGCATGAACCATCTAATGCCACGACTTTATGAATTTAAGACTTTCAGCTCTAATTTAAGACCTTTTAAAGCCTTAATTTGTGGAGGAGTGTATTAAAACATTTTGAGACAATTTTAAGACCTGCAGGGCCAACTAGAGGGCTCTGCAAACTTCTAAGGAGTCAACAGGATGACTTATTATTACATGATGAATATTATTAATGCGCATTGATATTATTATGCATTAATATATTAAAACAAGCTATCTTAATAAAAAAAAAAAAAAAACAACGAATCAGGATATGTACACTGAAATATTTATTTTTCCCTCAATAACTAATATTTTTATTGAAAAATGTACAATTCTTTAAACCTAAACTGAATTGTGGCTAATTTACCTATATTAACGCTTCCAGCTTACATCAATAATACTTATTACTATAGAGAGAGAGAGAGAGAGAGAGAGAGAAAGAGACATCTTGATTTTTGTGTTTCAACCAGCAACACAAAGTACACTTTATGTAGTTTAGTGTAGTTTGTATAGTTTGTATAGTTTTTCTAATAAAATGAAGTCTGCTATGACACAACTGCAACAATAATAAAACACTATACCTGTCTAACATCTGTTTTTCAAATACACATAGACTGTTAATATGTTAATAAACATTTTAATAAAACAGTTGCCACTGAGTAGGGTGTGACATACCGAGGAAAGGTTGGAGCTCTTGGAGAAGGTTTCGGAAGGCTTCTAGTAAAGCTTTTGCCCTGTCCCTCTCCTGTGACTCCCCCTCTGGCTGCTTGAGCCCCGTCCAGAACTCTGGAGCAACAGAAGTAGTCAAACGCACCTGCAGAGTCTCCAGCAGCCAGCCTTCCACATACTGCCCCAGTCCATGTACACCCAGCAGGGCCAAGGCTTGAGAGAGAACCTCATCAGTCGAAGCATTTGGTAGCACAGGACACACCTAGAAAGTTACCGTTGGGTTTCAGCTTTTGGCACTCAGAGGTACTTCATCAATGCTATAACCATGTCCAAGTACCAAGGCATTTGTTTGTTAATGTAGCTACCATCAGAAGATGAATTTAGCTTAAATTTGGATCAGAAGCGATTTCACCATTCGTTTTTACCGCCTAGTTAGACTGTAGTATATCTAACACTCACCAGTGCAGATGTCACTGTGTCCCAGGCTGCTGAAAGTCCCTGCGGCATTGACTGCGCCTCGTTCATTCCTCTCTCAGGCTGTAAACAATAGACATATATCCTGGGATACAACAATGTTCTGTGCTGTTACCATACGTGAATTTTCATTTTACTCCGTGACTGTTTAGTCCAAAATCATATGATCAAAGCCATTTAAAAGACCCTCTTTAGATATTATGCCAACAAATTATTGCGCTCGTCTTCAAACGCCTGTCGCGCGATGATGACGACACGCTGACGTTGTTCGTAGTAATAATAATAAAAGTAGAGGTTTTGTGGCATTGAATAAATAAAGCATTAAAAAATAAAATAAAAAAAGTAGTAGTAGTAGTAGTAACGACAACAACAACAACAACAATAATATTAATAATAATAATAAATAATAATTATAGCTACAGGTAGGCCTAATGCGCAGGTATTTATATAAGGTAGGTAATATATAAAATGTATCTGATGATATTGCTTTTGTTGTTGTTTAGCTTTTTAATAATAAAAACTATTTTTATTAGTGCTGTCAAACGATTAATCGAATCCAAAATAAAAGTTTTTGTTTACATAATATGTGTGTGTACTGTGTATATTTATTATGTATATATAAATACAAACACATGCATGCATATATTTAAGAATAATATGTTATGTTTATATATTAAATATATTTATATATAATATAAAATATAAGAATATGAATATATAAATGTATAAACGTAAATATTTTCAAAATATATACTGTATGTGTGTGTATTTATATATACATAATAAATATACACAGTACATATACACATATATCACTTTTATTGTGGATGCGATTAATCGGTTGACAGCATTCATTTTTATAGGGCGAATTCCAAACAGAAGTGAGCATCCCTATGCCCTACTCCCTTCGAAGGGCAGAGCCCTTGAAGTGTGTTCTTTGAAGGGTGTAGGGCATTACTGTCTCATATAAGCGTTTGGAACTCGCTTGGTCAAGGGAATGACGGACAAAATGTTACCTTGACAACGCTGCGCGAGCGTGCAGTATTCAGCGCTCCAACAGTTGTTGCAAATACATATTTCTTCTTATTGTTATTATTTTATTCAAATATTGTCTAACTGTGTCTTATTTACTATTAAACTTTTTTCAAACTAAACTTGCTTAAACTTGCTAACAATACAGTCTTAAATCATATTTTTATCACTGACGAAAATATTTTGTATTACATAAAAATAAAGAAAAAAATTATTCTACTTACGTTTGTATGTAAAGTCAAAATAAACCCCAACTTTGCTTTAAAATGCATCGCAAGATCTCCTAAGTGAAGACCACATGATCACAAACGGAAATCACTTCCGTGAAGTGACCATCGCATGTTCCCTTCACTAACGGACTTCTGGAAGGGCCCTTCGTGAAGGGAATCAGTTGCTCACTTTCGTTTGGAACGTCCCTAAAATGGCGTCCCCTTCCCGAAGTGCCCTTCAAGGGAGCAAAAAAGCCGTTTGGAATTCGCCCATAAAATTTTATCCTAAATTCTAAAATAAAAGTCTAACGGAAGCCGACGCGATGACGCTTCTTTAACGTTCCCATGGAAACAGGAGGGAGACTTGACTTAACCGCTTCTGGACTACTGGAATGTTTTCTTTAAAGTTACTCCCCTCGCAGATGTGTTCTATTTAACGCCCGGTAAAGTTCGTGGCTTGCTAATTCAAGCAAGAATCTGACTCAGAAGGTACAAGCAGCACACAGACTTCAATGCTAAGTTGCATGAAACGCTTTTAGTGATTAAACTAGTGCAGGCGGGCCTCTTCTTGTAGTTAGCGAGCTAGCCTGCTAATCAGAATGACCCAGCAAGGAGCTGCGCTGCAAACCTACAACAATGAGCTTGTCAAGTGTAAGTAGCCAAGATGTATATTTTTGCTTTCGGGGGAACATAACGTTAGATTTTCTTTTTGATATCATTTTCTTCTAGTTGTATGTACTTGTCATGGGTAGAAGAAACTTGTATGCAGCTCGCCTACGCTGACATTTGTAGTCATTATACTAGCTTAGTAGTGATTAGAAGACTAGTGTGACACCTGTCATCCTGTGCCTTTCTTCTTTTCCCGAAAGAAAAGCTTTTATAACTAACTGAGGGCAAAGAAGACGTGTGTTTTTGTGAGAGACATGAATATGGTGTTTTTTAAAGCTTCAGTGGTTTAAAAAAGGTGTTTGGACACTTGTATGTCGGTGTCATTGCATTAAATAAGTCATTCAGAGCAGAGGTCAGTTTTCTTTTCAAAGTTAACACAGGTTTCCAGCAGAGTAACCACAGTTCATCACAAAAACTATGAACATGATTCACCAACATTTGACAAGCAGAAAGTGTAACAAAACATTTTCTATATTCATTTTGAACATTACATCTGTTCTAGTTTAATGATTTAAAATGAATAAATTTCAATTCACAAAAAGTTATTTTTTGAAAAACAAACTTTGTATTTCATATTGAAGAGAAGTCTCTTATGACAGCTGCATTGATTTGATCCCAAATACATAAAAAGAAACTGTAATATTGTGAAATATTAAAATTTTAAAATAAATGTTTTCTTAATATACTTTAAAATATAATTTATTCCTGTGGTGGCAAAGCTGAACTTTTAACTTTTCATCCATTACATTAATTTTTAAATTAATTTAACACACACTTTCTGAATAAAAGTATTAATTTCTTTAAAAAAAAAACCTGCTGACCCCAAACTTTTGAACGGTAGTGTATATTGTTACAAAATATTTATATTTTAAATAAGTGCTGTACTTTTTAACTTTTTATTCATCAAAGAATCCTGAAAAAATGTTTCACAGATTCCAAAAAATATTAAGTGTTTCCAACGTTGATAACAGATCAGTATAATAGAATGATTTCTAAAGGATCCTGTAACATTTGAGACTGGCGTGGCTACTGAAAATTCAGCTTTGCCTCCACAGGAATAGATTATATTTTAAAGTATTTTAAGATATATATATATATATATATATATATATATATATATATATATATATATATATATATATATATATATATATATATAAAACAACAGTTGTTTTAAACTGTAATAATATTTTACAATATTACAGTTTTACTGTACTTTGATCAAATAAAGCATAGAGAAGCATAAGAGAGTTTAAAAAAAACATTAAAAACCTTACTGATCACAAACTTTTGAAAAGCAGTGTATATATGCACACACAAACTGTAGGGTCTAGAGCTGCAAGTTTGGGAAATGCGCTGAACAGATGGCCAGTCCATAAATACATTTTTTTGTTTTGCAATCATTGAACATGGTGTGATGTATTATAATTCACATAGAGTGACCTGACAGCTTGAATCAGTGGTTGATAAAGTCCTGCACATTATTGCTTCGATTAGTAGGAGGAACTGCTGAGCAAGCCCTCATCTGCAACTTATACACACTCCCTTTCAGCTACCACAACATGAATGTAAAGAAATGCAAGGAAAACACTGAGACACATTTTCGGCATGTGCCTGAAGCTGCCTTTTAATGTCTTCTTTAATGTCCCCTTTCATTCTCCTTGTCTTTCTCAGGCATAGAGGAACTGTGCTCCAAAAGAGAAGAGTTAAACCGGCTGATCCAGCAGGAGGAAGCAGAGAAAAGTCGTCTGCAGCATGATATCCGTGTGCTGACAGAGAAGCTGAGTCGTGTGAACGAGAGCCTGGCACGCCGCCTCGCTGCCCGCGCTGACTTTGACCGCACCATCGCGGAGACCGAGGCTGCATACATGAAGGTAAGGACATGTTTTTAATATTTCATGTTCTCTTCATTGGGAGCGATAGGAAAAACCAACAACTAGCTTTATTAAGTTGAACAGGTGAGAACTTAAAGTGCCCCTATTATAGATTTTTGAAAATGACCTTTCATGCAGTGTGTAACACAGCTCAAAGTGAATAAAAACATCCTGCAAAGTTTTAAATCTGAAAGTGCACCGTTTATAAACTTATTCTTTGCCACAAGATGCCGCTTTTGGAGCAGCGGTAAAATAGCTGTTTCCACGGTAACGCTGTACACAAAGCAGCACTGCGCTCACAAGCGCTGCTTTATCAGGCATTACAGGCATGATGAAATGAAAATGAGACCAATAGGACCAATCACATAAGATTAGCGTCACGCAAAGGAGGGGTTTGGAAAAATAAATCATTGAGCGAATCGTTTGGGAGTCGTTGAGCAAGTAAGGTAAAAATAAATGTACATTATAAGACAATGAAAGTGTTTTTTGACCTTGCATGCATGTCAACCTGTTGTTGGGGACTCCTAAAACCAAAATATGAACCTTTCATTACCTATAATAGGGGCACTTTAACAGTGAAAGAGGATTTGAAAATTAATATATTTAAAAAAAAAAAAAAAAAAAAATCAAAACCAAATATCTTAAATGAAACTTGTACAACATTTATAAAATTAATTAATTTAGGTACTTAAAATGAAAGACAATACTAAAATTGGCTAAGCATGATTATTAGCTGATTATGGCCATGTACACACTGCAGCTAAATTCAGTTTTCAGTTCACCTTTTAGTGCTTAATCCTGTTCTGTGAACACACCGTTCAGTAATTTATGCAAACAACAACCGCATTCTACAACCGCATTGACTCCCAAAAAATGTAGGCAGTGATAACCGCATTTGCAGAAATTCTATTCCGTGTGTACAGAACCAAACTGAACATCTAGTTAACATGTTTAATTCATTAATAATATAATAAAATTACATATGTATGTCCCACATTTTTGCCACAATACCATGGTGCAGTTAGTGTTACTTACTACAGTATAGTTCATGGCACAATGGTTCTTGTTTGTCAGTGCCATTGAGAACGTCAGCACTGTTTCATCTGGCTTTAAACTAAATCACATTTCAACGCATTTGCTGTGGCTGCGCTGCCATATGCCTGCACTGCTGTTTCATTCCTCTTTTGGTATATAAACATACACATATATATAAATGCGTATATGCATAATATCTGTTATTTGTCATTTTGAAACCGACGGGGTATTATCAGTTCTGTTAATCAGCCAGGAAGACATCGTCTTAACATGGCCATATATGAGCAGATTAATCATCCTGGTCGATATACTGGTTTGTCAGTACATTCAAACTTTAATATAGTCAATTCTACATCTTAAAAAGATCTAGCCTCTTTAGTGTGTTTTTAAATAATGTTGCCAATGTTTGGACAACAGCAGAAAAGAGTTGCATAAAGCAATTTTTATTATTATGTTTTGTTTGTTTGGTTTGGTTTAAATGTAACTTTTCTAGCATTTGCCAAACTGATGAACTTCAGTCTTAGTGCATATTTTTTTAATCTGTGGTGTTCTAGTTTGACTAAACCCCTCCTCTCCATCTCTCTCAGATTCTTGAAAGCTCTCAGACACTTTTGAGTGTTTTAAAGAAGGAAACAGGGAATCTGACCAAAGCCACTGAACCAAGAAGTAGCAAAGATCATTGAATAATGCTGAATGTTTCTATTTGTGTGTGTGTATATCTATATTCCATTGTTCTCCTCTCTCTCTCTCACTTCTTCTCTTTCATCTTTATCAGCCTTCCCTCTTGTAATCACCACACAAAATCAGAATGTGACTTCTCATTCCTATTTGGAAGTTCTGTATCTAATGTATAGGTTTATAAATTGTTTTGATATAGATTGGTGTTCAATGTAATGTTTTTATTTAAATGTAATATTTTAATAAAGATATATTGTGAATTTTTGATGTTTCAAAAGGGAATTTCTTTATGTACATATTAACCTTAATATAAACTGTGAACACTTCATAGCCTTCATTTGTTTATTTGACATTTCCTTGACATTTTTTCTCCTCTAAATTCATCAAAACCAAATTGTACATTTAATATTCTCTTGATGAAGAAAAAAAAAGGATGAAGAAAATTGACATACAGTACATTAACCACCAGAGCAATGAGCAGCTTGACTAGAGTTACAGGAACTAATGAAGCACTTGAAGTGGCATTACATTTTGTAAGACACAAAAGCAATAGTTCCCAACCCTCTAAACATCTAATATACAACCCTCAAGAATATTTCATGTTTGCAAAGAATATCTGGAGGAATTGTTATAGACTGGAATGTGCTAAAGTGACATACTGAACTACAATGAACAGTAAGACTTCGTTGAATTCTAACACTTGGTGAAATAGCCTTATTTGAACATTCTCTTGCATAAAATTTGCCCTTAATTATGTGACATGAAAAACCATGGGTTCAAAGACTTTGTTCAGACAGGCGGCAAGTTTCAAACACACTACCGTTCAAAAAAAAGGGACATGTCTCTTATGCTCACCATGGCTGCATTTAGCAAAAATACAGTAAAAACAGTAATATTGTGAAATGCTGCAACCTGAAATTATTTTAAATTTTAGTATATTTAAAAAATAAAAAATAAAATTCCAATGATGGTAAATGTTACGAGAACAATCAAAACCTGACGTACACAAGCTGACGTCTACATTATACCAGATATTGACTGTTTGAACAAATGGATCCAAATTCACCACCTTCAAAATAACAGCACAGACAATCGGTCCTAAAGACTGAATTAGGAAACCAAATCAGAATTGTGTGCAGTCAGTGTGAACAAAGCCAGAGTCTTAAAAAATAATTGTGCAGAAAATATTGATCAGCAGTTTTGAGCTGATAGCTGGTGCTTCAAGTCAATGTTATGCTACCAATGGATACACATACTATTTTTTGTGAAATAAATTACAGTATGAAACTGATATTAGATCCCTAAAAGGCATTATTCCAACCAAGAGCTGCGTAAGGTGCAAAATAAAGCAAAAACAGAACAGTGCAAATGAATGAATACAAAAGCACAGGACTAAGATGTAAGCTGTCCTAACAACACTCATGTAACGTTGTACATGATGTCAAATTATCAAAAAAAAAAATCCAAAAGCACCTTAGTGCTACTGCTTGCCCTGTGACTAAAAATATGAAAAAGTGATAAAAGATGCATGAAATAAATTATGAAAACTTCATCCTGGAGTGTACAAACTATACATCAATACTGGTCGGAGAGGCTGAGGAGACACGTCAGCAGATACGCCAAAGTCATTTAACAGATATGACACACTCAAGTCAGTTGGCATTGTGTGCATGTAGTCTTCATGTTTCGCACACACACGTGGCCCATGCATACAGCGTGCCCACTCACAAACTCACAAACTAATGTTTCCATCATAACTAAAATTGACCACTCCCCATACGTACTGCAAGAATGTCCAGTTCAAAACACATAAACCGAAGCACAAATATTGACAAACTGATGCAACTTTGCACAGCATAAATCTCACAAAGCCTGTCAAGAACACTTCCAGGTCATATTTCACTCCAAGAGTGAGGGAATAATGCTTGTGTTGCATTTTGCTTAAACAGTATTTTGAGGATTATTAGAAGTTGAATTAGATACAACCCATCCCACTGAAATTATCATTACCATAATGTAAAAAAAAAAAATTAATAATACAATGAAAACTGTAATTGCAGTATTTTTTTTTTTACTGTAAAAACACTAGATTATGATAATGAGCATGTAGCATGTAGGTTATGAGAAGGAAGGAAACGTGTAAATGTCATAAAAATTTAATATCACAATGGTAGTCCTAAAAACAGACTTCGTTGTATTTATGCTATAGGGGTGAAATTTAACCTGGGCATGTCTTCACAAGATTGACTTGCATTTATGATTGCATTTGTGATCCGAGTTAGGACTAAAATGTGGAGTGATTAATAGATTCTATTACCATAAAAAAGAAAAGCAATATTGGATGTGTTTACCAGCTTGCCAATTAAAAGCTGCTCTTTAAAACAGACCTAGGATCACTAAGTCAACACTAACATGTTGTTAGCATTTCAGCTGTATAGTATATCAGCATGTGCATTAGAAATGCCTACCTTGAACGAAACACAGACATACAAAGGGAAACATATGAAACTAAAGTGGAGGACTTCTATAGTTTGGGAGTCATGTCAATACAGACCTACACATGCACATACAAAAACATCACAAAGAACACGAATTGTGGCACCCTTTTACCAGTCATACGTAAGTCACTTATTTCATTTTTTGTTGCTCCACCCTATTATTGTCTCTTTCTGGAGTCCCATTACACACACTCCAAGTTTCCTTCTCTATTTTAAGAAAAGTCTCTCATCTTTCTCTCTTTTAGAAATTTGGTCACTTTCATGAGGTGAGGATTACATACGTAGAGCAAGTATGTGATGGAAGAGTGAAATTCAAGAGTGGAATGGCTGCTTGAGCCATTTTCCATGTCCATCATAATCACAATCGGTGGCAACAGGAGGTTAAATGTGAGTGACACATCCGCTGTGTGGATCAGCAATGAGGACAGTCCTGCTGTTGACGATGATGGTGCATGGGCATAGAATACGGAATGTATGTTTCCGTGCTGGTTGCTACTGGTCCCATTGTTCCGGAAGTTGTTTCTTTGCATCCAGGCTGGTGCTGGCAGGCAATGGTTGGTCCCGTATTTTCCAGACATCTGGAAGGTTTAGAAGTAGAGGGCTGGTTCACTGCTGAAGTCTGACAGAGAGGAGCTATCAGCAGGTGTCAGCTGGTGAACAAAAAAAAAAAGAGAGAGTATGCATTGATGAACTATGGAATTTTGTCAGGATTTGGTTCTTTACGGGACAACATTAGGCAAGGCAAGTTTATTTATATAGCACATTTCATACACAGTGGTAATTCAAAGTGCTTTACATAAAAGGAAGTGAAATAGTCATTAAAAATAATCATAATAACAAGAAATTAAAAATGATAATCACAACAATAAAAACAAAGTGATTTAAAAATTGATTTAAAAAGAATTTAAAACATTTAAGAATAGAAAGTGATTATATATAGTGTAATCAGTTCGGAGTAGCACAGTGCTCAATCAACAAATGCACAGCTAAACAGATGAGTTTTGAGTCTGGATTTAAATGTGGCTAATGTTTTAGCACATCTGATCTCTTCTGGAAGCTGGTTCCAACTGCGGGCGGCATAATAGCTAAAAGCAGACTCCCCTTGTTTTGTATGAACCCTTGGTATTTCTAGCTGACTCGATCCTAATGATCTGAGTGGTCTGTTAGGTTTATATTCAGTGAGCATGTCTCCAATGTATTTAGGTCCTAGGCCATTTAGAGATTTATAAACAAGTAAAAGTACTTTAAAATCAATCCTAAATGTAACTGGAAGCCAGTGTAAGGACCTGAGGACTGGTGTAATATGCTCAAATTTTCTGGTTCTAGTCAGAATCCTGGCTGCAGCGTTCTGGATGAGCCACAAGGGTGGGTTCAGCGCAGCCCTTCAGATACAAGGCGATTTGCGCTATGCTCGCCAGAGCGAAGTAGGCGGAGTTTTCAAAATTTTAGCGGAGTTCTATACTTCTAGTCATTGGATTGTTGTTCCAGGTCCGTAGCCAGCTTATTGAAAGGGGGGGTTCTTTTTTTTCAAAAAGTGGACCTTTTTGCAGTTTTTCTCCTTCTTTTGTATTTAATTATGAGGTTCAAATTCCGGCTGTATTGTAAACAATGGCGTTATCTATATTGCTTATCAATTTGAGCCTGAATGAGATGCAGAAGATATTAGTGAAGAGGATCGCGCAGAACCTGTGCAAGCACGGCTTTTAATGGTATGTGGGTTTTGTTTTGTTTTTTGGTTCATACTTTTAGATACGCTGTCAGTTGTAAGTGCTACTGCTTCTGTTAGCTTATAATATACGGTTTTATCCTGATTTAAGCTTTAATACAGCACGCGGCAACCGCATCGCAATTCATATATGAATAGATTTTTATGTGCACCCCTAGTTTTCTCCTCCTCTTCTCTGCAGCAGCACAACATGGCCTCACCCCCTTTGCTGCGTGTTACTGGGGGCGGGGTTTATCTGGGTCCGTGACGTATCGGACCCGGGAAGTAACTCGTTGTAGTACCTTACCAGTCGTTTTTGCAGGCATTAAACTGCCAGAATTTTAAAAGACTGCATTGAACTTTCAGCTTTGTAACTTTGCAGATATTGTTTATGCTCAAACAGCAACATTACACAGTAAGTAATGTTAAAAAAAGTGAAATCGCAATCAACCACCCCTTTAAACTTTGATGTGAAATACAGTAATCAATACCTCAAAACATCTGGCTTGTTCAAGAGAGATGTGCTAAAATTACTGGAAATACATCTGCGGTCACTAATATTAGTTTGGTCAAAAATAACTGACAATAACACAACCCCTAAAATGTTCATAGGAATACTTAATATTTTAGGTACTACAATTGAATGTTTGATAAGATTTTTTCATTTTTATTTTTGCATGAATAAATTACATTTGCATGAATTTAATCAAACAGTAAAAACAGTAATCTGTTTAAGTGATAAAGCTAAATTTTCAAAGGATTCTAATATGTTGATTTTATACTCAAGTATTTTTTGTCTTATTATGACAGTTTATTATTATTATCACAGTTAATATTTGTTTAATGTGCTAAATATTTTTTTGTGGAAACCGTGATGCTTTTTTCAGGATTCTTTGAGAAATAAAATAACAAATACAACATCTGCATTTATGTGAAATAGAAATCTTTTGTAACATTATAAAATGTCTTTACTGTCAACTTTTGAATGGTAGTGTGCTTCTTGTTTGCAGTTTCTAAATGTGCTAAATGTTTGCCTAAATGTTTGTATGGTTATCTTTGTTACCCTTTGTGACTTTAAGAGTGACTCTTGCATTCTGTAGATGCACAGAACAATAATAATAATTGATGGGATTTTAATGACAGTGTCGTTCCCATAGAGGCCATAGAGAATTGGGGGAGGGGTATTTTCGCTTGGGCCAGAAAGCAAACACCCAGAACACCCTAGCAACCAACCAACAATTCCTCAGAGATCACATAATGCCCTCATTTTACATGGACAGGAACCAATATCATGTTCTTCTCATTTTACACCACAATTGTGGACATATTCTTATTTCTCACCATGACCCCTTCTGTACTCTGTGAAGTATCTTCCCCCTGGTGAGCAGACTCATCAAGCTTGTGTTCTTGCCAGGCATTAAACTCCACCGAGTGTTTAGGTGTGTAACTGGAAAGATCTGAGGACAAGAGAAGAAAGGTATTAATGTCACTCCAGACTACAGAACTATCGAAGAAACTGTACTCCATTTACTGTACACTTTAAATATAAAGAAAATAATATACAATGTATTAAAATAGAATATTAATTTTAAAAATGATACTTATCTATTATATATTACAAAATTATACACCATATATATATATATATATATACACATTTTAATATTATAACATATCTCTAATATACACTTTCCCTTGTACATTTATATATACATTTTAACCTTAAAAAAAGCTCATGCCCATGTTATTTGTCAACTATCCAAATGCAATAAATGTAACACCTCATGACTGACCAGCAGGTGTCAACACTGTTCAACACTGTATAGAAAGGATGAACCTGAGAGATCATCTTAACAATCACCATCATCAATTCAACCATTATAACAAGCATTACTACAATATAGAAAGTGAATGTCTGCTATGGAGTTTCTTCATCAAACTGACCCCACTTCTTGCAAGACCACAAGAAACAGAACCCAATTTTCATAGTAAACTTCACTGGACTTCTAAAAGTTGCATCGCAAAATTCCATATATTTAGTGCATAAAAATAGTGTGTGAAATGGATCCATTTCCTGTTCACCTCATCCATGGTTGCTGTGCCTTCCTCTCATTCTATCCATTTCCTATCATTCTTCTCGTCTTACTCACCCGTGGTGTTGTTGGAGTGAGTGGGTGAGCTGGTGTAGCTGGCACGAGGAATGCTTATCCTCCCTGCAATGATCCCTCCATCATCATCTCCTCCTTTTTCTTCTCCTTCCTCCTCGTCCTCTCCACTGTCCCACACACTGCTCTCAGACGGGTATTCAAAAGTGCTCTGCAAGCTGGACTCATTGAAGGATATTTTCAGCTGTGGTGGAAGCAGAGGATCGTTTGTTAGGTTTCAGACCAATCATAAATAGAAATGCATGGAATCTACTAATGCTCTGCAGATTTCCACACAATTGGAGTGGATAGTGAAGGACATGTCTAGCTTACATGTGAACTCTTTCGACACTATTTAAAATGTACCTCATAAAGAGAAGCCAAGATCAGCAAGCAGTGAGAGCAGTGATCTGGGCAAAGTGTGGTGACTTTGAAGGAGATAAGATATAAAATAGTTTGGATTTGTTCAACATTTTAACATTTTTAAAGGGATAGTTCATCAAAAAAAATGAAAATTCTGCCATTAATTATTCACCCTCATGTCGTTCCAAACCTCTTAGACAAATTAAGAAATTTTTGATGAATTCCGAGAGCTCTCTGACGCTCCATAGACAGCAAGGATCCTAACACATTCAAGGTCCAGAAACGTAGCAAGGACATTGTAAAAATAATCCATGCGACATCAGTGGTTCAACCGTAATTTTTCAAAGCTACGAGAATAATTTTTGTGCGCAAAGAAATAAAAAATAATGACTTTATTTAACAATTCATCTCCTCCGCGTCACCCTGGCGCCATTTTGGAGAGTATCCACTGAACATAAACAACGTATGCTGTTCTCTGTCTGCAGCAGCATGCAGATATGTTGTTTATGTTGTTTACGCTTTGATCTGAATGTAAACAACACATCTGTGTGGTGCTGCTGTCACAGAACAGCATACGTTGTGATACTCTTCAAAATGGTGCCAGGGTGACACGGAGAAGACTAATTGTTTTGACTAAAAGTTGTTGTTTTTTTCCTCTTTTTTTTCCTCACGTGGATTATTTTAACGATATCCTTGCTACGTTTCTGGACCATGATCGTGTAAGGATCTATGGAGCGTCAGAGAGCTCTCGGAATTCATCAAAAATATCTTAATTAGTGTTCCGAAGATGAACGAAGGTCTTATGGGTTTGGAACGACACGAGGGTGAGTAATTAATGACAGAATTTTTATTTTTGAAAACATCACTACATAATTATTATAATTCCTGTTTGTGTTATGTTGTAGTTTGAGGACTTTAAATGAAATGTGAAATGAAATGTAAAATGAAATGTGTAAATTAGTAATAACGAAGTATAAGGTAAGTCCAATCTGGTTTATGGCACATAACAGCAGGTCCTGACCAAAATAAACATTTGTTTAGCAAAACTTCACCAGGCCTGTGCGCTTGAGATTTATCTACACCAGGGATCTATGGTAACAAATAGAGACATTTTTTGACTATTCACATAATGCAAATGAAAGGGAAATGGTGGAACAAAAATTAAGCATTAACAGACAACATAGTTTCCTTATTGCTTTATTTGTTTCTCACTCCTTACTATGGTTTATTTAAGTTTTACCGTTTTGATGATACCTGATAATCTAGTCAGTCATGGTCATAAATGCTGACACATATCAATGCTGGGAAACTCAAATGAACTAAAAGCACCCTTACGGAAATAGCGTGACAGTGGAGAAGCATCGTGATACTTTCAAATATAACATGGCACTGAATGATTACCATATTCATACTATGTACTAACATTTAAATTAATCTCTGATACAATGCACCTATTGTGTATAAACAAGGTAATACATTATACTTGTACAAAAAAAAAAGAACCTACATGAAATTACCTCCAGTATTTCTGCTATAATTATGAGACTTGTTTTTAATCCTTTTTATTAATACAGAAATGGGGCAATAAACAAAAGCAATTATATATCCATAACAAAATTAATATTAATCCCCCTGGTTTAAAAAAAAAAAAAAAAAGTCAATAGACTTGAAAGTGGGACTCTTTTGAAAAACTATCACCTGGAAACCACCAAGAACAGCCTAGCATTCACATATTAACATACTAAAAAAACACTCAAGACTCGACAGCAACGCTCTAGAAACCACCTACAACATTATGTTAATCTTATTAAGGGCGTATCAGACAAATAAACACTGTGTTGTCGGATTCAAATTTAATGTGAAGGGCAACTAGAAGATATTATACCCTAGTAAGTATATGGTGTTCTAAAGCACCCTGGTCAATGTCTGTGCCCTGTGTGTGTGTGTGTGTGTGTCAGCGCTGTCCTAAATCTACTCTAATCTCAATCACATGTCCTTCCTCAACAACATATACGCACGCTTCATTTACGAACGCTGTGAACGTGGCTCTACATGTTTCCACATGGCACACCCAGTAAAATGACTGGACAAAGGCCACATGTAATTGGGTGATGTTTATTTGGTGTAATAAACATTACATTACATACCATCTAATTGTTAACCATCATGTGTTTTTGAATTTAGCCTGTCAGTTTCCTTTCAGTTTCTTTCAATGTTTCTCTGGCCTATTTTCAAATATATTCTACCATTCAAAAATTATTTATTAAAAAAGGACATTTCAAATTGATCAGAAACAGTAAAGACTGCTATATTATTGCAAAAAAAATCTAATACATTAAAAAATATTGTTCTTTTAAACCATTCAATGAATGAAAATAATTATAAATGTACAAAAAATTTAAATATCTCCACAAAATATTAAGCTCCACTGCTGTTTTCAAATCAGCATATTACTATCAAATTATGGTTGAAACAGGGTTGCCATTAAACTTTTGACTACTGGGTGTGTAGTCAATTCTGTCTCTCTCTTTTTTATAAAGTTTTTGCAAGAACGAACATGATACCTAAAAGATTAATTCTCTACATTATTTGTTGTGCTTCCTGAAATATATACTGTAGTCTGTAATTATGTTCATTGTCCTTTAGCAGCAATTACAGCCTTTTGCTTGCACATTGTTTTGCACATTGAAAGTTTTGCCTAATCCTACAGGCAAATGCAAATATGTTCCAGCTCTAAAGTTAACGATGAGTATCTGTGGACTACAATTTTCAGATAATACTACTGATTTTCAATTAGATTTCAGTTCAGGCTTTCCATAATAATCACTTTCCTTGATCCATTCCTTCACAGCCTTTTTGCTGTGTGTTCTGGGTCACTGCCCTACGGGAAAATGAATCTTCACCCAAAATTAATATCTCTGGCTGACTGAATCAGGTTTTCTTTACAGATTTGCCTGTATTTTGGCTGTGTCCAAGTTACCCATGACAACAACAGCCTTTTCAGTTTCCTCTACTAGAAAGCAACTCTGATTCTGCCAGTTGCTACCATAGTTGATGCGTTATTTGGTTGTTTAGATGTATCTGTTTTGCACCAAACATGCAAGTCTCACGTTAATATGGACCTCATCAAATCACAAAACTTTTTTTTCGGTTCGCCACATTCTCCCTCAAGGTCTAAAATGCTGGCCTATCAAAAACATTTTTCTTAGCTACATGAAGTGCTATTAATCAGGCTGTCAAAACTTCACAAACTTGTTTCCACCTATAACAAAATCTTTACGTTATCTGATATTTCTAATTTAAGGTTGTTAAAACAGAGACTAATGTTTTTGTTTAGTTTTTTCCTGAAGAAAATAGCCTTGCAAAACTCACTGCAACGATATTCTACCTCTTTATTAAATCAGTTCTGTTCAAAAAGCTGCATAATCTGAGGTATAATGCATATTTTTGTGCAAATCAAGTTAAATTAACAAGTTTAATACTTTGATTAAATCCCTGAAGAAATAGTAATAGCAAAACTAAAAAATTCCACTTAAACATTTTTATTTGATTTTGCAGCACAACAAATCATCCGACACCCTAGATTTATTTCTACACTGAGTTTATCTCAAGGCATTCTGTGATTGTCTTAGCAAAGGACATGATGCTGCCTCAGAATTAGGCAATGCAAGGTATCTTAGAAGACAGAGTTAAGAAGTCTAGCTTTTGAAACTCATTGTCTCTTAAGCATCTATTCTGTCATAAATGCAATGGGCAGCTCACTAGGTTTTGGAGCAGCAATTACATTACATTTACATAAATATTTAAATTTAGCACTATTCTTAGCATTAAACACTTGTAACCATAGCCATTTTCCCATTCAACTACTGTAGTTTCTTGCTACTAAACCTACTGCTTTCTGAGGCACACTTTACCCAAACTCTGAATAAGTCACTGGCAGTAACAAGCAAAGTTTCCAGTGTGGAGTTATTTGGTCATTCTTGGCTCATACTGACATATTTCCTGACTATTCAGCCAGTGTTAGAAATTTAAGCACAGCATGATATGCTGGCAGTTTCAACCATTTCCCATCACAATTCAGAAACACAATTCATAAATATACTTCAAAAAAAATAAAAAATCTAAAAATTATTTGGCGTAAGAAAAAGTCAAATTCCATTCAAGCAGTTCAATCGTTATATGGAAATATTTTCAGAGAAGAAAATTCACCATTGGAAATGATGCTCCATATCCACTCCATATTTTGCTCTCCATGCATATAAAGGAAAATAAAAGCTTGAATTACTGAGAAAGAGTTTACAGTGGTGGATTTCAGACTCTCCTTATTTTAACATTTACATTTATAGATGTAGATAATAACAGTCATGATAGCAGCTCATTTCATCCTTGATGTTCAGATTATCACAGAGGTTTGTATATATAAATATGGATGAGTACTTAAAGATATTCAATTTCAGAAATTTCCTTACTTGCAATTAAAATGAACAATCATTTAATTAATAACATTACTTTATTATTATTATTTAATACATAACAATAATAAATTATAATAGTTTAATATTTAATAAAATACGATCAGTTTTTCCAGTAAAATTGAGTGAACAAGTTCACTATCTTATCTAGTTATCTATCTTTTGTGTTAATCATTTTAAAACAGCCAAAAAGGGAGAGACAGCAGATCTGTTAGAGCAGAATTTACTAGAGACGCTGTCCCGATTTGAACCGGTTGAGACTGCATAACTACACACACACACACACACACACAAACACAAAGTACATACTGGGGGTTTCTCCCTGAATTACAACCTTTGGTTGGCAGCAGACTGTATATGCAGAAGCTGTTTGTCTGTGTTTGTGTGTTTGTGTGTGTGTGTGTGTGGGGGGGGGGTGTTGCAGTCTCTCATTGAAGTGTTGAGCAGACTGAGCAGATGCCTGATTAAAGCTAATCTGCTGCCAGGGTGTTTAATATTAGAAATCCCTCAGTACAGTACAGCTGGTAAGACCTACGAAACATAAACACACACACACGCACACATATGGTTTTATAAGTGTGTGATGTGGGCGATCCAGTGTGATAAATGTGTGTAAATGTGTGTTTCATATAATATAGGAGATCAGAATATTTCATTCACGTCTGAAACATTTCATTTGCACTATAGAGTATGAAGAACTGTGCAAGAAATCCAATGCACACACACAGTTGGAAAACAGTTCCTTCATTTCATAGTACAATATAACTCCCATGATCTTGCATATATATATATATAAGTATAATATTATTGGTTTGGCAGCAGGTAATATGAAGGTGTGCATGAGAAATGTTGTAGTCACAGCATCAAGGACTAAGTGCATGCTTTCATCGATGGAATGCCTTTAAAATCTTTATCAAACTGAACACCACCTCTCAAGAGCAACAGCACTGTAAAGGCACGTATGTGTTCTAACATTCTCACTGAAAGCGAAAAGCATCCAACAAAATAGTTTGAATACTACCTAGGTTATATTCTTGTTTCTATGTTCATCTTCTATTGCACAAGGGTTTGTGGGTAATATAAGCTGACAGCAAGCTAACAAAAAGCTAACAGCATTTAGGCAACTTTGGCCAATGTCACTGAATTATAAATTGGGAGATGCTAACTGTAATTTCACATACTATATGTGACCCTGGACCACAAAACCAGTCATAAGTGTCAATTTTTCAAAATTGAGATTTCTACATCATCTGAAAGCTGAATAAATAAGCTTTGTTGGGATCGGACAATATTTGGCTGAGATACAACTATTTGAATATCTGGAATCTGAGGGTGCAAAAAAATCTAAATACTGAGAAAATCACTTTTAAAGTTGTCTAAATTAAGTTCTTAGCTATGCATATTACTGATCAAAAATTAAGTTTTGATATATTTACAGTAGGAAATTCACTAAATATCTTCATGGAACATGATCATTACTTAATATCCTAATGATTTCTGGCATAAAATAAAAGTGGATCATTTTGACCCATACAATGTATTTTTGGCTATTGCTACAAATATACCCCAGTGACTTAAGACTGGTTTTGTGGTCCAGGGTCACATATAGGACAGATATGCAAATAGCCAGCATGTTATTGTGGTCACAGCTTAAAAGATGAAAAAATGGAAATGGAAGAGATTTTATCACTTTATCTCGTCATGCCTGGTTAGGACACAGCTTCTGGGTGTGCATCAGAAATTACAACACATTGTTTTGTTTGTGGATAAGAAGAATGTTTCTACACATTAGTCACAGTATAAATGAATTGGATACGAGTAGGTCTGATGGAATCTCCATATTTCTACAAAAGCCAAACGCACTTCATCCACAATGTGTTACATGTTTGTTTTATTAAGAAAAATACGATCATATTACCCCAATTTTACATTCTCTGCACTGGCTACCTATTAAGTTCCGTATCAGTTACAAAATATTACTACTTACTTTTAAGGTCCTAAATGGTTTAGCTCCTGCGTACCTAACTAGTCTTCTATCACGCTACAATCCATCACGCTCCCTAAGGTCACAAAACTCTGGACTCTTGGTAGTACCTAGGATATTAAAGTCCACTAAAGGAGGTAGAGCTTTTTCACATTTGGCTCCCAAACTCTGGAATAGCCTTCTTGATAATGTTCAGGGTTCAGACACACTCTCTCTGTTTAAAGCTAGATTAAAGACACATCTCTTTAGCCAAGCATTCGCATAGTGTATCTTCAGTTACATCTGATTAAATGCACATTTTCATTCTTTTGCTTGGGTTGAACACATAATTTTTTGCTTAGTTGGAACAGCAGCTATGCTAATTTCTCTCTATTTCCTTCTCTGTTTCTGCCACGGGATGCCAATCCTAGGAATTACACAAGCTTCAGTCTGGATCCAGCCCTTACAAAGACCTGAAATGAGATGGTGCCAACCCCCAGAAGACCTCAGATGATGCTGACTCTCAGACAACATACAAAACTACCAAATTTTGCTATAAGTTTGATTGCAACATATAATCATTGCTGTTAATAGTGTTCACCTTCTGTTTGATTACTTGATATTAACTGCTTGATTTTTACTGTACATTTCTGCCATATGGACATCAACTTGAGATAAGCTATTACTAAATATAATGTAGAAACTTTACTTTTCTGTAAAGCTGCTTTGCAACGATTTGCATCGTGAAAAGCACTATACAAATAAACTTGAACTGAATTGAATTGAATTATTAACAGTTTTGTTTTTTCTTTAAATTGTAAAATAAATGAATTGGATACGAGTAGGTCTGATGGAATTTCCAGATTTCTACAAAAGCCAAATGCACTTCATCCACAATGCTTTACATGTTTGTTTTATTAACAGTTTTGTTTTTTGCTTTAAATTGCAAATTTTGTCATCATGTAATCATTTAGGATCTGTAGGCAGGAATACACACTGGATGTATGGCCAGTTCTACATGAGTTCTACATTATCAAAATTTCAAAATTGCTCTCACAAAATGCATGATTGCGATGCAGTTGCGATTTTGCTAAATTTATTAAAATCCAGAGTCCACAACTGTAGAAGTCCATTTCTACTAAGCATTTACTAATTCAGGATTATTCAATGAATACAAATGTAACAGCATTCACCCAAAATAGAAATCTTTTGTAACAATACAAGTCTTTATTATCACTTTTTATCAATTTAATATATCCTTGCTGAATATAAGTATTAATTTCTTTCCAAAAAGAAAGTACTGACCTCAAATTTTGCACGGTAGTATATATTGTTTTCTTTTAAACATATATCAGGGTTTATATATATATATATATATATATATATATATATATATATATATATATATATATATATATATATATATATATATATATACATACATATATATTATATATATAAATATATATTATAAAAGTTATACATTTTATAAATTAGAGATTATAATTTAAAGTATTTTAAAATAGGAAATGAAAATCATTATTTTAAATTGTAATAATATTTCACAATATTATTGTTTTTACTGTATTTTGATCAAATAAATACAGCCTTGATGAGCATAAGAGATGTCATTACAAAACATTAAAAATCTTACTGATCCCAAACTTTTGAATAGTAATGTATATTTCCAAGTTATGATTAAATTAGAAATGTGACCCCACTGTGTGTGCACACTAAATGAAAACATACCATTAGATTACAGAAATATGTGCACAAGTCACAACAATGTATTCAGCCGAATCCCATAGATTTTCCCCCAAAATCAGCATTGAAAATGTGAAAAAGTGTGCAGAACTAATGTGGGCCTAGATTTGAGGCATGCTCTCATTTATGGAAAGGCTTGAAATATTAATCAAGCCTAACATAAGCACTCATGAACAACACTGTTGTTATGGTGTGTAACGCTGCCTGATATGGGTGGTTTGATAAATCATTGGCAAGTATAGGGCAGAGGGAGGGAAGGAAGTGTTTTGGAAACAAAAAGGCAGAGATACCTAATTTGGGATTTCTAATGACAGGATAGAAAAGCTGCGGTCTCTGTTGCTCAGCGACAGGAACCACGGCTATTTTTAAAGGAGAGAGCAGAGGAGGAACTATAGCAAGAGCAAGAGAGCATGCAAAGAGCGAGAATACAAGTATGCTATACTCTCAGTAGTAAACGGTGGGAGAGACAGAGAAAGAAGATTCCTATCAACAGGTCTATCACAGAAAACCAGGACAGGAAAACATGGCTGCCTGTATCAAGACATAAATCATCTGTCATATCATTCTTTCTGTGATGACCTACAGTGGTCAGCTGGTATTTTTGTTGCAGCTTGAGCCTATGGTCAAGATCTATTTGAATAAGATTAGTATTGACTATTTCAAGCCTGACTCTCAAACAACAAATTAGCATATGTGCAAACATCCACGCAAGTCAGCACAAGCACAAATATTTCACACAAATGTCTTTCAATTTGTGTCATTTAAAAGAATATTTCAGGTTAAAATGAATTCAAGAGACAAGTCACCCATTAATGAATCTGGCATCAGGACTCCCATTATAATTAAAGCTAAAGTGAATTTAGGCATTACAATATTATAATTTATTTAAAAAAAAAAAAAAAGAATATTAGTTTGATATTAAGATTCATGTGTTATTAAATGTATAACTTTTTAGAAATTATTAATGTTTTCAAAGATTAACTTGTGTTTAGATGACAGAAAAGGTCATCTAAATATAAGGTGAAATAAGTGTGCACAATAAAAGTTCCAATATATATTCAATATCTAATCTATATACACTAGCGTTCAAAAGTTTGAGGTCAGTAAAAATATGTTGGGTTTTTTTGCATTTATTTAATCAAAAATACAATAATATTGTGATTGTGAAACAGTTTTACAAATTTAAGTTAGTGTTTGCTATTTTTATCTGTTTTAAAATGTAATTTATTCCAGTGTTGGCAAAGCTGAATTTTCAGCAGCCATTAATTTAGGCTGCAAAGTCATTATTAGTGTTGAATACAATTGTGCTGCTTAATATTTTTGTGGAAACCTGATTAATTTTTTTCTTTGATAAGTTCAAAAGAACAGCAATTATGTTTAATTTTAAAGCTTTTGTAACATTATAATATAAATGTTTTAAACTGTTACTTTTTTGTTGAATAAAACAAAATGGGTAACATTTTACTTAAAGCCTTTATGTATGCTGCATTATAAAGGGTTATTCAAGTTTATAATGTATTATAATTATTCATAATGTGCATTGTAATACATGATATCTTGTCATAAATAATTATAACTGAATTTAAAATGCATAGTGTAACAATGAATCGATAAGTGTTACAATGTATTATGGTAACAATTACTCATGAGATTGGACAATGCATTATAAGGTGCATTACAACAAGGCATAATTATTGCATTAAAACTACTTTTATAATGCATTATACATAAAGGCTTTAAGTGAAGTGTTACCAAAAAATCTTACTGACCCCAAACTTTTGATTGGCATTGCATTGTACATCCCTATTTATCATAGATTTATTATTATTTTTTAATCATTTTTGAAGCTTGAAATTGTTGGTCCCCATATTCACTGCTACTACATGGAAAAAAAGCACACAATACATTATTCAAAACGTGTTCCAGAGAAAAACTAACAGCATATGGGTTTGGACTGTTTCTTTAAGGATACAATTAACTTAAAAAGCAACAATGACACTGCTGTAACACTTTCACATTCACACAGACTAAAACTTTCTCTCTCTCTTAAGTTCTCTCTGCTACTCTCTCAGTCTCTCACACACATGCTGGAGTGACTCTTGAATTAAACATGACAGTGACAGTGGCGCTTTGCAGTCTGAATTCTAATTACATCGACTCTATTGTAGACACTGCAGCCATGTGACAAGCAGGCACACACACTCTCTCACACACAGAAGTGGTCCATATGGGATTACACAATGGCGTCAAGACTGTAGGACACATCATTAAATTATCTGAACTTCAAAGTCCATGACACAATGGTGCATACTAAGGGCAAAGTAAAAAACACACAACACACACAGCTGCTGAAGAGCCTGTGTCTGTCTGCAAGGAGAACTTCCTGGAGGACACCAGTAAGGTTAAGAGAGGGGAGGCGGGGGGAGGGGGAGGGGGAGGAAAGGAGGAAGTGAGGATAAGAAGAGAGAGAGAGGTGTGGTGCATGATGGAGACGGCATTCTGACTGGTCAATAATTAAACATGGTGGACTTTCACACTCCTAGCAGGACGCACAGGGAAAGAGGTATGTTTGTAAGACACACAAGAAATGTGTACTTTTTATGGACTGAAATAAATCTTGCAAGCTAAAAGAATCTGCAATGAGAGGTGTAACCTCGAGCATAAGGGAAATTTTGGATTACATTTTTTAACTGTACACTGCATAATAAAAGTTGACCAAACAAAACAGTTGTTATGGGTCCATGACAAATACGAGTGCCTTATTTATAAAAAATAAATAAATAAATTCCAAGGTCAAAAGTATTTTTTACAAGTATCATAAATTGTAACTGTATAAATATTATTACATTCTTGGGGAGTTGCACCACATGACATTTAACAACCTGAACTAACCTTTCCTTAACATAAAAAGGTCAAATTATCTCTTATACAAAAGGTCAAATTATTAATATACATATTGTCCTTGACAAACAGTAAGGATCTGCAAGGGTCCTCTATATGACATAATTTCCTGTTTGTTTGTTTTTTAAAGTACATTATTCCAACCTACTTAATATGGTTTATTTTCGAGAATTACTTTGAAAACTAAGGCATTTTAATATCAGGAGATACGCTGACATGCTGACATTATGCCCTCAAAAACAAGTAATTTTGCTTGCCTCATGGACTCAAACCTCATGGATTGAACTGCTCGATATTAATAACTTTTGCAATGTCTTTTTAAACTTTCTGAAGCTTGAACATTTTGGTGAAATGAGGGACAAAAACTTTTTTGGGGTGAGTAAATGACGGCATAATAAGTTTCATTTTTGGGTGAACTATCCCATAAGTTTGATTGCTCAGAAAAGTGAATCCACACCTCTCCTCAAACAGCCACACGATTTGTGCCATTCATGCTCATGGCCACAATTATTGTGGTAAGTGTACCAATATAAGTAAGACTTTAAGCACCTTGTTCAGAAAGGCTGTGGCAACATGTGAATAATACACTAATAAAACCACTCTCCACAGCCTCAAAGACAAACAGAGAGATGGGAGTTATAAGCTTAGAGTGTACTAATGGCCAACCAACACTTATGCACATCAGCATAGCCAGCACCTGCGTAAAAACCCCCGCACATTTTCTAAAGCTGGGCCATGTCAAATTAAACCTTCAGAGGTTCATTAAAACACTCCTTCTTCAAGGGCTTCAAGAATGAGCAGACAAACATAAAAGCTAGTATTAAACCTCTGACATATTTTGCCTCAGGCTTTTAATAATATTAACTTTCTGTGAACACACTATAAAAATAAGCATTTTCATCTTCAGATCAAAGATCAAGTTATAAATGTCCTCTGTATGCTGACTGGATTCCTGTATATGCAATGTTTGATGAGCACAGAGGAGCATTTCATGTAGAGATTCATTGTCAGACAAAACCAGTCAACAATGCACACATTTTTAAGGCTATTGTCTCCTATTCTGTCACATTCTTCCATACCATTAATACAGAGTAAATGTGGCATCCGATTCAGCAAATATCACATAATCTTTCCCATGAAATCAGACCTTGCTAAGCTACACACATACATCTGCTGCAAAAGACATATGAGCTTTTAGTCTGAAACTCAGTCAGCTCATTTTAATTATATGTATTATTTACCATGGTTCTGCACAGACCTGGGTCTATAGATAGGTTCTTGAACAAATTCACCCTCATTACTTAAAGCAAGTTTAACCTCAAGGCACAAGCAAAATTAAAGGTCATAACATCATGACTAATCTATACACCAGTGGGATCCAGTGAAGCCCGGAGCATAATGAACTGTCCCAGGACAGACAATATGCTAAGAGCATTGGTGAGATTTTGGCCCAACCCCCTCAAACCCCAAAAGAAAAGACAAGCCCCTGACAGACCCCATCCAGGCTTCTCGGGCTGTTTTAGACCATGATGCTAACAGTGTAAGATAAAACACTGTACAATAACTATGTAATAACACAAAAGATTTTACATGGTTAGGGCTGTACAATATCAGAAAAAAACTTATAAAATAAAATATTATATTACATTACATATACATCACAATATTTTGTTCACAGTATAAAAACACATACTTTAATAGTTACATTTGGAAGGAATTCATTATTCTAGGGTGATTTTGTTGTGGAATGCATTTTTATTCAGAAAATGTTTTTGGAAATGTAACACTTTATTTTAAGGATAAATTCTCACTAGCTGCTTACTAGCATGTCTATTACTAGCATACTGGTTGTTCTTTAGTACTTACTGTAAAAAGCACCTTATTCTGTATGATCATATTTTAGATCCCTCCCCATACCTAAACTTAACTGAACTATTTGGGAAAAACTTGACAAATTTGGATTTTTACATTTGTACACTCTACACGAGAATAAACTCAAACCATAAACTGAATAGAGTTTTATGAGTATGCACAGGCAACCATTTCATTTAGAAATGTAAAAAACACAGCCCTGGCCTCAAGAATATAAGGAACTTTTGGAGTAAGTAGGCCATAAAGACTCAGATGCACATGGACACAGTGAGTGAATTCCAAACAAATGACACGGCCTTGATGTTGCCATAATTTCTGCTGCCCTGTCTAAGCTCCAGACCAGAAAAGGCTTCAGTGTAACCTCTAAAACCCATCAAAACAAAGGTGTGGCATGAGCCAATCCTCAAACACGTAACAATCACCCACAAATACAACAAAGAGCGAGAACAAAAGCAGCATATAACCTAACCCAAAATGGGCCTGACCGTCTGGATGTTTCACAGAGGAGAGGCCCACGACATTCTGCCAATGATCAATTTGGCATGACTTCATTATAGATTCAAATGTATGCAAAAAAAAACTTTCAAGAGTGTAACCTCACAAATGCATTTCAAATTGAGGTAATTGAAGAAAATGTGAGTGATGCACACCTTAGGTCTTCAAGGCCCATTCACACCAACCACGATGACTACAACAAAAACTATATTAGCAGCAGCCACACTAACTGATGATAACTTTCTGTTTCTGCACACAGCAGTTATGTCATCTGCAACTACAAATGCTCAAGCTCTTTAAAGTCGGGTGGATTGTGATTCTCATCATTCATCAACTGATATTATTACTCTGTGTCGTTTTTGTTATAGCTATGGTTTGGACTTCCCTGTTCTCATGGAATTAGAATGATTATTAACACTTTATAGTTATAGTGTAAACGGCCCTGTAGGGTGATGTTCACCACATTGTAATGAGACACGTTTTGAAGGCACAGGACGCACGCTTATACAGAAAGAAAAAAAATAAACTACTTTTAACTTGACATGGTGTCTTAAAAACAGCAAAGGTGCAAGACTTCAGCATCATAAATCATCAGAGTACACAATAAACAAAAACCTATATGAATAATGCAGGAAAGTCAGATATTCATTTTCTTGACATTTCCTGTTAAAGCACAAAAGTGCTGCTTTAGCAGTACAAGTGATGCTTATCAGAGAAAGTTTACTGTGCAGAGTCTAACTCAACTAGCTGTCAGAAGTCTAAAATCCCTGCAGAGAAGCAGTGTTTCTAATTTCATCCCCATTGGATTTATAGCTAAAATATTAAAGCTAACAAAAATTAGAAGAAAAAAAAGTGAAACTCGAACTGACAAACTCGAACATCCGGAATCATTACACCTTTTAATACACGCTATGAATCTAAACCTAGTTTGACATTAATCAGCAAAGGCTCCATGACTGTTTGAGAGAACCACTATGCAGAGGAAACGGATTGTTGCTGCTAGTTTGGTTTCCTGTTTTGAGATCGATTTTGACTGTGAATGGCAGCATGTTATGTAACAAGTCAAACAAATCTCAAGTACGGCCTTGCAAAGACCTTTATTAGACCTCAGTAACTCCTAGACTTGACTCCGAACAGAACACATGACTCATTTTCCTACATAAATCACCTGACCTTCTCTGGCAAGTTTTTTACTGCTCTTTACATTTGGTTATAAACTAAAGTTGCAATGTGAGCACATACTGCCGGCTGTGTCCAAGTCCCAAACTATATTTTCTATATCACTTGCAGATAGCATTTTGTCCTTCAAGTTGCCCTTCTAAATTTGTGAATGTCATTTCATTAGAAACAAAGTATCAAACCAAGCGGCTTCTATTGTTTTCTAAGAAACGACACTTTTCTTTTTGAGATGATTTCTATTTAGCTGGTGTTTTGGTTATTTTGGATATATGAAGTCAGCTCTCATTAAGTTCACACAGGTGTCCTAACAGAGTAAGCCTATGTGTAGTTCATCACATTAATGGTATATCTTTTTTTTCTTTTTCTTTTTTTTGCTCAAGAAGTGTGCTTATACTGTTTTTATTTAAAATAAACGCTGCTTGCCATTTGTAATTTGAAAGTGTGTTATGCTGAGTGATATTGCAAATTAGTATTTATTATCATAATCATAAACACACTTTTTTGTAGCTCAGATAATTTTACAGTTTAATGCATTTTGTTATTCTTCTTCTTTAATGCACTTTGTTATTTACCTATTGTGGCTAATAAATCAGAAGTCTTGCACATTCACAGAAAATAGCTTCCTTCCGTGTTGCAAAATAAGATGGTTAGCATAGAATCAAACCAGAAAAGTTATTACTTGTTTGGACTGATGTCTTGCAGGAGGCATCTCAATGTAACCTGCATGTGTCGTGACCACTACAAAATCCACGTTTTATGAGATGTGTATGGAACATCCAAACAGCTATGTTGAAACATCTTGAATGATGCATTGTTTAAGAATACGGTGAACCTTTGAACAGGTCATAAACACCCAACAAACATGTCTGAAAAACCTCTGTAAAGCCTTTTTTGTGTATTTGCACAAATTTCAAACCCAAAAATAAACCGGTAACACTTTGGTATAGGGACCAGTTTTAAATAGTTGTTATTAGCATGCCTATTATTAACATATTGGCTGTTTATTAGTACTTATAAAGCACATATTCTGCATGACCATGTTCTACATCCCTAATCCTACCCAATACCTAAACTTAACAACTACCTCACTATTAATAAGAAGTAAATTAGAAGTTATTGAGGCAAAAGTCATAGTTAAGGGTTTGTTAATGGCAAGAATTGAACCAGAATTTAAAAATGTATTTAATCAAGACACTTGCCAGGATGGAAAAGTGCATTCTTCTTAAAAGGATAGTTAACCCAAAATTTATAAAGTTCGGCTATTATTTACTTACCCTTATGTGGTGCCACAACTCATATGACTTTGTTTCTTTATTGGAATGCAAAATGAGCTATTAGGCAGAATGATAATGAAAGGTGACTGGGAGTGCCTAATGTTGCCTTTTGTGCTCCACAAAAGAAAAAATGTGATACAGGTTTTGAATGACATCAGGATGAGTAAATGATGACAGAATGTTTGTTTTGGGGTAAACTATACCTTCTAAGCCACTTCATAAAAACATCCTATTCTTTAATATATGTCTAGTAAGTAAATGACCAATGTAGATATTACGCTAAATATCATACTATATTTACCTTTTTTCCTGTTGAGCCAGTCTTCGAGAGACAGGATCGCCCAAGGGAGAGGTAGCCCCCAATGACCTCTATCTCCTCTGCAGCAGGGTAACGCTTTTTAATCAGGGTTCCCAGATGGGCATAAGGGGCCTGTGGTGTGCTCTGAGACTCACTGACGACTTCTGGGTTCTCAGCAGGGCCAGACTGGGCCTCAGGCCTCCGTTTCGGAACAACTGTAAACGTATTTCCTTTGCGCCTCTGCACTGCAGGGCTCAGGACGGGTGGCGTGGTCTCCACGACTATGTCATCAATGTTTGTGATAGGCAGCTTATCAACCGGAGGTTCCTTTGGAGACGGGACTGATTTGACGGGTGAGCCAATTGAGGGCGGAGAAACTGGGGCTGGAGAGGTGGGTGTGGCAGGAGGGGTATGTTGTGGAGACTCTGTTTTGGCTTCTATGGTCACCTTTTCTGTAAGCTTTGGTGTGGAGGGTATGAAGGAAGCGGGCAAGGGGGTTGGCACTGCGAGCTCTGAAGCTGCCACACCCACCAGGGGTCGTGGGGATGGGGGGGAAAGGACAGGGCTGGATGGGGCGGTGCTGCCAGGTGACGAAATGGCCGCACGACTCTTGGGAATGACGGTGAAGGAATTGCGAGACTGGAGTCGCAAGTTGGCGAGTGCACGGGCCTGTAAATCACCAGGCGGAAGGAGAGAAAGATTCGGGCGAGGAGACGGGCGGATCTCAAAGCTGGGTGATAAGGGGGGCGATGTGGGGCTAGGAGAACAGTCGGCACGGGCACGGTGGCTCTCCGGAGAGCATGGCACCTTGGCTTTAGAGGCCCCATCTGTGCTGTCCCAGTCTCGTTCTCTAACAGGCTTGGACGGAGACCTCTCAGTGTCCTCCTTGGGATACAAAGTGACACTTCGTCCCCCGCTCCCCTCGAAACGTCTACGTGAGGAAGACACTAACTGAGGGGATCCAGAAACGGGTGTACTACTCCCTGAGTCACTAGGAGAGGCGTGATGGTTGCTCATGGAAGACTGGACATTTTGGAAGACCTTGCTGTGTGGAGAGCTCGCTTGCGGAGACACTGGGCATTTTGGCACCACATCTGGCTTGGGTCTGGAGCTTGGCCTGATAGGACTAGAGTCCAAGTCCAAGAGGTTTTCCGTGCTGCGTGACTTGGCCTGCAACTTGCCATAATTCCTGTCAAATTTCTGTAACATGCGACTCACCCTTCCTTGCCCCTCCAGCGGGGCGGACGCCGGTCGTCCCAGCGTGCTGAGGTTCTCCTCGCTTTTACTAAGCGCAGTATCGTAAATGACGACTTCCTTCGCGCGTATCTCCGTAACCGGACTACCTCTCCGGTCTAACAGGTCATTGAGAGAGCTGTATCCGCTCACCGTGCCGTTCTGCTGCAGTTTCGATGCATGCTTCAAACCACATCCTTCCGAGAAGTACTCCGGGTCGGATTCAATAATGATGATATTCTCAGCGCGTATAGTCCGTATCCCGGGAACGCCGCCGTATAACTCGAGGATGTGCTGAACCGGTCGCGCGGCGTTCTCTTGGCTCTGGCGCTTCTTGCGTTCTTTTTCCAGTTTAATGAATGGGTTTTCCTGCAGCGGACCCAAGCTCTCTTGCAATACCAGGCTCTCATGCGCTCCGTTGTCTCTCGCCGTTCTCTCCTCCGTGTGGCTCGGGTCCGCAGATGGCCAGTGCTCTTTTGTTTTCACCGGTGACAGATCCGGGCTTTTGGTCGCGCGCTTGGCAGCGGTAATGGTATAGTTCCTGCTAGAATGTGCGCTGCTAATATCATCCTTGCTTTTGCTGGCCGTTACCTCGCCGTTAAGTCGAGATGCGACGGACTCGGCACCTGCTCCGGACCCACCGCCCTTCGCCTTTCTCCGCTCAAGGATCTCGCGTTTCCAGGCCGGCATCCTCGGGCTCTCCTGCCCTGGCTCTTGGCGAAGAACGCGAAGATCCCCGCCCGACATTATGGGAGAAACGGGTTTTATAGGGGTACGTGTGAAACCAAATAATCTCTCGCCGTACCTGCAGCGCCTCTTCTTATTCGTACTCGTACATCATTGCAGCCGCAACAATGTATCCTGCATGATGATGATGTGCTAGTCTACCGACACGACCCCGCCCTCGGAGTGTGACGTCAGATTTTCGTCTCAGGGTGGACACCTCATTTGCTCATTTTGATTTGAGGCACACCTTTTGTTTGAACATATGCCCCGCCCCCTACTTTCTACTATTGTGAAGATTAAAGCGAGCCCTGTCAGTCAAACACAGCGAGACCCGCCCATTTCATTTCTTTAACCCTTTCATTATTTCGGAATGGTTTATATTATGAATGGGCAAAACTGCAAGCTGTTTCGAACAATACACAATACGCAAGATAACATTTAATGGAAAATAAAATATTTATTTCCTGTGTTTGTGTGCGTGAATAAAACGCATTCTGAATTTAATAAATTATCTGTTCTAAATGTTATGTAAAAATAATATAAATAATATCAATTGCAATAAATTATACATAAGTTTTTTCATAAGAAACAAAGCAACAAAAGGTAAGACATTTTAAACAATTAATTAATTTATTTATTTATTTATTAATTTTAATTTTCAAAACGAAGGTTACGGAGAGTTGTAATGTTCCCTTGACCATGGCGTGGTGCAACTATTTGTCGCTGTTATAATCTAGTTTTAATTCAGAAAAAAAATTAAATGAAAAAGAAAAATGTACAACAAAATAAATAATATATGTGTAAATACATGATTACAGTAGACCTACTGTTTTTCGAATGCAACAAATGCGAAGGTGACTGACAGGATCAAAACGGATTGTTTGATCAAATAAATCTGATATTTTAAAAAAGTAGAATATGCCATATAATGACGTGGTACGACTAATGTCCTCGTCACTCTCATAATCCGGTTTTAATCAGATTAATTAAAAGGCACAGAAATAAAGATTATAGCAAGGCATCATAAGTACAGCGCGTCAAGATATTTATAGGCTGTGTAGCCTATTATGCACCTGAGCATTCTGTAAATTTAGATAACCTCATAATCAGGAAGGGACGGCAGGAAAAATTGTTCACTTGAGATTAGGGTGTACGACCTTTAGAACAGTTGTTGACATTTACAGCCACAATGAGTTGCAGTAGGTACTGCACGTCCAGTGCATTGTTTCAAAAATGCCTAAACATATGTACAAGTAAATTATTTTATGCTATCTCAAACCGAGTGCAAAGTCCAAAATTAACATGGTTTATTATTTACAATAGCACAGCCTTGCTAACAAGTAATAAATATACATGTTTCCTGTGTATCTAATATGAAGTAACAGGAAGGTTGTTTATTAGATGTCCTTTATCCTTTTGGTTTAAAGGTGCTGTATGTAGGATTGACATTGGTTGAACTAGGTATTGCAGTTCAAATTCAAAATATTGGAGATGGTTTTTTCACCCGGCCCCTCCTCCTCAGATTTGACGCACACGCAAATTGCCAGATTAACGACACCAACAGGAACAACCGCACATGCCGATGAATGAAATTAAATACACTGCGTTTTCCGCCAACTGGCAACCCGGGGTGCCGAAATACAATTGGGTAAACTGGCAGTGGGCGGGTTTCACAAACCATAACAAACACAGACATTCCGGGCCGGAATGCACATTTTCAAAGGAGAATAACTGACTGTAGCATTGTTTTTCAGATAAACAAGTATGTTAACTTAGCATGTTTCTTAAATATCTGCAAACATATTATGGTATTTTTATACTTTAGTAGAGACAAAATCCTACATACAGCATATTTGTATACTGTAACAAGAGTGTTGTTTGCATTAGATGTCAGTTATCCATTTAGTTTACGATAGAATATTGCTTTCATTTCAATCAGAGCTCATTTTCTATTTCTCTTTAGAAGATATATATTTTTGAAAACATGTTTCACTACATCCGTAAGGATATGTATGTGATGAATTGGAAACTAGCTGCTCTTTAATGATATAACTGTACCCCCAAACATCATAAAAACATTTTATAAATGTATACTTAGTGAAATTGCATGGTTTGTCCTGAGTGGGGCTCTTTTTAATGAGACAATAAAAAATTCAGGATTAATTCAATCTATAGTGCCATCTAGTGATTATTAAAGGACCTACATATATTTTATTTTAACATCAGTTTATTTTGAATTTTCCTCTCAAAAACATCAAACATCCCACTAACTTTTCTAAATAAACAAATAAATTTAGGTCACTTCAAGGCATGGTCATAACAAACCAAGGAAGATCAAGAGTGTTGAATGTTGATGGTTTATTTACAACTGTACAAATAACAATAAAATGTATTAACACAGATAAAGCAACATTGATAGTATTCAGAAAAAATCCAGACCAAATCTCTCATAGCACTTAAGGAAAATAATAATAATCATCAAAATTGCACATTATTTTAAGCATTGTTTATGATGCCATGTTCACATGCTTGAACCATTTGAATATAAAAAAAAATAATAATAAAGTTCACAATGATTTTGCAGTACACAACGATTCACTCCTGGTTTGAATGACACCTGCAGGAGTCCTTTTCATTCGCATAAGTCCACTGACATGTGTGCAGATGGTTTGTCCTTTAATTGACACGACAAGCACGAATCATGAGCAGCTGCAGAAGGATGAAAAGTGGGGAAACGATAAGCCCGAACCACAAATCACTTGCCTGGTTCTGTTCGGCCAATTTCTGGCATAGCAGCACCTCACACACCAACTTGAGGCTGAGCACGGTCAGCACCCACAGCAAGCGCAAAACCGCCAGCCGCTTCTCTCCTTCTTGATAGAGGCGGATGGATACAATGGCTGTGAAGTAAGTGCTGAGGCCATCAGCTGCAAACAAGGGTGAGAAGACAAGCCACCAGCTCATCTCAAGAGTCTGCTTGTCCACGTCCATGTGTAGGGCCACCAGCACGCTGAAGACCAGCAGCGCGCCCAAGTGGAGGAACAGCTCGAATGTGGCAAAGCCCAGCCATTGCACCAGCTCTCGCAGAGAGAACAGCATTATTAATGGGACACAACTGAGTGTTGTTTACTAGGAGACTAAGGTCAAAACACTAGTCTAAGAAACTGTGAGTGAAGAGAAGCATTTAATGGGCATTCAAGTCTATGAAAAATCCTCCACTGATGAGTGTTTCACTATTTTGGCAGCATCATGCTCTTTTGGAGATGGACCAGGTCCACCTTATGACTTCTGATGCATTTGACTCTGTCAAAACCTGAAAAAAGGAAGAAAAAGACTTCATTATCAAGACTAAAATCAATTCAACTACAATTCAAGTTTGGAAAACATTGAATGTAAAACACTTGGTTCGATTGTATACTGATTAAGTCCCATTGCACATGTCCAAAAACATGCTTGACTGTATTCTGTAACTATATGATTAACATTTAAATCAATACAGACGCCAATATGGCTTAATTCACTATCCTCAACATCATAGCTATTGCATCTTTAATATACGCCATAATCCAGGTAAATACTATGCAGATAAACACTTTATTAGTCGATTAACGTCCATCATTTTGCGGAATTGAATGTGTAAAGTATAAACAAGCGAGCTGTCAGTTAGCATATGATGACGAGTATTAAATGTGCTAATAATATACTGAAAAAACCTTTTACCTCACAGATATCGTTCACAGTGATGGTTAAAGACAAATATATAAACGCAAGCTACATTTTCAAAGGCTCGGTAATGAACGGGTGGGTAGACAGCGGTGGATAAGCAGCTGTAAAGAACACAAGCTAGCTGAGATGAGCTATTTACCTCCAATAGGAGCCCAGGGAAATATCGCGAGATCTCAAATGCGAGTCGTGAGAAATATCGCGAGATCCTTGAAAGAGTATTTTCTACGGAGGCCGAGAGCCAGAAAGAGTACTAAAACGACAGAAAAGGGATAAGCGCCAGAATGACTACTAGCTTGAAACTGAGGAATGACACAACGGGCGGGGCTTATCTGTCCCAGTCTCTTTTACTTTTAGCTAGGCACTCACTATAAACATACAGTTTACTATTTTAACTCTTTAATTTCTTTTCTATGATGCATCATTAAAGTTCACCACTCTGGTACATGTTATTTTTCTCCGCGCTATCAATTATAGGCGTGTGGTTTAATGATAAAGATTAAACATTATATAAAGCTTGCATGAGGAGGATCTTTTTTATTTATATCTCAGATACAAGAGCATGGCATTTAAATATTTATAAGATATATAGTATAAAAACGTATTGAAATTTGTAGCTAAATGAAGAATTTGCCTTTCTGGGCCATCAAGCGCCACCTGCAGGAATACAGTTTCGTCTGACAGGAAACAGTTTGACTGCTAGCAACATTCTCCTCTCAGAATGAAATGCACATGCGTTTGAGGTTCGAGGAGCAATACTTTAGTTAGCAAGGTCTCGGTCATTTACGGTTTCCCATTAGCGGTGACAAAACAAAGTAAGTTCATCTCAGTTGTATACTTTTACGTCTTTTAAGAAATGCTTGAATTATTCTGCCTTTTACAAGCTTCATGTTTCTGTAACATTTACGTTATACAGTATTATGCAGTGTTGAGGACGATAACTATTAACTAAGAGAAACTTAGAGATGTTAGACCGAGAGCGTATGAAAGTACTGCTTTTGAAAGTTTTTGAAACGATTGTTTAACCTTTTCACGATTATTGACATTTCAACATTTCGCTATGAAAAATTAGTCATGAGTTCAACTAATGCAATATGCATGCTTGTATTATTAAGGTCTCCTGCTTTACCATTGCATAAAAAAATGTTTAATTTGCATACATCTATTATTAGTGTACCAATAAATAAATAAATAAATGAATATAAAAAAACACATAAGTTATACCATGTACATATTATGTTTGTTTGAGTAGATAATTGATTGACCATAAATATATTTTATGTGCAAAATGAGATTTTCTTTTATTTAAATATGGTTTCTTAAGCCGGTGAATGAATGGTTGTTGTCTGCAAAGATAATTTCTGCATGCTTGCACCTTTTGTATGGCTAGAATGTGTCAGAGTCACTCTTTGCTCATTCATTCAGAAGATTTATTTTCATAAAATCATTGGACAGAATAATTGAATTGCTATCAACCACTCTGAATGTGTCTCAATCAGAAATGCTTCTTACTGTGAAGTTTTCTTAATTGATTTTTCCCCCAAATAAATATTTTATTGTCATTATCACTATTTTTAATGATTAATGATGTAAAAGTCTGTTATGTATTCTTAATGTATTAAGAATTATTAGTTTTACTTCTAGAAACAAACCATAACATGCTTTCTATTGCTGTTTTTGTTTTCAGGTGAATTTATTTTTTTAATATTATTATTATTATTATTTTCTGGGAAAAAGAGATAAAGCAAATGATTAATAGTATTTATTTCTGTAGCATATGTATCTATGATTCATAATTCTGCAGTTATGTAGATTGTGTCAGTAAGTGTTTGTCTTCTGTTTGAATCTACAGGACGATGACACAGCCAGCAGACTCTATTCTACACAGCGGTTACTTTCACCCCACTCTCCGATACTGGCAGACCTGTGCTTCAGACCTCAGACCAGACAACCTCATATATCCTATCTTCATTACGTAATGACTTATCTCTATATATTTATTTGAGGAGCGTATATAGGTTCAGGAGTTATGTTTTTGTTAAAGGTTTGTATTTGTTAGTTAGTTTGAATGAGTAGAAATAGTTACTATGTCTCTCTCTGAATGATTTTAACAGTGACAGTCCTGACGCAGTGGAACCAATTGCAAGTCTACCTGGTCAAGCGAGGTATCATTCTTCACATTTTCTCATCTTTGACATTTTAGAGTTGTGATTTACAGTGTTACTTCCTGTTTCGTGTCAGTTAGTCTACTGAAGTACTACTACTTCTGTAATCTGTTAACATAGTAACAAGTATCCTTGAATTTGCTATTGGATTAAAGAATCTTAATGGATTATTATTAGAGTTAAAAAAAAAAAAAGTATCAAGAGGACTTTAACCTTTACAGAGTGTTGTTTTTACGGCTCAGGACATATAAAAATGTTGGATGTAGATGAATACTGTTTACAATTCTGAATTGTCTAATTTCATTACTTTACTTTCTATCAGTACGCATTAAATAAACATAGAAATAAAATAAATGTACAATTTAGGTTAAAGGTTCTAATAAAATTTAAATGTGTCAGAATGGGTACATTTTAGCCTAAATTAGGCTATCACTTGATAGGGGGTAGCAAGTTTAATAGCTATGAATTATGATTATGCTATGAATTAATTGATAATGTATATTAGTTTAATCATTTTTCTTTCAGTTATCTTTGATGTTTTGAATGAATTTCATAATAGACTCTAAGGAAATGTAACTTTTAAATGTACAAGATGTGTATGATTGATATAACAAAGATGTATGCATGTAAAGTTTGGGCTGGTGTTCTGAGATAAGCTTCAGGCAGGGTGGAGCTGGAGGTAGCCAACAAAGCACAAAGATAAACCAAGGATCCGTTTATTCCGAGTGGTTAAGTCCCCTTTGCACTGCATAAGTAGTCAGTGTAAGTGTCAGGAGGTCTGGTTATTTTGTCATGTAGTATAGATTGTGTCCAGAATGGGATGCTGTTATTCTGGTTGCTGCATACTTTTAAAAACTAACTACTGTGTGAAACAATGCATATTATGCCACAATTAACATTTAGTAATCCACAACATTTTGAATTCAACATCAAAGACCATGCCATACTAGGATGGTTCATCCATATTAAATGCAATGCCCAGTATGGCAGCTCTAGTAAAGGAAGTCCCATCTTCTAAATAAAAGAGCCAGCTGGCAATTGTTAAAGTAATCATGTCATTGCAGCTGCTGTTAGAAGAAAATGGGTAATGTCTTGAAACTTGTGCTTAGAACTGCACATAACTATATATCATATATATAGAAAAAAACTCATGCCATATTATTGTTAAGACATATGATGTTCTTGTGTATTTTTCAGATATGGTGTAAATAAGATAGAGGGTTTACTTCGTCCCCTTGTGGATAAAGGCCTGAAGTGTGTGCTGATTTTTGGAGTTCCAGCAAAAGTTGCGAAGGTCGGTGAGAAGTTTTAGTTATATTTCATTTATATTACAGTTTCAGTAATATTGTTATCAATAATGTAAGTCATAGTATATTATGAAGAAATTAGGGCTGTAAAGCTATTAAAACTATTTATCAAATTAATTACACAATGTGGTGTTTAATTTAATTAATTGCACATCAAATTTGACTAACACTTTATCCAGAAAAGAAAATTGAATGTCATTAATGTGCTAAATGAGAGCGGCATCAAATAGACATTACAAAAAGTAGCTTTAGAAAGAAAGATTTTATTCGATTCAACATAGAATTTATTACACATAAAGTTTTAGGCTACAATGGCCATGATTTTTTTTTTTTTTCAGAAGCTGCATCTGAGTCAGACCGTTTATTGCAGCATAGATGTAGCATAAATGCATTCACACTGCAATTAGAATTGCATAAATAATTCCATGAGATTTTAAATGGGTATTAAAGGGATAGCTCACCCAGAAATGAAAATTCTGTCATCATTTACTTTGTTGTTTCAAACCAGTATGACTTTCTTTTATGGAACATAATATATATTTTTTTGTACATACAATGAAAGTCAATGGTAAGCAAAAAAATTTGGTTAACAATATTCTTCAAAATGTCCTCACAATTCTGACTGGCATTTTGTGGTGATTACTGGTTCTGTGCAGATTTTGAACAAGCCTATTGGTTCACCCGATTCTTTCAAATCACTGGTGGCGGGTGCAGCATTCAATTTTTTCCATGCAGAGTGAATTTTTTTTGCCTGTGCATTTATTTGTGCATTAAATTAGGTATGTGTATTTGTATAAAATATATGTTCATTTTGTTCAGTGTAATAGTGAATCACAGCATGCCTTGATGCTGTTAACTCAATGAGAGTGAAATAAAACTCTCTGAATCTAAAGACACTGTTGTGTTGTCTGGCTCCCCTTCACTCCTCCACTCTTCAGCACACCGCACTCACTTTTGCAGCATTTTTCAATACTGTAGTGTAGGGCTGTGCGATTTGGGGAAAATATCTAATTGCGATTTGTGTTTTTTTTTTTTTTTTTTTTGACAAATATTGTGATTGCGATTTGATTTGCAATTTTAATTTTGCAAAGTCAAGCTTCAGCTCAATATTGTCAATAGTGTGCAGCACAGTATGGGTATTGTTCTCTGCTGAAAAAAACAATAGAAACCATCACAGAAATTCTTATGGTTTCCATTAAAACTATTACAAAATTCCTTTTTGTAGTGTGTTTTGGGCATTATTGCAATAGGAATTACTGTTGTTCTATTGGTTCCCATCTGCCAGATTACATCCCACCAATAGAATCCATCAAATGCCAGTAGACACTATATTAAAACCAATACAATTCCCATTATAACCCTTAAATCCATTACATTTTCTATTGTGTTTTGGGAGGGGTTCTATTGTTTTTTCATCAGGGAAGATTATAATGGTATTACTACTTTTACAGAATTTACTTTATTACTGAATTTCACCAGAAAGAGTAGTTTATTTTGTGTAAATAAAGAGCTGTATTACTTTAGTCAATTATTCAAGTATTACATAGGTTACATAGGCTGATTTATTCATTTGAAAGTATTTGGTATTTTAAGAACAAGTGGAAAATGTGCTGAATGTTTCATTTCATCCAAGTGAAATTAGCAAAGCAGTTGGACTGAATTTACATTTGTTTCAAACGCGGAGCCAGGCGCGAGTTGACACAGGTTGCGCGCGTGTGTCAAGCCTCGTCTATCCTGCCAGATGCGCTGCGGTGCGGAGCCGGGCGCGAGACCGCGAGTATAAACGAGCATCACGAAACAGGCTGCGAGTGTAAACGGCTCGTCCGTGAGACGCGGGATACGCGCCGCGTGGGGCAGAGAAGAGCGAGTATGAGAAGCATTCAGAGACGCAGCCTGTGTGTGCAGTCTTCTGAATTGGGAATAGCGAACATGCATTATAAACTTATTTCAAATTAGAATCTGTTGGGGAGATAAAATGTGTAAGATAATGTTCATGTACTAATAAAGACAAATAAGAAAATGTATATTTTATTCTCCAGTACTAAAAGCATAAGCGAAAAGGGAGCTATTTTGCGTTGTGGCATAGCTCTTGCAAATTAAACGTTTTTTGTTCGGTGTCTGTCATTTCCAAGCCGAAGTAATCTCATATTACATAAAATTTTCTTTAGTAGGCCTATTATTTTGCCTGACTATTGATCTGACCTTGTAGATGCCATAATCCCACTCGCGCGCGCTTTCTATTTTTTATTTTTTTGTTTGTCACTCAAGGCTGGTAGTCATGCATTTGCGTTGTATCTGGAACAGAAAATATCGCGTCCACATCGCAGGCTTTGCGATTAGTAAATCGCAACATCTCAAATCGCGATTGCGGTTCGATTTCGATTAATCGCACAGCCCTACTGTAGTGGGAACTAACCGGTGCTGAAACATGGGGTTTCATGTTCTTTAAATGCATTAATAATTTCACTGTGTTATTTTTTCCATAACTAATTGATTAAATGAACTAATTAAATTAACAGTATATCAACAGCCCTAGATTGTTTTGTTTTCTTAGGATGAGAGGGGCTCTGGGGCGGACACAGATGACACTCCTGCGGTGCTGGCTGTGAAGAAACTGAGGAGCGCATTCCCTGATCTTGTGTTGGCCTGTGATGTGTGCCTTTGCCCCTACACCTCTCATGGCCACTGTGGTTAGTTTCAGTACTGGATCTGTTTGCTTTTTTCTTTTGCTTTTTTTCAGTTGAAATGGCCAATATTGTAAGCCAATAATTATTTCTTGTTATGGATCACAACTAAAAATGGATATTACATTTTTTATTCTAATTTGTCTTAATAAATTAAAAATAAAACACTAAAAGCTAAATTGCATCAGGTGAATTTAGGCATCATAACATTATAATGCACAGTATGAAAAAAAGTTTAAAATTCTAAGAAGCATTAAGATTCTAAACATACATTTAAAAGTGCTATTAAATTATAATTGTTTTAAAAAATGTTCTTAAAGAAGTGTTTGATCATGGCAAAGGCAATCAAAACTGCCAGTGAAACCACAAATTACACTTTTTAACATAATTAATTGCCTGGTATTTTTAAATAAACTCTTTACGGTGATACTACCATAGTGTATGATTTGTGACTTTCTCTATGGTACCTTTCAGGAATGCTGCGTGAAGATGGCAGCTTGGATAATGCTGCCAGCTGTTTGAGGTTGGCTGAAGTAGCTCTGGCTTATGCTCGAGCAGGTTAGTTCTAAATTCTATTCATATGTAGCCAATTGCACATAATATGTGCATTTTTGAGTAATAGGCCTAAAGAAGTCATCTTCATCATATTCTGTCAATGCTTTTTTCTTCCTCTAGGATGCCATATTATCGCCCCTTCAGATATGATGGATGGACGAATTGCAGCCATTAAGCAAGCTCTAATCGCCAACGATCTTGGCAACAAGGTTGAGAGAAATCTCACTTCTGGGTGCAAACAAAAGTGTTAAATTGAATACAGCAGATACTGACTTAATCTCTTTTTCCTTTATTAGGTGTCAGTGCTGAGCTACAGTGCTAAATTTGCCTCATGCTACTATGGACCATTCAGGTAGTGTACTTCTAATGATTCCCTTTAGAATGCAATAGTGGACCACCTTCTTAGTTTTTATAAATTTATAAATGATTTTATTTATAAATGATTTAAATTTGTAAACCAATTTCAAAAATGTCTCTTTTTTTTTTTTTTTTTTTTTTTTTTTTTTTTCCTTTACATTTGAAGAGATGCTGCACAATCTAAACCTGCTTTTGGAGACAGACGATGTTATCAGCTGCCCCCTGGTGCCAGAGGACTAGCACTGCGGGCCTGTGTAAGAGAAAATCATTCAAATTAAATAGACTTTTTTTCTCCAGTGTTCACACATTTCCTTTTGAAACATGATCTAAATTCAGAAATGGGCACTTTGACTAGACCTGTGGTGTTTTGTTTTTTTTCCCCCTTTTTTTTTTTTATTGTATGGAATGCTCCAATTGAAGTATTAGCAGTATATTAATTAGAAGTACATGGTTTTCTTTCTTTGCTGGTAGGACCGGGATGTGAAAGAAGGTGCTGACATGCTGATGGTGAAACCTGGATTACCATATCTTGATATTGTGAGAGAGGTTAAGAATAAGGTAATAACTTTTTTGCTACTTCTTGTTATATTCCGAGATCATTTTCTTCAAGCTCAGAAAATCTTATTTTACATTGTACAGTGCCAAAAAATATTTGGACACTTTGGATACTCCACCCCAAAATGAAAATACTCTCATAATTTACTCACCATCATGACATGATGTATGACTTTTTTCTTTAGTTGAACACAAAGATTTTTCAAAAACCACACAAGGCAAATGAAATTTCCTTGTTACTCATCTCATACAAGCTTCAGAATACACTTACGTCACGCTTCACAATGTGCTGATGTTTACATCAAGCATGAACTCATGAACCTGAGTATGACCATATGCCTGAAGCAGTGCTTTATAGTTAAAAATGAGTATTTTCTCACAAACGCCTATTGTTTTGCTTCTCAAGACAGTGAGTCATATGGTCAAATGGATTACTGTCATGTTCGTTTTGTGTGGTTTTTGAAGCATCAACTTTGGAGGTCCTGTATACTGATTTCCCTTTAATCCAGTAAAAAAAGTATCCCTTTAATGCACTCTTAAAAATGCATGAGTGTCTTTGCAATTTATGATGAAATATCAAACCTGTGTTTAACAAAATATAGCACAAAACTTTCTGAATGCAAAAAGTATTTGTATACTTAGCAGGCCTACAGGGATGGCAAACTCTTGGAGACTCTTGCTCTTGGAGGGCCAAGAGGTTCAGCCTACAGGTTCAGCTTCAGATGAAACGCACATGAACCAGCTCAGCAAGATCTTTAAAGGAGCAGTTCACTCAAAAATGAATATTTGCGGGAAATTTACTCAGGCCATTTTATGTAGATGAATTTGTTTCTTAATCGGAACAGATTTTGAGAAATTCAGCATTATATCACTTACCATAGGATCCTCTACAGCAGTGGTTTTCAGACTTTTTTTAAGAGCGACCCTGTTTTTTTCTTTCTAAATTGACGCGACCCATATAAATATAAATATATATATATATATATATATATATATATATATATATAAGAATGAAAGAAAGACGGAAGGAAAGACAACTGCGCTACAGACCGGTCTCGAGTCCCACCGTAGAGCTCTGGAAGGATGCTCTGTTCCAAAATCGAATCTGTCGGTGCTTCTGAAATAAGTGAGGGTGCTTGCCTTCATGCACATCTATTCTGACATATCATATTTTGTCCAGTCCATAGTTATGATTATCACAATGTCATTGCGATTTCGAGAGAATATGCGGATGTCACTTCCAAAAATTTTTTGCAAGTATGCCACATTGGTCCTCTTAGCAGCATGAAAAACAAGACTTTTATTCAAATTCTGAATGGAGAATAGGCTATATACAGCAAAGAAAGCGCGCAACGTGCGCTTGCTTAAAAAGCTGCGCTCATTTCAGTTTATCGCGATCTCTAATCCGCTATAATCAGTCTGTCAACACGGCACAATTAATCTCTTATTTACATCACCTCTACATTTTGTTCATTATAATCAGAGGATTCGCATCGCAATCTTCCAGAACTCTGGTCTGAACAAGAACACTCGCGTTCTGAGCGGTGAGTGGATTCTGACTCACTAAAGCTCCTCTGATTGGCCATTGCGTTATAGAAATCAACAGATATGTCTCCGATTTGATACAACGTACAACGCTGCAAAACAGAGCACAAATACACATTTGATTCTGACCTGAGGCGGCTGCCGGTTACTTTCGTTTTGTTGTTTGTTTATTTAGTTGCTTCTTTCCTGGGTCTTGAACTTGGTTGCATACATACGTTTTCCTTAAATCATCCTGGCGACCCATTTTTTAAGTCTCGCTACCCAGGGTTTGAAAACCACTGCTCTACAGTGAATGGGTGCCGTCAAAATGACGGACACAGTCCAAACAGCTGATATTATCCATAATATTGCTATCTGCAAGTCATCTCTTCTGAATCAGGATAGAAATATGCACAGATCAAGCACACTTTATAAACAAACAGTTCTAAACAAATATGTGAATTTTGATGTAAAATGCAAAAAAGGGGATGCTGTTTTCACTTGAGGAAGTGTTGTTATGGATTATGGTCTGGCATTTTGGCCAGAAGTGACGGTTTACAGTTAAAATGCCTTAATGATTAATTTGTTTGTCACAAACATGCAGCTTTTCACTTTACAAGACATTAATTGATGGACTGGAGTCGTGACGATTACTTATGGATTATTGTGATGTTTTTATCATCTATTTGGATTCTCATTTCTCAAAGTCTTTTCTGATGAAGAAACAAACTTATCTAAATCTTTAATGGCCTGAACATTTTTGGGTGAACTGTTTCTTTAAGTTAACGTTAACATGTCAGGAAGGTGTGTTGGAACTGAACTCATCTGGACAGTGGCCCTCTAAAAGCAAAGTGCCTCAAAGCACTCCAAACAGTTTGCCGCAAAAACGAAACAATGTAATTTATGGGTCTAATGTTTTTTGCTAGTCTTAATACCTTTGAGTTCTCTGTCTCCCATCAGCACCCTACTCATCCGCTGGCCGTGTATAATGTATCAGGCGAGTTTGCCATGTTGTGGCATGGAGCTGAAGCTGGAGCTTTTGACCTGCGCACTGCAGTTATGGAGGCTATGACTGCCTTCCGTCGAGCAGGTGAGAAGGGGGTCAGGGATAAAGTAAATTATTTGAATCTGTTGAGGCCAGGTTCTCAAAATGCATACATATAACAATTGCAGTGCTTTTGGGAAGGACCTTGGTCTCTTTTACTTTTTAATGTTTTTTTAATGCCTCAAAAATGGATGGTTTACAGGTAATACTAAATACTCTTTAAGTATTTTCACACTATTTTTTTTCTTTCAGGAGCTGACATCATTATCACCTACTACACTCCACAATTACTCACATGGTTAACAGAGTAATATGTTAGTTCTCCTATATGAATGAACTTGGATAATACCAAATCTACTGTCTCACCCTGACACTGAAAATTAAATCTGATAAGCAAATATTACTACACAAATCAACAAATCAACTTTTTCCGCATTGTTTTTTTAAATTTGATTTATGTATCTAGATATAAACACATTAAATCAGCTTTGGTTTTTATACTTTTCTCTAATTTTGGCAAGCTTTGGTATTTTTTGTATGTTAAATTGGTCATTTATTTCCTAAATGTGTTTGATTACATCACAGATTTGTTGTCATTTTAATGTGCTTGTATAACACTGGAAATAGACCTCTGGGGCCCGTTCTTCGTACGTCGCTTATTAGATCTGAGATGATTTGAAAGATTCCAGATCTTCTAATCCTGATAACTGATCTCTGGCTAATTTGGTTCTTCAAACGAATTTGCGCATTAGATTAAAATATCTGGATTAAGTTGTCTAAGATTACTGCGCGTTCTCGTGTTCCCCAAAAAGGGCAGATGTATCGATCCTCGAAACCATGATCAGCAATGCAGCGATTGGCTGGCGGCAAGACAGCAACATAATGACATCAATTCATTAAAAAAGACACCTGACGAAAAACTTTCAACGTTTATAAGGAAAAAGCCAAGCGAACAAAACTACATAAATGTTATAGCCTAATAGATAAATGAAATGTGCACTGTTTTGAATTTATTTGTAATTTTTTTTTTTTTTTTTTTTTTTGAAATTTACAATGAAATTTATATTCATGATTTCTAGTATTTGTACAGGCTTTACATTTTACAACATTACATTTAATGTTGTAATTAGCAATTAATTTAATTTCATCTTTGAGGCAAATTTCTTATGTGACAGCATTAATTAAAGCTGTTATTAATTAAAGATCCAGTTATCTGCATCTCCTGTACTCCATCAAGCCACTCCCATAATAGCTGGCATCACTCATATTAACGATTCAGAATTTATAGCATGTGTGTAAGACTCCAATACAATTATAAAGTAATTATTTCATCACTAATAAATTTTTCAATGAGTAAAACTGGCTGTGTCTATAGTATTCTAGATTACACAACATCCTTATATTATATTATTATATTAATTTTTAAATTATTATTATTTTAAATTATTGTCCCTGGACCAGTAGGGTACTCTTGTAATAAAGTAGCGGTGGCTAGGACAGCTTTTAAGTATCAATTCTGCTTAAAAAGATGCGATCTAATCCTGTTTACATGAAATAAACCTGCTCCCGAGCAGATTTAAGTTTACGGACCCGTTACTATGACAGCAAGTCTAAGATGAGCTTGGAAGAAACAAATGATCCATGATCAAGCAAAATCGTCAACAATCAAATCCAGCTAATTGAGTTAGCGACGTACGAAGAATGGACCCCAGGTTTGTAATTACAGCTGTTTAGTTTTAAAATCAATGTACTAATAATCACATTAACATAGGAAGTCCTGTTGGCATTTCCACCATAAGTTTTACATTGTTTCATGTAGTGCATCTTCTAAATGTTTATGAATAAAAAGATATGAATAAAGCAAGAGGTACACATGGTAAGCATATTTTTTTTATTATTATAGTTTAATAAACATTGTTTCCATATCTCTTATTGACCACTCAGTTTTTTATTATGCTGATAACAGGTTATCAGAAATGCCCATCCCCTTCATAGAGTTTACAGGCAATTCATCATTGCTGTCAGTATATGAAAAATATTGGAAATAAGTTTTAATTCCCAACAGTTTCAAAAAGTGCTGATTATATAGGAGCCACACTGAACGAGGAAGGGTGACTTGGTAGAGGTGCCCTTGAGACTGACCAAACTTGGTGTCCTGCAGAACAAAGAAGAATTTAGAAGTACCTAAACTTTTATCCGAATCCCTCTTAACTATTTGTAAAGTAATGTCCATAAATTACTTACTGATAGCATGTCACCCAGTGTTTGTGGCTCTTTTTGAGGATGTAAGACATGAAGCCAACCTCTCAGCCAGGTAAGAAAACCCTTGAGAGCACATAAATAATATTTCACATTACTAAGCAACTGTGTGCTCATATTAGTACCATTACACCCACATTTCCCTGCTAAAAAAAAACAAAAAAACAATAGAAACCATCACAGAAATTCCAATGGTTTCCATTAAAATACCATTATAAACATGCTTTTTTCCAGTAAAACCATTTTTGGGCATTTTTCCAATAGGATTTAATATCCCACCAATAGAATCCATCACATATCAGTAGACACCATTATAGTTTCCATTAAAACCAATACAATTCCCATTAAAACCATTACATTTTCTATTGTGTTTTCGGCAGGATTGATAAAGGAACCAATGGAACCCAATGGAACTGTTGGCTAAGAATAAAAAATAAACAATAAAAATAAAGAAATGTACACGATGTGTACTGGATTCCTATTGGAATATTTTGGATGCAGTCGTAAAGTACATTATACTACGGGACAATATACAATAAGTGTGGTTCTGATAAATAAATATGATACATCTATTATGACTGGCTTATCGGGCTTTTTTCCACTACCTTCTTTACGGATCCTGCTCATGTAAAGTGATATGAGCAGTGTCAGATTTCTTATCCATACATGTTCTTAATGAGCCATTAAGTTAGATGTTGCAATAATAATAATAATAATAATACAATCTTAGTAGTCTGTTTACATTATATGTAAACCTGCGTACATAATATAACTCGAAAGAGTAAAGTTTCTAATAATTAAAAAGAAAGATAATTACACTGTTAGAGAGTTAAACTTACCTCTCATAATCAGTCATAGTAACATAGCTGATTTTGTCTTATCCAAATGGGAGCTCTAATAAATAATCTACTGTACCTGAGATATCCTACGAGACACTGCACGTAAATATTTTCTGTGATCGACTATTTTGACCTGGCCTAGTTCAACACGTATTGCATCGGCGTTCGATTCATATAGACTAGGGATTGTGCTAGTCGTTTAACCGGAGCTGAAAGGAATCGAGGATGATATCTTCTCCTTAGGTATAAACTTGCAAAGTTCTCCACAGGTTGTGGCCTTTGGCAGGTAATGTAAAATTTAATTAAACATTTATCTGGAATATACATTTGATAAAACGTGCCCTTATTTGTTTATTTTAAGGTTTGGTAATGAGCTTAGCTTGTGTTATTAGCTGCTTTAGCTCCCAAACAAAAAATAACAATATTAAAATAGCAGCATTGTATCAGGCTTATTATTTGCACTTCAAACTGTATATTGCCATCAATGCGAGGTTACATAGATGAACAAAACTTTCCCCCCTTTTATCATATTGTTATGATAATATTGTCTATCATGTTGTACCTGTTTTGGTTGCTTGTATAAAGAAAATGACTGGTCTGGAACTTTAATTTAGGTTGAGTTAAATTTAAAAACAGGCATACAAGTTTAGATAATGAAATGCCTTTAACTGAAAATTGAGTGTTTAATCTTATCATTATACATTACTGACACTCTATCCTCCAATTTGATACTGTTAAGTGCTTTGACACAATCTGTATTGTAAAAGCGCTATATAAATAAAGGTGACTTGACTTTAGATGTTAAATATCTGCCATAACATAAAAACAATAACCAAAACCTGTTACCATATGGGTGCACTGCTAGAAAATAACATAGACGGTAGTATATCTCACTTTATAAATTTGCTCTAATTTTGACCTTCTAATTTAGTCTAGAATGAATGAATAAATAATTAAATAAATCAGTTTGGATGTGTGGGTAACCCAGAATTTCTGAATCGCTGCATGCCTGCAAATTACAGTTATTTATTTATACCTAATTTATCTTTCATGATAAAACTTTCAATTTTGATCTATAGTTTTAAGTCTAAATTGATTAAATTGTAAGTTTGAGTTTTAGTGTTTTTTCATATTAAAAACAGACAAAACAACAAAACTAATTATCAGAATTTGTGCAATAATGCACCCCTTAAAAAGATTTTGTCTTATGTTTTGGCTTTCAACATTCATTAATGCTTACCATACTCATTTATTTTTATGTGTAAAAAAAGTATCCTTTATGTGCTAAATGCTCTTAGATCAATTGATTCAGATCAGTTTATAAAAACAACAACAACAATCTATAGATTAAAAAGTGATAGCACAGTCTTTTTAAGTCTAAAAAAATACATCTAAAAATAAACATCTGGGTGGAGAAGGAGAGACTGTGTTACTCAGTCTTAATTTACAGCTGTCAAATCTTAAATTAGAATAGAGAAATGAGAGGGGTGAGCCACACTTTTTACCCACTATAGTGGATGGATTTGCAGGTAGGCTGTTCTTGAAAGATGGACTTATGATGGACTAGATACAGTTATTTATTATCAAATCGACCAATAAATGCCATTTTGGTGGATTTAAAAAAAGAAAACAATGTTGTACTGCTGTGCCTTCAACACGAAACAGTAGTTATCAATAGGTAAAGAAACTTGTTTGATATATTGTTTAGTTAGTAAACATTTTTATGTAACAGCCAATCTTTCACAAGTTAGAAATATGCAGTATTTTATGTTAACACACAAAATACTGTTAGACATAACCATGAAATAAACATGAAAATGTGATGTGTTCATCAGGTCACTTGCATTGATAGTATTTTTCACAGTCGGAGACAGTCATTTTCAGTTGCATATGCAACCACTACATTGGTATTTTTTTATTTAACTTGGTTTAACCATGGTGACCACCTTGTGTCATGGTGCACAATAAATTTGGGTTTTACAGTTCTTTATGAATACATCTCATCTCAGAATGGTCCGACACCTAGCCATATTTTTTTTTAAATTGTTGTAGCCTAATTAGAAACAAAAACATTTAACAATTGCTTCTGTGTAAGGCATGTTCACTCTTGTAGTTTGGGTTGACCTGCGACATTTAGTCCTGGTTCGTTTCACGCTGTCATTAAAAAAAAAATCAGCTACGAACATAAGAATAGCTTTTAAAATGTGTACAGGAGTCAAAACAGTGCCAGGGATTCCTTTGTTGCACACACAAAAATCTGCTGCAACGAGACAGCAGTTCTGACACCTGTAGTGAAATGTAATGAGTTTTTGTTCATTTAGATTTCTTTAGCCTGTGTTATGTCCATATTTCAGTTGAACCGCACAAGTGTTCCTTTGGAAGTGGACTGAGACCTATTGTGGGCCTTCATCCACTCATTTGGTGAATGCACTTACAGAGCAATCGTACCTTCGTACATTTTAATCTAGCCAAACCTGCCAAGTGTAAACAAACCCAGTTAATCTCAAAAAAAAGACCTGAACATTTGGCAAATTTATACTGGGTGAATAAGACAAGATGTCTAGACGTATGTGTCCAGGAAACACTGGAATCTGCAAAAGCAAGTTTGGCAGGATCAGAGGATTTAAACATTTGTTTTTTATTTCAGATATCTAGTTTTCATAAAGCACAAACAGGCTTTTGTTGTGCGTTGTTGCTGTGGTTTATGTTTTTGTAGTGCCTTTCTAAAACCCAAGGCTGCTTTACAAAATTATAAAAAGAAAAATTGACAGATAGCAAACAAAGTACAATTCACACACCAAAATCTTTGAGAGAGCAAATTAAGACCACTGTGCTTAATTGGTGTTTGCCAAGTTTCTGTGAGCAACAGCACAGTTATCAACAGAGATAAGGTCGCGGAGAAAAGTTATTTTACCAGTTAAATGAACGAATGTTTAGTAGCGCAAAATAGCCTTTGTTGATGTAATCGGTTAAAAGTCATTGTTAATGTTATGTTTTTTCAGGATGTCAGGATGGCAAGTGGCCCTGGCTTGCCGGACAGCCTGGTGCTGGAAATCTTCTTGCATCTCCCTCATAAGGCAGTTCTGAGCGCAGGGTTCACCTGTCGTCAGTGGTTTGCTGTGTCGCGGGATGAATTTCTCTGGAAGGAGCTCCTCTACAACTACTACTGCATCCCACGCTCAGTGCCTCGCCACCCTGGTACTGCAGCTGCTGAACTTTTATATAAACTGCATCATAGGCAATGAATTCATGTGTAAAATAAATAAGCACACACCTTCAGATCTGTGGCCAAAAGTATTTAAGTGTTTATTTTGCAAAAACAAAGTGATATATATATATATATATAACAGTGCATTTCCTGTGTGTGTGCAGCGGCTGTGTCGTGGTACAGGGAGTTCAAGCGGCTGTATGACTGCATTCCCTGTGTGGAGGTTCAGACTCTGAAGGAGCATCATGATCAGGTCCTGCATTTGGCCTTCTCTCACCGTGGACATCGCTTCTCTTCCTGCTCAAAAGACTGTACCGTTAAGGTAAGTAAGCCTACTGTTCGCTTCATGAAGATGAAAACAAGATTTAATTTTTCAAATTTCAAATGTTTACACAGTATTTATGATTTATAATCCAGCAGATAAATGATGAATGACAGAAATTATTTGCATGTGCCAGTAATAATAACATGCAATCTCTATGGTTATATGCAAAAAAAAAAAGAACATCTGGATAGTTGGCATGTCACAGTACTGCATAACACTGATGTTGTTCCACAAAATTTGTTATAATCCTTAATAATTATTCAACCTAATATGACATATTAATAAATTGATTAATTAAATGTTCCTAGCACAAATGAGGACAGGTTATGCATTTAATAATTTAGACATTTTACGTGTTATTAAACTTAAATATTTGTTTAAAAAATTGTAAAATTAATGGTTTTTACAGCAAGATGAAACAAACATTTTACTTTACATTTGTCTTTAAGACTTTTTTATTTGCCTTTTCTAAAACCACAGTTCCCTATATGCAAATACAACATTTAAAGGGGCCCTATTACGCCCCTTTTTACAATATGTAATATAAGTCTCAGGTGTCCCCAGAATCTGTTTGTGAAATTTCAGTTCAAAATACCCCACAGATCATTTATTATATCATTTTGAAAATGCCTATTTTGAGTGGAAGCAGAAACACGCTGTTTTCGTGCATGTCTCTTTAAATGCAATTGACCTGCTGCTCCCTGCCTCTTTTTCCAGAATAGGGCTGTGCCTGTCAAATATACAAAAGTTTATGTTAAAAACAGTCGGTTATGTCTGTGAAGATAAACAGCTGGGAAAGAAATTGCATGTTTATATTAAATCTGTGTGGCAGCAGCGTAATATACAGTAAATAAATCAATAAATCCACTGCTCTCTTGTCTCTTCTGAGGCTGGGACTCTAAATAGTGTTCTGTACTCGTCAGTGCAGCCAAAGACAGAACAGTAAGCATGCTTTGCTCGAACTTTCGCTGTGGCGTTAGAACTGCTATACTGATGTTGCTTGCGAAAACAGGAACTTGCAGATTAAGGGGCGGTAACATTATAAAAAGATCCCTTTTCTCTGTCACAGGGGGAGCGAAATCTCAGTGGCTCGTTTTTTCACAAGCTTGCAGAAAAAGGCTTTCCAAAAAAATTTACTGGGTTGTTCTTTTTTCACATTTCTGGGTTGGTAGATACACCAGGGACCCAATTATAGCACTTAAACATGGAAAAAGTCCGATTTTCATAATATGTCACCTTTAGACCAAAATTTGATGATAAATTAAAAAATATATATATGTTATTTGTTATTCACTGAATAATAAAAATTCACATAATGTGCTTTTACAGCTTTGGGACACGGAACGATCAGATGGCACCATCTCTTTGGTTCACAGCTCCAGCATGCGGCAGTTTAACTGGGGCTACACTCAGTTCTCCCAGTTTAACGTCGATGACACACTGCTGCTGGTGTCGGGGGTATACCTGGGCCCACATCAGTCCTCTTCTGGAGAGATTGCAGTCATCAGTTTGGGTAGAAACAGCTGTTACAAACACCAACTGCACACACCCATTGTAAATAGATTTCTAATTGATGTTGTTTTGGATCCATAGAGAACTACACTCTGCTGTCCCGTGTGAGAAATAAGCCATATGATGTGTTTGGCTGCTGGCTGAATGAGACTCACCTGATCTCTGGTAACCTGCACTGGATTGGCAACATGACCTCCTGCTCTGTGCTCTGGCTCAACAAAGCCTTCCAGGTCCAGATGTGTTCATTTCTCTAAGGCCTTAAAGTGATGTGCATGATGTAGTTGTGTAGTTGATGAACTGAAAAAATATTTCCTACTGGCCATGAAATATGTTTTTCAAGGATAAAACAATGTTTTCTGTTCATTCCATAGACTTTGTCACAAAAAATGACCCATCATAATCTTCCACTTATTTTCATTTCGGTTAATTAATTGTAAGAATCTGTAGCCAATAACACAAAAAAAATAGCTAAACATCTAATGGGTATGGATTTATGTAGCTATTAGATAATTTCTTTCTTAATTATTCACCCCTCTCCATGTTTAGGACATTGAGTCAGAAAACGTGAATGTGGTGAAGCGTCTGTTTAAGATCCAGAACATCAATGCCAGCACTATCCGCACAGTGATGGTGGCCCACTGCCGTCGACACGACTCTCCTGACCTCCTTCTGGACTATGAAGCTCAGTCAAAGGCTCAAGCTCAGCAGACACAGCAGCACCAGCCTCTCTTCTTTGATCTGGGAAACACAGACAGTGAAGAGGAGGAGGATGAGGACAAGGAGGACAAGGAGGATGAGGAGGATGAGGAGCGAGGAGAAAAAAGAGTGTCAGCACATCTGCCCTCATTTAACCCGTCTGGGATTCAGCATGTTATACACGTAAGAACCATAGGGATCACTGCACCTACATTTTAAGCCACTCAAGATGTTTATATATATATATATATATATCATTAGGAATTCTATTGTGTATCCATTTTCAGTTGTAAAGTCTGTTTTCCCATGCTTACAAGATATAGAATACATTGATCTTCTTGGAAAATGGGAAATGTTTTCCTTAATTTGTTTTCCATTTTTGAAAATGTTCTTCCGCAAGAAAGCATTGGATATAGTGCAAGTTAAAATCATTAAGTATTGTGCATAGTATTTTGGATGCACATCAGTAGATGACTGCAAATATTCAAATATTTATCAGTGAAAAATAATTTTATCAGCTTTTATTAAACATGAAATCTGAATTGACATTATTTACTTGAATGTTCCCTGAGCAGTTCATCTGTCCATGTTAATTGTGGTAACGCTTTAGTTTAGGGACCAAATCTCTCTATTAACTAGTTGCTTATTAGCATGCATATTGGTTGTTTATCAGTACTTATAAAGCACATATTAATGCCTTATTTTGCACAACCGTATTTTATATCCCTTAATCCTACCCCATATCTAAATAACAACTACTTTACTGTAGTTACTAATACAAGTAATTTTAATAAGCAACAAATTAGGAGTTTGAGGCAAAAGTCATAGTTAATAGTAAGAATTGATCCCCAAACTAAAACAACTGCCACAAATGCAGCTGAAATGAAATATACAGCAATCAGTATTATAGCAATAGATTAAACGTGACTTTGAATAAGCCATGTTTTAAAAACATCTCTTCGGCTGTTATTGTATGTTGTCAGTTATATGTGCAGTTTCTGTATTCGCTGGTGTTAGGGTCGTCAGAGCATAGCTGCTCGTGAACGAGAGTTGGAGACAAAGGTGGCCAGGTTGATGGGCAGCAGACGCACCAAAGCTCCTGATCCGAACCTGGTGTCTCCCTCAGCTCATGGAGAAGGAGAGGACAAGACCTACCTCCTCTTCACCACCGGCAGCCTTACCTACTCGCCTCACCAAATAGGTGAGAATGCGCTTATGTCTCCAATGGGATGATTACTTAACCTGCTAATTCCATAAATGCCTGCATGTTTGTTTGTTTCAGGCATCAAGCGGATAATGCCTGATCAAATGACGACATGCGGTCCTGTGTTAGGAGAGGAGCGCAGTACAGATGAATTCTTCGACTCACTGGATCATGTGATCGACATTCACGGCCACATCATTGGCATGGGTCTGTCACCTGACCATAGGTGTGTGTTGTGCAGGGGTAGAGGACTAATTTTGGACTAATGCAGTTTACTCAGCTAGTTCATACAGCCTTTCAGATTCTAAAAAGGGAATCACTTTGTGTACAATATTATCTGTGGTGCTGTGAGTGATTACTAGGATGTTGCTCTTCCTCGAGGGGGCGCAAGCAGGCTTAGAAAGTTTTATCTTTTCATATTATTAAGGTGCAGTAAGTAATATTGACAGCTAGCCATTAAAATGGGTACTGCAGTCCAAATTCAACATATTAGAGAGTGTTGCTTCTCCCACCCCCTCTTCCTCAGACTCAGCCGTGTTTCCTAAATATATATACATGTTATAGCATTTTATTCTCAAGTACAGTCAAAAAAACGTACATACAGCACCTTTAAAGATACTGAACAAGTGTAATCATTTCAGTCTATTCATTTCCACTTCATCAGTCTCTAGTGGTTTAAATAAAATGCCTAAAAGGCCATGGAAAATCACGAACAACAACTCCTGAAAACCCTGCTGAAATCGAAGCATTATCAAGGAAAACAACCGTGTTTTTCTGTTCACAGGTACTTGTATGTGAACAGTCGAGCGTGGCCGGCAGGCTGTGTCATCTCTGACCCCATGTCCCCTCCACCCATCGCAGAGGAGATAGACCTGCATGTGATTGATCTGAAGAGTCTTCGAGAGGAACGCCGCAGCCTTCGAGCCCACCGGGCCTTCACACCCAACGATGAGTGCTTCTTTATCTTCCTTGACGTCAGCCGAGACTTCGTCGCCAGGTAATTTACAGCCCAGCCACCTGTGCACATTTTATTCGCAGTAGTGAATTTATTTATTTGGTCTGTTAACCAGCGCTCCACCCGGCAGACATTTGGAATACAGTAGTGCTGGGCGGTATACCGGTTCATACCGAATACCGGTGTTTAATTTTCTTATGATATGAATTTTTAAAATACCGCAATACCGGTGTTATTTAAATAACGCTCAGAACGCGACACTATTTGATAGGGGTCTCTTTTTACTATTGCATTGTGGTGAGGACACAGCTGTGTATGTTACTAAGTGTGAAAGTTCTGAAGCTGTAGAACTAGTAGAACGTGATGACACAGAAGAACTCATCCACAATATCCACCGCCCGCTGCAATCAGCTCCCGCGTCTCACACACGAGCGCGACTTTAGCACTATATTTAGCAACTTTCAAACCCTTTTAGAGGCTTTTTTCCATAGAATATACAAACTGACAAACCTAGCGACTTTTTTGGATAAACCTTAGCTATGGTTCAGTTGGAAGATGTCTCCAGTGCTGCCCCGCGAGCACGAGATCTGACTCTCCCGGCGCAGTGTCGTGTCTCTCTGCGTCTGTTCTGTGCAGCGAGCAGCAGAGAAGCACCGCATTCAGCTGGCCGTACCACAGCAGACTCGTCAGTAAATGAGTACAAAACAGCTTTTCCAAGCACTTGCCGCTAACTGATTGTTTGGAATTATAAATAATGAGCATAGTTCGTCTGTTAATATTATGCACTTTTTTTTTTTTTTTTATTTAGTTTGTTACTCAGACGCAGGCAGTGCGCTGCATGAGACAAAAAAGTAATATAGCCAAAACCACCGCATAGCCACTCTTTAGTGTAACGTTAGATGCATGGGATTTTATCAGACGATGTTGTGATTATAAATGAGAGTGACTCCTGGTTAACATGTATAAATGAGTCGTGTTTAGTCACTATTTAGTGTGGAATTTTTGTACAATATTAGCACATCATGACAGTAAAATAGGGCATTCTAAGTCAATCTACTGCAGTTTTTCTTCTCTCAATCAGTAGAAAATGTGGTTAACACCCAGTCATGCATGAAAAAAATAAATACCGTCATATACCGTGAAACCAGTATAATTTTGAAAAATACCGTGATATAAATTTTTGGTCATACCGCCCAGCACTAGAATACAGTACATGCTATTAACCAGAGTAAAGATGCACTAGAAGTCAATTCTTTCACTGGTTGATATAACACTGGTCTTGAACTTTATACCGACAAGCAAACAGCATGGGTGCAGCATCAGGAAAATGTTTTTGAAAAGCAGGTTTTTTTATGTTGTGGGAACTCCGTCGAGCTTGCAATTACATTCAGGTTTTGACATGATGAATGCATATATAAAGTAAAGGCAAATTTCAGTATTTTTATTTTTTTGAGGTTCTGAAAACCTCAGTCAGTCATATCAGCAGTGCTAGATGTGGTAATGATAGGTACCAGTAAAATATGGCTCCATACCGTTATTGAAGCCAATAGAAGTGACTTAGACAAGCTGAAATTCTACTGCACCAGAATATGAGCAAGAACCTATAAACTCAGGACAACACAGTACTACAGCTAGGTGATATATCTGATATTTTTCAGACCTTTTGATATGTATCTCTATTTAGGCATTGGCTTTGAAATGGCTTTAAAGAGTAGTATTTTCATTTTCCTCCTTTTTCTTTTTGCAATACTCTGCAAGATGAGAATTTTTGATGTAAATGTTTTTCAAAAACATTCTAATTTACTTCATGTAGGATAATCATTTTAAAAACCATTTATACACTGCATGACTTTTGGAGTCGTCGAAGCAGTCTTCAGATATTGGTCATGGCCGGGACAGGTTTCACAGAACATTGTGTGGAGTAACAATCAAGTCAGAGGGTGTCAAACACGTTTGATATGTTTAACTTTTAGAACACATAATTTTCATTTGTCTCTGGTCCTTAAGAATAAATAGCAATATTTGAACGACACTAAATAACTGTTCATTGAACTTATTTGAAATGGATCATTTAAATAACTCCTTCACAGAAATGAATTTGAACTTCCCAATTTCATCCAAATATCTCTGTCATACTTACGATCATGCATTTTAAAATCATGGCAGCATTGCCCTGCCTCACACAGACTAATACTATTCAATTATTGCTTTTTTTTTTTTTTGGTACTCATCTGAACCATTATTAAATGCTTGACAAACAAATGATCAAAACGGTTGAGTCATAATAACTACCCTAGAAATGTTAATTGTCTAATTTAAGTAATTGTCTGTGCAGCGGTGCAGAGGACAAGCACGGTTACATCTGGGACCGGCACTACAACATCTGCCTGGCTCGCCTGAAACACGATGACGTGGTCAACTCAGTGGCCTTCAGCCCAGCAGACCAGGAGCTGCTGCTGTCTGCCAGCGACGACTCCACCATTAAAGTGTGGCGCTCGCCACGCATGGTGCGCCTCGCCGAGGCACCCCAGCGCCCCCCTCGGGCTCGCAAACTGCTCTCCTCCTTGCTTGGCCGCAGAAGTGCTAATCTGAATGGTAAACCCTGACCTGGACCCTGGCGGGCGTAACGCAAGAGGAAAGCACCACAGAAGGACACTCCATGAGCAGAGGGACACGTGTGAGGATTCCACAGTGGTCTCTATGAGAAGAACAAGGATACGTGCATTCTTGTGTGGCCCTTTTACAGGATGTGCCGTGACCAACAGATAGCCGGAAGATGAGAAGCATCAAAATAAAATGGGCTCTTTAGAACTCCATACTGGTGAAAGATCGCTGATGCACATGAAAACGTAGGAGACGGACATTAAGATGACGTGTGACTTCAAGAGCAAAGAACCAAGGCTATCAAGGTCACATTCACATATACGTGTGTAATTTGAAAGCCCATTTAACTCTGTCATAATGAATGAAGCACGTCTGCACGTTTGTACTTTTATTTAAGTATTTTGTTGGCACCTTTTTTAGTAGATGTTATGCAAGCGACCTGATGATCAGAACAAGGACATGGTCAAATTAATTAAATACTAACAGAGAAAAATCTACGTTCTGCTACAATTTTACAACACAACTATGTCACTGGTGTTTCATCTCTGTTCCAGTTTTTTGTAAAGGAGGAGCAGTTTGATTTAACTTTATTACAGAATGACAATGCAGATGTTTATTCCTAAGCTACCCCATATAGCCTTTATATCCACTGTGCAAATGGATTGTGTCATACAGGTTTTAACGATCATACTATATTGAAAAGGTACAAGCATTTGGTTTTAACAATGCACCAGTGCTGCACCTCTGTTATGGTGGCATATTTATTTTATATTTATCTAGTATGACACATTTCAAGAGATTTTGTTTAGGTTGGACCATTAAAATTACCAAAAAGCTAAAGGAAAAAAAAGTTCAAACACCGACCATTTTATTTTCATTACATGTTTATGTAGGTGAGCTTTGTGACTTCATAGCACTGAGGTACTATGCAGAATCAGGGTGCTTTGCTACTTCATATCCGTAAGCATGTTTACCTCACCTTTCGGTGTCATAAGCTCACATTGTTTACTAGCATTAAATATTCAGCAAAGGTGCTCATTTTTGTTTATAATTTCAGATGTCATGAAAAAGTGACTCTAAAATGCTCCTCCATGCCTCACATATATGGTCTACATGTGTGAAGCTCAGCTGTAATGTTACTCATGCTTATGACTTTTTGTTCATTTCATTTTGGTTCCTTAAGATTTTATTTATGCACATCAAGTGATTTCAATTTGATCTCCTTGTAATAATGTAGTTTGAGCATTCATCTTTGTGGTTGTGGTGTTGTTTTGTTTTTAATGGACCTGATTCTCTGTGTGACGTTTGTTTGAGCTTGTGCATCTGATTTTCCCATCTGCCCTTTTGCTATTTGACATCAGTAGATTTTGTACTGTGGAATGTGTAAAATTTGTTTGGCCCATTAAACAATTTTCCTTTTACCAGATGCAATGTGAATTTCATAGTGTTTCTATATCCCACGTTTGTATTTTTACTCAAGACTAGGACTGGATAAAATATTCATAACTCTTTAGAGAACTAATCATAAGCGGTTTATTGATGTTACAAATGGATATATAGCATTTCAAACAAATCATACATTGAATATATAAGAATTATTAGATACTGAACCCGACACAGTAGTCAGATGACAGAAGAAACAAACATTTTATTATAATAGCTCTCTAGTACTATAAATTCATGCTAATAAAATAAAGTGTATATTAATATGTAAACAAATACAAAAAACCCCACTTGACTGATCTGCTATATAACTGATAGATAAAATACAATTCAATAAATGACAGCTAAATAGTAAAGAATTTAATTTTAAAAAGAGCTACATATTGATCAGATTTTGATATTTTTTTCTCTCTCTCGCTTTCCTCTTTTTCTCTCCTTTCCACTAAAACAACCATGTTTCAACAAGTACTTGGAGTTATTTACCAGCAGCAGGATTTATACTGCAACTAATTCACCTTTTAACTCAGAAAACATCCCATGCTAACCTAGTGTATAATGATGTTACAGAAAAAAACACCGGTCCCTTTTATAAGGGTTTGAAGCTGATCAAACGTCTGCATCTCTTATCCTTTGTAGCCATTCAATGCTCAAACCCAAACAAAAAGAGCCGGACCCAAGATCAGATGATGTTTACAAATGGGCCAGTAATACAGTGAATCTAAGCACTGGTTAGTCAAGATGCATTTTCAGCCCTGCTAAGGTTTCTAAGTGAATTTTTAAATATTGTAGCCTCACGCACATGCTGTATCCAAGAGCTTGTTTAAAAGAATAAACACAATGATTCATTTCTATAATCTAAATGATTCACACAGCTTCGCTAATAGGTTTCACAGGTTCTCCATTATTAAGATAGTCAAATTAGTAAAATAAAAGCAGACTGGTGACTTCACACCAGGAAAGTCCACTAGTTCACATGCTTTGGTCCGGACCAAATAAAATGTTGATTTTTTTTTGTTTTGTTTGGTGCGGTTCGCTTTCACACTGCCCTTTTTGCAAGTGAACCAGAAATTGTAAACAAAAGCACACGTGTGCCAAGGTCATCCATTCATTGGACAGAAATTCTCAAGCAGGGAAAAACAGGAAGTGCAAAAACAGGCTAATCATGGAGATCTTTCTTAGTTAAATTTTTATTCTTTTACTGATTTGCTGTCATGAGAAAAACGCAATATGAAGAAACTTATGAGCATCATATGAGACAATGTCATACAATGCTGTAATTACGACTTGCCAAAAATAAAATCTATAGATATGAAATACTCAAAGCATATCAAAATGTTAGTTTAAATATTTAACCTAAATAAATGTGCACTATTAGGTGCATATCCAATCGTTTGCACCGAGAGTTGAAGCTGAAGCGCGCTTCAGGACATCAGTGGAAAAATTAAATACGCAGTAATTGTTGCTCATAAAGGTAATAATAATAATAATACATCGTTCGGAACTGTAAAGGGTATATTTTTATGTGTGTGCACTCACAATATCAAGAAAACGTGCTTTTCTAAAATAAAGAAAACTAAAAGGATGCGCTTCTAGTCAAAAATGAACCGTAACTCAGTGAATATTTCCCTTACAGACATGAATATATCTATAGAAAGCTTTGAATTACTACAAAACGAAATAAATCATATCCAAAACAAAACGAAAATAAAAGGATAAAATTAAAAAGTTTCTGAGTTAATGATTCTAATTGCATTGGGGATGAAGGACCTCTTAAACACATTTTTACTTGCTAGAGGGACTCTATAACGTCTACCTGACTTCAAGAGCTCAAACTGCCTGAAAAGAGGATGAGAGCCATCTGCAAGAATAACTCTCACCGCCTTCTTTGTCCTTTCTACCTAAACTTGTGTTAAGTGATTCTGAGGCCTGCCAATTATTTTTTTGGCTGAGGATGCAATTCTGGAAAGTTTGTTCTTGAGTCTGCAATTTAGATGCTCATACCAGACAGAAAGATGAAAGGTTAAAACACTTTCAACAATGGATTTATACACAAGTTCCAAGATGTGCTTACAACAGCACAGGGGAGAGAACACAACCTTGTGGGCAACCATTGCTCACAGTGAGCACATCAGACATCACCCCTCTAACACAGACTCTTTGTGGATGACAAGAAAGAAAATTTCTAATCCAAAAGGACGAGCCCTTGATTAATATTAAGATCCACTAGCCTTTTTAAAAGAAGATGCGTCTTCATTGAATTAAAAGCTGAACTGAAATCTACGAATAGAATCCTAGCATATCCTTTAGGATTTGTAAGATGTTTAGTAACCGCATCGTCTGTGCCGCTATTTCTCTTATATGCAAACTGAAGTGGATCTTGCTTAGAGGCCACACATGAAGTTAGATGACTAGCTAAAACTCACTCCGTAGTTTTACATAATATGGCATACTTGCACCTGGCTTTTATTGTATTGTCATATTTCTATATTACATACATTACTAAGAGTAGGTATAGTTAAAATATTTAAATATATATTTATATAAAACACATTAGTACACATTATATTTTGTTTTAAATATTCAGATACATATTTATTCGGTTATACCAAAATAGTGCAATTATTGGAGTGGAAGTCTGTTTGAGCACAGCCACTCCACATGCACATAATAATATTGCTATAATTGAATTTATATTTCTCAAAATAAATCAATATATAATATGTTATTTTCATTTATATTATTATTTATATTATATCATATTTAAATTTTTTGGCTTCCGCAGCTGAGATATAATAATAATAAACAACAACAACAACAACAACAACATCTATTATTATTATTATTATTATTATTATGAATAATTCCAAAGCTTTATAAACCGGTGAGGTCAACTATGGCTTTAATAAATATGGTGTCATCTCTCAGATATGAGCTTTTGCCTGCCAGCTTGGCTAGAGGGCAGAAAAGAGGACAACCACTGGCTATGTTCATCTCACTGATGGGTCTCTGGAAGGATGTGGAGCTCACGTCAGGCCTAAAGGCATCAATGATGTGCTCTCTGTTGTTCTGGTCCAACAACATCAATGTCACCTGGAAGGAGAGAACAGGAGAGTGACAGGAATTACAATCCATGTAATGCCAAGCTCATGTTCTGAAAGCCTGTTTCACACTGGATTCACAAGCAGAGTGAAGGCAGCACAGGAGCTGTTTGCATGCAGAACAGGAGCAGCATGCTTTCACACTGGCTGAACTGCAGTGTATCTTCCACTCGGTTTTTCAGGTGTTCTCCTCTGACCACGTGCTTTTATTGATGGGCAGCATATTTTGCTGTGATGCGAACGTGTTCCCTTCCTACTGTCCTGCACACATATGCATATAAAACGCTGTGTATGTAATTTATATTACGAAAGTGATCTTAAAGTTATACCTCTAGCTTTAATCCTTTAAAACAGGCCATTGAAGTTTGGGCAAAAACTCCTATCCTGGCAATGGTGAGTTTTCATGTATTTTAAATTTAGTTTTTTTTCCACAGCACAATTTGTTTCATGGCAAAAATTTTCAGGGGAATTTGTTCGTTTTCATGGCAACTGAGGTCTATTTTAACCAAGAACAATGCACTGTGGCTTTAATTCAATAAAGACGATCACAGCACTGCCACTTCTGCTTTGCTCCTGCTACACCGGTGCATGCAGTGTAAATGCTCTAACCTGTTAAAATAGGTGCAGAAAAAAATATGCGCCTCTTACGTTATGCATGCGGTGTGAAACAGGCCTAAAAGATAATGTAGTTAGACACTTCACATACTTGCTGTAAAAATAATGGTAAATTAAGCACAATTACAAGTAACTAACCATAAACCAAACCCTAGCCCAAGCATAAACCCTATAGCAAGTTCATGTAGTTATATTAATTACATGTAGCAAGTAATATTTCTGCTTACATGTAGGCATACCCTGTAGCAACATCACCCTAAAATGGTGTAACCCAGAATACTAAACCTTACATAATACAACCTCTCCACGGCTTAGTATTCTGGGTTACACCATTTTAGGGTGATGTTGCTACAGGGTATGCCTACACGTAAGCAGAAATATTACTTGCTACATGTAATTAATATAACTACATGTACTTGCTATTCTCCGTAACAGTGTATTGTACATGTAATATTCAATACAATATATTTATATAAATTGTAGAGTACAACAGAATAGCCACAATATTCAGTCCCTGTTATAAAAGTCTGCATCCAAACAACACAAGTGGTACTGTGATGCTTTAGTCAGTATCACATCACTAAATAAAAATATGAAAAGGAAAGACCAAGTAAAAGCCCAAAAGAGAAAGTAAAATAGCATCAGATCGTTTACCTTCTGGCTAAAGGGCCACTTCAGCAGTGCATCATATTTGCCCCTCATGACCACAAAGAATAGAGAAAGGTGAGTGCCCCGGCCTGTGCCGTCACCGTTCAGGTAGAGTCGCAGACACATCTTATACCCATATTTACTGGAGTAGAACGCTAGAAAAAGAAAGAAAAATGGTAAAAGCTGGGTCAAAACTGAATGTGAAGAAATCATTCCCAACAACTCAAAGACTCCCAAATATTTAAAACTGCTTCTCAGATTGTTTAATTAACAGATTGAACTGAACTTTACTTTGACATAAGAGACAAATAACACAGAGTTTTTACATGGTTAAAAATATAATGATATAATTAAAAAAATAATTTATGCCAAGAATAATTTAAATTAATTGATATAATTGAAATGATTTAATTGGTATAATTATATCACTTATATCAAGTTATCAAGTGTGTGTGTGTGTGTGTGTGTGTGTGTGTGTGTGTCTGTGTGTGTTTATACACACGTTGAAAAGTTGAGGTGGGTAATATTCTCAAAAATCTACTTGAAACAGTAATATTATAAAATATTACTACAACTTAAAATAGCTGTTTCTTTTGATATATATTAAAAAGTAATTTATTTTTGAAGGCAAAGCTGAATTTTTGAAGGCAAAGCAGCCATTACTCCAGTCTTCAGTGCCACAAGACCCTTCAGAAATTATTCTAATATGTTGATTTGAGGCTCAAGTAACAAATAAAAAAATAGTGCAGTGCTGCTGAATAATATGATGGAAACTGTGATGCATATTTTTCAACATTTTAAACTGCGTGTAACATTATAAATGTTGTCATTTTGTATTTCTTACAAAAAATAATCCCCTAACTTTTTCCAGACGATAGTAAGCAGAATGTCTAAGTTTTTCAGTAAATTTCAGGTTGGCTAGAGAGACCACAGGGCTCTTGAATGACAAAAGTGAAAGTGAGCAGTTCTGGGAACAGAGGGAAGATCCAAATGTCATAAAAGGACCATGACTAGTCAGCTACATAAACAACCTTCAAATAAGCTTGAAAAATTTCCAAGTCGGGGCATTGTACCACAAAGGGTCAAGGCCCTCAGAATGAAACCAGACAAGTTGTACTTTCAGTTTACAAAATGCAAATATTTTGTATTGACCCTAGAACATTCCCAGGACACTAGATAAGTTCAATCATCAGCATGTGATAACGGTGTTGAAAATAATTTTCAATTATATTATTAGAATTGATTATTTTCATATAATCACCCCTTTTATAAGTCAATAAATATTTACAACAACACATAGAAATATTAAAATACCAATAAACAGAATCGACTAAATGCAGGAAATGCTGTCAATCAAGCTTAACCTGTACTGAACCTGCAACAGTCCTTTAATTTGATCTTAGACTTACCAGGTGAGAACATGGCAGGTGCCCGGCCCCCCACTGCCTCTTGTCTGCGACGAGAGAAGTCTGCTATTTTCCAAATGAAAACTCCATCGTATGTACAAAACTGCAGCTCCCGCAATGTCTGCTCTGATTCTGCTAACTGCAGATCTCGCATGGTTAAAGTCCGTTCTAGCTGTCGCACCTTCAAGAGTCACCAAACACAAATGAGAAACATGGTTAAGAAACCGCCAAACAGCAATGTTATTGTAATAATGTAATTAGATACTAACATTTAAAGGAGATGGAGATAGATAGATAGATATATATACACACACATAAACCTTTATTCTGTGTGTCTTAGATTTAAGAAAGTTTGCGAAACTGGTATCAAAAACTTATCTTTGGTTCAGTAGTGTCTATGGTTCTATGATAATTACCATACACCATATAATAATCCACACGACTCCAGTCCATCAATTAACATCTTGTGGAATGAAAAGATGTGCATTTGTAATAAACAAATTAATCACCAAGGTGTTTTTAACTTTAAACCATTGCTTCCAGCTAAAATACGAGAATATTCCATCTATATTATTATTTTTATCTCTTCTAAATCAGGACATGTCTGTGGATTTTTTGATGCGAGAGGATCTTACAAACAAGCAGCCTTCCACATTACAAGACATTAACTGATCGACTGGATTACTTTGGTCGTTTGGACTCTCATTCTGACGACACACACTCACTGCAAAGGTTCTACTGGTGAACAAGTGCCGTAAAGCTCAATTTTGCAAAATCTTTTCTGATGAAGAAATAAACTCATCTAAAACTTGGATGGCCTAAGGGTGAGTACATTTTCTGCAAATGTTCATTGTTGGTTGAACTATTCCTTTAAAAGGACAATTTCTGTCATCATTTCATCTTAATTTTTGGTTAAACTACTCTTTTAGCTCAATAATCAACTGATCAGTTATTAGAAAGTCTTGAATGATCTCCACTTTGTGTCCCATATGAATGAAGACTCATGGCAGAGACAGCGGAGGCTCTTCTGCTGGAGGAAGAAAAACGCGTTCGTGTTTCACAGAACTGTTTTGTAGTAGCTTTTTTTTTTTTTATACAAACTGACTTTCAAAGCTATTAAATCAGAAGGATGGTTTACCCAAAAATAAAAACAGTGTCATTTACACACCCCCATGCTGTTCCAAAACCTGGATGACTCAGTTCTTTCCATGGAAAATGCAGAACTGTGTCCCAGCCGCATGTAACGCAACAACGCTCAAGGTAAAAATACCATTAGGGGTATAGTGTGCACTTAAAGCAACAATTGTGTAGCTTTTTACCTGTAAAAGTTTCATAGTAGTACCTTAAGGATACATATTACTAATCTAAGGCACCAATATGCACCTTTATGTACATCTGTTGCACATTTATCTAAAAGGAATGCTTCAAGATTTATTCTAAAAAAAAATTAAAAAGGCATTTTTTAAAAGATTTTCAGTGAATGATTTCAATTTCAGTCAGTTACTCGTATCATAGTTTCAGAAGTCGTATAGACCACTTATCTCTGTATATTTTTGGAGATATTTTTATTACATTGAAAGTTCTTCAAAATTTCTCCTTTTGTGTTCCATGGAAGGAAAAAAAAAAAAAAAAGCATACATGGTTTGGTACTACATGGGGGAGAGTAAAATATGACAATGAAATTTGTGCAAACTATCCCCTGAAGTAAAATGTTACAACAGCATATCATAAAACAAGATCGGTCAATACGTCATATAATGTGTTACCTGCAAGGTGAGAGCCTCGCATCATGCTCTGACACATAGCAGAGCATCAAAACCATCTCTGCTGTCCGAAAGAAAAGAAAATCCTATAAATCCAACTTAGAGAGTGTTTTATCTGAACTATTTAAGTCTATAATTTTCTGCAAAGTGTGTGTAGTACCTTGTTTGACAAGTTCTCTATCTTCTCCTGGTCTAGCCGATGTTGACGGGATAGTGCCTCGAGGGTGAGGGCTGAGCGCTCCACCTCCCTGTTCAACACACACGCTATGTTCTCCAATGCTGTGACTTTCTGCTGTACACCAGGACCACCTCCTCTTCCTGCATTATGGCCAGCAGCATGAGCCCCCGCTGGAGATGCGTCTTCAGGTCCGCGATACAATCCCAGTCCGGAATCTTCCTGCCACTCTCCAGCCCCCTCGGCCCGCAGGCGCACAGAGGACAGCACGGCTAGCATGAGACGCATATGCTCCGTCATACTGGTCTGCTCATGCTCCTGCTGCTTACCATTGTCAACCTACGCAAAAATATTTAGATTAATACTATATTAAAAAGGGTTACATAAAATCATGTAAAAGCATTTCTTTGATGTTCAAATTATTTATTCATTTTGAAAAATGTCCTGTCCTGAGCAGGCCTTCTTGAAAATCAAATGATTTTAACATTTGTTATATAATAATTAAAAGCTTTTGTTAATGTTGCTGCTATTGAGGTGTGATTCGGGTAAGATTAGGGGCAGGTTTGGTAGTATGGGTAGGTTTTTGGGTTGGTTAAGGGGTCAGCAGTTTACAGGGATCAATTTGATTACTATAAGGGAACATGGTTCAATCTGTTTATATTACATTGCTTTGATAAATGAACAAGAATTTACTGAACTGTTTTCTTCTGTTAATGTATGATTCAAGGAATATTCTGTTTAATGTTATACAGTAGTATACCAACATAAGTGTTGAGACATAAGGCATTCAAATTACGTGTTTTATGTCTTTAGCAAGCATTTAGCTAAACTTAAATAACAGCAGCTAAAAGTCCAATGCCCATAAAGGTACTGAATGATTAGTGAATATTTATAAACATTTAAAAATAATGAATAGTCTCAACTTTAGACTGGGTACTGCAAACATTTATTAATAAATGATTTGTAAAGATGTGTAAATGGTAGAAGTCTACACAACAAACAAAGACCCAATATATGACCTTTACAGACTTTAATTATGAGTTAACAAGTGCTTAAAATTACTAAAATAAGCTATTTTTTCACAACATTTGTAAATGTAAAAAAAGAGCATTAGGTAATGTGAACTGAAGTTGAATGAATAATTTCTTCACATTCAAAACTACAGTAAAAATAAGCTTGTAATTAGTGTTGTCACGGTACCAAAATTTCAGTATTTGGTACCGATACCAATGAAAATCCACGGTTCTCAGTACCACATGCTAATTAAAAAACACACTTTTTAATAATAAAGTCAAACAAAAATAAAATGTACAAAAATCAATGCCATTCTTTATACTTATTTAAATTGTTTCAAGTTTTTCCGCAATTAATAAAAGTATGAAAAACAGTAAGCAGTAAAGTTTCACCCAGAATTAATTTTTCTTTTAATTAATGAAATTTAAACATTTTATTTTTTTGGTAAATAAAGGGGATATGGAAGAAATATTGTATGATTATTTCTTTAAAAATAAATATTAACTTATTTCAATAGTATCACATACATTCTACTAAATAATAGTAATATATTTCTGGCACAATGTCTTTAAGATAAACGTTTATTTTGACGTGAATACCTTTTATTTTTATGTGTAGCTATATGATATGACGCTGGTTTTACTCAATGAAACGGTAAAATGCTCGTGAAGTGACTCAGAGCAGTTCTGTAGATGTTTATGTATTTATGTCCTCATTGAGACGGCAGATGCTGAAATCACCACGATCATCACGCGCGCTTCAGTGTGTGTAATAACATTTTTTTTTTTTTAAAACGCGCATCTCTGCCATTCATTCATTCACACAGAGACTCGCAGAACATGCGGGATTCATATCTGAATCGACTTTTGCGACTTAATATTTACTAGTCCGTGTCGCGATTTGATTTAAGTGTAATGACCTACTTTTGATTGATTCATCCAAACTTTGACAAATTCCGTGGCATTGCGTGCTAAACCGTAAATTCTGTTGTTATAACTGGATTCCGAGACTCCGTCCGCGTTCTCTGCATCGCGGAAATCATCGGCCCGTATGCGTCAAGAACTGGGTTGACCGGGTACTCGGTACCACCGGTACTTTAAAAAAACCTGGTACCGTGACGTTTTCATTTTTTTTTAGTACCGACTTGGTACCGAAGTACCAGGTCTTTTGACAACACTACTTGTAATCATTGCATAATTTCTGTTAAATTCATTAGTAGATTTTTAAAAAGTGCATGATCATAAGAATTGAACATTATGACATTTGTAAGCTTTTTAATTTACATTAAATAATGATATGTTAATCATTAGGTAATGTTTAATAAGTTCTTTAGTAAACAATAACAAGCATATTAGTCCAAAATACAGTCACACAAACAGTTTTTCCTGGTAAATTACCATTAAGAGATCATAGACCTTTCCAAAAAATACCTGTAAATTCGTTCTGGCAAATCACCGGTATGAGAATTGTAACATTACCAGTAAATTACCGGTAATCTGCTCTGTGTGAATGCAGAATGAAGATTACTGGTATGAGCACATGAGTCAGAACACTGTGACATAAGACGGTGGTCCAATTCAGAGCCATTGAATTTCAAAATTCAATCATAACATTGTAATGCAATGACGTATTTACTGAATGTTTGACACAAAAATGAAAACATCAACAAAAATACTAACCGCAATACTGTATTCCTCCATGTTTACAAACACAACACCAGGAGGCGCAGCAGTTTAGAGGTAATTTCTGGTTAATGATGTCACAGAATTTACTGGTAATTTGAAACTGATATATGAATGGTGCTTTACTGGTAAAAAGACAGAGCGTCGTTGCCTGTGTGAACAGTGAATTTTTGTATTAACCAGTCAAGTCGTTCTGGTAATTTTACGGCAATTTACTGGTATTACTGTGTGAAAATATTATCTAATATTTCAAGCTATATGAATATATAATAACTAATGATTTGTTAAGAATTATGTAGTGTTTGTTAATGAAAGTTTCTACTGCAGCTCTTTATTTGTCAGTTTATTCGCTGACCAGTAGAGGGCACATTCTTTAAAACACAAACCAGTCTAAATGTGAACTGGAGAAAATATTTAACTTCCCTTAAAGTCTTCAGAGGTAGGCGATACTTCATTTGAACTTACTAACTGTGATCTCAACGATACAGAACAGAGGTGTGAAATTACATTACACCAGTTCCTTACCTTACTTAGTTTTTTTCATCTGTAAAGTATTTCCCCTAATGATACATTTAATACCTAGCAATGTCATCGAGTTTGGGACTTTTCTAACCCACACTTCAGACTATTTAATTAGTTTGGTTCTATTTTAAAAAAGTGTGAGAAACCAAAGCATGATCTGAAAGACTCAAACAGATGCCATAGTTCTAAGTATTGTGACCAAATTATTTCAAGGCTTTTGAACCTTATGAAGCATTTCAGAATAGCTAACAGAAAGTAACAAAACACCACAAATGAAATAAAATACTTTCTGTTGGCCAACACTGCAACACTAATTTCTCAAGAAGCTAATAAACTAAGCAACCCAGAAATGCTTGGCATTTTTTCTATGCTGCAAATAGGCAGTAGATCTCCTTTGAACAATAATTTCTTGCACAGCCTCAATTCTATTCTGAACTTAACTACATTTATGAGAAACAAATACACACCACTGCCCTGCAGCCAATCTCACTGAACTGGCACGCCGACTTAGACTTTGCACAAGACTTGATGTGCTCTTGAAACTGAAAAAAAAAAAAAAAAAAAAGAGGAGGGAAAAAAAAAAAAAAAAAGTCAACATGATTATGACAACAAATAATTAGAAGCATTGTGTGAATGAAAAAACATGTTTTAGAGGCTAATATATATTTAACAGAGTGTTTACATTCATACTGACAAATACTGTAATTCAAGCAGAAACAATATATGGCTGAGAACGCAGACCAACCTTCTCTCTGGGGATTTTCTTTTTACCACAGTCTTTGCATTGCATGGGGAATTTTTGACATATTTCATCATGGGCCTGTGACACAAAAGAGTAGGAAGGAGAATCAGCAAAGATAATCAACTATTTTGCTCACTCTTTGTGCTTGAACCCCTATGCATTTCATTTACATTTCATTTGCATTTTCCATTTCCTCTGATTCTTTTATTAATAATAATTTTAATAATTGCAATATAGTTCTTTTTATTTTATGTTTGTTAATAAAAAGAACAAAGATGCAAATAACAAACAGTATAACAAATACAATATATAAGAAATAAATTAAATAGTGCTTTACATTTTTAATTTTTTACATCCATTTAAAAACATTCAAGTAAGAAATACAGAAAATTACTGTAAAATTACTGTATAGTCTTGGTGTACCAATTATAAATAAACTGATTATTATTAAAACGACAAAAATTACTCAGTCAAGATCAGCAAGTGATTCCCTCTATTCTTTTGTTGTTTGGTAAATATTAGTGACACAGACAGCAGCAGGTTTTTTATATTAAGACTTAATGTTACACATCAGATCCCCCCCAACTGACTATGTTTACATGAATACTCACCAACAGACAGATATTTTTTAATAATTTCTGGATGTATCTGACCGTTTAAGTGCAATACATCTTTAAAGAGAACTGAATTTAGGAAAGAGGTGGCTTTTTGTGCATGTGCTTCAGCTGTGTGTCAGACAGCGCGAATAATGCATTGAGATATTTTCATGGCTTATTGCATTGAACATCTCTTTTTAACATCAAGCACATCCCATACATGCATGTTCTTTTGTGAAAACTGAAATGGAAACATTAGATGCAAGTGCTTTGTTTTTTTTAATAATAGGGGTACTTTAATTACAATAAAACAGTACTTTAATATGCATGATAGGTCTATTTAAGAACATTTTTCAAGAATTGATTCTTTTATTTTCACATCAATATGTGGAGTAACAGTTATACACCACAATTCTAGTTAACACAGCAAACATTAAAAGTACACAAACTACAGACCAATCAGTGGTAAACTTAAGAATAGGCCACTTCTAGGATGTGGATTACCTTAATTTCTTTGAAGTTAAATGTGACCTTGCAGTATTTGCAGTTCAGGGTTCTGGCCTCGCATTCCCGCTCATTGTGACGGTCTTTCTCACTGACCAAGATGAGTGCTTGACATGCTTCACATTTTACACGTTCAAAGTCGCAACGGCCTTCATGCTGACCCTAGTGAAGAAAAGAAGTATCTGTAAATGTCTATCTTAAATGCTATGTTGAAAGAAAAATTACCACATTGTTGCGTACGAGTCAACTCTTAAATTGTGCCCCATTCAATATTATCTTGAGAATATGAATAGCTTTTATAGCTGTTGTTCATGCCTTTTATTCCTATGAGATGCATTTCCTGTTTTTAAGTTACTAAATGATCACAAGACATGACTGGCTGAAAGTACATAATGACCTTGTGGACAAGACAGTCACAAGACAGAACAAGTTCATCCGCAGAAGAATTTATACTAATTTGCATTTTCAGAATTCTGAGATGTAGGGTGAATTGGGGTAAACGGCAACAAAAGGGATAATTAAACATTTTTTGATGAATGTCGGTAATAATTTCACCACCACCAACGCATCTAATATTCTCTCCAAGTTTCCATGCTCACTTATGAAAGTTAGCCATGGTTTTAACACGAATAAAACCAAAAAAAAAAAAAAAAAAAATCATGGTTCTTGTAGCCATGGTAACCGCAAATTAACCATGGTTGTTAACTTCAAATAATAATATACAAATTATTAAAATAATATTTTTGTGGTTATAAAAACAAACCTAAGCCAACAACAGCCTTTAAAATGACTTAAAATGCATTATATAAAAATAATGAGGCAACCCTGCTGAAAAAAAAAAAAAACAATAGAACCAATCACAGAAAATTGTAATACCATCACAAATGAATCACAAATACCATTACAAAAATTATAAACCATCAACTTTTAACCATTAAAAAAATATTTTTCTGTAGTGTGTTTCTGTAGTTTTGGGACATATTCCATTAGGATTTATTGGTTGTAACAAGCCACCAATAGACGGTGACCAATTACCATTAGAGACCAACAGGGTCCATTTTCCATTAAAACCAATACAAATTTTGTGATGGTCTATTGTTTTTTTTCAACATTACATGTTATTACAAATGCCTGCAAGGACGATCATATCCTTGTTTAATAGGCTATTGACCAAACATTTAATTCAAATATCCACTTAATCTTTAATTTTTGGACCCCTTTTTGCTATAGATGACACAGCCTCTATAATTTCTTCAACAAAAAACATGTGGACATCACAACCCTTACAAAAATTAACCATGGTTTTCGTAGTAAAACTGCTTAAATTTTCTTTTGCGTGATTTCTGAATGCTTGAGACCATAAAATTAAATCAGACAACTGTATTAATAAAATAACAGCCATAGGTAACTGTCTAGAGCTACAATTGTAATTTGTAAATAATAGAATTTATTTACAATTTATTTATTTACTTTTATATTTTATTAAAGTTATATTTTGACCCTTATAGTAGGTGTTTTTTTTTTTTTTACTTCCAGAATACTTAGAGGGGCCACAACAATACAATCCTACTTAGGGCACCCATTTGGCCAGCAGCGGCCCTGGGTGTGTCTTTGTGCAAATGTCCTGTTTAATTATGCAAACTTTATAAACGATAATGCTAGAGCTAAGGCCAATTCACACTTACACTGACCGATGACCAAGTACAGAACGTAACTTCTCAGACATCTCAAAACCTGACAAACACCGATTCAACATGTTCAATCAGTGAAGAGAAGCGTCAACCAACACCAACATACAGGGGTAACGCACTGATCAGACAAAACCTGACAAACGTGTCCGTTGCCATTTATCTGCATCTGTCAGTGCAGTGTGAACTGGCCTTTAAACACCAAGGGTGTGGAAAATGTAATGGCAGTTATATCTGTTTAAAAAAATAAAAAATAAAAAAAGATCGGAATCAAGTCAGTCATCACATCAATTTACATATCAAAGAAACAATCTGAGATAAATTTTCTAAGAACATGGTCAGACTTTAGGGGAATTTCTTGCTTCATTTCTAGTTACCATGTGTTCACACCAGATGAATCAACACTGACTGGATCTGACTAAACTATGAATAATACTCAACACTGACTTCATCACTAAACACTGACCCTTTTACCAGCTAAACGGTAGTAAAAAACCAAGTTACACTTGAACAGGTTTCAAGTTTTCAGAAACAATACTGAAAGTCAGAATGGAAACTTGGCAAGAGTTTTTGTCAGCAATATAAATAACTTGAACTTTAAGCATTACTCTCATCTTACACAATCACATATACTTATAACACTATATAACCACCAGCTCTCTGAATGCCTTAAACTACTCAAATCTTTTCTTTCTTTTTTTTTTTTTTAAAACTCTGAAAACAGTTCACCAAATATACAACAAAACCCTTTTTCAATACAAAAAAAGCCTTCCAAGCTTAATTTTTAAATGAACTAAATTATTTCCATTATCATTACACAGAAGGGTAAAAGGTTATTATGCTTTTAGCATAGTTTTAAAAGACAACTACTACACTAGCAATTTTCAAAAGCTTATTATCTTCTAACACTGTACATGGTAACACCGGTACTTTCCAGGCAGCCTTGGGACTTTCCACCCAACCCCCATCTATAACGCTGACTTTCATACTCACAGACATGGGCGGATGTTTTTTTTTAAACCGACAGTATATTTTTCATCAGCTTATTTCCTTAACTGTTGGGTTAGACTTAAAAATGTTTCAAGAAAATGTCATCATAGTAGTTGGCATTTAGAAATGTAAAACATTTTATGACGGATATGACAAGCCAGGTGAACAATGTTCTTACCTCATACTCTTTCAATGTTCCAGACCAACTACATCCATCATTTGGGCATTTGGCTGGCAAGCCATCAATTTCCCTTCGTGCTGCATTATCAGGAAATGCCTATGGGGGAGTCAAAGACCATGGAATTATCTTCATTAATGAATACCTTTAGAAACTGTATTCCTGTAACTGTTAAAGTGCCCCTATTATGCCTTTTCGAATATTACCTTTCATGCAGTGTGCCATGTAGCTGTATGTGAACAAACTATCTGCAAAGTTGTGAAGCCGACAGTGCACGATAAATAAAGTTATTGTCTATAAAAAAAAAAAAAATTAAAAAAAAAAAAAAAAAGTCGGCTCGCAATCGCCTAAACGAGTCGTCAGGAATTCGAATCTTATTCTGTTACGGCTATACGCCACGAAGTAATACATTTGCATAATGTCCGCCCACATTCTACATCGCAAACAACTTGCTATTGCATCTTATATTTACCACAAACTTGTTAACACTTACAACTGAGAAACGTCCTGCTCCAGTCGTGCTTGCGAATCAGTCTCTCGTTTATCAGCCACTTCAACCGTTTCATCATCAGACTCCGGCTCGAATTGGTAAGGTACAATCGATACCATCTTCTTTTCTATGTATTGGCAAGTATGGCAATGGGCGTTTCGTTTCCGACACACGCTGTACGCAGGAGACCAATCACAAAGGACTGCGCCATCTGACCAATCACAGCAGTGAGGGCTCACAGAAAGGAGGGGTTTAGAGAGACTGATTCTTCGAACTGCTTCACACGAGTCGTTTACGAATAATTTTTTGACCTTGCATGCATGTAAACGCGTTTTAGGAGACTCATAAAACAATACTAGCAACCTTAAAAATGGCATAATAGAGGCACTTTAAACATTACACCAGTGCATGTACATTTGCCAAGAATGTATACACTGAATAAGAGCTAGCAGGAAATTAAAAGAATGATAGCACTTACTACTACAATATTGAGTATAGATGTTGCCTCTTCGAATATACCCTCAGCACGACAGGCTTCGCAGGGTATGGGCCCCGAGCTAATGAAGAGGAAAGATTTTAACAGTAAAGATTTTAACTTTAACAGCACAGCCTTCAAAACAGAATAAGGCAAGATCAAACTTTAAGCACACTATAAACACCACAGTTTTGGGAAAGCATTAATATACAGCCTTCTCTTACCTGAGGGCTATTTATTAAGTCTACCCAAAGAAAGCTTTCAAGCTTAATTTGCAACAAGAAAGTAGTGCTTTGATAATTGAAAGATTGAAGTGAAAGCAGCATGTGCGCAATAATAATTAAAAGCGAAACATGAGGAAGGAAAAACATATTGCGCCAAATTGTATGTTCTCATTTACATCCTATACTGGCTGACACAATATAAAAAGCTTCAAAGGCTGTATGTAATGCTGTGCAATTAATCGAATTCGATCATGCGGCAGTTAATACACAGAGCCGTAGTTCACCGACAAGCTATGCTAAACTGCGTTCATAATCGAAGGCGATTCGTCTTCGATTATGAACGCGATATTGCCTAGCTTGTCAGTGAACTACGGCTCTGTGTATTCACTGCCGCTCCATCTGAAAGCAGGTGATGGCGATTTACTGCTAATCACGAAACCGGCTTTACTGACGAGATACGCATGATAATCGAATTCGATTAATTGCACAACCCTAGCTGTATGCAAACTGACATTTATCTGAGCCACAAGTAAATGATGGTTAAAGTTCTTCCATGCTTATACCTATATCACTACAGCCAGAGGCACTTTTCAGAGTAAAGGTAATAAAATGGTAAAACAAATACATATAAAATGTCAACATTTCTTGCAACTGAAAATGAAATAAAATGTAAAACTTTCTTTAAATTCTTGTATTTTGTAGGTGGATGGTGAACGATATTTTGTTATAATACAGATTTTAACATTTTTACATCACTGATATGTCATATCAATATACAGACAAGCCTGTACTGACAATTTTCACAGCAATCTTGCTTACCATGAGGGGAGATAAAATGACAAACATAATCTAGTCTCAGCCTCACATGGACCCATTGGCCATTCACAGAGCGCCTCATTTTTTCAGTGGTGAATGAATCCCTTTTGTAAAATGTGCGCGTTCATGAATTTTCCTTCCTTACAAATTCCGAGGCTTATAGGTGAATGAGCATTTTATCAGTTGGACAAGTTGCGGTTTTGAGTCTGAATTAACTGGCAAGTGGATTGGAACTGAACAATTCATTTCAACAAACTAAATAAATTCAGTCAAATAAATTCAATTAAATGATATTTGTTAAAGAACCATCAGTGAATGCACAAAAGGGTAGCATTTCCAGCTGAAACAAAACATTGAAAAGAGGACAGGGTTTTATTTTAGCGCTCCTCCTCTCCATCTCTCGCTTGCGCAAACTAACAATTAGTTACTGAGTCAGTAAGACACCGTTTGTTTTTTCACTTCATTTTACTTCAAATTAGTTTTTAAACAAAACACAGTTAGATGTAAGCTTTTTAGGAAGACAGAAAATAAAAAAGGATGCACTGCCAAATATATTGGATTCGCAACACACAAGTGTGAGTAGCAATGTCACTATCTGTCTGTTACAGATCATTTGATTGTAATGAGTATTCATACATTTTTAACCAAAATGTCCCATGCTGTTTTCAGAGTACATCACAGCAGCATCCACCTATTGTTTTAATATGCAAAACCATTACCCAATCATGGCATTAAGTGTTTACATCCAAGTATTGAATGCGGCATGCCTATCAAAGCAGTATGTTTCAGAAAGAGGGTCAAAAACAGGATAGAAAATAACCTTTTACTTCTAAATAAGGAGTTGTTTTTTTGTTTTGTTTTTTAAACATACTTTAGTTTGGGGATCAACTCTCACCATTAACTAACTATGACTTTTGCCTCAAACTCCTAATTCTCTGCTTATTAATAGTAAGTAAGGCAGTTATTGTAACGCGTTTCATATTGCAAAGGTGGTGTAGAAATTGACCCTATTATGCCCACCTAATTTACAGATATGTGAATTGCCTTCCAATTTAAAATGTATTAAATCAGGGGTTCTCAATCTTTTTTACTCCAAGGCACACCTTCTCTCAGAATCAATACCGCAAGGGCCCCCAACCTTTCTATTCACAAAAGCCTTTGTATTCTAGTGTCATTACTTTTTGATTCCATGTAACTGTTTTTAAACAAAACAAATTCAACTGTTCAACATTCAGTGTTCTTTTTTGCAAACATATTTTGCAAAAATGTCACTGCAGATATTCTTTACAACTTCAAAGTACATAATGCTTAAACTTTAACAAATAAGTACAAGTCAACCTGCCATACCAAACAAAGCCACAGGGAGATGTCAAAGGACTGCATATAAACTACTATACGGATCCATTCAGAATCACTAATGGCGCTTTTCCACTGCGTAGTACGACTCGGCACGGCTCAGTTCAGCTCGGTTTGCATTTCCACTGCAGTTTAGTACTGCTTTAGAGTGGGCGGGATTATTCACGTGTCATTATAGTTGCGCCGCCTCTACTGCCGTGACCCCTGAAAAGCGTTTTAATCCCGCGTCGCACCATCAAGCTCTCGCTGGATCCGCTCCCCGGCTATCAACGAGAGGACAGTCTACTTCCTCAACAGACAACGAAACAGCCATTCATTTCTTCCATGTTTTAATTTTAGTAGCCTAAATCCCCTTTATTTACCAAAAAAAAAAAAAAAAAGTTTAAATTTCATTAATTAAAAGACAAATTAAATTTGGGTGAAATTTGTTTACTGTTTTTCATACTTTTATTACTTGCGGAAAAACTTGAAACACAATTTTAAATAAGTATAAAGAATGGCATTGATTTTTATACATTTTATTTTTGTTTGACTTTATTAATTAAAAAAAATTTTGTTTTTTAATTAGCATGTTTTTGTGTTTTGCTTTGGTACCGAAATTGGTACCGAGAACCGTGGATTTTCACTGGTATCGGTACCGAATACAAAAATTTTGGTACCGTGACATCCCTACCAGGTACTGTACCCAGTGGAAACCCCCCAAAAGTGAGCCGTACTGAACCGTACCGTGCCGTACCATGCAATGGAAAAGCACCATAAACCAAAATACAAATTAAAGAAAACATTCTGAATGTGTAGAAACTCAGCAAACTGAAGGTGGTCGTCATCAATGAATAGTTCCTATGTCACAACAGGCGATCATGTCTGTGTTAGTCTGATGCCCATATATAGCCTACATAAACACCACTGATCCTCACAAACTTCTCCAAAACACGCTTCTTTGGTGAACATCAGCTATAAAACATTCGCTGTAAATAATTTTGACAACTACGTGAATATACTGAACTGTGTTCAAGCACAATTACGATGTTACAGTGATCAGTGCAACGAGAGCGCAAATACAAGGTTTGTTTGCGCATCAATAATAACGGACACACGAGTGCTTAAAGTCCACCTGTAGTCAAAAGTTATCCCTTAAAAGTCATCTTTGATCGTCAAAATGACACACTGAAATGTTTTTTCTTGTGAAAATGTTCTCATGCCTTAAAATAGCTTGAATGCAACTCTACACCCTTGCCTCATTTACTATAAGTGGATCTATGACTATGCAAATTAGTCCCACCTCCACTCAGTCAGACCAGCCAGGGCCTCCTGATCCACGGATAATGACTGATAAAATTATGTTTTTACTAGCGGACAACTACAGTGGATACTGTAACATTCGTTAAAGTTACTTACTAGACGATATTTTGTCCTCAAAATGCCTCGAAGACTCGAATGCAGCCAAGTTTGTGATTCTAATTCGTGCCTGCGAGCATATGCATGTAAAGTGCAGATGTCGATGCAGGAGAGGTGGGTCTGACTCCGTTGCCACAGGTTATTATTCAAGTTAGCGGTTAAATTCACATTAAACCACTGTTTCGTGGGTTTTTGCTCTATTTTATTTTTGGCTTTGTGCTGGTAATCCTATTGGTATATTGTGCATGTGATCGCTATAATTTATACTGGATTAACCTGCTGCCTTCTCGCTAAAATCTATCCCTTGACGTGATTGGTTATTGAATTTTGTGACGTAGCAAAAAAAGGGCCGTTTCAAACTGCGTTTTTGAGACAGCCTATGGAAAACTACAGTTTTAAGGAGAAAATACTCAGCAATGGTGTTGATTAATGGATTGGCACTTGGTTTGTCTAAAAGCAAATTTCTGGCTTGCTGTATCCAGCCAAGAGCTGTAGTTTGCGTATCATAGGCTCATGCAGCGGTCTGGTGTTTTGAGGCACAGTTCAGTGTATTTCACCCAGCGTGATGAGAAACAGCTTGAGCTGCTCCAAAACACAGAATGTTAGAATATGTAGAATGTTATTTATTTATTTTTTACATTTACATTTTTTTTTATCATATTAATCAAAATTAGTAAACTGAATATATTTTAATTTGTTCCCCCTATGGAAACATGGAAAACAGCCCTACAGTCCCTATATATATATATTTTTTTTTTTTCCCTCAGCATGCCCAGTTTGTCCTCACAGTGAAATTTGTAGATGGGTAAAGTTAATGAATTCAAAGGATATATTCTGAGCACAATCAATTAGGCAATGCATTATATATGACTTTCAATTCTTTGTGGACTTATTAGATACAATAGTAGTCAGTGGTATTTCCTTATAAGCCTTAAGTTATTTTCTTTATATTTATAAATTATGATTACAGGCAGACAGAGCACTACATGATTTTCACTTAAGACATTAAGACAAGTCTTCGTTTAATGCTTAACAGTTTAGTTCTATTTAATAATAATTTAGGTTTTATTTCATTTTTCTTTGATCATCAATCTTCTATACAGATTCTCAAAACAGAAAATGTAATTTACATTCATGAATTATTTTCTTTTTTCCTTTCTTTTTTTTTGAAGCACATAAATCTTGTTTTCAGACATAATATTAATTATATCTAGTATTGTCAAATGATTAATCGCATCCAAAATAAAGGTTTTTGTTTACATAGTATGTGTGTGTACTGTGTATGTGTGTATAATATTTTATTTATATATATATATATATATATAAATTACACACCGATGAATGAATATATTTAAGAAAAATGTAACGTTTATATATTAAATATATTTATATATAATATAAATTATATGACTATAAATATGTACATGTACATACACATACATATTTTCAAAATATATACTGTATGTGTGTGTATTTATAGATACATAAATATAAACAGTACACACAGATATATTATGTAAATAAAAACTTTTATTTTGGATACGATTAATCGCGATTAATCGTTTGACAGCGCTAGTTGTATCATAAAAAATACTTGTCCTAATAGTATAAAATCACTATAAAGTTGACAAAAAACTATAGCCAAACGACTGACACCAAGGTAAAGCTCACCAAAGATTGAAAATATCCTAGGACATATCCACAGAGGTAAGTGAAGATAGTATATCCAGATTGAAGGAGAACCCTTTGGGTTAAGAGGCAAAAGAGTGGATCAACATCAAGCGAAAGGAGGGACATTTTTCCATCTAGCTACAGTGCAGTGGTAGATTAAAGGGATTGGGAATGTCCATGGAGAGGGTGGCAATAAATGCTGAGCAAGAGGCAGAGGGTTGCCCTGGGTACCTGGTGAGTTGTTTGAAACAGAACACACAGAAGCGATGTCCACACTGTGCTTGGAAAGGTTTCCTAAGAATCTCTTTGCACTGCTGACATTGATATTTTGGTTCCATGGACACAGACAGCACTTCTCGAGATATCCCAGGTAATGTGGAGTCCAATGACGAAGGTAAAGATGGACGTGCCATTGCCTTCCATTTACCCACAGTGCCAGCAGTGCTGATCATCTGTAAAAAAATAAATTAAATAAATAAAAGCAAGATTTAGCAGAATAAATGGCAGACGCGTTTTAACACCTTTGTATAAAGTCAACATGAAATTGCATTTACAATTAATTTATCTTCCATTATGAGAAATATTTATGAGTGAAAGAGGACATTCAACCATATAAAAAAAAATTGTAGGGTTGGACTTGGAAATGGAGCCACACCAGAATGTGAAACCGATGTTAATTTTTTACTTCATTAGAAAACACTATAATATAATAAGCCTGCATTATTGTGTGCACAGTGTAACTAGTGTACAAATCAGACACATTAAGTTATATTTAACAAATAGCCCAACAGACCCCTCACCAGACAACTGGAATTGGTGCCGTGATGTCTGTGAACTACCCCCAGGCCACTGGTTACCACAGCAGCAAGGAAACATTAAAATATAAGATTTACAACTCCAAGGAATTTAGGGAGAGTTAACTCTTGCTTAATTCCCCAAAAATGGCTCACTGACCCCCTGGAGGTGTGACCTCCACAGAAGTTAATGGAAACTATCAGAGTGACCTCACTCTTCTTCTCTCTGGTCACTCTTGGACCCTTCTTTTGGTTGCTGTGTGGAAGAGACTGGAGACATCCAGTCCAACCGCGATGGGACCTCCTCCACACCAGCAGGACTCAAAAGTTGCTACACTCCACCTAGGAGAGAACTCTCCCAACCACCACCAAGTCAGAATAATCTTTGGAGTTCGTCACTCTTCAACCCAGAAGAACTTGACTCCAACACCATTGAACCATCAAGACTTTCATCCAAGACTAGAGATGCACCAATTGCAATGTTCTCAACCAATTTCAAATTCTGATTTTTTTTTTGTGTGTGTGACCTGCCGATACCATTTTTTGCCAATTCTGATTTTTATACTTTATAATGATAGTATACTTCACTTTTTTACACATATGCGAGGGTCAGCGGTATGCGAATTGTCATCAGAATAGTACACGGTCATTGCACACCGAGTCCGAAATTTTCGCATGTTAAAAAATAAATACGACCTCACGTTGTGTCAATCAAGTTTACACACTGCCTCCAAAACTTTTGTCCATCATAAAAAAATTTGGATCAAGTTCGATTTTCTGCATTTTCGCATCCGTAGCAAGCATTTTGATAGGAAAGGAGGACGAACACGAAAAAAAAAAAACGCATATTAAAATTTCGGTCTCGGTTTGCAAGGACCTTAAACTTTATCTCTTGTAAATGCAATACTTCGATCTAAATAACGCGATTAAGCTCATAATCGGAGCAAGCTTAATTGTATTAACAAAGGTGGCATACTCCAATTTTAATCGAAATATAAAGGCATGTAAACACAATCGCATTATTGGCGCTCTGACTAAAGTGTGCATGTGCTCGAGACGTACGTATGACGTGACATGCACCTGCAGTAATACGCAGATTAGAAACGTAAATTCTTGTCTACATCTGCTCTGACGGTGAAATGACAGCTCACTGAGGGCAGGCCTAAGGTAAGAAACCAGTCCAGTCTGTGCTGAAACACTACTGTCAATCAACAATCGTGGGAGGGGCCTTCATTTACTTGCCCCTCTTCATCACTTTTGCTGTAATTCTCCTGCATGGACTCGTTTGCTAAACTGAACATCCATTCAGAGTTCTCTCTCTCACCGATGGTCCCGACGCCAACTACCGCCGACGTGAGCCCAACGAGTGGAACACACCCAACAAACTAGCCCGACAGACGCTCACCAACGGCCTGACGCCTAACAGTTGGCTTGGTGTGTCCCGGGCTTTACACCCCTAGCAGTTAAAGTGTCATGAAACCCCCCTGTTTTAGCACTGGTCGTTCACACCTCAGATTTCAAAAAGACTCAATAAATGAGCATGTAAAGCTTTGCAAAAGTGGGAGTGTAGAAGGTGGGAAGAGGGGAGAAAACCAATAAAACACAAACCTACAACACACTCATTATACAGTGCATAATTAAGCACGTTGATATTCTGGTCTTTTTTCTTTTTTTTCCAAGCAAATTTTACCAATTCCAAACCACATCAATCAAGCGAATATTAATAGTATATTAATTTACTATTAATTTTGTGTTTAATCATTTAAAAGTGATATATGGTTGTCCATGAAAGCTGGAAGTGAAAAACCTCTTATATTCAGGTGTGCATATGTCAGTTATGGACGTTCTGTTGCGTTTTCTCCCTCATGTGCCCATATTTGGTTGTTCTTGTTCCTGTCATCATTAGCTCATCATTAGTTGACCCTCCTTACCTGTCTGTCCTTCATTAGCACTAGGCATGGGACGATAACCGGTTTCAAGGTATACCGCGTTTTGGAAAATTCACGGTTTCAAAACCACTAAAATTTTCTGTTATAACGTTCCTGCGGTATGCGCAGTTTTTTTACGTGTCGTCAAAGACGGAAAGTGCCGGACTCCCTCAGTTGTGAGCAGTGAAGTGCGTAACGAGTCACATGACTCCTCCTCCGGATAGCGGTCAGTGAGAGTAACCTGTGTGTAGGATGATGGCCGCATGAGGTGAATCTCTGGAACTTTTTCCCCCGTCGAAAAACAAATAACATATTCTTGATTTTAAGGCATTTCACAAAACAGCCTAACTTTTCTGGAATTGGGGTTGTACTATAGTTTACTAATGTTCTAAAATATTTTAAACCAAAATGTGGCACAAAACCTTCAAGTAGATACTGTACGTCAGCACACGATTTTTCATACAAAAACTCAATATAGTTTGGTCAGAAACAAATACCTGAAACAAGTAGGCCTATGATTTTTATATTCTGGAGATTGAGAACTTTTCAACCATGACACAAGACTATCTGTTATGTATGATGCTTTTGCAGTTTTCAAGTAGATTGAGTCATTTTTTCACGCTATGAAAATGGAGCACCTTTAATATTTCAGATGTTAAAATTTAAAAGCAATTGTTAAGAGTTGGTCATCACTGTAAAGCTTTAAAATGACACCTATTTTGTATTGGTCAAGCAAGTGCTTATTAAGTACCATGATGATAACTATACATCTTGGTTTTACAGTGAATATAACAAATATGACCAACTCTAGTCTTAACAACTCTTCGCCACTACCCCCCTTGGCCTGGTAGCGGACCACTCGAGTGTAACGGAGTTAAATTGGTACTTGTATGTCCTTTTTGGAGCTTGTCAGCCACAAGTTACTATCTGCTTCAACTGTTAAATAGCAGCTTGAACATTTAGTAAAATATCACCTTGTGTGTTTCACAAAATTCATAGGAGGGAGGAGATTTTTTTTTTATTGTTCTTATTTAACTACTCCTTTTAATATGAAACAAACCCTTTCTTAATCTATTAGTCCATTTGCTGAGGTAAAGTAATGCTGTTTTCCATATGGTCTAACATCATTTTATAAAGAAAGTGCATTATTTAGAAAGTGATTGCTATAGATCTTAAGCTATGCACTGGATAGTACGTTTTTACCTATTACAATTTCCTTTTAGTCAATAAAGGAAGTATGCTGTAGGAAGTATGATCAGCTCTGTTTTAAACCACAACATCAACTCGCAGACTTGTTCAACGTTTTCTACCTTAAATTGCCCACAACTTAATTCAATTCAAGTAAATAAAAATCACAAAAATTCCGTGTTTGTTCAAAGTCATATCTAGTCTAGGCCTAAATGATAGGTTGCGTGTTCACCTGGGTGTTGACAAAAATATGTTGCCGAGTTACAGCCACTAAAACATTCAATGTTATTAATTATCAAAACCAACAGATTACGCTAGAGGACTTCATCAAGTGTCTTTATAGCTACCACAAAAACGATCTAAACCGATTCAAATAAATCAAACGGCAGCTGAGAGCAATGTATCTTGTTTCCTGACTCTCCCAGCGAGAGTAAAAATGGCAACTCACTCGAGCACCCGCACACTACACGTACACTGCCCAACTATAGGCAACGTGTTACAAATTCGAAACAATACGATCAACGTGAATCTCAAAGCAACTAAAGAATATGAAAGTTACTCACCAAATTCTTCCAAATACTGTGGAGTACTTCCAAAAACTAACCGTCAATGGTTGTGTAAGTACGTGTACGTGTGCGCGTCATCATACACGCCAGCAGATAACGGCAAACCATGTGACCCTGGATCACAAAACCAGTCATAAGGGTCAATTTTTCGAAATTGAGATTCATACATCATCTGAAAGCTGAATAAATCAGCTTTCCATTGATGTATGGTTTGTTAGGACAATATTGGGCGGAGATACAACTATTTGAAAATCTGGAATCTGATGGAGCAAAAAAATCTAAATACTGAGAAAATCGCCTTTAAAGTTGTCCAAATGAAGTTCTTAGCTATGCATATTACTGATCAAAGTTAAGTTTTGATATATTTACAGCAGAAAATTTACTAAATATCTTAATGGAACATGATCTTTACTTCGCATAAAACAAACATCGATAATTTTTACCCATACAATGTATTTTTGGCTATTGCTACAATATACCTGTGCAACTTAAGACTGGTTTTGTGGTCCAAGGTCATATATTAACATTTGAACTACGGCTGCACGATTATAAATCGAAAGCAATTTCCATGCACATTTTGTCAGTAAAGCCGGTTCTTTAATTAGCAGTAAATCTCCATCACCTGCTGATGGAGCAGTATTTACTACACAGAGCCATAGTTCACTCACTGACAAGTAACGCATAAAAAAAATAATTTCACAATTATGAAATCGAAGAAATTATTCGCCATAATGATAGCTGTTTGCGTAGCTTCTCAGTGAACTACGGCTCGGTGTAGTAAATTCTGCTCTTATCTGAAAGCATGTGAAAATACCATATTTAATAACGTTTTTACTTCAAACTCACTTCATAACATCAGTCGAGTGTTTCAAATAAATCCTTCTGTGAGATGATGTGGCTTCTTACACAGAATACTATGAAATATGTTGCGTGCCTTATTCTAAGCAGTGACAAAGGCATTGCATTATAAATATACTTTATTATAATGAAAATTATAATAACTCAGATAAACCATATATTGTCGTAGTCTTGTATTTATAAGTCACGTTGAATCAATGAAAGCACTTAAATGTTCTGTTTATTCAGCTAATGTTAGGCATTTCCTGGGTTAATTTCTTCTTCGGGATGTATTTGGAGTTTCTGCACGAGAGCGCCCTCTGGCCTTCAGAGGGAGATTTACTGCTGATCACAGAACCGTGCTTCACTGAAAGATACGCACAACAATCAAAGCTTTTGCCTGATCGCGATTTCGATTTCACTTCGATTTATAGTGCAGCCCTAATTTGAACCATCTGAATTGTTTTCATGGCAGTGAGTATTTTGCGTGCTGTTTATGTGTTCGGGCACCTCACATTTTTGTAGGAGCACTCTGAATAAAAAAAAAATAAAAAAAATAAACTGGGCAGACTAGTCTAGCTAGTCTGTCTAACCGTTTCTCCTCTTAATGTCATCCATATTGCTATGAAATATGGCATTCTATGTAGAGTTCAAATGGGTTTTCGTTTTGTGTTCTGCGATGACACGTGCATATGATGACAATGACAATTTATTTACATAGCATAATTAAAAACAACCCACGCTGACCAATGTGCTTTACAGTAACTAAAACCACAAACAACAAGAATAAAACAAAAGACAAAAACAATTAAAATAGTAATAGAGTACCATAAAAGAAAAGCACTTCAACATAATAAAAACAGTAATATAAAATACAATTGAAGATGCTTCAAGTATTAATTAGTTCACTTTCAAATTAAACTTTCCTGAGAATTTACTCATCCCCATGTCATCCAAGATGTTTATGTATTTCTTTCTTCAGTCGAAAAGAAATTAAGGTTTTTGATGAAAACATTCCAGGATTTTTCTCCATATAGTGAAGTTCTCCAAACGGTTGAAGGTTAAAATTACAGTTTCAGTCTAGTTTCAAAGGGCTATAAACGATACCAGACGATGAATAAGGGTATTATCTAGCGAAACGATTGGTCATTTAAAAAAATAATAATAATATTTATATGCTGTGATGCGCGTTCATGACGTCATGTAATACGTAATTACGTTGAAAAGGTCACGCTTGACGTTGAGGAAATTTGACGTCGCCAAACATTGGGTGAATTCTATGAAGGTAAAATGACGTCAAAAAGATTTGCATGCGCAGGGTAAGATTTGTGAAAGTGTACATAAGATAGCAAGCGTAAATTAATTTTGCATTCGCAAGAAAAGAGTTGTAAAAGTGCAAATTGCATTTCAAGCGTAAGAAAAGAAGATTTGCAGCCTTTTACTGTTTTTTGTAAGTGTATATCAAGTATTGTGAAACTGAAACTTCATGCTAAGGCAAAATAAATATGATCTGTATTCTTCTGACTTCCATTTTTCCGCGCTTACACTTTTGGCACTGTTGTTTCGCCCAAATACAGCCAAAAGTATTGCAAGCCTGTGCCCTATGGCAAGCCGTTTTAACTTTTATTCATTCTCAGGATATGACTTCTTGATATCAACAATTCAATTTTCACTAGTTAAAATGTTAATTCTTGATATCAGGAATTAGATTTCCACTAGTAACAATGGTTATTTTTGATATCAGCAATTACATTTCCACTAGTAACAATGTTAATTCTTGATATCAACAATTAGATTTTCACTAGTTAAAATGCTAATTGTTGATATCAAGAATTAAATTGTTGATATCTGTAATTGTATTTTCACTAGTTAAATGTCACCATAGGCTGCCATTCAAAAACAATTGTTGATATCAAGAATTAATTTCTTACTAGTAACAATTTAATTCTTGATATCAGAAATACAATTCTTACTAGTAAAAATGTCTATTCTTGATATCAACAATTTAATTCTTGATATCAACAATTTAATTTCTGATATCAAGAATTGAATTGTTGATATCAAGAATTGGGAGGGTAATTTTTGATATCAACAATTTAATTGTTGATATCAAGAATTAATTTCTTACTAGTAAAAATTTAATTCTTGATATCAGAAATACAATTCTTACTAGTAAAAATGTCTATTCTTGATATCAACAATTAAATTCTTGATATCAATTCTTGTACGCAGTCAATCCGTTTTGCAGTTCTTGATAAGGTTGTTTTCACTTGCAAAACACTGGGCGCAAGCTTGCAATACTTTTGGCTGTATTTGGGCGAAACAACAGCGCCAAAAGTGTAAGCGCGGAAAAATGAAAGTCAGAAGAATACAGATCATATTTATTTTGCCTTAGCATGAAGTTGCAGTTTCACAATACTTGATATACACTTACAAAAAACAGTAAAAGGCTGCAAATCTTTTTTTCTTACGCTTGAAATGCAATTTGCACTTTTACAACTCTCTTCTTGAGAATGCAAAATTAATTTACGCTTGCTATCTTATGTACACTTTCACAAATCTTACCCTACGCATGCAAATCTTTTTGACGTCATTTTACCTTCATAGAATTCCAAACAGAAGTGAGCATCCCTATGCCCTACTCCCTTCGAAGGGCAGAGCCCTTGAAGTGTGTTCTTTGAAGGGTGTAGGGCATTACTGTCTCATATAAGCGTTTGGAACTCGCTTGGTGAAGGGAATGACGGACAAAATGTTACATTGACAACGCTGCGCGTGCGTGCAGTATTCAGCGCTCCAACAGTTGTTGCAAATACATATTTCTTCTTATTGTTATTATTTTATTCAAATATTGTCTAACTGTATCTTATTTACTATTAAACTTTTTCAAACTAAACTTGCTTAAACTTGCTAACAATACAGTCTTAAATCATATTTTTATCACTGACGAAAATATTTTGTATTACATAAAAATAAAGAAAAATTTAACTAGCTTATTCTACTTACGTTTGTATGTAAAGTCAAAATAAACCCCGACTTTGTTTTAAATGCATCGCAAGATCTCCTAAGTGAAGACCACATGATCACAAACGGAAATCACTTCCTTGAAGTGACCATCGCATGTTCCCTTCACTAACGGACTTCTGGAAGGGCCCTTCGTGAAGGGAATCAGTTGCTCACTTTCGTTTGGAACTTCCCTACAAATGGCGTCCCCTTCCCGAAGTGCCCTTCAAGTGCGCAAAAAAGCCGTTATATTTCATCTGCAGCAACACTGTGAACTTTTATAATGATACGTTTGGTCATTAACTTTTAAATGCATCATTATGCAAACACATGAGCAGAGTTCTCGGAGTGAAAGACCCGCGATGTGCTGCTTTATTTCTCTCCAGTAGGGTAGGAAATCAAATTAAACGAAATGTGGATGATGTTAACTGTGATAAGATGATTAACAGGGCTGTTTAAACAGTGACAGGATGCATGTAACTAAGCAACAGAATGTCTGTTAAAGAGGCAGTTATGATGAAGTAGTCCCAAAGCCTGCCTACTATTCTGCTACATACTCAAAAGTATGTACTTTTTCTTCACAAAAAGAGTACATACTTTTAGGGCATAGTATAAGTAGGCGAATTGGGACACAGCAAATGTGTTTCTCAAACGGAAGGCTGCATCCTACAAAGGTTGCATATCTCGGCTGCCACGTCATCAAACGTCGCTGAAGGCCATCTCAATCGGAAGGATCCTTGGAAGACAGCCTACGTCTCGCGTCCTTCTTTCAGCTGAATTTGAAGGATGCATGGGATGTATCCTCCGCGACCTTCAATCACCCACAATCCTTTGTACCCATTTCATTTCATGAAAATAAACTGACGAAAAACGAATCAGTACTGAGCTTGTCTGAATTTATTATGAAATCTAAGACAAAAATAATGTTTTCGGACATGAAAGGATAGATGTTATCTTTTGTTTTGGTGTAAATTACTTAAACGCTAAACTGCCAATAATTTATGCCACAGGGAGATCATAGATGGCGGTTTTTCATTGTATTGCATTAACAGAAAGACAAATAATATAAAGATTTGTAATACAAAGGTTTTTTTTCCAAAACTATGTTTTATTAGTGTTTTTGTGCCCTGACGGATAGGGCGGAAACATATGTGACGTAGCCACGCGCACTTACTAGAGCGTCTCATTCTAGCGTTGAGGACGAGTCTAGCCTACAAGACTCTGAAGGACTGAACTAGGAAGGACGCAGCCTCGCTAGGATCCAGCCTTCCATTTGAGAAACACCCATAATATACGTAGACACCTCATGACATGCTGGAACCTAATCCAGCGTCGCCGCCATATTGGTTGGGTCTCCTCACTCTATGCTAGCACCGGAGTCAACGAAGAGCGAGCAATTTATGCCCGTATTTTGTGCAGTTTACTGTTGCAATAACCCGCGCAGATACCAGATCGCGTGGGATTACCTTTCACAAGTAAGACTGAACAATAATTTTGGTTATTTTACCATTTATAATATTATGTCATCGTAACTAACGTTACTTACGTGTAACATTATTACAGCAGGAACTGGTACTCTCTCTCATTGTCTCTTGCTGTTTTTTTTCTGTTCTTCAACTTTCAGAGGATGTGTTCTTACTCGGGGAGCACATAGCAGAAACCCAATTCAGAATTGAGAACCATCATTTCATGCTTGTGTCATTTGTGGTCAGTGGCGCCTGCAGGTGTGCGGCTGTACGCACTGTGTGTACCATGAGCGCTCAGACTGACCTGTGACTGGAGATGGCTGTGATTTGCCCCGCAAACATTTCAGCAGTAAATTATAGCCGTATTTCTGTCGACTGAACCAGCCATTCCATTAATAATGAACGTATCAGTCTTTTGCATGCCAAAGTCCATTTCTGCTTATAAACAGGTCAGGTTAGACTACCACAATTAGCTTGTAGCCTATTTTACAAATGGGAATACAACGAAAGTCATGACAATGTTTTACATTCAAGCTACCCGTAAAATTTATAGTGAAAAGTTCTTTAAAATCATCTGGAATGCAATAAAGTAATTTTTACAGCTGTTAAAGCATTTTGCTGCATGGATTAAAAAATAGGCTAATAAATAATTAGCATATCATGCAGACAAAATTACGTTGCAGAAAATCCTTTAAATGTAAAGGAATTAAGAGCAGAGCAACGTAAAAATCAGAAAAAATATAATCGGGCCTGTTTTAGGCTTTTCCTTATTTTTATATTTTAGACTGTGATGAAAAATGGCTTGCCATCTCCTCATTGGACTAGCCTTTAGAGAGAAATGCATCTTTACGGTTTACATAATTTTTGTTTTTGATTTGAACTATTTCGTTTTAAAGTAGTAATTTAAAGCTTTATATAGAGATATTTATCATATTTGTGACTCAATTCATTGAGTTTTGGTTCATCATTGTGAAGCGCTCCTGTTCAAGACGAGACGGCAAGCTCATCTGTTTTCCTATTTATTTTAATAAAAGCACAAGGTTTTGTTGATATTGTGAATGCACACAAATAAAAGTAGACCCTTTAACAGTTCCGAATGATGTATTACTCTTACCTTTATGAGCAAACATTATGGCGTATTTTAAGTTGTGTGTGTGTGTGTGAGAGAGAGTGAGTGTGTGCGTGTTTGAGTGTGTGCGTGAGAGAGAGAAAGAGAGATAAATTCATATGAACAATCAAACTTGTTTCTTTATTAAAATATAAAATTCATTCCTTTATACATTTATCAATATGCCATAGCCTACCATGTCTTTGTTAAAGAGCATAATACAAAGTCTTTTAGCATGAAAGCACGTATTTTTCAATGTGTGACAGCGTCCTGTATCATAACTAAATCTGTGCCGTTTGTAACAAACCAAACCGTGTGAAAATCCGGTAGAAATTCGGGGAGTTATGATTATTGTAGTTGGGGATACACATTCCTCAGTAGAAATAAATGCAGGACGGGCGCATTGGAGACCCATCCAAGATGGCGGCCGCGCTGTACGTCAGCTCCAATAGGCAGCGTCAGTCTATGAGGCGTCTACGTATATCATGTCTATGGTCACCAAACATTTCAAGAACATTCTTCCTCTCCTGAAAGATTCGTGCACGTCTCTGTCTCCTCAGCACCATCACAATCCCCTACTGGCAACTCCTAACCACTTGAGAGACCTCTCGAGTTGTCTTAAATAACTGGAAGAGTAAGAGTGATTGAAAGTAGGAGTAAATTTCATGAATTCTCAGCACTTCAGACTAAAATGGTACTTTGAGAAGCTTGATAAATACGGGCCCTGAGCTCATTTAACAAATGCCAAACTAGCAAAAAAATTTCCAGATAGGAGTGATGCTTGTCATCGCTGCAAGCAATCTCCTGCCAACCATCTTCATATGTTCTGGAGTTGCCCTCGGCTGACAGACTTTTGGTCAAATGTATTTGATACACTTAATAATGCTCTTAACATAGACTTAGACCCTAACCCCTTGAGAGTTTCTTTTTGCCATTTCCTCGAGACCTGATTTGACCGTCTCATCCCGCCAGGTCATCACCTTTACTACTGTTTTAGCTAGATGAGCTATTCTCCTCAAATAGAAACATGTCATCCCCCCATCGCATGATATGTGGATCCGAGAAATATTTTGCTGTATAAAACTTGAGAAGTTAAGATTCTCGCTTTCAGGATCTCTCAAATATTTTCATAAGACCTGGAAACCTTTTTTAGATCACATCTAAGGCTTACTTTGTTCTCCTGATACCAGCGCTAATACACATTAATTAACTTCTATTGGAAAGAGGGAAGAGTGATTCTTGAGAGAGAAATGTTCATTTAATTTTTATGTATTTTTTTATCTCGATTTGTTTATTTAATATATTATTTAGTTCCTTATTTATTTTATTTTTTTCTTTATATTCAAATGTCTTTTGGGTGGAAAAAAAAAAAGAAAAAGAAAAAGCACGGTCACCCCTACATTTCAACCTTAACTTCGGAATCGACAAAAGTCTCTATTTTGATGACCTGAGTGATCTGCCCTGCTGGAAAAAAAAACTATAGAACCCTGCCCAAAACACAATAGAAAATGTAATGGTTAATGGGAATTGTATTGGTTTTAATGGAAACTATAATGGTGTCTACTAGTATGTGATGGATTCTATTGGTGGGATGTTAAATCCTATTGGAAAAATGCCCAAAACACACTACAAAAAGGAATTTTGTAATGGTTTTACTGGAATAGCTAATGGTTTATAATGGTATTTTAATGGAAACCATTGGAATTTCTGTGATGGTTTCTATTGGGCTTCTATTGTTTTTTTTAGCAGGGTGGTTGAACAGTGCTCAGTCAGTAGAACAGAAAGGTAAGATGGAGCCATACCATTTAATGATTTGTAAACAAAAAGTAACATTTTAAAATCCACTCTGTAGCATACCGGCAACCAGTGTAATGAACGTAAAACCAGAGTAATATGATCCCATTTATGAACACCCGTTAAAAGTCTCGCTGCTGCATTTTGGACTAATTGTAATCGGGACATAGCTGAATGACTAATCCCAATGAAAAGAGAATTGCAGTAGTCCAACCTTGAAGAAATAAAAGCATGGATTACTTTTTCAAAATTTTTTAAAGAAAGAAAAGTATTTACTTTCGATAAAAATATGATCCACTCTGTGCTATCATGTCTCTGGATTGAAGCAGACTGTGTGTGCTGCGGCGGTTTGAGTGACACAACGTGATACCACTTCATTTGCCCCAATCGAAAGTATATTTACACTGTCTATATCATTCCATATCCCCTATATAGTGCACTGCGTGCCATTCACTATACAGAAGATACTAATTGTGTAAATACAGGTGCATCTCAATAAATTAGAATGTCGTGAAAAAGTTCATTTTTTCTTGTAAGTTATTTCAAAAAGTGAAACTTTCATATATTTTAGATTCATTGCATGTAAAGTAAAACATTTTAAAAGTTTTTTTGTTTTAATTTTGATGATTAGAGTTTACAGCTCATGAAAGTCAAAAATCAGTATCTCAAAATATTAGAATAGTTACATTTGAGTTTCAATAAATGACCATCCCTACAGTATAAATTCTGGGTATCTCTTGTTCTTTGAAACCACAATAATGGGGAAGACTGCTGACTTGGCAATAATCCAGAAGACGAACGTTGACGGGGCCGTTGAATGCTTGAATCTGATTGGCTGCCGAATGTTCTAAGGTGTGCAATTATTTTCAGGGAAACGCACAGCGAACGTAGTTCCAGGCAGCTCTTGACCGCATTACATGACCATATCACTTCGCCAAATGATTTCTGTTATTTCAAAGGTCTTACAACAGCAAAATAACCAAGACCCACAACGACACTGGCCAAATAAATAAATATAGTAAACAATATGATATTCCTGCTCACAATAGCGATTTATGTCTTATATACAGATTTCCTGTAGCTCAAATAGTAGAGCATGGCGCTAGCAACGCCAAGATCATGGGTTCGATTCCCAGGGAAAGCAAGAGCTGATAAAATGTAAAAACTGTAACTTGAATGCAATGTAAGTCGCTTTGGATAAAAGCGTCTGCTAAATGAATAAATGTAAAAAAAATGTAATACAGATTTTAAACTGGTGTGCTGTTAACTGACCAAGTGTTGGGCGATATGCTCAATTGTCATATCGTCCTATCGTCAGCCTGTGAGATCGCTGATACACAATATTATCGTGATCATTTATTTAATTATTTACTTAGTTTCATTGCTGGAAAGTGAACCAACTCACTGAAACTGAACGGTCACTGAAACTGATCTTGGCCACTCTTGTCAATGCTGTTTATACCAGTGGCGCCGCAGCACATTTCTGAAGCATCTCCCCGCTGCATCACTAAAGATAGGCGCCTACTGTATTTTTGACAGACAATAAATAATAATAATAATAATAACAATAATAATCATCTTGCATTAGTCAAAGGCATCAGCAACAGCTTGCTGAATTAGTTGAACAGCGGACACTTGTTTTTTAAGTAGGCCTATTAAGTAGGCCTTAACTAGTTCTTATTACCTGCCATCGCATCATCCAAGTGGTGGTGGTTGAGGAGAGACCCCCTATATAATTGTGAAGTGCTTTGGGTGTATAGCAATACACAATAAAGCGCTATATAAATGCTTCATTCATTCATTACTAGATATGGGTACTTATTCTATAGATACTAGTACCTATTAAATATATACTAGTAATTATTCATTAGACACTAGTACTTATTCATTAGATAATACTTATTCTCGTTGGATACTATACTATATACTTCTTTCCTTAGCGGCTAGTAACTATTCTATTGTTACTAGTAACATTTTTTATGACGTAACACTTCTACGCTTCATCACGCTCCTGGCGTTTTAAAAAATGCGGTGCCCCCATTGAAGACATTTGAAAAAATACGCTAGCCTCTGGAATAAATGCTTTGTTAGACACACGGCCTAAGACTGTGTGTAACATTGTAGGGTCTGTAGATTTGCATTAAACAGACAGAGAAAGAGAGAGAGAGAGAGAGAGACTGACTGAGCATGTGCGATTACCTATGTCTGTCCTTACTCAGGTCAAGTCAAACATTTCATGAAAAAAAACTGCCATTAGTTGTCAGAAGATGAAAGTGATATTGTTGTCATAGCATCCTTTCAGCATTTAAGGGGATTTCCCATGACTGGCATCAGAGGAGTTCAGTGCACTAAATCAATGTTTGCAATATATTCAAAATTCTGCTGCAAAAATTTTTACATACACCAAACGGTCTGCTCATATCACTCCTATTCTTTTTAACCTCAACTGGCTACCCGTGTCCTCTTGTATCACTTATAAAATTATTCAGCTTACCTTTAAGTCACTTCACGGTCTTGCACCTACTTATCTCTCTGACCTACTTTCTCCATATATTCCTTCTCGTCTACTTCGATCATCTGCAGGGGAACTTCTTTGTGTTCCGAGATCTCACCTTTCTTCTATGGGAGGGAGATCTTTCTTTTTTATGGCTCCTAAACTTTGGAATGCATTGCCCCTGTGTCTTCGGTCAATAACCACACTGCATGAATTTAATCTGAATTTAAGCCAATATTATCGGTCATTATCTGGTTCTTCTTAAACTGTTATGGTTTAATGCTGTATCTGATTGTTTGCTGTATTTGACTATCTGTATTATTATTATGGTTTGCAACTGCAACCGCATGTCCTGGACTTGGCAAATGTCTACTGTCCATCTATGTATGTATTGATTGCTTATATTGCTTCTGTCATTCTGAAGTGTCTTTGAGCTTGGGAAAGGCGCTATACAAATTAAACGTATTATTATTATTAATGGCATTGTTCTCTATGAAGTAAAACATCAGCTTCTGCATTACCAAGGTAACGTGTTGATCATCGATCGAGCCTTATAAAGTAGTGCTCAAAGATAAATTAATTTCAAGACCTTGTTTCATTCATGAATAATTCTGCATTTTTAACGTTATTAGTTGACTCGCTCATTAACAATATAACTGCAATGAGTGACAGCCTGTCTAACATCTGACGTGTCCTAACTACAGGCGACAAGATTCCAGCGTCAAACATTTTGACTGTCCACACCAAACTTGACAAGACAACGCGACACGACACGACAGAATCAATCAAATATCACAGCCAATCAAAAGCATGTGTGGGTGGGCTCTCTGGAAGAGAGTAATGCACTCGCAATGAAATGGATAGGTTTATGATCTAATTCATAAATATTAAACCTTTTTAAAATAATTAAATGTACATACTGAGTGACCCACATCTGTCATGTAATACGCTTGTTGGTTTGCATTGAGTTCACAGTTGAGTTCACAGTTTAACGTACATCTAATCTATTTTCAAGATCTGAGGTAAACTATCTATTGTTGCTTTCAATATGGCTATAAAGGTCATGCAAAATGATATTCAAACTCACATTAGACACTTTTAACTTAGAATAAAGCACATATAATCAGTACCTGAGATTATCACTGTCATAGTTTGTATGTTGTTGCTCCAGCTGTGACGTCGCGGAAATAGAAACCATTTCTAAAATAGACATTTTGCGTGTCGCCGTAGTGGCTAGTTAGGACAAAAACTCTGATTAACATGGAAAAGATACCCCTTATGTAGTTAGCACACAGTGTAAGGAGAACAGAGACAAGTATACCTGTACTGATACTGCTGAAATATCAACAAAACTGTTAGAAAGGCTTATCCAGTTAGATTTGAGAATCGGAATTATACATTTCCTAATAAGCTTAAATATAAAGCTAAATAAATAAATGAATACATAAATGCATATATCGCATATTGTGATACTGAGCAACTCAAAAAGGAAAATTTCTTCACGGTGACATCCTGGTGTAGCATGACAATAGAGACTAGTACCAGAGGCAGATGAGAGGGTCTGACTCTGTATTATTGGAGAAAGCATAACGGCTAACAGATCATGTGTGCCTTAATAACCAATCACATTACAGCCTTGAAGTCACTGAATTTCAGTCAGGGTTGAGTGTAGCCATTTACGGATACCATAGGAATAAATGAGAAGTGCCACCTGTCGCAAAAAGTCAGTGACTTCTCTTATAAAACAGCATTTTTTTGTGGTAAACTCTAAAAATAGTTAAATACAAAAGTATTGTTTAGCGTAAAACATGTTGAAGATCAGCAGTTAGGCTGTTGATTCATTAAATGATTAAAAAGCGGTTTATTCAGCTTAGTGAAGCATCTCCTCCATTGACATCCATTAAAAAAAACAGCCTCTGGTCTCCTTTCCCACATACTGCCAGACCGGAAGCGTTAGCTTTAGCCGTTTTAGGCTTTTTCGGCTAATAGTTGCAGGCTTGTCTTCTAGTGGCTTTGCTAGTATGTTTTAAGGATTCGGGCGGCTATAGGTTAATACGGCTTGCCATACACGCTCTGTCACCAACACGTGCAGTCCCCATGTAATCCATTATGCGTCGTCTGTCGGGTGCTGTCCTTTTAAAAACCTCTTGCGGATATTATTGTCGACGTTCATATGGAGGTATTTTTACATATGGAGGAGTGTTTTGTTTTAGAGTTTAAATAGTTCCATAGTTATATGTAATCTGCTCAACTGCATAGAATACCCGTATTTTACAGCAAAAATGTCTGACCTTGCTAGTAGCTTATTGGCTAACCAGTAACAACAACTTCTTGTACAATTTGCGGCAGACAAGACGCCTAACCAGTAACGTTACTGTGAAAGCGTTTATGTTGATCTGTTATCTAGAACAACGTTCTTCATCATCTACAAAATGTGCTAGTTAAAATGCAGTGTTTGGGGTTGCATAATATTGCATGTCAACAAACGACAGTTTTAAATGACATTTCACCGATTATCATACAGCTGCTGACAGCACCAAATAATTTATTTTAACTAACAAACAGCATGTAACTTTTGCGACCTTATTTCAACTCGGTTTAGTAAAAAATAAAAATAAACATTTTACTTACTCTCTTGTCATTCCAAAACAGGTCATTATTCATTATAGTAATGACATATCGGCGGATAGGCTAAGTGTCATGGAAATAATTTAACTACGTAATAAAGTAATTCTAATGGTCTTAAAACAGGCTTCATTTTCTTTATACAAAATATAAATCTTTCCATTTTTTATTTTTATTTTGGTTTGAAATATGATAGCCTATAATGATATATTACAGTATAACCTACTCTGAGGTATAAACTTGTACCCTCAACAGCAAGGAGGTTTCTGAGGCTACATTTTGTAGTAAATTAAGTTAAAGCTTCATGACATGATGAGTAAGGTTGCAGGTGTGATAGTTAATCTTAGTACTATGGATTTAGAGTAGTTGAGTCTGTCTCAGGATTTGAACCTCAAGAGCTATCACTCTCTCTCCTACACTCAGTACTCACCGGACAGCAGTACACAAGCTCAGATTCAAAGCAGTACGATGGAAGGTTGTATCCAAGTCATATCCCAACAAGTTCTGTACAGAAGGCTGTTTTGGCTTTAGGTTCTGGTGTGGCTGCTCTGAAGAACCCCTACAGACATGGTGAGGCTGTTAATTTAAAAGTCATTATGTTAGGCTAAATATTAGGCTGAATGTGATCTTTGCATGATGTCACCCTAGTAATGATCACACTTCCTGAAGACATTTTCTTTAAATAACAGCTGTTAGTTTCTTTTTCAGTCTTGGTGGAAAGTCCACAATTGTTTTGGTGAAAAAGATACTGATAAATAAAAACTCTGTTATTATGGATTCTTCAACCTAAATGTAATCTGCAGACCTGTTTGAGGGAAACCTTCAGAATTCTGTGGAATGGATTTAAACATGGTAAAATATGGAGACAGTTTTATTTTTACATAGTTACACAGTTATTGAACGTGCATTCAAAGTAGACAAATTATTTAATATACAAACACAAGAGATGGGGAATTTGCAGATAAGCTTAGGTGCCAACTGTAACCAAACATCACCCTGCTTTAACAGGCCCAAAGGTGTTTTTGTTTATGCCGAGGATAATATTTTCTAAATCGTGTCAGTAATCCCCATGATTCAAAACTTTTATGTATACTGACATGTTTTACCAAAACAGATATGGTTGCAGTGCTTGGGGAAGCCACAGGGCACCAGGCCCTGATCAAGTTAAGGAATCGGATGAGAATTGACCCTGAAGGTTACACTATTCTCAAGTATGTCTCATTTGTTTACTCTGACAACTGTTAAAACTGTTAATGGCTCCATCATTCATTATTCAAACTTTCACTATCTTTATGTTCAAATTTTGTTTCTAGAGAGCGTCCAAGGATCCGTCTGTCTACGTTAGACCTCACTCAAATGTCTGCTTTGCCAGATGGGACTTTAGGAAGAGAGTATCTCCGTTTCCTAGAAGAAAATGTAAGACAAATGAAAAACACAGAAATTATCACTTTAACATTTACCAATAGGTCAAATTAACCATTGTTATCTCAACTTTTTTCAGAGAGTCACCCCTGACTCAAGAGCTGATGTAAAGTTTGTGGACGATGAGGAGTTAGCGTATGTCATGCAACGATATCGTGAGGTCCATGACCTATTGCATACCTTGCTTAGTATGCCCACCAATATGCTAGGTGAGCGTTTGATACCATAACAAAATATGTCCACTTTTCAGGTGTGTATAATTTCCACTTGTTGTGTGTATGCCTATATAACTCTCCCTCAAAAGCTTTTGGTTCTGTGTAAATACGATGCTGCATCAGAGCTATTTTGTCACTGAAGTACATTGAGCCAGGGGTGCCCAAACCTGTTCCTGGAGATCTACCTTGCTGCAGAGTTCAGCTTCAACCCTGAACAAACACAACTGAACCGACTAACTAGGATCTGAAGGAGCGCTTGATTGTTTGATCAGGGTTGGAACTGAACTCTGCAGGAAGGTAGATCTCCAGGAACAGGGTTGGGCAGCCCTGCCCTAGATCGTTATCAATAAATACTTTTTGTGATTTTTTTTTTTTTTTTCGATACATATCAGAAATGCATTATAGCATGCATTTTTCATCTCGTGAAAAACTTTCCTGTTATTTCTTACCCACAGGTGAGGTTGTTGTGAAATTGTTTGAAGCTGCACAGACTGGTCTGCCCATGTGTGTTCTGGGTGCAACGCTTGGACCCCTCCGTCTGTCTGTCAGGTGAGTTAACATGATAGGCTATCTGTCTGTGTACAGCAGCATGATGTCAGTTACTGTAGGAATGGTCTATCATTTTAACAAACAAGCATAAAACATATAAACAGTAATGCTCTTACATTGGAAACTCTATGGAGCAAGACACCCTGTTTTAAAAGACTAACCAATAGGACAACTTCAGAGCTTAATAACACATTTTAATATGGAATAATGAATATAAATGCTTTAACAAAAATACAAGCTTCACATATCTTATTGTAAACCTATAGAATGTCTTGCCCCTTAGACTTTGATTGTAAGTTCATACTGTCCAAGCGGTTAACATTGTTGTGAGGCAACATTATTGTCTGTGGTAACTGACAGAATGACAGAGATGTAATCTGTAGAGGTTAAGTTGCAATTAAATTAGAAGATTCCTTTATGCAACCAGTGACAAGTTCAAATCAGTTTAATTAACACAGTGATTAAGTGCTGAAGTGTGTTCAGTCATATGTTTATAATATGACTGAACACACTTCAGCACTTAATCACTGCAACTGCATCTCAAACTGTAAAACTTTGTGTACCAGGAATGCAGTAAATCTGTATGTCCCCTTCTGCTGAAATTTCTGTGATTACAACCAACATTTGTCCTCGCTGAGTGTTTCCCGTTCTTATGTTCATGTTTCATTATGGCCGTTATCTAGGTTTCATTATTATGACATCCTAGTGCTATCGTTCTTTGCTTTCATCTAATACTGTAATACACTGTGACCAGTTTTATAGTTTTACTGGTTCCCAGGTCACCACAAGGATATTACAAACATCCTAATAAATATTTGTTAATTTTGTATTTCTTCCTGATATTACTAATATAATGATATTAATGTATCTGGGCAGTAAAAGTGATGTTATTTCTGGTATATTTCAATCATATTATATAACTTGTGCTGTTTTTTTATGATTTTAAAATAAAATCATGTGTTCATCATATGAATCATGTTACAGTATGGGTAAATAAATACAATTTTATGTGTGTCTCTATGTTGATGGTGTCAGTCGTCTACAGTTGCTGGTTCAGTCTCTGGGACCATGGGCTCTGCGCAATGGCGGTCGTGCCCGATGTGTTCTGAGCATCTTTTCGAACGGCGCTGGGAGCAGAACCTTGATGAGTTGAGACACGAATTGAACATTGATCCACCACCTGTCAATCTGATCCCATCCAACGAGAATACATCCTCAAACTCTTAGTACACTCACCTGTGTAATTGACGGAAATTTGTACGTTTTAGCTTGTGGGAGAGCCCCACAAGGAAACTACATACATTCTATTGGCAACAAAGATCACCTTTTCCTTCTTCCTCCTATGATGGGAAATGATGCCTCAAAAAAAAAAAAAAAAAAAAGTAATGTAACAATGTAAAAATACTATGGCATGAATAGGGAAGTAATTAGGTTGTTCAGAAAGAAGATGAAGGAAGTTTAATATAAAACATTTTGTAAGCATCTATTCACTGTTGATTTATAGAATTATAGGAGCACACTTGATACTAGAATGTTCATTGTTGCTACTACAGTGGAGTTAAACCAGCACATGAACAAAATTGTGACATCCTTATTTTTTTATTTTGAAAGTTTTGATGATAATAATAATACACATTTTATTGCTATTTATATTTTGTCATTTTGTTTGTTTATTTATAATTAAATATTATCTCAAAATAAAGAAAGAAAAATAATCCGTTTGATCAGATATCTGTGATATTTCTTTAAATTCTTTTCAGATATTTCTTTAAATATTTGGATTTGTCTTTTAAAACAAATTAATTTTTATACAGTTAACAGTGCAAAGTGAAAACCGTGCAGTAGTCTGCATTCAGATAAACATAAAGATGCATAATATAACAATAAATAAATGTTTTCATAATATAACATTTATTTTGCATCCATTTCGAATTTGCAGCAGCAGTGTAAAGTCTGTGGTGGACCAGAAGAAAATGAATATTGTCCTCTGCTACCATCTACTGGGGACATAGGTGTTTAAATTGGAAGGTGCCTGCTAAGAGGCAGTTAATTTTTTTTTTTTTTTTTTTTGAAGTGTATAATTTTTAACTTTAAATATTTATTTAAAGTCTGAATTCCCAAGTGTAATCATTATGTTATGTATGCAAACTGTTGTTTCCCAGGAGGCCAAAAACCTGGTTGTGCATTTTTAAAGATTAAGAGAAGTTTTATTATTATTATTATTATTTGAGCCACAATTACTGAATATATTTATAAGATTTTGGCTGTTTAGTTCCAAAACTTTCAACTAAATACCATAATAGTACTATAAATGTTGCCCATACAAATCATGCACTATGATCCATATCTTCTGAAGACATGCAGGTACTTTTATGTCGTTATTTAATGCAGATTTTCCCTTACATTGTAGCTTTTCAAACTCTTTGGACAAATTTGGATTCAAACTTGACGTCTTAACCAGCTAGTGTCTCTTGGCGCTCTTTTTTTAATTGTCTTTTTTCACATATTTTCATCATATTCATCATAAATTAGATATGATTTGAAAGCTTAAATACTCAAAATTCTTCCTGTGAAAAACGTTTTGAAATTGGCCATTGCGTTACCATGGAAATGGTACTTAAAAATCTTTTAGCGGGCTCTTCCCCCTAGTAGGCGGTGTCATATGTCCTATTACAAAATGTACTACAATATTTTAGAATCAAATTTGTTTTATAATTTTGATAAAATACATATTAATGGAAAGCTCTGCGTCTCAAGGTTCCATATTTGGTGGTTAGTTTCTAATAGAAATAATATTGCAACAGAAATTTATAAATTTGAGAAAGGAAAATAAAAAATCAACAAAGTTTTGGTGTCATCTGCTGGCAATTTTTTGTTATAACGCTTAAATAAATCTCACAGGAACCTAAATTTTTTATCAGCTTACTTATTTAGACACAGCTTTGATTTTATAGCACAATATTTAGTACAGTACTTTTTCTTGACAGTAAACTTCTATAACTATTCAAAACTTGTTTTAAATTTGAGGAATAATCTGCAGGTCTGTATGAAAAAGTGTCCTTGAACAGTAAGTAGACTTCCTATTTATATTTAGACTTTCTTTAGTACGTTTGTATGTAATACTAATAATAGGATTTCAAAATTCTTCTACAAAGTTATTCTACTAATTTAACAAGTTCTGTTTCAGTTCAAACAATTCTAAAACTTCTAAAAAAAATAAATAAAAAAATCAGTGATATATGCAATTATGGATGAGAAGGATGGAAGGAACATTAAGGGAGGGTAGATTCTAGAGTAATTTATGGTAATCTGCAATTTATTATGTTTTCCTCCACCATAGACCAGAAAAATGAGGTATAGGTAGAATTAACAAGATGAGATAACAGGAAATGGTTTCAGTACACAATTTATTGCATGAATACATCACATCACACAAAGGTCAGAACATTGTTGCCATAATGACAGATTTAAAGATAACCATGTGGAAATCTGATAATTAGAGTTTCATTACATCTTCTTACATGTCAGTTGCCCCGAATATCAATATCAGCCATATTAGTATCAGTTGGGTACTGTCACAGATTAATGCTAAAAAGATAAAAGTATTTCATATGATGTGCAGACAATAAATATAATCAGTCAAACAATAATTGAAATACTTTTAACACATAAACATGAAATACTTAAAAAAAGATGGAGAATAAAATTATTTAAATAGTTTATAAATATAAAAATATCATTGGCATATGCTTGTAGTTCTTTTAAGCAAGTTTAAAAAATCAAGGAATTACTGACTACTGGCAAATTAGCTTCTATATAACTAAACAATGTGATTGATTTGATCACTCTTTCTCTTACATTTGCATATATTGGTCCTCAATGGCACAGATAATGTAAAACATGTTTAAAAATGATCATTGGTTCAAGTCCTCGGGATCTTCAGAGCCTTCATTAATATTCATTGTGTGTTCAGTGCAGTATAGAGACACTCTGATCAGCCACAGCACAGGCGGCCAGCAGCGGCTCACTAAAAGCATGTCTGACTACATGCAGCACAGACGTAGATTCGGGATCATAGAACAGTAGGGTCTGACTGGGCCAATCCAGAAGCAGTCCCACTCTTTTGAGCTTCTTAGCCACTGTGATACCCACATTACATCCATCGTGACAGAAAGACAAGTCTCCATCATAATACGAGAGCACCCACGATTTTGTGTTGTAGCCGAGCCGTGCGCCATTGCCAGACCCTTTGCGTTCTATGCTGGAATAGCATACCCCCACTTTGAAGGCAGCACTCGTGCCCACATCAAGTAACCAGCTGTGAGTATCAGAGGACATGGGAGGGGAGCAGAGGGCATTAGGCAAGCTGTCGAAGCGCGCCGGGTCAGAGGGGGGTAACTGACGCTGACGTTTGGGCAGGAAAGTTAAGGTGCACTGGTCGTTGGAGAGAGAGAGAAGAGGACTGACCGTCTGAGCTTCAAAGCGTAGTGCAGTTAATCGATGGGCTAAAGGAAAGAAGGATATGTTAAAAAAAATGTTCAGAGCAAGAAAATTAGAAGTTGAACGTAAGGAATGTAGAATGCCAGTGCTTCAAAATATTATACTTAATAAATATTAAAGACTGGATTTTACCCATCTGGAAAGCATATCTACACTGCAAAAATGAAAGTGTAAAGTACACTGTACACTGTAAAGATCATTGGAGCACATTTTACAAGAAAAAACTATTTCAGTTTTTCTACTTCAAAATTTCATGTTTAATTCAATGTATTACTTGCCATTTTGGGGTAAAATGTACTATCAATTGTACTATCAAATCGAGTGAAAACAATTGTACACCATTTTTTCCCCAGTATAAGCAATATGTAAGAAGGGGGTCCACAGAAAAATTCAAGGAAAAATAGTATGCAAAATGTTCAATACTTTTTAATATATTTAAAGTATTTAATTAATCAGCAGATGTTTACTTTCTGGACAAAAATGATGAGATAAATCGCAACTATTCTGTTCAACTGACAGCCACAATTAGTTTTTTCCTTTAGGTTTATACATCTAACAAAATTATATTTAATGCATATTTATAATGTTTTTTATATTTTTTTCACAATACAAATGGATATTTATGCATGAAAATAAAGGTTTTTGTTTGTTTGTTTTTTAGAAAGAAAGTCATCATATTTGAGAGTCTGTGGCACCAAAATGTTTGAAACCCATCAGTCACGGTGCACACAGCAGGGAGGAACAAGGGGACGAGGATGAACTAAAAATACAGTCTTTAATAAATCCAAAACAGACAGGGCAAGACAAGGCAAGGCTGGGACACACAGGAACACCAGGGAGTAACGAGTAGACCAGATGAAAACTAACTGAACAGGCAGGAACTAAATACACATGACAATCACAGATAATAACACACACCAGAACTGAATAACAGACAATCACACTCAACAAGGACAGGAAGGAAACCAAATAAGGAAACAAGAGGCGGGAACACATGACAGAGGACTGACAATCAGGTGATGCACTGAATCTGTCTTAAAATCCCTGTCTTGTGGAAATGGAAATGTACTTACCAGATGGTCCTAGCAGTAACGCACTGGCCCATAAACCCACCATGAGTTTACTGTCACTGCAGCCTCTGTTCAAAGTCAGTTGCTCAGTGTCTCTAGGTTCACCAGCACCCTCCGCATCCTCTATTCTATAGCACAGTCATGTACACATTTTATGTATTTATGTGAGCATATTATTGCATTTGTTGTGAACTGAAATTACCTGTCATTTATTTCCTCATTAGAGCTCTGAAAAAATAAAGAAAAAATACAACAATCAGTGGAATATCACATTATTATTTATTTATTGATTATGAACATCTAAACATATTCGTTTTCAGAAACTGACTGAAAAACAATGAAACTGATTCATAAGTGTATAGAGTACTAATTTAAGTATTAATTTTGTCATTTGTAATTTACTACTTGTAATTGACCATTTTATTAAGTTTTATTCTATTTATTAAATGTCAGTTAGCTGTTGATAAGTGTGTCCTACAACCTTATGCTGTCAAGACAAGTTACTTTTAATTTGATTGATTTGTCTTCCAAAATGAGTTTGAAAATTTGAGCACTGGGAAAACTGTGATTAAACAGGGACCCCTCCCCACACACACACAAAGTTTGTGTACTACTTCAATGAGATCACCTCTTCTAATTGTATCAAGTAATGTCCAGGTTATATTTCAAACCAAAAACAAATGGGGAAAAAATACATTAAGTAAATATAGAGTATTGAAACTATTATCAGTTGATTTTGAATATGCCAAGAAAAAATAATTGAATAACTGCAAATATTTATGTAACTTACAGTGGTTAGGTTGTGAATTGAATTCCACATGTAATCAAAGATCATAATTATACACTATACTGTTTGAATACATAAAGAGAAGGAAGCATGGAAGCACATCTTGCCCAAATTCCTCATTGCTGTAGTGCAAAACAAACAACAACAAAAAAACAATCTTCTCATAAATATTATGTTACTGTCTAATTCTTTAATATGACAAATTCTTTGATTTGTAATTGAGTAGAATGTGTAAAGTGTTGACAAAGTAATAGTAATGTTAAATTGCTTCATTCACTCACCACAATCATGGTATCTGTCGAGTGTGTGAGTGTGTGCACCAGGCTGGTGCGTGTGTGTGTGAGTTTCTCCAGAGTGTGAGTCCAGTGTGCTCTCTGAGTGAGGAGGCACTGCTCCACGCGCTCTTCCTCTCTCTGTATGACCTCTAGGAGACGCTGCTCCTCCTCCTCGAGAGCCTCACGCACCACGTTCACCTGAGCCAACACACGTTCTCTTGCACGGTTTGCATCTGTCTATCAATTAAACAGCACAAGAGGCAATTACAACAACATACTTTATTACACTGTTATAACTACAGTTTATCTGGACATCAGGGATGTAATGTTATAACACCATTAAAAATAATTTGAAATCACACAGACTAAGTTTCCACGTCCAAAAAATTATAATGATATCACAGTCTAATATCTAATATGTAAAAATAAAAATACTAGCATGTAAAAGTATTAGTAATAATAATAATACATTTTGTAAGCATTGGCATTATAGCATATAGCTGTCCTGATGAATTAGTGAATTCTTCAGGTACCTGTACAGCTTTCTCTCTAGCTGTAAGCGTACGGTCAATGAATCGTTCTATCCGCAGGGCTTGCAGCTGCATTTTTTCACAGACATCCACCAACTGATTCTGTTTTTTTTTAAAAGAAGGAACAAAGAGGAATAATCACATAAGAGGCATTAAACTAGCAGTTTAGTGGTATGTACGTGGCAGGAATGTGAAGGCATGTGGATATGATCTGAATTTGTCTGTTGTTGAAAAAAGGGTATATGAAAGTATTGAGGAAATGTTTCATCACACAGGCAGCCCGTTTCAGATCTACAGGTCCTCAATGGTATTCGGAAGCTTACAAATGTTGGAATTTCTGTTTTTATTTATTTTGTTTTATTTTATTTTTTATTATTATTATTTTGGTTGAAAATGCTATCTAAAAATGCTGTCTGGTTTGATATTTTCTTATCTAACTTCAGACTTTCTGGCCAGTGTATAACACAAGTGAGTCCAGTGTTGATTTGAGCTATGCAGGTATTTTTTAATTGCAAACAAGAAACATCACTGCATTGAAATGTAAATTCTAAAATCAATTTGTATTATTATTTATGAGTTTAACAAATTTTACAGTAGGCTATGTGAAATCTGCAGCAAAGACTTCAAAAAGGCAAAGTGTTAGGAAATCAGATCTTGTGAATAAAAAATGTAGGCTAAATGCCAAACAAATAATAACAATACGTTCAATAGCATGGTTACTGCCAGAAATGTTTAAATCACATTTTGTAAAAGGGAACAGATAAAATGTATCTGATTGCAATGATTAAAAAATAAAATTAAAATAAAGCAAAGTTTCTTCACCTCGGGGTGTAACGCTTCTGATTAATGAAACTAACCACGCCCTCCTCATATGAATATACAAATTACATACACAATACTGCTGAAACTCTCTACTGTTATTCTAACATTACACATTTCTTTTAAGAAAATAGCGAACGTGTTATGTTATTAATTGTTTAATCAATGTTTTATGTTATGTTATTTAACTAATCGTGACTCACCCTTACTACAGTTGCCTGAGTAACCAGCTCTGTCACCTTGTGACCCTGACAAGATCCATCCGACACACATGTCGAGCAGGTCAGTCTTCCTTCTGTACCACAGTAGAACTGTAGTTCTTGTTCATGTACTGGACACAGTTTCGCTTCTCCTGAAGTCGATGATAAGGAGTCCGCACCGCTGCCTACAGTGTTCTCCGATTTCTCAAATTTGCGCACAGGTTTTGTCGGTGATTCTCCATTTACTATACCATTGGTGTGTAAAAACAGCGCACCGCCTTCACATACATTTCCTATTCGGTCTTGATGTTTTGAAGGGTCGTCCAGTTGAGAGTCAGTCTCCAGGTCATTGACATGCAAGGACACCGTTGCCAGTTCACAAAGTCTGTATTCCGTACTCATGGTACCGAGAGAGAATAGCCTAATAGGTTTGGTTACTTTTAGCAGAATAAAATACGAAGGGTTTGCCTGGTTTCGCTGATGTATGTACTGTAAAATACCCGTGGCACAGGTGTATCCAGCTTTAGAGCCCTGCCTACTTGTTGCAGGTGTATAACACGGAAGTGGACTGGTTGTAGAATGCGCAAGTCTGAAAAGAAGTTTTTCTGTATTGTTACTCGAGTTAAACTTGGGACTTGACGGTCCTTGCAACATGCTATATATCTATCTATCTATCTATCTATCTATCTATCTATCTAATATATTTGAGCAATATTCTAACTTGTCATCTGATCTTGCATGAGCATGTCTGGTATAGGCTATTGGTTGGAAACCGGACAGGACTGTTCTGTTAACGTGTAACTCTCCAGTTAATTTGCTACACAGTCATCACAAAAACAGTTAAAATATTTTACTGAAAACCATATTCATTGAACATTTAGAGTAATCTAGTATTTCAAATAATAACATCCAACATCCAAGTCATAAAATCCTAACAAGTCCTGTCCCATTCTCATATCCAGCATGTCCTATTTTTTTTTAAATATTTTTTTAGATCTGTTAAAGTAGGCAAGAGATCTTGAACAATTGTTAAAGCATGTGTTTTCTCCACGAATGACAACAAAACAAATATATTTTTATCTTGTCAACTGTTGGTTATGACTTTTAAGCTATAGAACAACAATAAAAGCGTAAATAAATTATTTTAATAACATCCTTAACAGTAATTACAGGTGCTTGTCATATAATTAGAATATCATCAAAAAGTTGATTTATTTCACTAATTCCATTCAAAAAGTGAAACTTGTATATTATATTCATTCATTACACACAGACTGATATATTTCAAATGTTTATTTCTTTTAATTTTGATGATTAAAGCTTACAGCTCATGAAAGTCAAAAATCAGTATCTCAAAATATTAGAATATTTACATTTGAGTTTGAATAAATGACCATCCCTACAGTATAAATTCTGGGTATCTCTTGTTCTTTGAAACCACAATAATGGGGAAGACTGCTGACTTGGCAATGATCCAGAAGACGAACATTGACACCCTCCACAAAGAGGGTAAGTCACAGAAGGTCATTACTGAAAGGTGTGGCTGTTTACAGAGTGCTGTATCAAAGCATATTAAATGCAAAGTTGACTGGAAGGAAGAATTTGGGTAGGAAAAGGTGCACAAGCAACAGGGATGACCGCAAGCTTGAGAATACAGTCAAGCAAAGCCGATTCAAACACTTGGGAGGGCTTCACAAGGAGTGGACTGAAGCTGGAGTCAGTGCATCAAGAGTCACCACGCTCAGACGTCTTCAGGAATAGGGCTACCAAGCCACTTCTGAACCAGAGACAACATCAGAAGCATCTTACCTGGGCTGTGGAGAAAAAGAACTGGACTGTTGCTCAGTGGTCCAAAGTCCTCTTTTCAGATAAAAGTAAATTTTACATTTCATTTGGAAATCAAGGTCCCAGAGTCTGAAGGAAGAGTGGAGAGGCACAGAATCCATGTTGCTTGAAGTCCAGTGTGAAGTTTCCACAGTCTGTGATGATTTGGGCTGCCATGTCATCTGCTGGTGTTGGTCCACTGTGTTTTCTGAAGTCCACAGTCAACGCAGCCATCTACCAGGAAGTTTTAGAGCACTTCATGCTTCCTTCTGTCGACAAGCTTTATGGAGATGCTGATTTCATTTTCCAGCAGGACTTGGCACCTGCCCACACTGCCAAAGGTACCAAAAGCTGGTTCAATGAACATAGTGTTACTGTGCTTGATTGGCCAGCAAACTCGCCTGACCTGAACCCTATAGAGAATCTATGGGGTATTGTCAAGAGGAAGATGAGAGACACCAGACCCAACAATGCAGAAGAGCTGAAGGCCACTATCAGAGCAACCTGGGCTCTCATAACACCTGAACAGTGCCACAGACTGATCGACTCCATGCCACGCCGCATTGCTGCAGTAATTCAGGCAAAAGGAGCCCCAACTAAGTATTGAGTGCTGTACATGCTCATACTTTTCATTTTCATACTTTTCAGTTGGCCAAGATTTCTAAAAATCCTTTCTTTGTATTGGTCTTAAGTAATATTCTAATATTTTGAGATACTGATTTTTGACTTTCATGAGCTGTAAGCTCTAATCATCAAAATTAAAAGAAATAAACATTTGAAATATATCAGTCTGTGTGTAATGAATGAATATAATATACAAGTTTCACTTTTTGAATGGAATTAGTGAAATAAATCAACTTTTTGATGATATTCTAATTATATGACCAGCACCTGTATATGGTCATCAGATATTTTTATACATCCATAGGCTCCATTCGCAACCTTTCTCTTGTTGTGAACTACACTGTCTCACATGATGAACTGAATGAAAGACATGAACCCTCGGTCAGCAAATCCTCTAAACACATAGACTATATATTGCACTATTTGAAGGGACAACCTTTTAGTGATTCTGAAACATAGTGGACATTATCGATTGCACTCAATCAATTTCATAATGCCCCCCTAATAACGAGTACAACCCCATTTACAAAAAATGGGACATTTTGTAAAATGCCAAAAAAAAAAAAAAAAAAATATATATATATATATATATATATATATAATCTGTGATATGTTAATGCTTTTTAACCTTTTTTAAATATTTCCAATGTTTTGACTGACCAACTTAATTGTATTTTGTAAATATAAACAAATTTTGATGGCTGGAAAACTCTAGGAAAACTGGGATGAAGCAAAATAAAAGTAAAAAGATTATAGAATATTCAATTTAAACTGTTTTAAAACATTCCACAATAAGTGAACTGGTAGTAATAGGTGAGGTTATCATGGTAAAAAAGCATCCACCAAAGTCTCAGTCTTTGCAAACAAAAATGGGTCATAGTTAACGTGTTGTGCCACTTAAAGAGAGAATTGAAAAATTCAAAAATTTCTTTAGGTCTTTCGACATCTATTGTGAAAAGATTCAGGTAATCTGGAAGAATCTCAGGCCATGTAGTGACAGGCAGGAAACCTCAATGTGCTATAAGCCCTCAGATGGCACCGCATGAGAAACCATTATGCTATTGTGTTAAATACAATGACATGGGCATTTTGGGGTTTTAAAAAACAGGTTGTCACGTAATACAGTTGTAATCTCTGTTTTGCAAGAAAGTCATACATGTCTGTCAAGTTCTCTTCTAAGAACAGAACAAATTGTGTGCTGGGGTCATGAGGCCACATTTCAGCTTGCTTTTGGGGAAAAGAAAGAGACCATCCAGACTTTTGTCAGCGACAGGTCCAAAAACCAACATCTGTCATTGTATGGGGTACATTAGTGCCCACCGCATGGGTGACTTGCATATGTGTGACGGTACCATTGAGGCATATATTGGGATTGTACAGAGACATATGCTGGTATCAGAATTGAGTCTTGGTTAAATCCATGGTTATTTAGAATGAGAAAATGTGCATGTGCAACAACAGCATTTTCGTAGACACAGAGTGAGTCTGCTTGACTTGCCTGCCTGCCTTCCAGATCTATCTTGCTATTGAAAATCATGAAGATAATAAGACAATGATGACCATGGATTGTTGTAAACATGTCTCTGTTCCAACATTTTTAGAGTGTGTTAGAGCCATCAAAATCAAAATTTGAATTTAAATTAGAGATCTTTTCTTTGAACTTTTGTCAAAGGTTGAAGAGCATAAATGCACGAAATCTTTGTTTGTTTTTATTGCATTTACAACTCCCAACTTTTCTGTAAATGGGGTTGTACAACTGATGTCTTTAAGCGGTTAAATGGCTATATCATTAAGAATCATTTTAAGGCTCCCATTACACAGCCCTGCCGGTAAGCACTGTTTCGCGCTAAAATGTCGTGTTTTGGTTACGTAACGAAAAGGCGTGGTTATACAAGGGGCGGGCTTTGTCGTGAAATCTCGTATTGTGATTGGACAGATCGGCCAAACGTGTTCACGTTTATCCATGTACGTCAGCATAAGAATTAAACACCCAACGCAAATGTATTGACGATGCACAGTTCCGATTGGACAAATCACTGTCAGTCCTCTTTCACGATTGGTTTAGTTCTGAGTTCTGTTAGTCCCTCCCCCAGAAGCTGGCAGGTTTTTCCAACGCCTCTCAGCGGTGCATCACGGAGGTTTGGAAGCGGGTGGGGAAGACGCGGGCAACGACTGACCCTATTACACTAAAAATTGTATTCAGGGTTGGTTTGCCCGGTCCGATTTCCAACCTAATAACGTCGTACTTGCTCTCACATTTCATCCCAGACCTGACATCCCCTCTAATGTCGGATTTCAAGCTTGGGATTGTTCGACTTGGCCGTGTGGCCGGGAAGGTGAGCTGAATCCTGGGGCTGCCATGTGCGACGCGAAGGGGAGGGGATCCGAGATCCGTGAGCTAAATGCTTGTGTTTAACAATTAAGTGCCAGATTTGTCTATTTTGATGTTATCGACCTTGGTCAGAGAGGAATATATGTAATGTAGGCATAGAGTTGTCGTCGAAACGGGTGGGTTTTATAATTAAACTGGTCAGCTCATCAGCCGAGTAGGTTTAGTCCCTTTTGAGCCGCCTACTTTTGCTGTGGCAGTGCCGCTAGCGTGGCTACAGCGCTGCTAGACGGCTGGGGCGAGAGTGCGCTCGTTAGCTAGGGAATGTAACGTAAAAGTTTTATTTTTCCGTTTACAGTTTAAGAAGGTTTTAAGCACAAGACTGCTGCGTCTTCTTGATCCACGTCAGTTATGACACTGTCATCCAATATGGCTCAGAGAGCGCTGTAAATGCCTCAACCAGGAACCGTTCGCAGCATGACAACCGGCATGTTGGCTGTGATGAGCCTTAGCACTGTCCTTACACGGTTTATCTGTCAAACATGTGCGCAGTCACTTAATCTGTAACGCATCGCGAAATCTTCTGCAAAATGTTGTGCGTTTATAAAACTTTACTACTTTGATCGGTTTCTTCGCGTCATCCTGAACAAATCCAAGCTGTTTCTGGGATGCCAGGCCGCTCATGCCATGACACTAGAGGGCAGCCGGTAAACAGATATCTACAGGGGTTAAACAATAGGAGCATGTGAGAAGTCGGATGAAAGGCGCAAACGCGATGCGTGCTGTACAGTTTTATTGATGCCCTTTTTATGTTGTCATAAGACAGAGTTGAGCTCATGTTAATCGACGGTCATAGGTTATGTCTGGTCGGGCTTGGCTGACTTCTCACACGTTTCTCCTGTGATAATCGCGAAAGTTTGCGTAGGCACTCTTCATCTGCTTTTTATGCTAATTAAATTCTGGAATCTGTAATGACACGCATAACATTTGAAATATTTACCCATATTACTTTACAGACAGCTACCGATCTACTTTTTATATAGTGATGAAAAAGCTATATTAAATTATCACTAACTGTCCTAATTACCAGAAAGCGCGGTTTGAGTAATAATGCAAGTAGTCATTGTTTCTCAGATAGCAGCAATGTCTGATTCTTAAACTTCATTGTTCTTCAATTATAATCGCTTGAACTGGTTTGCTAAACCTGTCTGGGGTGCATACGCATCGTTAGATATCTATGGTCGCAAGTTACCAACATAGTTCAGTATATGCTATATTAAAAGTTTGTTTTGATTTTATATATATATAATATGTGTGTATATTTCAAAACAAACTTAAAAAAAATAGAAACTAATCGAACTAATAGAAAATTGGTCAAAAAGTGTGGGAACCCTAAGGAACGCATTATGTATATCTTAAGTCTTTAGTGAGGAATCAAAATAGCTGATATGTTTTTGGATTGTTGTCTTATTTGACTTACACTCCATTATAACACCATTTTGTTCTTTCAGACAAAGTACACTTTGATTGATGAGCAAGACATACCATTGGTGGAAAACTATGCCTTTGAGGTGAGAACTCATGTTGTTGTTTTTTTGAGAATTTAGTTTGGGGTGTGAACAACAACCCTGTGTGTTATGACCATTTCTAGTTTTCCTAGTACATTTTACAAGTTTTACTTTAACAACTACCCACATTATTCTTTTTGTTGTGGTCACATGCTTTGAATACTATTATTTAGTCTTGTGAAATTGAATGTCCGAATGTCTTTATTTTCAGGCACGCATGGAAGTTGATGCAGATGGGAATGGGGCAAAAATCTTTGCTTATGCCTTTGACATCGGCAAGGGTAGATGGGCTGGTCGACCACTGCATGAGTTACTCTGGTGAGTGTAGTGTTAGAGCCTACTGCATTTCCCATGGCTTTTTCCACGGTTTACGATCTTCAGATACGACTGTCAGTATTCGGGCCACTAGTGAGTGTCGTAATGAACTTTTTTTTATGAAGTCACCTTCTCACTGGTGGTGTAACGATACATCAATATGGATTGATGCATTAAGATGACAAACTAAACTAAAACTATTTTTAAGACTTCATAGTATGTTTAATACTAATTCTCATGATGTGTTTTGAGATACCCTCTACCTTTTTGTTCACAGGGAAAAGCACAGAGGTGGAATTGCTCCAAGTTTCCAAGTAGTTCACATTAACTCAGTCACAGTGGACAACCGTCTAGACAACTTGCGTCTTGTTCCTGTGGGATGGAGTCCCAAACCAGAAGAACTGTCCAGCAAACAAAGGTCATTAAAAATCAATACATTTAGATTTTATGACGTACAGCTTTTAAAGAAACAAACAAAAAACGTATCCACTGTGCTCAACTTGTGCTGTGATGTGCTTTCTAAATTATGCCTGTATAATGTCCTCTTCTAGAGAGCAGTCTTTGTACTGGCTGGCCATCCAGCAGGTTCCAGCAGACCCAGTGGAAGAGCAGTACCTGGAGTTGAGTCGCACACGCTACTACAATGCCAACGGAGAGCTGGTGGAAGAGGAGGAGTGCTCCTGCACCTACTACGAGTGTCACTACCCACCTTGCTCGCTCATTGAGAGGAGGGTCAGTATGGTGTAGAGAGAAGTCATTCTATGTCATCTTGTTTTGTTGGGGTTTTTTTTAAATACTGGTCATTAGGGTTGGGTATCATTTGAATTTTATCGATTCAGATTCTGCTTATTGATTCCTAGTTTCGATTCCAATAAGATTCAAAATCATATATATATATATATATATATATATATATGAAGTCAAACATTTATTGTGTCTTTTTACAAAGCATTCTATTGCAGCTGAATAACATGAGCAAAAATCAGCAGCCTGCAAAACACTTAGGCCAACAAGAGGAATTTTGCCTATGGTTTTAACAAAATTACCACAGCAAAAACAACTGGAATAATATAAATTTCAAATATTAAAGTGTTAAAGACAAGTAAAGTCAGTAATAAAATGGGAACAAACAAATCAATTAGCAATAGCATAAATAAATACAATTGAACCCAATTTCAGATACAGAAACTGTAATTAAAAGTTTAAAGACACTTCATAGTTCTTTTCATAAATAAAATACAGATTAATGTTGTTAAAGATATTCAATCAGTGAATGATTTTCTTTTGTTCTTTGATTAACATTAATGACAGGCAGCACGTTTATTAGACTGCCGTATTCTTTATCATCTGTGTGTACGTTCACTTAAGACAAAAACCGGCTGTGTTGATATACTTACGTAGTTTTCTGCCTACTGGTCAATAAATATGAAAGAAGAACAACCTTTTCTGCAGTGGAAATGCACGGAAGGGTTCGAGAATGGACACAGACCGTTGTTCTCTGTGCTCGCGCTTGCACTTCAGACGTTGGCGCTGCACGCAAACAGGGCACAAGTTCTTTCCGTTCCTGCACTTAAATCATTTTAAATCACATTAGAATGTGAACACAGGAATCGTAAAGCAGAATCGAAATGCACACATCTTATCGAATACCCAGGTCTTAGAAATTTGGAACATGCTCTAAAATGGAACCGGTTTTCGATACCCAACCTTACTGGTCATTTTTATAGCCAGTGAGTTTTATAACGGAGACTGGTGATGACTATGATCAACATACAGGTGCTTTTCCTGTAAGTGACCCTGGACCACAAAACCAGTCATAAGGGGCGATTTTTCGAATTCCATGAAATTTATACATCAACTGAAAGCTGAATGAATAATCTTTCCATTGATGTATGGTTTGTTAGGATCGGATAATATAACCCTAACCTGGCCGAGATACAACTATTTGAAAATCTGGAATCTGAGGCTGCAAAAAAATCAAAATATTGAGAAATTTGCCTTTAAAGATGTCCAAATGAAGTCCTCAGCAATGCATATTACTGATCAAAAATTAAGTTTTGAGATATTTATGGTAGGAAATTAACAAAATATCTTCATGGAACATGATCTTTACTTAATATCCTAATGATTTTTGGCATAAAAGAAAAATCATTTTGACCCATACAATGTGTTGTTGGCTATTGCTACAAATATACCTGTGCGACTTATGACTGGTTTTGTGGTCCAGGGTTACGTATGTTCACAAAGGACACATTGCATTTAAAAATGCTGGATGGGGCGAGAAAGAATGGAACAGAACACAGCCACATAACCCTCACTTAAGACTTTTATTAAAAACGCAATGCTCTTGGTGTGCAAAATAGCACAAGAAGCATGGCAGCATGTATTGTGTGTATAGAAATGTTTATCTTTTTGTTGCACAGAAGTATACACCATGTTCAAAGAAATTACACTCCTAGTTAACTAATATTGAGCTTACGTTTTCCAAACAGTTTTCACTTTAACATGTTTATGGGGTTTATCTTATTTAGAGTTGTGACAATTCTACTAGTGTCTCTGTCTTTGTACCTTTGCAGCTGAGGGAGTTCAACATCTGCGGACGATGCCAAGTGGCACGCTACTGTGGCTCACAATGCCAACAGCGAGATTGGCCAGCCCATAAGAAGCAGTGCCGTGAGCGTAAACGGGTTCTGGCGCTGGAGTCTGAGCCCGAGCGATGATCCCCCTCAATCCCAGTTTGAAGAACGATGGTCACAGGGGGTGTGGGGTGAGACTGAGATGAAATTGAAAAACTGACTGGTAGGATAGGGGACAATTTTGGTGGGTTGGATGGGCCTATTGGGGGGAAAAACATACTTCCCAGAACTTTCATATCTCCACAACTTGCCTATGGGGATTATGGGAAATGGAGTTTTTTTGTTGTTCAGAGGGAGGTCTTAAAGGCTCCACCTGCTGCTATGGATGTGTGTTTAATGAAGAAAAACACCATGCCGTCATAACTCTTTCTCTGTGGACTGCATATGAGTATTGACAGTCATGCGCTCGCTTGTTCCATCCGCCGTTCTGTCATGAAGTATTAGCCGCCGAGGGACAAAACTGCTGTACAACTGATGATGAGATGGAATACGGACCTCTTCACTGTACTACCCTTCCTCCTCCTTTTCTCCCAGTTGGACTTCTTGTGCACATAATCTAGCACATAGTCACTCACCTGCCATACCTTCATCAAGTATAAAGCCAATAGCTGTGCAAAACCACACCACCAGTATTGTGTGTGCAATGCCATTATTGACTGAAGGACATGAAGTGGTTGATTCTTTTTTTTTTTTTTTTTTTTTTTTTCTGGGATTTTTTTGGGTTGCAGTGTTGCAGGGGAATATGCCTTTTGGGGTGGGGGGATGTCACTTTTCTGTCTACCTGTTTTTGAAATGCATTACAATCCTATTTACCTTTCACACTCATGTCATGTTTAGTTTCATTTACTATAACAAGCACTCAGTTAGAGAGATGTCCTGGGAAAAACTTGAAAACCCACATGGAAAGTTGACTCTGATTCGTATTGTCAACGTGTTCTTGGATGTCTAAAATTGTCATTTGGGTCCCAGTCATTCAATGTTTAGTCTTGTTTGTCTTAAAATCTTTGTCAAAGTGAGTTTAACACATGAATTTTTTTTAAAATATTTTATTTTATTTTTTTTTTAGAAATTTCTCTTCTTGATACAAAAATATATGTGCACACAAGTTCCAAGTGTGTCTTCCTCTTACGTCAAGGGCAACTCTACCAAACTGTGACGTGCACTCACAAATAAGCATGTATAATAGACGCATACATGTGATGTTTGTCTGTGTTCGTATTCCGAATAATTTATTTATCTGGTTGGGGTTGAACACTGTGCACTGAATATCCTCACTTTGATCCTTGTTCTTTTCTGAGAAATGGGAGTTTAGGATAGGCTGGGGGTGTCTGTTCTTTTTATTTTTTCTAAGCTATTACCATACAAACATTAAATGCATAAATATGTGAATGGACAAAGTTTGTGATAACTGACCATCTCTTGTCACTGTAATATATAAGAATAAAATTAATGAAATAAAATCTCAAATGTGTAAAGGTTAATTTGGTTGCATAGTGTCTGTTTTGCCCATATAATGTTGTCTTTAGAATCTAAAAGTTTTGTTTGGTTTTTCTTTCCACTGAACCAAAAATGTTGTCATTAAGATGTGCACATTATGTGCAGTTTTAATAATTTTGGTATGAGTGCCATTTAAAGCGCCAAGTCAAGGGTCGAAACCAAGCTTTAAAAGTAAGTACAGTCAGTGGCCCTGAAATGGATAAGAAACATGATACATGGATTGTAAGAAACACTCATTTAAAATGGCCATTTTTCATGTTAGAAGTGTGGCACCTGACATGGCAAAGCTAGTTGTTGTTTTTTTGTTTTGTTTTTTTGAATGGCTTTTTAACTAGCTGCTGTGGCAGAAATTTGCATACGATGTATGCCAGTACTCCAAGGTCATCACATTCACTATGGACATGTTCAACTGACTTTTGACAACATGAACCACGTATGTTGTCTTCATTTTGATTCATTCATTGCATATCTTTTATTAATGTCACTTGGTTTGATAATGTATTGTCAAATGTAATGACAAGTTGTTCCGAACTTGTATGACTTTCTATTTTGAAAAATATCTCAGTGTTGTTAATGGAACCTCGTTTCTGCCATACTTGAGTCAAAATATTGAGAAACTTTATAATATTGACTTAACGTGTCATCATAATGACTTTTCTGGCGCTGATGTAGGTTGAAGTACTGAACGAACCCTGTCCTAAGAAGCAGTGCAGTTTAATGTGAGTCTAAAAAGGATGTCGTGAATAACCTTTAGCCAAACGTCTCCATGGGAACCTGAGGGGTGGTTATTTCATTCGTTGTATCTCCAGGCAAATGTTTTCAACGTCTCGAGGTCTCTTTAAATGTAACAAGCAGCAAGTTACATGCCTCCAAACAGAAGCTAACGGTAAGAGGAAATCCACAGACGCAGACCCAGTTTATTAACGTCGAGGCTAGTAAGCTGAATTGTTTTATGACAGTCAGTGAGTGTTTATTTTTTCAGTTGCGCGGAATTATAGCAGTTTTTGTCATAACTGTGCGAGGGAAAATTATTCTTAAAAAAAAAAAAAAACGTTTTCCACAAATCACTAAATTTGTTGGACATGGAACTACTCATAGGGTACTACTAGCTGTCGTCGTTGTTGTTATTTTGTACATGGTACTGTGACATCTACATGTTCATAATACCATGTTATTTTTCCCATTGCCACGTAAGTATAAAGGGTACATGAATTTCGGTAGTGGTGCTTAACTGATTTCCATGCTATTCTTTGTAGAGTAACGTAATGTAAATAATTATATATATCAAATAACCATAATATTATCATATGACAGTACATTTTTAAAGGCATTAGCGTATAATGTAATGAAACTAATACTGTTATTAGGTAACAGTATTAACATACGATGTCATTACTGTGTCATGATATTGCCACAGTACATTTCTCAGGCAGTGTGAGAATAACTGTTACTTTTCTCCTCTTACTACGTAATTTGTTTGTTTGTATAATAGGGTGTTTTGAAGGATGACATCAACAGCATGCTGTCCAGCTCCATGCCATAATGGAAATGCCTTGACCTGGCTTCTATGTCCAGACATTGATCATGTGTCCTCTGCATTGCAAATTCTTGTTGACCTTGCTCAGGAGGACAAAGGTGAACTTGTTGAAAAGGTTCTTCAGCACTGCAACCCAGAATTATGCATAAATGCTCTTCGAAAGCTGCTGAAGTCACCTGCCTCATGGTCAGTACTTCAATCTTAAAAATCAGACAGGTTAAAACAATAGCTTGGTTCTATAAATTACACCTGTTAAAACTGAAATGATGGTGTGCATTAACATTACAGAATATTTACAGTACTGACCAATTGCAGTTAATGTGTATAGTAATGGATGGTGTAAATCTGAACTACCCCTGCACAACATCACTTGAATCACTAATATTATAAATCAAATGCTCATGGAGGTCAAAGAGTGATTCCAATGTTCCTTCACACAGATTAGTGGTTTTGTAGTTTCCTGACATGCATACAAACATAAGAGTGGTCTGCTATTAAGAAAAAAACACCATTCTTTAAAGGTATATACTGTAAAAATGTTTTACCACTACAGAAATTATTAGTATTTTGAAACTTTTGAGAACGATGTCTTATCAGCCTACAAACCATAAACAAAATATCTAGTGTGCCTAGTGTGATTACTGCCGTTTTTAATATTTTCTCTCAGATTGTTGCAGCATTGATAACCTTACATTAAATTAGGATAAAATGCTTGACAAAATGTAATCTAGGAAGCTTTCAGCCTTGAAAATGCAGCTCAAGTCATTAGAAATGGTCACCTCAGCAACAGCAAAAGCCTATTGTGTTTGGCCTATAAAGTTCGATTTACGAGAGTCATCTTGCTCAATGGTTCTCCTTTGACCTCTTACAAATGCAGACCTCTAAGAGGTCAAAGCGTAATGAATGTCTTTCTCTCTGCCGAAAGGGTGAAATGATTAAAAGGCACAAGCGACTGGCTTTCGCTTTTCTGTTGAGACGGTGTCCTCAGATTGAACTCAAACCACCAGAGAGGATTGGTCCATGCCTGCTCCATAACCAGGGGCCTCATTTATGAAACGTTTGTACGTTAAAATCCACACCAGTGTTCACATTTATAAAAAGGTCTTTGACGTGAAAAAGTGCTTAGCACTAGGGCTGGGTATCGTTCAAAAATTTTCGATATCGATACCTTGAGTTTGATACCGGTTCCTGAACGATACTTTTTTTGATACCAATTTTATGAAATCGGTTTCAACAAGATTACATTATCTCAAAAAACTTTGGTTTTATTTTTTCAGCTTGTTGACATTTATACAGACTCAAAGCCTCATCTCCTGAGCCACTGCACAAAGGAACAAAATATATCCAACACAATAAATCAGTGCAAATAGTTTTCAGTTTACACATCTGTTAGGCTACGTTTACACTAGTGCGTGTTCGTTTTAAAATGAATAGCTCAGACAGAATCGTCATTTCTATTAATTTATTCTAGGTTGTTAAAGAGTTCAAGAAAATGAAAATCTTTTTTATTTATTTTTTGTTTTATTTTCTTTCACCATATGTTTTATTGTTATTAAATTCTGTGTTGTAGTATGTCTAATTATTTGAATGCATAAAAACAACTTAGTTTATTCAAATGTATTCTTAAAATAGCCTTATGAAATGTTTTCTTTTTCCTCAGAAATTCTGTGTTCTGTGTCTGGTTTTCAAATGAAGGCATAAAACATTAATTTCATTTATCTTTAAATTATTGAAAATCAAACTTTATTAATTTATTTTGGCAAACAAAGGTATACTATTAAAATTAAAACATGGAAGAAATGTGTGATCATAACTTAAAAAAATTAAATTTTAATAGTAGCAGTATGTACATTCTGCTGAACAATAGTAATATATTTCTGCCGCAGTGACTTCCAAGTTAAACCAAACTTTTATTTTGGTGGGTTGCCGTGAATACCTTGACAGTTCTATGTGTAAATGATATGAAGCTAGTTTTACTCAAATCAAACGGTAAAATGCTCATGAAGTGACTCTCAGAGCAGTTCTGGGGATGTTGTTCATGCGTTTATGTCCTCATTTAGTGAGACGGCAGACGCTGAAATCACCGCGAGCATCACGGGTGCTTCAGTCTGTGTGTAGTAAACAAAACAGGGTGATTTGCATATCTCCACCAACAAAAGAGCAATGATATGCAAGTGCTGTAACAAGTCTCAGTTAGCTTAACGCAGTACATGTAGCAAGGTTTTTTAAATTATATAATAAATAAAAAGAAAACAGACAGAATACAAAAAGATTAGAAAAGCTAGTGTTAGTTGTTTTTCTTTTTTTCTTTTTTAAAGAAAACAAGCAGTAAATGAATAGTGCACGTTTAAAAGGGACAAGTTTTTTTATGAACAGATTAAGAATAGAGAGTGCTATATTGTTAGAGGGTCAAATAAAGATGGAAGAGATGTGTTTTATAGTCTAAAGGACCTTTGCTGCAAATAACCTTTTGTGCAATGGAGAGGTTCTTTGGATATTTTTAAGAGTGTAAGCCTGTTAAACTGGATCTTGAATAGAGAGTCCTTATTAGTCTAAAGCTAAGCTTAATGCCTTCACATTATAAAACATAACTGAAGAGTAAGCAAAAAAGTTTATTTATGAGTCATTATTAAATGACAAATCTATTTACAGGTGCATCTCAATAAATTAGAATGTCGGGGAAAAGTTCATTTATTTCAGTAATTCAACTCAAATTGTGAAACTCGTGTATTAAATAAATTCGATGCACACAGATTGAAGTAGTTTAAGTCTTTGGTTCTTTTAATTGTGATGATTTTGGCTCACATTTAACAAAAACCCACCAATTCACTATCTCAAGAAATTAGAATACTTCATAAGACCAATAAAAAAAATTAAAAAAAACATTTTTAGTGAATTGTTGGCCTTCTGGAAAGTATGTTCATTTACTGTATATGTACTCAATACTTGGTAGGGGCTCTTTTTGCTTTAATTACTGCCTCAATTTGGCGTGGCATGGAGGTGATCAGTTTGTGGCACTGCTGAGGTGGTATGGAAGCCCAGGTTTCTTTGACAGTGGCCTTCTGCATTTTTTGGTCACTTGTTTCCCATTTTCCTCTTGACAATACCACATAGATTCTCTATGGGGTTCAGGTCTGGTGAGTTTGCTGGCCAGTCAAGCACACCAACACCATGGTCATTTAACCAACTTTTGGTGCTTTTGGCAGTGTGGGCAGGTGCCAAATCCTGCTGGAAAATGAAATAAGCATCTTTAAAAAGCTGGTCAGCAGAAGGAAGCATGAAGTGCTCCAAAATTTCTTGGTAAACGGGTGCAGTGACTTTGGTTTTCAAAAAACACAATGGACCAACACCAGCAGATGACATTTCACCCCAAATCATCACAGACTGTGGAAACTTAACACTGGACTTCAAGCAACTTGGGCTATGAGCTTCTCCACCCTTCCTCCAGACTCTAGGACCTTGGTTTCCAAATGAAATACAAAACTTGCTCTCATCTGAAAAGAGAACCTGAAAAGGACCATTGGGCAACAGTCCAGTTCTTCTTCTCCTTAGCCCAGGTAAGACGTTGTCTGTGGTTCAGGAGTGGCTTAACAAGAGGAATACGACAACTGTAGCCAAATTCCTTGACACGTCTGTGTGTGGTGGCTCTTGATGCCTTGACCCCAGCCTCAGTCCATTCCTTGTGAAGTTCACCCAAATTCTTGAATCGATTTTGCTTGACAATCCTCATAAGGCTGCGGTTCTCTCGGTTGGTTGTGCATCTTTTTCTTCCACACTTTTTCCTCCCACTCAACTTTCTGTTAACATGCTTGGATACAGCACTCTGTGAATAGCCAGCTTCTTTGGCAATGAATGTTTGTGGCTTACTCTCCTTGTGAAGGGTGTCAATGATTGTCTTCTGGACAACTGTCAGATCAGCAGTCTTCCCCATGATTGTGTAGCCTAGTGAACCAAACTGAGAGACCACTTTGAAGGCTCAGGAAACCTTTGCAGGTGTTTTGAGTTTATTTATTTATTTTTTTAATTTTATTTTACCTTTATTTAACCAGGATGAGATTCTTTTTCAAGAGTGTCCTGGCCAAGACAGGCAGCAGTACAACCATACATACATACAAACATAAAATACACAAAAATAATAACACAAAACAACTGAAATAGCAAACCCTTTAAAGTCAACCACAATCCTTAACACATCAGGCAAAACATCTACAGCCAGATGTGGCTGCCTCCAAGTCAGTTAACATCCTTTTAAAAACGACCAATGAGACCAACTTATTGAGTTTCATGGATTTCTGTAACTTGTTCCATGTAGAGGGAGCAGAATACTTAAACGCCTTTTTTCCAAGCTCAGTTCTAACCTTTGGAACAGACAAAAGGAAAAAATCCTGGGAACGAAGATTGTAAGTCCCGATATTATTTACACTGATGTAGGTCAGAAGATAGGATGGAAGTAGACCTAAGATAGCCTTATATACGAAGATATACCAGTGTTGAAGTCTCCGCGTTGATAGAGAAGGCCATCCAACACGTTCATACAGTTCACAGTGGTGAGTGAGGACTTTAAAACCAGTGATGAACCTCAGAGCTCCATGGTATACAGTGTCCAGTGCATGCAAACTTTGAGACGAAGCATGCATGTATAAGACATCACCATAGTCAAGTATAGACATAAAAGTAGCAGCAACCAGCCTTTTTCTAGATTCAAACGAAAGGCAGGATCTGATTCTGAAATAAAACCCTAGTTTAAGTTTTAATCTTTTTGTTAGCTGCTGAATTTGAAAGGTAAAAGAAAGAGATTCATCTATTAAAATACCAAGATATCTGTATTTAGAAACACATTCAATCTTCATACCCTGGGAAGTGAGGATTGAAGGCAGATTTAATTTGGATTTCGAATTTGAAAAAAGCATAACTTTTGGTTTTTTCAGGATTTAAAACAAGTTTAAAATCATAAAGATTCTGTTGAAGCGTGTTAAAATCAAGTTGTAACTGGGAGAGGGCTTGGTCTGCGGTGGGTGCTGAGCAATACAGTACAGTGTCATCTGCATAAAAATTATATTTTCCTTTAGACACGCTGATTGGCATGTCACCATATTCTAATTTGTTGAGAATTGGTGGGTTTTTGTTAAATGTGAGCCAAAATCATCACAATTAAAAGAACCAAAGACTTAAACTATTTCAGTCTGTGTGCTTTGAATTTATTTAATACACGAGTTTCACAATTTGAGTTGAATTACTGAAATAAATGAACTTTTCCACGACATTCTAATTTATTGAGATGCACCTGTATATTATCTATATATATTTAAAAAATATATCTATATTAAATCTATTTGGTTGTACTGTGATAATTGTAAAGAAAATAAAGAAAAAAATCTGAATCTAAAATAGAATAATGGGTGTAATGTGAATTGTATTAGTTTTAATGGAAACTGTAATTGTAAATTGTTGTCTTCTATTGGTGGCTTGTTAAAACCATTAAATCATAATGGAAAATGTCCCAAAACACACTAGAAACCATTAAATGTACTGGTTTTATTGGTTAACAGTTGATGGTTTGTAATGTTTTTAATGGTTTTTGTAGTGGAGACCATTACAACTTCTGTGATGGTTTCCATTGTTTGTTTTTACCTTAATGGTATCCACTAGACATAACACGCTACCAATAGAAGGAAAAAAATTACCAGTAGAGACCCATAGAGATCCATTAAAACCAATACAATTCCCATTATAACCAGTAAAACCATAACATTTTTTGTAATGGTTTCTATTATTTTTTCAGCAGGGTTTAGATGCTGTAGGCAACTGTCCATATTTCCAGAGGCTATGTAAAATGTGAAGGAACAAGCTAACGGCAAGCAACTTTTTTTTTTAAGTAATTGGGCTATGTTGGTGGTTAGATAAGCCTGTTTGTAGCTAGCTAAATTAAGTTCGCTGTAGAGCAGGACGGAGTGCATTTGTATCTGGTTGGCTGTAAATTATGGTCTTGCCGTATAAATGGTGATTACATTTTTTTTTGTTTTGTTTGCATGAGGCTGCTGTTGCAGTAGCTATGAAGATTTTAAGTTACGTTATCGCTATATTAGTTAGCTACCCTTTGCAAAATGCTCCTCAGTCTCGACCTTAAAATTTGTCGCACATATCAGTAAGCTATTTCTCTGACATGAAGTCGAGTTGAGAACTGTTCGACCTACAAGTAAAGCATACCGTTTAATGTACAGTAATATTAGTATCAATCAGCTCAAGTGGAGGCAACGCTAAGCCATAGCTAAGTGTCAGCCTGTAACAGCCGGAGAAGACATCGCGTTTAGCCCGTCAGCTGTTAGTTTGGTTTGTCACCTTTTTCACCCCTGACAAGTTTGCACCCCTGAAATAGCAGTCAGAACAAAATCAACTCTCGAAAATGTACAGTATTGCACATTTGAGTGGTGTGTGTTTGAATGAAGAGATCCCCATAGACTGACTAACTTTAAAGGGGTCATGTGATGCTTTTTAAAAGATCATTATTTTGTGTATTTGGTGTAACAGAATATGTTGACATGCTTTAATGTTCAAAAAACACATTATTTTTCAAATACTGTACATTATTGTAGGTCCTCTATGCCCCGCCTCTCTCAAACGCTTCGTTTTCTACAAAGTCCCTCCTTCCGACAAGCGCAGTCTGCTCTGATTGGCCATCTGACACAGTGCATTGTGATTGGCCGAACACCACAACCACTTGTCGAAAATATAACGCCTCTTTCCATAATCGCGAGTTTCAGCTTTCAAAATAAAAGTAAAGACAGTTAATAATGTCCTTAGTTTTACCATCAGTTCAAGCCCGAGAGGGGAACAGAGTCGCGTGACAGACACAGTGATGATGCTCTTATGTGTTTGCACACAAGTCGCGGTTAATATAGCTGAAGTGCTGTACACTCCGCTGTGACCCTCTCTCTCTCTCACACGTGCGCGCGCACACACACACACATGACGCGCAACTCTGCATTTGAACAGTCAATAGCAAATACTTAAACTAATAGAAAAACATTCAGTCGCTGATTCAGAAGTGCCAGATTGTCATAGCAAAGTCAAAATTACTGTACCTACTCTCCTAGGTTCACGAAACGGTCGTCCATAAAATGCGTTGTGATAACATCTGGGTTGAGCCCTTTACACAATCTGACATGGCTGGGGTTGGAATTGAACTGCGGGTTTCGTCTGGCCAGAGGAGAACTGGCCCCCCGACGGAGCCTGGTTTCTCCCAAGGTTTTTTTTTCTCCATTCTGTCACAGAGGGAGTTTTGGTTCCTTGCCGCTGTCGCCTCTGGCTTGCTCAGTTGGGGACACTTAATTTCTAGCGATTATCGTCGATTTGATTGCACACATGCTATTTAAACTAAACTGAGCTAGACAATGACATCTCTGAATTCAATAATGAAATGCCTTTAACTGAAAATTGAGTGTTTAATCTTTACTGACACTCTATCCTCCAATTTGATACTGTTAAGTGCTTTGACACAATCTGTATTGTTAAAAGCACTATATAAATAAAGGTGACTTGACTTGACTTGCTGTTCTGTTGTAAGTAATCTTAATAATTCCTAAATGCATCGACTTTCGGAAGGCCAAATAAAGTGTTTTTGCTTTCGCATAGAAACACACGGTGTCTCCCTGTCATTGCTGCATCAACACTACAGCAGTTACTGAAACCACGCCTTCTTTCTTTGCGTAAACATTTGGGCGGCATTACGCAAATATTTCCACATTGTGACGTAGACATGTGGGGGCGTGTTTGAATGAGCCGTTTTAGGGGGGCGTGGCAGAGTCTTAACTTTGCTAAAGAATATCTCTTTGGTTTTGAGACTTTAGTCTTTGCAACTTCAGGGATCTTATCTATGCACATCAGCTTGTAACACTCCAAAGAGAAAGGAAAACTTGAAATCGCATCATATGACCCCTTTAACCACTGACGCCGAACCGCATTATCAAGTAAGAATGAAACTATCTCCACTTTTTATCTTGATGAATTTCCACACAGAGGTACGAAATAATGTAGGGAGGATGTTTTCTCTTAATTGTCTTTGATATACCACTATCCACTATTTAATTTGAAAAACATTAATTATATCTATCTAGCCAAGTTTTGTATAAGTTTCCCTTACAGTAAATGTGAATCTCGCAAGACCGGAAGTAAGTATGCACACACTCGCGTTGCCATCTTGTGCACTGAGAGCAGACTACTCCGTACGCTTTCGAATCGCTCTCGTGGATGTCAAACATTGATCAATCTGCGCTGTGTCGCTTCTAGCCGAACACACCTAGTGCTGCAGGCTTATTGGCTCACAGACGATGAGGTTAACCCCTTAGGTATCGAAATCTGGTACCGAACGACAAGACGTTTTTCGATACGCGAGGGTATCGAGGCAATTCGGTTGGTGCCTAAAAAGTATCAAACTCCATACCCAGCCCTACTTAGGCTGGCCACACAATAGAGGATTTTAAGGCCGATTTGCACCCCAGAAAGATCGGGGGGTGTGGCCCGATTCGCGGCTTGTCGCAAGAGATTTTTTTTGTCCAAAAATCAAGTGATAATCAAGAAAAATAGTGACAAACCAGTCGTTTGGTTGAATCTGAGACAGAATAGATTTTACTGTCAACATCTTGAATTTGCTTGTTCCGAGTGCAAGATTCAAAGGGTGTAAATCCATTATTGGTCGTAAACCGCCATCTTTTTTGGGCACAACAAAATATCGGCTGTAAAAACCTGACTCTGTCTGAGAGGGGTGTACTTTTTCTATAGCCCCTTTCCTCAGCAGAGATTACACCTCTTGTTGCAGCACTGCAGTTTCTTTTGAATTCACAATCGTAGGAAGAATCCCGCGGAAAGGAGGCAGGCCTTTTCGAAACTGAATGGTGTATCCGTAACAAATTGTGCGTAATACCCATTGCGGAATGTCAGGCAAGCCTTCCCACACGGCTCAAAAATCCTTTAATGGCCTCAAGACCTCCGTCTGCGGCCGTGATGTCTCCACATGCGTTAGAATTTCCAAGCATGGAAAACTCACGGCATCCGTAAGAACGGGAAGTGCATGTGTCAAGGTCGCTGTGTTTCGTTGTATAGGATCCTGAAGCGTGTTTACGGCAAGATTCATTCCGACAGGATGCATATCGGGCCTCGCTGCTGGCAACAAAGCGGCAGCTTTGTGGGCCGTCATAAACGGGCCGTCCTTGCCAGACCCTTGGGCCGTCCCTCGAACCCTGAAAGGCTGAAGCGTGCAGATAGTTTGAGGGGGCGCTCGGAGTGGTGGCTCGCTCCAATGCTGCTCGAGACAGTCAATGTTTGAGCCTATGGACTGCAGTGAGAGGGTTGGATACGCTTTAGCGGTCCAACAGTGCTCTCTAGTGGAGGGCACAATCCCCGATGGTGGATAAGCCGTAGGACCCCAATCCTTACGAGGGGGTGCCATAGGTGATGGCTCTTCTCGCGGGGCGCCCCGTTGGCGGTGTGAGGACGATGAGCATGGGTGCGCCGCCGGCGGCTGACGTCACTCTATTTCCCTGGGCCTGCGTGGAATCAGCTGGCAGAAACCCAGCTTATCCACCGCGCGAGTGACCACGTCTAACAGCTCGCTGTAGGACGGGGAGCTGCGTCTCTCCTGTCCGCTAGGAGGGAGAGATCCACATGTGTCGGCTAGTTAATCCTCCGATTCTGAGGCTGCGGTGGACAAAACATCGTCGTCGTACAGCCTGCAGCCGAAGGAGACTGTACTGTAGGCCTCCAGGGCGGGCCGTAGATCCTTGTTGGCGAAAACAATGGGCTCTACGAAGTTTCCACCAACCTCTTGCACTCGAGTGGGGGAGAGCGAGCGAAATGGAGAAAACTCCAGCGCAGCACTGTCCTCATGGTCTGGGTCGCACGCGTCGCCCCAAGCCATCGCCTTGTGCGGCGCCTCAGCAACCGCAGAAGCGACACAGCAGGGATTGGACGCGGAGGCGACCTAGGAGAAAACTTCTACCTTGGAGCACAGAACCTTCAGTCGCAGGCTGTCACAGTGGGGACATGTCGACAGGCCGCTAAGCGCCGATGCAGGCCCAGGCACACAACGCACCTGTCATGAGTGTCCCCCGCCGTGATAAACCTGCTACACGGTTCCTTACATTTCCGATGACTCATCGCATCCGCAAAGAGCAGTTAACACTGCTCGGGAAATAAAAATATCGCTGAGAATGCAGGATGCTTTCTAGGGCACAGAAAATTCACTTTCGCTTTTCTGAAGGAAATGAAATCTGAGCATGCATAAGGCGGTGCCAAGCTCTATTTGGCCAATAGGATTGGCGGGATGGTACAGGGCTTCAGACATTCGTCACACCAAAGGGTGTTCCCATACGGTGACGTCACCGCAGCATTGAAGTGACCTATGAAAGGGAATCACTATCTTCAAGTGTGCGTCTCACGGTCTGGTCGAATCATCTAGTGTGCGCGTTCAGAGGATTATAAAGGCTGATTCATACTCGAGGCATCCGCAAGTTTATTTATTTTTTTTGTTTTTTTTATCGAATCACTCAAATTCAGCATTTTACAGTAGCCAGGGGGTGAACAAAAACAAAAAGAAATACAAAATTACAATGAAATAGAAAGAAAATGTAAAAAAATAAATCAAAATAAATCAAATTACATAAAAACATGGAAATGTTTACATAGCCTACATTAATACACTTAACAGCTTTCTTGTTTATCAGATTATAAATAGATTTTAGGTATTGCTTAACTTCTGATTTCAAAATGAGAAACAATAGTTTATAATTGCCGTACTTGCATTTATGTATACTAAACTTTGCCAGCAAAAGTAATAAATTAATCAAATAAAATTCGTCAAACTTGAAATTACATGTTGTAAGTGAAAAAAACAAACAAAACATTTTCAAAACAAAGTTGAAAGCTGGTCATGATATGATCTCTAACAAATGAGCAGAAATCTGACCAAAAATTGGCTGAGTAAGGACAACTCCAAAATAAAATGAAAACACGTTTCTGTATGTAGACCACAACATGTACATAGTGTATCAATATCACAGTTAAATCTGTTTACAAGAAAATAGTTACTGGGGTAATATTTATAAATGAGTTTGAAAGAAATTTATTTTACTTTATTTGTGATTAAATATTTATGAGGTAATTTCCAGATTTTATGCTATATCAAACCATCAACACAGCTATTTCAGAAAGTTACAATAGGAGGTCTAGAGACAACATCCCTTTGAAAAAGAGCCTGACGATTATTGTGTTTAACAGAGGAAGAAGAAAAACAAACTCGACCAACAGCAGTGTCAACAGGATCTAAAGACTGCAGAGAAGATTGGGGACATGTATTTTTACAAAGCATTTTTAACCCAGAGAGGATAGCATCCATAACTACAGCATATTCTTTAGGTGTGATTGGGATTTTAAATTTAGACAAAAATTCTGAATAAGTTAACAGAAGGCCTTCTTGGTTGAAAAGTTGGCTCACCAAAACTATATCATTAGAAAACCAATTTTCAAAAAACAGTGTTTTAGATTTATATAAAATAAGCTTATTATTATTCCACATAAAACATCTATTAGGTGAGAAATTATGTTTATAAATTAAATTCCAGTAGAGAAGCATTTGTTTGTGAAAATTGGATAACTTTAAAGGAAGTTTAGAAATGCTGTAGTTACAAAGCAAACGAAACTGAAGACCTCCAACCTGTGAAAAAAATGCAATGAGGAATAATGTTCCATATACTAGTTTTTTTTTTTAATTGTTTGATCCAGTTTACTTTAAAAGTATAATTAAGGTAAAATCTAAGAAGTTCAAACCTCCATTTTCAGTTGTGTTCATAACCACAGATTTCTTAATATAATGGGTTTTATTTTTCCACAAAAAATTGAAAAGCATATTATCAACAGTCTTGCAAATATTATTGTTGACTGCTAGAGAAAGAGCTGTATATGTTAGCCTTGAGATGCCCTATGCTCTCCCCCTCAAAGATAAATCTCTTAGTAACCACTGATTTAACTTTTTCTTCGTCTTATCAATAATAGGGGAGCAATTTAGCTCACATCTTCTTTCTTCATCCTTTACAATCTTTATACCTAAATATGTGACTTCATTTTTATAGGGATACCACAAATAGATGGTAAATCGCACTGCTTAAGAGACATTAATTCACACTTATTAATATTCAAATGAAGACCTGAAGCTTTAGAGAATATATGGATAATATTAATAGCTTTGGGTATTTCCCCTGCATCTTTTTAAAAAAGAGTGGTGTCATCTGCTAATTGGCTAATGGTGATGATGTTATCTGCAACTGTAATTCCTCTTAAAGTATTCTGTTTAATAGAATCAGCAAATAGTTGTGAACAGAGTAAGAACAGATAGGGAGAAATAGGGCATCCCTGTCTGATACCACGATTAAGATTAAATCTGGGTGAGGTGCCAGCACGCAGTTTGATTGAACAGTTACCATTGAAGTATAAAGTTTTAATAGTCTTAATAAAATAATTACAGAAACCAGATTTTTTAAGGGCTGAAAAAATAAAATGATGTTCAACAGTATCAAATGCCTTATCATGGAAGTCTAAAAAAAGAATGAAGCTCTTATCTGAATAAAGGTGGGGATTGTCAGGAGTCCGGGTCCTGCGTTTCTCCCTCTCACCACAAGAGGTCACTGTCTCCTGGATTCTATTCCCCAAACTCCACTCACCTCATTATTGATTAATTTGCCCCAGCTGTTTTCCTGATTGCCGTCCCTATTTAGGCTTCCTGTGTTTTCTGTTCGGGGCTCGTTTGTCTCACTTTTGTGCCAGGTATGCCTGTGACTTATGTATGTCTTGTTTTCAGTGGTTGTGTTTACTCTGGCTTTTTCCCCTTCGGGGTGGTTTCATTTGTGTTTTGGTTTATTTTGTAATTTGTAAATAAAGAAAATTCCTTTTGCCAGCATTTGAGTCTTCGTCTCTCCCATCCCGTGACAGGGATAATCGATGAAATCTAAAACTAAACAAATATTATTTGAAATATGTCTCTTCCTCATGAAACCAATATCATCAATAATTAAGTCTAATGTCTTTTTAATTCTAACGGAAAATATAGAGGCTAATTCAGTAATTCACAGTTATTACAATAATCACTACTCAGTTGAGCTAAATTCCAATAATGCGCAATCAATCTGCGAATGGTCACCTTAACAGATTCGTTGTCCAGAATTGAATTATTAAGTTTCCAGTAAGAGTTATAATAGTTGTTGGAAAAAAGATCGTAGGCCAACATTAATAGAAACTGCTTTATGGTCTGTCAGTGGCATAGGTAGAATGTTAATTAAAATGTTTTCTTTCTGTAAGCTACAAGAAGCTAGCCAATAATCAATACAAGACATGGCAGTACATGCCTTATTGTTCCATGTAAAAGATATTAAATTAGGGAATTTCTCCCTCCAAATGTATTTTTACCAAATTTCTGCATAAAGGCCTTAAGTCTGATATTGGAAGAAGTTGGAGAACGAGGAGGCCATCTGTCAAGGGAATTGTCTAAAGTAATATTAAAATCACCGCCAGTTAATATAAATGAATTTGGGAATTTGAATAAACAATGTGTTAAGCGAATTTCTAATGTATCAAATAAGTCATCATTTTCACTTTTAGAGTTGTACCCATAAAAATTAACTAGAATTATAGTCAAAAGATCAAATTTTTCAACTAAAAGAATGTAATGACCAAGAGTGTCTGCATCAGAATATAAAATATCTCCTGAAAACCTACTTTTCAAAATTGCTACTCCTGCTGAGTGCTCAGATGTGCAAACCAAATATCATTACCCCATTGTACTTTCCAAAAACTAACATAATTGGGAGTTGAATGAACGTCTTGAAAAAAACAAAAGTCAGATTTTTGCTGCTTAGCAAATAAAAACAAAGCCTTACGTTTAACATTTAACCTCAAACCCCTGGCATTAAGAGTAATTAAAGAAAATGACATAAAAGAAAAGTAACAATGAGTAGAAGGAACAGGAACAACTTGCAATTTTCCATTCCCAACAAGAATAAGTGAACAATGTAATTATTAACCCAGCCATAAACATATGAACATTACTTCAAACAATATACAGTCATTCTTTGGCATCAGATGAAGAGAAAGAACTTATAACAGCAATATGCTGTAAGTCTGCATCTTCAGGGTGGTGGACGCACGGCTTTCCCATCAACAAACGCCCGCCCACCGACAAAGAACGCTCTTTTCCCTTCCTTTCTAGCAGCTTCCACCAATGGCCACAGTTTCATCCTTAGCATCCTGTCTGCCTGAGTCAAATCTTCGGTGGATCTCAGCTTGTGGTTCCTGAGGTAATCGGAGTGTTTTGCTTGTCTCCACACCAGATCCCGCGTAGATCTTTTCGCAAAGCGAATAATCACCGGTCTTGGCCTGTTGTCCAGCTTTCCCAGATGATGCGCAATTCTGATAGCGTGGTAAAGTTAGTTTTAGGTTTGATATTCGCTGGATATTCACTTAGGCTGCTTTAGGGACCGTCTGCAAATTTACCTCTCAGTAACAAATGTCCAATAATTAATACAAATTATGTTTACAAAGCCATAGTACATGACTTATGGGCAAACTGACTGAAAATATTTAGCCAATATGTCGCCTTAGACAATACCTCCCCTAATGTATGTACAGTACACAAATATTTTTTTAGAAAAACAAAATACAGTAATTCATCAAAATTGGGTTTTTCATGTTCCAAAGGTTGTAGTTACAAGACTGACTTACTACAGGTGACATTTTGCCAACATCTCCCTTACTGTACATACAGTACATAATTATGCTTAGAAAACAATTACTTTAATTTACAAAATGTTTTTTTCATGTTCCAAAGGTTGTAGTACATTTGTAGTTACAAGACTGACATACTACACGTGAAATTTTGCCAATATCTCCCTTACTGTACATACAGTACATAATTATGCTTAGAAAACAATTACTTTAATTTACCAAAATGTTTTTTTCATGTTCCAAAGGTTGTAGTACATTTGTAGTTACAAGACTGACATGCTACACGTGAAATTTTGCCAATATCACCCTTACTGTACATTCAGTACATAATTATTCTTAGAAAACAATTACTGTAATTCACCAAAAGGGTTTTTTCATGTTCCAAAGGTTGATGTACATTTCTAGTGGCCAGACTTACTTACTACAGGTGAAATTTTGCCAATATCTCTATTGGTGTACATACAGTACATAATTATTCTTAGAAAACAATTACTATAATTCACCAAAAGTTTTTTTTTTTTTATATGCTACAAAGGTTGTAGTACATTTGTAGTTACAAGACTGACTTACTACAGGTGACATTTTGCCAATATCACCCTTACTGTACATACAGTCCATAATTATTCTTAGAAAAAAGTTACTGTAACTCACCAAAAGGGTTTTTGTTAAGTTCCAAAGGTTGTAGTACATTCCTAGTGGCCAGACTGATTTATTACAGGTGAAAGTTTGCCAATATCTCCATTACTGTATGTATAGTACACAACTATTTTCTTAAAAAAATTACTGTAATTCAACAAAGTGTTTTTTTCATATTCCAAAGGTTGTAGTACGTTTGTAGTTACAAGACTGACTTATTACAGGTGAAATTTTGACAGTAACACCCTTACTGTATGTACAGCACACAAATATTTTCATTAAAAACTAATTCACCCAATTTTTTTTTTTTTTTCCATGTTCTAAAGGTTATAGTACGCTCCTAGTGGCCTTGGATTCTACAGCAGATTGTTTATATTTATATTCATATTTATGTATGTATGTGTGTGTGTGTGTGTGTGTGTGTGTGTATGTACAGTGTGTACATAATTATTAGGCAAGTTGATCATCTGATCTTCTTACCAAGCACATTTTACCAATTCCAAACCACGTCAATCTAAATAACTACTATTAATTTTGTAATTAATCATTTATAAGTGATATATAATTGTCCATGAAGGCTGGAAGTGAAAAACTTAATATATTCAGATGTGCATAATTATTAGGTAGGATTTCTTTTACTGATAAATGAGGCAAAAAAAGAGATTTAACTCAAAAATTATTAAATGCCCATGAGAAATATTCAAAACTAATGCACTACAGAAATTGCAAAGTTAAGGCATGACCATTGGACAGCAAAATGCTCATTGGGTCAGCAGGGTCAGAAAAAAAGCAGATGGAGAAGAAAAGTCACGTTGACTGCAAAGGAATTAATGTGAAGAATTAGGTGTGAACCCATCAGGAACCCTTAGTCCTTAGTCCAGTCTCTGCAAGAGAGACTTTTCAGGATAGGAGATGACTAAAAATGAACTCCTAAAACTTACTTCCAGATTCTGGAAGATAATTTCAGTTTTTTCTTTACAATCCACACTCAGCATCTTGGGCTTGACTGAGACCTGGATTCTTCCAGAAGACTCAGCAACCCCAGCCGCTCTATCTAACAACCTCTCTTTCTCTCACACCCCCCGTCAGGTTGGCCAGGGTGGGGGCACTGATCTGCTCATTTCAAACAATTGGAAATACTCATCCCACTCTCCCCTATGCAATTATATCTCATTTTAATCTCATGCGATTACTGTAACAGCTCCTATAAAACTCTAGGCTGTGGTAATGTACCACCCTCCTGGCCAAATTCTAGGCATCTTCCTAGAGGAGCTGGATGGCCTCCTGTCCTCATTCCCAGAGGATGGCAGTCCACTTTTAGTCTTTGGTGACTTCAACATTCATCTGGACAAGCATTATGCTACAGACTTCCATTCACTCCTTGCTTCATTTGATCTCAAATGCCTTACCACTACAAGCACGCACAAATCAGGCAACTAACTTGACTTAATTTACACACGCAATTGTATTGCTGTCACGATCCGCTACTGTCAGGAGCGAGGAACGAGGAGCAAGGAACGAGGAGATGAGGAGATAACATAAAACGAGAGTCTTTAATAATCCAACAGGGTAACACAGATCAGGCAGGAGACGCACACGAAATGTTTGAGACCCGACAAAGACAGACAGCACAGACCTTGACTTAAATACATGGGGTAACAAGCTTAATTACGAGACACATCTGGATGAAATGAACACAATCAGACAAGGGAGAAACTGGGTCACGGAGCACATGGGGACGGAAAACACATACAAAACAGTCCATGGGCGTGACAATTGCAGACAACATTTAGGTACAACCCCTTCATATCTCTGACCATTTCTTCATTACATTTAAATTACATTTTGCTACCTGTGTGCCACCAACCCCTATACCAGTTATTTTTAGACGAAACCTACGCTCGCTTTCACCCTCCCATCTTTCCTCTGTAGTATCCTCCTCTCTTCCTTCGCCTATCCATTTCTGGATGTGTATGCAGCAACTGACACTTTATGCTCTACTTTAACTTCTTGTCTAGACGATATTTGTCCTCTCTCCTCCAGGCCAGCAGGGGCTGCCCCTTCTAACCCCTGGTTATCCGATGTTCTTTGTGAGCATCGGTCCAAACTCAGGGCAGCAGAGGGAAAATGGTGTAAATCAAAAGATCCGTCAGACCTGAGTATGTATCAGTCTTTGCTTTCATCTTTCTCTGCTGAAGTCCATACTGTCAAATCTTCATATTTCCACAACAAGATTAACAACGCTCCAGAGACACGTAATCTCTTCAAAACATTAAATTCTCTCCTCTGTCCCCCTCCTTCACCTCCCACCATTTCTATAACAGCTAATGATTCCGCCACATTCTTCACAGACAAAACTAGAACAATCAGTAGTCAGTCCTCACCTCCACACACACAGGACCTCAAACCAACCACATCCATTGATAAAACTCCCATCTTCTCTTTCTGTCCCGTCAGTATCCAAACAGCCATCCTACAACATGCCCTCTAGACCCTATCCCCTCACACCTTCGCCAAGCAATCTCTCCAACACTTTTACCAGTTCTCACACACATCATCAACACATCTCTCCTCACAGTCACCTTCCCCATGGCATTCAAGCAGGCTCAGGTAACCCCACTGCTCAAAAAACACTTCTCTTATAGACAGCTACAGACCTGTCTCTCTCCTTACATTCATAGCGAAAAGCCTCGAACGAGTTGTTTTCATCCAGGTATCATTGTTTATTTCACAGAACAACAACCTGGATTTTAATCAGTCAGGTTTCAGGAGTGGCCATTCAACTGAGACTGCACTACTCTCAGTCACTGAAGCCTTGCGGATTGCAAAAGCTGATTCATCAGTTCTTATTCTGCTGGATCTATCAGCTGCTTTTGACACTGTCAATCATCAGATCCTCCTGTCCACCCTCTCATCACTGGGCATCACAGGGATTCCACTTCGCTGGTTTGAATCCTATCTCACTGGTAGATCATTCAGGGTGGCCTGGAGATGGGAAGTATCTAAAGCACATCAACTGGTCACTGGGGTTCCTCAGGGATCATTTCTTGGACCCCTCCTCTTCTCCATATACACTACATCACTAGGTCCCATCATACAGGCACATGGCTTATCCTACCATTGCTATGACAGGCAGCTCTATTTTTCATTTCAACCAGATGATCCAACGGTAGCTGCACGGATCTCAGGTTGCCTGGCGGACATCTCGGCATGGATGAAAGAGCATCACCTACAGCTCAACCTGGCAAAGACTGAGCTTCTTGTCTTCCCTGCCATTCCAACTCTACAGCATGATTTCACCATCCAGCTAGGTTCTTCTACAATTACCCCATCAACTTCGTTCAGAAATCTTGGTGTAATCTTTGATGACCAGCTGACCCTCAAAGACCACATTGCAAAAACTGCTCAATCTTGCAGGTTTGCACTGCACAACATCAGAAAGATCAGGCCCTTTCTAACAGAGCGTGCTGTACAACTTCTTGTCCAGGCCCTTGTCATTTCTAGGCTGGACTACTGCGATGCTCTTCTGGCTGGACTTCCATCATGCACAATCAAACCTTTACAGATGATTCAGAATGCAGCGGCACGACTGGTCTTCAACGAGCCCAAAAGGGCCCATTGTCACACCTCTCTTTAGCCCCTTTCACACTGCACATTGGTCCCAGAAAATTGCCGGAAAATTGCCGGGGTGTCTTCTGTGTGAACGCAAACACGTCCCGGGATTGATTCCCGGGATCGATCCCGGTTTGGGGACCTAGTAACATTGCCGGGTTTAGTCCCGGAACGAGCGCTGTGTGAACAAAAGCCGTATCAATGCCGTAAAGTGTGTCGTAGTGATGACGCACGTTATCGTGTGACTGTTTTACCGGGTGTTTTGAAGGCAGAAACAATAAATGCATTAAACTATACATTACAATTATGAATACAATTACAAATGAATAAATCATATAAATGAAAACTTCAAATATTGAATAAAACACAAATATAACAAATACATTAAATTATAAATTAAAATGCTCCATCGGGACAAAACCATGGGAATCAGATAAGCCCTTTACACAATCTGACTGCGGTTGGAATTGAACTGCGGGTTTTCGTCTGGCCAGAGGAGAACTGGCCCCCTGACTGAGCCTGGTTTCTCCCAAGGTTTTTTTCTCCATTCTGTCACAGAGGGAGTTTTGGTTCCTTGCCGCTGTCGCCTCTGGCTTGCTCAGTTGGGGACACTTAATTTCTAGCGATTATCGTCGATTTGGTTGCACAGATACTATTTAAACTAAACTGAGCTAGACAATGACATCTCTGAATTCAATAATGAAATGCCTTTAACTGAAAATTTAGAAAATTGAGTGTTTAATCTTATCATTATACATTACTGACACTCTATCCTCCAATTTGATACTGTTAAGTGCTTTGACACAATCTGTATTGTTAAAATCGCTATATAAATAAAGATGACTTGACTTGACTGTATGTACAGTAAGGAAGATATTGTCAAAATTTCACGTGTAGTAAGTAAGTCTTGTAACTACAAACATACTACAACCTTTGGAACATAAAAAAAACCCTTTTGGTGAATTACAGTAATTGTTTTCTAAGAATAATTATGTACTGTACATACAGTAAGGACGAAACTGGCAAAATTTCACCTGTAGTAAGTCAGTCTGGCCACTAGGAATGTACAACAGCTTTTGGAACATGAAAAAAAAAAAAAAAACGCTTTTGGTGAATTACAGTAATTGTTTTCTAAGAATAATTATGTACTGTATGTATAGTAAGGGAGATATCGGCAAAATGTACTTACCTATAGTAAGTCAGTCTGGACACTAGGAATGTACTACAACCTTGAACAGCCATTTGGGTACTTACAGTAGCTTTTTTATGAACATAATTGTGTACTGTACTGCATACTGTATATGAAGGAAGGTATAGGCAAAATCCCACCTGTAGTAAATCACTATGAGTAATACAAGCTTTACAGTTTCGCAATGTTTTATTTTAAATGTTAAAAGTCACTTTAAGTTAAAATACATTGGACATTTTAAACCCAGTCGGTGGAATTGTCAGACGGTCCCTTACGCATCAAACGCCCATATAGCACGTCAAAGCTTTCTCCGGTTTAAATTTGCTGCTACAATACAGTTTTTAAATTATATTTTCATGTTGATATAAAGTTGTTGCATATTGTTAAAACTAATCGTGGTAGTGGTATCTTTGTAGGACTGTCGACTCTATAGAACAGAGGCATGCGAAAGCGAATGTCCAGCGAATATCGAACCTAAAACTAACTTTACTGCGCTAATAGATGTCATCTTGAATCGCCATGCTTGGGTCAGGAACAACTGCAGCACAGATGTTGGAAACCTTCAGCTTGATGTTTTCATCAGATTGTTCAGGGATTCCGTACAGACGAAGATTCCATCTGCGCTGATATCGTTCGGTTTCATTCAGTTTTTGCTCAAGCTCAGAGATCTTGGTATTATTCAGATTCACAGTAGATTTACAGTTTTTCATGTCGGTTTTCAATGCATTGACTTCTTCAAACACAAAGTCAATCGATTTCTCGCGACCCTCAATACACACTGTTTTGGGTTATCAATTTTCCGAGATTGTCTGCACTCTCCTTGATTTCAGATGTCAAAGCCACAATTATGTTATCTTGTAATTCTGTCAGCGAAATGTCCCCTCGAGATTTCTTTTGCTGAGGTTTCACAGGCGTATCTTGGTTAGAGTCATACGCTGACTCGAGGACTGGACTCTCACTCCGAGAGAGATCCGGACATTGCTGGCTGTATTCATGGTCAGTTATGAAATGTGAGGCAGATACAACTCCAGCACCGACAGGAATGCCAAGTTCCATTTCTTCCGTAAGGACATTAGAAGTAACGTTAGAGCACTTATTTTTCCTTTTGTGCTTCATTGTGCAATCCGAAGCATCCTTGTGCAAGAATGGCCGTCAAGTTAGAAACTTAAATTAAACCAACCAAAACTACAAGCGACTTTGCTAAAAAAGATAACAAAAATGCCTAATGCATAATCAAACAATATTCTCACGACCAGGTTTAATTTTAGGTTAAAACCTGGGAATGGAAAGGATAAACGCCTCATTGCTTCCTCACCGGCCATCTTGCGCAACCCCACGCGTCCGAAGTTCGCTCGCCAAATACGACGTCATCGCGGTGTTGGCGGAAGTTCGCTTTGAGTGCGCGCGACGTCGTTTCGCGTGGCGGTGTGCACAACATTTTTTGTAACTTTCCGCACAGCTCCGCTTCCGAAGATGCAGGAGTTCTGGGCGATTCTAGCCATACATGCTCGTCTGTGCCGGCATTTGTGTGAAACAGAAGCAGTTTGATGTTGTTTTCAAACTCCACCAGGTGCAACTTTTAACGCTTTAAGGGAAAACAATGAAAAGTTTTTTTTTGTTTTGTTTTTTTGCATAGTTTGTCCAAGGCTTTTTAATTCAAGAACGTTTTATTTTTATTGTATAAAAATAGAATTAGAATGAATGTAGACACTATTTGCTTAAAGTTGTCTTGTTTGATGCGAAATAACCCAAAAGTTTAAGATTATTTTAACCAGTTCATAAATAAATTATTAATTCATCAAATGACTTCTTCTCACCGGTGATTCCCGATGGTTTTAGAGGAAAATTACTCCTCGTCGCCCCCTGTTGTTTCAAAGAATATCTCAACGGCGAACGCGTCAAGTATAAAAGCCTCGTCCGTTTGGGAAGGTGCGCGCGCAGTCAGCGGAGCGGACACACCAAATGTCCTTGCGATGACACATATGCATATACCATCTTAGAGGAGCTGGACTACCCGTGCAACCTGATTGGGTTGCAGGTACTTTCTCATGGTACAAGTACTCAGAAAGACCCTGACAAGCACAAAACTAGTGACAACTCAGTCAGGAAGGATAAAGAGAGAACGATTGTCTTTGGACACCACCTGCAAAACAGTTGGCTTTTTGGGGGTTGTCTTGATGTTGCCTCTCCAGTTTGATTGATATCCTGACTTGGTGTTATATTGAGCAGTGTACCTACTTTAGTAAAAATTACATAAAAATGATTTTCTTTACATGTACAATGTTAGCATTTGTCAATTGTAGAATGGTCCTGCAGTGTTTTCTTAAAAATGGTTGAATCATTGGACCAAGTTCTGTGCAATGAAGTTATTCTGTCTGTGTTTGTACAGGCTGAGTAGTACTGGAGCTTGTATCTTTGGGGTCCTGCTGGAAAATGAGTCCATGGTGCTCAAACTTCAGAAGGGGACTAAAGAGGAAAGCAACCTCATATGTGACCTTGTTCAGGTCTTGACTGAAGACGATCCTGATGTTGTGATGAATGCTGCTGGAGCCATAGCCTCATTGGTATGGTTGCATGACGATATAATGCATGCTGCATTATACAGAAACTTTATATTATATCTAACCTTTTCAGAACATTTTATCTGTTTTCAGGAAAAAAAATGGCATTAACTAAACTGGTAAAATTGTGCATCTTGGTAATGTAATTTGAATACATTTACTAAAATGGAATGTTTCATATTGACAAATAAAGTGCAGAAGCATAGTTACAGAGACAGGAATCTGAAAGGCAATTACATTCAACACTTTTTAAACCTGAAAACATCTCACAATATAGCAGCGGTTATATGTTATAACTATTCTACTCAATTTTAGGTTATGACTCTTGAAGTTTACAGTATTATTCTTAGGCTGTGGAATTAATAAATAACAACAACTTAACAATGAATTTAAAAAAAATGTTTACATGTTTACACACACACACACACACACACACACACACACACACACACACGTTTGTTTTTGTGAAAAGTGGGAACATCCCATAGGCGTAATGGTTTTTAAACTGTACAAACTGTATGTGCTATTGCCCTACACCAACCCTACACATAACCCTACACCTTACAGGAAACTTTGTGCTATTTCAGATTTTCAATACACTCCATTATGTGTGATTTATAAGCGTTTTGAAAAGTGGGGACATGTCATACCCTTGTCATTATACAAATTTATGTCCTCATTTGTCACAAAAATGTGCGCACACACACACACACGGCTATCTAAATGAGGACATTTCATAGACTTATTTTGTTTTTATATTGAGCTAATTATAAACAGAGGTTTAAATTATTGGAGTAAATATAACTAATTACTGTACTTGAGTATCTTTTTGGATGCTTTGTAGTTGTGCTGAGTATCAAAGATATTAACAACTTTTACTCTCTACTTCACTACATTTCTGAATGAGTATCTGTACTCTTTACTCCACTACATTTGTAATGAGCGTTGCAGTTACACATTACATTTTGCATGGTACCTAGCTTTTCTGCAGCAGTTTATTTCTGCGAGATGTGATATCGCCAGCTACAGGGCACTGAAAGTAATATATCTTGTGCACTTTGCCCTTACTCACTCAAACTTGTCAACAAAGCTACTTTACATGAATGCGAGTTCCTTAGCAAGTAGTTGTGAATCACAGGTGTTTTAAATATAAGGACATGACTGCAGCTGGCAATGAGGCTGAAACCAGCACATCCAGTGCAAGAAGACTGACTTTTTAATTAAATTTTCTTTCTTTTTATTTATTTATTTATTTGCAATTTTGAGGTGTTCAGTTTTATTTTGGTTTTAGAAAATAAACGTGATTGCTCTCCTCACAAATCAGCTCTTTCTTGTTTTTGTTACATGTTCTCTATGCCTTGTCTTGGACTTTTATGTCACTTTCTGTCTCCCGTGGTGTTTGTAGTCAGTTTGTATCTTATCTTGTTAAGCTTGTTAGCCGCCTGTGTATATATATATATATATATATATATAGATTTAGATTTAGATTTAGTCATTTTGCTGACGCTTTTATCCAAAGCGACTTACAATTGGGATATATATATATATATAGCCCTAGTGTTTCTTTAGTTCTTTGTGAGTTGTTGAATGTAATGTTTGTCTGTTTGCCGGTCATTCTGTTCTTTGTTCCCTTTGGTTTTTGGTTTATTGTTTGTTCAAATTTTTCTCCAGCTTCTCCACAACGTTACAGTTTTTGACTGGCATGTCTCTTTGCCTAGTGCATCTTTGAGCCTATATTTAGCATAAGTAAAATACTAAAGTACTGTTAAAATCAGATACTCTTATGACTTTTACTCAAGTTGTTTTGGAATTGGTGACTTGTAACTTGTAGTGGAGTAATTTTCACTGTAAGCTATCTGTACTTTTACTCAAGTATGGTTTTCAGGTACTCTTTACACCAGGGCCGTAGCTGGGGTTTGCGGGGCCCTGCCGTCCCGATGCAGTTTGTACCAGTGGGCCCCGTTTGAAATTGTTTAATTTGTATATTCGTTCTATTTATTTATTTGTGCTATTTACACAATGTTTAAGTTTTTTCAAGTTTGTAGGTGTCCAGATACAGAAACCGAATAATCAAATGTAAAATAGCACTGCATAGTCTTTACTGTAAAAATTAAATATACAGTAAAGCCAGAATTTATTCAGACACCTTCAACATTTCTCACATTATCACAGTTTATTTGCTATAGTTTAGAAAATAGTAATAAAATATGTCAAGAACTCAGAGTTAAACAGCGTCAGAACAAATTAATCTTGATAATGTCAGATAACTTTGATAGAAAGTTATGTAGGCTAATGGATTACAATCAACCAAAAATTCAGACAACTGTTAGTATGACAATATCTACACAACTATTAATACTTTTATGACCAATTACCAAGCAATGCTTCATTTTGTTCAGCCTGTGGTGTAAAAAGGTCGCATTAGCAATTAAAGAAAAAACACTTAAGCAAAACATGGTCAGGTCAAAGTGGTAGCATCCACCTGGATGAACTATAATGTCCTGCACCCACTAGTAAAAAAATATATATCTGATGTCTGAATAATTTTTGGTTTGACTGTGGATTAATTATTGTTAAAACTACAAAGTAATTCAGTCAAGAGCAGTGAGTGATTTTCTTTCTTTCATTTTCTTGGATTAACATTAAGGACACCGACAACAGCTAGTAGCCTAAATTAGGCGCGGCCACTTTAAGAGACAATGCATCCAATATAATGATACACATCCGATTTCTTTGTCCACTTTTTACATTCACTTAAGACAAAACTGACAGTTTTTTCGAGGATACTCTCCAAGACGAGTATTTTGATATAATTTTGTAGAAGAGGCAAATTCGGTGTTTAAGCGCTTGAGACGCGTCTCTCTTCGTGCCCACACCGGCGTGGGTGCTGAATTGGGCTCTTTCACATCTTTTTCTGGTTGCATGTTTAAACTGTGATTTGTATTTGGTCGTTCAGGTGCAGCAGGAGGCTAAGGAGAGTTCGGTTTGGTCTTGCTGTCTGTGAGACGCGCGGCTCTCTGCGTGCGCACCGAACACAGTGCGCAAGTACTCAGTTCAGCTTTTCGTCTTGTGTTTAATGCGTTAAACTCTTTTGAATGTTTAAATTGGCATGGCTTAAAAACACGTGCAAAATGATAAGCTTTCATGACGACGCGCAGCAGTGGCCCGTCAACTGTCCTGAGCATCTTTTTAGGCTGGCCTCAGCTAGTCGTTTGAGATCGCCATGGGGCCCTATAATCGTCACCACCTTTCACCCCACTAGTGACGGCTCTGCTTTACACCTCTGATTATAAATACTATAACCTATAACCCTAACAGAATTTTTTCTGTTTTTTTAGTTTTTGTTTTTGTTTTTAGGAGCCAATGGTATCCATTAGATATCTTCTTCTTCTTCTTCTTCTTCTTCTTCTTCTTCCACTCTGGAAGTCTATAGCCCATAGAACCGCTTGCAGGAAAGTTATGAAATCTGGCACAAGACATTAACCATAGTGAGTTTGGCGTCTCTAAATCAAACCCTCTAGCACCACCAACAGCTCAAATTTGCACTCATGTTCATGCTAATAACTTTAGAACCCTAAAGTTTAGACACAAAATTCTTTTTTTGCATCTGATGTCTTGGCTTATGTTGAGTCGAATACATACTAAAATTTTTAATTGGGTCAAGATTTTTTGCTATTTTAAATTATTCAAAAAAACCTACTTTTTCAAACTTGTCCTAGACAGTTTGTCTGATTTTCACCAAAATTGGGTCAGATCATCTTCATACCATGCCAACAAAAAGGATTCAATTGATTTGTCAAACCATTCTCGAACAATGTGTAAATGAATACAATGATGCAAAACTGAATGTGAGGCTATATCTCCACAATTCTTTAGCATATTCTGACCAGACTTGGTGTATGTTATGACAACCATGACGTGAGGCTACCAGCAGTTTTCTACCTAGAAACCATTAAATCATATTATGATTAAGTTACCGGCCATTCATAACTTCTACTACTAAGTTTTTGATATCCTTCATATTCTGTGTGGTCAGTTCACAGCAGTGATAGAAATTAATCTTTTCCAATAAGTTTAATTTTTATGGGCATTTTTACCTTTATAAAGCCAAGTGTGCATCATCTTTTGAGTCAAATTCTTACATTTAATCAGTCAATTATAATAATAATACATTTAGGCTGTTACTAAACAAATTAAATCAGTATCAAGAAAATTCATCTTTGCAGAAGTTTTTGGCATTTAGATGTATTTTCACATGTTAATGCAGCTTAGAGGGACATGGCATGCTTTAACCTGCAGTTACAAATGCATAAATAAAGTTTTGATATTTTAAACATTAAATGTTGAATACTGATATTAAAAATTATTTAAATAATAAAAAGATACTTTAAAACTGTAAAATTAAAACCGCCAATAGGTGGCAGCAAGTCACTGTTAATAAGTGAGTCATTGTGATTGACCTGAATCATTTAAACTGTTGATTCATTCAGGAACTAAACACCGTCATGTTGCTCAGAGACGCAAAACAGCACTATGGCTGTGTTTAGAATGTTTTTTGTTGGCGAAATAGAGCAAAAACAGCCAATATGGTGTCTAAAACGTAGGTCTCTTGATATTAACTTATTGTTTATTGAACTGTTGTATAAAATCAATATCACATTTGTAACCATGCATATTTTTAAAGAAAAAACGGCACTCTTCGTGTGATATTGGTTAACTATATGAATGGATGTAAATATATACATTTTCTGCCTCCTTATCTTGAATTATGTGATCATTCTTAATGCAAATTAATAGACTGAATCATGCAGTGAAAGAACCGATTCTAAATGCGCACGCGCACTAAGTTCCAGACTTCATCACGTATTGAAGTCGCATATGCGTACTTTGTTTGGTTTTTGCAATATACTCGATATTGTCATGATGTCTCACGAAGAGTTCAGTTTTTGCCCTAAACCTGCGCAGATTTGGGTTGCATTAACTTCCCCAAGCAATTAATGAGTGAACATAACTTACGAAAAGTAACCCGCCAAATTGGCTAGTGATTTGATGACGTTATACCGCCACAGCTGATTTTTAGCCCCATTTGGAGGGTTGGCGGGTGTTAATTTCAAACCGTGTATATCTATCTATCTATCTATCTATCTATCTATATATATATATATATATAGATATATATATATATTTTTTTTTCTTTCCTCAAGTTAATTATTATTAATTATTATACCCTTAGTCTGCAGTGAACAAATATTCAATGTAATATAAGCACACAATTAATCTTTTTCAAATATCAGAAAATTAGATCAATGTCAAAATGAACATCTTATCCTAATAGTGGTCATTTACAGCTACAATATACAAGCAATAAATATAATATAATATAATAATATATAATAAGTATAATATAATAAAAAACATTTTTCCTGTAAATTCATATAAAATTTAACCTAAATCTCTTCAAATAAGTCAAATACCCATAAGAATTGTTGTTGCACATTTCTGGTTTTTAGGTCTAAAAGCCATCCTAAAGCTCTGTCTTCATGTGTTAGGTTGAAACTACATCAGGGCGGACATGGTTCCTTCAGATCCAAAGTGTGTTCAGTGGGGTCCTTGAGAGCTTATCTGTTCTTCTAGAGAATGAGAGAGAGACTACGGTTAACTCTGCAGCACTTATTCTTGCACGGCTGTCCCTGTGTGAAGAAACCTGTGAAAAGGTTTTATCCCATTCATCTGCCTGCAAGATATTCAGATGTTTGACACAATGCTTATCTTGTAGCCACAAAGGTCAGTGTCCTACTTCATTTAGGAAAGAATGAATTGTAATGAAGAGTAACAATAACATCATTAATGGATAATTAGATCAAACAGATGTAATGATTAATAAGGACAGCGCGGAGCCAAAGCATTTTGCACCGTAGTAGAGCACAGACCAGTATCGATTTAAGTATAAATGCGCAGCAGCCATAGCTTTTGTTTTAAAGAATACGCTGATTTTATTTAATTAATACTGAGTATTAACTGATGTCTCATAAAATGGTGTTTTAAAGCAAAGACACAGAGCCACTGTGAGAATGACTCCCAGTTTTTAATATAAATGTAAAAATGAGCGGACTCTGATAATTAGTTTTTTGCTGAAGAAACACAAACAAATCATTCAGTACTCTTTATGTTGTATTTACATATTCAGAATTACAAATTTGACATTAATCATATGAACTATACCAAATCAATAATGAGATTCATAATTGTTATTTATTTTAATCTATTGACAGCCCTACATTTGTAAGATTAAACTAATATTACCCCACATTAATTGTTTTCGGTTTTTGAATATCTTGTTGCTTGGTAAAAAAGTATTCAATAACATCAAATTAAAATTGTATTATTGCAGACACAGCCATGAATGCAGCATTTGCTGTTGGCCGCCTATGTGGTAGCAGACAAGCCAAGATCCTCATTCTGAGAGTGGCCAAAGAGTGTCAGCTGGTAAGAAATCTTATAAATTCTCTACTTAGGTCTTGATTGCTTGGCAATTGGATCATGTTAAAACTTCAATCAATTAAACATCACTTATGGGTATTGTTTTATTATTTGTCACAAGGTTAGTCGACTGCAGGCTCTGCTGTTGAGTGGGTCAGGAGTGGAGATGGGCCAAACAGTGTGCTTTGCTCTGAGCTGCTTAGCAAATTATGAAGATGGCCATGCTCTGCTGATGGAAAGCACCTCTGTCCCTGCATTGCTGGATGGTCTTTTACTGCTGTTGCAGAGCCCAGACCCAGACAGTATCTGGTTTGCTGCTATGTAGGTTATTTAATTAACTGTTGTAGTGTTGTATGCAATTACAGTCTAAGGATATTGTTCAGAAAAGTAACAATAAATATGTAGCATATCATGTACAGTAACACTAATTATACTTCTCTATTATAAGTGAATCTGCATACCACAAATATTTAAAGGGGTCATCGGATGCCCATTTTCCACAAGTTGATATGATTCTTTAGGGTCTTAATGAAAAGTCTATAACATACTTTGGTTAAAATTGCTTAATGGTAGTGTAAAACAACACTCTTTTTACCTTTGTAAAACAGCTCTTTTCACAGCAAGCCGTTTCAGTGCATTTCCCGTTAAATGCTAATGAGCTCTGCTATCCCCGCCCCTCTCCCTCTGTGGGGTGACGCGTAGTTCTCTGAGAGACTGTAAACTTTAGCTGCATTCATCATGAAACTTGCTAACTAGCACATTATTAGGAAAGGCGATTTGCAAAATTCATTAAAAAAACTTATACTCACTTATTCTGGAGGTGAAGCTGAATCACAAATGATTTGCGCGAACATAGGTGCATTTAGGCAGATAGGGGGGACGCATTCCCTTCAAAAACAAACATAATCCACTACTTCTTCAACAGCTCAGATGTCGGGAGTAAATGACGACTGCTATGTTCATTATTACATCCAACAACAAAGCACCTCAATCTCTTAGGAGACATTCTTGTCTACATCTGCTCCGGCGTCCAAACAATGGTGGACTGATGACAGCTCACTCAGGGCAGGTCTAAGGTAACACGGCCATGTCAATCAACAATCGTGGGAGGGGCCTGGGTCCATGTGACATCACACAGCCAAGAATCTGAGAACAGCTTGATTTGAAAAAGGGGATATTATTTATCTGGACTTTAAAAAAATCACTGGGTGGATTTTTATCATTATAGGGTGGTTGTGTACACACACTGCCAACAAACATTTCAGTTCAAACAACATGTAAAAGTGAAATGTGCATCCGATGACCCCTTTAAGGCCAATCTAAACTCACATTCTGCCACTGTTCAAAGTACATGAATATTTAAATAGACAGTATTTGTTTAGATAATTCATTTTCCACCTTTTTGACTAAAGATTTAGTTGTCATATATGTATATATTTAGTTAGATTTAGTTCATTTTTGGGGAAACTATTCATATTAAAAGTAGCATAAAAATACATCACACTCACTTTAAAAGGCTCAACCCACCCTCTGTCTAACAGGACAGTGCGAATGCTGGTGTCCCGGCCGAGTGGAGTGGTTCTTGTCAGGATGCATTGTCCTCTGCATGAGCAGTTAAAGGTTACATGATCATTGTGTTCATAACACAACAGTGCTGATTTGCATCTGGTTTTGGCGTATTGTGTATTTATTACATTCATGATAAAACTGTCATTCGCTTTGCTGTTAGTTTCTCTCTATGTCACCATCCACTGGGCTAGAGCTGCAGGAGGAGGTCAACTTGTGTCTCAGGAAACTGGAGTGTTTATCCAAACCACATCCAGTGATAGTTAAAAACCTCTCATCAACGAGCTGCACTGTATCATGGGAGAAGTGTGAGCCTGAAAGCGGCCTGGAGGTCATATACAGGTTAAACTTCCACAGTTCTTAATATTTAAAATTTTCCTTTTATTTCCTATCATAAGAAATCATTCTTTTGTTGTATTATAGAACATGCTGTGCAACTCAAAACTCTCTAACCCCCAATCTAAAAAGATCATGTAGTGCTGCAGGACTGAGTCCTAAAACCTGAAAATGAGCTTTTTGCATTTCCGGTAAAAAAACTAAATAAAAAAAGACATTTTCGCATTTTAAATGGGACTACAGAGGATGTCAGGAACATTCACTAGTCCACGAGTTCACAGCCTCGTTGTGTTTATACTCATGCTCTTTCAAACTAGTCTAACTCAAACTTTTTATCTTGTGTTTTTTAAATGATGATTGAAAGATTTGTAGGAAGCTTAGTGATGGTGACATTGAAGTACATGATGTGATTAGCGTGTAGTTTGTTTACAAGCCTAAATTTAGATTTTTACTTGTAGCAATTGTGTTTAGGCTTCAAAATTCATAAAATTTGTTTTCATTTGTGAAGATTATCTTGATGAACAGTTTGTGTAAGAAGCATTAACTTTGTTGGTCACAGAGCTTGTTTTCTGCAATAACTGAAATGCAGATGGAAAAAAAGCTTTTTGTCAAGGGAACCAGAGTGATGCTAACTTCTGTGTTAGTCAAAATTATGTAATCACTGCAGCACTCTGTTTGAGTTTAATTTAATAGTAAGGTCTAGCTCAGGGTTCCTCAAATCTTTCCCTGGGGGACCAATCTGCTGCAGAGTTTAGCTCCAACCCTGATCAAACTCACCTACCTGTGATTTTCTAATGCTCTTGGAGACACTGATTAGCATGCTCAGGTGTGTTTGATTAGGGTTAGAGCTAAACTCTGCAGGAAAGTGGATCTCGTGGGCCAGATTTGAGGATCCCTGGTCTAGCTGATGTTAAAGTGAACTGCAACTTGTGTAGCACCTGCCGATATGTAGATTATTCTGAAGGATCCCCTGAACGTGATTTCAGTATGTCTTTAACATATTGAATGGCATACTTCACATGCAGACCTGCAAAGATGCTGCCATTTTGATCTTGAATAACATTATCGTGGAGCTATTAGTGGTTTACTTATTCTATATGGATGCAGTCTGCTTAGATTTTACTTACATTTTTTTTTACAAGCGCATATTCACTATTAATAATAATTAATTATAATAATATTCACTATTTTTTCTTTGGGTTTCAATAGTCTCTTTGACAAGGACGTCATGCTGTACCATGGCCTGTTGTGTCAGGTGGCCATACCTGTTTCTCCCAAGCAATCTATGGAACCCCTTTCCCTACAGCTCAACCTGTCTACACCTGATGGTGACATTAGTCCTCTCAGTGAACCTGTGGTTATTACTCCAGAGCAGCTGGACACTAGACTTAAGCCTCCACGAGAGCTCTGTGTGATTGGCTCTACAGCTACACAGGTACGCCTGTGCTGGATAGAGCCAGAGGAAGGAACCAAACCCAAATCATACCAGATCTACTGTAATGACACACTGGTGAAGACCACTACTCTGCTGGGGTGGGTCAGACTAGTCTTTCGTAATAACATGTAAAGGTGAAGTGTGTCAAGTCTGCATCCATATCCCCAATTCACAAATCATTTAACAATGGATAATACTATGTTTGACCCATCTTTGTTGTTGAATATGATATGATAGTCCTAAAAACCCTTGTTATGGAATTAAAATTATTTACAAAGGCATTTCATGTGTTTTACACTAAAATTACACACTTCACCTTTACAGTACGTTACATTGCTTCAGTGTTGTTTTTGTTTATTATGCTGTAATTTGCATAATCATTATTGTCTTGCAATGATAATTTAATATAGTGAACTTGTTACTGCAGTGTTACTGTTTGTTTATTTACAGTGGGGCAAAAAAGTATTTAGTCAGCCACCAATTGTGCAAGTTCTCCCACTTAAAAAGATGAGAGAGGCCTGTAATTTTCATCATAGGTATACCTCAACTATGAGAGACAAAATGAGAAAAAAAAGTATTTGGTCAATAACAAAATTTCATCTCAATACTTTGTTATATACCCTTTGTTGGCAATGACAGAGGTCAAACGTTTTCTGTAAGTCTTCACAAGGTTTTCACACACTGTTGCTGGTATTTTGGCCCATTCCTCCATGCAGATCTCCTCTAGAGCAGTAATGTTTTGGGGCTGTCGCTGGGCAACACGGACTCCAAAGATTTTCGATGGGGTTGAGATCTGGAGACTGGCTAGGCGACTCCAGGACCTTGAAATGCTTCTTACGAAGCCACTCCTTCGTTGCCCGGGCGGTGTGTTTGGGATCATTGTCATGCTGAAAGACCCAGCCACGTTTCATCTTCAATGCCCTTGCTGATGGAAAGAGGTTTTCACTCAAAATCTCACGATACATGGCCCCATTCATTCTTTCGTTTACACGGATCAGTCGTCCTGGTCCCTTTGCAGAAAAACAGCCCCAAAGCATGATGTTTCCACCCCCATGCTTCACAGTAGGTATGGTGTTCTTTGGATGCAACTCAGCATTCTTTCTCCTCCAAACACGACAAGTTGAGTTTTTACCAAAAGTAAAACTCAACTTGCAATCCTCTTCTGGATCATCCAAATGCTCTCTAGCAAACTTCAGACGGGCCCGGACATGTACTGGCTTAAGCAGGGGACACGCCTGGCACTGCAGGATTTGAGTCCCTGGCGGCGCAGTGTGTTACTGATGGTAGCCTTTGTTACTTTGGTCCCAGCTCTCTGCAGGTCATTCACTAGGTCCCCGTGTGGTTCTGGGATTTTGCTCACAGTTCTCGTGATCATTTTGACCCCACGGGTGAGATCTTGCGTGGAGCCCCAGATCGAGGGAGATTATCAGTGGTCTTGTATGTCTTCCATTTTCTAATAATTGCTCCCACAGTTGATTTCTTCACACCGAGCTGCTTACCTATTGCAGATTCAGTCTTCCCAGCCTGGTGCAGGTCTACAATTTTGTTTCTGGTGTCCTTTGACAGCTCTTTGGTCTTGGCCATGGTGGAGTTTGGAGTTGGACTGTTTGAGGTTGTGGACAGGTGTCTTTTATACTGATAACGAGTTCAAACAGATGCCATTAATACAGGTAACGAGTGGAGGACAGAGGATCCAGATACAGGTCTGTGAGGGCCAGAAATCTTGCTTGTTTGTAGGTGACCAAATACTTATTTTACTGAGGAATTTACCAATTAATTCTTTAAAAATCCTACAATGTGATTTTCTGGATTTTTTTCCCCTCATTTTGTCTCTCATAGTTGAGGTATACCTATGATGAAAATTACAGGCCTCTCTCATCTTTTTAAGTGGGAGAACTTGCACAATTGGTGACTAAATACTTTTTTGCCCCACTGTATTTATTTTGTCTGACAGGGCTACAGTTGGCTGTTTATCTCCTGGTACCTCCTATCAGCTGAGTGTGAGTTCACTTGGTCCAGGGGACACAGAGAGTCCTAGAGCAGTAACTGAGGTGAGGACAGCAGAAGATCAAGATCATGCTCCTTCTGTGGTTGCTGTAGTTGTCCTGGGACGACATGAACTGCAGATAAACTGGGTCGCTCCAGTCGCTCCTTTGGGGAGACTCTTCAAATATGAGCTAAGTCTAAATGGGTGTGTGGTGTACCTGGGCCCAGAAAGGTCATACACTGCTTGTCGCCTGTCTGCTAACATGGCATACACCTGTGTTGTGACAGCCATCACCTCCAGGGGGCGCTGTCAAAGCAGTCCGGTCACAAAGAAGACAGCACGGGATGAATTCCTGCACTCACATAGGTATATTTTTATTGAGAAACCCATAACAAAAATAATAAAATAAATTGTTAAAACAGTGGCATGCAAAAGTTTGGGAACCCCTTGCAGAATCTGTGAAAATGTGAATAATTTTAACAAAAGTGACATTGACAGTGACATGTGGCCAAGTATGGTTACCCATACTCGGAATTTGTGCTCTGCATTTAACCCATCCAAAGTGCACACACACACCGTGAACACACACCCGAAGCAGTGGGCAGCCATTTATGCTTTTACATAAAAGATGTTTACATATATTCCAAAAGACAAAAAAATTGCTGAAATCATTAAAATAACCCCATTCAAAAGTTTGGGATGATGTAATTCATCGACTGGCTGCTGGAGGTTGTTTGCAAAAGGGAGTCAATCCCATAGACTCCCCATGTTAAAATGCCCAACTTTACAGCAGAAAAAAAAAATATTTTGATCTATATAGCTAATTTTGCCCTTCATGACAACTGTGAGGGGGAGGGGGGGGGGGGGGGTGAATTTTTATATCACATCCGTTTAAATTATATTAAGCCTTAAAGTTCTGCATAATTAAGGGCGTGGCCACTTGAGTGACAGGTGGATTGCTGCTCTGCTCCAGAGTGTGAAACTCGCTAGTGCGAAACTTAGAAAAATGGCTTTAAAGATTTTTATTTGTACAGAAAAATTTATTATAGGTAGGATACTGGAAATCTGGCAATTAGATGTTTTAATGAAAATTACTCTGCACTGTCTGCAAAAAGTGAGATGTCACGCCAAGGCAAAAGGCAGTAACTTCCACATTATAAACAATATTTGGGTGCTGATCACCATTTATAGAATCATTATAGTAACATCTGTATAAAATCTAGTGATCATTGGCTAGGCTATAACATCTAGTAATGTGATTCAGGGTTTTTTTTCTGACCGTAACAACCAGACAAAAAGTTAAACGTAAGTGGAAACCGTTTTGCAACCAATTTATCTGCAATGTTTGCTAACATTAAAGGATGCAAGACATAGCCTATTGTTTTTACATCGAACTGAATTAAAATAGCTTAACCTATAAGAACGACTTAAAGTGCTCAAAATGATTGTGAATTAAACATCTCCGATGAAGTTCATTGCAATGGATTTTACAATTTACGAGTTACAAGAAAAGATAGGAAAAGGATTTAATTGCAAACAGTTATTGATTTTATGTGTGATACGCTGTCACGGCATTTGACTTTTCTCCATGATACTTATATACACATGTTAAAGGAGGTCATAATGTCCCAAAATTATCAATAACTCATTTTAGACCAAAAACGAAGTTATGGTGTTTTGTCTTTGCATGGCAGCACTGCTGCTGTCACTATAGACAGGCATGGTTTCAGCAACCAGGCACCTCAGCTTCACCCACGTCCTGCCTTTTTGCCCATTTTCGAGTATCCGGGAGTGACGGTCAGTGACGCGCTGCCAAGATGGCGGCAGTCTGCTCCGCCCACTTTCGGCTTCAAAAATGCTCTTCAGAAACCTACGAGTGACGTCACGGACACTATGTCCATGTTTTTTACAGTCTATGGTGGTTACCTGAATGATCTACGACTGTTTTTTTGTTTTGTGATGGTTGTTCATGAGTCCCTTGTTTGTTCTGAACAGTTAAACTGAGCACTGTTCTTCATAAAAATCCTCCATGTCCTGCAGATTCTTCAGTTTGAAAGTAGTCCCCAGCTAGGTACCTAGTTATAATATAGCTGGGGACTACTTTCAGGCGCTACGTAATATCACTGCGCCATGGTACGGCAGCAAAGTTCCTTGATTATTACGCCGGAATGAGAGTATAGTTCCTAGCCAAATCGGCCTAGAAAATCGCAACTTTTCATTTTCTGCTGGTCTTAGTACACGATATAACTACAGAAGAGTCAAGTTTTAAATAGGACAAATATCGAAACTCTTTGGTCATTTTTGAACGCGATGCTACTGGTCTAATCGGATTCAATGATCTATGCTAAGCTATGCTAAAAGTGCTATCGCCAGATCCAGAGATCAGCTGAATGGATTCAAAAACGGTAAAACTCAACTTATTAATTCTGGGGGAGTTGGAGAATGAGCCTATTTACAAAAAAAATGGAGTGTTCCTTTAAGAGCTGGGGGGTGAAAACTTTTGAACAGGATGAAGACCAAATTTTTCTTATTTTGTTGAAATATCATTTTTTTTCCATTTAGTTCTGCCCTTCTGAATCAACAGAAGATACTTGCAGTTTCCTGGAAGACAAATTAAGTACAATTTAGCCTGATCTTCAAATTCAAAAAGTTTTCACCCAAAACAAAAAAACAGTTGTAGGTCATCCAGGTAACCACACACAGTATTAAGAACCAAGGGTTCCCAAACTTTTGAAGGGGATTATTTTAATGATTTCAGGTTTCATTTTCATTTTTTTGTCTTGTGGAATATATGTAAACATCTTTTATGAAAAATATCTTACTCAGGACAGTACTAAATAAAAAATAAAATGCATTTTGTATGATCTCTCTTATTTTGTTAAAATTATTCACATTTTCACAGATTCTGCAAGGGGTTCCCAAACTTTCGCATGCCACTGTATTTTGGTAAAAATTGAAATTGTTACTTAGTACGGACTACAGTTTGGGATCAAATGTGGGTTTGTAGTTGTTGTCAAACTTATTAACTTATATATTGTATTCATACTTACATCCCATAAATTAAAATGACTGATTTAGATGCATAGTTGAGCTTGATGAATGCTATCAACACTGTGTTAAAAAATTTCACTTTTTATTTTATTTTATTTTTATTGAGCGTTCTATTTTTAATGGGGAGGTGAAGTAACAAGGTTGCACGCAAACTGGGACATAGTTGAATATAATGTTTTGGAAATTAAATTAAAATGAGTTAATAGTTACAATTAGTTTTCAACAGTTCATGGAATATTAGTGCAACTATTGTATTGTTGTATTATTTTAATTGTAAATCCAAGTGTTTTTCTGTGCTGTTTGTGTCATTTATTCAGGTATCTGCACTCCCACAGCCACCAATTAGCCTCAAAACACTCCACTTCTTTTTCAAGCATCCAAGTGATAAATGAGAGCAAAAAGAATGACACAGTTTCACCAGCTACACTCAAGTCTAAGGTCCACCCCACTATGGTCCCGCACAGAGGCCTTGACCTTAAAAAAGACAGACACAGGTGTCATAAAATACACAAGAAGCAGAAATTCTCATGTGTAAACATTGAAATGATTTAATAATTTCCCTTTTTTTTTTTGGTGTTTAAAAGGCGAACATCAGTTCAGATATGTAGTCCTAAAGGAATTCAATCTTCCAATCACACATCTAAGGTATTGCGATAACTACCTATAATGGAGTTTTCCTGTTCATCTTAAACTTGTAGATCAGGGAACTCTTGTTATTCTGATGTAATTTTAATACAAAATGGTTTGTAAGTGGTGTTAAGATTTTGTTTTAAATAATCTCTGAAAAAGAGATACAGACAGGGTCCAGCTGGTGTGTTTCCTGTGAGCTCTGACTGTCTTACGGTTCCTAGCCAGGAACATTCTGAGCACATGTTCCGGTCCTTGACCATGTCATCAACCCCAGAGGACCTCAGACACTTTAGGGCCAAGATCAGCCCAGGTACAGTTCCACGAGTCATTTTTATGAGATAAACCATGAATAGAAAACTAATTAAAATGAAGAGAATGAAAGCAAATAAGCCACAACTTGCAGATATAATAAACATTCACATAAAAGGCTAAAAGTAGATTCACACTACAAACCCATCTTTTTAGGCAAGTACCAGATATGGGTGTCATAAAATATTTTAATACAACTGAATTCGTATTTAACATGATCATAATTTAATAATCATAATTTGTGCACATTAATACTTAGTATTATTATTATTATTATTTTTAAATGTGCTGATATCTAAATGCTAACCCTATAGCCAGACTGCAGTGGAACTCAGACAGAAAAGGTCCCATAGACAGAGAGAAACTACCAGGCATCAGCAAACAAATCTGTGAGTTTGTCTTGACATGTTTTCTCAGATTTAAGATGTAACCACTAAATCATCACTTCATTTAATGTTAGCTGTAATTTCCTTATAAATCCAGCAGGGGATGTGAGACTGCTTCAGCCTGTTTCGTTTAGTTGGTCTAATCTGGAATGGACAAAACAACATCGAAACAGACCACAAAGGGACAGGTATGAATTGTATAACTAGTCCATATTTCATAAGGATTGCTAATAGAATTTCTCTTATAATTTGGAACCAATCCTAATGGGATCCACTAAGAGCCATCTAAGAATCTAATGAGATCTATAGTAATATCTGTTTTATGAAAACATAATACATAGCCTATTTTAATACGTCATATTGAGAATTTGAAGTATTGTCTAACATGCTTGTCAATTGTGTTTAACAATATACAGATTCACCTATGTTCATGAATATTTAGTCAAATAAAAATAACATAAAATACATGTACTACATAGTGTACTAATTTAATATATATATTTTAACTTTCAGAAATAAAACCGTTTTGAAGGTCCAAAGTCAGCAAAGAGGAAGACGATATCAAATACCATCACAAACCAAACTCACATAACAAACGGTGGAAATCTTGGCTACCTAAATTAATGTTTATATAAATCCATATTTATTTTATTCAAATGTGTCTTTCTCAATAATAAATAAAACATCGTAAATGTTTTATGTTTAATTTATTGGTCCCCTGTGTTAATATGTTTGTTCATTCATGAAGTGCATTAACGTATCCAGTCCATAAGAGGTCACTGTGGAGAATCTTTAGCTTGTTACTCATTTCACATTTTCTTCGCTGCACATGCGGAAGTTTCATAACAACAATAACACAGTGAAGCTGTAGAAACTGTAACACCAGTTTGAAGGTTATAGTTAATAACTATAGCAGGATGGTCAACCTCGGTCTCACTAAAGTTGATGATGCGGTTGTAGCAAAGCACCCGGTGGGTAACGTTATATATCAAAATGCGTGACTGCTACCTTACTGATGTGACATTTTCACCATCAATTACTGCCATAAATGTCATTCATAGAGGAGTCTGGGGCATGTTGTCACTGTTTACTCCAATTAATGTTCAACGGTATGTCTTATGAAAACCACTTTATGTATAGACATATAATGAACTAAAGAAATAAACTATTATTTCTACAGTTCTTGCCCAGTAAAAATTATGAACTTCATTTAACACGATGCAAAACAACAGTTTATAGACACCTACATTTGAAAATTGTACATTGAAATAATACCTAGAGTAAAAAAAAAAAAAAAGCCATTGTCGACAAAATATCTATATTTAAAATTTAGGCCAATGGCTTTCCATTTCGCTGTATACAGTAAACATACACGTGTTGTCTCAAACAATTTGACGTTATGAAGAATACTGTTGTTCGAATTTCACTGTTAAACCTCTTATTTAAAATCAATTTACTGGAAAATGAGCAAAATGATGCTTAATAATGAGATTTATGAAAAAATTATACAAAACTACTGCTAAAGAAACACATTTATGCTACTAGGCTTTTGATTTAAAGACTAGGCTATTGAGATATAGTTGTTGTGACAACTAGCCCCAGAATCCCCTGTGCTTACATTACAATAACTCCATGGTGATGATATTTCATTGTCCTCAGGGTTTGCAGCAGTATGCCGCTTGTCAGTCTTACGCCTTTATGAAAGGCACAGCAAGCTTCATACTGGGTTAGTGTCATATTCAAATTAAGAAGAGGTTGTGATCACTATGAACAATTTGTCTTTGTGAAAGCAAATGACAAAAAAGAATGCTTTAATATCTTTTTGGTTACACCAAAAGTTTAGGGACCAACTCTCACAATTAACTAGTATTAGCATGCATATTACTAGCATATTGGCTGTTTATAATTCTGCATGACCATATTTTAGAACCCTTAATCCTACCCCATATCTTGCCAACTATTAATATGAAGTAAATTAGGAGATTAATAAGGCAAATATATATATTTATATTTGTGTGTGTGTGTGTATATATATATATATATATATATATATATATAGTGAGAATTGGTCTCCAAACAGTGATCAAATTGAGATTTTGCCAAAGTTCCCTTGTGAATTACATTTTTCTACTGAGAAATAACTATTTAGTAATCTTAAGTGTATGTTCTCTCTGTCTCATACTCAGATTTGCAAAGATACCTTATCCAATCAAAGATCTCAGTATGAGCACCACTACTTTTTATTTATTGTCAAATTCTTCCTGGTCAGTTTAAATGAGTTATGCCATCCATATTCATTTTTGAATCTGTACTTTTGTGTATGTGAGCAACAATTGTCTTATTTGTGTCTGTTTTATTCCTCATAAGGAACTTATAAGGGAGAAACATCTGATCAAATTTACTTATGAAATATACCTGAGTGTGAGCTGTGTAAATACAACCTCTGATTAATCATTTTATTTTATTATCTAATTTTGTTCTTTTTGCTTTGGGTGAAAATGTTACACTTCTCAACCAGGCACAGCTGGTTTATTTTTTGCACAGCAAGCACTTCAGAAAAGAATCCCATATCCCCTTCAGTGGAACCTTCTAGTGTCTGTTGGTAAGCCTGATGCATTTTCATCATCATGCAAGAGAAGACTCATAAAACTCAATAAAATACACTATTTGTGTCTGTGTGTTATAAACACAATAGGCTTAATGCAGTATTTCTTTAAAAAGAAAATAATTTATGTGAGTTAAGCTGATTTCTCTTTTGGTCTGCAGTTTCTTCCTCAGTATTCAGCTATGCAGTAACTCGCTGGGAAACCATGAAGTGCTCAGACTTGTGGTTATTTCTTGAGACAGGAAATGTTCCTGACAGAAACACTCCTAGTAAGTTTTTACTTGTTTCTTTTTAGTAATTCAAAATTATGAATAGATAGATTAATGTTGACTGAAATATCAACCTCACAATTTTAACAAAGATTTCTCTTTTTTAGTGGTTGTGTAGGTCACAATCTAGGCTCATAAAATACTTGGCTAATTGTGGCACTGCGCAGTAAAACGTTCACTTAATTTTGACCCTTTAATTTCATGTCTCTCAATATATTTGGCACCATGGCACCAAGTATTAATTTAATCTTTACCAGGTGCCATTTACAGCGAGTACAAAATCTTTAATACAGAATAAAATAAAAAGATGAATAACAGATGAAGATTACAGGTTACATTGTGTCTATAAATGTAAGTTAGTCCTTAGAAAATGTAACGTGTTTAAAATGTAATGTGTTTTAGTGTTTATCTGGATTGCTAGGGCAATTTCTACTAGTACTGGATTATATCAGAATTTTATAATCTACAAGGAGTTTTGATATATATATTTTTAAAACAGTATTTCATGTCTCTAAAATTATTTAGTAGCTGTGTAAGATAATGTACTGTCAGTACCTGTCATCACAAAATAAACTTTTCCGTCTCTCTGCTTTTTAGAAGGGTCCTGATCACCCTGTAAGTGTTTATTTTATGATAATGACAGGCTGACTGTACATTTTAATGTACACAGTAAATGTCCTGGTGTTAAATCAACACCAATATGTACACCAAGCGGTGTTGATTTAACACCGGGAAATTTCCTGTGTATATATTTTATGCCTGGTTTGATACCTGATGGTTTGAACAGACTGTTTTCATTTGGTATATTTACATATAAATACCATTTTGCAGGGGCGTAGAATTAGGGGGGGACGCAAGGGATGTAATTTTTAATATTAATCTGGATCGATTAATATTAAAATAAAGTGATGCGTGATAAAGACACCCAGCACTTGTGTAATTGTTTGTTAAACATATTAATTAATTATTAAGACATGTTTGTGTTGGGTTTATGTCCCAACCAATGTCAAAAACAAACCTACGCCCTTGCCATTTTGGTATATTTTGGACTTCATGAAAGAAGAATCTGACCATTTGTTTCTTTACTGTACACTTAGAGGAAGAAGCACAAAATCCTGCAACACCTGTAGATCCCAAAGCCACACGATATGGGGATGTGATGGAATGAGCTCAAACCTTTGTTTGTGTAATAGCCTGAATGGCCAATAAGAAGACTGTTTATTTCAAGGAATTGCATTGAGTGGAAGATTTTAGGAGGATGTTTGATTTTGGTTCTGGTTGTATCTGGTTAAAACAATTTAAATATATACTGTGTGTGTCAATAAACAATTCATATTAAGAATTGTTTTGCTTTCTCACCTGGCTTAATCAAATGTTCTATGAAAAAAGTGTCTAGTTTGATTTTAGTTAACGAGTTTTGAAGATCTTTGTCAAATTTCCTTGCAGTCCATCATGGGATCAGTCATCTATCAGTCAGTCTGCTACAGGGGCACATTTTTGTTCCTTTATCTAAAGAAACAACTCTGTTTCTCAAATTGACGGCACCACAGTGGCAAGGGTTTTTGCCATTTTCAGTAAACAGAGGAGCTTTTATTCTAAGAGTGTACCTGAAAGATGAGAAGGGTGGAGGAACAAAAAGACAGATAACATCATAGGAAGATGCTGTTTGTGCCAGGTTGAACTGAAGTCCCAGGATTGTGGACAGTTGTGATATGTATTTACTCAACTGCTGTATTTTATTGGATACATTTTTAATTTATGAGCTGGTAACATTACCGGCTGCCATTGAACAGTTTGTTTTTTTGTATGTACTTTTTTATAGTTTAATAGTTTTTCACAGTAATGTATTCTATTTCTATACATAAGAATTACTATTTAGCATTTATTAAACATTAATAATTAGCATTTTGTTATACTTTATTGTAAGGTGCCCTTGTTACAGTGTAACACAACTAAGTAGACTAGTGAGTAATATTACTTAACAACATGTACTTTACTATAAGATTAAGGTTTGTTTTAGGGTTAGTTTCTTGTAATTGTGTGTAATTTACTGTTATTAAGTATATGTAACAAGAACATTGTAGAAATATTCTTTACACTGGGAAGCTTTGTGTAATAACACAGCTGGGGTGTACATCAACTGCCTGAAGGTGTCGCTTGACGTTATTTACAACCATCCAATCAGAGGACATGTAACAAAGGATGGGGCAATGCCTCTATTTTGATTGGTTAAGAGGTCAGGCTGGGATGATGGACGCGCCCCGGCGAATGCAGTCTGACATTCATACTCAGCAAAATGTCCACGCGCATCGCATGACTCGGAGGAGGATTACAGAAGATACGCCTCTGCTGTTTACTGTAATTGTAAAAATGGCATCGTAAAGGTATTTGTCAATTATCTTAACAGATACTTTATTAATACGCTGCATCATTCACTGGCTGCTAAAAAAAAGTAGGCCTAGAATTTCTTTTTTAAAGTGAAATTAAAGAGCTTGTCCATCACCTGTTTCCGGAAATCCCGAGATTGAAACATGGATTTCGTCCTCGGCGGCGTCGCTGCGTGTGGCGCCTGCTTTTTTACAAACCCTCTGGAAGTGGTCAAAACTCGAATGCAACTGCAAGGAGAGCTTAAAAGCCGAGGAACCTACCAAGTGTATTATAGGAATGTGTTTCACGCCTTTTACACGATAGGCAAAATTGATGGACTGGCTGGTCTTCAGAAAGGTTTGGTCCCCGGGTTGGTTTATCAGTTTTGTATGAATGGGGTCCGACTAGGGTCGTACGCCATCATCGAGTCCTTGGGCTACATTCACACGGACGGAAGGGTCAGCGCTATGAAGAGCACCGTGTCCGGGGCCATTGCCGGTGTGGTGGGCGCTGTAATGGGCAGCCCGATTTACCTGGTGAGTAACGAGAATTGTCTCCGTTTCTGTCTAGTAAACGACGGATTAAGCACGTGTTTAGTGACGGTTTAAACGCAGCGCTGTCAATTACAAAGACAGCACAATTGTTCAACAGAACAGAATGCATCAGTGGTGTGAACGAAATGGACAATATCGAGTCTAGAATTCTGATTGGATGAGAAAGACTTCGAAAGCCTTTAAAATAGCCGACATACGAAAACCTGTGACCTAACTTATGTCATTTGAATTGTATTTTATATTGCTCCAAGTTCGGACGTCGCTTATCAACCGTAAACAGACGAATGCACTCTATAATTAGGAAAAAAAATTATATTGTTTTTAATTATTGTATGATTATTAGAATAAACAGTAATGATAATAATACATGTGATTTATTTATAAATATTTTAATATATTCAGAACTTTTCCATGCTTTTGGGTTCCATACACTGAAAGTAGATTATTTATAGGGTAGACTGAGTATATTTGAGACGTGTACAGTTGAAACACCTTAACTTGCGTACACAAGAACCCAGAGCCGTGATTTTTGCTCCACACATGTGTATTAGTGTTCTCTTTGATTGTGGGAAGTTTGAAATGTGCGCGTCTTTCCACTCCAAAGATATCGGCAAAAGTTTTTTTTTCTAAAGTGAGATTTTCATTTCACCATGTCCCTTCCGCAATGAATAACTTATTATTCTTTTCTGATTGTTAAACTTAACATATATCATTGCAAACGTTACTCTGTGCTCTAAAAATAGACATATTTTATGACATTGTGCCATGCAAGGTCTTTTCATAATCTAGAGAAACGTGCGAGCATGTCAGTGGGGTACGGGTGTATCAACTGTACCCGGATTGGTGTCCAATTTCTTCACATGCTGTTTATTTGTACAGTGTTATGATAATAGGATAAAAGTAACATTTACACATATGCTATGCAAATTCTGTTAAAAAATTATATTGTGATATTCCAACTGTCTATTATTAATGGATATATTTTCTAACATGAATGTTAAAAGGATTACATAGCATTTTAAGAAATATACAAGGTGGTAAAGTGAGTACAGTTGCATACAGAGGCTGTGTGTGTTTGTGTATTACCTACATTATGGGGACCAAATGTCCTATAGTATAGTAATACCAGTAAATTCACCTTATGGGAATATTTTTTAGGTCCCCATGATGAAACAAGCTTCTGTAAATCATACAGAATGATTGAAAATGTAAAAATGCAGAAAGATTTGAGTGATGCGTAGGTTTAGGGGTAGGATTATAGAATATACGGGTATGTATATTATTATTTTTACTGTTATGTTTACATTTGTACTGTTTGCCATATATTTTTGTAGTGTTAAATATTTGTTCCTGTTTTGTTTAACTGAATCTGAATTAAATAAAGCAAATAAATAAATGTATTTTTAAACTGTAATCATTTAAAACTGTAATTTTGTAATTTATTACATTTGCTATAAATGGTTAGCCAGCTTTAGAGCATTAAGAATGGGTGTCTCAACTGTACCATGCTACTGTTTCAACTGTACACCATATGGGTACAGTTGAGACAAAAATGCACCTCATGTTTATGAGCTAATTGTGGAAAATATGAACTACTTATGGTTATTATCAATTTATGATATTTTAGTACACAAGCAAAAGAAATATCATGTGAAAAATCACTTCATTTCAGCATCTAGTTTTTGTGTAGTGAAAAAAGCAGAAAGTGTCTCTACTGTACTCAGCCTACCCTACTGCCAAGGTCCAAAATGGCCAAAAAGCATCAAGTAGCTTTAGTTTCTGACTTTCTGTTTATTTCCTCTAGGTAAAAACACATCTCCAGAGTCAATCTACTTCCTCTATTGCAGTTGGACACCAGTATAAGCATAGGGTAAGTTAATGGTCACCTCACAGAATCATCTAACATGACATCTTTCTTTGAATGAGACTTGAGAACTTTGATCTTCAAGTCGACTGATCTTAGGGTTGTGGATTTTCTTTTTGTTTGTTTAAGTTAGATCCCATCACATTTGTGGAAATGTAGCATTAATGTACAAAGGCAGTTTTGTTTGCAAAAGTCTGAATCTAAAAATCACACTGTGACTGTTTGTTATATATTTCTTTTATATATATATATATATATATATATGCTTTTTCTTTGTGTCAGGGAATGATGCATGCTCTATTGGCCATCCACAAACAGCATGGAATTCTGGGTTTGTGGAGGGGTGCCAGTGCAGCAGTCCCAAGGGTCAGTGTGGGGTCAGCTGCTCAGCTCTCTACTTTCTCTGCCTCTAAAGAGCTGGTCACTGACCTACAGGTGAGCATAGGATATTTCACTTCAGCTGGGAGTTATTCACAGTAAGAATAAAAGAGGGGGTTGACATCTGTTCTTCAGACACTAAGCTTTCCCCATAAATTCAACAGAGCAACACCTGTTAATAAATATGATTGTCAGTTTCAAAACACTGACTGCATGAAGTAGCCTTAGCGATTAAACTCAGTCATATTATGTCTGTTTTTTAAAACACTTAATGCCTCTTAGTAGAGATGTCTATTCAGCCTTGGACCCCATTGAATCAAACTCCCACGCCAAAACTGTGACTAGAAATATTATCCTTTGATATGTCCTGCCACAGCTTCCTTTTGAAAATATGTCAACAATGGAAAGACAGTTATGTCATGAAATACATATTTTAAAGGGTTCATATTTTTATAGGGTTTTATTTTAAATAGTTCACCCAAAAATGAAAATTCTGTCATCAATTACTCGCCCTCATGTCGTTCCAAACCCGTAAGACCTTTGTTCATCTTTGGAACACAAATTAAGATATTTTTAATGAAATCCAAGAGCTCTCCGACGCCCCATAGACAGCAAGGCTCCTACCATGGTCAAGGCACAGAAACGTAGCAAGGATGTCATTAAAATAATCCATGTGACATCAGTGGTTCAACCTGAATTTTATGAAGCTATGAGAATAATAACAAAAATAACGACTTTATTCAATGATTTCTTCTCTCCGCCATTATCGAGAGTACCATGACCCACATCGTTATTTTTGTTTTCTTTGCGCATAAAAAAGTACTTGCTATACATTTCTGTGCCTTGACCGTGGTAGGACCCTTCCTGTCTATGGAGGGTCAGAAAGCTCTCGAATTTCATCTTGTTTTCTTCTCATCTTCTTCATTTCTTCTTGTTCCGGAGATGAATGAAGGTCTTATGGGTTTGGAACGACATGAGGGTGAGTAATTAATGACAGAATTTTCATTTTTGGGTGAACTAACCCTTTAAGCAAACCTTGTGTTTATGTCATTAGGCTATGCTGTGGATACAGTTAATTTAACACTTGCTTGATCTTACTACTACTATGTTTATGTAAAAGGTTACTGTTTGCTGTATACATTTTGTTGTATAAATATATAAAAGTATTATTGTGGTTTCTGAGAATGACCTCAATTGAAGAAATTACAAAAACAAACTGCACCTGAAATCACCCGAATTACATCGCAGATAAAGTTTTATTAACATCAGTTCATAGAAGAGTGGAAAGGAAGTGTGGCAGGCTAGCAACATGATGACAATGACAATAACTGTCATTTTTGGGAAAACAGTGACATGTTTTGTTAGTAATCAGTTTTATTTTTTTCTTTGTTTGTAGGTGTTCTCTGAGGGCAGCTGGTTAATAGCTCTGAGTGCTGGTATGATGAGTAGTGTAGTGGTTGTATTAGCTATGACTCCTTTTGATGTGGTCAGCACTCGACTCTACAACCAGCCTGTGGATCATCTTGGCAAGGTGATCTACCAGATGTCATCAACATATAAAAATTTGTTCACAAACTTTTACTGCAGTTATTGGCCTTGGTGTCATTAAGCACTTGCATAACTACTTTCACCCACATATTGATAAAGCTGGTAAATACGGAATTAATCTCACTCTCTGTACTTTTCTCCTGCAGGGCATATTGTACCGAGGGTTTGTGGACTGTTTCTCTAAGACGTTGAAGAAGGAAGGCATGACTGGTTTGTATAAAGGTCTCGGAGCCTCCTACTTCCGCCTCGGACCTCATACCATCCTTTCTCTACTTTTCTGGAATGAGATGCGCACTTTGTACCATAGCTACAGTTAGCATCTCACCATTGCCTGAAACAGCAAAACATCAACAAACAAAAATGTTTCCCCGATTTGCTGATTAAAGCAGCAGTCGAGCACTAAGGAATACGATAGGCCCGTGCTGTATTGTGAATATAGTCACAGCTAAATGGTGACATTACATACAGTGTGCAGCAGAGTGCTAATTGCTTTTATAAAATTTATAAGACTTTTTTATTAAAACATTGTTTAATTAAGCATTCATGTGACAGCCTTCCACTAGAAGATATAGTTCCTGATATATAACAATGTTGCTATGCAACAAAAAAATAATAATGTGCAAGCTGTGCAGTGATGTGGTAAACAGAGCCATTACAATACATCATATGATCAAATAAAACAGCTGGAAGGCTGCACTGACCAGAAGTGGAATGATTTTTTTTTTTCAAATATAAAAAAAAAAAAATATCATCAATAAAACTCAATTAGAATGCACTGTATGTAGCAGGATGGAGTATTTAGTTGATCATTATGCTGTTAAACAATCATACTGCAGCAAATTTACATGTGGTTTTATAGAGACAGAACACATGTACACTTCTGTTTAATTATACAAAATTACATAATTTCTTGAATTCCTGATTAGCTCACGTTCCAAATGTGTAATTAATTTGTTGTAATTAGTTACAACTTATTGACAACATTACAGTTCAAGATGATTTCATCACATTTTTTTCTGATTTATAAAAGAAGTTTGGCATTTTGCGAAAGTTGCTTAATTGAGGAAGCAGTTCTGCAAAAAAGAGTGTTTAAAGAGGAAACTTCTTCAAACAAACATTTACATCATTGGTAGTGTGGTAAGGCGGAATAACTCTGAACAATTAAGTTTTTGATAATTAATGCACAATCCATACTTATGCATAAAATGTGTTTTCAGAGTGAACTTTTATGTCATTACTTAAAAAAAAAAAAAGACACTTGTTGACCCTTTTCTTAAAGATTAAATGTAATCCGCTGCATTAGAATCACTTGGCTAAGCAAATTGATCTTACTCTAGTATAAATCATATGATGTACTGTAAATGTTTAATTCTCAAACAGAGATTGTGTGGAATGACTTTAACACAACTGGTTTTCATTTGTTTTTTTCCTTGACAACTATAATTATTAATCACGATGGGAAGGAATATGGGTTACTTTTGAGTAGTTAGAAGTTGAAATGAAGTTGCACTCAACTGGTTAAAAAATAACAACAGTATTTTCTCAACCTATTTTTGTCTTGTTTGCCAATGCCTTTAATGTAAGAATGTCTTTCAAATGTTTTTGTTTGTTTGAAACTTGGTTCCTTGGGTGGAACATAAATCTATAGAGCAATAGATATCACTTTTGGCTGTAATATTAACAGTTTCATTGCATGTTCTTAAAGCTTCTTTGAGAACATGACATTTGTAGAGTATATTAGGACAATAAGACAATTAGGAGAATAAGACACTATTCAGTGGAACAGAATAATGGTCACCATTTGCCTTACATTACATGTGCTGTACTGAATGAGCTCTTTGATGCTTTGGAGAAATGAATGTAACATAAAATTATGTACTAAAAGACTTAAATTGTATAGGTACATATTGGGTCTGTAACATAAGATAATATATAATTTGAGAATAAACTATTTTTAAAAGAACGATTGTGTTTTCTATATGCATGACATTAACACTGCAATAAGTCCTTAAAGTACAAATACACAACTGATAATCTCATATTAAAAGTTTTTGGACACTTAATTCACACTTAGAAATGTCTGAATGTCATTGTATTAATCAAACCATCAAATGGCATCAACAAGAAAATAAGCCTAAAGCCGCCTTTCCACTATCTCCGACGAAAGACAAGCGACAGACCGGAAGTCATTCATTTCGAATGGAGAGTAGCGCGGGAGCTGCGTGGAGTTCCGATCATATGCGTATGCGGAAAATTCGGATCCGATTTGAGCTGCGGATGCGTTAAAATACATGAACTTCTGCGGCTAGGCCGTATGCGACCGCCCGACCGGATGTGATGTATTCTATTAAAAACTATGAGCGTAAGGTTAGAATTACCAATATTTGTTCAATTTAACATTATTCTTTAAACACTTTTTCTGTAAAATGGTGCTTTAGAATAGTTATGGCAGAAATAATTATTTATTAAATAATTATTTATGTTGATTAGCCCCATAAAACCTACTATGTTTTTATTTTGGGGGTCATCTGATTTGTAACGATGCATTCATACATTAATTATACTTATTAAAATGATTAATTTTACCATGGTGAATATGCCGAGGTGGCGGTTGCTGCAAGACCAGTTTGAAAGTTTCGTGCGACTGCCACTAGGGGGAGAAATGCGACAGTCGTGTCCGAATGTCGTGTGCAGTGGAAAGGCGGCTTAAAGCCGCCTTTCCACTATCTCCGACGAACGACAAGCGACAGACCGGAAGTCATTCATTTCGAATGGAGAGTAGCGCGGGAGCTGCGTGGAGTTCCGATCATATGCGGAAAATTCGGATCCGATTTGAGCTGCGGATGCGTTAAAATATATGAACTTCTGCGGCTAGACCGTATGCGACCGCCCGACCGGATGTGATGTATTCTATTAAAAACTATGAGCGTAAGGTTAGAATTACCAATATTTTGTTCACTTTAACATTATTCTTTAAACACTTTTTCTGTAAAATGGTGCTTTAGAATAGTTATGGCAGAAATAATATGTTGATATTTATAAAAAAAATTATTTATGTTGATTAGCCCCATAAAACCTACTATGTTTTTATTTTGGGGTCATTTGATTTGTAACGATGCATTCATACATTAATTATACTCATTAAAATGATTAATTTTACCATGGTGAATATGCCAAGGTGACGGTTGCTGCACGACCAGTTTGAAAGTTCCGTGCGTCTGCCACTAGGGGGAGAAATGCGACAGTCGTGTCCGAATGTGGTGTGCAGTGGAAAGGCGGCTTAAAGCCGCCTTTCCACTATCTCCGACGAACGACAAGCGACAGACCGGAAGTCATTCATTTCGAATGGAGAGTAGCGCGGGAGCTGCGTGGAGTTCGATCATATGCGGAAAATTCGGATCCGATTTGAGCTGCGGATGCGTTAAAATATATGAACTTCTGCGGCTAGACCGTGTCGACCGCCCGACGGATGTGATGTATTCTATTAAAAACTATGAGCGTAAGGTTAGAATTACCAATATTTTGTTCACTTTAACATTATTCTTTAAACACTTTTTCTGTAAAATGGTGCTTTAGAATAGTTATGGCAGAAATAATATGTTGATATTTATAAAAAAAATTATTTATGTTGATTAGCCCCATAAAACCTACTATGTTTTTATTTTGGGGGTCATTTGATTTGTAACGATGCATTCATACATTAATTATACTCATTAAAATGATTAATTTTACCATGGTGAATATGCCAAGGTGACGGTTGCTGCACGACCAGTTTGAAAGTTCCGTGCGTCTGCCACTAGGGGGAGAAATGCGACAGTCGTGTCCGAATGTCGTGTGCAGTGGAAAGGCGGCTTAAACCTTTTTTTTTTTTTTTCTTTTTTTTTTTTTACTGTTAGTTATCTGGTCCCAAGGTCAAAATACATTTTGTTTTCATTTTGATCCCTGTACCTATAGGTTTATGATTTATAACCTTTTTGAAGGTTCTGATTGTGCTTTTTTTTTTTTTTTTTTTAATAAAGGCCCCAAATGTATAGATGCCTTAATAGTGCTTACAAGTTAAAGATAAGTTAGCAAAAGTGTCTTACATTAAAGGAAAACCTTATTTTCAACACAGCGTTTCAGTAAAGTTGTTAAACATTAGTTTTGTTGTTAAGTAATGGAGACGTTTGAATCTGCAAACAAAAGACAATGATAACTGCAAACATTTGAGAGAACCTTAAGAAAACTCCAGAGCAATTTTCCTGAAAGAACCAGCATAAATATACAACAAGTTGCGTAAACGCTGGTTTTCAAATGTGAGTCAGTTTCAGGAAGACAATGTTTTTCTTTATAAAAATGATTTATTTTTGTTTTTTACCAATAACTCAAGATTCTCTATTTGTACAGCCTTATGAATCAGACAACTGGTAAGCCTTGCACTACAAGAAATAATATTTTATACAGACTCTAGCTTTCTAGCTGTGTTTTAACCAGTTTAGCCTGTTTAACCTGTTAACTTTGTATTTTTCTCTTCAGTCATTGTAGAGGCATAACTGTAAAAGCTTCTGGGAAAAAAAAACAAACAAAAAAAAACGATTTTTAAATGGAAACCACCTGCATTTAAATGTAAACGTTAAGCATCTACCCAAACACTCCAGGGTCAAGTAGACAGAATGACTGCAGAACACCCTTGAAGTCCTGTAGTGTCCATGGTATAGCAGCCCCATTTTCAACGGCACTGCTGCTGAGGGGACTGAGAGAGAAGATTTTAAATCAACCCTCTCGCTCTATACATATTAGGATCCTGATTATATTTCAGCATCTATTAACACCACAAGTATAAACTTCATAAAGCATCTGGGGTAAAAATTATTGGTTTAACCTCTATATATTTAACCAACTCACTTGATACAAACAGGATCGTTGAACGTCACTAAGATGTCAGTGGTGTACAGCGGCAGACGGAACAAGCACAGGTGAATGTTCACAGTGTTCTTGGCCTATGAAAAAAATGTATGTAAGCTGATGAAAGGAACAAATATTAATAATTTAAGAAATTACAGTTGCTCAACTAAGGTTTTGCAATCCAAAATAACCCCAAACCACCCACAGAAAGCTGGTGAATCATCACTTATGGATGAGCAAATTCATGAGGTCAAAGCAAAAGTGAACTGTGACAGCTTTGGATCTTAAACCCTCAGTTAAGGGATTTCTTTTGAAGGGCTTTCTATTTGCATTAAAAAATAATAAAAGAACAACTAGAAAGTAAATTCTGTTGGTGTTAGGCACACTGAAGATTTACCGTGTCCAACTGATTAATCGTCTTGATGAAGTTTTGTGTATGTATGGACTTTTCCTTTTTTTTTTTTTTTGTAATGGCCAGTCATTTTTACACAGTGCTAGATTTAGAACCTTTGTTTTTGGCAAAATAATTATGGTCTCTGACTTCAGTGTTGTCTGGGAGACATTAACATTTCCACTGCAAATGGAATGTAGTAAAGACACACCTCCTCATTGAATTTAGAGATCAGCTGAGCTCCAGACAGCAGCCAGGCAGAGCTGCATTCCTGCATTGATAGCTCCGACTGAAGGACCTGCTCCACACCTCTGACCTCCCAGGAGCCGTTCTCTACCGCCTTGTTACTTGCAGCCACATCCTCAAAATGATACCTGTCACAACACAAACAAGAAAAACAAGGGTATTCATACCTGTGTATTCCCATTATTAAAAAGTAATTCAATTATTTATTTCCTGATGTGTCCAGTGAACACAGACAGAGAACAGTTTATAGAGTTTAAAGCAACCACTCTGGCAATGGACTAATGTACTATGTAAAAGCACACACTGAGAAATAAGCCAATGTTGGTGGCTGCAGGCAGTGAAAGATTATTTGTTTTTAATTAACTGTAGTCAAATGTATTTGCAATCAACTCTAGCCAGCTGTACTTATGTTTACAAAAGTGTGAATCAAATGGCCCATATAATTAGCCTCTTAGGTCAACATCAGGTCAATGAATCATGGGCTCTCCATGGGAGAGGTCCTATCGGGTTATCATAAGGTTACACTATCATTGGCTCTCCATGGGGTGTTATTGTGTTGTTTGTAGCACATTTGTTACCAGGTATAAAGGTCTGGTCTCACAGACAGTACCTTGGGTTAAGATTGTTTGAAGGATGACATGCTAACATCACTGCTGAAGAACTGCTACACTGCTACCTTCAATAAATTCTTCTCCCCACAAGAACTTTTGTCAAACTTACTTTATTTTATGTATTAGAGAAATCTAGTACGTTTGCGAGCCACCCAAACTACTGCTCAGCCAAATACAGCACAAAATCTAACAGCAGGTTGGAGTTTAAATCTAAACCTGTCAGACCTGTTGAAATCTTTTACCCTATCTGTAATGGCATCATTTCAATGACTTCAGTGTGTGCTGTTTTCTTACAAATTAAATCTACCTAGCATTTAGTAGTTGCTTTTGTTACGAGCAACCAATCACATAGAAGATGTAGCCCATGATATGTTGTAATGTTAAGAGACCACGTTACCTGGCTGCATCAGCATCTTGCACTTGGCTTTGGTACTCCAGCAGTTCAATGATAATACTCTGATCTGTCTGAGAGTGAGCAAACACTTCTTGATTATCAGGGATCTGTCTCAGTTCACTGCAGACAATGGGGAAAAGAAATATGGGGTTTTAATATACAAATCAGATAAACTCAAGCCACAACATGCAAACACAAGGGTGGGTTTGTAAATGGCGGCAACTGCAATGGATTAAAAGACAATCATAGTGTCGACTTGTATTAATATGAACAATCACAACAACTGCTATTCCACAAAATAACAATTAATTTGTTGCTAGTCAGCTGTGGGCTGTTTACGGTTTTCAAGCAACTTACTTGACTGATTAATGTAGAACAGACGCTTTGTGACATATGTACATAGTACTGCACCAGATGTTACTTTAAACAGTTTTTTTCATGTTTGCTTCTATATAATTACCTGACATCCTGGGCACTATGGGGAATAACAGCTGATATTGCACCGCCAAACAGAGGCCGAGCCATAGCTGTGCTCACCGCTGTAATGATAATGCCATTTAGAGAGGGAGTAAAATCTTTGTGAGGCAGGGAGAGTTGCCCCAAAACCTGCCAACTAAAAGCAGCTACCCTTAAACTTGCCACCCCTGCCAATCTGATAGATGTGTGTGAACAAATAGACAATACAGCCCAGGTCTCCTTCTATTCTTATTTTTTTAACCTGTCTGGCACCTTACACAATGGGTGCCCTTCAAACTGAAGGGTGCATCACTAAATGCAATGCTAGAATGAGACAGTCTAGTCAGTGTGCATGGCTTCATCATAAATGTTTCCACTCCTGCAATCATGGCACGAGAATATTCTAAAAATTATAATTTGAAAAATACTTTATATTGAAAATTTTATTTCAAGTAATGCAGTACAGGTAATGACCACCGTTTGTGGTCTCCCAGTGGTTCACATTACGCACAGTTTAGAATTATGTGAAACATATTTTTATTTATTTTATTATATATATTTTTTGTCTTGCATAACATAATGAAATTGAACAAGCTCAGTGTCGATTCACTTTCAGCAAATTCATTTTTAGTGAACCCATCATATTAACAAAGAACATTGTGTAGTGTAGCATACTAACTACCAATACACTGCTTAAAACTATAATTGTTAATAGTGTGTGGTTTTACTAGTTAATAAGAAAATACATCAAATGTATTTCTTCAATAATTCAATGTTGTATAAAAAATAAAATAGGCCTATTTAATAATAAAAATCCGTTGTTTATATTACCTTTACAAATAGTTTACATTACTTTACGAACAAATATAAATAAACCTTTTTTTGGCTGAGATTTGAGTCATGGTGACATGACATCATCCCTTTATGACATCACATCGTCATTTAGCAACAAATCGACCTGCCTTTAGCAAAACAACAACAACAACAACAACAACAACCTGCCTTTAGCAACGTTGCCTTAAAATTAGTTGGCAACACTGGATGCGTCCTTTCGTTTGAGAAGAACTCATTATGTAATTCCGCCGTTTTTACCCAAAATGCAGCGATACTACCTTTTTAGGAGTGATGGGGTCTGGAGCAGCTCCCCCTGCCTCACACAGATTTTACCCTTAATAACAATTTATGTAACGTTACATCGCTCAACACATCAAAGAAAAGTATAGGCTACTGTGCTTTCAATGAAACAACACCAACTTTGAAGTCCTCAACACAACGTCAAATTTTTAACTGAACACATCGTAATTTCATCACAAAGTAAGATAAGTATATGACTTCAACTTACAATAAAATTAGGTCATAACAATACTTTCAACATAAACCCTTCAGAAGACTCACGAATGACAAGCCGCGTTGACTTCCCTCCATCAGCTGGTACCGGATGTGATGTAAATTGAGGTCAAGCGTGCCCTCTAGTGGGGTGTAACAAAATATCAACTTGAAATGATGGAACACTGTCTGAATTTATTTGACAATATTATACATTTATGAAGGAGTACCGATTATTTAGCTCCTTTTCACAATATCTAAATGTATATTGATGGTGTCGAGAATGCATATGCAATACTTAGGCTATATTTAGATAAACATAAAGAATATTGTACACTTTGAAAAATGTTTGGACATACTTGACTACATTTATGATTATTAATATTACCTTTTTATATTAAGGCATGTTATAATAGTTCCCAGGATTAATTACATTAAGCTGGTTTAGAGAAGCCCCGTTTGGCTGCTTTGAATAAAGAAATAATAGGTTACATTAATTGACCAAACAAATCACTTCACTGCAGTTAACTGTGCACACAGACATGTTTTCATACCTGTTCCTAGTTTCTAAACGCTCACCTGTCAGCCACTCACCAGGCTGTCCTGGGCCCGGTTGCATGAAAGCCCGCTTAGGCTGTCATTAAGTATTCCCCTTAATTATCTGAAAGTGTTCCCTTAAAGGGATAGTTCACCCAAAAATGAAAATTCTGTCATCATTTACTGACCCTCAGGTAGTTCCAAACCTGTATGAATGTCTTTGTTCTGCTGAACACAAAGGAAGATATTCCGAAGAATGTGGGAAACAGAGCAGTTCTGGGGCACCATTGACTTCCATAGTATTTTTTTCTCCCTACTATGGAAGTCAATGGTGCCCCAAAACAGCCTGGTTACAAACTTTCTTCAAAATATTTTCCTTTGTGTTCGGCAGAACAAAGAAATTCATACAGGTTTGGAACTACTTGAGGGTGAGTAAATGATGACAGAGTTTTCTTTTTTGGATGAACTATCCCTTTAAGTGTTGCTACAAAGTCCTAGTAACTATTTCACCTTGATAAATTTAAGGGACCAAAACAGCTCCCTTAAGTCATCTTAAACTCAGTATTTTTAAGATTTTTAAGCTCAAATGAAAGACTTAAATAAAATATCATATGAGCGTAGTAGGGCAATGACTATGGTAACATATTAAACTGTAAAATGACTGTAAAAAGCATGACTTACAAGTTTTCACAAAACAAAAAGTTTATATCATTTTTTAAAGAAAATGGATGAGTTAGCAATTATTATATTAATTTAAACGACTATTATTAATCAGTTATTACATTAATTAAATAACAATATAAATGTAATGCATGTCTTAATTGTTTAGATTTTTATAATGCATTGTCTTGTCGATCCACCTGTTCACATTTACAACTCTGTGTGTTTGCAGCGTCAAAACCATAGACTGGTTTTAAAAAAAAACATGGGTTAATTTTCACATTTGGTAAAATTTCCGTCATTGGTCAGCAGGAGGCACTTTCACTTTAGAAACAAAGCGGTTTCCTCGGAAACGACTGTACACAAAGCAGCGCAGAAACGGGCAGTGCTTGTTTATTTGTTAGTGTTTTAGTTGGTTAGGTTTGTATTTCGTTATGTTCAGTTTATTGTCATAGATATACACAGGGCCTAAAACTAACTTTTTGCCACACCTGCCAATGGCCGGTGATGTGATAAAATTTACCAGCCAAAACTTTTTTTTTTTTACCGGCCATGAAACTCTTTTTGCAAAAACAGGCAGTTATTACTACTACAAGGACTAAACATATTTACAATGTTTTTAATTTGTCCTGCTACTGGTGTCTCTATAAAATACATTTTTCCTTAGTTTTACCTATTAACTATAGCTATTCAACATTACAGCATAATTGAAAGCCATTATTTTTAACATTTAATAGGCTCTGAAATATATAACAACTTTTAATTTAAGTGATTTTAAAACAATCTTCACATAAACTATAAATTGTATATGCATAAACTATACAGATTAATCTTTATTCAAGCTACAAAAGTTAATCAGCGACCAGAGCAGTCCAATGATTTCTCTTTTTCTTTTGTTCTTTGATTTACATCAATGACAGACTTCAGCAGGTTTCACTTTAAAATCAGCGCTGTCTCTTTAAAACCCGATGCACATGACGGGTGTTAATTTTACGCCCTGGATATACGTTTATTGTGAGATGTAGTAACTATAGCAACCGCGGCGCCCATTGCCGCATGCATTGCCGTATGTTGCCAGGAACTGCCGTGAAACACTTAGGTAAGGGTGTCAGTTAAGACGTTTGTTGCAACATGTCGAATCGGCCGAAAAAAGGCCGGCAAGGATCAACTTCAATCGACGGCGCGGAACACACGAACAAAAACTGCCCGACGACCGACCGTCGGCTTGGTGTGTACCGGGCTTTAAAGAAATCCCTTACCTTCAGGGAATTTTTTACACCTCAGGGATACCCCTAAATCAAATTACTTAAGGACTTTCATGCAACCGGGCCCAGTCCCTTATGTGGGTGGGAGACATCATCAGGATTCAGTTCATGAAACATAAAGTGGAAATGAAACATACTTCCTTCACATAAAATCTGACATGAATTTGCCAAGAGCATAGAAATGAAACATAAAGCAACAGCCTTTGCCTTTCTAGTCATGTTCAGTTCGTTATACTTTTAGAACTTCCCAACATAAATACAACATTTGTTTGAAATGCCATATATTGTAAGTGACAGTCAGTTTCATTCTTCAGTTTCAACCTGTCTTTACCATGCATACACATACATATTTTGCAGAAACATTTCTATTTTAGCTTCTGAGCCCTCTAAATGACAAAAAGACTAAATGAGCATAGTGGAACCTCAGGGAAAGTACGTGAGTGTGTCAACATCAGTGTCATCAACTTTAAAATTCTGATATTCTAATAAGATTCTGATAATACCAGTTTTATCAAACATGATAGTGTTTTAGTGACACAAACCTACTAAATACATAGAACATCACAGAATTAATCAGATCCATTGCTTTTATTTAAATACGCTTGTGCTGTTGTTTCAAACCAAAAAATCTGTCACTTCCTGGAAGATGATTTCATTGAGGAACTGGCTTTTGTTTGTTAAGGGGATTTTACAAAAGACTAATGACACTGAAAGTGAATTTGAGGACACCGGAAAGCAACATACCCAAGAAAATTTTTAGTTCAAAGCATTTATATTAGCGAAGTATAGAATGAAGAAACACCTAGAATATTTCTTTATAAATCAACATTTTTTAGGCTACATGACAACATGACCACATTTACTCTAAGTAGTGAAATTATTTAAAATTATCCCCTGTGTGAATTTAATATGTTACCCTATTAAGATGACAATGTAAAAATGATAATGTATTACATAACCTACAATGTTTTTAAAGTAAACCTAATAAAATGTTTAGAATACAGTAGCACCATTATCTTCTTACCAGAAGGAGGCGCTTATGTGCATGTTCTTAGTTGGTCCATTTGATCTATTGGACTGTTTTAGCCAGATTATAAGGCCAAACATCAAACACTCCACACCAAACAATGTTCTTACAGCCTACCTACACATTCACAGATAGACCCTGCTCACTCTGGCCAAAGGTTTAGATTTGTTCTTAGGATTTTGAGCTGTTGCTATTGTCAATAAATTGGTGGAAGGTCCAGGGGCGCTACACAAACGGTGAAGTCATTGTTTTAGTTTTGCAGTACAGATAGCAATTCCTTACCAAACTCTTTCTTGAAACCATGTCACAGGCCAAACCTCAATTAACCTAATTATCCCACTTTATCTTCCCCTGTCTCTCACCTCATGTCTGTCGTTTAGCACCATATGCTCTCAATCTCCACATTAAGATAGCTCCCTCCTCTGAACCTCTTAAAGAACATGTGGTAAATCTGGTCTTACCGGCTAGTACCTCTGCAAGTATTCACTGGGTTAACCTGGTAACTTGAAAATTGGCTTGACCTGAATAATTCTTGTATAGAAATACAGAAGTGGAAGCCAAAATGAAGGTTACTTTATGTTATGTGGCTAGTTAGACTACTCTGTGTTACACCATATGGGCAAAAGTACTCTGAGCATCACATATACAGTATATGTGCTTGCAAAAGATTTCATTCAAACTCCCAGCATTAATTCCTCCCTTTGTTGGTTTTTCCAGCTTCCATTCTGCTGGGATAGGCTTCCACCAGATTTTGGAACATGGCCGTGGTGAATCGCTCCCATTCAGACACAAGCACCAGCTAAGTCAGACACTGATGATTGTTTTTGTCATTCCAAATGTGTTCAGTAGGGTTCAAGTCTGGGCTTTTGTGCAGAAATGAAGTTCTTCCATGGGCACTCCACAAACTGTTGCAATAAAGTTGGAAGTGATCAAAACGTGGCTTACAGAATTCGTAGAACCTCTTCTTAATTAGTAGTAATTATTATTTTCTATATAATAATTATTAGAATTAAAAGTAATAATTCTAATAATAATTAAAATGATCAGTTCATTATTATATTATTATTATTATTAGGATATATCCCAAAAACTGTCTGGTGACTGTTATTAAGTTTCTAACTGACTGTTAAGCCTCTAAATAAAAACCAAACTTAAATCTAAAGAATTAGTTAACTACAGAACGAACTCAAATCTCTGTCAAAAAATACTAGAAAAAGTGGTGTCTTTACAACTATGTTCCTTGATGGAGAGAAATTGCATCTGCTGTCAAGAGAGATTCCAGTCAAGAGACCATTTAATAGTACTGAAACTGCAGTCATCAGAGTTACAAATGACTTGCTCTCATCATCCGATATTGGTTGCATCTCTGATACTTGACCTTAGTGCTGCCTTTGATAGTATCAACCACAATATTCTTTATAATAGGCTTGAAATTATGGTTAAAACAATTGCATTAGTGGAATTACAGTGGCATGGTTCAAACTGTACTTATCTGAGCATTTTGTAGGAGTAAAGTTTGATCAATCTTTCAATTAAGAAACGATAAGTTGGTTTTCAGTGTTTCGCTGATGATACTGATGGTACTCAGCTCTATTTTTCTTTGAGGCCTGACAAAACATACCAATTTACAAAACTAATGGAATGCATAGTTGATATTAAAAACTGGATAACTAGTAACTTCCTGCTGCTTAATTGCAATTGTTGTACCAAAAACCTTCACATGCAATAACCTAGAATACTGACTTGATGGATGTTCTGTCAAGTCTAAGATGTTTAAGAACATCAAGTTAGGAACCTGGATGTGTTATCTGATAGCAGTCTTTTCATTTAAAAGCCAATCTCTGCCAGTTAGGCAGCCATGGCTTAACAGTTAGAGAGGACTTGTTTCTCAGTACTAGCAGGAAATGTAGGTGGGGGGAGTGAACAGCTCTCTTCCTCATTCAATACCCACAACTGAGGTGCCTTTGAACAAGGCACCCAATTGTTCACTGCTTTGTGTGCATTCGGATGGGATAAATGCAGAAGACAAATTCCAAGTATGTTTTACCATGTTTTTCCCATCTTAAATGCATAGTTCACTCAAAAAGTCTATGATCATTGTTTGTTCTAAACCTATAGGAGCTTCTTTCTTCTGTTAAACACGAAAGAAAATAGAGAAGAATGTTGGAAACCAAGGTGCGTTAACCGAACTGGTACCTGGCTAAGCCAAAGGCTACACTGTAAGAATAAAAATACACAGAACAGCGGATAATAACATGGCAGAAAATTACCAATATATTACCACAGCAAAATGCAATGCGTAATTTGAAATATGGGTCGAACACCTGTAGAAATCAATATGGAATGATCCTTCATATTGACACAGTATATTGGGCTGTATTTTTACAGACTTTTCTAAGAGTGTATCAGCAACTGAACAATCTTCCTTCTAGAATGGGCACACTGGACCATGGAGCAGTTGAAGAAGGTCGTCTGGTCTGATGAATACTGTTTCCTTTTACATCACATGGACGCCCAATCTGCTGCTAATGTATTGACGCTAGATACCATAGGACACCACTTGAAGAGTCCATGATTCTACACGTCAGGGCTGAGGACTATTTTGGCAGCTCAAGAGCAAATTACTGTAATAGTTAAACACCTCGATTATTTACACATTTGTAAGAAAATTAACAGGATTCCTAAAATAATGAAAATTAACAGCCTGTAAATATAGAATTAAAGTTAACCATCGCTCACGGAGGGCTTGACAGTTAGTGTACAGTACATCAGGGGTTTATCTAAATTAACCATCTCTTGCCGTTATTATAGTATCAATTTATGTACTTTAATTTCTGTGTGACAAAGTAAATAATATCACAAGCTACATTGAGACATTTTGTGACAATTTTGATTCTGAGTTTTGGATTTTTAAAAGAGAGCAATACAAATAATGGGGGCATAAAGTGTATTTCATAGTAGGAAACTGTGTGTAACACATCCTGCACTATTTGTATTATAGTTACCTGTATAAAACAGCAGGAGCCTATAGTATGTCCTCATTTAGGTAACTAAGCATGGGTGTGTGTGTGGTCCAGGTAAACCCTGTGTTATGTCCCCACAAGTATAGTAAATCAAGTAAGTCTAGTAAGTAACAGTAAGTATCCCTGCAAACAAGCCTGCGGTGGCCCTTTACGGGCCCACTTAGGGCTAGTCTATGGGCCCCCAGTGCAGGGCCCCTGAGAATTTGCTCATTGGCAAAACGTTGGCCCCTTAGCACTGGCCCTCATTTAGCCCCCAGGAAGACCTCACAAGGCCCACACAGGGCCCGCACAATTAATCTACAACAATACATATGTTGCACTATCAATATTTCTCAGCTACTATAATTTAAGTCTTTGGGAAAAACAGTTACTATACATCTGAAATGGATAACTAATGTCTGTATTGTCAAAAATGTACAGTAGTCAAAGGGATTTCAAATCAATTTATTAAATACAAAATAGAAAAGTATGTGCAAGTATGTGCAAAAGTCTTATCTGTAGTACATCAATGTCCAAACACTGTCCATAGCTGAAGTTGGCTGATAGCAAATGAATAATCCAACCTCTTGTAATGAAAACACACCACAGCTCTCAAACACCAGACTCTTCCTAACCAGGGAAAGACAAAAATAGTCCAGACTATGGTCTCACGTGGAAAGGACTTTAAATCCATATTCAAACTGGACCATGATGTGGTGACCTCACCAATAAAGAGTCCTAAAACGCATACAAATACACTGTCTTAAACTCTTAACATCAATCCAAACATAGGCCATACATACATGTAACATCTCTGCAAAAAACATCAACTCCTTACTTTAGACTGGGCTTGAAATGACACATTTCCCAACCAGGACACAGCACAGCGAGTTCAACAGGTGAGCTATGCTGGCTACTGCTGCTTGCTATTGCTAACTCCCTTCTTCTTCTTCTTCTTGGTTTTTAACGGCGGCTGGCAACCAACGTAAATAGGTGCATTACCGCTTCCTTCTGCTCCGGAGTGTGGAACAGAGATTTATATTCTATTTATCAAACCCGTCTCTCTAATAAAATCATAGAAGGCTTTATTATTTACTTCACTTGACCATTTTATTAAAACCTTAAAATTTAGCACCTGAATTCCATTTTTCCTTAATTCTTCTATCATTTTTCCTCTTTCTTGTTCATACTTCCTACATTCAATAAATACATGAGGTATTGTTTCTTCAACATTACAGTGTTCACATAATCCATTTGGATGTTTCCCTATTATTTTAAGTGTGCTATTTAAATTTGAGTGCCCTAATAATATTCTGTTAAAGATGACCTCCTCTTTCCTTGACTTTCCTATACACTTTATACTTTGATTTACTTTATTTATTAAACTATAAAGGAATCTACCCTTTTCCCCATTGTTCCACGTAACTTGCCATTCTTTATTAACTTTATTCCAGATTAAAACCTTAATCTCTGATTTACTTAATGGAACTTGTATCTCTATTGTTTCTCTCTGTAATGCTTGCTTTGCTAATTTATCCACTTCTTCATTTCCCCTTATTCCTATGTGTGCTGGGACCCATATAAAACTGACTGATGTACCATTTAGAACAATTCTTGAATGTATTTGTAGGATACTAAATAGAATATCTTGGCGACTTGATTTAAAAGATCTCAAACTCTTTAAGACTGCAGCTGAGTCAGAACAAATTAAAACATTCCCAGGTTTATGTTCCTCTACGGCTTTACTTAAGGAAACCTAAAACACCCTAGCACCCCTAGTAGTAAGGAAGAAAACTGCCCACAAAATTCTTATTAACAGGCTCATGTCTGATACACCTCAAATATGACTCATGAGACCCACTTTCCTGCAGAGTTTAGTTCCAAGTTTGATCAAACTCACCCACCTGTGATTTTCTAATGATCCTGAAGACATGCTCAGGTGTGTTTGATTAAGGTTAGACGTTAGAACTAAACTCTGTAGGAAAGTGGATCTTGTTAGCCAGATTTGAGGATCACCCTATATGAAACAACAGGTTCTGAAAAGGTGTCTTTTGGTTTGAGCCATTCCAGTTCAATTGAGTGACTAAAGAATGGCCAGTCAATGTTAGTATTCTCCTAGTTGCATTACAGGGCTGCCTTCACAAAACTTGCGTGGGCCCAAAGGTACAAATGTTGCTCTGGGCCCGAACGGGCTGGCCCACACTAGGCCATTATGGGATTAATGTGGGCTGTTCAGTGTGGGCTGCTCACAGAGAGCCTGCGGTGAGCCCAAAGCTGTGGGCCTCGCCTGAGCAAGCCTGCAATGGGCCCGTTTAGGTTTGGTGTGGCCTGGCCCTCGCCCACTTTGCCCGCAAAAATCCAGCATGGGCCCGCAGGAGCATGTTTGCAGGGATAGTAAAACCTGACATTTTTGACCTTGTTGGCTTATAATCCTTGTGGAGCTTATAAAAATTTTTTTCCTATGAAAATGTTAAAGTTTTGTATGAGGGTTGTGTTTAGGGGTAGGGTTATGGCATAAAATAGTTTTTAGAAAAATCATTATGTCTATAGAAAATTTCCACAAAACATGAAAACCCAATATGTGTGTGTGTGTGTGTGTGTGTGTGTATACTTAACCTCAGGTTGCTCTAGGGGAACTGTCACTGTAATACATTTACTGTAAATCACCATGGAGAAACACATAAATAACTTACTTTCTTACAAAATATAATATGAACATGATAACATGATATTTAACATTACCCATATATGTAATTACAAGCATAAAGCATGCACAATGGAAATGAAATTTCTTCATATCTGCTCCAACTCATCCATAAAAAGTTAATTAAAATGTTATATATATCAGTAATAAAATAATAAATTATTAATAAATCATTCCTAGGCACAATATGTATTTGTTTACAAAGCTACAAACATATACATTAAGAACAACACATAGCATGCATGCAGTGGCGGTTCTAAATTGTAGGTTTTTTTGCAAAAAATTTTGCGCAAACAGGCATGTTTTACTATAAAAATATAAGTGTAAGACAAGCTTATATTTCTCAATTGCACAAATCCTTCAACAGAACATTTGAAAAACACAATTCTGCACAAAACAGTATAAGTTATCAGAACTTAAATAAATATACTCTATATACATAATAAACACTCTGTGTTTATTTGGCACTCGACAATCAACAGATTTCCCCAACACTGTCACTCACGACCAGAAGTCAAGACTAAACCAGTTCACCTCCACATAATCGTTTTGTATTACCTATTTTTATAGCCATTTCACAAAATTCAGAAAAAACAAAAACGTGCAAATTATAGGCCTGTGTTTTAATATTATGAATGAAATGTGCGTTATTTGGAAGAAAGTCAAGGTGTGACTGACTTTAGCCCACTTGTCCCACTAATGGAGCGGACAAGCCCTCCTTGTCCGCTCCATTTGGGAGAGGTGAACTGTCCCCCGCGGCCGCAGCCGCGCCTGCGCGCCCGCGCGCCCCTCCCCTTTCCACTTTTCACACAGCTTCTGTGCACGGTACCTTCTCAGCAAGCAGGGGCGCCAATTTGCCAATTCCCCACACAGTTATATGATAGATAATAGAAAACCGCTTAGCGGCGCAGATTTTTTTTTTTTTTTTTTTTTTAAGTGCTTGTGCCCCACGTGTCATAAAAAAAATGCCGCCCGGTTCGCCCATGCCTAAAACCGCCACTGCATGCATGGTCGTAGCCATGGTTTGAAAATGAGTGAGGTCTGAGGTGGGGTTAAGAATTGTGCTGTAATAACCCCTACAAATACAAATCATTATATACACTAAACACTTACAGTGCCCTCAACTAATATTGGCACCCTTGGTAAATATGAGCAAAGGCGGCTGTGAAAATAAATTGGCACCCAATTATTGCAAGATCCAAACCAGTAGCGTAGCTACAGGTGGGCCTGGGTGGGCCCGGGCCCACTCACTTTCATCTGTGGCCCACCCAATGAGAAGTTGGTAATTTTCCAAATGGATGTAATTTATTAAACTATAATAATAAACGTCTTATTTCACTGTTACTTTATATATTTATTAAAAGTATTAAAAGCTTGTTTTCATGGTCAGTTACAGGTCGTTTCTTAGTTTTCCCTCTTCACACTTGTCAAAATGTTTGTCGTTAACCTTAGCTCAGGCAAACGTTAACAACTTACAACTTGTTAACTTGATACAACTTTTAATTTTAATAATGTCCTATTAGTACATTTTGAAATGAACATTAACATAACAAATTACTAATTTTAATGCTTGCTTTATAAGTACTGTGTAATGAACCTTGGTGCTGTATTTTTTGTTGGCAATTTGACATGCAGTTTTCATAAGCTACACACTTGGCCCACCCAGTTTTATGTAGGCCCACCCACTTAAACATTTCTGGCTAAGCTAGTGATCCAAACACGGCCCATTATAAGATTTCTAACAGAGGCAGTCAGATTTAGATTTTTTATCTGTTGGTATTTGATAGAATCCATGATGCCATGCATCTGAACAAGATGTTCAGGACCTCTGACAGAAAAACAGGCCCACAACATTAAAGATCCAGCAGTATTATTTAACCGTGGACTTTTTTTTTTATCCCTGTTTGTACTAAACTCATCTGGTGGGTTTGCTGCCAAAAAGCTCTTTTTTCAGTTTCGTCTGACCATAGAAGCCAGTGCCATTTGAATTTGCTGGAGTGTTTTTGGATGAATGAGGAAAATTTTCCTTGAAACCCTCCCGAACAACATGTGGTTTCTGACCCCAAGACTCAGCTAATCTCTACAATTCTCCAGCTGTGATCCTTGGAGAGTCTTTAGCCACTCAAACTCTCCTCTTAACCGTGCATTAGGACGATATAGACACAAGTCCTCTTCCAGGCATATTTTTAACATCTTTAGTTGATTGGAACCTCTTATTTATTACCCTGATGGTGGAAATGAGGATTTTCAATGCTTTAACTCTATACAGCCACTTTCTATTTTGTGATGCTCAACAATCTTGTTCTGCTCATCAGAACTATATTCTTAGGGTTTACTCCTTGTGATGGATGATTAAGGAAATTTGGCCTTTGTGTTCCTCATATTTATAATCCTGTGGAACAGGATGTCATGGCTGGACAATTTCATGGTAAATTTCATGACAGTTTAAAGGTTGAATTTAACATATATTTATTTTTTTTTTTTCTGCGAATTAATAATTGTTAATATTATAGCCTACTGCCTAGTGTTTTGTTGAGGAATGAATCATTCACGTAGTTTCATTTATAAATGAAAACACAACACTCTCATTTATCATCACGCACTGGCATAAATAGCCTACAATCATAAAGTATTGGCATAATTGTCGGGCATTTACAGTATTTGCAAAATATATGGTAGCAAATAGCATAATTATACATAACGCTAATTAGGTAAAGCGATACACGAATTAAAAGGGGAAATAATAAAATATTATATTTATATGAAATAAATATTAAAATATAGCCCTAACAAGTTAATATAACCTAATAATAATAATAATATACAAATATTAAATGAAATGTTTAATGTTTATAAAAATGTTTTATCCATCTCTGATCATCCCGAGTTGCTATGGTCACGTAGGTTTGTTTACGCATTAAACTCGTGGCCACGAGAAATGGATGTCGTTCCCTCAACATAGCATCTCGAGGCCACAACATAATATCACATTCCCACGACAAAACTAAGTGAACCGAAGACGGCCCCTCTCGGGCACCGTACAAATTAGATTTTTGAACATGAAAAATTTACCGAGGTCCGAACCTCTGTGACCTAGCTGGCTACGGGCCTGATAGCATGCATCAGTTTTGATTCTGAATGGCAGATAAAGATGGAGTTACAGTAGTTAATGCATCCTTATTAGCAGGGGCTTGCTGCTCGTGCAGTGCCCTTTTGATAACTGATCTGACCCACAGCAGACTTATGCTAATAGAATGCAACAAGTCTCTTTCCATTCTAATCCACAGACCATAATCCACATAGGCTAATGAACTATCAGTTTGGATTTCAGATAGACTGTAAGCTCCTCCTCACTCTCCGCACTTATTTTCAGAGTGAGAGTGAAACTGGGGAGGGAGAGGAAGAATGAGGAAAGCCACTGAATGATGTTCTCTGGAGGCAGGTGTACCAGCAGGCAATCTGAGTTTTACAATGCTTGCTGAAGGAGGGAGGATTTTACCTGGTCTGTGCAGTTCTGAGACCGACGGGCCCATCTTTTGGAGATTTTAATCCACAATTCTTTGTCACAGAGATTCTACAAAAGGGACAGTTACAAAAATAAAGGTAGGGACATTAAAGACTAGTTATTTACAGTAGTGTAATATTTTGTGTTTGTGTGTGTATATTGTGCAGGTGTAGCTGCAAGATTTGGTCATAATATTAGTAGAGACATATCACAACCTATGCATATGCATGGTGTTTTTTTTTGCTTGCACAGTGAAATTGCAGTGTTTTTTATGTTCTCTATATGTTCTCTTTTGTCTTTTGCACAATGATTAAAAATGTCTGACATTACCAAATATGAAAATAAGGCGTTTAACAATAAATAGCAAAGAAACATACATATAAATAGACACAGAAGCATAAAATAGTACATTATACAATAGTGTCTTAACTTTTATAGAGAGATGTCTCTAAATACCCAAATCTATGCTCATGTGTTTATGCAATATATTTTAGGTATTAATTATTAATAAACTGATAATACAAGTAAAATTATTATTATTAATATAAAACTACATTTTTTTCTGTCATTCATTGGGGATTTTTCCTGTCAGAGAAGTATATGCTACTAATAATGTTATTTTTGGGTGTCACTATTTGAAAGAACTTGTCCTTGCAACAGGACATTCACAGATATATTATATGTGTGGTAATTTGTATTAGTTAATAATTACACAATAATGACATTGTGTGAATTTAATGTTTAAAAACAGTCAGGAATGTGTCAGGACCTCTGGCATGGGACAGTCAAGTTACTTTTCACACTATATGACTTTTTAATTAATTCTTTTAAAATAATTAAATTCTCAATTTTAAGTCTCTACCTAGTTTGTATGTATCTCTAATGCACAATCATTTGCCCATTCATTTTGCTTTTTTTTCAGCTTTTTGTACAAAGTTTTAACCAAGAATAAAAATAATGGAATATCCATTGGAATGATTTTTATAGGATACATTTAGGCATAGGTCTTGGCAAAATGATGCAAATCCTGAATTTTTTACATATCACTGATTATACTGTTTTAAAATATTAAACATCAATAAACAAAAAGTCAACTTGTCAGGTTGCACACAGTCCACTAAAACATATTTCACACCATGCAGAGGAGAGTAAAATAACTTTAACCTGACTTAGTAGTATTTTAGCAAATAAGACAAAGGCTAAGCTAAAGACCTAGTTCAGGCTTGCACTACATTCACAGCTTTAAGTTTGGCAACAACATTAAAGGTGAGCATTAATTGGATGAGAAAGTATCAAAGTCTTTGAGACTCAGCCAATCTGAGCAACAGGCCTATTATTTAGCACTATTGTCTGTGAGAATGAATCCTGTAAGAATGATTACCCACACCCAAAGTGAACAGGAAGCAGGCCCTTTTAATGTTATGACATAGTACAGTGCAATACAGCTGTCCATGGTCTCAATGAAAAATAAAAGATGAATCTTGAAGGAATTTTCTGGGTTAAATACTATGGCCGCTATGGACAGCATGCTGTTGATTACCATGAAAAAATCCCAGAGTATTTCCATCGACATTATGAAGTACGCTTGTGACAAAGGCTTAAGAGGAGTCATTGTATTAATAAATGGCAGACAGCAACGAAGCAGGTCACACTACAAGATAAACAGACCTAGAAATATATTCCCACCTCTAAAGATCAGTTTAGACAGCTTTAGAAACATTTTTTATTGAATTATTCGTGTCAGTTTTTTAACAAAAAATATGAGCTTAACATTTCTTCATTCTTCTTCTTTTTTTATTTCTGCTTTTGAACCCTCAAGTAGACTTGCCCCATAGACTTCCATTGTAAGTGCAAATGATTTTCTGTGGTAAATGGCAGCATGCCATAGAGGTTGCTTTTGCATTTAACCTGGCACAGTCCTTTAAGGGTAGCACTTCTTTATAGAACTTCTGAGTAGATAAAAGGGAGATTATTACTTCTCGTTTAGCAGATAAGCATTTGTGAAGACAAGCCATGCTCTTAACCCCATTGACATGTCAATAGACAGTTGTTGGATGTTAAGTTTGTGGTTGATCCTTACTTGACATAAAGGCTGAGGCCACCATGAAAATAGGCAAGACCTCAAAACAGTAAGGCTAATGCTATATAAAAGACAATTGTAAAATATATTACTAATAAGCAGTAGATTTATGCTCAATATATAGAAGAATAACTCCTCTCTTTATCTTTGAATTTCTCAGACATGGATATTGGAGGTTTGGAGACTGTGGTGGCCAACTCGGCTTATGTGTCAGCACGCGGGAGTATAGACAACGCTGCCGCAGCAACTATGCGTGACAAAAAATACCGCACCAAGCTCAACCTGCCACACATCAGACAATGTGAACATATGAAGACTACGGTGGATTCTTCCTTTGACAGTATGTGTGTACGCCAACCGATTGGTAAGCGCCTCTTTCAGCAATACCTTGAAAGTGAACCTGCTCACAAGAATCCTGTAGATTTGTGGAAAGATATTCAAGACTACAACGTTGCCCAGGAAAATGACAGAGCTAAGAAAGCACAAAAGATGGTCAACAAATACTATGAGTCTTCCTCCGAGAACTTCTGTGACTTCTTGGGGGACAAAGCTGTGAGCAGGGTGAAAGAGGACTACAAGAACATTCGAGGAGATCTGTTTAAAGAAAGCGAACAGCAGCTCCTTATCCACCTGGAAACTAAAGCTCTCAATGGCTTCAAGGACAGCATGTATTTTCTGCGTTACATACAGTTTAAATGGCTGGAGAGCCAGCCTGTTACTGAAGATTGGTTCATGGATTTCAGAGTGCTTGGGAAAGGCGGATTTGGTGAGGTCCATGCTTGCCAAATGAAGGCGACAGGGAAGATGTATGCTAACAAGAAACTGAACAAGAAGAGGTTGAAGAAACGTAAAGGTTATGATGTAAGGGAGAGAGCTAGTTTATCAGTAGATAAAATTATGCTTGATGCAAACCTTATTTAGTTTGATCCAGTGTCCAATCTTAGCTTTGATACAGCAGACCTCAAGTCCCGATTAATATGGATATCCCAAAACTGTATATCCATATTAAGTGGAGCAATTACTTTTTGGGAATTTGGTGACATTTCTTCACCACATAGTAGGTAAAAGAGCAATTTGGAAAAAGGGGAAGAGACACATTGAGACATGAGATTAGATTAACCTGAGAACATGGTATTAAGCAGCTCTAATCATAGTGTATTGGCTCAGTGCAAAGAGGCTTGCAGGCTCTGCTTGATACTCCACAAAGCAGCTCAGCTGCAACTGAGAAGCAAAAAGACAGATAAGGAAAAAGAAGAGGAATCCTTAAGGGTTAAAAGAAGAGAAAATAATAGATTTCATTTGGAACTTGGCACTAATGTCTACCTCAAAACAGAAAGGAGAAAAGCAGTGAAAACTAGAGAAACAAGAGGAGCTAACCTACTTGCCTATAAAGGCATTAGCAGGGTAAATGGAATTAACCTCTTGCTAACATTTATAGTCTCATCTGAGAACTGCTTATACTTTCTTGCTTGGAAATGCATCTCTTTCTCATCACCAATTTTCTTGCTTATGATTGGCAGATTTCAAAAGCATTCTAAGACTCAAAAACAACAAATGTCTGATTGTATATAAACTCCCTAGTTGCATAAATATAAGCTTTTTAATGAATAAATGAGAAAAGCAAGGTAAGTGGTCAACAAACTCCTCTTAAAGAAATGATTTTAGGACTTTAGTTTTTGCTGATCATGTAAGATATTGTGCATATGGTCTTTGTCTGAAGAAGCAATAGCAACTGTTCTAGTCCTTATGGTAAATCAACTTTCTATTTAGTAGTACCAAAGACTATAGAATACCCTTAAAGAGACTTTGGTAGTACCCATCCCTTTTTAAGAACTTTTTACCAACATGCATAACTAAATGTGGCCACTAATTTTCAAGATCTTTTTCTTTTACCTCATTTTCCCTTGTCTGTTTTAATTTTTCTTATTTCTTTGTTTCTCGTAGGGTGCTATTATTGAGAAGCGCATCCTGGCTAAAGTGCACAGTCGTTTCATTGTGACCCTGGCCTATGCTTTCCAGACCAAAAACGACCTCTGCCTGGTCATGACCATCATGAATGGTGGAGACCTCAGGTGTTACTTATATCTCTTTATTTAAATAAATATGTGTGCGTGTGTGTGTGTGTGGCCGTTTGTCAATATGCGTTCTTGTCTGTACTTGTGTTCTTGTGAAACGTCATCAGTCGTCGCCCAAGTACTGTTCCAATTTAAAGTTCACATCCAGCCAGGTACAGTTCAAATACCCGGATGTGTTCTTGCTCCACCCCCTTTATCAAGGATGCATCCAGAGGTGACTTTGCAAATTTGAGGCAGCCAGGTATCCCAGAATGCATTTCGCACCAATCAGCAAGCGTTAATGGCGGAGGGGAAAACCTCAAAATATTACTGTTATTGTGTCATGAAATACCGTTCTAAGAGTATTTCAGGCGAGAATGTAGGTGTTTAAAACTCAAATCTACGGTTTATTTATAGAGATAGCGCCTATTTGAAAATTTGTTTCGCCGATTTCGGAGACGCGAGCTCCACGCGATCACCGGGTGCTCAATGCTCATGTATCCGCCGAGAGCAGCCTCACCGCGGCTAGTCCTTCTGACATTTGCCGCTGGGTCTGATGTCTCTGTAGTGGTTAAACATGAGGTAAAATTCGTTATGGGTAAATCTAACAGACAATCTTTAGTCTCACGAATCTATTATTTCTTCCAGGTCATATCGTTTTGGCTGAGCACAAAGTTATGTTTCATAAATTATTTATTTATTAATCGTAATACAGCGCTTTGTTAAGGTGACTGAATTGTTTGCTTTTGTCTTTATTTCCTATTACATAAGTCTCTTATACTTTATACTTTTATGATGGCTATATTGTTCATTAAAACTGTCATTTAACAAAAAAGGCAGAGTTGTGCTTGTCATATTTCATTTTATTATACATAGTGAGAGTATATGTGCACATATTAAACCACGTATTAATGTTTTATATTTTTAAAATGAAAATGAAAAGAGGGTTGTATCTTATATTTTGAAGAAAATGAATAGGCAGTGGTGTTTGATATCATTTCGTTTTATTGTAATGTGTGTATGCGTTTACATTTTTGTGGCTATTAATATTTTAAATGAAACAGAAAAGAGGCAACGCTGTTTGATATATTTCGTTTCACTGTAATATGTGCGTTCCCTGAACTACATTTTTTGCGGCTATTAATATGATTACATGTAAACAAAAAGAGGCAGTGGTGTTTAATATCGTATTTCGTCGTATTGTAATACAGTGTAGATAACTTAAGCCCAATTTATACTTCTGCGTCGGACCTACACCGTAGCCTACGCAGAGACACACAGGCCTGCGCCGTAACCTACGCCATACCTGACGTGCACCTCTACCAAATTAACAGCGCATCAATTCTACCTGGACCGCAAGCGCAGTGATTGGTCCGCTAGAACCCCTCCCTCCGTATCCCTCCGAGTTTTATGTGCGTTTATAGGCCCTTTCGCACCGCAGGAACCTTTTCATAGTACCCGAACTACTTGTGGAACTACCCACTTTTTGGCGTGTTCGCACCGCGGGAACTAGGAACTGTTTTAGTTCCCGGAACTTCGTTTGGAGGAACTAATTAGCTCCTACCTCAGAGTAGGGTCTAAAACAGTTCCATAGGAACTATGGAACGCTGATCGGCTAAACGCGTATGAAAACGCCCTCACCCGCCATGATTTAAAACGCCGTGTAAACACATACTGTGTAAACATCGCATCAAGTTATATTTCGCAAGAATGGAGAACAGTGATAGTGAAGGCTCTTTTGAACTCCTTTCCGATCTTTCAATCGCTTGACGTATAAGTTACGTCGACATTCCATGTCCATTATTGTGAACCCTGCAAGACACAACAAAAACACAGCTCCGATCACAGCGTCCTCCATCCTCCTGTTGTTAACGTTGTTCTTCTTTAATTGTTTTCATTGTTGAACGCCGCGCACAAATGATGTCGCTGTCGACCGGCTTACGTCACTTCTTAGTACCCACTGTCGGTGCGAATGCAACCCTTTAAATGGTATTGGGAAATAGTTCGCGCAAAATCGTCCCAGTACTTTAATACTGTACTTTTAGTTCTGGAACTAAAGCGGTGCGAAAGGGGCTTATGAGCACTGTAATAGGGGATGGGGGCGTGACGTCACTGCTCTAGCGCCGCGGTGGCTGATGGGAAAAATCGCCATTTTGTAAGGCCACTTGTTGTGACGCGCCAAGGAAGTTGTCATATGGATGTGTTTTAAATAGGATACAAAAATTGAATAAACTGTAAATCAACATATTAAAGTTATTCAACAAAACATTATTTAGTCAAGAGCAGTGAGGGATTTCCTCTGTCTTTTGTTGTTTGATTAACATTGATGACAGACGGCACAGCTTTATTAGGCTGCTGTCAACTGTTTCACGGATCCAATACTTATACATATGCGTTCACAACATAAGACAAACCCGAAAATGCTTATGAGGATACTCGACAGGACGACCATTTTGACGTTATTTTGTGTGTATTTGTCCACTTAAGCGCAACAAGCTTTGTTTGTTTGTTCGCAGCGCGCGCTTTGGATGTGACTGCAGCGCACAGAAAAGCGCCTCTGGAGCGCATGAGTACCGAAAGACTTAAAAAGACGTGCAAATAATACATTTCTGTGACGATGCAACAATGACCGATTAGGCAATTGACGATTCTGTCAGCTGTAGCGAAACTCGAGCTAAAGTCTTGTATCGCAGCGTGCAGCATCACAGATGCGCCGATGTGAAGAGAAGGTCAAAGAGAGAAGACGCAGTACAGCTGAATCACTCACGCTGTTTTCAAATGACTGGTTGTGAGAATTTATTTACTCATCTAACCTACACGCTATATTGAATAAATGTTTTGCAGGAATTTCCCTCATTTTAAAGTCGAAAGCTGTGGGAATATATGCGCAATCCCACACCGAAATTCAGGACCTGATTAAGCATAATTCTACTGTACATAGAATTGTGAAACATGACTTTTCCAAAACTTTCTGGGTTTATTTATTTTTCCAAAACTTTACAGGCCTGGAAATTGTTGTTTTAAAAGTCCATGACTTTTCCAGGTTTTTCGTGACCGTATATGACCCCTGAATGTGACGATCGGGTGCGGTTATCTAAATCAGACAAAAATATAGGTGCGGGTGGTTGGCCATCTTTTCCAGGTACCGTGTTTTCTTGCGTCCGGTAGAAGTTTGTCTCTGTATAGTACATTTCGTTCTTTTAATCGACTTTTCAACATTGTTTTTCGTGTGGTTGTTTTAAGTCTCGCCCGATGTGGCCTCACAATCAGTGTTGCCAAACCCCTCCCTCAGAAAATCTCTAGAACCACCCTCAAAAGTCTCCATTTTTCAAAAAAGTCGCCAAATATGAAAAGAAAGTAAATACAGGTAAATTTGGTAAAGGTAAAGGAAAGTAAATATATATCTACTTTACAAATGATGACAGTATAAAAAATAACAAAAGATGAAGTAGGCCTATAACAAAAAAAATCTGAAGTGAAATTAAGAAATGCTTAGGTCTACTTGTAACTCTACTGGACGCATTTGAATCAGTAAATTCTGAATCACAAATTCCAAGTATGGGTCACTTTCTTTTCTTTTTTCTTTTCTATTACTACAAAGTAAGTGCAAAATACTGCATCGCAGCACACATGACACGATGATGCACTGTGTCTCTCAGTATCTGGCTGACATGATTGTGCATGAATTGTGGCATAACTTTTGTGTCTGTGGTTAAAACAAGATGTTCATGCACTGATGTAATCATATTTTTTCTCCACCATCTTGATGCTTATAATGAAATGGTGGTGTGTGTCATCATGTCTGAATGGCAGATGTACTGATGTGTGTTCACTGCGCAGACTCATTAGGCGCGTTCCACTTTAAGCGGCGCTGCGCAGAATGGTCAGTGTATGACATCAAAGTACCGCGAGAGCGATAAGAGAGCAGACGGATCCTATGCATTCAAATCGCTCTCGCGGTACTTTGATGTCACTGACCATTCTGCGCAGCGCCGCTTAAAGTCGAACGCACCTATTGGCATGATTGAGAGCAAACGTGAGAGGTCACGGGCCTAAGGTGTGGCCAAGTAAAAATTAAAATCTCCAAAATCGCTATTTTTATTTAAATATAGCTAAAATAGCTCCTTGTCGCAAAAAATCAGTACAAGTCGCAGCAACAATGAGAAAGTAGCTAAATTTGGCGACAAAATCCCCAAATTGGCAACACTGCTCACAATATGGCGGCGCTCTCTTGTTTACGTCCCAGAATGCACTGCGCAGTGACGTCTGTTTGCCAAGCTCTATATAGTTTAATGTTACACCTTCTTATTTAAAATAAAACAAAGCAAAGAACAAGTGTCTTATCATTTATTATACTACACAGCATTATACTAGTTGTCCGCGACAAACAATGTTGATCTGCCGTACACGTCCTTGTGGAGATTGAAAGAATGCCATCTTCTCCTGTTCCGTTGTTGTCTCCTTTTTGTAGTTTTAAATAATGATTTAATGATTTGATATTTATTTACCGCCGTCACGGCTTTGCTTCTCCGACGAGCCGCTTCTTCTTCGGCTTTTGCCGTGGTACTGTGGGTTCACAAGCAACATGCCCGTGGACACTACAGACTAGCGGTCCGCATGTGTATGATGACGCAGAAGTATAAATTAAAACCGACACACAGTTTACGGCGTAGGTCCGACGCAGAAGTATAAATTGGGCTTTAGGCGAGCTGACTGACGTTATCAAGTATGCTGCTATTCCATTTGCAGAATTACCGGAGTCCGCAGCACTCCCGAGTCGAACTTGCGAAGTCCGAACTTTGCGTACTTGGTATTGAGAAACGGCCTGTGTGTGTCTGTACCGGTCTGTACTTGTACAATATCTTTCTGAGAGCCAGTTTGAGTTTTAAATCATTGTGGTTAGGACTAAGAAAGTAAAGTGAGAATATTTTGTCTGGCTCTCAAGCCCCACTTTAAAAAGCTGTTTTAGGGTGAAGGTTAGGTAACACTTTATAATAACTTTAATTAATAAATCATTAACAAATATTATATTATGCTTAACAGTTCATTAGTTTTTATATGTATTTACATAACTAGAAATATGAGATAATGTGCTTCTTAATCTTCACTAATGTACTTATTAAACATTACCTAATGATTAAAAATATTATTTAAAAAAATCTTCAAATGAATTTGACAGATGGTTTACAATGAGTAAAAGCTTCATTAATAAATCATTAACATCATTATAGAATGCTTAATGGGTCAATAGTTAAATCTTACAAATGTCACTAGTCTTTTCATATGCTCATGCACTTTTTTAAAAATTTACAAATGATTTTAACAGAAATTATACAATGATTAAGAACTTAAATGTACCTTTGAATGCTAACAAATGTCATTAAACTTCAGTTCACATATTACCTGATGTTTTTTTTTTTTTTACATTTAAAAATGTTTACAAAAACAAATTAGCTTAATTAGTAATTTTAAGCACTTCAAAAACCATTCATGTTAAAGGGATCCCCGGGTATTAAGACATGTATAGCTTAATATAACGTAATGATTTAAATATGTAGTAGAAAACCCATGGAAATGTATGTTATTTTTTTTAAAAATCGACATTGTTTTTGGACTATGGGGGGCGCCATTATTTTTTGTGCACACAGTACATTCTGCATCGATGACGTCAAATGGTTGCACTCGGTGAACTACTGGCGCTTTTTACCGCAACACAACTCAGAAAATAAAATACTCATACGATACCACATTGTGTGTCTTTTGGTTGTAATTTTCAGTCGAAGGGCAACAAAAGAAGCGATGTAAGACTTCTTTGCTTTCCTAGCGATAAGAAGAGGAGAAAAGAATGGGAAGATGCCTGTGGACGAATAAAACTTCCTAAAGACCCGCTTCTTTTTTCTCTCCACTTTAGCCCTGATGCCTTTGATTCTTTTAGTTGACCACAGCTACTGAAAGAGCTTACAAACGGCTGACACAAGAAACACTAGATGCCATCTGTTAGGATGTAAACATGCCGACGCCAATCATGATGCGCGGCCGCTGGAGGAGTTTCTCAGCGCAGATTTCCCTCGAGATCCGGGGCGTTTAGACTCCTTGTCGGGAAAAATCGATGGTACAGCATTTGGTTTAAACCCACACTTATATCTATCGCCACCTGTAAGCTCTCTCAGTAGCTGTGGTCATCATATCAGTATTTTATTTTCCTAGTTGTCTATTCCGAGTTGTGATGTGGTAAAAATAGCAACAGGTAGCGCTATAGTAGCTCACAGAGTGCAACCATTTTACGTCATCAGAATAATGGCACCCCCCATAGTTCAAAATATGTATAAAACGATGTGATTTTAAAAAAAAATAAATCTTTAATGGGTTTTCTACTACATATTTCAGTAAGAGACATCATTTACGTTATATTAAGCCATACAAGTCTTAATACCCAGGGATCCATTTAACATTATTCATTAACTCATAATCACCGTCTGTAAAGGTCATATATTTAGTCTTCGTTTTTATCAAAACAGACTGAACTGTGTTCCCTCACCCAACCTTTAAACTTACCCATACCACCGAACCTGTACCTAACCTTACCCGTATCCCACCCTCAATAGCAGTAACAGTGTTGTACATTAACAAAAGCTTTTAATTATTGTATAACATTTGTTAAAATTATTTGTAGTTTTATCAAGAAGTGCATGAATTGTGCATCGTATGAATTGAAAGTTTAATGGTGTTTGTAAGCATAATTTACATGACATAATGATCTGTTAATCATTAGGTAATGCTTATTAGTAAACATTAGTAAACAAAGTTTATTAGTAAACATTAACAAGAATATTATCTCACGCTTCTAGCTATTTGAACACCAATTAACTAATGATCTGTTAAGCATTATATAATGTTTGTTAATGTTTTATTAATGAAAGTTACTATAAAGTGTTACTCAAGGTTATAATTAGGTTGAGGTTAGAGTTTGGGTATAGGTTAGGGTTAGGCATTACATTGTGTCAGTGAATGTCCTCACAAAGATACCTGTACAAACGAGTGTGTGTGTGTGTGTAAAATGCCATAAACAGAAGCAGAATTCAAAACTGCATTCCATTTCTATTGATTTTTATTTTAGAATCTCACCAAACTTTGTAAGCCTGCACTTACAAAATATGTTGTGAACATTGAAATGGTACTTTGATTAAACTATTTGTGTACCATGGTAGAGTTGGGTCTAGCGATACAGCATGGCATTATTTTACACCAAGCAATATAGTCTACTTTCCAAATTTAGATGTTTCCGGTTTTGTGGTGACAGTTTTGTTCATTTTAATGGGAGTGTAGGCACTGAACATCTAGTGTGTTTACACAGGGGTGCAAAAATGGGGTATGCAGTATACACAGGGCATAAGGTCGCTGCACAAGGGGAGGCGCCATTTTGCCAAAATCATTCTGTAAAAATCTCCATTAATAAAATGTTATAAATAATCAAAAGCTTATTTGTCAAAAATAATGAAAGGACACATTTTATTTAACTTTGTTTAACATTTTACACAAGTTAAAAATGTATTTTATTATCAAGTAAGTATATATCAACAGCTACCACTCACAATCACATGACTGAAATGAATAGAGGGAAAGGGGTGCAGAACAGAAAAAGACAAAGGGAAAAAGAACAATGCATTAAAATAAAGTGAACAAACAGAGATTGATAGGCCTACACTCTAAAAAAAATTCTGGGTTAAATACGGACAAACCCAGCAATTGGGTTATTTTGACCCAGCGGTTGGGTTACTACCCAGAAGGTTGAGTTAAACATTTAACCCAGCATTTTTTAGAGTGTAAGCTTGACCTAAGCTTAACCTTTTTTCACTGTAAGTCATGAAGTTAATCAACAGTTAACATTGTTGTTTGAGAAGGCAAAGAGATTAACCAGAATATCAGTTCATTATCACTGTCCATTGGAAAAAAAAGTTTGTGAATGGGTGTTCGGGTAATATTCGAGTGAAACTGAGGAAATTGTTAACAGGGATGCAAACTATACTGTACCTTTTGCTGAAAATCGCTCATTTATTGGGTGATTCATGTAGTTCCGATGAGTTGCTAATGGATACATAAGTACAAAAAAAGTGCTGAAAATTTTATGTTTTTAGTGGGGGTTTTTTACGTTATAGTAGTGATTTTATAATGTGTAAATATAAATCCAAAAGAAAAACATATAGGCCACTTCTAGTCCTTCTGACCACTTTTCCATGAATTATCTCCATGAACAATAAAGTCAATTTTACATATAATGCTCTAAATTTATATAAAATATTTAAAAAATATTATTATTTTGAGACAAATAAATAAAACATACTTTAAATAAAAACATATGGGGATTCCAACACTGATTTTGCATTCAGCAAATGTGCGGTTGTGCCCCTCTAGGTACAGTGTAACTTGCAATTTACAATACAACTTGGTGCACCAACTGTGTGCAATTGCGCACATATTTCCTGTTTTATAATGGCCCAAAAAGTATTTAAGGCACAAGATGAAAAAATACCATAACATGATTATATAAAACATTGTTTATATAAACATTTTAGGTTGAATTTCCAGCAAAAATATCTATTTTGTAATATGAATTTTGGTAATACTACTGCCTATATCATAATTTAGTCATTGAAGGCACTTTATAGAACAAGCTTACAGAAAATAAAATATTTCGAATATAATATATATGAATTTCCAACGTAAAATATATGAAAAATAAAAAATATCCAAAATGTCCAAAAATCTGAAAATAAAATTGGCAATTAATTGTGTGTGCATGTATTAAGAATGCTTGCTGTGTGTCTATAAGAATTATAGCAGCTTTCCTCCTAATCCAACATAATCTGTGGAGATAATCTGAGCGGCAGCAATGATATTCTGGAGGTGTACTGTCTGTTTTCGTCACAACCTGATTTCTCTGGGCTCAGCTCACAAGGCTAGAAGGTCATGTGCATTTAATATTCTTGGAAAACAATTTGAAACCAATTTTAGATTTGTTCCAGTATCCACACAGTCATCACCTCAATACAAGTTCTTAGACTGAACACATAAGTAAAAAGATGATTTGATCAAGATGCAAGACCCCCAAAATAACTAGCTAATGGCTAGCTTAGACATACATGCATCTTGGGCCCACAATATCATAGAGACTTGAGGGTGGACTCTTTTGAGCAATTTGTCAGCAAGTTTCGGATGGATAAAAGCCACTTAATTTTCCTCTTCTGAAAAAAAAAAAAAAAAAAGTCAAAATCTATTCATATAAAAATATTATGCAGCCAGACCCTATTGACAGTATGGCCAAACTCTTAAACTCCATTCCTTGCTCTGAATTTCTAGATTCCATATGTATAATGTGGATGAGAAGAATCCAGGCTTTAATGAAAATAGAGCTTGTTATTACACGGCTCAGATCATCTGTGGGCTAGAGCATTTGCACCAGCACAGGATTGTGTACAGAGACCTCAAGCCAGAGAATGTCCTCTTAGATGATGCAGGTGAGAGACACACTGAAACACACTTAACTGCTTAACTGTTTGCCTCCCCACTTCACACTCCACTTTTTCTGAATGTTTTTTTTTTTTTTTATTATTATTTTAGGACATGTGCGTCTCTCTGATCTGGGGTTGGCTGTTGAATTACCACCAGGGAAAGATAAAACACAGGGATATGCTGGGACCCCAGGTCAGAGCCTTTTCAGTTAATTTACTCAAAAGTAATGTCTCTGTTTGCATGGAGCGTTTAAATTGAGGAAGAAAAATGAAGGGACCCCCCATAACAGCAAAATAATTAAACATTTGAAGTCCTGTTGTGAGTTTAAAAAAGAGGAAATGCTCATTTAATTTGCATTTCAGAAATGAATGACATTTTAAAATGTATTACAGTAGAAAACAGGACCGGAGTGGGACTCGTTTTCAGCCCTGGAGTTAGACTGGCCCATTTTGTTTTTTGTTTTCTTTTTTTTGTACTGGCCTTTTCAGTGCCGCCTTTGCGCTTTCTATTATCCATTTTTTATCTATTATTTTTTGCTCACATATCTCCAATAATTACTTTTTTTTTTTTTTTTTTGAGCAAAGTGTCAGGTTAGTCAAAAAATAATTACGTCATCATAGCCAATTAACTTCAGAAATTTATCTTATTCTTTAAGAAAATAGTGTTTATTCTTGTAGAAAATAAGTGTTTATTCTTTATGAAATTAAAGGACAGAATAATAGACGTTCCAAATATTTCTACTGTACCATAATGAAAGGCCTAAGTCTGCCTGCAGTTAAAAAGTCCTTAGAAATAATCACAATTGTTTTGCTTAACCTCTTTATGTACAATTATTCTAAAAAGAATTGTAATGACATACAAAAAATGTCTGAGTAAATTGTACCATTATAAAATTGTGACTTCACATTTTTATTTAGGAGGTGAAAATACTGTGAAATTACAAATGGCATGACATTTGAAAGTGTAACAACTGAAGGTCTTTGAAACGTTAGTCAATCAAGCATTTTTTTTAAACAATGGCATTTAAATTTTTGAACTAAAATATTATTGCAACCATATAGCTTTGAATGAATGAAAATGCATATTTTTCAATAATGAGGTCCAAGTTTAAAGGTGTAATAGGTGATTGTCTTCAGAAACATTTTTTTGTTATACTGGTTGAAAGTATCTTCACATCCCGATAGCAATTAAGTTAAGTGTATTTATATATTTCATGGAAGGCGTAGAGCCAATAAATGTTCTTCCAATCAAAACACTCCTTCAGAGCATTTTGATTGACTTTCCTACCTGCCTGTCAACATATGTATTTGCATACCTTTGCGCACCCAGTTCGCGCAGACAGGATACGTCATCAGCGCGATCACGTACGTAGTGCCTATGGGAAGCCAAACAACCCAAAAGTGGGACGAAACAGCGCGGTATTAAAAGGCTTGTTTGAGATGCGCCTCGCCTGAAATGTAGGCCAGAGTAGGCGGCTGCAGTGAGGGGGGGAGTGAAATAAGCGCAGTCAAGACTGACAGTTCTGCCCTCTCGAAGTGGAACAGATACCAACGAGATCAAAGACGGACATCGCGTTATTCTCACTCATATGCTGTGCTGCTGATAAACATGATAGCTATACTTTCAGTTCTGTTGCTTTTATATGAATATAAATATGATGAACAAGACACTCAAAGTGCTTGCTATTTAATTCCATAAGAAATGCATATTTATCATCCATTTCTACTTTAATACAAATATGTAGCCTATTTAAAATTGTTCTAGAAATATGACAACAATCACATATCTCACACAGATCGCACTGACATAGTGTTTGGGAACATTCATGCATAATTTAAATACATAATCGCATGAAATCAGATAAAAAAATAAAACATTTTTAGAAGAGAACGCAGCACCACGGTTGTCTGAACCAATGAGCATTAAGCTGTGTCATCAGTCAGTCGCTTCCCATCATGCTTTTGATCAGCGCAGTCGGTGGAGAGCAACTGCAAGCGACTGCTCAATACGACACAGCCGCCTCGCCGTCGCGAGAGTTTTTTTTGGCACACGTCAGCATGACATCAGAGCAAGGCGGACGTAACTCGGACACTTTTCTAACCTACATGAGCAAAATATGCGCAGAACCGATCACCGGTGATCACTGCGAGTTAACATAATGAAGATCAGTATTAAGTTATTACATTTCTTTTGCTTATTATCTTTTATATTACTACATTAACAGTTGTTTTAGCTACTCTGAAGCACATATAGGCTATATCTAGTAGCCACATGTTCAAAGCAGAAACTTCCATTGTCCTCTTAGAATTAAAAGGCTTTATGGTTTCATTCATCAAAGCATATTTTAAGTAAATTTTACGTTTAAGGATATTTGTGTACATTTGCTGGCCAAATGGGTGCCCTAAGCAGGATTGAATTGTTGTGCCCCCTCCCTCAAATATTATGGAAGTAAACAAAAATACCTACTATAGGGGTCGAAATAGAACTTTAATAAAATATAAAAGTAAATAAATAAATAAATTGTAATTAAATTGTATTATTTACAATTACAATTCATCTATATGTCATATAGCAGTGGTTCCCAACCACGATACAGGAGGCCCCCCAAAACTTCAAAAGTTTTTCAAAGGTTTTCCATGTCTCCTTAATCAAACACACCTGATTCAGATGATCAGCTCATTAGTAGAGACTCCAAGACCTGAAATGGGTGTGTCAGACAAAGGAGAGATGCAAAATGTGCAGTGTTGGGGGGCCTCCAGGAGCGTAGTTGGGAACCACTGATCTATAGCAAAAAGGTGGCCAAAAATGAGAGATTAAGCGGTTATTTGAATCAAATGTTGGGTCAATAGCCTATTAGACAAGGACTTGATCGTCCTGTAAGTGTAACTTTACAATTGTCAAGCAATTACCAGACCTTTCGTTCCCTTTGCAGGCATTTGTAATAACATGTAATGTTGATTAAAAAAAAACTACAACAAAAGAAAAAAAACAATGGATACCATCACAAAATTTGTGATGGTTTTACTGGTTATGGTAATTGGTCACCTTCTAAATCCTAATGGAATATGTCCCAAAACACACTACAGAATGTTTTTTAATGGTTAAAAGTTGATGGTTTGTAATGTTTGTAATGGTATTTGTGATTCATTTTTTCAGCAGGGTTGCCTCAATTTTTTTTATACAATGCATTTTAAGTCATTTTAAAGGCTGTTGTTGGCTTAGGTTTGTTTTTATAACCACAAAAATATTGTCTTAATACTTCTTTGTATATTATTATTTGAAGTAACAAAACCATGGTTAATTTGCGGTTCCCATGGCTACAAGAACCATGATGTATTTATTTATTTATTTTTTTATTCGTGTTAAAACCATGGCTAACTTTTGTAATTGAACATGGAAACTCAGAGAGAATGTTAGATGCGTTGGTGGTGGTGAAATTATTACCGACATTAAAACACGTTATTGACCTCACAGGATTTTGAATGTAGCCTACCTGAAAGTGACGCACGGGCTTCGTTTTCATCTTTTTTTTCCTTCTCTTGGCGCCGGATTGCTGATGTCTTTTCACTGGCATAGTTATCCATCAATTATGATCATTTGCATTCAGCCGCAAACATGAGGTGTGAGCGGTCGCGGGTGCGGAAATGGCGCGTCACTTTTTTTTTTTTTTTTTTTTGAGCAACTGGGATGGTGCCCCCCTGGGAGTTGGTGCCCTACGCAAACTGCGTACTCTGCGTATAGGGAGCGGCGGTACTGTTTGTGTAACTGTAGCATATGATTAGGCTATACTGAAAAAAAGAGTAAAATTTACTGATACTTTTCTGCCAGGACATTATCCATTAATTTTACCTTACTAAAATATGGAAATTAACAATGGTTTTATTATAGTAAAAGTGCAGTAACCATGGGCTGATTTTGACGGATTGATTGTCATTTGTTTAACTACAGTTGAACTACAAATAGCCTACCCAGATAGCAAATAGTAATTGAAACGATGTTAAATCAACATCCCGCTGTCAACGATAAAATCATTGAATCAACGTCGAACTCTGATGTTGATTCTTCATCATGTTGCACCCTCTATTATCATTGAAACAACGTTTAAATCATACCTATATCAACAGAATTTCAATGGTATTTCGATTACAATGGATATTGAAACAATGTTGAAATCCCAGCATATCAACAAAACTTCAATGGTGTTTTAGTATACCACAGGTTTAATCTGAAGGTCTGTAATTTTAATATAATATTAAAAACATTATTATTAGGCTATAATCCTGCTTTATCGACAGCCAGGATGGGCTAGCAAAATATAGAAAATAGAAACTATACCTTTAGGCTATAACCTAGACTAGCACAAATGACACCCCACGCATTCTTTAAAAATTAAACAATCATTTTTATTGTATTATTTCTTTTTTTTTTTTCTTTTAAAGTGCTAACTCCTGCTGCGTCTGTCTTCCAGCTCCTCCCGCTCGGTCTGGGGCGTAGCGCAGCCACTTCAGATGAGGCTTATTATACTAAAGACTTGCTTACTTGAAAAACGATGTGGATTAATGATCTGAAAAAAAGGACAAAAAGTAAATCACAGTGTCAGTAAACAGCAATTTAATTCAGAATCATCCACTGCCCTGAGTATTTCCCCACAAAGCAGATGATAACATGTTCTTTTAAACTGGGCTTGCAAAGGTTTTTCTAAAGACTGAACAATTTTTATTCATGAATAATGGACTCCGTTCACTATATTTAAGTACAAGATACCTATATCACGTCACATCACGTAATTTTCTGTCACATGTGCTATAATGTCTGAATGGAACATCCGTGACTGGTCGAGTGGCAGCTCCACCTGCCACGCAAAGATTTTACCCCCTCTCTCATCTTGCCATCTCATAGTTAGGTAAATCATTTTATATTTCTGGGTAGAAACGCATTTTTGTTGAGGCTGTATAAGACGGACTACATTCAAAGCACTTTTAAAAACTGCCCAATATGTTCATGGATGTATTCGAATTAAAGGGAGGCAAAGGATTAGCTTGCAGTGACATCTTTCATAAGGACAATTTATGAGGCCAAGTGACTCTAAAAAAAAAATCATGTTTATTATTTTATTAAATCAGAACTAATTGTTAACTCAACAAATTAAATATAAATAACTGGATACTTATAACTAATTAAATAGTAAATGTATTGATTAGAGTTACCATAGACAAAAGATTTTTCTGGTTGACTAAATTGCACATTAATTTCTGCTTAAATACTGGGTGCATGGAGGAATATGCATAAATCTCACCGCAAAAACAGGCTAATAAATTAACGAGGCATTTTAATTGTTTCTAAATGAAGTATGTGGGGCTAAGACGCCAGGCCTGGTTGTCAGGTGCTGTATAACAGCGCTTCCCCGCGCTCAGAAAAGGTGCAGAAGATCATCAAAAATCGTGATATCGCATAAGCACTAGTATAAAACGACTGTTATCATTTCTGAAAACAAACACAATGGAGTTACAAAACTGTATCGCACATCGCAGCCCTGCTCGAGGATTATTCATATTTTGGATTTGTAGGCTATTACGAGATGGTCTAATCGGCATTTCCAGTTAACGTTACAACTCGAGACAGTTCTGCATTGAATAATGTAAAGGTAAACCATGTCTTTTGTGTAATTCTGTCCCGCCGCTGCTGTGGGTAGAGCACTATGCTAGCGTTGGTTCCGCCGGTGTTCTCCGGCGGTCAGAAGAAATAGCGGTGCTGTGTTAATAGATTTCACGACACTAGCAATGGGTACAGACATGTATTTTGAGCTAGCTGTCACAAAAATAGACTGGACCAATGAGGTTTTGCTAACTTTATAACCTAGAAGAGATCAAGTACTTTTGGCAGATTTGTGACACAAAACAAAAATCTATTTCAGTGACTGCAGCATTGCGTCGGTTACTACATTAACCATCATGTTAACGATCAACCTAACAGTATTTGATTTGGTACAATTCATTCATATCGAACATTAAGCAAGCTTACCTGTACGCTTGTGCCAAGGTCCAGAAATGAGCTGTGTCCGGTGCAGTACGTTGGTGTTGATCTGCCGGTCAACCAAAAATCGATGTATTTTCAATCATATTTCCCAGTCAACTATATATCGATGCATTTTCAATCATATTTCCCGGTCAACTATATGCCGATGACTCTTCAACAACAGCGTCGTTTCCCGGTCAACTATAAATCAATGACTTTTCAACACATTCAGCGATCGCCCGGTAAACCAAATATCAATGCTTAATCAATCATAAAGATAACTATAGATCAATGTTGTTCCAATATTGTTGCCATCAACATTAATAACATCAGGTTTTCATCGATATGGTAATGGTGATTCAACATTTATTTTGCATTGAAATTTCAACATCAACCATAATGATGATTCAGATGGAAAAACAATGTTTATTCAATGTTGGCTTGCTGTCTGGGTATGGTTAACTGGTTAGTGTAATAAAATCATGGTTAATTTTCATGTGTTTTCTGATAACCGTAAAACACAATGCAGTGCAAAATTCAAAATACATCATATTGAATTTACATACACTGTCCCCAATTTTGAAAGAGTTTTTTTTTTTTAAATTAATTAATTATTATTATTTTTTTAATTAATTAAATGTATTTAATATGGAGTGTGAGAATCCTTACAAACGTAGCCATTATATAAAATTGCATTGTTAAAGTTAAATAATATTACCTTGGAAGTTCCCTGGTCTTTAGAGACAAAAAATAAAATCCCATATATGTGACCCTGGACCACAAAAAGCATGGGTATGTTTGCAGTAATAGCCAACAATACATTGTATGGGTCAAAATGATACATGTTTCTTTTATACCAAAAATCATTAGGATATTACTGTAAGTAAAGATCATCCATGAAGATATTTAGTAAATCTCCAACTGTAAATATATCAAAACTTAATTTTTGATTAGTAATATATATTGCTAAGAACTTCATTTGGACAACTTTAAAGGCGATTTTCTTAATATTTAGATTTTTTTGCACCATCAGTGTAAAAATTAGTTAGCTTTAATAGCAAAATGTCATTTATTAAATTGCTGGTTAGGTTTGAAACCCGCCACAGGGTGTCCGGTAAGAGACTTGGTCAAAGATGATTGAAATATGGGAGTAGCTAACCCATTTATTTGTCACCACAACAACTCAGTGAATTACAAGGGTTTATGTGTTTTGTGTTTTTTTTTTTTTTTTGCATAGATGCACAACACCCGTAAAAATGAGTAGAACTATATATGACATGCAACGGCAAAGTTTAGCGTCCGCATCAGCGCTCAGATGGACTCACTCTCTACTTCACACTGAGCGCTGTGGGCGGGATGTTTGCATGCACGTGGATCAGCAAATGCTGATTGGCTGCCTGTGTGTCAATCAGTCTCCATAAAAAAAAAAAAAAGAGAAAGATTTGATCAGATTCATTATTCTTAAAGCTATAATGGCCTTTTTAACAGCTGCCCCCAGATTCTGAGGGACAGAATCTGTACAATTATGAAAGGCCCTTTAAGTTACAGAATGGTGCGCAGTGTTACATTACTCAGGAATGCTAGGTAATTGTATAATACGGGCTACTGTGCGTGTGTATGTCTTTCCGCCCACCTTAATATTAGCTGTCCTCACTCTGCCATCAGCCCCAGGGAAGATTTCTGACACTCGGCCCACTGGCCAAAGCGCTCAGGGTAACTGTGGGTCGACGATCATCACTGTGGTGCCAACTTGACTGTCTGACGTATCATCTTGCCACTTCTGACGATTTTGAAGGCCAGGAAGGTAAAACTTAAAGAAGTGCTTCCAGAAGTGGTTGGCGAGGACTTGGCTGTGACGCCACCGCCGCCTGCTTATGATCTCTGACTCTGGGTATACCACTGGAGGTAGGGAGGAATCTGGCCGCCCCGTCAAGAGGGAGTTTGGAGTGATAGGGTCTGGGTCTGCAATATCAGAGGAAGTATAACCCAAGGGTTTCGAGTTTAAAATTCCTTCAATCTCGACTAACACTGTTTGTTGCACTTCGAAGATTACTGATTGAGCTCCAATGGTGGCTGTCAGTGCTTGCTTGAGAGAACGAATTTCTCGTTCCCAGCAACCTCCAAAGTGAGGAGCATTTGGGGGGTTAAAACGGAATTCAACCTTTTGTCTGGCCAGCTGTGCCTGAAGTTCAGGGGCGAGAGCTGCAAAGGCCTCCCTGAGTTCCCTTTCTCCTCCCTTGAAATTGGTACCTTGATCTGATATGAGTTCAAAGGGGGTTCCGCATCTGGCAGTGAAACGTCTGAGGGCCATGAGGAAAGAGTCAGCATCAAGGTTATGTAGGACATCAATATACACTGCTCGAGTTGATAAGCATTTAAAAATGATACCCCATTTCTTTTCAGTCCTCCTACAAACCTTGACAGCATAAAGGCCGAAAAAGTCCATACCTGTGGAGTAGAACGCAGGGCGGAAAAAACGTAGTCTGGCTGGAGGTAGGTCTGCCATTTTGGGAATATCTGGATTCTTTCTCCATTTTTGGCACTCCACACAGCTTCGTTGAAACCACTTAACTGCTTCTCTACCACGGAGAATCCAGTACTTGCATCGAAGTTCAGCAAACACTCTCTCATACCCTGGGTGGTGGAGTTTGGCATCATAACTTTGTATGATGAGCTGTGTAATTGGATGCTTGGCATCAAGAACAACAGGGTGTACAGTATCTCGCTCAAGGTGGGTACTGTTTCGTAGGCGACCTCCAACTCGAATTAGCTGAGTCTCACTGTCAATTTCAGGTGCCAATGCTTTTAAGCGACTGTTATGAGCGAGAGGTTTACCAGCCCTTAACTGTTCAAGGTCTGAAGGGAAAGATTCCTGTTGTGATTGTTGTAGGAGAGTGACTTCAGCATCTTTGTAAGCATTACCTGTCAGGCTGCCTGTGGCCACTCCCAATAGGCGTAAATCCCGGGGGGGAAGGGGGGACAGGACCCCCCCCTATCTGAGGCTTGTCCCTCCTACAAATATCATTACAAGCGACTCTGTGTATTGAAAATAATATAATGGACATATACTTAAAATAATTGTGTGAGTAGTAAAACAAAATAAACGCAAAAAAATAACGTTTTAAGTTCAGAAATGTTTTGATTCCCCCCCTCCCTTGCCTCACAGTGGTTTGGTCCACTGCCTGCTTTCCTTCTTTACCGATACACACACATGAGTCTGGTGGGAGAGAGCAAGTTCCTCAGTAACAGTTAGTTATGTGTAAGTAACTTAGGCTGTCAAGGCTATTTTATTCTCTTTAAACATAGGGTGAAATGATTCTTTCTCTTTAATACACATGATGCTGGATCATTAATAAATTAGTCATGACAAAAGAATTTCCAAAGATATCCGATGTATTTTCTATGAGCGATTGTAAGGTTAACAAGCTTAATACCGTAGCTTGTCACCCACTACAACTAACACGGCGATAAGCCTGTGTGTGAACTGATAGTAGGCTAATATTGTAGACCTACATGTTGGGTTTCGTTCAATATGATGTTAAGTGGCAGATCAGTGGGTTTAATGCGGTTGAATTAATGCGAAAGAGAAATACTAAAAATAATAATAAACCTAAAATACTATGGATGATGCAAAATAATAATTATAATATGACCGGCGTGGTGAACCATGAACTCATATTTAAACACGGTCTCCATGCTATGTACACATGCTGTGTACACATCTATCCTTACATGTGTAATTTTGGCTGTATTATTTGTGTCCCCTTCAAAAATTGCTCTTGAGAAATTTTACGTGTATTGTCCCCCCCTACTGTCAGATGAAATTTACGCCCCTGGCCACCCCGTGGGAAGCTGTGGACTCTATCAGCTCTTGGAATGTTTTATACTGATCTAAGTTAGAGACTGAAGTGCTGGTAGTGAAGCTTGTAAGTGTGTTTAAACCCGTCTTGCGCAGCTCATCTCCATTTCCCTCCACAGGAGGTGGTGTTTCAGGCCATAAACTCGGGAATCTTTTAAGAATGATACCAGTGGCTGTTTGGACCAAGCTTGTTCAATGTCTGTCCCCATGTAATGTCATCAGCTGGGTTACTGGAAGATGGCACAAATCTCCATGTGTGCTGATCAGTGATATCTTGGATCTCTGTCACTCGGGTGCCGACAAAGACCTTGAATCTACAAGACTCAGATTTGAGTCAGGTAAGTACAGTGGTCGAGTCAGTCCATAAGGTGATGTGACGAATGGGCAAGGTTAACTCAGTATTTACAACTTTGGCTAGTTGAGCGCCAGTTAACGCTGCACAGAGCTCTAGGCGGGGAATGGACTGCTGCTTCTTGGCTGCTACTTTTGATTTTGCCGTAAGAAACGAGACTTCCACATCTCCCTGCTGGTCTTCTGTCCTTAGATAGGCTACTGAGCCATATGCTCGTTCAGAGGCATCACAAAAGATGTGTATGTCTCGCTGAATTGTTTCTTTGTCTTTAGCTGGACTGGTGTAAGATCTTGGGAAGGCAATGTGCGGTAGAGAAGGTAACTCTGCCTCCCACTCTGTCCAAGTTTGTAGGAGATCAGGGGGAAGGTTTGGATCATCCCAGTCCCTTTTTTTGTTCCACAAGCATCGGACTATTAGCTTAGCCCTGGTGGTGTATGGAATCAGGTAACCCAGGGGATCATACTGACTAGCCAGTGTTCGGTAGATGTTACGCATAGTGATCTCAGCACTCTCTGTGGGGCGATATCTGTAAGAAATAGTGTCTGTTTAGTGGTTCCAAATCAGTCCCAGGGCTAATTCTTGTGTGTCTGTTTTGCCGTGAGAGATCCAGAGCTCAGCACTGGCTGATTTCAACTCTGTGGGCAGGTGACTTATGGTTAACGGCTGGTTACTAGACCACTGTCTCAATTCAAACCACCATCTGCCAATAGGGCCTGGATTTTGTCTACAAAATTTTTGGCTTCTTCTGTTGTAGTGTGCTTTGCAGACAGTTATCGACATAAAAGGACTTCATGACAGAATGTATGAAATCTTCTCTAGGTTCACTGTGATCTGAGACATGCTTTTGAAGGGCATACACTGCGCCACAGGGATTGCATGTGGTCCCAAAGGGAAGGACTTGCCACTCAAAAACACTGAGTTGTTCTTGTATTTTGAGTTCTCGCCAGAGAAAATGCAGCAATGGTCTGTCCTCTGGGAGCAACCGGACCTGGTGGAACATCCCACGTATGTCACTGCTGACTGCAATGGAGTGTTCCCAGAATCGGAGCAGAACCGCGAGTAGAGAAGGTCCCAGAACTGGTCCCGGGAGCAACAGATCATTCAGATTTTGGCCCTGATAATGGAAGGAGCAATTAAAAACTACTCTGTTTTTTCCATTGTGGTGGACCATATGGTGTGGGATGTACCACGAGTGGGTAGAGTCCTCTTCAGCATGCTTATCCAGCTTAACAGCGTAACTTGCCTGTTCCAGTTTGTGGATTTCTGCTGTGTAAGCAGCTGCTTGTTCTGAATTCTTACCAAGTCGCTTCTCATTAGCTCTCAACTGTGAGATCACTGCCTCTTTAGGAGCTTTCAGCTGTGGCATGTTTTTGACTCGCAGTAGAGGAGTGGCATATCTCTTTACACCATCTACTTCAACCCTGACTGTCTTGGCGTTAAGGAGCTCGATTGCCTCATGGTCTTGTTTGGATCTTGTGCTGGTCTTATCACTGCGCCAGGGTAGCACATCCATCTGCCATAACTTTTGAACGTGCTTAAAGAGATCTGCCTCAGGAGATGAAATTGAAGTAAAGAAACAGTGTTGTTCATTGGTTTCCCACTGAAGATGTGTGCACAGGCCCCTGCAATGTCCAGCCAAGCCGGGTCCTAATGGCGGCAGGTCCCCCTGGTGGTCCAAGACGGACTGGCTCCACTGGAGTGATGAGATGGGGGTAGTCAGAACCAATGAGCAGTACAGTCAGGACAGGACAGTCTCTAGATGTCGCAGTGGAAAACCTCTCAGGTGCCGATATTTCTCCTTCAGAGCTTTAACTGGATGGGTATGTTCAGCCAGGATTAGTTGCTGGGCCGTAAACGCACCTCTAATGTGGAACACCTTCTTGGGCTGCGACAGAGAATGATACCGAATGATACCGCTGCACCACTGAGGACTTGGAGCTCTTGCCTGACTGTGCGGAGCGGTAGGTCTTCTGGTTTACCTTTGAGGCCAAGCTGCTGAGCAGCACGGTGTAAAAGGATGGTTCTTTCTGACCCGTCATCCTGGATGGCGTAGGCAGCCATCTGATGTTCTCCATTCCGCAGTATTACTTTACTTATCTTGAGCAGGACTTTTCGGCTGGCAGGAGGCTTTCGAATGAGTAGAATCTCGTTCATGGTATTTAGGAGACAGGAATTAGTGTCTCGAGCAGGAGCAGCTTCAATTAGCACAGTCTGTGAGCTCTCAGCACTTTTCACTGTAGTGTCGTGGAGAACTAGCAGATGTCGATTGTTACACAGCTTGCAGCGCATTTTCAGACTGCATTCTGTTGCTTGATGGCTCCTGCCGCAGCGCCAACACCGGTTGTTCTCCCTAATCCACTGACGCCTCTGTTCTGTACTGAGTTGCTTGAAATTTGAACAGTTATTTAAGGAGTGCTTAGTGTGATCGCAGTAGGGGCAGTAGGGTTTTGGAAAAGTTTTCGTGGTAGGAGCTGAGCTATGCGTGTCGAGAGTTGCCTTCTCAGTGTTCAGCAGAATGTTTGCATTCTTATTAAAGGGCTTGAGTTCTTTGATTACCTCGCTGGTCCATGCAGTAGGCCCTCTACGCTGGCTGGTTACAAACCTAGATGTGTCCTTCTGTACTTGAATTTTGTACTCCAACCAGTCAGAGAGATCCACAAGGGTTGGAATCGTAACATGGTATGGATGTGCAAACCGACGAAAACTTGATCTGAGATCATGTGGTAATTTCCCCAACAGTCTGGAAACATGGGAGCCACACTGCAATTCGAAGGTGCCTTTCTGACCAAGTTGGCCCAGCATGCCAACGAGAGAACGAACTTTAAGTGCAAACAGTCTGAAGGCTTTTATGTCACCACTGCTGATGCTTGGGCCATCCATAAGTTCTGCTGTTCGCTGTAATGCAAGCTGATGTGGCTGACCGTACTGCTGATCCAGGGTGGCCATCGTTCTTGTGAAGAGGTTTTGTGAATGGCTGTACAAATCAGCGACGAGTAATGCCTCTTCTAGCTTGAGATGGTCTGTGAGAATCTGAAACTTAAACCTCTCTGTGGCATTAGCAGGGAGTGTATTCTCTAAGGCAATCTTCAAACGTGAAAACTCTCTTGGGTTTGGATGTACAAAGTCTGGTATGGTGGGAGTAGGGCCTTTGTACACTGACTCTGGTTCGAATTGAGGCACTTGTCTCGATGAGCTATAGGGCATTTGGTGGCGCCACACCGAATCATAAGGGGTAGAGGCTGCATGCTCCTTTGAGATCCCCTGACTGAATGGCTGAGCACTTGGAATATCATAGGGAAAGCAAATTTTGTCTCTTGGAACTGCTGCCGAAGCTGGAGATTGTTCCTGACCTGAGAAGCTGTCTCCGCTGAAGCGTGATGCAGGCACAGGCTTAAGACTTCCCTCAGCTGCATGTTTTTACCTTGGCGTGGCGCAGGAATGGGTTTGCTAGGTTGAGGTTGGGCCACAGGTCGCTGTTGACTGACCTGAATCTGAAGCTGCTGCATCTGTCCCTTAAATTGCGAGAGCTCTTGAGCATACTGTTGATTCGTCTGCTGCAATGCATCCCTTTCCCTCTGCATCACCTGTACAGTGTGAAGTATGTTCTCGTTTGCAAAACTTAGATTCCTGTTTTGTTGCTTAAGCAAGGCATTCTCAGATCTGCCTGGGTCTGTGTCAGACCACTCTTCTGAACTTTGATACTCTTCACCTGGAATCTGCAGAAGACTGAATGCCGTCGCGCCCTCCTCTTGGTATTCCTCGTCTGACAGGTTGGAGGGTATCTGAGTGTGTGGTGACACGGGTTCTGGATGCAACGAAGGCAGGACGAAGCCGGTAAGATCATAATCTTCATATCGGGCGGGAAGGGCAGTCTTCCTTCTGACGCGCCCCGTTGGCTCATCATCTGCATGTGTTGACATCTCATAAGCCAGCAGCAAGTCTCATCCGGCTCGAAGGACCATGTAAAAATGAGTTAGCTTTAATAGCAAAATCTCATTTATTAAATTGCTGGTTAGGTTTGAAACCCGCCACAGGGTAAGAGACTTGGTCAAAGATGGTTGAAATATGGGAGTAACCCATTTATTTGTCACCACAACAACTCAGTGAATTACAAGGGTTTATGTGTTTTTTTTTTTGTTTGTTTTTTTGCATAGACGCACAACACCCGTGGAAATGAGTAGAACTATATATGACATGCAACGGCAAAGTTTAGCGTCAGCATCAGCGCTCCAATGGACTCGCTCTCCACTTCACACTGAGCGCTGTGGGCGGGATGTTTGCCTGCACGTGGATCAGCGAATGCTGATTGGCTGCCTGTGTGTCAATCAGTCTCGGTAAAAAAAAGAGAAAGATTTGATCAGAAGATTCATTATTCTTAAAGCTATAATGGCCTTTTTAACAATCAGATTCCAGAATTTATCTCGGCCAAATATTGTCCTATCATAACAAACCATACATCAATGGAAAGCTTATTTATTCGGCTTTCAGATGATGTATAAATCTCAATTTAAAAAAAAAAGTACCCTTATGAGTGGTTTTGTGGTCCAGGGTCACATACCGTTCAAATTTAAAATGGTAACCTACATAACTGCAATTTTGTGCTGAATGTAGAACTTGACGACAACAACAATAATAACTAGGTACAAAATAATAATAAAAAAAAAACACATACTAGAACCTGGGTGTGCTCCTCAAGAGGACTATGGTATTGCAAATGTATTAAAAGTCTTATTATATAGGCTATTATAGGCAATGTGTGCAGTTCTTCAAAGTAATATGAAAGATAATAAGCAAAAGAAATGTAAAACTTAATACTGATCTTCATTCTGTTAAAATACAGGGGAAAACACGAACTTCTTATGTTCGCGCTGCACTGGTGAGATGGGCTTTAGTTTGCACCGCGCTGTCAGTTCGGTCACGGTGGCGCTAGCAAACACGTCCTCCCTGCGCTGTCGAGTCGCGAATTCTTTAATAACGCGCTGTTTCGTCCCACTTTTTTTTTTTTTTTTTTGGCTTCCCATATTGTGCAGACAGAGCGAGAATGGCAGACAAACATCAACAACCTTCCTTCCTGGTATTGTAGTACTTTTACTAACTGTACTATAAAGTTTTCCCACTGGTGAATGGCATATGATGTCAGGGGCGGATCTACCGGGGTGGCACGGGGTGGCAAGTGCCACCCTAAGAAAAAGCTGTGCCACCCCACCTGCCACCCCAGAATTATCACAGAATAAAATATAAATGTAAGCAGTGTTTCATGTGCTACTTTTCAGCCGCGGCGATGACAGCGCGCGATGGTTGCACGCGCACGCAGCTCGCCCAGTGTAGTCGGCTTCATTAACAAATGAGTCTTAAGAATCGGTTCTTTTTGAGTCAAAAATACAAAGCGCAGCCCATTTGTTCGTGAATCAGATACTGCTTTTCGGTTTATTCAGAAATCCTCTGAGAAATCTAATCCCGTCCGGATGTGTTCTGAGATTCATCCCGTAATTGTTTGGTGATCCGATTCTCTGACCGCTCGCTCCACTTTCATCATGGATATAGAGGCCTTTCTGCCATATCGGACGAAACAATAACATGAGCCGATCACGAAAACTAATAGCGTTAGATAAGCTAGAGTTAGATAAGAATCTTGTATTGCAGTTTTCTCTTTTGTTAATTTAATATAACTGATTTTAGTTGGCCCATTTCCCCAAACCATTAATTCAGTTCTCAAAACAAGGACACATTTCTCAAAAAGTTTAACAATGAGATTAGGCAGCAAAACTGATGACACCAATCAGAATCTCTGCATCCTAACAACGGAGAGAGCTGACCGAATAATATACATGGGTTTTATACTTACACATTCAATATAATTACAGTACAGTACCAGTACATGATGGAAATTTCACTATTCTATATGTACAGTAAACTCTAGCACATGTTGTACACCTTCAAACGTGTGACTGTCAAATTTGATCTGTAACCATCTTTTATGTGTACTGCATGTCTGCAGAACTGAGAAATGACTGCCTAGAGATATAGTCTTGTGTCAGGAGACTAGGAAACTGCTGTAGTACTGTACACTGTAATGAAATTTGACCAAATGTGCAGAGGATGCTGAATTTACTTTATTTTATTTTATTTTGTACTGTACTGTATTGTGGTGCATACCAAGTTCATATACAATTCTTTGGTATTTTAACTTTTCTAATGTTTTTCATCTACTGCAAGATTACTTTCCAGTAGTAAAATGAAAATTATTCGTTCCCAAAAGTTAATTGCTGAATTATTATTATTATCTGTAATTTAATTTATGTTGTATACTGTAATAGACATGATTGAGCTGCAAAAATAATTGAATCCTAATAAGAGCTTTTTGTTAAGTGTTATTGATCTCATGAGTGTTCACTGGGCAGGAAAGTCATCTGTGTATTTTAATTGTTTGTAAGCATTTAAGAATAGGCTACCTGTAATAACTAGATTGAAAAGTTTGAAAGACAATTTTATGCTGGCTTGTCTTAAAATCTTATTTAAGAAAAATAAATAGTTTGGTCAGTTAGATGTTCTAGATGTTTGCTAAAGTGTTGCTAGTTGGTTTCTAGGATATTCTGGATGGTTGCTAGGCTTTTGCTATGCAGTTGCTGGGGTGTTGCTAGACTATTGATAGTGTTCTGGGTGATTACAGACATTCCCACCTCTGGTAATAACAGAATGTCTTCTTTAATTATACAAGCTCAGAAACATTTATAACCTGTTGAAGTTTTTCATATTGTGTATTGACTTGGTGCCATGATGGATATTGAAATGTTGTTATTTATTTTTCATTTTAAACAGTATAGATGATTACTTAATGGTAATGCAATATTTGTGAACATAACTGTGCACGTCAAGACAATAAATCCCCAAAATCTTTGTTGCCACCCCTCATAGACCCCATGCCACCCCTTTGCCACCCTAAATATTATTTTCTAGATCCGCCCCTGTATGATGTGTTGTAGTAATGCTGTCTCTGGTCGTCTGTTCTGTTTGCATCTGGTCAACTTATTTATTACCATTTATTACTGATATGGTCTGGTGAAAATAATAATATGGGCTGCGAGAAAGTAAATAAAACGAGTGGGGCTGCAATGAGTGCAGGCAGCCTAGTTCAACCCAGTGGCATGACAACACTGGCCCTCGCGGCCAAAAAAAAAAAAAAAACAGATTAGCCAATCCGGGCCTGGTAGAAAACAGTGATGTGCAATTCTATTTTTTTTTTTTTTTGTATTTTGATCACATGAATGCAGCATTGGTGAGCATAAGAGACTTCATTAAAAAAAATAATAATAAATAAAAATCTTATTTTTTTCCAAACTTTATTTACTTTTTACTTTTTCTAAGTACTGTATTGTCAAGTCAAGTCACCCCTAGTGCTTTATGCAGTACAGATTGTTTCAAAGCAGCTTTACAATGATAAAAAGAAAAAATAATGATTCAGTGATTCAGTAAACAGAATTCAATTCTGTTGTAAAGCAACTCTAAAAAGACAATAGTAAAGAGTCAGTATTCATTTGAAATCAGTTCATCATTGATTCACTTTGGTTCAATAACAGTGTAAATTTCATCAATTATTAAGGAATGAGTGCACTTCATTTATAAAGCAGCTCTGGAGAAAACTGTAATGTCATCACCCAGCTCAGTTTAGTTCTCATCCAGTAGTGTCTGTGTAGTCAAGTCAAAGTTTACAGCATGTTAAGGTTTTTTATATGTAGCATTAGTTCAAGTTCAAGTACAGCTGTCACAGATACAGTTGAGTTCATCATGGCTTTGAGGTCAAGTTATTAAAATCAGCTAAATAGGTAACATCCTGTTATACACTCACTGACACAGTGCTAAAATTTCACTTGATTTATACAAAAAAAAAAAAAAAAAAAAAAATATATATATATATATATATATATATATAAATAGTAATTTAACCCACTGCATATCACCTATAGTGAATATTGGAACATGCTTGTGTACATGGAAATATACATATCTAAATTACTAAGAACAATTCCTAGATTTTCTTAAGAAAATGTGTCACTTGTTCATGCGAAATCCCTGCAACAATGCTGGATTGTTCTGGGTGGTTGCCTGGGCATTGCTATGCAATTACTATGGTTAGGAGAAGTTTACATTTACATTTACATTTAGTCATTTTGCAGACGCTTTTATCCAAAGCGACTTACAATTTGGGGAACACATGAAGTTACTGTAATGCTATGCTAATGCAATAAGTTTCTGGATGGTTGCTAAAATGTTCTGAGTGTTTTTTTATTACAATGCTTTGGGTTTTCTAGATGGCTGCTTACTGACCCACAAGGTGCTTTGAATAAACACCGCTTCTGCCAAATGCATGAGTGTAAATACAATACGATCATCAGTATAAGAGACAATTGCCTGTAAGCGGCTTGCACAAAATTCACATCCTTTGTTTGTGACAATTATCTAAGCGGACAGCTCAGGACACAAGTCAAATAACAAGACTAAATCCTAAACTCTAATAAAACCACTAATATGTTTGCAGTGTAGAAGAAACCATAGGTGATTAAGAGATGGCAGCACTTCCAGGGGGCATCAGTCAGAACACTGGGCTGGAGGCAGTAAGGAGACTGTAGGACTAAACAGACCTGGATCAAATCAGAAAATTCACAGCACTGTATATAGTGATGTAATGTATAAATGTGTACAGTATATGTTTAGCTTTAAAATATAAAACTATAGTCATTAGTGACAATAGTAATGATTCCATTATTCCTGTTCCTGGAAAATAAGCAAGAGAAAAACTTACTTTAAAGCCAGCATCGCAAAAGGTCCTGGTTAGATGTAAGTAACAGATCTTTGTATAACCTCCTCCACAGGTTTCATGGCTCCAGAACTGCTACAGAAGAAAGAGTATGACTACACTGTAGACTACTTTACTCTTGGGGTCACTCTATATGAAATGGTTGCTGCCAAGGGACCTTTCAGATGTCGCGGAGAGCAGGTACACATACTCCTGTGTACACTTTTGCTCTCTGTTAAGGGGCTTACATGGACAGTGATTTGCAGTGACAAAGCAGAAGCTATCGATTGTCAATGAGAGAAAACAAATGACGGCAATTTGAGGCAACCTTACTCATCTTTGCTCAACTACCTCAGATCTTTTTCTGTATCACAGGTGGACAACAATGAAGTGACACGGCGCATCCTGAATGACCCTGTCTCATACCCCCCAACCTTCAGCCAAGAGCTTAAAGACCTCTGTGAAGGACTGATGGAGAAAGATCCAGAGAAGAGACTTGGCTTCAGGAACAATGAGTGTGCTGACCTGAAGAACCAGTCCTTCTTTAAACAACTCAACTGGGGAAGATTAGAGGCTGGTACGGTCCATCAGAGTTATAGTTAGGGAAGGATATGCATCATAAACTACAGTACTTTACATGGCATTGAAATTTGTTTTTATTTTATTTTTTGGAAATAGTATTCTGTGAAGTTAAATATATGTAAATATAATGGTTTTTGAATATGGGGTAACACTTTGTTTTACAGTGTCCTTGTTCTGTTTCATGTACTTATTAAAAGTAAATTATGCATAATTACATGCTACTAAACCTAAACCAAGCCCCAATTCTAACCCTAACCCTGTAACCGAATATGGTCATAAAGAACAAAGATATGTATCAAAGTATCATCTGAGTACAATGGTACTCCCCTTTTTCAGGTATTGTAATTTAAACCATTTTTGACATATTTAAAAATATTTTCTTTTCTTATTTTGCACAGGTATGCTTCCTCCTCCTTTTGTCCCAGATCCTAAGATGGTCTATGCCAAAGACATTGATGATGTTGGAGCATTCAGCACAATCAAAGGTGTTATGATGGACAACAAAGACAATGAATTCTACAATGAGTTTGCAACTGGGAACGTACCAATTCCATGGCAGGAGGAGATGATTGAGACAGGTGTGTTTGGGGAGCTTAACGTCTGGGGACAAAACGGAAAACTCCCGAACGATCTGGATCCCAGCTATGTGGAAGCAAAAGGAGGGGGATGTGTTCTACTGTGAACTAGAAAAATAAATGAATAAACTGGTGGGCGCACAGGGATGATTCATGGTGAACAACAAAGACATGAATTATGTGCTTAATGTGAAGGCTGATTGTGTAACTCAGAAGGTCTCCCTATGTATGTACTGGGATAATTTTTTTTTCTTAAAACTACTGATAAAAAGTAAGCAACTCAAAAAAAATTATGATTTTTACAAAAATTTCTGATAGCTGAATTATTGTTTGTACGTTTACAGTTTCATGAGGGAATTTTTGGTCATGGAGGATGTTAGCATAAAAAGAGGAATTAAATCTAGTAAATGGAAAATAAAGGAACTGAAAAAGTAACACATATCAGCTTATATGTCATAGAGGAAGTGAGATCCTTGTTTACTTTTATGGTTAAAATATATTTTTCTAGACATTTTAAAATATATTCTGTTTACCGTCTATCAACACATTGATTTTTTGGATTTATAATACATTTGATTGTATGGTAGGCTAGTCTTGTTAAACTTGGCTATATCAACAAAAATTTTTTATGTAGGAAAGTAGAGTCTTGTGCTTTTATGGTAAGTCTGGAATCAGCTGCCTTGCTGAAATGTTGAACTGGAAGTTTTCAGTTGTTTAAAGCTAAAGCGAGACATGGGAATTCATGCATTTTTGTGGTATTCAGTTCCCACAGCAGTCTTTGTATAACTCAACAATATGTATATAACATAACATAATATAATATAATACAAGTAACATCATCCAAAAACCTCGTTGTTACAATGTTGTGTTACAATGCTTATAGAAATTAGCAAAATAGATTTTGGATCATACAGATAATCAAATAATATTTCTAATCACAGAAACACTGCATTATATTATGTCCAGCATCTACAGTATGTCACTGAATATTCAACAGTCCATTTGGTGTGGTGACCTACTTCCCTCTTAAGCCATGTGAGGGACCAGAGGACAAGATCTGAAAGGAGAAGTAACCACCATTAGTGACATTTATTAACAACACTCATAACAACTTTGCTCATAAAGGATAACACACAGGAGGGTTATTTCTTTACATATTGTATGTGGCAGCTCTGAATGCTCAATAAAAGGTAAATGAGCTTCTTTTCTTGTTTTTAAAAATACTGATATGACAAGAGAACAGAGTGTGACAACACAGGCTTCACTGACCAAGAAGACACAAAATTGTTGATTATGAAATCAGCACAATCAGGGATTGTTCTGCATCAGTGGCTATGTTTTGCACTTGCATATCAGTGCATCCATGTGTCTCTGGATTATGATGTGTAAATCTTTCTCACTTGGACATGAAAATTATTTTGAAGCATCAAATGATGGATAAGTCAGTCCGTAACACATCCAATGGAAAACCTACCATTCCACCAAAACCAAACCTTAATGTTTCACACCAGTCAAGCCACTTTGGTTCCTCTAGCAGAGTGGCTCATGCTTTGCGTAACTTTGGAGAAGGAACGGGCAAGCAAACGGCAGTAAACTACAACAGTAAAGTGAGAAGATGCTCTAAAAATATGAGCCAAGATGGAAGGTCTGTGGTAGTTGGAACTAGATTATCATGTCCACCCAGGGCAAAGGACCAAACAGAGGATATATCTTCATTTTCAAGACTTGGGAAAAGTGGACAGATGCTGGGGGAAAGAAATCTTCAACTGGCAGTAGATGATGTGGATGTAGGTCGATCAGGTAGTGAAAGTTTTGGAATCTGTTTCTAACATAATATGTGTAATAAATATGAAATGACGCTGAAAACAGTGGTTCTCAGTGATTGTTTTACTTTGTGTTTGATATTACTTGATGTAGGTTTATGCATAGCCGCGGGAACGTATTTTGGGCTGGGGGTGATGTGAAATAAAACGTTCACGTGACGAAAGTGATGCTAGACACCAAAAGCGCAACTTTTGTTAATAAACGTTTAATTTCATCGTTTAATAAAAGCGACAATGTCTTTATTGTTGCTGTGTTTTCATTAAAAATAAATAAATAAATAAAACAAATGAACCACAAACTAAGCATTTGTTTTAAAAGAGGGAAAATAACTTATTTATTTGGGTTACAAAGGCTATATCCGTCTTATTCATTTTGTTAATAAAAGTTAGATGTTTAATATAGGCCTATGCGAATTTGCCATTGTACTATTTTATGGCTGGTGTGTTTTAATTAAGGCTAATAATGAACCACAAACGATTGTTTTAAAGAAAGGGGAAATCCAAAGACCGTTTATTTATTTGTGTACAATGCGGGTAAAACAGATTTCCCTTATTAATATTGTTGATAAAAGTTCAAAGTTTAAGTGAATTTGTCATTGTACGGTTTTGTTGTATAGCCTTTATTATTATTATTATTATTATTATTATTATCATTATTAATAATAATAATGAGCCAAAGCATTCGTTTGAATTGGAAAATCCAAAAAAAAAAAAAAAACTTTTATTTATTTTTTACAACGCGGATGTCTTTATTCGTTCTGTTAATTAAAGTTTTATGTTTAATATAAGCTTTGTCATTGTAGTAGCCAATTGCTGATGTTGTGTGTGTGATTTATTTATTTATTTATTTATTTCATTAAGAGTAATACTGAATCAACCTTGAGCAATAAATTTGTTCCAAGAATAGGGAAGATCTAACGTTAAAGATCAAAATAAGCGCTGCAGATGTGAGAATGCGAGATTGCTGCTGAGGTAGATGCTCTCGATCGTTCTCTGCTGTCTCTTTGCAATGGCTGTAGAAATTGTCGTTAATTTTTGATTTGGGTACTGCACAGACATGTTAAAGGTAATATGATCAAAAAGTCATGGCAACAAACGACTTCCTAAGTCAGTTTAAGTTGAAACGACCTTCACAATCAGTTTGATTCAACTTAATTCATGTTTTACTGTTGCTTATTGTCGTTGTAGGCTTGGGCTTCTTTTTTCTATTAATTTTAATGAATATACAAATTAATAAAATTAGTTTTATTTATTTTTTGTTACAAAATTTTCATTTTTTTTTTTTTTTTTTTTAACACCGCACCCCCAGCACCCCCAACTTTTCTTGGGCTACACGCCAGGGGGTGCTGCAGCACCCCTACTTCCCGCGGTAATGTATGTGATGTAGATATCACATGATGGAGGTTTAGAGAAGGGGCGTGGCATATGGAAAGCCAAATGGTTCAGAATTCGCGTGCTTTTCACCGCCGTATCAATATTAAAACGCCGTTTTCATAACGCAGCCAGGCGTTAAATAAGCGCCATCAGGCGATAAGTTAACGGCAGACGCCACCACGCGTTAAAATAACGCCACACGCCGACCGACGTTAAATTAAGGCCACACGCCACTTGAGATGCAGATTTATTCACTCATCTACATGGACACACCTCTCATGGCTACGTGGAATGTACGGCAAGTCTGAGCATTTGGTAGAGCGCGAAGATGGCAAGGAGAGCGTTTGTTTTGCAGTGTTAACACTGTAAATGACTGCACTCGCCTTTTACTGTCTGATAATCCCGGGCCTGATGTCTTTCAGTCATCATTAAACTGGTAAAGATTGTGTCTGATTGTGTAGTAGCAGACGGGGTACACGTCCTCCGCACTGTAAGAAACGGGTGATTCTGTCCCCCGCACTTTTTTTGACCCACCGCCAATATTTCCACCCGCGTTCTCTGATTTGTTACTTAGATTTGAGTGAACTAACATTCAGTCAATCACAAGCCGAGTCATCTCTTGGGCGCATCTGCGAGCTTCAAATCTCCTGTTGCTCTCGCGGTTTCATTCATTCACTTCTTTGCTCTTTGGCGGTCTGGGGTAAAATGCACCCCAGAAAATACACACTGTGAGGTATGTGATCAAATTTCCATGTTATGATTTAACCTACTGTAACGCCGCATCTAACGTTCCACTGGATGCGAGCGATGCGATCATACGACGCGACAAAAGACAATAGAACCCGTTAAGAACCTCGTCAGGTCACGTCGCTTTGCTTTTGTTGCGTAGTGCTGCTCGCGTCCGGACCGGAGTAGAATTATCCTTTCCCAAATCCAACTGTTAAGAATTAAGATTAAAGTTATTGTTCAAGTGTAGTGTAAGTGAAATATTGTCCATAAAATGTCTTTATTTCATGTACTTTATTTCGATAGTCCACTTTAGACATTCTAACTATAAGTAACTTTGTAACTACATGTTAACCAGTGTTGGGCAGCAACTAGTTACTAGTAATTTAGTTACTGTAATAATATTACTTTTTGCAGTAACTAGTAGTGTAACTAATTACTAATAAGATTTCAGTAATAATATTAGAGTGACTTTCCATAAAACGGCTTAGTTACTTAATTACGTTTGATGCCTCAAACCCGCTGATTTAAAATGTAACAATCAAATAATTCCTAGATTTATTTTCATAATTTTCATGACTCGCACATGCATGTGATGTCCCCAGTGCAGCAGGCAAGCTTGGAATATGGAAAAGCTTACATTCAGCAGATAGAAATATTGCATTATATTGATTTTGTCAGGAAAAAAAGATGATCTGAACAATGTTGTGTAAATTGTGGCTTTACTTTACTCTGGCATTACATCCCACCCACATCCCTCTGATCAACATGTGGTACATTATATTAATATAATTAAAAATATTCTTGGAAAATTAAACAGTTTCTTAAAAACTCATGTGATTTGATAAAATGCATAACGAAATTTAATCGCATATGGGTAATGGAAAAATTACTTCAAGCTACTCATGACAATTTATGAGATGAATACAACACTTCTACTTGAATGCCACTATCAATCACTATTAAATGTTTGTAATAACTTCTGACTGTGATCCAATGTGGATTTTGGTCAAATGATGAGGCAGAAATATGTTCATACACAGTAAATTTCCCAGTGTTAAATAAACACCGCTTGGTGTACATATTCCCATATGTACACCAAGCGGTGTTGATTTAACACTGGGGAATTTACTGTGTAGTAACATTCTAGAAGAATTTTATCTGGAAGATACACAGTTACAACTTCTGTGGGGTGTGAAGAAAAAGTAATGTAACTAGTAGAGTAACTAATTACTGTTGCCAGAAAGTAATAAGTAAAGTAACAATATTACTTTTGAAAGGAGTAACTAATAATGAGTAATATATTACATTCTTTGAGTAACTAGCCCAACACTGATGTTAACTACATATCAAATAATTCTCATTAATTTGCAACTACATGTCTACTAACTCTCAGCAGGGTAGTTTCTCATAGTCAGTATGTTGTATGTTGTGGACCCATCAAAATAAAGTGTTAGAAGATATTAAGCAGACAGTCTACTAATGCTCTAATGACTGCTAGTTGACATGTAGTTGCAAAGTTACTTACTCTTAGTAGAATGTCTAAAGTGGACTATCGAAATAAAGTGTTACCAAAGTATTTCATCAGAAAATATAGATGTCCACACAGTGGTCTCAAATATAGATGTCCACAGTGATCTCAAGTCCCAAGTCCTGAAGTTATTTTTCAAATTTGAGTATGATAGTCACAAAATAGGTTCCTGTAAGCTAACTAGGGTGCTCTAAAATGCCAATTGGTATTCTATTTAGAATTTATTATATGGACATGAATATACTTACTTTGTACATTATGTACATAATTTCTTTGCCTTTGAGGGTCACATCATCTGACAGCTGCCCCCCCCCCCCACACACACTTTTAAAATGGCTGCTACGTCCCTGGTTTAGAGCCATTAAATTAAAACCATATAAAAATGTTTTTAGATTTTCAAAATATTTTACTTTCTTTATTTCAGAAACCATGTGTTTGTCATTGACCCAAATGCAGATTAACTTGTAAGCAGGATAAACATGTTATGTGCAGTGAATTTGCTGCTGAGAGCATGAAACCATTGAAATTCAAGAGACATTTTAATTTTGTTTGCTTTTGTACAACATAACATTTTTGTTGGGTTGCAACTTGATGTCCAATGTTAAATGTGGGTCTTAAAGATAAATCAATTAAGGGCCACTGGCTTTGAGCATTGTAGAAGGCAACTGATCACAAACCCCTGCCCCTTTCCATAGTCAGTTATTAAATATTTTGGTTAATCAGATTATGTTCTCACCTACCAAAAAGGATGCAGAACTCTCAGCTCTGTTTAACACAATATACCATTTTACCAGCACAAAAAATAAAATGTGGGGAGAAAAAAAGTAGATTCTGTCTGAGCCTGTTGATAAGCTTAATAATGTACCTGACTACCCTTCTTTCCCTCAGCTCCTGATGGCAGCGAGTTGAATAATGTGAGTGGCACCATAGAGAATCATCAGGGCTCAACTGCGCCACCTACCCACTCAGAAGAGAAACACTGTCATTGCCTCTGCCATCTTCAAAGGCCTGGTATGAAACTAGTCTGGGTGCCTTTACATGAGGAGAAAAATGACATGGATACTGCAATTGAAAAGAATCACAAACATCGAAACAGAGGTCAGAGAAATCAGGATGTTTTACACCTAACCAGCAATGAAGTCAGTTGGCCACCGAACAGCCCATCTCCCAATTCAAAACCCCAAGCGTTGCCTCCATGTATAAATTGCCAAAGCTTTCTGCTTCACCACAGCCCTCACAAATTAGCAGGAAATGGATTTGCATATGCTAATGAGTCATTTCAAAGCCATTCAAAACCCCCTTTACCACCAAGGACTTATCAGTCATCTGAGTATCAAAATACCCAACAGTATGCACAGCTGGAGCATGCCGATGCTCATATATATTTGGATATTTTGCCATCAAATGACAATAAAGTTACCCCTCCAGCTGTCCCCCCTCGACCTCCTCCACGCCTTCCTCTACATCCTCGGTCACACCAAAAGACAAAGAAACGGTCTTCCCACCCAGCGCTAGCATGTGTAGTCTCTCTTCGAGGCGGCGGTCCACCAATCAGAAACACCAGCAGCAGTGGGAATGGAAAATCGTCTCGCCCCATATCTATGCCAAATCCATCAGGTGAGTGCAGAAGACTTTCCAAAGACTGCTTTTTACTAAAGTACAGCACACAAAGCAGTTTCATCAGAGAGAAAAATAAATTGTGCATGACTATATTGTAACTATGCTCTTTTAAAAAAAAACAAATGGCAGAGATTTTGCCAAGCATCTTCTTGGATCAATGTGATCCTAAAACAACATTCTTGTCATATAAATATAGTCTCAAATAAACATTGTCCTAAACCCAAACTCAGCCCCAGTCCTGACCCTACCCTATAATGTTGATCCAGGAACATGTCCTACTTACCAAAATCATTGTGGGCATCAAGGTACTCTATCAGTTATGAGCATATATTTAAAATATCTGCTTTGAAATACTTTATTCAGAAACACACATATGTCTAGATTTTTGTTTGTTTTCTAGGTAAGAGCTATGAAAATGGAGATTTTGAAGACTGGGAATCTATTGACACGGAAGCGTAAGTTTACAGCATCAAAAAGTTGTTCTTAAAAAGTACTCAAATTATCCAATGATTTTTAGAGTACCTTAAAGACATTGCAAGGAAAACAATAAAGGTTTTTGATATTGTGTGAAAATCTGTAATGAAATGACTGCTTATCTTTTGTTGATGTGTGCTCAAATACATCTTTCCTAATGGGAAGTGAGACAGTCTGTAGTTACAGTTACCCCCTCACATGATCAGGAAGGACTTCTATTCATGACCGTCTTTTTAGTGCACTTTGCAAACTAACTTTTGTGGTTACTGAAATGTAGTTAAATGTAAAATGAATGCATACTTTTATGACCCCCACAACTTTTTATTCTGATTCCTTTATACTGTATTTCAACATCTTTAAAGTAGTAGGCTTAGAGTTTAATTTACACATCCTCTTTCCCTGAAATAAAAAACCTGACATACCAACCTTTACGGATTTGAAAGAGAGGTTTTATTTTTAACTCACTTCTAGCCGGAAAGGGTGGTCAAAACGAAAATATGAAGTGGTGAGAATGCCCTTGTTTTGTCTCCCAACATATCCAGAGTTTTTTTTTCCTACCTGACCAATGACATTTAAAAAAATGGCAGTCTTTTCATAAGGCCTTACCTGTGATAGATATTCGCTTGAGCCCAGTAATGTATGGCCAGGTTAAGCTGTTGTGGGTTTCTTACAGGCTGTGTGACAAAACAGGAAGCCCACGGAGAATCTCCAGTGACTGGGAGCCAAACAGTGACTATGGTGAGATAATTAAGTGAATGTATAATACACAAACAGAGGAAAATTTGGTAACACTTTCTATGAAGCCCATATTTAAAATACATTAGCCGCTTTTCCACTGTCGGGCCAGTGCGAGCCAGTGCTTTAAACGGCCCGGGCGGGGCTAATAGTCTCAGACCTGTAGCACCGATCCCAAAATCACGATGCGTTTCCACTGTCGGGCCAGAAACTCCGCTGTGCTTCACTAAATCCCGCCCTTTACACGCCTCTCTGGAACAACGTCACGCAACCCCATCATTTCATCAACAAAGAGAAGTTATCAGAAAACTAATCAGAAATAAGTCACTGGAACTAGCGCGATAACAAAACGAACATGATAAAAGCGGCTGTTTGTTTGCATGTTTTGTTAGATTTAAATCCAAAAGCATCGATGTTTTACAATAGCCTATTAAGTGATACATTGATCATAATGAATTAATTTATCAGGATTGAAAATTATAGTCACACAGAAATAAAGCAATGTGAACCACTATTTCACAAAAGAAAGAGGACAAATAGGCCTACCCTACTTATTCAGTAGAGTCTGTTTCTGTTTATTTGTAGTAACAGTATACATCACGTTATGTAAGAATGATAATTTCTTTATTTTTCCATCAAAAATACACCTGAGTAGCAGAGGGAACTCCCGAACAAAAACCATTATATATTTTTATGACACACAGAGTAAAAGTCTCGAGACGAGACTTATGACAGATAAAATATGTTACTAAATTGTTATAGAGAATGAGAAGCTGACGTCTGATTTCTTCAAGCGGTCGTATTTACCATGTTTAGTATGGTAATGTTAATGGCTAGCATGCATAGTCTTTTGCATCGCTTATAAATATTTCTGCCTTGTATGGTGATCATAATCCACATCGGATCAAGTTGTTTCAAACACTCGCTGTTGTCTGAAAGTGAGTTTTGAGCTAAAATTATTTTAAAAGTCTTTAATGCTGGTGTTATAGCTGTTAACTTCATGAAATGATCTGCAGCGCTGACGCTCTCAAGACGCGGAGAAACTCCGCCTTTGTTCATAACCACTCCTCTAGTCCCAGTTGGCCCGCTTTGGCCCAAGGTTTTCGTCGGGCCAGAAAACCCCGGCCGTTGGCCCCGAGGAAGCACCGACGAGGCACGATCAAGGTCCCGGAAGTGACAGTGGAAACGCGACTGGCCCTGGCACGCACTAGCACGGCCGCCCGCTTTTGGGGCTATTATAAGGGTATTAAAAAAATGCAATGTTTATATGTTAGGTTACATTTTATTTTGATGGTCCCCTTAGTCTATTGACTATAAGCAACTTTGCAACTACATGTCAACTAACACTCATTAGGGTAATAGTAGGCTTAGGTTAAGGTTAGGGTGGGTAGAATGTTGACGTACTTGCAAAGATACTTATAGTCAGTTTGACTGTTGGGGAACCATGAAAAAAAAAAAAGTGTCAGCATATATTTAGCAGACATACTACTAATATTAATGACTAGTTGACATGTAGTTGCAGAGTTACTTATCAACAGCTGTCTAAAAGGTATCCATCAGAATAATCAATCTGATATTACAATAAAAATAGTTCAAAGCAAATGTGTCATATTACACATTCATGTAATCTTATGGCTGTTTGAGAAAAAAATATTATTATTATATTATTACTATTACTATTACTATTATACTTATAAGTGATCTTTGATTGCTTTAAGTAAAGTAGCATAAGAAAGATGGCAAGATATGAGACTTATAATACACTATAACTATGAGAAATATAATCCATTGTAACTTAAGTGGATGCAACATGTTCACTGTGTGTTATAAATCACCATACTCTTAAAAGCTATTACCACAAATAAGTAAATACTATAATACATTAAAACTGTTCTTATGAATATTCATAAGATGATATAACATATTATAAGGTTTTTTATAATGTATTATGCATTCATTATAATGCCTTAAGAATACCCTTATAATGTATTATAAATATGGGCTTCATAGAAATTGTTACCGAAAATTTCAGATGTCTAAAAACAACAGTTAAACAATTATTTCTGGTTTTATTTTAGAATTTCAAGGTAGATTTTGGAGCAGGATTAAATGAACATTAGGTGCAATAACATTTCTTTGGATCTTTTGCTGTTCAACTAAGCATTCTCGAAAACAATGTGTCATCCTCAGAACCTCTATATCAGATCTACCAGGCAAAGGTCTTGAAAGAATCCAGTCAGATCCAGTCTGATAGTCCTGATTGCAACAGGAGTGTTAGCGAAACCCTGGGTCTTGAGGGTCCCGGAGGGCTTGGGGTGGTTGGCACCCGATTCAAGAGAGGCCCTGAAGAGATTACACTCTGGCAGGATTTACCAGTGGTGAAGGAAAGTGGAGTGTTACATAAACTCACTCGCACTGAAAAACAGAGACAAGAGGTGAGAGTAATAGTTTACCACTATTAGAAATAACTTAACATCTTTCTTTGCCAAATTCAACTTTATAACATTTTTATTTGAAACATTACGTGTTCTTTTAGAGCATGTTTGAGGTGCTCACCTCTGAGGCCTCCTACCTGCGCTCCCTGCGTGTTCTGAAGGATCATTTCCTGGGGTCACGGGAACTCCGTGAGACTCTGGTCATTCATGATAGGAGGGCTCTCTTCTCCAACCTTTTGCAGGTCTATGAGGTCAGCGAGAGGTGAGAAAGAGAGACAAGCTCAAGAGCATGACACATGAAAGAAATGACAATTCTGTTATCGTTTATTTACTCTCAGCCAAAGAAGTACGACCCCACAGGCATGAATGCACATCTCTGTTGTTCTCAGGTTTATAGGGGATCTGCTGAAGCGAGTAGATGAGAGTGTGGTGATATCTGACGTGTGTGACATCATTTATGAGCACTCAGAGAACCATTTCTCAGTCTTTATTGATTACGTCCGAAATCAGCAGTACCAAGAGAAAACCTACAGCAGACTGATGTGAGACTTTTACCCATACCTACAAAAAAAATAAAATAAAAATAAAATAAAAAAATAAAAATAATAATTTTAATGTAAAACATTTTGAAAATGCTTTTTACAATACATTTACTTTTGGAGTAGGATGACCAAAAACAGACATATATATACAGCATATTAGTGATAATTAAACTGTGTTGTTGGGCATGTTGCTTATGTGTATGTGTGGTACTGGCAGGGAGAGTAACAGAGATTTTTCTCTTGTGATGAGGCGGCTAGAGTCATCTCCACTCTGTAAACGTCTGCCCTTCACATCCTTTATGCTTCTGCCTTTCCAACGAATCACCCGCATCAAAATCCTTATACAGGTGAGATACACACTGCTAATGTTCTCAAAAAATACTTGTTCCTCTAATTTTTCCAGTAAATGTGAAATGATAAGATAATAGTAATTGGATTAATTTCAACCTTTTGTAGAATATACAAAAGCGGACTGCAAAGGGCACTAAAGAGGAGGAAACAGCTTCCAAGGCCCTGGCTTCAGTCTCCAAGGTAGAATGAAGAAAATCAGCATTGATCCTTGAGTTTGAGTGACAGAGTGCTGATGTTTAGTATAACAGCAGTAAAACATTTTAGCTTTTGCTACTTAGAATTTGCTTCTTTAGCTGCTTCTATCTGAAATTTCAGTATTAACTGTTTTAAAGCGATATCACACTCACAATTGTGCTTTTGTATTAAATATCAGCACAACTGTGAGCTCCTGTGGGCAACAAGTGCACAAGTAAAACAGTACACAAGTACTTTACAATGGGTCAATGACATAAAAATAAAGAAAAATCTTTTTAAAAACCTAGTTTAAAACACACACCAAGCACTTAAAAATGTACTCTTTGTATTCATATTAGGTTCATCTGGTTTTGAAAACTTGCGATGTAATATCAAGTATAACAAAATCACATACACAATGAAAACATGGGAGTGTGTGCATCACTGATTCTTGAGTAGTGGGACAAAACAGGGTGCAAAATTGAAAAAATAAAACCTTGTACTCAGACAAATGAAACTACATTTTTGTATCTTGTATGTACTAAGCTACTGAGCTATGCTTTGATGCAACCTCCCAACTTTTCTCTTTTTTATCAAAATGTGCTTTTTACCTTGCCATCAATTATTTTGCAGTCAAGATGTTTTTAACATTTCAAAACGCATTCATACAGATTACATTTTCACATGTGACCAACAATTCCTCAACAAATATAAAATATCATAGTCAATTATCACAATATTCTTCTGACGGAGGCGACATAGACCTGACAGAGTTTGTGTTCCCTCAGCCTTACTGTATGTTCCCTGAATCTTATGTTCCCTCCACCCTTATTCTAGTCTATAGAAGTGATGACTATCAATCCACAAAAGCAATATGCCTATATGCTGTACATTTAGTATTCATACATTATAAGAAAAATTAAACACTATTTTATATTTAATATAATTCAAAATGACTTGAAAAACACAAAAATATGATTGATGACTTCATGATGAATGTCAACTCTGTCATTGGCCATGTCATACAGAAAATCTTACGGTGGTGACATCTGACGGTGTTGACAAATTTGGCATTTCTTAAACAAAACAAAGGGAGTTCATGTAGTAGCCATTTAGTTTTCTCTGTTTATGCTAGATGCTAATAGAACCTCAGGTTCAGGAGAATAAAATGATCTGAACATTTCAAATAATTTCCTCAGAAATTGGAAGATGTTGTTGACATATCAAGGTTGTGACACAGGAAATATTAACATTAGGATTTAAAATATTCTAAAACTATAAAACCTACCATAGCCTGTCTGACAATTGATGTACTCTGCAGAGGTGATTTATGGCAAGAGGGTTCATTAGAGTGACAGCTGCCCCTGATATACCCTGATTGTTTTTTTTACATTTTAATGAATGTCTGACAGTGTTGAAAAAAATCTGGAACACAACTTTGGAACCTTATGAAACACACGTGTCATTGAAAAACATTTGATACGAGATATTAAGTGTTACTTTTGATAAAACAAGCTATTTTTCATCATTAAAACATTTTTATACATTTTATAGAATATGAATGACTGAACCCTTCTCTGTGGACACACTGTTACAGATGTAGTGAGAAGACAATAAGTGTCATAGATTTGATATAATAATGATAAAATTCAATTAAAGGGGATCATTGTGTTAAATACATTCTATTGTTTATCCCTCATAACATTTACAATTGAAAATGTTTTATTTTTTAAACCTAATAGCAGTTACAATTGCTGGAAATGTTTTGTCCCATGTCTCAAGAATCAGTGACATCTTAATCACTATTTTCAAAATCCTTTTAAAATATTTTAAATATCATTAAATGTTTTACAAATACTTTTTACAACCTAAACTATCATTTTCTTATCATAAAAGGTCACATTATTTGATATTTTCTGCATGGATCTGTATGTTAGTTGCACCACACTATACACTTAAATTTTTTGCAGAAAAAAGATTTTCAAATATTAATGAAAGAATAAAAGAATAATAAAAGATTGTCAGATTGCCCCCAACCTCCCAAATTTCATTCCCTAAATTTGTCTTCATTCTGATATGAGTTGTATTGCCCTGGTATATTTGACTTCAAGTTGCCTTTTTTGTTGTTTTAATGGAACATATGTGCCATGTTGGTGATTTCATAACAGCTTCACATAATGCCTATTGACGTCCCTGTATTAAAGCAACTGTAAAATGGGCAACTAACACAAAAATCTACCCCACCTTTTTCAAATATGATTCATAAATGTGAAATATGTCCATTTGCGTTTATTCTGTCATATTCAGCTTTGATTTTTACTTGTCATCTTTTTTCATTTTAGCTAATCACGCAGGCAAACACACAGGTGGGGCAGATGAAACAGATGGAGGAGCTCATTCAGATCTCTAACAAGCTGGAGTTTGACAAGCTCAAGGTCTGTAAATGCATTACTGAACCAGTCAAATTAAAAATACTCTTAAATTAGAGTTTCTAACAAAGGTATAGCCTAATGCCACAGAAAAATAGATATATACACACAATGCTGCTTGAAAGTTTGTGAACCCTTTAGAATTTTCTATATTTCTGCATAAATATGACCCAAAACATCATCAGATTTTCATATAAGTCCTGAGAGTAGACAAAGAGAACCGAATAAAACAAGTGAGAGAAAAATATTTTCTTTGTCATTTATTTATTGAGAAAAATGATGCAGTGTTACATATCTGTGCATGGCAAAAGTACAACCTGAATTCCGGAAATGTTGGGATGTTTTTTAAATTTGAATTTGAAATGAAAACTAAAAGACTTTCAAATCACATGAGCCAATATTTTATTCACAATAGAACATAGAGAACATAACTGTTTCAACAGAGAAATTTTACAATTTTATCCAATAATGAACTCATTTCAAATGTAATGCCTGTTACAGGTCTCAAAAAATTTGGCACGGGGCAACAAAGGGCTGAAAAAGCAAGACATTTTGAAAAGATTCAGCTGGGAGAACATCTAGCAACTAATTAAGTTAATTGACATCAACATATAGCTATAAAAGGGATGTCTTAGAGAGGACTGTTTCAAAGTGGAAAAGTGTTCTATGGTCAGATGAGTCCAAATTTGACATTCTTGTTGGAAATCACGAACGCCATGTCCTCTGGGCTAAAGAGGAGGGAGACCTTTCAGTGTGTTATCAGCGTTCAGTTCAAAAGTCAGCATCTCTGATGGTATGGGGGTGCATAAGTGCATACGGTATGGGTAGCTTGCATGTTTTGGAAGGCACTATGAATGCTGAAAGGTATATAAAGGTTTTAGAGCAACATATGCTCCCCTCAAGACGATGTCTATTTCAGGGAAGGCCTTGTGTATTTCAGCAGGACAATGCAAAACCACATACTGCAGCTATTACAACAGCATGGCTTCCTAGTAGAAGAGTCCGGGTGCTGAATTGGGCTGCCTGCAATCCAGATCTTTCACCTATAGAGAACATTTGGCGAATCATTAAATGAAAAATACGTCAAAGACGACCACAAACTCTTCAGCAGCTGGAAACCTATATCAGGCAAGAATGGGACCAAATTCCAACACCAAAACTCCAGAAACTCACAACCTCAATGCCCAGATGTCTTCAAACTGTTTTGAAAAGAAGAGGAAATGCTACACCATGGTAAACATGCCCCCGTCCCAACTATTTTGAGACCTGTAGCAGGCATCAAATTTGAAATGAGCTCATTTTGTGCATAAAATTGTAAAATTTCTCCATTTAAACATTTGTTATGTTATCCATGTTCCATTGTGAATAATATTGGCTCATGTGATTTGAAAGTCTTTTAGTTTTCATTTTATCCCAATTTAAAAAATGTTTCAACATTTCTGGATTTCGGGTTGTATGTGAATCTTTGATTTCAGTATCTGATGTGACCCCCTTTTGCTGCAGTAACTTAAGGTAAAGTTTCTTGTAAATGCTGATCAGTCCTGCACAATAACATGCAGGAGTTTTAGCCCATTCCTTAAACTCTGAAATGCAGAACCACTTAAACTCTGTGATGTTGGTGGGTTTCCTCCTATGACCTGCTTGCTTAGGTCCTTCCACAACATTTTAATTGGATTAAGGTCTGGACTTTGACTCAGCCATTCCAAAACATTAACTTTGTTCTTCTTTAACCATTCTTTGGTAGAATAACTTGTGTCCTTGTGGTTGTTGTCTTGCTGCATGACCCGCGTTCTCTTGAGACTCTGTTCTTAAACAGATGTCCTGACGTTTTCCTGTAGAATTTGCTGGTATAATTCAGAATTCATTGTTCCATCAATGATGGCAGGCTGTCCTGGCCAAGATGCAGCAAAACAGGCCCAAGCCATGATACTACCACCACCATGTTTCACATGTGGGATAAGATTCTTAATCTGGAATGCAGTGTGTTCTTTTCTCCAAACATAATGGCTTCTCATTTAAACCAATAAGTTCTATTTTGGTTTCATCCATCCATTAAACCTTTCTCCAATAGTCCTCTGGCTTGTCCACATGATCTTTAGCAAGCAATTTTCTTTTTGGAGAACAGTGGCTGTCTTCTTGCAACTCTGCCATGCACACCATGGTTGCTCAGTGTTCTCCTGACGGTGGGCTCATGAACATTAAAATTAGCCAATGTGAGAAAGGCCTTTAGTTGCTTAGAAGTTACCCTGGGAACTTTTGCAACCTCGCAGACTATTACACGTTCTGCTTTGGAGTGATCTTTGTTGGTCGACCACTTCTTGGGAAGGTAACAGTGGTCTTGAATTTCCTCCATTTGTACACAATCTGTCTGACTGTGGATTTGTGGAGTCCAAACTCTTTAGAGATGGTTTTGTAACCTTTTCTAGCCTGATGAGCAACATCAACTCTTTCTCCGAGGTCTTCAGTAATCTCCTTTATTCGTGACATGATTCACTTGATGATGATCATCATGATTCACTTGATCAAACATGACATCAGACTTTGATAGGTCACCTTTAGTCACCTTTATTTATATAGCGCTTTTACAATACAGATTGTGTCAAAGCACTTAACAGTATCAAATTGGAGGATAGAGTGTCAGTAATGTATAATGATAAGATTAAACACTCAATTTTCAGTTAAAGGCATTTCATTATTGAATTCAGAGATGTCATTGTCTAGCTCAGTTTAGTTTAAATAGTATCTGTGCAATCAAATCGGCGACAATCGCTAGAAATTAAGTGTCCCCAACTGAGCAAGCCAGAGGCGACAGCGGCAAGGAACCAAAACTCCTCTGTGACAGAATAGAGAAAAAACCTTGGGAGAAACCAGGCTCAGTCGGGGCCAGTTCTCCTCTGACCAGACGAAACCCGCAGTTCAAAAGTTTATATTTCTATTTTAATTTTGTTGCAATTTCTAACAATAGTAGTATTATGTAGTTAGGTATTTTATTATATTTTAGTTATTTTGTTATTTTTGGTTGATATATCTGGGGATATATCTCTGGGGTCATCTGGGTGTCCTGGTCTCCGCTGACGATCAGGGCTGTAGACATCATCTCTTGGTGCTGATCCACCATCTGATCGGATACGAACTGAGAAACAGACTAGGAAAGAAACAGACAAATATTAGCGTAGATGCCATTCAACTTACGATGTAACGAGTACATTGTGTGTTATGGGGAGTGTTCGGTTCGGTTGATCTAATTAATGCAGCCTAACAATCCTTTAACGGATTTGAATAATAGAAGCGTATTAGTGTGTTATGTGTAAGCCAGGCTAAAGAGATGGGTCTTTAATCTTGATTTAAACTGACAGAGTGTGTCTGCCTCCCGAACAGTGTTAGGTAGACTGTTCCAGAGTTTGGGTGCTAAATAGGAAAAGGATCTGCCGCCCGCAGTCGATTTTGATATTCTAGGTATTATCAAACGGCCGGAGTTTTGAGAACGCAGCGGACGTGGAGGACTATAATGCAATAAGAGCTCGCTCAAGTACTGAGGAGCTAAACCATTCAGGGCTTTATAAGTAATTAACAAGATTTTAAAATCTATCCGATGCTTGATAGGGAGCCAGTGCAGTGTTGACAGGTCCCTGTTCTTTGAATAAAACAGGTCACATACTGACATTTGAATTGAATTGAAACGTTTATTTTGAACATGTAAATAAATATAGTAAAAACAAAACAAAAATACAACACAATACTAAATTATACATGTCCAAAAAGGAGTAGGAAGAAGCATAATCTTATTTAATCCTACCCCACTCAGCATTGATAATAATAATCAATAACAATACTCATCAAATTAACTTCATAACTCTGTCATCTCATCCTTGTCTTAATACACTCTTTTGACTTTCCTACATATATTTACAGTATATATACGAAACAGAACCTAAATAAAAACTATGACTAAATAATCTGTATGAACACCTAATCAGATCCGTTCTTCCTCCATATACATTCTGAGAATCATACTGCTTTTTAAACTGGGTCACACTTGGGCATTGCTTGAGCACTAGACTTAGTCTGTTCCACAATTTCACTCCACATACAGAAATACAAAAGCTTCTTAATGTTGTACAAACTTAAAGATGCTTAAAATTACACTCTCTCCTAAGATTATATCTCTCTTCTCCATTAAGAAACAATTTTTGAATATTGCCAGGGAGTAAATGTTTTTTTTTGCTTTATACATTAGTTGTGCTGTTTGAAAATGAACTAAATCAATGAATTTTAATATCTTTGATTTTAAAAATAATGAATTTTTATGATCTCTATAACCAATTTTATGAATTATCCGTATTGCTCTTTTTTGCAAACATAGATAATGATAATAATCTGCATTTATATGCATTACCCCAAACCTCTGAACAATAATTTAAGTATGGTAATGTTAAGAATAATTCACTATAAAGAATGTAGAGCGATTTGTGGTCCAGAACATGCTTTGCCTTATTCAGTAATGAGATACTTCTAATGTATTATGTACATGGTTTATGTGAGATTTCCAACTTAATTTATCATCTATCACCCCAAGAAATTTATTTTCATTTACCCTTTCTATGTCCACACCATCTATCTGTATCTGAACTTGTGTACTCTTTTTACTATTTCCAAATAACATACATTTAGTTTTATTAACATTTAATGATAATTTATTTATATCAAACCACCTTTTTAATTTACTAATTTCTAAAGTAATAGTCTCTAATAATTATTTTAAATTCCCCCCCAGAACATAAAATGTTTGTATCATCTGCGAACAAAATTAACCTTACTATTTTTTATACTTTACAGATACCATTTATATAAAGCAAACATAACTTTGGACCCAGTACTGACCTCTGGGGGATGCCACAAGCAATGCACAAAGATGAATATTCCCCCAACTTCACAAACTGTTTTCTGTCTTTTAAATAAGTTTTTACCCAGTCCAATACTACCCCCCTTATCCCATACCGTTCCAGTTTATTAATTAATAAATTATGAACAATCGTATCAAAAGCTTTTTTAAGGTCAATGAAAACTCCAACTGCAAACTGCTTATGATTTCTAGCTTTTGTAATTTTTTTCAACCAAATCAGTTAATGCCATTGATGTGGAACTGTTTGGTCTGAATCCATATTGACTGTCAGAAATTAATTTATGTCCATCTAAAAATTTGTTTAATCTATTATTAAATTATTTTTCTAGAATTTTGGAAAATTGTGGAAGTAGAGAAACAGGCCTGTAATTTGAGAAGTTGTGTCTATCCCCAGTTTTATACAGCGGAACCACTTTAGCTATTTTCATTTTGTTTGGAAATTTACCAGTTTGAAATGATAGACTACAAATATATGTTACTGGTTTAGAGATTTTTCATATCATTTTCATATCAACGTCATTACAATCAGTAGATGTTTTATATTTACACTTATTTACAATATTTATTACTTCTTTTTCTTCCACCGCTGTAAGGAACATTGAGTTGGGATTTCTTTCAATTAAATTTTCATTCCAATCTTCTGATGACATTGGATCTTGAATTTCTTCCGCCAATTTTGGTCCAACACTCACAAAAAAATTGTTAAAGCTATTAACCACATCATCCATATTATCCTTTGTAGTGTTGTTATCAATATAATATTGAGGATAACTTTGTTGTCCTGTACCTTTTTTAAATAATACTACTTAATACACCCCATATTCCTTTAATATTATTTTTGTTATTACTTAATATTTTACTGTAGTATTCCTTTCTACAAACCCATAGAATACTAGTTATCTTTTTTTATATATATATTTTTTATATTTATTAAATGCCTCTATAGTTCTTTGTTTTATAAATTCTCTATAGAGTGTATTCTTCTTTTTACAGACATTCTGTAAACCCTTTGTGATCCATGATCAATCTATATATTTTTGTTTTCTATAATATTGTATAATTGGACAGTTTTTTTCATATAATGATATGAATATTTTTTTAAATATATTATATGCATTATCAACATCATTTTCCTTATATACGACTCCCCAATCCTGTGCTAATAAGTCACTCTTAAATGCATTCATATATTTCTCTGTCCTCACTCGTCTGTTTTACATCAATCTTTGTTGGAAAGGCGGGGCTTAGTGCCCCCTTTCGATCACCGTCATGACGCAGCAAAATGAAGCGAGAGAGAGACTTGTCCTGGGAGCGGGAGAAATAATCGCCTTTTGTGTGTTATAGTGTGCGTCTGTGACTAACCACACACACACACATACACCCTCCAATATATCTTCAGTGTTCAATAAACCCCTTTTGATTGAAGTTGACCGCCTGATCCACTCCTGTGTTCTGATCGACACACCAAGAGGAAGGCTAGAGAAATCCGAACCACCTTAGAATACAATCCTAGTTCAGCTCCATAACAAAATTGGTCCTTCGAGCCGGATCTCAGCTATTGCTCTTGGATACAGAGGATCTACCATCCCTAATATGCAACCAGAAGGGGTGAATTCTGAAGGTGCCAGACCTAAACGTCATGTTCGCCCTCCCGTTTATCTTGAGGACTATGATCTCACAGCCACACGTCGTAGACCGGTCAGTATGCTGACAATGCCTCACGCTGCAGAGGAGTCATGGAGAAGTGGCACTTCTGATGCGGCCAGGATTTCTCCCTCCCCATATGACAGAGTTACCAGGCCTGAGAGTCAGTATTCATGGCACGTGGTCGATGAGTGGTCCCCGGCTGCCTTGGACGGAGAGCGTTCCTATGGAAACCAGCAGGTGAGAATACCTTCACAGTCTAGAGCTCCCATGCCCTCTACCCAACCTGCTCCGTTTTCACCATTTCACCGGCCTTGGGAAGATACTGGGGTTCAATCATCTCCACAAACGGTCATCAACACCACAGACAGGCCTTATCAATCTCTGGTGTGCTCTGAGTCTCTTCCAATGCCACTTCCTCCTTCATCTACCCCCAAGCAGACTGTGAGCTATACAGATCATTCTGTTCTGCCCAGACGGGTAGAGAGGAATGCTGAGGAGTCGCAGAGAGAGCATGTGCTGGTGGATTTCCTGGGTAAGATGCTCAGTGAACTTCAAGTGATGAGAGACCACATACAGACGGAACTGCCAGCCAAACGGGAAGTCACACGGTCAGTTCAGCCTCCTCATTACTCCGATTCCATTCCTGCTAACTATCCAGATTACACTGTCCGACCAACTTCCCGCAGATTAGCTCCGCCACCTACTGACTACAGTAACTATACCCATGATCCAAGCTGGTATCCAGAGCAGAAGTTTGAGCCTGTTAAAGCTGCTCACCAGCCTCACCCTCCTGAAGGCTACGAGCGAAAGAGACCTGGGTATCTGACGCCTAGGCACAGAGCTTATACCGTGCATCCAGATGAGAGAGAGAGCACCTATCGCGGACCTACTCCGACCATTCCAGACTTCACCACAGGGGACCCTAGTGAGTTCACCAGACTGAAGATTGCTCTTGAGAACCTTCTACCTCCTGATGCTACTGAGCTCTTCCGCTATCAGATATTGATGGATCATCTGAGATTAGATGAAGCCCGTCTAGTAGCTGACTCCTATCTTAACTCACCTTTCCCTTATAGAGATACCATGGCAGCTCTGACTGAAAGGTTTGGACAACCTTACAAACTAGCCCTCAGAAGGATAACGAAAGTGATGGATGCTCCTGACATTCGACGAGGTGACACAGCAGCTTTTGACAAGTTTGCCTTGCAAATCAGATCCCTTGTCGGTATGCTGGAGACTTTGGGCCATGAAGGTCAGGCTGAATTGAGGTGCGGTTCTCATGTGGAGAGGCTGTTAGGCAAACTTCCTCCTGAAATGAGGTCTGAGTTCAGAAGACATATGTTTTGTCGTCCCGGGGCGGTGTATAACCTCCTGGACTTCTCGGAATGGTTACAATATGAGGCCTGGTGTCAGAGCAGCGAGAGCCAGATTTCAGACCGCAAACGGAGGGTAGAGCAGAAGACAGTCTGGGGGAGAGGGTACCTAGGGAACGCTGCTGGCCGTTCAGCTACTGTACTCCATGGATTAGACGAGGGCCCTGCCAAACCACCATCTGGACCAGCTCCGATCTCGTTCACCAGTTCAGGGGTCCTCCAAGGACAGGCCAAAGCGTTCTGTCCGTACTGCGACAAGACCAACCATTACCTCAGTCAATGCCCTACCTTCAAGTCCTTCAATAAACAGCAAATGACAGCGAATCACCGCTGCTGGCGTTGTGGGCGGGCACACCAAGCAGCCAAGTGTACCCTCAAGAAGCCATGTAGTATCTGTAAAGGTAGGCATTTGCAGATCCTTCATGAGGTCAACTCCAAACCTGCGACTGAAGGTTCTTGTTTGGTTAATTCAGCGACCGAGACTCTGTATTTGGATAGACCTACGGGATGTAGGAAAGTTCTCCTCAAGGTTGTTAGAATTCTGCTTCGTCACGGGGATAAAACCCTGGATACCTATGCCGTCCTTGACGATGGTTCGAGAGGACAATTCTCCTTTCCTGCAGCAACTAAACTCGGAATCTATGGTCCTGAAGAGAGCCTAGCCCTGCGTACTATCCGACAAGATGTACAAACTGTGACTGGAGCCGCAGTCTCCTTCCAGATTTCTCCAGTGACTCAACCACAGAAGCTATACAGAATCTCGTCTGCCTTCACTGCTGAACGCCTCGGGCTTGCAGACCATTCCTACCCTCTGAGTATCCTGGAGAAGTATCAGCACCTAAAGAACCTGCCCCTACAGTCCTTTGAGGGAGTACTCCCACTGCTGCTAATTGGAGCTGACAATACTCACCTCATTACCCCCATATCACCTGTTCGTCTAGGCCCCTCTGGAGGACCTGCAGCTATTCAGACAAGGCTCGGATGGACATTGCAGGGACCTGTAAGACTCTTGAGAGATCAGTTATCAACACAACGGTGCTTCTTCTTGTCCCTCACCCCCTCCGAGCTACAGCTGAAGAGGGATGTCGAAAGGCTCTGGCAGATCGATGTCTTGCCATACCGCTGTGAGAAGCAAGCTACCCGATCTAAGGAGGATCGAGAGGCTATCAATCTCTTGGAGGCCAAGACTACGCGGGTTGATATCAACGGAATCTTCCGCTACGCAACACCTTTATTGCGCAGGAAGGATTTCCCCTTCTTTTGTGCTCCAAAGGAGGCAGTCATGCCTAATCTCAGAGGTATGGAGCGTCAGCTCGCTCGGTCACCGGAGAAGGCAGAGGTGTATAAGTCTGAGATAAATAAGCTGGAGTTGAATGGTGCTGCCGTCAAACTGCTAAATGAGGGACAGGGAGCCATGGAGAGAAATGGTATATTCCACACCATATGATCACGCACAATGGAAAAACCGCCTGGTGTTCAACTGTTCTTTCGAATATGAGGGGCTGAACCTTAATGACTCCTTGCTACCTGGTCCAGTTTTAAGCCCCTCTCTCCTGGGTGTCCTCCTGCGGTTCAGGGAGCATTGTGTAGCCATAAGTGGCGATATACGTGGGATGTTTCATCAGGTCCTGCTATTGCCTGAGGACAGACCACTCTTACGTTTCCTATGGCGTGACCTGCGGCGAGATGATCCTCCAGATACTTATGAGTGGCAAGTCCTTCCCTTTGGGACTACGTGCAGCCCTTGCTGCGCAACCTTCGCCCTCCAGCAACACGTGGCTCGGCACAGTACTCCTGATGAGGATGTGAGATTCTCAGTGGATAAATGCTTCTATGTGGACAACTGTCTACAAAGTTTACCTTCTACCCAAGAAGCACGGCAGCTAGTGGATAAGCTACGTGCCCTCTTATCCTCTGGTGGTTTCGACATCCGCCAGTGGGCCAGTAATGTAGTGGAAGTTGTCAGTCACCTACCTCCTGAAGCCAAGTCCACTAAGCTGGAGTTGTGGCTCTCTCAAGATAAAGCTGACCCACGAGAGTCAACCTTGGGCCTGAGCTGGAACTGCGAGTCAGATCAGCTAGGGTTCAAACATAGACCTGTCATATACAATGCTTTGACGATGCGGAGCATTTACCGGGTGCTGGCGAGTCAGTATGACCCCCTTGGAGTCATCCTTCCATATACTACCCGAGCCAAGGTGATCGTGCAGCAGCTTTGGGCGACCCACCGGGACTGGGATGATCCACAACTCCCTTGTGAGCTCCGGCAAGCATGGATAGCCTGGGAAGAGGAGCTTAAATACCTTCCACAGGTAACACTCCCCAGATGCTATAACCCCTCCTACATGGATCATTCAGATGTTCGCCGGGAGATCCACATCTTCAGTGACGCCTCGGAGAAGGCATATGGGGCTGTGGCTTACCTGCTGTCAGAAGGTCACCAAGGGAACTTCACCTTGCCTTTCTTCTAGCGCGGTCCAGAGTGGCCCCGCGAAAGCAACAGTCAATACCGAGGCTTGAGCTCTGTGCCGCTCTGATAGGTGCACAGTTGGCAAAGTTGCTTGCAGATGAGCTCACTCTGAATTTGGACAAGATCACCTACTGGACTGACTCCACCATTGTGCTCCACTGGCTCCATTCTGAGTCCTGCCGATACAAGGTCTTTGTAGGCACCCGGGTAGCGGAGATTCAGGAGTTGACCAATCAGGCAAAATGGCGTTATATAAAGTCGGAAGGAAACCCTGCCGACGATCTGACTCGTGGCAAGAACCTGCGAGATCTTATTCGCACCAACAGATGGCTTCAGGGTCCAGAGTTCCTACTGCAACCTAAGGAGGAGTGGCCCGCTCATCCCACCTCCCGTATTCCTGACCAAGACACCACTGAACTTAAAGGAGGAACATTCTGTGGGATAACTATCACCACGCCATTGATTCCCGATGGAAAGAAATACAGTACCTGGACAGATTTGGTGGAGACAGTCGCACAGGAACTGCATGGGGCGGCCGCCCAGGATGATTTTCCTCCAGCTAGCACCTATGGAGAAGCAGAGACTGTTGTTCTGAGAAGGATACAGATGGACAGTTTCCCTGAAGATTATCGGCTGCTGAAAACCAACAAGCCAATTCGCTCAGATAGTCGGTTACTATGTCTTTCGCCAGAGTTTGACCCGGAAATCAACTCATACGAGTCGGAGGACGACTGAGGCGAGCAGAAGCCCTTGACCCACATACAATGCACCCTATCGTACTCGACCCTCATCATCCAAACACCCAACTGCTTATTAAGGACTATGACACTCGACTCCATCACCCGGGACCTGAGCGAGTGTTTGCTGAGCTCCGCAGGAGGGTGTGGCTTCTGAGGGGCAGAGAGGCCATTAAGAAACATCAACGGTCGTGCCTCGAGTGTTGTAAGTGGAGGTCAAAACCCACAACTCAGCGAATGGTTGATCTTCCTCCTCCAAGACTCAGATTATTTAAGCCTTCATTCTATTCAGCGGGAATGGACTGTTTCGGACCTTTCATAGTAAGACTGGGACGCAGGACTGAGAAAAGGTGGGGTATCCTATTTAAGTGTCTCACCACTGGGCGGTGCACATAGAATTGCTATCCTCTATGGACAGTGATGCCTTCCTGATGGCACTGAGAAGGTTCATTGGTCGACGTGGCCAGCCAGCAGAACTGTACTCCGACCAGGGCACGAATTTCCGAGGTGGAGATACTGAACTCCGAGAAGCCTTCAGCAAACTCAGTCCAGACCTACAACAGCTGTTAGCCAAACAAAGGATCAGGTTCCACTTCAATCCTCCAGCTTCTCCACACTTTGGAGGCGTGTGGGAGAGGGAGATCCGGTCGATAAAAGCTGCTCTTCGTGCCACTCTAGGCTCAGAAACCGTGTCTGAGGAAGTACTTCTGACAGTTTTGATCGAGGTCGAAGCCATCCTAAATTCCAAGCCTCTAGGATACGTCTCAGCAGATCTAGCTGATCCGGATGCTGTTACACCGAATTGCCTGCTGATGGGGCGGCCAGATGGTTCCTTACCCCAAGTGGTGTTTCCAGAGTCTGAACTCCTCACAAAGCGGAGATGGAGGCACTCCCAGGTATTAGCCGACAGATTCTGGACTGCATTCATAAGGCAGTACCTACCGACAATGCAGACAAGAGGCAAGTGGCAAAGATCCTCACCTGACCTTGAACCTGGCACTGTAGCCCTGTTAGTTGACCCCCAACTACCGCGGTCCTTGTGGCAGATTGGAAGAGTAACAAAAGTCTTCCCGGGAGCAGATGGACATGTCAGAACAGTGGAGATCCAGATAAAGGACAAGACGTATACCCGACCTATCGCTCGTCTGATTGTGCTTCCTGAAATCCCTGAAGAGGATGAGTTGCCTGAAAGTAAAGACAGACAATAGAAAACCTCAATCACTTTCCAACAGAGCAAATTTACACCTAAATTTGGGGGCGGCAGTGTTGGAAAGGCGGGGCTTAGTGCCCCCTTTCAATCACCGTCATGACGCAGCAAAATGAAGCGAGAGAGACTTGTCCTGGGAGCGGAGAAATAATCGCCTTTTGTGTGTTATAGTGTGCGTCTGTGACTAACCACACACACACACACATACACCCTCCAATATATCTTCAGTGTTCAATAAACCCCTTTTGATTGAAGTTGACCGCCTGATCCACTCCTGTGTTCTGATCGACACACCAAGAGGAAGGCTAGAGAAATCCGAACCACCTTAGAATACAATCCTAGTTCAGCTCCATAACAAAATTGGTCCTTCGAGCCGGATCTCAGCTATTGCTCTTGGATACAGAGGATCTACCATCCCTAATATGCAACCAGAAGGGGTGAATTCTGAAGGTGCCAGACCTAAACGTCATGTTCGCCCTCCCGTTTATCTTGAGGACTATGATCTCACAGCCACACGTCGTAGACCGGTCAGTATGCTGACAATGCCTCACGCTGCAGAGGAGTCATGGAGAAGTGGCACTTCTGATGCGGCCAGGATTTCTCCCTCCCCATATGACAGAGTTACCAGGCCTGAGAGTCAGTATTCATGGCACGTGGTCGATGAGTGGTCCCCGGCTGCCTTGGACGGAGAGCGTTCCTATGGAAACCAGCAGGTGAGAATACCTTCACAGTCTAGAGCTCCCATGCCCTCTACCCAACCTGCTCCGTTTTCACCATTTCACCGGCCTTGGGAAGATACTGGGGTTCAATCATCTCCACAAACGGTCATCAACACCACAGACAGGCCTTATCAATCTCTGGTGTGCTCTGAGTCTCTTCCAATGCCACTTCCTCCTTCATCTACCCCCAAGCAGACTGTGAGCTATACAGATCATTCTGTTCTGCCCAGACGGGTAGAGAGGAATGCTGAGGAGTCGCAGAGAGAGCATGTGCTGGTGGATTTCCTGGGTAAGATGCTCAGTGAACTTCAAGTGATGAGAGACCACATACAGACGGAACTGCCAGCCAAACGGGAAGTCACACGGTCAGTTCAGCCTCCTCATTACTCCGATTCCATTCCTGCTAACTATCCAGATTACACTGTCCGACCAACTTCCGCAGATTAGCTCCGCCACCTACTGACTACAGTAACTATACCCATGATCCAAGCTGGTATCCAGAGCAGAAGTTTGAGCCTGTTAAAGCTGCTCACCAGCCTCACCCTCCTGAAGGCTACGAGCGAAAGAGACCTGGGTATCTGACGCCTAGGCACAGAGCTTATACCGTGCATCCAGATGAGAGAGAGAGCACCTATCGCGGACCTACTCCGACCATTCCAGACTTCACCACAGGGGACCCTAGTGAGTTCACCAGACTGAAGATTGCTCTTGAGAACCTTCTACCTCCTGATGCTACTGAGCTCTTCCGCTATCAGATATTGATGGATCATCTGAGATTAGATGAAGCCCGTCTAGTAGCTGACTCCTATCTTAACTCACCTTTCCCTTATAGAGATACCATGGCAGCTCTGACTGAAAGGTTTGGACAACCTTACAAACTAGCCCTCAGAAGGATAACGAAAGTGATGGATGCTCCTGACATTCGACGAGGTGACACAGCAGCTTTTGACAAGTTTGCCTTGCAAATCAGATCCCTTGTCGGTATGCTGGAGACTTTGGGCCATGAAGGTCAGGCTGAATTGAGGTGCGGTTCTCATGTGGAGAGGCTGTTAGGCAAACTTCCTCCTGAAATGAGGTCTGAGTTCAGAAGACATATGTTTTGTCGTCCCGGGGCGGTGTATAACCTCCTGGACTTCTCGGAATGGTTACAATATGAGGCCTGGTGTCAGAGCAGCGAGAGCCAGATTTCAGACCGCAAACGGAGGGTAGAGCAGAAGACAGTCTGGGGGAGAGGGTACCTAGGGAACCCTGCTGGCCGTTCAGCTACTGTACTCCATGGATTAGACGAGGGCCCTGCCAAACCACCATCTGGACCAGCTCCGATCTCGTTCACCAGTTCAGGGGTCCTCCAAGGACAGGCCAAAGCGTTCTGTCCGTACTGCGACAAGACCGACCATTACCTCAGTCAATGCCCTACCTTCAAGTCCTTCAATAAACAGCAAATGACAGATTGGATTCAGACGAATCACCGCTGCTGGCGTTGTGGGCGGGCACACCAAGCAGCCAAGTGTACCCTCAAGAAGCCATGTAGTATCTGTAAAGGTAGGCATTTGCAGATCCTTCATGAGGTCAACTCCAAACCTGCGACTGAAGGTTCTTGTTTGGTTAATTCAGCGACCGAGACTCTGTATTTGGATAGACCTACGGGATGTAGGAAAGTTCTCCTCAAGGTTGTTAGAATTCTGCTTCGTCACGGGATAAAACCCTGGATACCTATGCCGTCCTTGGACGATGGTTCGAGAGGACAATTCTCCTTTCCTGCAGCAACTAAACTCGGAATCTATGGTCCTGAAGAGAGCCTAGCCCTGCGTACTATCCGACAAGATGTACAAACTGTGACTGGAGCCGCAGTCTCCTTACAGATTTCTCCAGTGACTCAACCACAGAAGCTATACAGAATCTCGTCTGCCTTCACTGCTAAACGCCTCGGGCTTGCAGACCATTCCTACCCTCTGAGTATCCTGGAGAAGTATCAGCACCTAAAGAACCTGCCCCTACAGTCCTTTGAGGGAGTACTCCCACTGCTGCTAATTGGAGCTGACAATACTCACCTCATTACCCCCATATCACCTGTTCGTCTAGGCCCCTCTGGAGGACCTGCAGCTATTCAGACAAGGCTCGGATGGACATTGCAGGGACCTGTAAGACTCTTGAGAGATCAGTTATCAACACAACGGTGCTTCTTCTTGTCCCTCACCCCCTCCGAGCTACAGCTGAAGAGGGATGTCGAAAGGCTCTGGCAGATCGATGTCTTGCCATACCGCTGTGAGAAGCAAGCTACCCGATCTAAGGAGGATCGAGAGGCTATCAATCTCTTGGAGGCCAAGACTACGCGGGTTGATATCAACGGAATCTTCCGCTACGCAACACCTTTATTGCGCAGGAAGGATTTCCCCTTCTTTTGTGCTCCAAAGGAGGCAGTCATGCCTAATCTCAGAGGTATGGAGCGTCAGCTCGCTCGGTCACCGGAGAAGGCAGAGGTGTATAAGTCTGAGATAAATAAGCTGGAGTTGAATGGTGCTGCCGTCAAACTGCTAAATGAGGGACAGGGAGCCATGGAGAGAAATGGTATATTCCACACCATATGATCACGCACAATGGAAAACCGCCTGGTGTTCAACTGTTCTTTCGAATATGAGGGCTGAACCTTAATGACTCCTTGCTACCTGGTCCAGTTTTAAGCCCTCTCTCCTGGGTGTCCTCCTGCGGTTCAGGGAGCATTGTGTAGCCATAAGTGGCGATATCGTGGGATGTTTCATCAGGTCCTGCTATTGCCTGAGGACAGACCACTCTTACGCTTCCTATGGCGTGACCTGCGGCGAGATGATCCTCCAGATACTTATGAGTGGCAAGTCCTTCCCTTTGGGACTACGTGCAGCCCTTGCTGCGCAACCTTCGCCTCCAGCAACACGTGGCTCGGCACAGTACTCCTGATGAGGATGTGAGATTCTCAGTGGATAAATGCTTCTATGTGGACAACTGTCTACAAAGTTTACCTTCTACCCAAGAAGCACGGCAGCTAGTGGATAAGCTACGTGCCCTCTTATCCTCTGGTGGTTTCGACATCCGCCAGTGGGCCAGTAATGTAGTGGAAGTTGTCAGTCACCTACCTCCTGAAGCCAAGTCCACTAAGCTGGAGTTGTGGCTCTCTCAAGATAAAGCTGACCCACGAGAGTCAACCTTGGGCCTGAGCTGGAACTGCGAGTCAGATCAGCTAGGGTTCAAACATAGACCTGTCATATACAATGCTTTGACGATGCGGAGCATTTACCGGGTGCTGGCGAGTCAGTATGACCCCTTGAGTCATCCTTCCATATACTACCCGAGCCAAGGTGATCGTGCAGCAGCTTTGGGCGACCCACGGGACTGGGATGATCCACAACTCCCTTGTGAGCTCCGGCAAGCATGGATAGCCTGGGAAGAGGAGCTTAAATACCTTCCACAGGTAACACTCCCCAGATGCTATAACCCCTCCTACATGGATCATTCAGATGTTCGCCGGGAGATCCACATCTTCAGTGACGCCTCGGAGAAGGCATATGGGGCTGTGGCTTACCTGCTGTCAGAAGGTCACCAAGGGGAACTTCACCTTGCCTTTCTTCTAGCGCGGTCCAGAGTGGCCCCGCGAAAGCAACAGTCAATACCGAGGCTTGAGCTCTGTGCCGCTCTGATAGGTGCACAGTTGGCAAAGTTGCTTGCAGATGAGCTCACTCTGAATTTGGACAAGATCACCTACTGGACTGACTCCACCATTGTGCTCCACTGGCTCCATTCTGAGTCCTGCCGATACAAGGTCTTTGTAGGCACCCGGGTAGCGGAGATTCAGGAGTTGACCAATCAGGCAAAATGGCGTTATATAAAGTCGGAAGGAAACCCTGCCGACGATCTGACTCGTGGCAAGAACCTGCAAGATCTTATTCGCACCAACAGATGGCTTCAGGGTCCAGAGTTCCTACTGCAACCTAAGGAGGAGTGGCCCGCTCATCCCACCTCCCGTATTCCTGACTCCGAAGACACCACTGAACTTAAAGGAGGAACATTCTGTGGGATAACTATCACCACGCCATTGATTCCCGATGGAAAGAAATACAGTACCTGGACAGATTTGGTGGAGACAGTCGCACAGGAACTGCATGGGGCGGCCGCCCAGGATGATTTTCCTCCAGCTAGCACCTATGGAGAAGCAGAGACTGTTGTTCTGAGAAGGATACAGATGGACAGTTTCCCTGAAGATTATCGGCTGCTGAAAACCAACAAGCCAATTCGCTCAGATAGTCGGTTACTATGTCTTTCGCCAGAGTTTGACCCGGAAAATCAACTCATACGAGTCGGAGGACGACTGAGGCGAGCAGAAGCCCTTGACCCACATACAATGCACCCTATCGTACTCGACCCTCATCATCCAAACACCCAACTGCTTATTAAGGACTATGACACTCGACTCCATCACCCGGGACCTGAGCGAGTGTTTGCTGAGCTCCGCAGGAGGGTGTGGCTTCTGAGGGGCAGAGAGGCCATTAAGAAACATCAACGGTCGTGCCTCGAGTGTTGTAAGTGGAGGTCAAAACCCGCAACTCAGCGAATGGTTGATCTTCCTCCTCCAAGACTCAGATTATTTAAGCCTTCATTCTATTCAGCGGGAATGGACTGTTTCGGACCTTTCATAGTAAGACTGGGACGCAGGACTGAGAAAAGGTGGGGTATCCTATTTAAGTGTCTCACCACTCGGGCGGTGCACATAGAATTGCTATCCTCTATGGACAGTGATGCCTTCCTGATGGCACTGAGAAGGTTCATTGGTCGACGTGGCCAGCCAGCAGAACTGTACTCCGACCAGGGCAATTTCCGAGGTGGAGATACTGAACTCCGAGAAGCCTTCAGCAAACTCAGTCCAGACCTACAACAGCTGTTAGCCAAACAAAGGATCAGGTTCCACTTCAATCCTCCAGCTTCTCCACACTTTGGCGGCGTGTGGGAGAGGGAGATCCGGTCGATAAAAGCTGCTCTTCGTGCCACTCTAGGCTCAGAAACCGTGTCTGAGGAAGTACTTCTGACAGTTTTGATCGAGGTCGAAGCCATCCTAAATTCCAAGCCTCTAGGATACGTCTCGGCAGATCTAGCTGATCCGGATGCTGTTACACCGAATTGCCTGCTGATGGGGCGGCCAGATGGTTCCTTACCCCAAGTGGTGTTTCCAGAGTCTGAACTCCTCACAAAGCGGAGATGGAGGCACTCCCAGGTATTAGCCGACAGATTCTGGACTGCATTCATAAGGCAGTACCTACCGACAATGCAGACAAGAGGCAAGTGGCAAAGATCCTCACCTGACCTTGAACCTGGCACTGTAGCCCTGTTAGTTGACCCCCAACTACCGCGGTCCTTGTGGCAGATTGGAAGAGTAACAAAAGTCTTCCCGGGAGCAGATGGACATGTCAGAACAGTGGAGATCCAGATAAAGGACAAGACGTATACCCGACCTATCGCTCGTCTGATTGTGCTTCCTGAAATCCCTGAAGAGGATGAGTTGCCTGAAAGTAAAGACAGACAATAGAAAACCTCAATCACTTTCCAACAGAGCAAATTTACACCTAAATTTGGGGGCGGCAGTGTTGGAAAGGCGGGGCTTAGTGCCCCCTTTCAATCACCGTCATGACGCAGCAAAATGAAGCGAGAGAGAGACTTGTCCTGGGAGCGGGAGAAATAATCGCCTTTTGTGTGTTATAGTGTGCGTCTGTGACTAATTAACCACACACACACACACATACACCCTCCAATATATCTTCAGTGTTCAATAAACCCCTTTTGATTGAAGTTGACCGCCTGATCCACTCCTGTGTTCTGATCGACACACCAAGAGGAAGGCTAGAGAAATCCAAACCACCTTAGAATACAATCCTAGTTCAGCTCCATAACAATCTTGTTTTACATCTAACTGATTTCTCTTATAGTTGTCGTCATAAACTGTAAAAACCGGTAGATGATCACTAATGTCACTGATTAACAATCCACCCACAGTTTTATTTTCAATATAATTTGTAAATATGTTGTCAATCAAAGTGGCACAATGAAGTGTAATTCTACTGGGTCTAGTAATTTTTGGGTATAGACCCATACTATACATTGCATTAATAAGTTCATCAGTCCTTTTGTGCTTATTTGGATTTAACAGATTAATATTGAAATCACCACAAATAAAAATAACTTTTTGATTAGTTTTTGAAAACATTCCTTCTATTCTTCTTGTATACTTCCATACTAGAGTCTGGAGCTCTACAACTAATGTTAGCATTCTTTTTTTCCCCCTGACATACTTCAATTATTATACATTCTAACAGGTTATCAATCACAGATGTCATACTTTCTACCACCTTATAATTCAAGTTTTTATCCACATACATAGTCACTCCTCCACTCTTATTCTTTCTATTTATATAATTCACTTCATACCCTTCTAATTCAAAATCCATTCCTTTGTCAGCATTAATCCATGTTTCAGATACAGCAATCATTGTAAATGGATTTGTAAATTGTTTCAAATATTCCTCAATATTACTGAAATTAGCATACATGCTTCTACTATTAAAATTAATTAATGACAATTTACTTTCCATTTTAACAGACTGATTAAATTGTTCCTCTGTATAGTCAGCCCGGTCTCATGAAAATGCGTATAAATAGTACGCCAAATAAAAAGGAAAACTCGTGGTATTGATACGCAAAAAATGGACTTTGGCGTATATTTGATACGAACGTGTTTGGCGTGCATATAAAACGCAGTTTTCGCGTGCATATGATACCAAATTTGTTGGCGTGCATATGATCTGCAGTTTTCGCGTAGATATGATACGCATCTACCCCACAACCCTAATCTTACCCATCGCGTAGCATATACACGCCAAAGTCCATTTTTTTGCGTATCAATACCACGAGTTTTCATTTTTATTTGGCGTACTATTTATGCACACTTTCATGAGATCGGGTTTGTATAGTAGCAACAGTCATTATTGACATTGGAAAATAAGTTATTTCCCGGGTCTATATAATTTTCCAAGTCATGTAGACTAGGATCAGTAGCTATATTGAAATGTTCTCAGTTCCAGTTGATCGTAAACAGTCATAATTTGATCTCATAATCTCCAGATGTAAACTAAATCATGGTTGCATATGCATTCCATCTTGTGAATATTCATAAGTTGTTTAATGTTTTTTTAAGTGTTCATACCTCCAGTTTATGTTGAACTTTGGTACCTGTCTAATTCCTCGATGTTTTTGATGACCAAAGTTTTTGCTTGCTCTGGCATTCCATTCAGTTTGATGAATATTTTGCAGTTTGTAGTCCATGTGTTTTGAATTTTTCAGTTTCTTCAGGAAGCGTGCTTTTCTAGCGATGTCCGCGTTTCGTTTCGTTTCGTTAAGTGTTCGTTAGATCCTTTTAGCTTCCTTCCTTGTCTTAACAGCACAGTTTTGTACTGTCTACTGATCAATTTCATGGTGATAGCTGGCTTGTCGTTGTCATTTCTCCGGGGCAAGGCATGGCATGCCTCGATGTTATTATCATCTACATTTGATAGTCATTGCAGTGACTGAAAACACCTCTGCACAGATGGGCTCTAATTTCACCGTTAAATTAACTGCTAATTCAAGAGATTCACATACTTTTGCCACTCACAGATATGTGATATTGGATCATTTTCCTGAATAAATAAATGCCAAAGAAAATATTTTTGTCTCATTTGTTTGATTGGGTTCTCTTTGTCTACTTTCAGGACTTCTGCGAAAATCTGATTATGTTTTGGGTCATATTTATGCAGAAATATAGAAAATTCTAAAGGGTTCACAAACTTTCCAGCAACATTGTGTGTGTGTATATATATAAGTAATAATCTCCTGACCTTAAAATGTTTAATGTGACAATGTAATAAGTATCAATATAGGAGCCATATAGCAACTCAACTTGTGCTGCATAAAATAACCATTAAAAAAAATCATTGTTCTATTTGCATTAACACATTAAGTTATAATGTTCACTTTTGGGTGAACTATTTAATCAAACTTCATCTGTCAGTGGCTAATATTGTGGCTGATCAGTGTATATTATTTCAATATGGAAACAGATATATTCTATGTTTTTGACTATTTGTGTTTCTTGATTTGTACAGGCAATTCCAATTGTTTCCAAAACACGCTGTCTAGAAAAACAGGGAGAACTACAAGAGCTATGTAAAAGAGGGTCTCTCTTCAGCATCCGCAACAAATGTACCCCTGTGTACATGCTTCTCTTCAATGACCTTCTCATTCTCACCACAAAGAAAAGGTTAGAGGCATATGGTTATTGAGATTAACCTTCAAAACGAAGGGGGGAAAAAAGTTATAATACTTACACCTTATGTTCATCATAATAATCTTCACATTTTATGTATTTTGAAGCCTAAATGCCGCCATCAGACATAAAAAGCCAATGTTAGGCTATAAAGAACTACCCATAGTCATATGACATCAACATCTTCATTTACAGTTGGAAAGTTTGACTTAAAATAATCTGCAAGAGCACAGATAATTTACATAAATCATGAGTGGGGTATTACTGATGTATTTTATGTTCTAGAATAAAATGTGGAAATTTTTGAGATTGTGTTAAACCTTATTTCAGGCATTTAACCCAAAAAACAAAAAAAAAACGTGGCACGCTAGTGAGTTGAGTGAATCTTCTGCCTCATGTGGTGTCCTTTTTTGCCTCCCTCTCCTTTTAGTGGCAGTCCAGACCGCTTTGTAGTGATCGATCATGCGCATCGGTCTCTGGTTCAGGTACAGGCCACAGAAAACAATCTTGGGCCACACTTGGATCACTGTTTCTGTTTGACCCTCCTGGAAAACCATCGGGGGAACACCCGTGAACACTTGCTCAAGGCTAATACAGAGTAAGATGCATGTAGCTCAGCAGTTTTATTCATACTAGTCAAAGACAGAAATAACTGACATTTTACATTTTTATCATTCTGACCTCTCTTTTTTTTTTTTAAACACCCTCTCCTCAGGTCAGACATGCATAGGTGGATGGCTGCTTTTCCATCGATTAAAGCAGCCCTCGGAGAGGAGAAGATTTATGAGGACTGGGGTGAGCTTTCCATTCAATATTTCACAGACACTGTGGGAAACATCACATAATGCAGTAGCATTGTCTTTTAAATGGAATGCTCTCCCAAAAATGAAATCACTGGTCATTTACTCCCCTTTATGCTATTGTATACTATATATGCCCAAATGTTTCAAATTTTTCCATATAACACAAAAGGACTCAAAATTTCTATACAGTGAAAGTGAATGGTGACCAGTGGCTGTCAAACTCTGAAAAATGGGTCTGTTTAAAAAACCAAAAAAAAAAAAACCCTTAGAGGAAGCTTTTGAAATTATATTGTGAATATGTGTGTGTCAATCAGACTGTCCTCAAGTGCAGTGCGCCAGTCAATATGTAGCAAAACAGGCAGATGAGCTAAGCTTGGAGCCATCTGATGTCATCAATGTGCTGCGCAAAACCAGTGAAGGTACAGTTAAAATAAAATCACTTAATTCATTTTGAATTCTCAAAACTAAAATTAATTTCCATTTTGCTCGTCAAGGTTGGTATGAAGGCATGCGTCTCTCTGATGGAAAGAAGGGCTGGTTTCCAGCAGAGAATACATCAGAAGTAACCACTGATCACCAGAGACGGCGGAACGTGAGGGAGAAGTACCAAATCGCACAAGCAACAAGTCAAAACACTCCAAGTTGACTCCTATATACTTGCTGCCCATCTCATTCGCCCTCACTCCTCAATAGCTTCCTGTCACTCACAAACACAAAAAAACTATGAAGTTGTCTGCACTAAACACTCATTTCCTATTGAAGCAGGAAGCTGGGGCTAATTAGTATCATTATCTTTAGAATATGAAGAACATCAAGAAGTTTTTAAAAAGTTCAAAAGGAAGGCTGGATTGTGAAAAGTAATTTTTATTAGACAGATCTGCTGTTGTCATGAGGTGACGAACAGGACGAGCCCCTTCCATTGTGCTGTCAGGCTCCGCCTTCAGCTCCATAGAAACAGTGCAGGCAAGTTTTATTGCTACATTTATTAAAAAACAAAACAATTAGTTTTTCCCCCTCACAATTATCCTAATGATAATGCCTGTGTTGGCTGATAAAACAGTCTTCTTTGACTTTACTGAGACCTATCGCGTTGAATAAAGCAGAACGCAAAGTCTTTTGATTAATCAATGCCTATGTAGAACACCCTATTCACAGGTGACCCAATACAATGTTTACTAATAGGTGTATTCATTTTTTTTTTTTAAAAAGGGGTAGATTTACCTTAGTAAATATTGATTGTTTATACTTTTGAGAAAGAATTAAATGTGCAATTACCTTTAGGGGTGTCATCCTCCAACTGGCAATGAGTGCATTTTCTGATCTGTAAGAGTATAGTGAATAAAGAAATTAATGCTTTAAGCATGGGTGTATGTAAAGTTATATTAATCTCAACAGCCTGTTAGCCTGTAATCTTTTTTACATTGTGAGAGCACAATAGAATATCCCACAACACAATACTAAAGCAGCATGAGATTTAGATATCGAAACTAACCAAATAATGGTGTATAGCAAAATAACTAGGATAAAAACAAATTGACTAATCAGCTTTCAAATAGGAAAAACTTCCCATCTCTTTTGTTACTGACAGCAAAGGTTGTGTGTCCAATTGACCCGCCTTATTCTCATGAAAGATACAATGCGGAGGAACTAGTACAATGACAATGCACCAACAGACAAGACAGAGCAGGTTACTTTTGGTGTCAAAGTCTCAGCTTTCAAATTTTGAATTGAAATTTGATTTGATATTTTAATTTAATAAATTCAAACAATAAATACCATATTGTGGCTCTTTATTCGGTGTCCTGACAGATCACTGTAGTGCCTCAGTTCAAACAGCATTTAAACAGGTAGTCGTGGCCTAATGGTTAGGGACTTGGGCTTGTAACCTGAAGGTTGCCGGTTCGATTCTCGCACCGGTGGGGATTGTGAATGAACAGCACTCTCTCCACCTTCGATACCATGACTAAGGTGCCCTTGAGCAAGGCACCAAACCCCTAATTGCTCCCCGGGCGCTGGAGCTGCCTGTGTGTGTGCACTTGTGTGTGTGGGTTAAATGCAGAGCACTAATTTCAAGTATGGGTCACTAACTTAACTAAACCGATCATCTCTTCCTCTTAACTATAGCACGAAATAAACATGAATGAACATCAGAAGGTATCTTACAACATTTTTCAATTTCAAAGTCCACCGATGTTAATCTACTTTCCTGTCTGGTTTGTTTGTCAGACAAAAATTGTTGATTCAGCATTATGATTTGTTCAGATCAAATGTCAGTCCAACTCCCGGCGAGGGGTCAATTACACACAACAGTATTTTGGTGTCAGTTCATCTAGCACTTGGTAGAAGGCAAAGGAGGCAGATGCCAAGACGTGACATGCCCTGTGATGTCTGCGTTTCACGACTAAATATTGCCTGTCGTGAGCATGAAATCCTCACACCCAATTATAAATCTCAGTAGACGGTTTACCTGTTAAGATTGGTATCTTGTCAATGTCTGATCTGTTCCTCACCACTGCCCTCAGGATGCCTTGAGTGTGAGTGCAAGGCTGTTTTGTGTGTGTGTTTCCTAGGTAGAAGTTTGGGAGAATGGGATGGCAGGTAGATGGCAAGAGTGCGATTTCCATTTTCCGGATGGACACAGCCAAGAGGAACCCTGAACCCAATAGAAATACAGAAATCTAACTAATATAAATAGGGATATATAGATAAATCAGCCACACATTTTCACTTAAACTGCATTTTTCTCTCATACCTAAATTTCAATCTTCAATAAAGAATTAAAATGATTAAAATGACGTTTTATTAGCCTAATTAGTCAGGGCTCCAAAGTAAATACATTTACCCCCGGTTTCACAGACAAGGCTTAAGCTAGTCCCCGACTAAAATGCATGTTTGAGCTGTCTCAACTGAAAATATCTTGCTCTGACATATCTTAAAATATGTCAGTGTCATTGTTCTGTGTCAAGATGCACACCTTAAGGTTTTCTTCGAAGGCATTTTTGTAAAAGTTGCTTAAATATCTTAATTTAACTAAGGCCTAGTCCTGGCCTAAGCTAAGCCCTGTTTGTGAAACTGGGCCATAGTTTACACTTTCTCATAAGCCCTGTCTAGTTGTTCAGCATGTATTTAACATTCTCTACAATGCACTTCTGGTCTTTTCTGTGACTTCTCCCAAACATTAGGCAGATGTCAGTATCCATCTCTCAAATTGTGTACTATGAGTTCATGATTACTTTTATGAAGGGGTTTTACCTATAATGTGGTTGAGGTTGGCTGAGAGGTCTCAGGTGTGGAGGAAAAGGGGGCATGTTTCTCACCTCATTTCTATAAATCACCTGATCACCATCATGCTGCAGGTAAAACAGATTTTTATGGATAAAGTTTATAAATTACGAACGATTTCTGTAAATAGGTGATATCTATTAGTAACAATAATAATAATTGTCAAAAAGCTAAATGTTTATCTTGATATTATACATAACAGCTGAAACCCAAAAATTGATAAATAGAGGAAGCATCATTTTGAATGAACAGCTACTACAACCCAAGTATATTCAAAATGTCAAGTTAAAAGTTCTTTCATGAAAAAAGATCTAAAGGCTTATATTAATACAAGCCCTCCATTAGCCCTTGCTTAAATTAGGAACTACTCAAGATTTCTCTATATACAGAGGATGACAAAATATTCAAATCCTACTGTTGCGAAAGTGCCACATGAGTCTATGGAGAAACTGAATATGGCTCTGGAATTATCAGTCTCCAATGGTCTACAGGCAGGATCCAATAGAGCTGTGTGATTGGGGTTTACTGGGGGAGAAACACCAGCTGTGTCGACCATCACCACCATTCTTCCTTCAGGCAGACACACTGTACATAGAAGAAACAAATCAAAAAGAGGAAACCAGTTCCTCCAATATACATTCCAATGTTTACTGCACTATAAACAGTCATAATTGTGTTCAATGACCTCAAAATTACCTTAGCTTTTCTGCATTTTTGTACTTAAAAAAAATTATGCAGACACACCGAATATGAATAGCTATGTTTCCATCACCCTGTTTTTATGCATATTTTGATGTATTGCATAAATGAGTGATGGAAATACCAAATTTTGAATTTGCAAAAAAGTGAATACATTCGCTTGAGGTGGTTTTTGAAAAACAGTTCATGCGAATAATTGGAGATGGAAATGCTTTTGCTGAATAGTTCCTCCACGCACATCAAAAAAAATAAATAAAATAAAAACCATGTGACTTTGAGCTATAGGTTGGCATAACCTGACTAACCAGTGGACCAATCTTGTTGCACAGCATCAGAAATGTTAGGGTGAAATGCCTGAGGAAAGTCTGGCGTCAAAGTATTTCTGTATAATTGCCTCCCACGTGTGTTTCATATACAGTCATGGCCAAAAATATCTGCACCCTTGGTAAATATGATCAAAGGCTGTGAAAATTAATCTGTTTTAAATAGATCAAAAGGATTAACAATGCATTCACAAAAATCTAACCTTTCATTGGATAAGAATTTAAAATGGGGGATATCATTATGAAATAAATGTTTCTCAAATAAGCGGATATAATGATTGGCACCCCTAGAAATTCTCTGTAAGTATAAAATCTCTGTAAAATATCTCTGAAGTATATTCCCATTCATATTCACAATTTTGAGCACTCCAGGGTGATAATGATTGAAATTGAAATTATCCAGCCATGGATTCCTGTTTCACAGAAATATAAATGGGAGGGAAAACAAAGCCCAAATTCCCTTGATCATCCATCACAATGAGAAAAACCAAAGAATATAGTTCTGATGTGCAGCAAAAGATAATTGAGCTTCACAAATTAGTGAAGTGGCTTTAAGAAAAGAGCTAGAGCAGTGAAAATTCCCATTTCCACCATCAGGGCAATAATTAAGAATTTCCACTCAACATAAAATGTTACGAAACTGCCTGGAAGAGGACGTGCGTCTATATCGTCCTAATGCACGGTGAGAAGGAGAGTTTGAGTGGCTAAAGACTCTCCAAGGATCACAGCTGGAGAACTGCAGAAAATAGCTGAGTCTCGGGGTCAGAAAAAATAAAAAAAAATAAATAAATAAAAAGTGTCAAACAGCACCACATGTTGTTTGGGAGGGTTTCAAGAAAAATTCTCCTAGCTCATCCAAAAACAAACTCCAGCATATTCAGTTATCAGACCCGACTGGAACTTCAAATGGGACTGGCTTCTATGGTCAGATGAAACAAACCAAAAAAAATAAATAAATAAAAAAAGCTTTTTAGAAGCAAACACTCAAGATGGGTTTGGTGAACACCGGGATAAAAAGTACCACATGTGTACAATGAAATATACTGCTGTATTTTTGATGTTGTGGGCCTATATTTCTGCTGGAGGTCCTGGACATCTCGTTTAGACACATGGATTCTATCAAATACCAACAGATAAAAAAAATCAATAAGTGACTGACTCTGTTAGAAATCTCATAATGGGCCATGTTTGGATCTTCCAACCGTACAATAATGCAAACACAAACCTCAAAAACACAAAAATGGGTCACTGAGCACAAAACCAAGCTTCTGCTATGGCCATTCCAGTCCTTTGACCTGAGTCCTATAGAAAATGAGTGAGGTGAACTGAAGAGAAGAAGCACCAACATGGAGCTGGGAATCTAAAGGGTCTGGAGTGATTCTGGATGAAGGAATGGTCTCTGATCTCTTGTCAGGTATTCTCTAACCTCATCAGGCATTATAGGAGAAAATTTAGAGCTGTTAAACTGGCAAATGAAGGTTTCAAAAAGTATTGAATAAAAGGGTGCCGTTAATTGTGGCCAGTGTGTATTAGAGAAAAAACATTTCATAATTATATTTCCCCCCATTTTAAAATTCTTATTATCCAATGAAAGGTTAGATTTTTGTGAATTAAAAAAAAATAAATAAAAGATAGGATTAACAACGCAGATTAATTTTCACAGCCTTCTTTGATCATATTTACCAAGCATGGCAATATCTTTGGCCATGACTGCAATAGTATAGGATACAACGGGGCTAAAGGCCCCCTTAAGAAAAAATGTGCTGTTCATTGTGCCCAAAATGTATAAATTGCAGAAAAAATATATACACGTTGTATTGAACATTAATGGAACAACAGATTTTGTGTGGGAATAAATCATTCATTCAAGTTGCTTTTGTTTAAAAATCTTAATAGTGTATGAGGTAGCAAGGGGGGCCTTTTACCCCACACACGGGGTAAAAGGCCCACCAGTATGGTAAGTTCATACTTGTTCAAAATCACTTTAGCAAAGTTTGTACTATTTTCTGCTTATTTTGAAAAATAAAATGATTTTTTGTTCAATAAATATACTGTCATTAAAATGTTAATATAAAAAATATTTTAAAATACAGAAACAAAATCATTTTAATAAGTAAAGATTATGAAACTATTGAAGGAGATCCAATAATAATTGAATATATATTTACAGTAGTAACAACAAATGATATTTTATTATATGATAAACAGCATGATTTTAAATATGATGGTTTCATTCAAAACATGGTGATTATCTCTAATATGGACACCCAACATAATATGATATTTACCATCTGAATCTAACCATGTCATGTCAACAAAAGGAAAAGTCAGCGATCTATTAACTATCATGTTAATTACTGTGCGCCTTTAGCCCCAACTGCGGGGGCGCTTTTTACCCCAAATACCATACCTTTACATATTCTTCGTCATTTAAAACTGTTGCTTTAATTATCTTAAACAAAGCTGAAAAATCACAAAGGCCACCTGTCTCAAAATATATGCATTAATTTTAGCAATACTCATTTGCTACTTAAATCTACAACATTTAAAATAATAATAATATTATTTATATATATATATATATATATATATATATACACACACATATACATACACACATATACACACAGTGGGTACGGAAAGTATTAAATTAAATTTAAATTTTTCACTTTGTTATATTGCAGCCATTTGCTAAAACCATTTAAGTTCATTTTTTTTCCTCAATGTACACACAGCATCCCATATTGACAGAAAAACACAGAATTGTTGACATTTTTGCAGATTTATTAAAAAAGAAAAACTGAAATATCACATGGTCCTAAGTATTCAGACCCTTTGCTGTGACACTCATATATTTAGCTCAGGTGCTGTCCATTTCTTCGGATCATCCTTGAGATGGTTCTACACCTTCATTGGAGTCCAGCTGTGTTTGATTATACTGATTGGACTTGATTAGAAAAGCCACACACCTGTCTATATAAGACCTTACAGCTCACAGTGCATGTCAGAGCAAATGAGAATCATGAGGTCAAAGGAACTGCCTGAAGAGCTCAGAGACAATTGTGGCAAGCCACAGATCTGGCCAAGATTACAAAAAAAAATTTCTGCTGCACTTAAGGTTCCTAAGAGCACAGTGGCCTCCATAATCCTTAAATGGAAGACGTTTGGGACGAACAGAACCCTTCCTAGAGCTGGCTGTCCGGCCAAACTGAGCTATCGGAGGAGAAGAGCCTTGGTGAGAGAGGTAAAGAAGAACCCAAAGATCACTGTGGCTGAGCTCCAGAGATGCAGTCGGGAGATGGGAGAAAGTTGTAGAAAGTCAACCATCACTGCAGCCCTCCACCAGTCGGGGCTTTATGGCAGAGTGGCCCGACGGAAGCCTCTCCTCAGTGCAAGACACCTGAAAGCCCGCATGGAGTTTGCTAAAAAACACCTGAAGGACTCCAAGATGGTGAGAAATAAGATTCTCTGGTCTGACGAGACCAAGATAGAACTTTTTGGCCTCAATTCTAAGCGGTGTGTGTGGAGAAAACCAGGCACTGCTCATCACCTGTCCAATACAGTCCCAACAGTGAAGCATGGTGGTGGCAGCATCATGCTGTGGGGGTGTTTTTCAGCTGCAGGGACAGGACGACTGGTTGCAATCGAGGGAAAGATGAATGCGGCCAAGTACAGGGATATCCTGGATGAAAACCTTCTCCAGAGTGCTCAGGACCTCAGACTGGGCCGAAGGTTTACCTTCCAACAAGACAATGACCCTAAGCACACAGCTAAAATATCGAAGGAGTGGCTTCACAACAACTCCGTGACTGTTCTTGAATGGCCCAGCCAGAGCCCTGACTTAAACCCAATTGAGCATCTCTGGAGAAACCTAAAAATAGCTGTCCACCAACGTTTACCATCCAACCTGACAGAACTGGAGAGGATCTGCAAGGAGGAATGGCAGAGGATCCCCAAATCCAGGTGTGAAAAACTTGTTGCATCTTTCCCAAAAAGACTCATGGCTGTATTAGATCAAAAGGGTGCTTCTACTAAATACTGAGCAAAGGGTCTGAATACTTAGGACCATGTGATATTTCAGTTTTTCTTTTTAAAATAAATCTGCAAAAATGTCAACAATTCTGTGTTTTTCTGTCAATCTGGGGGTGCTGTGTGTACATTGAGGAAAAAAAATGAACTTAAATGATTTTAGCAACTGGCTGCAATATAACAAAGTGAAAAATTTAAGGGGGTCTGAATACTTTCCGTACCCACTGTATATATATGATCAAGTAAGCGAAGAATCAACTTTGCGCAGCTGCGCGCGATCGCGTCAAAGATCAGATAAATATACACGTGCATCTTGAAAAGCAAATGTTTTGGAATGTGCTAAGCCATGTTTTTGTGCCATCTAGTGGTTTAGATGAAAATAATATCAAAGGCGCCTTTTACCCCGGGGCCTTTACCTACATGTATGTGAGTAATTTATAGGTGTACAGGTGCATCTCAAATTAGAATGTCGTGGAAAAGTTCATTTCAGTAATTCAACTCAAATTGTGAAACTCGTGAGTCGTGTATTAAATAAATTCAATGCACACAGACTGAAGTAGTTTAAGTCTTTGGTTCTTTTAATTGTGATGATTTTGGCTCACATTTAACAAAAACCCACCAATTCACTCTCTCAACAAATTAGAATATGGTGACATGCCAATCAGCTAATCAACTCAAAACCCCTGAAAAGGTTTCCTGAGCCTTCAAAATGGTCTCTCAGTTTGGTTCACTAGGCTACACAATCATGGGGAAGACTGCTGATCTGACAGTTGTCCGGAAGACAATCATTTCACAAGGAAGGTAAGCCACAAACATTCATTGCCAAAGAAGCTGGCTGTTCACAGAGTGCTGTATCCAAGCATGTTAACAGAAAGTTGAGTGGAAGGAAAAAGTGTGGAAGAAAAAGATGCACAACCAACCGAGAGAACCGCAGCCTTATGAGGATTGTCAAGCAAAATCGATTCAAGAATTTGGGTGAACTTCACAAGGAATGGGCTGAGGCTGGGGTCAAGGCATCAAGAGCCACCACACACAGACGTGTCAAGGAATTTGGCTACAGTTGTCATTCCTCGTTAAGCCACTCCTGAACCACAGACAATGTCAGAGGCGTCTTACCTGGACTAAGGAGAAGACCTGGACTGTTGCCCAGTGGTCCAAAGTCCTCTTTTCAGATGAGAGCAAGTTTTGTATTTCATTTGGAAAACCAAGGTCCTAGAGTCTGGAGGAAGGGTGGAGAAGCTCATAGCCCAAGTTGCTTGAAGTCCAGTGTTAAGTTTCCACAGTCTGTGATGATTTGGGGTGCAATGTCGCCTGCTGGTGTTGGTCCATTGTGTTTTTTGAAAACCAAAGTCACTGCACCCGTTTACCAAGAAATTTGAGCACTTCATGCTTCCTTCTGCTGACCAGCTTTTTGAAGATGCTGATTTCATTTTCCAGCAGGATTTGGCACCTGCCCACACTGCCAAAAGCACCAAAAGTTGGTTAAATGACCATGGTGTCGGTGTGCTTGACTGGCCAGCAAACTCACCAGACCTGAACCCCATAGAAAATCTATGGGGTATTGTCAAGAGGAAAATGAGAAACAAGAGACCAAAAAAAAGATGCAGATGAGCCACTGAAGGCCACTGTCAAAGAAACCTGGGCTTCCATACCACCTCAACAGTGCCACAAACTAATCACCTCCATGCCACACCGAATTGAAGCAGTAATTAAAGCAAAAGGAGCCCCTACCAAGTATTGAGTACATATACAGTAAATTAACATACTTTCCAGAAGGCCAACTATTCACTAAAAATGTTTTTTTATTGGTCTTATGAAGTATTCTACTTTGTTGAGGGTTTTTGTTAAACGTGAGCCAAAATCACCACAATTAAAAGAACCAAAGACTTAAAGGGGTCATATAATGGTACATGCACTTTTATAAGTTGATTGTACTGAAATGTGTGTTAGCAGTGCCTGTACACAACCATCATAAAATGATAATCCATCCAGTGTTTTTTTTTTAATCTCCTTATTTGTTTTACCCTGTCTCAAATCAAGCCGTTCGACCGTGTGACGCCACACGGTCGGACGCCCCTCCCACAATGGTTGATTGACAGCAGTGTTTCAACACAGACCCGCCCTTGCTCGTGAGCGAGCTGTCAATCATAGTCCGCGCGTCATTGTTTCTATACGCTGGAGCTGTCTATGAGCAGAATGGCGTCTAAGCGATTGTGGTGTTCTGTTCTCGGGTGCAATAATGAACACAGCAGTCATTTTGATGTTCCCAAGTCCGAACCGCTGAAGACACAGTGGCTGAGTTTTGCTTTTGAAGGGAATATTCCCCACGAGCAACGTCAATGTTTTCATGTTTGCGCGAATCATTTTCACCAGACTGCTTTATAAATGAAGGTCAGTATAAAGCTGGTTTTGCTAAGAAGCTGCTCGAAAAAGAATCGGTACCAACTATTCGTGTTCCTGCTGAACCTCCAGAAGAAGTGAGTGTAACGTTTAATTAACCTTTATATTAATCTTTGCAAATCGCTAGCACGCTTCACGATGTATGTAGATAACGTTACGCATCACTGACAAGCCTACATTTACCGAATTTATTTTTCATGACCATTAGCTGTAGCATCAATCTGTCAATGAACTAACGTATCAGTAAACACATAGCGTTCGTATCTCACTACTCTACCTGACAGTACACACAAAAATAGATAAAAGTGACATTACGTTAACCAACCATTCAGAAACGTCCCGTTCGAGCCTTAATTGTCGAACTTCTTCGGGGCCGTCATCCTGTTCCGGGTCCGACTCCGGTTCGAATTGATACGGTTGCACAGTATCCTCAGAGACTCCTGCTGCCATTCTTCAAAATATACCCTCAACTGTTGTCAAGGCAACACTCCACGTGTGTTGTGTCAAAATCGCCCCACAGAACAGAGGGGCGGGGCGGGGCGAGCAAAGCTCATTAGCATTTAAAAAACACACGCACTAAAACGGTGTGCTGAAAACAGAGCTGTTTTTGAGCAGGTAAAATGAGTGTTTTCTTACAATACTAATGAGAATTTTTAATTAAAGTATATTACAAACTTTCAATTTAGACCCTAAAGAATCATATTAGCTTGTACAAAAATGGCATTATATGACCCCTTTAAACTACTTCAATCTGTGTGCATTGAATTTATTTATTACACGAGTTTCACAATTTGAGTTGAATTACTGAATTAAATGAACTTTTCCACGACATTCTAATTTATTGAGATGCACTTGTATATGCTCGTGTTTTATGCATTACTGCGGGAAGTAGGGGTGCTGAAGCACCCCCTGGCGTGTAGCCCAAGAAAAGTTGGGGGTGCGGTGTTAAAAATAAATAACTGAAAAATTTTGTAACAAAAAATAAATAAAACTCATTTTATTAATTTGTATATTCATTAAAGTTAATAGAAAAAAAGAAGCCTAAGCCTACAATGACAATAAGCAACAGTAAAACATGAATTAAGCTGAATCAAACTGATTGTGAAAGTCATTTCAACTTAAACTGACTTAGGAAGTCATTGTTGCCAATCTGACTTTTTGATCAGATTACCTGTAACATGTCTGTGCCGTACCCAAATCAAGAATTAACGACAATTTCTACAGCCATTGCAAAGAGACAGCAGAGAAAGATCGAGAGCGTCTATTTACCTCAGCAGCAATCTCGCATTCTCACATCTGCAGCGCTTATTTTGATCTTTAACGTTAGATCTTCCCTATTCTTGGAACATAATTATTGCTTAAGGTTGATTCAGTATTACTCTTAATGAAATAAACACACATCATCAGCAATAGTCTACTACAATGACAAAGTTTATATTAAACCTAAAACTTTAACAGAACGAAGAGAGACATATATGCGTTGTAACATAAATACGTTTTTTTTTGTTTGATTAAAAAAAAAAAAAAAAAAAAAAAAAAATAGTACAATGGCAAATTCGCATAGGCCTATATTAAACATCTAACTTTTATTAACAAAATGAATAAGACGGATATAGCCTTTTTAACCCAAATAAATAAGGTATTTTCCCTCTTAAAAAATGCTTAGTTTGTGGTTCATCGTTTCATTTATTCATTTATTCTTAATGAAAACACAGCAACAATAAAGACAATGTTGCGACAAAGTTGCGCTTTTGGATCATAGTGTCTCGCATCACTTTCGTCACGTGACAAGTGTGCTTTTTAAAACAATACGTACTGTAAAAAGTGAAAGTTGACTTGACTTAAAAAAAAATTGAGGAAACCCGTTGCCTTAAAATGATTAAGTACATAAAAAAAATTGAGGAAACCCATTGCCCATTGTAAATGATCATTAAAAAAAATAAGTTAATTGAATTGTCAAGTTCACTTAACTTTTTTTTTTTTTTTTTTTTTAAGTTAAGCCAACTTATGACTTTTTACAGTGTGTAGTTTTGTCGTGGCCACGAGATATGAATTTGTGGGAATGTCATATTAACTCGTGGGAACGTGATATGTCGTGGCCTCAAGATGTTATGTTGAGAGAATGACATTTATTCTTGTGACCACGAGTTTAATGCGTAAACAAATCTACGTGACCATACACTGTAAAAAGTGATGAGTTCACTTAACTTAAAAAAATTATTATATACTTAATTTTAAGGCAACGGGTTTCCTCAATTTTTTTTTAAGTTAAGTCAACATCACTTTTTACAGTGTAGCAACCCGGGATTATCAGAGATGGATTTTTATTAACATTAAACATTTCATTTAATATTTGTATATTATTGTTGTTATTATTATTATTGTTGTTGTTGTTGTTGTTATTGTTATATTAACTTGTTAGGGCTACATTTTTATATTTATTTCATATAAATATAATATTTTATTAATATCCTTTCAATTCGTGTATCGCTTTACTTAATTAACGTTATGTATATAATTATGCTATTTGCATATATTTTGCAAATACGGTAAACGCCTGACAGCCTATGCCAATACTTTGATTGTAGGCAATTTATGCCAGTGCGTGATGATAAATGAGCGTGTTGTTTTCATTTACAAATGAAACTATGTGAATGATTCATTCCTCAACGAAACACTAGGCTATAATATTAACAATTATTAATTCGCAGAAAAAAATAAATAAAAATGAAATGTTTAATTCAACCTTTAAACTGCATTTCCAATAGGCTATAAATTCCAGTCAGAACGTTATGCAAAGAGATCGAAATGAAGGGAAAAAAACGAATATTAAAATATAATAGGCTAATAATAATAATAATAAAAAATAATAAACAAATATTACGGGAAAATACGATCAGTTAATGGACACACACAGCTTGCAAGACTGTGGGATGGATAAAAATGTTTTCTTGTAGGACTATTTTATTTCATACAACATTTAGCCTATTCATGATAAAATTAATTTGAATGCTGTTTACATCGCGTGCAATTGCCAACAGTCCGGTTGTCACGAATCTGGTCTACGAACTTCCGTTAACCCTCCACCAGAGGTCACTCGCTCACCACATGGACTCTTACACTGCACAGATCGTTACACTTACACTGAACTTCAGTTCCCACAATCCATTGCACTCATTACACTCAGCTGCAGCCAATCACACGCTTACACCTGAGTCTGATCACACAGCTGATTCCCATTTCACCCCTTACATAAACCATGGACTTCCTCTTTCCCTCTGCCGAGTATTGTATGCGATTATCGCTCCACTAGCCTTAGCTACTCTACAGAGCCCTTGATAGTTTTCCTAGTCTTGCCTTGCCTGTTTTGGATTGTGTTTTACCCTGCCTGGACTTTTGCTTCGTTTTCAGATTACCTCTCTCTTCAAGCCCCTTTGGATACTGTTCGCTGTCGAACGACCCAGGCCCGTTTTGGATGACTCTTTGCCTTGCCTTTGATATACCTGTTTGCCACTGTTCAACCCTGCCTGTTATGACCACATCTCTTCTCAATAAAAGCTTGCAAATGGATCCGCACGCCTCTCGTCTCATTGGTCCCATTACAGAATACTCTGCCACACAAGGATCCAGCAGCTTTTCAGACAAACATTTGTCAGGTATGGACACAACAAGACTATTGTTTGCCCTTAAACAAGGCCCACGATCACTGGAGAACCATATTAGAGAGTTTTTAGCCCTCGCTCATTATTCTGATTTACCGGACATTATTTTGATTGAGATTTTTTGTGATGGCATTAATCAGCCTCTACGATTTCAGCTTAGACGCGAAGGTCCGCGTTCGTCACAGAGTTGTTTTTTGGACTTTGCTTTGTTGACTGTTGGCTCACTATTCACTGTGGGTGTCGCGGAAGGGGAACGCGACACCGCATCTGTGACGGAAATGGCAGACATACCAGCGTGCGCTCACGAAATGGCAGCGACATCAGAGCCCGTTCACAAAATGGCGGCCACAACAACACCCCGTCATGTCATTGCTGCCATTCATGAGCCAAGTCAAGTCACAGTCAATCTACATGAATCAAGTCAATTCACAGCTGATGTTAAAGAGTCAAGCCAAGTCACAGCTTGCCAAGTCACAGCTGATCTTCACGAGTCAAGCCAAGTCACAGCTGATCTTCACGTCTCAGCTGTTCGTCCAGAGTCACAGCAGGCCTCAGCTGTTCGTCCAGAGTCACAGCAGGCCTCAGCTGTTCGTCCAGAGTCACAGCAGATGGCTCTTTTGGATGACTCTTTGCCTTGCCTATGATATACCTGTTTGCCACTGTTCGACCCTGCCTGTTATGACCACATCTCTTCTCAATAAAAGCTTGCAAATGGATACGCACGCCTCTCGTCTCGTTGGTCCCGTTACACCGGTAGCCTATGGTCAATATAATTTAATTATGTAATTTCTATAATAATTAATTAATTTCTTAATTCAAAATAATACATTTTTGAATCCCTGATAATCCCGGGTTGCTATGGTTAAACTCGTGGCCACGAGAAATGGATGTCGTTCCCTCAACATAGCATCTCGAGGCCACTACAGAAGGATGTCGTTACCTCCACAAAACGATGTCGTGGCCATGACAAAATATCACGTTCCCATGAGTTAATACGACGTTCCCACAAATAATATCTTGTGGCCACGACAAAACTAAGTGAACCGAAGACCGCCCTCCCTGGCACCGTAAATACGCGACAACAGCAGGAAACTTGGAATAATTCATGTGCGCATGTCAAAATATTAAATCCGATCAGAAGCTTGTGACATACAAACGCTCACATCAACCCGATCACTTTATTTAGCGTTCATGTAAACACTTTGTTCGGATTTGACAATCACAATGAATTAATTCCGATGGAAGCAAAAAGTGTTCATGTAAATGTAGCTACTACACGACTGCATTCCAAGCAGCAGGCGTTCACAAAAGCAATGACCGCATTTATTGTGTTTCGTCTGCTTGCTCTGAGGCACAAGTAATTTATTATGAAACTTATTATATTCAGTGGCTTCTCCTACTTTTCTTAGTGATTTTGCCAGTTTATAAGAACGTGACAATTTTGTTCTATTTGACTTTGGATGTAAACAGTGCTTATTTGCAAATGTTTTATGCAATATTCCAGTTTTGCGCATAAGTTCAATTTGCAGCTTTGCATGGAAACCCAGCTAGTGTCAAGCATCTTTGCATGTGAAATAAGCAACAACGGCAACAGGTCCCAGGTTTGCCGCCAAGTTCAATAGGCTATAGTTTGCAAATCGCATTTCAGAACAAGCCGTTTTTTAATCTTCTGGATAGAGTTACAGTATGTATAGATGAAGTGTGTCCATTAAGCATACTATGATTTGTAAAAATTACCCAATAACTCTCTCACAGGGAACACACAGCGCTGCACATGAGTCTGTTCTTCTGCAGTTTCCAGATGAATTAAACTCACCAGCACATTCACTAACAGACCTTGAAGTCCCAAGGCCTTAGAGAAAAGAGGAAAGCATTACATTAGTATGAACTGTAATAATTGTAACACTGGAAAGTCAACCATATTGTTACATGACTCGGGTCTTTCCTGTACCTCATAGGCCATGCCAGGGGCATAGAGTGGAACTTCCAGGCTAAGGTAAAGCTCGTGGGGATCCAGAGAGAATCCCCCAAGCTCCACCAGCTCCCAGTCAAGCTTCATCCTTCCTACATACAAACTCCACTCAGAGGAGTCTATATTACCGTAGTAAGCCAATGTACGCACACCTTGCACTGTACACTCTCCTTCAAGCTTCGGCAAGACTGAGAGACATTTAAAAAAAAAAAAAAACACAAGAGAAAAATGCATTCTAGAATTGCTCTATTCAAGAAGGGCAACTGAATTCAAATTGGATCATAGTTCCCATGATTAACTGGTAATGTGAACACTGTCATGAGGACCACAATACTGAACCAGAGACTACAGTACATGTAGGAAGTGGTTTGAGTATATATATATATAGGTTGTGTGTAATAAATATATATATATATATATATATATATATATAGTGCTGTCAATCGATTAAAAAATTTAAATCGCGTTAGTCATACTAGGATTTACCTGTAAATGTGTTGAAAAAGAAACGCATGACAAACTAGTGTAAGGAAACAGAACCTTTCACACTTCCGCCAGGTATGAGACATAATCCTTATTATTCTTTTGTTTTTATTCAGCCATTATCAGCCTTTATACTGGCAATAAAACGTTCACCAAGCCACATCGCTTCAATCCCAGTATACATTTACCCAACTATTATCAAAAGTATTTCTAAATACAACAAAACATTTCTTGCGACCTTACGTGAAGTATTATGACAAAATGCATTATGAAGAAGAATTGGACCTGTTCTGCAGGTGCATTAGAGTTAACATTAGCATGATGCTACATAAGACAATTTATGAGATTAATAGTACACTTTCACTCAGAACTCACTTCAAATCACCATCGAGGGTTTGTAATAACTTTCTTTTGCGATCCCATGTGGAATTTGGTCGTTTACTGTTGTTAAAATATGCTATTTATAGCCTTTTATATGGCTGCACAAATTAGCATTTCAGATGTACACATTCAAAATCACATACAGACCATATCTATCGTAATCATGTGTTTATTATCTAATATAATCTATAGTGGCTGTTGTCATGTTTATTTCTGCTGTGTAAAAGACATGTATGCTCTGCTGAAACTCACGTTGTTTGAGGTTACAACTGCCTCTCCTTTCTTACGTTGCCAGAGATACATTCCAAGTATAATACACATTAGTAAAAGGATCTAACGGTATTTTAATTTTTATTTGTCTATATACACTTTGGGCGGTCGCGGTACATTATAAAAGTAGCCCAAAAAACCACGGCTCTGTAATTTTTTCCCGCGACTGTATTTTCAAAATAGCCCACTTGTGGCGTTACCCTGGCAACACTGGGTCGCTGTACCCTCGTCAAACAATGATAGATAACCTTCCACGCTGCAATGACGGCAAGTTGGGGTCAAACCTTATCAAGCGATTAATTTGCGCTAAAAAAAAAAAATTAATGCATTACATTTTTTTGATTAATCGCATACGTTAAGGCGTTAACGTTGACACCCCTAATATATATGCACACATACATACACACACACACACACACACACACACACAAAATGGAACGGTGAAAACAAAATTGCTCTGTTGACTGTGGAGTCAAGACCTTTGTAAAAATGATGAAAAGATGAATATGAGACAAAACTACAGAATGTCACATTTTATTATTGGATGATACAACACAGATGTTTTACCAGCTAAGAAGTTCAGCACTTTTAGAGTTTCATCCCTCTATCTGAAGTGAGCATAAGTATTGGAACAGTTGCCTCACAGGTCTTTCTAAGTGATCAGCTGTGTCCTGTTACATTAATTCTTCAGATATTAAAAGCAGGGAATGTGTCGTATCAGTTATATCCATTACTTCTGCATTCTGAATCTTGCTTTCGATGATGACACACTCAAACCAGGATGAAGATGAGGGAGCTGACTTCGAGAGAAAAGCAAGCAATTTGGATGCTAAAAGAAAAGGAAGTCAGTTAGAGCTCTAGCAGAAACAAAGGGCATGGAGAAATCAAGAGTTTGGAAACCACCAGCGACACCAGCAACCAACAACCTGATCGGCTGAGAAAACAACAGTAGTTGATGACAGACAAATCATAAAAGCTGTGAAAATGAATCCTAAAAGACGTGTCTGTAAAATCACCAACAACTTCCAGAAAGCTGGGGTGATGCTCTGACAACCTACTGTCCTCAGGAGACTTTGACACAGAATTACAGGTGCTACACAGCAAGATACAAACCTCTGACCAGCACCAAAAATAGAGAGCCAAGATTAGAGGTTGCAAAAAAGCACAAAGGTGAGCCAGAAGAGTTTTGGAACTGTGTTTATGGACCGATGAGACCAAGATGAACCTTTATCTAAGTGATGGGAAAGCAAAAATGTGGAGAAAAAAAAGGAACTGCAATGATCCCAAGCATACAGCCTCATCTGTAAAGCATGGTGGAGGTGGTGTCATGGCATGGGCATGGATGGCTGCCTCTGGAACAGGCCCTCTCAACTTTACTGATGACTTCATGTATGATGACAGCAGTAGAATGAATTTGGAAGTGTAAAAAACCATCTTGCCTACCAATATTCAAGAAAATGCCACCAGATTCATTGGGAAGTGCTTCATATTGCATGAGGACAATGACCCAAAACACCCTGCCAGTTCAGTCAAGGAGTTCATCAAGGCAAGAAAATGTAAAGTCTTAGATTGCCCAAATCAATCTCCAGATTTAAATCCGATTGAACATGAATGTCACCAGAAGAAGAGGAGACTAAAGGCAGAAATTCCCCAAAACAAGCAACAGTTGGAATTGGCTGCATTAAAGGCTTGGAAAAGCATTTCAAAAGATAAGACCAAGAGTATGGTGACTATGAGACGAAGACTCACTGCTGTGATTGTACGCAAGGGATCTGCAACAAAATAATAGCTTTTAATCTTTTACATCTGCCTTAAGTTTATCTGTCCCAATACTTATGCTCACATCAATGAGTGGGATAAACTCTAAAAGTGCTGTCCTTTTTATTTGGCAAAACATTTGTGTGTTAAAACAGCTAATAATAAAATGTGACATTCTGTAGTTTTGCCTCATATTCATAAATGCCAACAGAGCAATATTGTCTTTACTGTTCCAATACTTATGGAGGGCAGGGCACTGTATTTTATATATATAGGTACGGAAAGTATTCAGACCCCCTTACATTTTTCACTCTTTGTTATATTGCAGCCATTTGCTAAAATCATTTAAGTTAATTTTTTTCCTCAATGTACACACAGCACCCCATATTGACAGAAAACCACAGAATTGCAGATTTATTAAAAAAGAAAAACTGAAATATCACATGGTATTACTTAGGTATTCAGACCCTTTGCTGTGACACTCATATTTAACTCAGGTGCTGTCCATTTCTTCTGATCATCCTTGAGATGGTTCTACACCTTCATTTGAGTCCAGCTGTGTTTGATTATACTGATTTGACTTGAATCTGTCCAATACAGTCCCAACAGTGAAGCATGGTGGTGGTAGCATCATGCTGTGGGGGTGTTTTTCAGCTGCAGGGACAGGACGACTGGTTGCAATCGAGGGAAAGATGAATGCGGCCAAGTACAGGGATATCCTGGACGAAAACCTTCTTCAGAGTGCTCAGGACCTCAGACTGGGCCGAAGGTTTACCTTCCAACAAGACAATGACCCTAAGCACACAGCTAAAATAACGAAGGAGTGGCTTCACAACAACTCCGTGACTGTTCTTGAATGGCCCAGCCAGAGCCCTGACTTAAACCCAATTGAGCATCTCTGGAGAAACCTAAAAATGGTTGTCCACCAACGTTTACCAATCCAACCTGACAGAACTGGAGAAGATCTGCAAGGAGGAATGGCAGAGGATCCCCAAATCCAGGTGTGAAAAACTTGTTGCATCTTTCCCAAAAAGACTCATGGCTGTATTAGATCAAAAGGGTGCTTCTAAATACTGAGCAAAGGGTCTGAATACTTAGGACCATGTGATATTTCAGTTTTTCTTTTTTAATAAATCTGCAATTCTGTGGTTTTCTGTCAATATGGGGTGCTGTGTGTACATTGAGGAAAAAAATTAACTTAAATGATTTTAGCAAATGGCTGCAATATAACAAAGAGTGAACAATTTAAGGGGGTCTGAATACTTTCCGTACCCACTGTGTGTGTGTGTGTGTGTGTGTATGTGTATATATATATATATATATATATATATATATATATATAAAATCATAACTGGATTCTGCCTTATTGGAACCACACTTGTCCCTATCTATAAAACCCACACCCAAGGCCAATTCAAACTCGACTCAGTTGTGTCAAAGGCTAAATCAAAGACTTCTTTTCTAATTTTGTCTGGCTTAACAAGACAATGGAGAGCAGAGATAGCATAAATATCCTTTGCCAAGTAGATGGGCTAACATTTTTTTTTTTTTTTTTTTTAATTTACTGCTTTTATTTTTTCATTACTTTATATGAGAGGGCCATTACATACCTACATCCTGCAGTTCTGCCTCAACAGTAGCAGAATGGTTGTAGATCTCTCCATCAGGAAACAGAATGAAAGAGAAGACCCCATAAAGAGTATACCTCCTAAACCTGTCTCCCAAATACTAAACCAGCAGAGAGGGAGGGAAGCATTCCTTATTAAAAATATCAATAAAAAGACTGGCAAACCAGTGTTTGTGGTATATCACCTTTTGTGGGATGAGTGGATGAGAGAAGGGCATCTGAAACAGATACATGTAGGTGTTGTTGGGAAAAGGATTTTGAGAGAGACGAACTCCATTCCTTTCCATTTCCTCCCAGAGTACTGGCTGACCTGCTACAGTCACATTCCCCAAAGAAACGTCATGAGGAAAACAGCACAAGGAAATGAAAAACTCCCTCTGTGAAGGCACAGTCTCTACGGTAGCAAAAAGACACGTCAGATAGTCAGATAGTTCTGTAGTAGGCAGTTTTTTGTCAGAATGCTAAGTGGACCAGACTTCATGGTGATAGTCAAAATTCTGGCTATAAAAGACAAAAGTAGCAGTTAGAGAACAATGTGTAAGTGGATTGGTTTGGTTTGTGTTCTCACTATTAATAAGTGTGACTGGTCGGGGCAGGTGATAAATAAAAAGTGCTCTGAATGTCCGCTGCTGAGTCAGACTCCATGCTGTATCCTCCCATTCGCGCAGCAGGAACACATCCACAAAATATGACTGAGAGTACAGTCCATCAATCACGTGACTCTGACCAAGAACAGGAGAAAGATGGTTGGTAGCAGAAAAGTGGACAGTGGAAAATGTGATTGTGATATATGAGTGTAGATGATCTCTAGGGTACCTTTATGATTCCTCCTTCAGCTCCAAAAGGAATACGTATCTCCAAAGTTCTGTTGTTGTTGTGAATCATGTAACCACGCTGGTGGGCAACACACTCAGACAGGTACCGCCCCCCAACACCCAACTTAAGACCCTTTTCTATGAAGGGAGGATGGACCAGAGTGGGAAGGTCACGTGGGAGAGACCACAATATATCAGAATCATCAATTCGAGCCTGACCTAAAAGAGGGGATTTGAGTAGGAGGTGAGCTGGAAAAAAACTTAGGGGCTCAGTAGAACATTTGCATGAAAGATAATTAGGTTTAAGTACAAGTTTATGAGCTACATAATTAGCCTATTAAGTCAAAAATGGAAGTCAGCAAGAGTATCATACCAATGGTGCAGGACACTGACATGTCCACTGTCAACAGGGTCCATTTAAGCTTGTATAAGATGGTGGCACTGACCACTTCCACGTCAGTCTCACCCCACTGAAACCATCCAGACAAAATGTGTTTTTCATAACAGCCCATTGCGATACCAGGGAACATCAGCACAGACTTAAAGGACTGTCCACCCAAAAAGAAAAAGATTCTGGCATAATTACTCACCCCTCATGTTAATCCAAACCTGCATGACTTTCTTATGCGGATCATAAGAGCATAGAAGCTGATTAAATTACATTATATGGAGAAAAAAAATATATATATATCTTGAATAATATCTTCTAAAATATTTCCTTTTATGTTACACATAAGAAATTTTGGAATGACATGAGGGTTAGTAAATGACAGGATTGTCATTTTTGGGTGGAGCATCCTTCAGTTTACATCTATTAAAGCAATGTCAAGGATTCAATATAAGGTGAATTACCTGTATATTGGTTTAAGGCTATAAAACACTACACAACTTTTAAAATCAGAACAGATTTTAAAACACTAGGCATAACATTGACCTCATTGCTAGGAGACGCATGCTAAATGAAAACAATGCGTCTTCTAAAATCAGCTTTAGATTTCAAACGTTTAATTATCCTCCAAATGGATGCAATGGATGTTGTGTCTTCCATCCTTAACATAATCATTGTGTCAAAAAAAAGTGGAGAAAAATCATCTAATTGGAGTCAGTGTCTAGATGGTTTTAGTAATCTCTGCTTTATTCTCCACCTGGAGCGTGTATGCCATTTTGGATCCATAGGCACAACGTAGGAGGATGCGAGAGCTGGTGGTGTTAATGTGGTAGCCCAGCAAGTGTGCCATTTTTAATGGAACAGTCTCCTCCCTCATGCCACCCTCCTGATTGAGCGCTGGTATACGGAACACCACCCTCCATTCCTTCAGACCCTCACCCAACTCCTAAGAATACCAGAAAACATCATATGAATTAATAGCTTATGGCCCTCAACAAACACACACACACACACACAACACTGTAAAAGTTGTGATCATCTTGTCATCTATTGTGACAGATCTGGGTGTCCATCAGGAATTGATTGGAATGTTTATCTTTCTCCCAAGGGGTTTTCTCCATTTCTGTCACGGATGGAATTTTGGTTCTTTGCCACTGTTGCCTTTGGCTTACTTAGATGGGGACGCGTGACTGATTGCACAGACACTATTGTAAGAGAGCTGAACTGGATGATGACCATCACTGAATCAATGAATTGACTTTAACTGAAAAATGGCTCTTTGTTATTGTCCTCTTGCATTATTTCCAAACTATTTTCCTGTTTTCCTGAGTTTTTTTCATCTCAAAAACATATCTAAATTGCGACCTATGCTCTCAACATCAAATGCAGGGTGGTTGTTCGGCACGCTTGATCAACAAACTACAGTTGATCCAAAATGCAGCAGCTAGAGTCCTTACTAGAACCAGGAAATATGACCATATTAGCCCGGTTCTGTCAACACTGCACTGGCTCCCCATCAAACATCGGATAGATTTTAAAATCTTGTTAATTACTTATGAAGCCCTGAATGGCTTAGCTCCTCAGTACTTGAGCGAGCTCTTATCACATTATAGTCCTCCACGTCCACTGCGTTCTCAAAACTCTGGCCGTTTGATAATACCTAGAATATCAAAATCGACTGCGGGCGGCAGATCCTTTTCCTATTTAGCACCCAAACTCTGGAACAACCTACCTAACACTGTTCAGGAGGCAGACACACTCTGTCAGTTTAAATCTAGATTAAAGACCCATCTCTTTAGCCTGGCTTACACATAACACACTAATACGCTTCTATTATTCAAATCCGTTAAAGGATTATTAGGCTGCATTAATTAGATCAACCGGAACCGGGAACACTCCCCATAACACACGATGTACTCGTTACATCGCAAGTAGAATGGCATCTACGCTAATATTTGTCTGTTTCTTTCCTAGTCTGTTTCTCAGTCCGTATCCGATCAGATGGTGGATCAGCACCAAGAGATGATGTCTACAGCCCTGATCGTCAGCGGAGACCAGGACACCTAGATGACCCCCAGAGACATATCCCCAGTGATGACCTCGATTAAATACAATAAAACTAAAAATATAACAAATTAACTAAAAATTTTATAAAATACCTAACTACATAATACTATTATTGTTAGAAATTGCAACAAAATAAAAAAATAGAAATAGAAACTTTTGAACTGCGGGTTTCGTCTGGCCAGAGGAGAACTGACCCCAGACTGAGCCTGGTTTCTCCCAAGGTTTTTTTTTCTCTATTCTGTCACAGAGGGAGTTTTGGTTCCTTGCCGCTGTCGCCTCTGGCTTGCTCAGTTGGGGACACTTAATTTCTAGCGATTATCGCCGATTTGATTGCACAGATACTATTTAAACTAAACTGAGCTAGACAATTACATCTCTGAATTCAATAATGAAATGCCTTTAACTGAAAATTGAGTGTTTAATCTTATCATTATACATTACTGACACTCTATCTTCCAATTTGATACTGTTAAGTGCTTTGACACAATCTGTACTGTATAAAGTGCTAAATAAATAAAGGTGACCTGACTTGACATTGTCATTTGCGATTGCATTTGAGTGACAGGTTACCGTCCTATCCACACACCAGTGAACCGTTATCAGAGAAGAGATAAGATGTGGTAGCAAAGTGGAGAAGTTATTTTGAGTAAAGATTGAGGGCAGATGAATTAAAAAGATAATGATGTGCACTGATAAATCATTTACAGTACACGGCAATATTCCATAAAAATAAATTGTCGTCCATTTTGATTTAGTTTTTACTCTAAAGGTAAAATGTGCACCAACAGCAGAAACAAAAAGAACTACAATCTGTTTGAGTGTCCCAACATAGTCAAATCAATTTATTTGTAAAGCAACAACATGCATTATTTCAAAGTAGCTTTACAGAAAATCATAATGCTATATCTATAATGCTTTAAAATAGAACAATATGGTGATCCTCCGGATTTTAGATCTAGCTGTACTGTAATTAGTGTTGCCAACACATAATGCAGTGATTTAGGTACACAGTGATTTAGGTACATGTCTGAGTGTTCAGGCAATTGAGAGATATTTATTGGTAAATATTTTTCTATAAAAAGTATTAAATATCAGCCAGTTTTGTTCAAAGTTAAAATAAGCAATTCTAAAAAAGTATCAATTCAAATATGATTGGATTGCTCAACGCTCAAACTCACTTGCTTGCTTAGACACGACTAAGCAAGAGTAAGCAATTCTCAGAAAGCATTAACAAAGATAAAACACTTCAGACTCTCTATCACTTGCACTCTCTTTTCGTTTTCTAACATTCTATATATACTTGTTTTCTTTGTGCGTGTAATATAAAAATTAAAATTTGCACTGGCTACCAATAGCTGCTCCCATAAAATTCAAGGCATTAATGATTGCCTACAAAACCACCACTGGCTCTGCACCCCTTTACCTAAATTCATTACTTCAGACTTATGTGCCCTCTAGAAGCTTGCATTCTGCAAGTGAACATCTCTTTATTGTGCTATCCCAAAGAGGCACAAAATCACTTTCACGGACTTTTATTTTAAATGTTCCCTCCTGGTGGAATGACCTGCCCAACTCAATCAGAGCAACGGAGTCCTTAGCCATCTTCAAGAATTGGCTAAAAACACATCTCTTCCATCTTTATTTGACACTAACTCTAGCACTCTCTATTCTAATTTTATTCTTTAAGAAAAAAAAAATTGCCCCTTTTAGACTTACTCTCTATTCCTTTACAAACTGCTTGCTTTCTTTTCTTTCTTAAACTAACACTAGCTTCTATATTCTTTTTGTTTGCCCTTTTCTTTATATTCATTATACAATTAACAAAAGCAAAAAAAGGCCTGTAACACTAGCTTGCTCTAAATAAAAAATTTAAGAAAAAACAGATAGAATAATTAAAAAAAAAAAAAAAAAGCTTGATACGTGTACTGCGTTGGGCTAACCGAGCTAACTGAGACTTGTTATAGCACTTGCATTTTATTGCTCCTTTGTTGGTTTTGATTGCTTCCACTGTCCTCATTTGTAAGTCGCTTTGGATAAAAGCGTCTGCTAAATGATTAAATGTAAGATACAATTCAGTTGTATTAAGTGAAAAATACAGTAGCTAGCTGTCAAACAGCCTGATGAGAGTTTAACATTTTCCATATAATATTAGCACTCATTTAAGCTACAATTTTGAGAAATATAGGTTATGGCTTTAATTAAAATTTGTGGCATTACTATGTGATGTCGTTCCTTACTGTGATTGAAAGTGACTTATAATATTGAGGTCATATCACCCAGTTAAGTTAAACAGGGAGCTGCTAAAAAGGCAACACATAATGATTTAATCCTTCAGTGAGCAAGCCAGAGGTTTTTGTTGTAACAGATTAAAAAAAAAAAAAAAAAAACTTGGCAGTACCCCGTTCTACGCGAGAAGAGCCAGTTCTCCTCTGGTTACATAGCAAGCCTAGTTTAATCAATGGCGCAAGTCTGGCTTAGGATTTATCCAAGTTTTTGATCACTTATTTGAAGTTAATTCTATTAATTCAGTTCACAGGTGCTGCTAGCAATGACAGGAAGTGGATAATTCAGATTCATTAAATCCAAACAGTAAAAATTCACACACAGTCTCTTACCACAGGAGCTGGTGTTACCCATGCTGTGCCTATGTGATTATCAGGAGGCAGCAGTTTCAGCACAGACACCTGGGGGTGGGGAGCATCATGGGACTTGTGTTTCCACATAATGTTTATATCAGGAAATTTACACTTCATAATACAAAAGATAAAAGATTTGTTTCACCTCCATATAGTTCTGCTCACAGACAAGCTCCCGAGGTGCCCATGGGACCTGGAGAGGGCAGGTGAGTAGTAAAGGGTAGGATTTCTCCTCCTCATTTGAGTCCTGATTTATAAACCACACCATCAACCGAAATTCAGTCTCCCTCTAAAACAACAAATAATCAACACTGCTAACTGTTGTGCTCTAAAGTTGATCAATTACCATACAATGTAACTTTAAAAAATATCCTGTTAATAATAAAAAAAAAAAAAAAAAAAACAGCAGCTGTGGTTGATGGAAATTCACTGTAAAAAACAATATGCTAACAATGCTTCATATATTATGTGATGGAATATTGGTGCCTGTATATTTCACAACTTATAAACGTACATTTCATCAAGTGATATAATCTTTACAAACAAAAAACTATTTACTTGAATTTCCAAAACCACATTTTTTTAAATGTACTAATAACCACCATGACACTACAGGTGGTAAAACAAAAGGCAAATGACCATAAAACATGGCCAATACTCATATATAGACAGTGCACAGGGACATACACATGAAGTCAAAACACCTTCAAGGGAACACACAACACTAAAATAATGCAATAAACTAAAACAAAACAAAAAATTACTGATAACAAAATAAAAAACAACAACATTTAAATAAAATAAATCATATGCCACAAGGATTTCTGGAAATATTTGCTGTTTTCCACAAATTATATGGTAATTCATAGTTTTCACTTGCAAAAATTACACTTACTGTAAAACAGTCACATTTAATGCTGTGTTAAACCTTTTACAGTTAACCAATGTTTGGAAGAGACACATTTTAGGTGACCTTTCTCGAGTGTCTCTCACCTGGTTCTCCACCAGACAGGCCAGATAGGAAACACGCAGCAGTAGGTCACCCCAGGAGTCAAGAGCCATAATATAGCCACACTCTGCTGCCCACTGACCAGAAACCTCATGGACTTCAGAGTCTGCTGTAAAAGTAAAGACAATTACATAATTTCAACTAAAATATACACAATGAATTGGGGTAATCAGGGCAATGTTGAACATTTAAACACCGATTTTTTTTTTTTTTTTTGCACCACAAGTCAGTCTACTTTCATCTTTTGATTAAGGTCAATAAAATTATGATTAAGTAGTTGTTTTGTTCTGTTATTGAGGTGTCATTTGTTGGTCATTAAGTGTTGTGGTGACTTTACAATGAATTGCAGAAGTCAAATGGCAAAACTGTCACAGATTACTTTCATTCACTCACACATCAAGCTTCAGACCAGGACCAGGGCCAAATCAGTTATGCAGATGTCTTACATTTTGACAAGAACAAATCATCCAGTCAATACAAAGCGATTGTAACACAGAGAGAGAGAGAGATCCTAATAAAAACTGAATACCTTGAACATCAAACCTAAATTTGTGGCCAAGGAAATTTGAGCTGACAGACAACCAGAAATGACGATCATGGCACTCTATCCTGAACATACCTGAGAAACAAACACATCTTTTCCTTGTATTGCTCATGTAATGCAACTGTTTATTTAAAAAAAAAAAAAAAAAAAACACCATTAAAACGACTTGAACTTTTAAGAACTGCATTTTCTTACCAATAGGTATGGAATCAGGAACAGAGACAGGACATAAACCAAACAGTAGTAACCTGAAAAACGCAAAATTTCATAAATTTAAATTTTTACATTTACAGGTAAAATGCAACGCAAAAAGATATCAGAAATAATCTTAGCAATACAACGTCTTCGAAATACAGGCCTATGCAAAATTATCATTATTAGGGACAACTAAAAACTTACCACAGCAAAGAAACGTGACACATCACCATAAAGACAGTCAACTGTGTATAAATTTTGAGTAGCCTACAACAAAAATGGGAGTACCAATTCTCTAAAAAAAATTATCCCGATGAACTCAAGTGTTTTGTTTTATTTTATCTCATTTAATTTTATTTCCAATAGATCAGCAGTCGCGTGGCGCTTCGTTTTGACTGGGAAGAGCACCTGCCAGATTGGCTTAGTTAATCAGTTTGTATATCACGTGGTCATATTTATTTGCCTTTTTATGAACACGTTTTAGCTGAAGCCGTTTGCACTTGACACCCGATTGAAACTTCTAAACTTATGGTAAAGTTCTTTTGATAAATAATGGTATGAACTGATAAACAATATGAATGAATTTCCAAAAGTGGCTTAAATATACTTTATGTTTTCGTCTTTTTCTTTTCGAATTGAACCCTCGTTTCATCCCTCAGACTTAGGCTATAACAAACAAACAATAAATAAATGCATTACAATATTACAAAATACAATGTTTTTATGCATTGTGATGAATTATTTAAAGATATTTACCCTTGTCATTTAACTTTTTTCTATGCAGATAATCTCAAACTATGATGTTTATGATTATGTTCATTGTTAAAGATACAACCATCCCAGCCGGCATTTCTGCCGTTGATATTGTGACCCGGTTTCACCGGCGTACCTTTCAACGGTCGATCGTCGTTAAATGTCCAAGCAAGCATTCACTTTGGAAATTGTTAATATTGCAATTGAGCTTAAACGTCAACACTGAGATGTAAACTATGATTTTCGGTGCATATTTCGTGTTTTCAGTAACTAATAAAACTTGCTGTACATGATTTGCAATCGGACGGCATAAAAAATAAATAAATAAGAAAATGGAAAAAAAAATAAAATAAAAAAAACATTCTAACAATGAGATGTCCATAAATCTGCAGTGCACGGATGAGATGCTTCATTTTCTAAAGAAAAACTTTTTAACAATTATGCCAATTGGAAAAATAATTTTCTTAGAATTTAAATATACAGTATATCTATATTGTACATTTACACTTTCACAGAGAAAATTCTCACTCAACAACAAAGCACTTTATTAAGGGTTTAATGATATATCAGAATGCAGAGGGGAAAAGCTTTTCATTCTAATTTCATACACACTGCAAAGATTCACACAATATATTTAAATAATTATAAATATAGTTTGGAAACTTGCTCAAGTCTGTTTGACCAAAAATACATAAACCATCCCATACAGAAGTCACATAGATCAAAATATATTTTTAATAAATATATTTTGATGTATTTAAATATCTTAAATTCAAATAGAAGAAAATATATTTTATACAATATATGTAAATATATTTTGAAATATATATTAAAAATATATTTAAATATTTGATTTTGGCCGCTTTTAATATTTTTCACATATATTAACTATATGTAAATATATTTTTATCAGAATTATTTACATATATTTATTTCCTTTATATGTAAATAGCCTACATTTAGATATCAGACTATGTAAATATATTAATTTGCAATATTTGTCCATATATTAATTTCTAATATTTGTTAACATATTACATTTCTGTACATGTAAATATATTAGATTTCTATAAATGCAAATATATTTTAAAGCATTGAGATATTCAATTAAATAAACTTAAACATCTTTCATAGAATATATTCCCATTTACTCAAACTTTATGTAAATAAATTAAATCTCCACACATGTAAATGTTTTCATTATCGAGATTATAATTTGCCCCTTCATAATAAATAGAATACAAACAACATTTGGACATTGAAAAACTGGAAAACTCTCCAGACAATGTAACTTAAAAACAGCGACAATATAAACTGACTTATTAATATAAAGAGTACATTTATCAACACCAGTTCAGCATGAACCAACAAAATTATGAATGTTTATGATGTTTCTGGCACATAAATGAAAGATTATCCTTCTGTAAGCATCCAGGGTCAAAATATTATGCACAAATATGCAAGTCTTAGTAGGCATACAACACATTGTATTTAAATATTTAAGATCCATCATTAACTATGTACAATTTCTCAACTAATCACATTCTCCTCTATTCAACCAATCAAATTGGTGTTTGGTACAGAGTTTTTGGCTCAAAGTCTGCATTTAAAGTCACGCCAGAGGTGTTCAGCTTGGATTAGGACTTGGCTTTCTGCAGACCAGTCAAGTTCTTCCACACTGACTAAATCAATCTTTTTTTTTTTAACCCTGCCTTATACACAGAGGCATCGTCATGTTAGAATAGAAAAGGCTCCTGTCCAAACTGTTGCTTTAAAATTAGAAGCACACAATTCCCTAGAATATCATTATATGCTTAAACATTAAGATTTGTACTCATGGAAATTGTTTGGCAATATATATATATATATATATGAAGAGTTCAGATGCAAAAGCCTCTAAATATAGGAGCTTGAGAAAAATGCTCATTTTAGAAGAAAATTTCAGATGGCATTTAGAAGCTTTTGCATCTGAACTCTTCATATATATGATATAGTTTTCATTATATCTAAAAATCAGGTAATATCTCCATGCACCTAACTGAAGAGAACACATAATATGCCAGTAGACAGCAGTCCTTGCGAGTAAGAAGTCTGGTGTGGAAGGTGGATCAGGAGCTGAATTCTGTCCAGGTTGTCACAACATCTCTTGATTTTCTGTCTTCACAAACAGCCCTGAAATACAATTCAAACATCAACAATGATTGTTATAAATGTAATGTGAAGCTTTTACATTCACAACGCTCATTTTGATCTTGGTGGTGAAGTGTGCAGAAAATTCTGCTGGACTGAAATTTAGTCTTTGGTGAACAGTTTTCAAGAGTGCAAATAAGATTTTAAGTTTTAACACTAGAACCGCCACAGGGTAAATTTGACCTGTGGCTGTTTTTCAAATGTACATAACAGATTTTCAACAAAACATTCAAGTCTCCCAGTCATTGGCTTTTACTAAAATTATGTAATTTACAATGCAATGTTGTTAAAAATTATTTAGATAAAACCAGATAAAAAAACCTGAGCTTTTAGACCTATAAGCCCCGCACGGATCAAATTTACTCGCTATATAATGCATGTATTTTCACGCTGTCATTTTCTTGACGCTTGTGTTTTAACATCGTACATTTCTAGGCAATACCTTTCACTCACCGATTTAGCGGTTATCAGTTTCAAAAATAATGTCAAAATGACTAAAAGAAGACGATTTATGGAAGGTAGGTTATTAGAAACACTAAATGCCATGAGTGATGGAGAGTCTGATGGTAAGTTATGTGTCCTGGGTCGGCTCAGCATCTGACGGCTCATCTGACAGTGATCCAGACATCATATTTAGATATTTTAGCCTAATGTTACTCATAATTGGTCAAACTTTGGTTTTATTATTTAATTTTTGTCTTGCCATATCGTTTATTGTTCGCTACTGTGTTGCTATAATTCTAGTCTGGCTGTTTCCTGAATAAAAAAAAATATGATGTAATGAATAAAACATTTTTTTTTGATTACCCGAAGTTTATTGGCGGTGTTCTATTATTCAAATTATAAATGATATAACTAAACAAATTAATTGGGCCTAGGTGAAGCTGTGTGTTTGAATTTGTCATAGCATCATCCTATGCAGTGTGGAGAATTATTATTGCTCATTATTGTCTATTGGCTATTTTAGTAATTTAAATAACGTGGGTTATCCTAATATATTGATTAATGACATTGTATTATAATATTACACCACCCAAATATTTACTACCTTCTAATTTTTGTTGTCAGTGCAGGCTTTTTTTTTTTAGCTTACTGACCATTATGGATTAGTGTAGGCTGCATTAAAGGTGCTGTATGTAGAATTTTGACTCTACTAAAGCATAAAAATACCATAATATGTTTGCAGATATTTAAGAAACATGCTAAGTTATCATACTTGTTTATCTGAAAAACAATGCTACAGTCAGTTATTCTTCTTTGAAAATGTGCATTCCGGCCCGGAATGTCTGTGTTTATTATGGTTTGTGAAACCCGCCCACTGCCAGTTTACCCAATTGTATTTCGGCACCCCGGGTTGCCAGTTGGCGGAAAACACAGCGTATTTCATTTCATTCATGGTCATGTGCGCTCATTTCTGTTGGTGTCGTTAATCTGGCAACCTGCATAAGCACTTTTTTTATTATCATCTGTGTCTCGTTTTGAATTATGTTGTACCTCTCTGGTTGTAGTGTCCTCATGCAGTGTTAAACGAGACGGCCTTGTAAGACATACAGGACTCCAAAAATATTTTATATTTATTTGATATATTTTTTTTTATATCTGATGAACTTTTGAATGTTTGAGGTTTTACTTACTAGTCAGATGCTCATAGTGTCTTGGAGATGTTCTTCGACAAGAGGTCCCCTCCAACTCTGCTGCACGGCCATCAGCATGGAAGAATATAGGAACATAAACAATCTGTCACAGAGCCAACAATATGTAGTATACAATGTTAGGTTTATTAGAAATAAACTACAGCAGAGGTGAAATGCAGAAATGAGAAAGAATAATGTACAGAAAATACAAAAAATCTTAAGAAACAAGGATTTACGTTTTTAGGTTTTAAAGATGCATGATGATATAGGTGAAATATATTGGGAAAAATGCATATGAAGTTATTTAATATGCTTTCTCAGATCGCCTATGTTTCCAATAGACCCTTTTTGCGCCGACGTCACGATTACGTCACCGCGTTAGCTGGAGGCAAAACAAACGGAAAACTGGAGGCGGCCCATTCAAACGAGCGCAGATTCGGCTACACAAGGAGCTTAAAATATCATCTTGTTGTGATGTTGGATGCAAGAATCTATGTAGTACAGGCTCCAATTTGAAATTTTAACGCATACCTGCTGCCACTCGCAGACAAAAAAAACCGACGACAGCTGTGGTTAAACGCGATAAAACGAGCGGACTTGACAGAAACTATCGTCAAAAATGCTCGCGTTTGCAGCGCACACTTCTTATCAGAAAAGGTTAAATAAAGTATTGTCTTTTGTTGTTATGGATTATGGTTTGTTACGTGTCTAAAGATTTCTTATGCATCTCACAACTATGAAATAATGTCTGTGTGCATGTGTGTAAAACAACAAACTGACGATGTATATGCTTAATAATCTGTAATATATATTGTTGTGATTGATAGTGGCTGGACTTTCTAAGAACTTAGTAAGAAAGAATAATCAAATACAGAAAGTTCAAAATTAATTTCTGGAATTTTTATTTCTAGAAAATATTCACATCTTCCTTTAAATGTACTGTATGTAAAGTATTGTAAATTTAACTTACATAATTTACAGGATGTATATATTTTAAAATAACTATTTGGCCATTACATGATACATACATCTTCAAATAATATATCATCACATTGAATGTTTAACTTTTTGTATTTTGGCCCATGCAGTTCACTCTCACGTAACGTTTAGCTGTAAAAATAGCCTGCTGAAGTTTAAATGTACATCTTCATGACTAGATAGACACAGGTGAGTTTCTCTTTACTACTCGTTAGGTTTCTCTAACGAGTCACTCAATCGGAGGTAACATTAATCCTGACAGTTCGTCCATCCATGAGCATAGGGTCGGCCAATCTGACTTTGTCCGTTAAAGTTAATTTATTTAAATAACAATAATGGCCCTGCACAGTGAGTGACCTTGCATATGCAGGTAAAATCGGATTTTCTCCAGCCATTGTTAAAAAAACAAGGTAAACAAACTTCATAGCTAGCGTTAGTGAAGCGGTCAGTGGAATCTTTCTGCCTCCAGCTAAGCCCCGCCCACAGAAAAACGTCACATTGTTTACTAACAGAAAAAGGGTCTCTCAGCAGCATTCGAGGGATTTTTCTGACATTCCTAAAATCACAGTACAATTTTTATCAATATTTGTCTACAATGAAAGATAAAAATGTGTTTGAAATAACGTTAGCTTCAGCCCATTTTAGTTCATGTAACTTTAAGTTGATTAACAGTAACGTTACAGTGCATACTTTTAGGTTAAATTAATTAGCTTATTTCAATTCATCCATTAACAAGTTGCCAGCAAAACATTTACAAAGCTATAAAAATTACTCATCTACATATAATCTGTGATTCAAATCCCAAACTTTCATAAATAAGAGCTCAAATCGCTAGCTTACCTCCTCTTATAGTTAGCCTCTGGTTAGCTCACGGTTGTGATGCTAGACTTTTTCCGATGACACTGAACCATTTCTGTAAATTAAATATTCGACAGAAGCGTGTCAATTACATGTAAGAAAGTGTCAGGGACAGTTTTATGTATTATTTGTGTAATTTTAGGGACTAAATTTACCTGAAAGCAGTAAAAACAACAGTGAGAGACGGAGTTGTTTTTTGCTACTTGTCAGCTGAGTTGCAGCCCCGTATCCATGGAAACTCCCTCCACTCCAGTTGAAATGCGCCTCGAATGTTCAAAGCGCGCGCCCATCAAACACATGAAAGTTACGCAGCATTTACATAAATAGTACAGGTACATAAAATTAGAAACTTGATGACATATTGTTTAAGTGGACAGTAGACCTAAATTGAATGAGAATATCTATAATACAATAATGAATTACGTTTTTTTTATACAATAATTATACAATAATTCGGGACCGACCTAGCAGTTTTATTGCGCAGCAGCTCAGGAGTTATGTAAATGAAAAACGAAGTCGAGATGGATATGAAGCTTGAGTCTTAGACCTTTTTAATGATGTATAGTTTGTGAAGTTAATTGCATTCTTTTACATTAAAACTAGCAGTAACTCTGAACTAATGTAAACAAAGAGCACTGTGCACAGATTAAGAGATTTTAAACAAGCACTATTAATGCACATTTAGTTAACCAAATGAAACAATACACATTTTAATGCTATAAAAGTGTGCACACATTGAGAGAAATAAACAGCAGATGTTCATATTAACAACTTCTTTAACTTGAGCAAACGCTGCTAATACACACATACATTTGTTAATAAAATGAAAACATGCATGTTTTAAAGCTAGTGAATAAAAGGAAACGATCCATCCGCATGCCTCTGCTCAATGACTGCGTTTACATGCGCACGAATATTGCGATTATTTCCAATAATCAGAGTAAGGACTTAATCGCATTATGGTGTTTACATGTCAAGAGCAAAGCTCTTACTCCCGTTTACATGCAATTTCCATTATTCTTATTATTCGCTAAGAATTGTGGTTAATTTTTTTACTGCCATTATTCACATACCCCACTGGACAGCACAAATGATGGACTCAGAAAGAGCAGTGTTACTAGTCGCTGTTTTAATTTATTTACGTCTAATGCATAATGATTTTGTATCGCTGTATTCCACGCTTTTTCGGCGCCATAGAAATATGATGGAATATTTGCCTAAACTGCCGTCGCGTTCTACTCGCCGTTTCTGGATGAGGGTAAAGGAGACTGCTGGCAGCTTGCGTTTTCCTCAGAATGCGATGCTTTCTTCCCCTCCATCGTTTCTAATCTTCGTATTATTACAGGTGCGTGTCACGTTATTCATATATGTCACAAGCGCATGCGCACTTTGGTCAGAGCGGCAATACTGCGATTAAGGTTTACATGCCTGTATATTCCGATTAAAATCGGTGTACGCCACCTATGTTAATACGATTATGCTTGCTGCGATTATGAGCTTAATCGCATTATTTAGATCGAAGTATTGCGTTTACATGAGGTAAAGCATAATCGCAATATCGCCAAAATCTCTATAATCGCATTAAGAGGGTACACACTTACTGACGGTGCCTGGATCAACTGTGATCTGCGTCTCGGGCCGATGACGTCACTTCCAGGGAGGCATGCCCAGGCCTGTTGGACACGCCCCCGTCCCCTGACTCCACCCCCATGTCAAAACAGTGCCACAAAGTGAGACGCGCAAAGGGGAAAACGGTATCGCAAGCTCAAACATGACTGAAACGCAAAATAAAAGCTGCATTGCAAATAAATTAGTAGATATGGCCATGGAAAATATGTATTGCAAAATCATTGCTTTTGCTCTGTTTTATTTATATTTTGCAATTCTTTATTTTTGTTTGCAAAACTTATTTTCTTTTTGCAATACTTCATTTTCTTTTTACAATTCTTTATTTTTGTTTGCAAAACTTATTTTCTTCTTGCAATACTTCATTTTCTTTTGCAATTCTTTATTTTCTTTTGCATATATATGCGGCATTAAATTGACTCCATAGCCCTGTCTAGGCGCTGCCCCAGTATGGTTTGTGTCAAACCATTTGTAAGTCTGGTTGTTTAATGAGAGGGAGATGAACACAGGAGTTGCAATAAACGCTTTAGGACTCTTATTCTGTTGCACAAAACTAAAGACGACATGATGACTGCACCATTTGATCGTTGCATGACCAATCAGTGAAAAGGGGCGTTTCATTTCCGCCGACACGTGGAAACAGCTGTGTCCGAAACCGCTCCCTATCAACTAGTGCACTATATCGGGTGTCAGCCATTTTGTAGTGCTGCCCGAATTCTGAGTGAACGACTTCATTCCCTACATTCGTTCACTACTTTTTACCCACAATGCATTCTGATTTCGAGTGTACAACCGATGTACAACCGATGTACACTCGCTGAAGCACTATTTCCCACAATCCAATGCGGAGAACCGAGCTGTTAGAGCGAGCGGGAGCAAGCGAGTTTGAACAAGAGATGCTGTTTAATTTGCACAAATTATGAATTTGGTGGATTTTTAAAAATGTTCGTTGGTATGTATTCATTCTGATGTCAAATTAACGGTCGCCTGAGGGCGCTCTACGGCCATCTTATTTGAGTACGGGAGAGTTTCAAGATACTACAAACAATAAATACATACAATTATTAATATGTGCTAATGTGAGTTTATTTTTGTTGACAATATTTTAATAGTATTAATGCTTATGACCAGAACAAATGAATACCATCAATGAAACCACAAAGCTGATTACAATAGTCATTTTAAGTGTTATTACTATTAATATTATTTTCTAAAATGAGGTACATGAAATATAAAAGTACATCTAAGATGTTTTTGCAACAGCCAAGTCTCGCGCGCAGTGTACACGTCACCGTCCGAATCCGTTCACTTCATTTCGTTCACTCCTTTCTAATATAGTGCACTCAACTGCCATACACTAGGGATTAGTGAATGAGTGAGCGATTTCGGACACAGCTTAGGCTTGTTTGAGATGAGCAAAATCTGCGCAGGACCGATCACCGGTGATCAGCGCGAGATGCATGCCGGTTAGAAAAGTGTCCAAGTTACTTCCGCCTTGCTCTGATGTCATGCTGACGTGTGCCAAAAAACTCTCGCGACGGCGAGGCGGCTGTGTTGTATTGAGCAGTCGCGCGCAGTTGCTCTCCACCAACTGCGCTGATCAAAAGCATGATGGGAAACGACTGACCACACAGCTGAATGCTCATTGGTTCAGACAACTGGGATGCTGCGTTCTCTTCTAAAATGTTTTATTTTCTTAATCTGATTTTATGCTATTTTGTATTTAAATTGTGCATGAATATTCCCAAAAACTATGACAGTGCGATCTCTGTGTGAGATATGTGATTGTTGTCATATTTTCTATAAAAATCTAAAATACATGTTTGAATTAAAATAAAAATGGATGATAAATACGCCTTTCGTAAGGAATTAAATAGCAAGCACTTTGAGTGTCTTCATCATATTTATATTCATATCCCAGCTAACATAAGACCAGCGGGTTCACCGGCGTTTTGCTCATCGTTATTCCAGCGGACCACCAGCGGCAGCCACCGCTTTTCCGACAGCGGTCCGCTGACGAGCCGCTGGTTTATAATTACTGTTTAATGGCGGTCCACGGTCGGTCCGTGGTTCATAATCAGTTCGATTACGCTAACCAAATCCTTGCACACAATAATGGATCAAAAACAATGTACAATGACAATTGCAAATTTATTTTCAGTGAACAGATTAAACATACAAATGCATACAGTATATGTATCAGATTGTTTTATCCAATGTGACTTTCAAATAGAAGCATTCAATTCACATATGTCCATACAAAAGTCAACCACAAAATTAACCATGGTTTAACTATGATTGTTGTAGTAAATTCACAGTAACTACCATAACTATGGTCTTACTACAGCATAGTAGTAAACCTATAGTAACTACAAACTCCATGGTTTCAAAAACTATGGTTACCACAGTTTTACTCCAGCATTACTAAAATATTACTATTGTAGAACCATGATATCAAAACATTAGTTTGAGAAAAACTAAAAAACCCTGATTACTACAGTTATGATTACTAGTTTTACCATAGTAAAAACATGGTTAACTGTTGTAAGGGTACACTGCTTTTCACAATCAAAGCAGCTTTAGAAAATTTCAAGGTTTCAAAAAAAAAAAATCCTATCAACAGCCTGAGGTGACTGTGACTCAATGGGGAGCATCTTCTGACAACAAATTAATGTCTATATGTCAATAACTCTAAGATAATACAAGTTATGTGTTCAAAGTCATGTTCAGTTAAAGGGACAACCATTAAAGGGTAAGTTTGGTGAATTTAAATCCACTTTATACTGTCACAAACACTGTAAAAAATAATTCAAGGGATCTGTTACCACTACATAATTTAATACATTGTTGTAAATTAAAAATTCTAAATTGTTAATTTGATTAAACCTTTTAAGTTGCCAGCATTATTTTAATGAGTTGTCATGACAGAATAATGTTGATAATTACGTCAATTTAAAAATGTTTGTAATTTAAAAATAAATATATGTGTTGATTAGTTTAAAACAATATTTACTTTGTAGCAACCCAATGAAATTGGCTTGATAACTTAATTTTTCCACACCATTTGAGTTCAGGATTTCAAAGCTCCTCCCCCACTTAACGAGCAAGGAACAAGTTCAGACATGTTTTAGGATGACCAGAATGACACAAAGAACATTTCAAGGTGAGTAATCTGAGTGAGTTTTATTTCATTTACAAATAAATTCTCTTCATTTAACTAGAGGTTTAGCTACACCTGGTAATATAGTTGATGTTAGCAGTGTAATTTGACCAGGATAGCAGTGGATAAGAATGTAAAAAACGGTTTCATTGAAAAATATGCTCAGCCAGAGAGGGAATTTCATTTGTGCTGTAAATAGGAAAATAATTTAATGCACAGCCACATTTTTAAAAATCTGTCGTCATTCACACAGATAGCATTCAAGTTTTATTGTAGGCAGTTTTCTGTTTGACCAACATTAACAGACTTTTGATTTCTGTAAAAAAGATAGTAGAGGCAGTTTTTTTTTTTTTTTTGCTTTTTTAATACAGTGTGTTTTTGTGTTAGTACAATCTGCAGAAAGAGATATTCTGGATTTTGGTCACTGTTGTTATGTAACCTAAAATTTGTATTTTATTTTCCTGCACTTAAAGGCATACAGTAAATTACGGTTAAATTATCATTTAGTGAATCTTCTGGCATCAATTACGAATATCTACTGGTTGCTGAGATTTGCATGAACAGTTAATGCAAATGTACTATGACATTCTAGGCTGATCAGTATTTTTTTTAAGTTGGCCCATATCTAAAAATGGGTTTGGGGTGTAAAATTTGTAAATTTGAAACCAAAACACAAATAGCGTTGCTAAAACATTACAGGCTATACCATGGTCATGGTGGGCAACCAGTGCCATGCCTTTATCAAGACTGTTTTTGTTCTTTCAGAACATGGGGTAGCCTTAGATCACATTTATCAAGACATCACTCTAAGGGAACTCAGGAAAGATTCAGATCTGCAGAAAGTATCTCTTTTACTTGCCCTTGTTGCAATGCCAAGACAATCTCCACAGAAAGAGAATTATTTGAACACCTGGGTCGGCATTTGAAAAAACATGAGACTGTCATCTGTGTATTTCAGAACTGCAATTTCAGCACTAATATTTATGGTACATTTGCTTCCCACAGAAGCCGAAAACATACTCCTCACTCATTGACGGACTTCAAGGAAGACATAATAAAAAGGTTTGTAAGTTCAGCCAACACAGATCAACACAGTGATGTGGAAATTCAAGATAGGGAGCTGCCTGATGATGGTCAAGATGATGATAATGATGTGAGAGTTCTGCCAAACCACATTGAAAAAATGTTGGCTTTGTTGTTTCTAAAACTTGAGAGCACTTTTAATGTATCTAACAGGTGTATTGATGAGGTTGTTGAAGAGTTAAATTTCATATCTCATTCAGCATCAGGACCCATCATCAAACACATTTTACAGTCCTGCTTGAGGAAACATAATTGTGAGATTGATGAATCTGTTGTGTCAGACATGGTGACAGAGCTGTGTGTTGCAAATCCTTTTACCTCTGCCCTGAGTAGCAGTGGTCCCCTTTCTTCTGCCTACAAGAGAAGGTCTTATTATATAGAGCAGTTTGATGTGGTGGAACCAGTGGAGTATGTACTGGATAGGGAAGAAAATAGAAGCTTCCAGTATGTCCCCATTCTGAAGTCATTGCTTCAGGTTTTGAGTCAGAAAGAGATCCGGGATTTAATCTTAAAAAACAGAGAAGCTCAAAGTAACAGTGAAACTCAGTACAGGGCGTTTTCTGATGGCATTTACTACAAAACAAATGAGTTGTTTTCTGCAGAAGATCCTACGATTGCTATTATTCTCTATGTTGATGACTTTGAGATATGCAATCCTCTGGGAACATCAAGAAAGAAACACAAAGTGACAGCTGTGTACTGGGTGTTAGCTGATGTTCCTGCACTGCTCAGATCTTCACTGACCTCCATCTTCTTAGCAATTCTCTGCAAGGCTGATGATGTTAAGAGATTTGGTTATAGTACTGTACTTCAGCCACTGCTCAAGGATCTTGTGAGCTTGGAGGAGGAGGGCCTGTATGTTCCAGCATTAGGCAAAATAGTCAAAGGAACAGTGTTTTGTGTCGTGGCAGATAATCTTGGGGCACATTCCTTGGGGGGATTTGTTGAAAATTTCTCCGGTTCTTACATTTGCAGATTTTGTCAGGGTGATAAATCAAAGTTTCAGGTAGAAGAAGTCAGAACAGGGGCATTTCCTCTCAGAACTAAAGAACAGCATGAAATGCATATCCAGGCTGTGCAGGAGAATACAGACTTGACTCATGTCTATGGAGTCAAGAGGCACTGTCCACTTACGAAGAATCTAAAGCATTTCAACGTTTTATCAGGATACCCTCCTGATGTGATGCATGATTTGTTTGAGGGTATAGTCCCCCGAGAACTGGCTCTCTGTCTTCAAGTATTTATCAAAAATAAATACTTTACTCTTGATGAGCTCAACAAAGCCATTCAAATGTTTCCGTACAAATGGTCAGACAAGACTGATGCTCCACAGCAAGTCCCTCTGAATTTTGCAACAAAGAAAAGTGTTGGAGGGAATGCACATGAGAATTGGTCTTTGTTGAGATTCCTGCCCCTCCTCATTGGATCAAAAATCCCTGAGGGTGATCCAACATGGGAAGTACTTCTAGTGCTCAAAGACATAGTTGAGCTAGTTGTAAGCCACGTTCACACAGAGGAGACGATTTGCTACCTGGACAGTAGAATCTCTGAACACAAACACAGATTGCTCCAGGTTTTCCCAGAGGAAAAACTAATACCCAAACACCATTTCCTGGAACATTATCCAGAGTTGATCAGAGCCTATGGTCCACTAGTGTTACTGTGGACTATGCGGTTTGAAGCCAAACACAGCTTTTTTAAGCGTGTTGTCAGGCACACACAAACCTTTCGAAATATTCTCCTTTCACTCTCCATGAAGCATCAGCTGATGATTGCATATAACCATCATGATTCTAGTGTTGTAAAACCCATCTTACACTCCACAAATCTGGCTACTGTAGATGTTACTGTGCTAAGAGAAAACATCCAGAAAGCACTGCAAGCTAAATTCTGATGAACGACGTATTCAGATAGCCAATACAGTGTTTTACAGTGGCACAAAGTATGTAATTGGAATGGTTTTGGCTAATGGCTCGACAGGTGGTCTGACCGATTTTGGAGAGTTGATCCAAATAGTTGTTGTTAAGGGCACTCTTGTATTCATTCTGAAATCCTTGATTGCATGGTCAGTTGAGCATCTCAGGAGCTATGTTCTTGAGAAAACAGACACTGTGAAAGTGCTAGAGCCTGCAGAGCTGTCTGATATGTTCCCTTTATCACCTTATGTGTTTAGTGGAAAGAGCATTGTAACCCTGAAACGCTACATTTATGTTACTTAGATTGCCAACAAAACCTTGACTTGTCAAATTCAGAAGTCATAGTTGGAACAAAAAGCCACTTTATCACTTTTTCACAAGGATTAAGCCTGTTAGCATAGCCTACACTTACTTTTCAATAAGATTAACATGCAAGAAACAAATACAGTCCAACAGCAAAGTATGTTATATGGATGGTCCCCCAGTTATTGCTTGTGCAGACTTTGTATTTTCATTTAAAAAACAAACTAACGAAAAAAATAGTTTGGTGTAATGACCTTGCATTGAGCAGAGCCTCTACAACTCTGGGGGAACATTGCATTGTATTCTTACTGACATTTGTTGTTATTTTGTGTATTACAGATAATGCCGCAACCAGCTCATCTCCGAGTGATTCTTTCAGACCATGATGTCCAAAAACTGACATTACCTTCTGGAGTCCCCGGAACAGTTGAAGAACTTGAATCAGTTGTTCGAGATACTTATGGGATTTCTGTGAATTTCTGTTTGCATTACAAGGATGTTGATTTTGGCAATGATTTTTTTACCCTGCTTTCAACTTCCGATATCAAAGACAAAGACACAATCAAGGTTGTGTATGTCCTGGAACCCCCGACTGTAACTTTGACTTTAACAGATATAGACAGCTCCTTCACAAGTAATGATTGTCCCTCTCAGCCTTTCAATGATGCGTCCTCATCTGTGACCTCCAATGACACATTGCCCGTTTCTTCAGAATCGACTTCAGAAAACCTAACCTATCGGTCAAAGGGTTGGCCCTCAGAATTTCCAATTCCCCGTTTCTCTTCCAGTACAGAGATACTGCTTCAGTCAGGCAATGAAAAATACAGGTGTTCTGGGACTCGTCTTGATACAAAAGATCTTGTTTCAATGCTTCCAGACATTCTAGGAAAATTAGCTGAAGTCATTTTTGAATACACTGCATACCCATCAAGTGCCCACTTAAGTCAGGTAGCGGAGGCCCTGATCCAAAAACATCCCTGTCTCATAGAACCAGGGTCATTCAATGGTTACTAGGGCTGGATTCAACGACTGAAATACAAGATGAACAATTTTAGATCAAAACTTAGAGGAATTGGCTGTCCAGAAACTGTGGTGAACTCACTCAAGCGAAAACCAGCAGATGACCAGACTCCTGCTAAAAATGTTAAAAAGCCTAAAAAGGCTGAAGTTAATTACTTGCCTCCTCATCCTCAAGGTGAAAGCAGTGCGAGTTTGGAGCAAGAGAGAGTGAACCTTTTGCATGAAGTGACAAAAAAGAACAATTTCCAAGTTGTTGCTGAGAAAATGGGCAAGACATTCTCTCTTCGCAGACAAGAAATAATTTACAACACCCCTGAAATCAAGGATGTCATGGAGCGCTGGCCTGCGTTATCAGATGCTGCACAGGTAAGGTTTGTTCTCTCTTTGGAAGCGAAAAGAGTTTTGATTGTTTTCCCCATCTTCAGACAGCTATTGTTACAGTTTCAGAACTTTATCAGAAAATCACCTTGAAGTTATTTAAACAGGCTGCAGAAAATTCATCACCTTTGACTAAGTTCACTATTTAATTTTTAATTTGTAAATAAACAACACAGACATTGCAAACATAGTATTAATTGATGTTGCATTGAAAAAGTACTGAGAGCAGGCCTGAACACAGTATTATTTAATGTATAAGAACATATTACATGTAATGTGATGTTACATATGAAATGTTCTACCATTCCTGTTTATACAGATAAATGAAGAATTCAAAAGAATAACCACTGTAAGTCTTGAAGCCACCTTTATGGCCAAACTTGACAAGTGTACCCCAAAACTGATGGACCTGGCCTCATCAAAGGGAGGAGCTAAAGCAGAAAGAATCAGAAAGATCAGGGACATGCTTCTCGAGGTATTGTAAATTATTTAGACCATCACACTAGAATAATTTAGATTTGTGTTTAAAATGTCAAGTTGTTGTCATTCACCTGTTCAGATTAAAGTATATTTATTTACTGTTGGCACTTTCTCTTTATTCTTTTTTTCATTTTTATTAAATAGCACAATACAATTGAAGTACGGAGAGAAGTAGCTATCTGCTGCCTTGTTGTCTACCTTGGAGAGACAGAAGAGGACCTTTTCAAGGAGTTTGCTGTGAGTATTACAACATCTTGAATATAAAATGAAATCTTCACTTGGCACAGTGTAAACACACAGGGCAACAACGTGCTCCTGCACTGCAGTACACTGGCAACACTGGGTCTACCCAGGTCAATGATATCATAACAATGGTATGATTTATTTAGTTTAATAAAGAGATGTATGGAAAAAGAATTGTAAAAATGTGTATGGCTGTTGCTTTTCACTTAACCATTTGAATTATTTCATGAAACTTACTATTATTTTTATAATAAAATATTTTTGATCATTACTTATTGATGCAACCTATTTTGGCCATTTGAGTAACTAGGTGCATGGTCATTAAAATAAAAAAAGTTAAAATAGAACAAAGTTTCCAGTGATTAACTGAATTAAGTAAGATTAACTTAAAAATCAGCAATAATAATCCAATTCATTAGCTCTAACATGCTATCTATATTTTCTCTTGCTTTACAAGAACACACAAGAGTTTGAGGAAGACATTGAAAGGCAAGTGATGACAATTGCCATCATCGGTGATCAACCTACTTCAGGATGTAACCACAAGACGGCAACCATTGTGGTTGAGGGCATCAAAATCCTGAATGGAATGGATATCTCAAGGTGCTGTGCTCTGCTGATGGGCATAATATATGCTCTGAATCTGAGTTACCCCAAGGAACTTAAATATACCTGTGAAGTGTTTCAGAAGTTGTTTCTTGAACTTGATGGACTGAAACCCAGTGCAAAAGTAATGCGTCTGAAGAACAGTATTTTCTGAAATCTTGTTCACTTTTTTATTTTTATTTGAAGTCTACTGTAGGCTGATCTTTGTGTTATATTTCATACTGCTTGAAAAACTGAGGTTAATGTATGAACAGTATTTTCTGAAATCTCTACTTGTTCCAGAGGAAACTTTGTTCACTTTTTTTTTTTTTTGTAATTTGAAGTCTACTGTAAGCTGATCTTTGTGTTATATTTCATACTGCTTGAAAAACAGGTTAATATATGAACGTCAGTAGCATTTATATATGCTTGTTTGTGACAGTAGCAATCTTTGATGTTTTAAAAATGGGGTTTACTGTGAAGAAATAGTTTTAAAAAGTTTTACAGATTGTTTGACACTGTGGAAAAAATATGTAAATGCCAATAACTTTGCTGTGTTGGAATTTATTCATTGTGATGGCATAACTGAGTATGCATACAAATGTTTTAAAGGCAAATCTGTAGGGCCAGTTTGTTTATAATTTGTGGGGAGCACACATTAAAATTGTGCAAAGTGTAAAACTAAAATTGTGAAACTGCAGTTCAAAATAAAAAAAAAGGTTAACTAACAAAATTGTTGTTGAATTAATTAATTTCTTACAAGCAACTAAATGAATGGAAAAAAGAAAAGAAAAAAAAAGCTAAACAATTAAAGCAACTTAATTTTTTATAGGTTGTGAACTTGAAAACTTGCATTTATAATTATGGTAATTAAGTACATAACACTGAATTTATTTTAAAATTTATGTAAAAAAAATTGTTGGAACAACTTAATTTTTTCAAGTACTCAACTTACAAAATAAAGTTTATGCTACTTAAAAATACATCAGTAGTAAATAGGGCATGGCTTGTGACAAAAATGATTTATGACCCTTGATTTATGGCTTTTTTGACCTTTGTGACCTTTCCCCCTCCCCCACATAGCGACCACCCACATAGCGACCCCCCACGTCATGTTGACCCCTTGACCCCTTTAATGCGTTCCAGATGTGTGGAAATCAGAGAAGCGTGAAATTCCTACGTCATCCGGGGATGAGATATGTTGTTTGTACAAGTGTAAAACCATAAATGAGTTGTCAAGTGTTGGTTTGAAGATTTTACGGTGGGGGTTTGCCCATCTGTGGACCACGTGGTGGTTGCATTCCGAGGCCTGGTGTGTTATGGACTCTTTCTCTCTCTCTCTCTATGGGAGATGTATGTAAAAGGATAAGCAGATAAAATTTTATCAGGTCAGTTTTAAGACAGACATATATTCTGATGACTGTATAAAATGTAATTAAATAACACTCCTAATAATGAATTGGGAATGAATTAAAACCTTCTTACATTTTTTCTTCAAGAGAAAAAATATTTCCTCCGCTTGCAAGCATTACCATTCTACAAATGAGAGGTTTACAAAAAATTGTGTTTAGTTTAAGTTGGAAAAAGTTCTCTCACGCTCTTTATCTCTATATCTATGGAAAAATATATTGAATTTAAGGGTAAAAGCAGAATAAATAAACAATTTTAACAGGTCAGTTTTAAGACAGACAATAAAGAAATAAACCCTCTTACATTTTTCCAAGAGAAAAACATTTCCTCCTCTCGCAAGGAACCCCATTCTTCAAATGAAAGGTTTACCAAAAAATTTGTGTTTAGTTGGAAAAGGCATCTGTCTCCACCCTCACGCTCTTTCTCTCTATCTATGGAAAAGATATTGAATTTAAGGGTAAAAGCAGAATAAATAAAAAATTTTAACAGGTCAGTTTTAAGACAAAGATATATTCTGTTGGTTGTATAAAAATAATTTAAATAAAATAGGCAACATGACTAATAATGAGAAGGGATAAAAAATGTTTAGTTTAACAAATAAAATGATCTTACGTTTTCATGGTATACCAGTCGGCCTCAAATGAACTGATTACACAAATTGTGTTTAGTTTAAACTTTAATTATGCTCTCTGCAGAGTGAGCACGCTCCTGTGTGTATCTGTCTGTCTCTCTCTGTGTGTGTGTGTGTGTGTGTGTGTGTGTGTGACGCAGGACCCCCACCGCTCATGCCATTTCTGTCCGCTGCGAGTGAGAATGTTTTGCAAACATTTGATTTATTTATATACTTTAATGTTTCCCTAATACGTCTGAAGTCCTTATATTTTAACTTATTTCGCATCAAAAGTTTGTTTAAAAGTTTCTTATATCTTCAAATTGAATGTTTTTAAACTAAAAGATGTAACATTTCAGCAGTTTTATAGCGAAGCAATGGCTCTGTGGTTAACGTCGTTGCGACGTGATTAGATGATCGTTTTGATCGCTCATCTAATCCCGGCTCGGAAGGGCTTCAAAACTTTTTAATTTATTTATCTAAAATGACAACTAATCATCCCTTTAGGATACGAATTTAATGATGGCTATGTATATTTCGCCTGACTGCACCAGCAATGTTGGTCGTGTTTTAGAGATGGAACCGATCGCATAATTTTAGGTTTTATTTTAAGAAGGTTGTTTAAATAATAGTTCTGGTCTGGTTCTGGCAGCCGCGCCGAAATAAATTTTTTCTAATTAGACACGCTGTCCTGTTTATTTTCACAGACTTTTAGGCTCTGTTTATGAAAACATTAGGAAATTCGGAAATTAGTTGCGGCGAATATTTCAGACACCCCCCGTGTTTAAATCGTTTTAGTAGTTCTGTTTAGACTCTGAGAAAGAGTTTAGACCCTGCAAAAGTAGCCCTAATCAACTACCCGGGGGCTATTATATTTTCACAAGTTGACGTCAGTCTTGGTGACCGATTGATATCTCAGAGCTCGAGCACCTACCCTTACCGATGTATCATCGAGAGTCTTATCAACTACAGCAAAGATACGCTGGAATCGCTTTTCTCAGCCGGTCTGTTTTTCAAAGACACGGCGGGTCACATGGATGAAACCGATCCTGTGGGCCGTAACTCCGGTCTGACCAAGAGATCGCTCTACACCACCGGGAGCGGTGTTGTGGAGTTGCTGGCGCCTATTCACAGCGACATCTTCTTTCAAGAAAAATTAATGCTAAACGGCGTCGACATAAAAATACGAATGATCAGAGGCAAAGATGAATTCTGCCTGATGTCAGGGGAGGACGTAGCCTATAAACTAAATATTGTGTCGGCGTCCCTTTTCGTCAAGAAAGTGTCCGTATCACCGTCTGTGAGACTGGCGTATGCCCAGGCCTTGCTCTCGACCACTGCCAAGTATCCCATAGATAGGGTCTGTCTAAAAAATTTCTCCTTACCCGTAGGTTCCCGAGTATCAAATCAAGAAAATTTGTTTTTGGGGACCTTGCCAAAATCTATCGTTCTGGCAATGGTAGATAATGATGCGTTCACCGGGTCCTACGATAAAAACCCATTTGCGTTCAAACATTACAATTTGGAGTTCCTGGCCGTTTACGTAGACGGACAGCAATTTCCCGCCAAGCCTCTCCAGCCAAACTTTGCCGCAGGAGCGGCCGTACGAGAATTTTATCAGTTGGCGACCGCTACCGGGAGACATCTTAAAAATCAGGCTCTCTCTATCAACAGGGATGATTTTCTGAGAGGGTATTCGCTTTATGCCTTTAACCTCATGCCTGACGAAGACTGCGGTCAACACATATCGCTCATCAAGTCCGGGAATATCAGACTCGAAGCACGCTTCAGACAACCGCTGACGCATACTATTAATCTCATCGTTTACGCTGTGTTTGACAGCATCATCGAGGTGTCTAACCGCAGACAGGTCCTGGTCGATTACTACTGAACAGAAAAATGAACACGATACAACTCACGGCCATCATGGACAAAATTTCGTGTAACACTCATTTTCTCGGAGTTCTTCCGAGCAATCATCTGCCTGAAAGGCCGTTAAAGACCTTACCGGCGCTGGCTATCGTTAACACGGACCCTGCTGACCTGCCGGGACAGCACTGGGTCGCCGCTTATTTAACTCGAGAGGGTTCAGGGTGTTTTTCGATAGCTTCGCCACGCTCCTGACAGCGAACGCTTTCAACGTCCATCAAAAACTTTTTAATAACCAATACCTCCGTCGTGTTATATTCTACTAAACGGGTCCAGGATTTTACTTCGGACATGTGCGGTTAGCACTGTGTGTTTTTCCTATATCACATGGCCAAGGGTCACGAGTATAGCCGAGTGATGAATTTGTACAGCGACGATTATATTAAAAATTATAAAATGGTGTCGCTATTTGTGAAAAGACTTGGATCTAATGTTTGTAATGAAAAAATGTTTTCGTGTATTCATTGTGTGCAGACGTGTATTTCATCTGTGTTGCATGATTGAATTATCCAATGTATTTGATTGATCGTAAATAAAGACTCTTAAAGCCGACATCGGTTTACAGACATTTATTGAAAAAATATTGAAACGCTAGGTATACACAACATATAAAGATTACATCTCTAAAATTCTAACCACGGTCTTCGATCGATAGTCGGTGATTTGAACGTAGGACCGTCGGTCCTCAGAGCTCGTGAAATTCTCTTTTTGGCCATCTTTTTAGAAGGACGCGAGGGCTCCGGCGTGTATACGATATCTCCAGGCTTGCTTTTTAAAGAACTAATCGTACGTCTAACATGATTATTCGGTACGGTAGAAAATGGTATGTTTAATTCGGCAAACGCCTGCAGAAACTCCGACCATCCTAGAGGCCTTCGGTCATCCCGGACCTGGTGCGGCGCCGTAACATTTTTTAGCAGATCGAGCATGTGTGATCCTGGCACAGGTTTACCCTTAAACACGAATTCGCCCGATTCGTTCCAAGCGCTGAGTCCTTTAGCTTTAGACATTTTGTCTAATATGTATCGACTGTTTTTTACGCTTCTCGCTGGCACGTTCTTCAGAACTTCGTCTACAACGTCTTCCGAACCCCCGTCATCTTCACCCGAGGTATTGGGGGGAACATCTTTATGGCCGGGATCGGGGTTTGGTAACGATAGGGTTAAAACGGCGTTCTCACGATTCCCTTGTTTAACGATAGTTAAAAACCTAGTTAGTATGTTTGAGTAAAGTTTGACTTTTTCACGTTGATCTAAATCGCTCCTGAGTAAAATATTTCTTATGGCCGTGTCCAGATCGTTCTCTACAACCTGTTGAATGTTCTCGCGAGGGGTTCCGGATTTCAGCATATCCAGCTGGTTCTGGGGAACAAGATACATTTTCTCAGAGTACTCCATGTTCAACCCTGTCTAGACGCTATTAAGCTGGAAATGAAGGGTATCGCTACGCTTAGGAGCGGTAGAAGAAATCCACCGGTCTGGTTGAAAACGCGTTTCTTGGCGGTTATACCGATTTTCTTATCGGCGAGAAATTTAATTTCCGATTTTCTCCTTATTAGTTTTAGGTACTGCTGGCGGTTGATCGGAATCGTACCATAAAGGATGTTTAGCGCTACTTCGCAGAGTGCTAAAATGAGCTCGTCGGACGACGACTGCAAAATAAGACGTCGTTGTTTAGGCCTCGCTTTATGTAACATCTTTCACAGAGGTAGGTATTTACAGAGTTTGGCGGCCATGATCACTTTCTTTTTTTCTGAAGGTAGACCACTTGGCGATCGGTAAGCAGCCCCGTTCTGAGCCGGTACTGTTCGGGCGTTTTCGCTTTATAGTCTATCATGAGGTATCCATAAGGTTGACTGGTAGCGTCTTGATAACACTCCATAAAGTATTTCGCATTGGTCGGAAACATTTGCCTCCCGAGCACCATGACTTGATTAGCGTCCCGGGGGTTTTTAAACAAGATTAAATAATTTGTGTTCAAGCTAATGGTTCTGCTCGATTTACCTTGAGCAAATAAATTCTGTACGATATAAATAGCGCTGAGATTACGATGGTGTACAAACTGTGTGAAGACTTTTTGGACTTGTGCGTTCCCGCTGGCTTCGCTCATCATGTCGTCCAAAATCAGAAGATTAGCTTTGTTGACGGGAAGTAAATGATCATCATTCAGAGACGTGGGTATTCCTTCAACAAATTTAATGTCGTACATTTTAAGCAGTTCATCATACAGAGGTTGCCAACAATTGTAAATATAAACAATGTTTTCAATTTTTTTAGAAATCATATTTAAACCATTCTCCATCAGACGTTTTACAAAATAGGTTTTCCCACTATTGGAAGGCCCACTTATCACGCATGAGAAAGGGTGTTGCAGTCTAAAGTCAAATTCAGAAGCATCCCGTACCCCTCTATGCATCATCTAATCAGTAGCCATAAGGAAGAGTATTGAAATCGGGTAAAAGCCTGCGCTTATTATACACCACCTTGAACCTTTTGTCGACTGACTTGTGCAGCGTGAGATGCTTTTTATCCCTCACGATATTTTCAGCACGAGCCAGGATGTAACGTGTATCATCGCGAGATGTCACATAGTTGTTAACCAGTCCAATCAGGGAATCTAAGCGGATAGCTCTGGAATTTTTAGCGTTCAGAGTTATACTCTTAGCTTTCATGCATGTTTTTCCTTTGGCGGTACGATAGCCGTAGGATTTAGGGCCGCTGGAACAGAACTCGGTGATGTAGTCCCCGTCCCCTATTTCATCCGTCAGCTCCCCCAAATGATCTCCGAGAGATGGCATCCAGTCACCGTCCCTAGACACAAAAATGACGCTGTCTGTGTCCGAGTATAAAACACGGTCGCCGAGTTTGTCCATCAGGTCGTACAACTCCAGTCGTGCGTGAGCCGTCGTAAATGCTCCTATAAACACGTTAATGTCTTGAGTCTGTCGAACATCGTCTTTGGCGGGACGACGCTGGACGAGCGCTACATCGTCCGAGACGAATGTAAAAAATGTCAGGGTATCGGTTTTACCAAAAACGATCCTGGTGAAATCTTCAGGGTCTTTCACGAGGGTGGTTTGTGCTAAGTCCTCTCTCATAGAGAACCTCCCCCATAAACTATTAAGCAATAGCTTGTTTATAGACCTCTGAGCGGGGTTGTGACTGATTTTTTCAGGGTCGAGACGAATTCCCTCTTTTTCATAATATTCCCGTATGTAAGTCGCTTTGTCGACATCCGTGACCACGTTTGACGGATAGCCGGACGCTTGCTGTTTCAAACGCAAAAACTTTTTTACGTAATCGCAAAACAGCTTATCCATTTGTTGCGGGAAATGCCAAACTTCATCGATTTTGGCCACGACATACCCTTTCTCAAGAGCTTTTAAAAGTTCGATACTGACACAACACCCTGAGAGAGCCCTCTCCTCGTCCGTGTGGCTGCAGTTCGTAGTCTGGTTTTCGGAGTGCGCGCAGGTGCGACATAAGGGGAACATGAGTTTTCCGCCGCATCTGTAAGGCAGTATAGGGTGAAGCAATTTGTGAGGGGGGTACACGACGGCCTTGATAAGTCCGTAATAATTTTCAATCGGTTCAAAATCATTATAAATGATTTGGGGGTGACCGATCGGATAGCTTTTCCTCGCCTGACAGTACGGGTATAAGCTGGTAAAATCGACATAGCTTATGTTCTCCCCTTCACTCGTCTTGTGATAGAGTTTGTAAGCGTTAGTTCTGCCTCCAAAAAGTGCGTCTCTAGGCTTCAGTCTCTCTGGAGCAGAATAAGTACTCATAAACTCCATCACAGCGGGTCGGCACGCTTCATTTTATGCCATTCACACTCCCAAAGAGTCTCTATTTTCAAGCCGAGGCATTTGCAAAATTTCAACCTTGTCGTCAAACAGTCTTCTGAGAACACCAAAAGGTATGCCTGACAAGGGGTGTGTTTTATGGGGTTCGAAGCGGCATTCGTGGCCGTGGTGTAGACAGCCGTTGTATTCCAACCCGTACCTCACCCCGTCCTGCTCGTAGTAACCGTCTAAAAGTAACGACCGATCTGCACTTCCCCATGATTTAGAGCGTGATGAAGGTCTATGTTTCGCGTCTTTTTCACATACTCGAGCCATTCGATCGACGCGTTAGAGTAAGTCTTGTGTTGCCGGACATACATGTTATTATGCGTCAGAGCCAGAGTGTCTCTGTCGAGATAATGCGTTTTGAATACCCCCATACAACAGCTCGCGAGGGTGGTAAAGTTGAACGGATCAAGTTCGGTACAGTCTATGAACGCTTCTCTGTATTTCATGCACGCTTCACGTAATAAGACGACGTCGTTCACGCCGTACGCGTACAGTTCCTTCCTGAAACGGAAGAATTTACCAGAGACTGTGCTGTACCACGCATCGAATTTTGCCTGGTCTTTATCCGACATGTTTTCATACCCGTAAAACGTTTTGTCGGGGTAAGGACCCACATAGTCCTAATTTTCCGGTCTATTGAAATAATGGGGAAAGTAGCCTTTTTCCATCGTGGTCAGGTTTAGAGCCGCGGGTGTCTTAGACAGAGCCATCGGGATGAAGCTGTAACTATCTATGTATCGCTGAGCATAAGCTTCGTCGTACATGAAAATTATTTTACACCCTTGCATGATGATATCGAGAGTAATCCCCGCTTTGCAAAAATACTCGAGAATTAAAAAAGAGTCGAATCTGGAGGCGCAATGGGCTATGAAACAGTATCCTTTGTATCGGGGTTGTCTGAATCGGGTGATCAACTGTTCCACGCATTTGACGCCTTCGGCCACAAATTGTTCGCCTTCAAAAGTAATCGCGCAAACAAAATTAGCGACGTGTCTATCGTTTTCATAACGAGTTTCGAAGTCGTAAAAAATATATTTTTTGCTAGGTTCCTTGGACGGTTGGGGCTGAATGTAACAGAAATGTACTCCTGTGTCATGCAGCTCTTCCCCACAATCGCTGCATCGGTGGGGCGAGCATTTGTGTCGATCGATGGGACCTTTAATTTCGTACCGTCTGTTACATAGTTTGCAATATTTTAGGGCGTCGCAAGGGGGCTTCTCTTTGCCGGGCGGAGTCTTTTTGTGCACGTCGTAACAGTAGCTCGAATTACAGAAGCGTCGACAATCGGGGCAGACGTGTTTACAATGGTGATCTCGGATTTTCTCGTAGCCTTTATAGCAGAAACGGCATACGTAGCTAGCCCCTATAAACGATGTCAGATTCAGAATCATGTAGTAATGTTCGTCTTGTAAGTAAAGAAACGCGGTTTTAGGATGAATTTCACCGTGATTTTTGAATGTTTCTAACGCGCCTGCACTCGTCCTGTAAAAAACGACGATTTTGATGTCTAGCAGGTTTTCAAACCTCGCTATATCGTGAAGACCGATCTTGTCTTGGATCGAAAAACCTGCGTCGTTGTGGATGACTGTCGCCCGACTTTCTAATTCGCTCTCGGGTAATTGCGGCTCGAGAAAACGTGCGAGACAGATAGAGAGACATAAATTATTAGCGGAATTCAGGGGTACGAATAAACTGGACTTTTTTCTTTTAATCACCTGCTGTAATGGGACGTCTGTGAGTTTACGACGCTGTCCCCCTCCTCCTTGTCTGTTCATGGCCACATCGACTTCGATCTCGACAGAGTCGTCGGACAATAACTGATCGTTACTCTGTAACATTTTCTCAATTTGTTCGGTGAAAAGATTAACGTCGTAATTATTGCCGGGTGTTAAAACGACGTTAACGGGGATCTTCAGGCTTTCACCAATCATTGTCATATTAATAACGCTAGAGTAACCGCCGATACGTCTGGCGAAAGACACTATTTCCTCAATTTTTTTGTGTAATAAAATGTGATAAGATGCTAAATCCGTAGCCCTTATTTCACGCAGATTCATAGTCCTTCGCAATTCCACGCTGTTAAATCGAGGCCTAGGTATGACGTGATACCCGTTTGCGATCCCCCCCGTGTCGTCTCAGAGCATCAACGTTCAATTGACTCGGTTCTGTTGCGTCTGAAGGATACGGGGCATAGTTATTAGGCGTAGCGTCAGTCGATGGCTGTGCGTCGCGGGAAGTTGACAGTCGCTCTGTCTCGTTATTACCTGTTGGGGGAGCTGATGGACTTGTAGCGTCTTCGGACGTACCGCCGATCTGTACGACGCTTCCCTGTGACCGTTGGTTATGGCTGTTTATCATGGTCTGCAAAAGTTTGCACACATCAGCGTTTAGATATTGTTCAATTTCCGATTCTAATCGTTCAAAATCATTTTGAGTCTGATCATAATTAACTGGCATTTCTGCAGAATTTGGATAGTAATCTAACAATCGTTGTAATATATCACACAAGTTATGAGACCTCTCTGCGTGCATTTCGATGGCATTCTGCAGTAGGTCTGAGAGAGATTGGTCTGAATGACAACTATGAACATTTTCAGCATCCATTTTTTATTTTATTTAGATACAACAATGGTGATCAAATGAATAATACAAAATATAATGTTGTTAACAAATAGAGAACCAAACCTAATAAGACACACTGTGGAAAATCAGGACAAGGAAAACTCTGCATCAAAAAACATTTGCGGGTCATCGTCTATCCCGGTGTAGAGTGTCATTAAGGCTAGAGAGAAGACTCACGATCAAGCGTCTTTCCCTTAATTGTTCGAGTAAATTGTTGTGAACGACACCAAAATTTTCAGTCACCCCTGTTTGCAAACTGCGCAAACGATTCTCTGATGATTGATGCTGCTGATTTAAAATACCTTGTTGCTCGTGAGCCCTCGCATCCTGAGCATCCATTCGATTAAGAAGTTCGTTGAAGAATGCGTCCTGTCTGTTAAGAACCTCGCTGAAGAATGAGTCCTGCCTGTTAATCAATTCTTCACGCAAAGCGTCAATTCTTTCAACAATTTGCACACCGTTCTGACGATCCTCCGGCAGCGATTCAGTCTCCTCGGCAGGATCTTGAAATGCGAATGGGGTTTGTCTGCCTCCACGCGGTGGTAATTCGTCACTACCTTCGCTGGTCCAACTGGCTCTCTCCCAATCGTTGAGCTGCGTATCGGTCCAATGTTGGACGTTATTCATACGCTCTCGGACACCGTCTGTAGAACAAAAGAGTCAAATATTAAAGTCGATCGTCTAAAAATATTGTCTAGTTAACAGAGGATCTATGATGGTGTAAGGGTAATCTCACCGTCGGCTGCTTCTTCAACCGTTCTGATCGGAGTCACGACCGCGACTTGTCTTTTCTTTCTCTCGGGGGCGGCCGGTGACGCGTCAGCCTCTCTCGGGCGCTTCTGTGTATCGGCGTTGCTCGGACCGGGTGAATGTTCCTCCTCCTCGTCCTCCTCAGTTAGATCGATAATCGCGTCTTGCCCTGGCAGCTCTGCAAAAATAATTAAAGATGTGTTATATAAATTATTAGTTAAATTATATTAACGATAAAGAATAGGACGTAAAATATGAATGTGTTCACCGTCTGTGTCTCTTACAGCGTTATCAACTGTCTCTCGCGCTGCAAATAAAAGATAATATTTCATTCATAATTAATAAAACGTCTATGAATATCAGAAAAAGTAATAAACGTACGTTCTTACCAAATAAATCAATTTGCTCAAAAGACAGCTCTTCCATTGAAATCAGACCGCTAGCGCCTAGGAAAAGTAGAAGAGAGGATGGTTATGAAATATGATAAGTTATGCGATAAAATTTCGCTATATCACTAAATAATTACCTTCTAATTTCGCCTATCAACGGCAGATGGTAGCGCGACGCTAACACGGAACAAACAAACATTCGTCATAAATTATGAAAGCGATTATAAATATTAAATTTAGCAATAGATAATATTATTTAAGAGTTTTAAAAATGATATGATGTTAACATGTGTAAAAATTTGTGTTGATTTGTCTATAAACGGTATAAACCATAAATTTACTGTCATCGTCTGATTTAAACTGACATTCTATAAGTAAACAACAACACGCAAAATAATGAAAGTGAAAAATTTCCAATCCCACCTGAGCCTGGAATCGAACCCTTATGCCTAAGCGCACACTTGACCATAGCCGTGCTCGCTACCCCTAGACCACATAGCTTGATGAAAAAAAATGATTGAAATAAACAAGGGTTGGGAGTTACAAACACGACCAATACAAACTTACCAACCATGAAAACTTTAAAAAGCATCAACATCATAGCACAAACAAATTTAAAAACTTGGAAGCCACTAAAAGTTTAAAAGCATATATGGACAGCCATAGACGTGTAAAACCGTTCAAAAATTAAAAACTTGGAAGCCATTAAAAGTTTAAAAGCATATATGGACAGCCATAGACGTGTAAAACCGTTCAAAAATTTATCTCAAACATTAAATATACTCTAAAGATAATGTCCAACAAAAACACATTGCCAAAACGGTTAAAGAAACATTTCATTTCAACCCATAGCAGGGCGCGAACTGCCGTTCTTTCGCTCCGCGAACGACCGACGCTGTCCGCTAGGCCGTGCGTCAGTTCTAAGCTAATTCAAAATAAAACAACGGTTGGGAGTTACAAGAACGAACAATTAAAAATAAATAAATAAAAAACTTAACAGCCATGAAAAGTTTAAAAAGCATCAACATCATAGCACAAATAAATTTTAAAAACTTGGAAGCCATTAAAAGTTTAAAAGCACAAAAATTAAAAACTTGGAAGCCATTAAAAGTTTAAAAGCATATATGGACAGCCATAGACGTGTAAAACCGTTCAAAAATTAATCTCAAACATTAAACATTAATCACGTCGCAACGACGTTAACCACAGAGCCATTGCTCTGCTATAAAACTGTTGAAATGTTACATCTTTTAGTTTAAAAACATTCAATTTGAAGATATAAGAAACTTTTAAACAAACTTTTGATGCGAAATAAGTTAAAATATAAGGAATTCAGACGTATTAGGGAAACATTAAAGTATATAAATAAATCAAATGTTTGCAAAACATTCTCACTCGCAGCGGACAGAAATGGCATGAGCGGTGGGGGTCCTGCGTCACACACACACACACACACACACACACACACACAGAGAGAGACAGACAGATACACACAGGAGCGTGCTCACTCTGCAGAGAGCATAATTAAAGTTTAAACTAAACACAATTTGTGTAATCAGTTCATTTGAGGCCGACTGGTATACCATGAAAACGTAAGATCATTTTATTTGTTAAACTAAACATTTTTTATCCCTTCTCATTATTAGTCATGTTGCCTATTTTATTTAAATTATTTTTATACAACCAACAGAATATATCTTTGTCTTAAAACTGACCTGTTAAATTTTTTATTTATTCTGCTTTTACCCTTAAATTCAATATCTTTTTCCATAGATAGAGAGAAAGAGCGTGAGGGTGGAGACAGATGCCTTTTTCCAACTAAACACAAATTTTTTTGGTAAACCTTTCATTTGAAGAATGGGGTTCCTTGCGAGAGGAGGAAATGTTTTTCTCTTGGAAAAATGTAAGAGGGTTTATTTCTTTATTGTCTGTCTTAAAACTGACCTGTTAAAATTGTTTATTTATTCTGCTTTTACCCTTAAATTCAATATATTTTTCCATAGATATAGAGAGATAAAGAGCGTGAGAGAACTTTTTCCAACTTAAACTAAACACAATTTTTTGTAAACCTCTCATTTGTAGAATGGTAATGCTTGCAAGCGGAGGAAATATTTTTTCTCTTGAAGAAAAAATGTAAGAAGGTTTTAATTCATTCCCAATTCATTATTAGGAGTGTTATTTAATTACATTTTATACAGTCATCAGAATATATGTCTGTCTTAAAACTGACCTGATAAAATTTTATCTGCTTATCCTTTTACATACATCTCCCATAGAGAGAGAGAGAGAAAGAGTCCATAACACACCAGGCCTCGGAATGCAACCACCACGTGGTCCACAGATGGGCAAACCCCCACCGTAAAATCTTCAAACCAACACTTGACAACTCATTTATGGTTTTACACTTGTACAAACAACATATCTCATCCCCGGATGACGTAGGAATTTCACGCTTCTCTGATTTCCACACATCTGGAACGCATTAAAGGGGTCAAGAGGTCAACATGACGTGGGGGGTCGCTATGTGGGGGAGGGGGAAAGGTCACAAAGGTCAAAAAAGCCATAAATCAAGGGTCATAAATCATTTTTGTTACAAGCCATGCCCTATTTACTACTTACATCTGTCTAAAGAGTAAAAGGTAATTTGTCTAACTCAATATAGTTTGTTGGCTGAACGTAATGATATTACAAGTTGTCATAACGCAAATATATTGATGCAAACTGTTGCGTTGATTTTTTTTGTTTGAACTACACAATATTTTTTAGAGTGAAGTCTGTAATATATAAATAAACAATACTCGGATAATGCTAAATATTATTTGGCTGCGGCAAATAAATGGGAATATCTCATGGAACTCAGAGAAAGATTAAACATTGTTCGTTCACATATATTACCATCATAGTAACAATACAAAGTGGGTTGAAAATCACTCAACGTATGCTTTAAGGCAATGATTACAATACATAACATTTGTCGGGTTGGTATGTTCATCTGTAGTTGCCATCATCTGGGGTCTTCATGAGTGTTGACATCATCTGAAGTCACCACAAGTGAGGCTGGATCCAAGCTGTAGTAACACTGGGATGGACAACCTGAGAGATAGAAACAGGAAAACAAAAGGAGAAGAATTAGCATAGATGCTGTTCATATTATTTCAGGCATAAGATGATCATACGCATTTATTACTAGAGTACAAGGTTATGAGTTGTTATGTGAACGCTTGGCTAAAAGATGTATTTTTAATCTAGAGTTAAACAGAGAGAGAGTGTGTCTGAGCCTCAAACATTATCAGAAGGCTATTTGAGAGTTTAAGAGTAAAATGCGAAAAATCTCTGCCTCCTTTACTGGACTTTGATATTCTGGGTACTATCAATAGTCCAGAGTTTTGTGACATTATTTAGCTTACTTTGCTATAATTTGGTTAAATCGCAATCTGATTTTATTCTATATCCCTTAGTAAGCATGTAATTCGTCCTCAGTATTTAGGGAACAGACACAGTCTACACTCTAAAAGTAGTTTTATAGTCCATTCAAATAAAATGTTTTAATTGGTCAAACATTTAGAAGACTACAGCAAGCTATGTCAATTAAAATGTAACACTTTACTACAAGTGTTTTATGTGTTACCTCAACTAAGATTTATTATTTGGGCATCACAACAAATTGCATGGGAACTAAAACATATATTTTTATAGTTTAACAAAATTATTAAAAATGATTAACTGGTGTTTATCAATCACTAAAAACACACAATTTACAACACATAATAGCCAATATTTAATAACAATCTCCATTTATAACATTTGTCATACAGACTAAACATACAGGCTTAAAGAAAAAAAGTCACCTACATCTTGGATGGCCTAAGGGTTAGTAAATTAACAGCAAATTTTCATTTTTGGGTGAACTATCCCTTTAAAGCTCCAGCTGACAAACATTACATCTGTAATACAACTGCAAAATTCAGTTTAAACTTTAATGAACTAACCCATCAGGCACACAACGTCATAAGATGTTAATATTTGGTTAGATTTAGGTCGCGACGTCAGGTAACCAAAATTCAATGTCAAGCCAACGTCTAATGACAACGTTACTGTGACGTCCAATACCGACGTCAGCTGACGTTGATATTTTGTTGTTTTTAGGTTGTGTTGTAAAGTAACCAAAATCCAACGTCGAGTCAACGTCTCAAGCCAACGTCACATTGACGTCAAATACTGATATTTAGTCGTCAGGTATGGCAACCAAAACCCAACGTCTCCTAGACGTCATAATGGTAACCTCCACACAATGTCAAATTCTAACATCATTAGACGTTGATATTTAGTTAGATTTAGGTTGAGGCATTAACCAACCAAAATCCAACGTCAAGCCAACGTCTTAAGCCAACGTCGCATTGACGTCAAATACTGACATTTTGTGGTCTGGTATGGCAACCAAAACCCAATGTCTACTAGACGTCATACTGGTAACGTCCACTCAACGTCAAACTCTAACATCATTAGACGTTGATCTTTATTTAGATTTAGGTTGGGGCATTAACCAACCAAAATCCAACGTCAAGCCAACGTCTTAAGCCAACGTCACATTGATGTCAAATACTGACATTTTGTGATCTGGTATGTCGACCAAAACCTGACATTTAGTCGTCAGGTATGGCAACCAAAACCCAACGTCTCCTAGACGTCATAATGGAAACGTCCACACAACGTCAAATTCTAACATCATTAGACGTTGATATTTAGTTAGATTTAGGTTGGGGCATTAACCAACCAAAATCCAACGTCTTAAGCCAACGTCACATTGACGTCAAATACTGACATTTTGTGGTCTGGTATGGCAACCAAAACCCAACGTCTCCTAGACGTCATAATGGTAACGTCCACACAACATCAAATTCTAACATCATTAGACGTTGATATTTAGTTAGGTTTAGGTTGGGGCATTAACTAAACAAAATCCAACGTCAAGCCAACGTCTGAAGCCAATGTCATATTGATGTCAAATACTGACATTTAGTCGTCAGGTATGGCGACCAAAACCCAACATCTCGTAGACGTCATATTGGTAACATCCACACAACGTCCAACTCTAACATCATTAGACGTTGATCTTTTGTTAGTTTTAGGTTGTGGCATTAACTAACCAAAATCCAACGCCAAGCCAACGTCTTAAGCCAACGTCATATTGATGTCAAATACTGACATTTAGTGATCTGGTATGTCGACCAAAACCTGACATTTAGTCGTCAGGTATGGCAACCAAAACCCAACGCCTCCTAGACGTCATAATGGAAACGTCCACACAACGTCAAATTCTAACATCATTAGACGTTGATATTTAGTTAGATTTAGGTTGGGGCATTAACCAACCAAAATCCAACGTCTTAAGCCAACGTCACATTGACGTCAAATACTGACATTTTGTGGTCTGGTATGGCAACCAAAACCCAACGCCTCCTAGACGTCATAATGGTAACGTCCACACAACATCAAATTCTAACATCATTAGACGTTGATATTTAGTTAGGTTTAGGTTGGGGCATTAACTAAACAAAATCCAACGTCAAGCCAACGTCTGAAGCCAATGTCATATTGATGTCAAATACTGACATTTAGTCGTCAGGTATGGCGACCAAAACCCAACATCTCGTAGACGTCATATTGGTAACATCCACACAACGTCCAACTCTAACATCATTAGACGTTGATCTTTTGTTAGTTTTAGGTTGTGGCATTAACTAACCAAAATCCAACGCCAAGCCAACGTCTTAAGCCAACGTCATATTGATGTCAAATACTGACATTTAGTCGTCAGGTATGGCGACCAAAACCTGACATATAGTCGTCAGGTATGGCAACCAAAACCCAACGTCTCCTAGACGTCATAATGGAAATGTCCACACAACGTCAAATTCTAACATCATTAGACGTTGATATTTAGTTAGATTTAGGTTGGGGCATTAACCAACCAAAATTCAACGTCAAGCCAACGTCTTAAGCCAACGTCACATTGACATCAAATACTGACATTTTGTGGTCTGGTATGGCAACCAAAACCCAACGTCTCCTAGACGTCATAATGGTAACGTCCACACAACATCAAATTCTAACATCATTAGACGTTGATATTTAGTTAGGTTTAGGTTGGGGCATTAACTAAACAAAATCCAACGTCAAGCCAACGTCTGAAGCCAATGTCATATTGATGTCAAATACTGACATTTAGTCGTCAGGTATGGCGACCAAAACCTGACATATAGTCGTCAGGTATGGCAACCAAAACCCAACGTCTCCTAGACGTCATAATGGAAATGTCCACACAACGTCAAATTCTAACATCATTAGACGTTGATATTTAGTTAGATTTAGGTTGGGGCATTAACCAACCAAAATTCAACGTCAAGCCAACGTCTTAAGCCAACGTCACATTGACATCAAATACTGACATTTTGTGGTCTGGTATGGCAACCAAAACCCAATGTCTGCTAGACGTCATACTGGTAACGTCCACTCAATGTCAAACTCTAACAGCATTAGACGTTGATCTTTAGTTAATTTTAGGTTGGGGCATTAACTAACCTAAATCCAACGTCGAGCCAACGTCTCAAGCCAACGTCACATTGACGTCAAATACTGATATTTAGTCATCAGGTATGGCAACCAAAACCCAACATCTCGTAGAAGTCATAATGGTAACATCCACACAACGTCCAACTCTAACATCATTAGACGTTGATCTTTTGTTAGTTTTAGGTTGTGGCATTAACTAACCAAAATCCAACGCCAAGCCAACGTCTTAAGCCAACGTCATATTGATGTCAAATACTGACATTTAGTCGTCAGGTATGGCGACCAAAACCTGACATTTAGTCGTCAGGTATGGCAACCAAAACCCAACGTCTCCTAGACGTCATAATGGAAAAGTCCACACAACGTCAAATTCTAACATCATTAGACGTTGATATTTAGTTAGATTTAGGTTGGGGCATTAACTAACCAAAATCCAACGTCGAGCCAACGTCTCAAGCCAACGTCACATTGACGTCAAATACTGATATTTAGTCGTCAGGTATGGCAACCAAAACCCAACGTCTCCTAGACGTCATAATGGTAACGTCCACACAACGTCAAACTCTAACATCATTAGACGTTGATCTTTTGTTAGTTTTAGGTTGTGGCATTAAATAACCAAAATCCAACGTCAAGCCAACGTCTTAAGCCAACGTCATATTGATGTCAAATACTGACATTTATTCGTCAGGTATGGCGACCAAAACCCAACGTCTTGTAGATGTCATATTGGTAACGTCCACACAACGTCCAACTCTAACATCATTAGACATTGATCTTTTGTTAGTTTTAGGTTGTGGCATTAACTAACCAAAATCCAACGTCAAGCCAACGTCAAGCCAACGTCTTAAGCCAACGTCATATTGATGTCAAATACTGACATTTAGTCGTCAAGAATGGCGACCAAAACCCAACGTCTCGTAGACGTCATAATGGTAGCGTCCACTCAACGTCAAACTCTAACATCATTAGACGTTGATCTTTAGTTAGTTTTAGGTTGGGGCATTAACTAACCTAAATTCAACGTCGAGCCAACGTCTCAAGCCAACATCACATTGACGTCAAATACTGATATTTAGTCATCAGGTATGACAACCAAAACCCAACGTCTCCTAGACGTCATAATGGTAAAGTCCACACAACATCAAATTCTAATATCATTGGACGTTGATATTTAGTTAGATTTAGGTTGGGGCATTAACCAACCAAAATCCAACGTCTTAAGTCAACGTCACATTGACGTCAAATACTGACATTTTGTGGTCTGGTATGGCAACCAAAACCCGACATCTCCTAGACGTCATAATGGTAACATCCACACAACGTCAAATTCTAACATCATTAGACTTTGATATTTAGTTAGGTTTAGGTTGGGGCATTAACTAACCAAAATCCAACGTCAAGCCAACGTCTCAAGCCAACGTCATATTGATGTCAAATATTGACATTTAGTCGTCAGGTATGGCGACCAAAACCCAACATCTCGTAGACGTCATATTGGTAACGTCCACAAAACGTCCAACTCTAACATTATTAGACGCTGATCTTTTGTTAGTTTTAGGTTGTGGCATTAACTAACCAAAATCCAACGTCAAGCCAATGTCTTAAGCCAACGTCATATTGATGTCAAATACTGACATTTAGTCGTCAGGTATGGCGACCAAAACCTGACATTTAGTCATCAGGTATGGCAACCAAAACCCAACGTCTCCTAGACGTCATAATGGTAACGTCCACACAACGTCAAATTCTAACATCATTAGATGTTGATATTTAGTTAGGTTTAGGTTGGGGCATTAACTAACCAAAATCCAACGTCGAGCCAACGACTCAAGCCAACGTCTCAAGCCAACGTCACATTGACGTCAAATACTGATATTTAGTTGTCAGGTATGGCAACCAAAACCCAACGTCTTGTAGATGTCATATTGGTAACGTCCACACAACGTCAAACTCTAACATCATTAGACGTTGATCTTTTGTTAGTTTTAGGTTGTGGCATTAACTAACCAAAATCCAACGTCAAGCCAACGTCTTAAGCCAACATCAAATTGACGTCAAATACTGACATTTAGTCGTCAAGTATGGCGACCAAAACCCAACGTCTCGTAGACGTCATATTGGTAACGTCCACACAACGTCCAACTCTAACATCATTAGACGTTGATCTTTTGTTAGTTTTAGGTTGTGGCATTAAATAACCAAAATCCAACGTCAAGCCAACGTCTTAAGCCAACGTCATATTGATGTCAAATACTGACATTTATTCGTCAGGTATGGCGACCAAAACCCAACGTCTTGTAGATGTCATAATGGTAACGCCCACACAACGTCAAACTCTAACATCATTAGACGCTGATCTTTTGTTAGTTTTAGGTTGTGGCATTAACTAACCAAAATCCAACGTCAAGCCAATGTCTTAAGCCAACGTCATATTGATGTCAAATACTGACATTTAGTCGTCAGGTATGGCGACCAAAACCTGACATTTAGTCATCAGGTATGGCAACCAAAACCCAATGTCTCCTAGACGTCATAATGGTAACGCCCACACAACGTCAAATTCTAACATCATTAGATGTTGATATTTAGTTAGGTTTAGGTTGGGGCATTAACTAACCAAAATCCAACGTCAAGCCAATGTCTTAAGCCAACGTCATATTGATGTCAAATACTGACATTTAGTCATCAGGTATGGCGACCAAAACCCAACATCTCGTAGACATAATATTGGTAACATCCACACAACGTCCAACTCTAACATCATTAGAAGTTGATCTTTTGTTAGTTTTAGGTTGTGGCATTAACTAACCAAAATCCAACGTCGAGCCAACGTCTCAAGCCAACGTCACATTGACGTCAAATACTGATATTTAGTTGTCAGGTATGGCAACCAAAACCCAACGTCTTGTAGATGTCATATTGGTAACGTCCACACAACGTCAAACTCTAACATCATTAGACGCGTTGATCTTTTGTTAGTTTTAGGTTGTGGCATTAACTAACCAAAATCCAACGTCAAGCCAACGTCTTAAGCCAACGTCATATTGATGTCAAATACTGACATTTAGTCGTCAAGTATGGCGACCAAAACCCAACGCCTCGTAGACGTCATATTGGTAACGTCCACACAACGTCCAACTCTAACATCATTAGACGTTGATCTTTTGTTAGTTTTAGGTTGTGGCATTAAATAACCAAAATCCAACGTCAAGCCAACGTCTTAAGCCAACGTCATATTGATGTCAAATACTGACATTTATTCGTCAGGTATGGCGACCAAAACCCAACGTCTTGTAGATGTCATAATGGTAACGTCCATACAACGTCAAACTCTAACATCATTAGACGCTGATCTTTTGTTAGTTTTAGGTTGTGGCATTAACTAACCAAAATCCAACGTCAAGCCAATGTCTTAAGCCAACGTCATATTGATGTCAAATACTGACATTTAGTCGTCAGGTATGGCGACCAAAACCTGACATTTAGTCATCAGGTATGGCAACCAAAACCCAATGTCTCCTAGACGTCATAATGGTAACGTCCACACAACGTCAAATTCTAACATCATTAGATGTTGATATTTAGTTAGGTTTAGGTTGGGGCATTAACTAACCAAAATCCAACGTCAAGCCAATGTCTTAAGCCAACGTCATATTGATGTCAAATACTGACATTTAGTCATCAGGTATGGCACCAAAACCCAACATCTCGTAGACATAATATTGGTAACATCCACACAACGTCCAACTCTAACATCATTAGAAGTTGATCTTTTGTTAGTTTTAGGTTGTGGCATTAACTAACCAAAATCCAACGTCGAGCCAACGTCTCAAGCCAACGTCACATTGACGTCAAATACTGATATTTAGTTGTCAGGTATGGCAACCAAAACCCAACGTCTTGTAGATGTCATATTGGTAACGTCCACACAACGTCAAACTCTAACATCATTAGACGTTGATCTTTTGTTAGTTTTAGGTTGTGGCATTAACTAACCAAAATCCAACGTCAAGCCAACGTCTTAAGCCAACGTCATATTGATGTCAAATACTGACATTTAGTCGTCAAGTATGGCGACCAAAACCCAACGTCTCGTAGACGTCATAATGGTAACGTCCACACAACGTCAAACTCTAACATCATTAGACATTGATCTTTTGTTAGTTTTAGGTTGTGGCATTAACTAACCAAAATCCAACGTCAAGCCAACGTCAAGGCAATGTCACATTGACGTCAAACACTGACATTTTGTGGTCTGGTATGGCAACCAAAATCCAACGTCTACTAGACGTCATAATGGTAGCGTCCACTCAACGTCAAACTCTAACATTATTAGACGTTGATCTTTAGTTATTTTTAGGTTGGGGCATTAACTAACCTAAATTCAACGTCGAGCCAACGTCTCAAGCCAATGTCACATTGACGTCAAATACTGACATTTAGTCATCAGGTATGACAACCAAAACCCAACGTCTCCTAGACGTCATAATGGTAACGTCCACACAACATCAAATTCTAACATCATTAGACGTTGATATTTAGTTAGATTTAGGTTGGGGCATTAACCAACCAAAATCCAACGTCTTAAGCCAACGTCACATTGACGTCAAATACTGACATTTTGTGGTCTGGTATGGCAACCAAAACCCGACATCTCCTAGACGTCATAATGGTAACATCCACACAACGTCAAATTCTAACATCATTAGACGTTGATATTTAGTTAGGTTTAGGTTGGGGCATTAATTAACCAAAATCCAACGTCAAGCCAACGTCTTAAGCCAACGTCATATTGATGTCAAATATTGACATTTAGTCGTCAGGTATCGCGATCAAAACCCAACATCTCGTAGACGTCATATTGGTAACGTCCACACAACGTCCAACTCTAACATCATTAGACGCTGATCTTTTATTAGTTTTAGGTTGTGGCATTAACTAACCAAAATCCAACGTCAAGCCAATGTCTTAAGCCAACATCATATTGATGTCAAATACTGACATTTAGTCGTCAGGTATGGCGACCAAAACCTGACATTTAGTCGTCAGGTATGGCAACCAAAACCCAACGTCTCCTAGACGTCATAATGGAAACGTCCACACAACGTCAAATTCTAACATCATTAGACGTTGATATTTAGTTAGATTTAGGTTGGGGCATTAACTAACCAAAATCCAATGTCAAGCCAACGTCTTAAGCCAACGTCATATTGACGTCAAATACTGATATTTAGTCGTCAGGTATGGCAACCAAAACCCAACGTCTCCTAGACGTCATAATGGTAACGTCCACACAACGTCAAACTCTAACATCATTAGACGTTGATCTTTTGTTAGTTTTAGGTTGTGGCATTAAATAACCAAAATCCAATGTCAAGCCAACGTCTTAAGCCAACGTCATATTGATGTCAAATACTGACATTTATTCGTCAGGTATGGCGACCAAAACCCAACGTCTTGTAGATGTCATATTGGTAACGTCCACACAACGTCCAACTCTAACATCATTAGACATTGATCTTTTGTTAGTTTTAGGTTGTGGCATTAACTAACCAAAATCCAACGTCAAGCCAACGTCTTAAGCCAACGTCATATTGATGTCAAATACTGACATTTAGTCGTCAAGTATGGCGACCAAAACCCAACGTCTCGTAGACGTCATAATGGTAACGTCCACACAACGTCAAACTCTAACATCATTAGACATTGATCTTTTGTTAGTTTTAGGTTGTGGCATTAACTAACCAAAATCCAACGTCAAGCCAATGTCTTAAGCCAACGTCATATTGATGTCAAATACTGACATTTAGTCGTCAGGTATGGCGACCAAAACCTGACATTTAGTCATCAGGTATGGCGACCAAAACCCAACGTCTCCTAGACATAATATTGGTAACGTCCACACAATGTCTAACTCTAACATCATTAGACATTGATCTTTTGTTAGTTTTAGGTTGTGGCATTAACTAACCAAAATCCAACGTCAAGCCAACGTCTCAAGCCAACGTCACATTGACGTCAAATACTGATATTTAGTCGTCAGGTATGGCAACCAAAACCCAACGTCTTGTAGATGTCATATTGGTAACGTCCACACAACGTCAAACTCTAACATCATTAGACATTGATCTTTTGTTAGTTTTAGGTTGTGGCATTAACTAACCAAAATCCAACGTCAAGCCAACGCGTCTTAAGCCAACATCATATTGATGTCAAATACTGACATTTAGTCGTCAAGTATGGCGACCAAAACCCAACGCCTCGTAGACGTCATAATGGTAACGCCACACAACGTCCAACTCTAACATCATTAGACATTGATCTTTTGTTAGTTTTAGGTTGTGGCATTAACTAACCAAAATCCAACGTCAAGCCAATGTCTTAAGCCAACGTCATATTGATGTCAAATACTGACATTTAGTCGTCAGGTATGGCGAGCAAAACCTGACATTTAGTCATCAGGTATGGCGACCAAAACCCAACGTCTCCTAGACATAATATTGGTAACGTCCACACAATGTCTAACTCTAACATCATTAGACATTGATCTTTTGTTAGTTTTAGGTTGTGGCATTAACTAACCAAAATCCAACGTCAAGCCAACGTCTCAAGCCAACGTCACATTGACGTCAAATACTGATATTTAGTCGTCAGGTATGGCAACCAAAACCCAACGTCTTGTAGATGTCATATTGGTAACGTCCACACAACGTCAAACTCTAACATCATTAGACATTGATCTTTTGTTAGTTTTAGGTTGTGGCATTAACTAAACAAAATCCAACGTCAAGCCAACGTCATATTGATGTCAAATACTGACATTTAGTCGTCAAGTATGGCGACCAAAACCCAACGTCTCGTAGACGTCATAATGGTAACGTCCACACAACGTCAAACTCTAACATCATTAGACATTGATCTTTTGTTAGTTTTAGGTTGTGGCATTAACTAACCAAAATCCAACGTCAAGCCAACGTCAAGGCACTGTCACATTGACGTCAAACACTGACATTTTGTGGTCTGGTATGGCAACCAAAATCCAACGTCTCGTAGACGTCATAATGGTAACGTCCACACAACGTCAAACTCTAACATCATTAGACGCTGATCTTTTGTTAGTTTTAGGTTGTGGCATTAACTAACCAAAATCCAACGTCAAGCCAATGTCTTAAGCCAACATCATATTGATGTCAAATACTGACATTTAGTCGTCAGGTATGGCGACCAAAACCTGACATTTAGTCATCAGGTATGGCAACCAAAACCCAACGTCTCCTAGACGTCATAATGGTAACGTCCACACAACGTCAAATTCTAACATCATTAGATGTTGATATTTAGTTAGGTTTAGGTTGGGGCATTAACTAACCAAAATCCAACGTCAAGCCAACGTCTTAAGCCAACGTCATATTGATGTCAAATACTGACATTTAGTCATCAGGTATGGCGACCAAAACCCAACATCTCGTAGACATAATATTGGTAACATCCACACAATGTCCAACTCTAACATCATTAGAAGTTGATCTTTTGTTAGTTTTAGGTTGTGGCATTAACTAACCAAAATCCAACGTCGAGCCAACGTCTCAAGCCAACGTCACATTGATGTAAAATACTGATATTTAGTTGTCAGGTATGGCAACCAAAACCCAACGTCTTGTAGATGTCATATTGGTAACGTCCACACAACGTCAAACTCTAACATCATTAGACGTTGATCTTTTGTTAGTTTTAGGTTGTGGCATTAACTAACCAAAATCCAACGTCAAGCCAACGTCTTAAGCCAACATCACATTGACGTCAAACACTGACATTTTGTGGTCTGGTATGGCAACCAAAATCCAACGTCTCCTAGATGTCATATTGGTAACGTCCACACAACGTCCAACTCTAACATCATTAGACGTTGATCTTTTGTTAGTTTTAGGTTGTGGCATTAAATAACCAAAATCCAACGTCAAGCCAACGTCTTAAGCCAACGTCATATTGATGTCAAATACTGACATTTATTCGTCAGGTATGGCGACCAAAACCCAACGTCTTGTAGATGTCATATTGGTAACGTCCACACAACGTCCAACTCTAACATCATTAGACATTGATCTTTTGTTAGTTTTAGGTTGTGGCATTAACTAACCAAAATCCAACGTCAAGCCAACATCAAGGCAATGTCACATTGACGTCAAACACTGACATTTTGTGGTCTGGTATGGCAACCAAAATCCAACGTCTCGTAGACGTCATAATGGTAACGTCCACACAACGTCAAACTCTAACATCATTAGACGCTGATCTTTTGTTAGTTTTAGGTTGTGGCATTAACTAACCAAAATCCAACGTCAAGCCAATGTCTTAAGCCAACGTCATATTGATGTCAAATACTGACATTTAGTCGTCAGGTATGGCGACCAAAACCTGACATTTAGTCATCAGGTATGGCAACCAAAACCCAACGTCTCCTAGACGTCATAATGGTAACGTCCACACAACGTCAAATTCTAACATCATTAGATGTTGATCTTTTGTTAGTTTTAGGTTGGGGCATTAACTAACCAAAATCCAACGTCAAGCCAACGTCTTAAGCCAACGTCATATTGATGTCAAATACTGACATTTAGTCATCAGGTATGGCGACCAAAACCCAACATCTCGTAGACATAATATTGGTAACATCCACACAACGTCCAACTCTAACATCATTAGAAGTTGATCTTTTGTTAGTTTTAGGTTGTGGCATTAACTAACCAAAATCCAACGTCGAGCCAACGTCTCAAGCCAACGTCACATTGACGTCAAATACTGATATTTAGTTGTCAGGTATGGCAACCAAAACCCAATGTCTTGTAGATGTCATATTGGTAACGTCCACACAACGTCAAACTCTAACATCATTAGACGTTGATCTTTTGTTAGTTTTAGGTTGTGGCATTAACTAACCAAAATCCAACGTCAAGCCAACGTCTTAAGCCAACATCACATTGACGTCAAACACTGACATTTTGTGGTCTGGTATGGCAACCAAAATCCAACGTCTCCTAGATGTCATATTGGTAACGTCCACACAACGTCCAACTCTAACATCATTAGACATTGATCTTTTGTTAGTTTTAGGTTGTGGCATTAACTAACCAAAATCCAACGTCAAGCCAACGTCTTAAGCCAACGTCATATTGATGTCAAATACTGACATTTAGTCGTCAAGTATGGCGACCAAAACCCAACGTCTCGTAGACGTCATAATGGTAACGTCCACACAACGTCAAACTCTAACATCATTAGACATTGATCTTTTGTTAGTTTTAGGTTGTGGCATTAACTAACCAAAATCCAACGTCAAGCCAACGTCAAGGCAATGTCACATTGACGTCAAACACTGACATTTTGTGGTCTGGTATGGCAACCAAAATCCAACGTCTACTAGACGTCATAATGGTAGCGTCCACTCAACGTCAAACTCTAACATCATTAGACGTTGATCTTTATTTAGATTTAGGTTGGGGCATTAACCAACCAAAATCCAACGCGTCAAGCCAACGTCTTAAGCCAACGTCACATTGACGTCAAATACTGACATTTTGTGGTCTGGTACGGCAACCAAAACCCAATGTCTACTAGACGTCATACTGGTAACGTCCACTCAACGTCAAACTCTAACATCATTAGACGTTGATCTTTAGTTATTTTTAGGTTGGGGCATTAACTAACCAAAATTCAACGTCAAGCCAACGTCTCAAGCCAACGTCACATTGACGTCAAATACTGACATTTTGTGGTCTGGTATGGCGACCAAAACCTGACATTTAGTCGTCAGGTATGGCAACCAAAACCCAAAGTCTCCTAGACGTCATAATGGTAACGTCCACACAACGTCAAATTCTAACATCATTAGACGTTGATATTTAGTTAGATTTAGGTTGGGGCATTAACCAACCAAAATCCAACGTCAAGCCAACGTCTTAAGCCAACGTCATATTGACGTCAAATACTGACATTTAGTCGTCAGGTATGGCGATCAAAACCCAACATCTCGTAGACGTCATATTGGTAACGTCCACACAACGTCCAACTCTAACATCATTAGACGTTGATCTTTTGTTAGTTTTAGGTTGTGGCATTAACTAACCAAAATCCAACGTCAAGCCAATGTCTTAAGCCAACATCATATTGATGTCAAATACTGACATTTAGTCGTCAGGTATGGCGACCAAAACCCAACGTCTCCTAGACGTCATATTGGTAACGCCCACACAACGTCAAACTCTAACATCATTAGACATTGATCTTTTGTTAGTTTTAGGTTGTGGCATTAACTAACCAAAATCCAACGTCAAGCCAACGTCTTAAGCCAACGTCATATTGATGTCAAATACTGACATTTAGTCGTCAGGTATGGCGACCAAAACCCAACGTCTTGTAGACGTCATATTGGTAACGTCCACACAACGTCAAACTCTAACATCATTAGACATTGATCTTTTGTTAGTTTTAGGTTGTGGCATTAACTAACCAAAATCCAACGTCGAGCCAACGTTTTAAGCCAACGTCATATTGACGTCAAATACTGACATTTAGTCATCAGGTATGGCGACCAAAACCCAACGTCTCGTAGACGTCATAATGGTAACGTCCACACAACGTCCAACTCTAACATCATTAGACATTGATCTTTTGTTAGTTTTAGGTTGTGGCATTAACTAACCAAAATCCAACGTCAAGCCAACGTCTTAAGCCAACGTCATATTGATGTCAAATACTGACATTTTGTGGTCTGGTATGGCAACCAAAACCCAACGTCTCGTAGACGTCATAATGGTAACGTCCACACAACGTCAAACTCTAACATCATTAGACATTGATCTTTTGTTAGTTTTAGGTTGTGGCATTAACTAACCAAAATCAACGTCAAGCCAATGTCTTAAGCCAACGTCATATTGATGTCAAATACTGACATTTAGTCGTCAGGTATGGCGACCAAAACCTGACATTTAGTCATCAGGTATGGCACCAAAACCCAACATCTCGTAGACGTCATAATGGTAACGCCACACAACGTCAACTCTAACATCATTAGACGTTGATCTTTAGTTAGTTTTAGGTTGTGGCATTAACTAACCAAAATCCAACGTCAAGCCAACGTCTTAAGCCAACGTCATATTGATGTCAAATACTGACATTTAGTCATCAGGTATGGCAACCAAAACCCAACATCTCGTAGACGTCATAATTGGTAACGTCCACACAACGTCCAACTCTAACATCATTAGACGTTGATCTTTTGTTAGTTTTAGGTTGTGGCATTAACTAACCAAAATCCAACGTCAAGCCAACGTCTCAAGCCAACGTCACATTGATGTCAAATACTGACATTTTGTGGTCAGGTATGGCAACCAAAACCCAACGCCTTGTAGATGTCATATTGGTAACGCCCACACAACGCCAAACTCTAACATCATTAGACATTGATCTTTTGTTAGTTTTAGGTTGTGGCATTAACTAACCAAAATCCAACGTCAAGCCAACGTCTTAAGCCAACATCACATTGATGTCAAACACTGACATTTTGTGGTCAGGTATGGCAACCAAAATCCAACGTCTCCTAGATGTCATATTGGTAACGCCCACACAACGTCCAACTCTAACATCATTAGACGTTGATCTTTTGTTAGTTTTAGGTTGTGGCATTAACTAACCAAAATCCAACGTCAAGCCAACGTCTTAAGCCAACGTCATATTGATGTCAAATACTGACATTTAGTCGTCAGGTATGGCGACCAAAACCCAACGTCTCGTAGACGTCATAATGGTAACGTCCACACAACGTCAAACTCTAACATCATTAGACGTTGATCTTTTGTTAGTTTTAGGTTGTGGCATTAACTAACCAAAATCCAACGTCAAGCCAACGTCAAGCCAACGTCACATTGATGTCAAATACTGACATTTTGTGGTCAGGTATGGCGACCAAAACCCAACGTCTTGTAGATGTCATATTGGTAACGCCCACACAACGTCAAACTCTAACATCATTAGACATTGATCTTTTGTTAGTTTTAGGTTGTGGCATTAACTAACCAAAATCCAACGTCAAGCCAATGTCTTAAGCCAACGTCATATTGATGTCAAATACTGACATTTAGTCGTCAGGTATGGCGACCAAAACCTGACATTTAGTCATCAGGTATGGCAACCAAAACCCAACGTCTCCTAGACGTCATAATGGTAACGTCCACACAACGTCAAATTCTAACATCATTAGATGTTGATCTTTTGTTAGTTTTAGGTTGGGGCATTAACTAACCAAAATCCAACGTCAAGCCAACGTCTTAAGCCAACGTCATATTGATGTCAAATACTGACATTTAGTCATCAGGTATGGCGACCAAAACCCAACATCTCGTAGACATAATATTGGTAACATCCACACAACGTCCAACTCTAACATCATTAGAAGTTGATCTTTTGTTAGTTTTAGGTTGTGGCATTAACTAACCAAAATCCAACGTCGAGCCAACGTCTCAAGCCAACGTCACATTGATGTAAAATACTGACATTTAGTTGTCAGGTATGGCAACCAAAACCCAACGCCTTGTAGATGTCATATTGGTAACGTCCACACAACGTCAAACTCTAACATCATTAGACGTTGATCTTTTGTTAGTTTTAGGTTGTGGCATTAACTAACCAAAATCCAACGTCAAGCCAACGTCTTAAGCCAACATCACATTGACGTCAAACACTGACATTTTGTGGTCAGGTATGGCAACCAAAACCCAACGCCTTGTAGATGTCATATTGGTAACGCCCACACAACGTCCAACTCTAACATCATTAGACGTTGATCTTTTGTTAGTTTTAGGTTGTGGCATTAACTAACCAAAATCCAACGTCAAGCCAACGTCTTAAGCCAACGTCATATTGATGTCAAATACTGACATTTATTCGTCAGGTATGGCGACCAAAACCCAACGTCTTGTAGATGTCATATTGGTAACGTCCACACAACGTCCAACTCTAACATCATTAGACATTGATCTTTTGTTAGTTTTAGGTTGTGGCATTAACTAACCAAAATCCAACGTCAAGCCAACGTCAAGGCAATGTCACATTGACGTCAAACACTGACATTTTGTGGTCTGGTATGGCAACCAAAATCCAACGTCTACTAGACGTCATAATGGTAACGTCCACACAACGTCAAACTCTAACATTATTAGACGCTGATCTTTTGTTAGTTTTAGGTTGTGGCATTAACTAACCAAAATCCAACGTCAAGCCAATGTCTTAAGCCAACGTCATATTGATGTCAAATACTGACATTTAGTCGTCAGGTATGGCGACCAAAACCTGACATTTAGTCATCAGGTATGGCAACCAAAATCCAACGTCAAGCCAACGTCTCAAGCCAACGTCTTAAGCCAACATCATATTGATGTCAAATACTGATATTTAGTTAGATTTAGGTTGGGGCATTAACTAACCAAAATCCAACGTCAAGCCAACGTCTTAAGCCAACGTCATATTGATGTCAAATACTGACATTTAGTCATCAGGTATGGCAACCAAAACCCAACATCTCGTAGACATAATATTGGTAACATCCACACAACGTCAACTCTAACATCATTAGAAGTTGATCTTTTGTTAGTTTTAGGTTGTGGCATTAACTAACCAAAATCCAACGTCGAGCCAACGTCTCAAGCCAACGTCTCAAGCCAACGTCACATTGACGTCAAATACTGATATTTAGTTGTCAGGTATGGCAACCAAAACCCAACGTCTTGTAGATGTCATATTGGTAACGTCCACACAACGTCAAACTCTAACATCATTAGACGTTGATCTTTTGTTAGTTTTAGGTTGTGGCATTAACTAACCAAAATCCAACGTCAAGCCAACGTCTTAAGCCAACATCACATTGACGTCAAACACTGACATTTTGTGGTCTGGTATGGCAACCAACATCCAACGTCTCCTAGACGTCATATTGGTAACGCCCACACAACGTCCAACTCTAACATCATTAGACATTGATCTTTTGTTAGTTTTAGGTTGTGGCATTAACTAACCAAAATCCAACGTCAAGCCAACGTCTTAAGCCAACGTCATATTGATGTCAAATACTGACATTTAGTCATCAGGTATGGCGACCAAAACCCAACGTCTCGTAGACGTCATAATGGTAACGTCCACACAACGTCAAACTCTAACATCATTAGACATTGATCTTTTGTTAGTTTTAGGTTGTGGCATTAACTAACCAAAATCCAACGCCAAGCCAACGTCTCAAGCCAACGTCACATTGACGTCAAACACTGACATTTTGTGGTCTGGTATGGCAACCAAAATCCAACGTCTACTAGACGTCATAATGGTAACGCCCACACAACGTCAAACTCTAACATCATTAGACGTTGATCTTTAGTTAGTTTTAGGTTGGGGCATTAACCAACCAAAATCCAACGCCAAGCCAACGTCTTAAGCCAACGTCACATTGACGTCAAATACTGACATTTTGTGGTCTGGTATGGCAACCAAAACCCAACGTCTACTAGACGTCATAATGGTAACGTCCACTCAACGTCAAACTCTAACATCATTAGACGTTGATCTTTAGTTATTTTTAGGTTGGGGCATTAACTAACCTAAATTCAACGTCGAGCCAACGTCTCAAGCCAACGTCACATTGACGTCAAATACTGATATTTAGTCATCAGGTATGACAACCAAAACCCAAAGTCTCCTAGACGTCATAATGGTAACGTCCACACATCATCAAATTCTAACATCATTAGACGTTGATATTTAGTTAGATTTAGGTTGGGGCATTAACCAACCAAAATCCAACGTCTTAAGCCAACGTCACATTGACGTCAAATACTGACATTTAGTCGTCAGGTATGGCGATCAAAACCCAACATCTCGTAGACGTCATATTGGTAACGTCCACACAACGTCCAACTCTAACATCATTAGACGCTGATCTTTTGTTAGTTTTAGGTTGTGGCATTAACTAACCAAAATCCAACGTCAAGCCAATGTCTTAAGCCAACATCATATTGATGTCAAATACTGACATTTAGTCGTCAGGTATGGCGACCAAAACCCAACGTCTCCTAGACATAATATTGGTAACGCCCACACAACGTCCAACTCTAACATCATTAGACATTGATCTTTTGTTAGTTTTAGGTTGTGGCATTAACTAACCAAAATCCAACGCCAAGCCAACGCCTTAAGCCAACGTCACATTGACGTCAAATACTGACATTTAGTCGTCAGGTATGGCAACCAAAACCCAACGTCTTGTAGATGTCATATTGGTAACGTCCACAACGTCAAACTCTAACATCATTAGACATTGATCTTTTGTTAGTTTTAGGTTGTGGCATTAACTAACCAAAATCCAACGTCAAGCCAACGCCTTAAGCCAACGTCATATTGATGTCAAATACTGACATTTAGTCGTCAGGTATGGCAACCAAAACCCAACGTCTTGTAGATGTCATAATGGTAACGTCCACACAACGTCCAACTCTAACATCATTAGACATTGATCTTTTGTTAGTTTTAGGTTGTGGCATTAACTAACCAAAATCCAACGTCAAGCCAACGTCTTAAGCCAACGTCACATTGACGTCAAATACTGACATTTTGTGGTCTGGTATGGCAACCAAAACCCAACGTCTTGTAGACGTCATAATGGTAACGCCCACACAACGTCAAACTCTAACATCATTAGACATTGATCTTTTGTTAGTTTTAGGTTGTGGCATTAACTAACCAAAATCCAACGTCAAGCCAATGTCTTAAGCCAACATCATATTGATGTCAAATACTGACATTTAGTCGTCAGGTATGGCAACCAAAACCCAACATCTCGTAGACGTCATATTGGTAACGTCCACACAACGTCAACTCTAACATCATTAGACGCTGATCTTTTGTTAGTTTTAGGTTGTGGCATTAACTAACCAAAATCCAACGCCAAGCCAACGTCTTAAGCCAACGTCATATTGATGTCAAATACTGACATTTAGTCGCCAGGTATGGCGACCAAAACCTGACATTTAGTCGTCAGGTATGGCAACCAAAACCCAACGTCTCCTAGACGTCATAATGGTAACGCCCACACAACGTCAAATTCTAACATCATTAGACGTTGATCTTTTAGTTAGTTTTAGGTTGTGGCATTAACTAACCAAAATCCAACGTCAAGCCAACGTCTTAAGCCAACGCCATATTGATGTCAAATACTGACATTTAGTCGTCAGGTATGGCGACCAAAACCCAACGCCTCCTAGATGTCATAATTGGTAACGTCCACACAACGTCAACTCTAACATCATTAGACGTTGATCTTTTGTTAGTTTTAGGTTGTGGCATTAACTAACCAAAATCCAACGTCAAGCCAACGCCTTAAGCCAACGCCATATTGATGTCAAATACTGACATTTAGTCGTCAGGTATGGCGACCAAAACCCAACGCCTCGTAGATGTCATATTGGTAACGTCCACACAACGTCAACTCTAACATCATTAGACATTGATCTTTTGTTAGTTTTAGGTTGTGGCATTAACTAACCAAAATCCAACGCCAAGCCAACGCCTTAAGCCAACGTCATATTGATGTCAAATACTGACATTTATTCGTCAGGTATGGCGACCAAAACCCAACGCCTTGTAGATGTCATATTGGTAACGCCCACACAACGTCCAACTCTAACATCATTAGACATTGATCTTTTGTTAGTTTTAGGTTGTGGCATTAACTAACCAAAATCCAACGTCAAGCCAATGTCTTAAGCCAACGTCATATTGATGTCAAATACTGACATTTAGTCGTCAGGTATGGCGACCAAAACCTGACATTTAGTCATCAGGTATGGCGACCAAAACCCAACGTCTCCTAGACATAATATTGGTAACATCCACACAACGTCCAACTCTAACATCATTAGACGTTGATCTTTTGTTAGTTTTAGGTTGTGGCATTAAATAACCAAAATCCAACGTCAAGCCAACGTCTCAAGCCAACGTCACATTGACGTCAAATACTGATATTTAGTCGTCAGGTATGGCAACCAAAACCCAACGTCTTGTAGATGTCATATTGGTAACGTCCACACAATGTCCAACTCTAACATCATTAGAAGTTGATCTTTTGTTAGTTTTAGGTTGTGGCATTAACTAACCAAAATCCAACGTCGAGCCAACGTCTTAAGCCAACATCACATTGACGTCAAACACTGACATTTTGTTGTCTGGTATGGCAACCAAAATCCAACGTCTCCGAGATGTCATATTGATAACGTCCACACAATGTCTAACTCTAACATCATTAGACGTTGATCTTTTGTTAGTTTTAGGTTGTGGCATTAAATAACCAAAATCCAACGTCAAGCCAACGTCTTAAGCCAACGTCATATTGATGTCAAATACTGACATTTATTCGTCAGGTATGGCGACCAAAACCCAACGTCTTGTAGATGTCATATTGGTAACGTCCACACAACGTCCAACTCTAACATCATTAGACATTGATCTTTTGTTAGTTTTAGGTTGTGGCATTAACTAACCAAAATCCAACGTCAAGCCAACGTCTTAAGCCAACGTCATATTGACGTCAAACACTGACATTTTGTGGTCTGGTATGGCAACCAAAACCCAACGTCTCGTAGACGTCATAATGGTAACGTCCACACAACGTCAAACTCTAACATCATTAGACGCTGATCTTTTGTTAGTTTTAGGTTGTGGCATTAACTAACCAAAATCCAACGTCAAGCCAACGTCTTAAGCCAACGTCATATTGATGTCAAATACTGACATTTAGTCGTCAGGTATGGCACCAAAACCCAACGTCTTGTAGATGTCATATTGGTAACGCCCACACAACGTCCAACTCTAACATCATTAGACATTGATCTTTTGTTAGTTTTAGGTTGTGGCATTAACTAACCAAAATCCAACGTCAAGCCAACGTCTTAAGCCAACGTCATATTGATGTCAAATACTGACATTTAGTCATCAGGTATGGCGACCAAAACCCAACATCTCGTAGACATAATATTGGTAACATCCACACAACGTCCAACTCTAACATCATTAGAAGTTGATCTTTTGTTAGTTTTAGGTTGTGGCATTAACTAACCAAAATCCAACGTCGAGCCAACGTCTTAAGCCAACGTCACATTGACGTCAAATACTGACATTTAGTTGTCAGGTATGGCGACCAAAACCCAACGTCTTGTAGATGTCATATTGGTAACGTCCACACAACGTCCAACTCTAACATCATTAGACATTGATCTTTTGTTAGTTTTAGGTTGTGGCATTAACTAACCAAAATCCAACGTCAAGCCAACGTCTTAAGCCAACATCACATTGACGTCAAACACTGACATTTAGTGGTCTGGTATGGCAACCAAAACCCAACGTCTCTAGATGTCATATTGGTAACGTCCACACAATGTCCAACTCTAACATCATTAGACATTGATCTTTTGTTAGTTTTAGGTTGTGGCATTAACTAACCAAAATCCAACGTCAAGCCAACGTCTTAAGCCAACGTCATATTGATGTCAAATACTGACATTTAGTCGTCAAGTATGGCGACCAAAACCCAACGTCTCGTAGACGTCATAATGGTAACGTCCACACAACGTCAAACTCTAACATCATTAGACATTGATCTTTTGTTAGTTTTAGGTTGTGGCATTAACTAACCAAAATCCAACGTCAAGCCAACGTCAAGCCAATGTCACATTGACGTCAAACACTGACATTTTGTGGTCTGGTATGGCAACCAAAATCCAACGTCTCCTAGACGTCATAATGGTAACGCCCACACAACGTCAAACTCTAACATCATTAGACGTTGATCTTTTGTTAGTTTTAGGTTGGGGCATTAACTAACCAAAATCAACGTCAAGCCAACGTCTTAAGCCAACGTCACATTGACGTCAAATACTGACATTTTGTGGTCAGGTATGGCAACCAAAACCCAACGTCTACTAGACGTCATAATGGTAACGTCCACACAACGTCAAACTCTAACATCATTAGACGTTGATCTTTTGTTAGTTTTAGGTTGTGGCATTAACTAACCAAAATCCAACGTCAAGCCAACGTCTTAAGCCAACGTCACATTGACGTCAAATACTGACATTTAGTGTCAGGTATGGCAACCAAAACCCAACGTCTCCTAGACGTCATAATGGTAACGTCCACACAACGTCAAACTCTAACATCATTAGACGTTGATATTTAGTTAGATTTAGGTTGGGGCATTAACCAACCAAAATCCAACGTCTTAAGCCAACGTCACATTGACGTCAAATACTGACATTTAGTCGTCAGGTATGGCGATCAAAACCCAACATCTCGTAGACGTCATATTGGTAACGTCCACACAACGTCCAACTCTAACATCATTAGACGCTGATCTTTTGTTAGTTTTAGGTTGTGGCATTAACTAACCAAAATCCAACGTCAAGCCAACGTCAAGCCAATGTCTTAAGCCAACATCATATTGATGTCAAATACTGACATTTAGTCGTCAGGTATGGCGACCAAAACCTGACATTTAGTCGTCAGGTATGGCAACCAAAACCCAACGTCTCCTAGACATAATATTGGTAACATCCACACAACGTCAAATTCTAACATCATTAGACGTTGATCTTTTGTTAGTTTTAGGTTGGGGCATTAACTAACCAAAATCCAACGTCAAGCCAACGTCTTAAGCCAACATCACATTGATGTCAAACACTGACATTTTGTGGTCTGGTATGGCAACCAAAATCCAACGTCTCCTAGATGTCATATTGGTAACGCCACACAACGTCCAACTCTAACATCATTAGACATTGATCTTTTGTTAGTTTTAGGTTGTGGCATTAACTAACCAAAATCCAACGCCAAGCCAACGCCTTAAGCCAACGTCATATTGATGTCAAATACTGACATTTAGTCGCCAGGTATGGCGACCAAAACCCAACGTCTCGTAGACGTCATATTGGTAACGTCCACACAACGTCCAACTCTAACATCATTAGACGTTGATCTTTTAGTTAGTTTTAGGTTGTGGCATTAACTAACCAAAATCCAACGTCAAGCCAACGTCTTAAGCCAACGTCATATTGATGTCAAATACTGACATTTAGTCATCAGGTATGGCAACCAAAACCCAACGCCTCCTAGACGTCATAATGGTAACGTCCACACAACGTCAAACTCTAACATCATTAGACATTGATCTTTTGTTAGTTTTAGGTTGTGGCATTAACTAACCAAAATCCAACGTCGAGCCAACGTCTTAAGCCAACGTCATATTGATGTCAAATACTGACATTTAGTCATCAGGTATGGCGACCAAAACCCAACGCCTTGTAGATGTCATAATGGTAACGCCCACACAACGTCAAACTCTAACATCATTAGACATTGATCTTTTGTTAGTTTTAGGTTGTGGCATTAACTAACCAAAATCCAACGTCAAGCCAACGTCTTAAGCCAACGTCACATTGATGTCAAATACTGACATTTTGTGGTCTGGTATGGCAACCAAAACCCAACGTCTTGTAGATGTCATATTGGTAACGTCCACACAATGTCCAACTCTAACATCATTAGACGTTGATCTTTTGTTAGTTTTAGGTTGTGGCATTAACTAACCAAAATCCAACGCCAAGCCAACGCCTTAAGCCAACGTCACATTGACGTCAAATACTGACATTTAGTGGTCTGGTATGGCGACCAAAACCTGACATTTAGTCATCAGGTATGGCGACCAAAACCCAACGCCTCCTAGATGTCATATTGGTAACGCCCACACAACGTCCAACTCTAACATCATTAGACATTGATCTTTTGTTAGTTTTAGGTTGTGGCATTAACTAACCAAAATCCAACGCCAAGCCAACGTCTTAAGCCAACGTCATATTGATGTCAAATACTGACATTTAGTCGTCAGGTATGGCACCAAAACCCAACATCTCGTAGACGTCATATTGGTAACGTCCACACAACGTCCAACTCTAACATCATTAGACATTGATCTTTTGTTAGTTTTAGGTTGTGGCATTAACTAACCAAAATCCAACGCCAAGCCAACGTCTTAAGCCAACGCCATATTGATGTCAAATACTGACATTTAGTCGTCAGGTATGGCGACCAAAACCCAACATCTCGTAGACATAATATTGGTAACGTCCACACAACGTCAACTCTAACATCATTAGACATTGATCTTTTGTTAGTTTTAGGTTGTGGCATTAACTAACCAAAATCCAACGCCAAGCCAACGTCAAGCCAACGTCATATTGATGTCAAATACTGACATTTAGTCATCAGGTATGGCGACCAAAACCTGACATTTAGTCATCAGGTATGGCAACCAAAACCCAACGCCTCCTAGATGTCATAATTGGTAACGTCCACACAACGTCCAACTCTAACATCATTAGACATTGATCTTTTGTTAGTTTTAGGTTGTGGCATTAACTAACCAAAATCCAACGTCAAGCCAACGCGTCTTAAGCCAACGTCATATTGATGTCAAATACTGACATTTATTCGTCAGGTATGGCGACCAAAACCCAACGTCTTGTAGATGTCATATTGGTAACGTCCACACAACGTCAAACTCTAACATCATTAGACATTGATCTTTTGTTAGTTTTAGGTTGTGGCATTAACTAACCAAAATCCAACGTCAAGCCAACGTCTTAAGCCAACGTCATATTGATGTCAAATACTGACATTTAGTCGTCAGGTATGGCAACCAAAACCCAACGCCTCCTAGACGTCATAATGGTAACGTCCACACAACGTCAAACTCTAACATCATTAGACATTGATCTTTTGTTAGTTTTAGGTTGTGGCATTAACTAACCAAAATCCAACGCCAAGCCAACGTCTTAAGCCAACGTCACATTGATGTCAAATACTGACATTTTGTGGTCTGGTATGGCAACCAAAACCCAACGCCTTGTAGATGTCATATTGGTAACGCCCACACAACGTCAACTCTAACATCATTAGACGTTGATCTTTTGTTAGTTTTAGGTTGTGGCATTAACTAACCAAAATCCAACGTCAAGCCAACGTCTTAAGCCAACATCACATTGACGTCAAACACTGACATTTTGTGGTCTGGTATGGCAACCAAAACCCAACGTCTCTAGATGTCATATTGGTAACGTCCACACAACGTCCAACTCTAACATCATTAGACATTGATCTTTTGTTAGTTTTAGGTTGTGGCATTAACTAACCAAAATCAACGTCAAGCCAATGTCTTAAGCCAACATCATATTGATGTCAAATACTGACATTTTGTGGTCTGGTATGGCGACCAAAACCTGACATTTAGTCGTCAGGTATGGCAACCAAAATCCAACGTCAAGCCAATGTCTTAAGCCAACATCATATTGATGTCAAATACTGACATTTTGTGGTCTGGTATGGCAACCAAAATCCAACGTCAAGCCAACGTCATATTGACGTCAAACACTGACATTTTGTGGTCTGGTATGGCAACCAAAATCCAACGTCAAGCCAATGTCTTAAGCCAACGTCATATTGACGTCAAATACTGACATTTATTCGTCAGGTATGGCGACCAAAACCTGACATTTAGTCGTCAGGTATGGCAACCAAAATCCAACGTCAAGCCAATGTCTTAAGCCAACGTCACATTGACGTCAAATACTGATATTTAGTCATCAGGTATGGCGACCAAAACCCAACGCCTTGTAGATGTCATAATGGTAATGTCCACACAACGTCAAATTCTAACATCATTAGACGTTGATCTTTAGTTAGTTTTAGGTTGGGGCATTAACTAACCAAAATCAACGTCAAGCCAACGTCAAGCCAACGTCATATTGATGTTAAATACTGACATTTAGTCATCAGGTATGGCAACCAAAATCCAACGTCAAGCCAATGTCTTAAGCCAACGCCATATTGATGTCAAATACTGACATTTTGTGGTCAGGTATGGCAACCAAAATCCAACGTCAAGCCAACGTCATATTGACGTCAAATACTGATATTTAGTCATCAGGTATGGCGACCAAAACCTGACATTTAGTCATCAGGTATGGCAACCAAAATCCAACGTCAAGCCAACGTCTTAAGCCAACATCATATTGATGTCAAATACTGACATTTTGTGGTCTGGTATGGCAACCAAAATCCAACGTCAAGCCAACGTCACATTGACGTCAAATACTGATATTTAGTTAGATTTAGGTTGGGGCATTAACTAACCAAAATCAACGTCAAGCCAACGTCTTAAGCCAACATCACATTGACGTCAAACACTGACATTTAGTCATCAGGTATGGCAACCAAAACCCAACATCTCGTAGACATAATATTGGTAACATCCACACAACGTCAACTCTAACATCATTAGACATTGATCTTTTGTTAGTTTTAGGTTGGGGCATTAACCAACCAAAATCCAACGTCAAGCCAACGTCAAGCCAACGTCTTAAGCCAACGTCACATTGATGTCAAATACTGACATTTATTCGTCAGGTATGGCGACCAAAACCTGACATTTAGTCATCAGGTATGGCAACCAAAATCCAACGTCAAGCCAACGTCACATTGATGTCAAATACTGACATTTAGTTGTCAGGTATG